>NC_139148.1:96947052-99347052 GCF_964270905.1 Leucopleurus acutus
GTTCAGGCTCTTTGGGAGACTCTGACTTAGACATGACGGCAGTAGAGGGGAGAGACTTCAACAATGCTTATTCGGCAGCATCCGTGGGCAGAAAGCTTCACTGTTTCTTTTTTAAGATTTTTTTGATGTGGACCATTTTTAAAGTCTTTATTGAATTTGTTACAATATTGCTTCTGTTTTATGTTTTGGTTTTTTGGCCGCGAGGCATGTGGGATCATGGCTCCCCGACCAGGGATCGAACCTGCACCCCCTGCATTGGAAGGTGAAATCTTAACCACTAGACCGCCAAGGAAGTCCCTAATTGTTTTTAATACTTCTCCAATTTGCATTTCTGGAACAAATCCAACTTTTGTGTTTTATAATCCTTTTTATATATTGCTGAATTCAGTGTGCTAATGCTTTTTAAGATTTCTTGCATGTGTATTCAGGAGGGATATCAGTCTGTAGTTTTCTTTTCTTCTGATGTCTTTATATGTGTCTTTGGTATCAGAGTAATACTGGCCTCGCAGAAGGAATTGGGAAGCACTTCCATCCTCCTCAATTGTTGAAAGAGTCTGTAAGGGATTGGTGTGATTTTTTTTCCTTTAAATATTTGATCCAATTTGCCACAAAAGCCACATGAGCCTGGGCTTTCTGTGTGTGGGGGTGGGGGGGATGATTTAAATTGCTGAATCTATTTCTTTACTTTTTAAAAAATCTATTTGCATATCATAATTTTTTGGTAATACTGCTCATATTAGATAATACAGTTGACCCTTGAACAACATGGGTTTGAATTGCCTGGGTCTCCTTATACATGGATTTTCTTCAATAGTAAATACCACAGTACTACACGGTTGGTTGAATCTGTGGATGCATATGTGGAGGAACTGCAGATGCAGAGGAATGGCGAATATGGATATATGCGGATTTTCAACTGCATGGAGGATCAGCGCCCCAACCCCCCGTGTTGATCAAGGGTCAACTGTATGTTTTAACAATTCTCGATTCTGATTTTGCCTCCTGATGGTTGCTATCATTATTTTCTTGGTTGTTTACTAACTTGCCTGAACTAAGTTTATGACCTCTGTCTCCACTATAATGTGGGGCTGCTGACGGCTCTGCTAAGACTTTTTTCTCTTGCTTTTATTTTTAAAGACTAGCTTCCTCAGGGTTGCTCCTATATCTGCATAGCTCAGTGTTAAGGTTTTGCTCAAACACCTCCAGCCAGTATACATCCATTATCTGCTGATGAGTCTGTGGGTGGACTGAGGAGCACATTCAAGCTTCAAACTGTTTACAAGTCTGCTCCAGCTTTTATTTTCTCCTGGTCTCTTTTGCTTCTCATAGGCGTGTAGGCCAGGGATGTGTGGGCATGTACACAGGATATGTGGATTGCCTATCAAGTCCACTATGGCTGTCTCCCTTCCTGGATTTCCCTGTTACATCCCCTGGTAGTCTGCTGGCCCAGTGCCTCCCTCAAACAGTCCTGCAACCTCAGGCTAGCAGTCCTTCTTACCCACTTGCCACTGAGATCTGACAATGCTCTAAATCAAGTGACTTCCTTTCAGCAGCAGCAGTGGCAGCAGCAAAGCAGCTAGCTTTTATTTTACAGCCTGCCTCACCATGGTTGAACTACTGTGCCAACAAAGCTGGAGTGGGGAGTGGTGGTGGTGATAAGTGGTAAGTTGGAGCAAGCCCAGTGTATTAGTCAGGATTCTCCAGAGAAACAGAACCAATAGGATATAGATAGATAGATGGATAGATAGATAGAGACTTATTATGAGAGATTGGCTCACATGATTAGGGAGGCTGAGAAGTCCCATAATCTGTTGTCTGCAAGCTGGAGGTCCAGGAAAGCTGATGGTGCAGTTCCGGTCCAAACTCAAAGGCCTGAGAACCACGGGAGCCAATACTGTAAGTCCAAGTCTGAGTTTGAAGGACCATGAACCAGGAGCATCAACATCTGAGAGCAGGAGAAGATGGATGTCCCAGCTCAAGCTGAGCAAATTTGCCGTTCCTCTGCATTTTTGGCCCTCAGTGG
The DNA here is from genome assembly GCF_964270905.1 of Leucopleurus acutus. Classification (NCBI taxonomy): domain Eukaryota; kingdom Metazoa; phylum Chordata; class Mammalia; order Artiodactyla; family Delphinidae; genus Leucopleurus; species Leucopleurus acutus. Next base: position 96,949,076 of record NC_139148.1, read on the forward strand.
ACTGAATGATATCTACTCGTACTGGTGGGGAGATCTTCTTTACTCATTCTACTGATTCAAATGCTAATCTCTTCCAGAAACACCCTCACAGATACACTCAGAAATAATGTTTTATCAGCTATCTGTGCATCCTTCAGTTCAATCAAGTTGACACAGAAAATTAACCATCACACTCAGGCAAGTACACCATAGACTTGCTCTGTTCTTACCCAAAGTTCAGAAGTTCTAGGTTTGTTCTAGCCTTGGGTCAATTTCCAGAGTGTTGAAATGGTTGTTTTTGACAATTTGTTCAACTTTTTAGTTGCTCTGCACATAGGCGTAAATCCCCTAAACTCAAGAATTTATTTACTCAAATACAGGAGGATTTTCTTCATCAAGGTCAAAGAAACTCTTCCAACTGAGGGAGACGTCAGTCTCTGACCAGCATCAGTGCAAGATACAATAGTAATACTGACCTGGAGATTTTTCTACTGTTTTACAATACAGCCTTTGATCCAAACATATGAAGAAGGGAACTAATATTTAATAGAAAATGGACATCAGCTTTGGTGTACACTTTGCTGATATGATTTGAACTTGGAGCCACGTGAGCAAATCTGGATGGCAGAAGAAGCAAACAGAAGGTCATATGTCTGGGGAATGAGAAAGAGAAATTAGGAAAGAAAGAGAGAGAGAAGAATATGAAAGGAGTCTAATGATTTTTCCGAAGGGCTCTTTATACCCAGATAGATTTTCCAATTATTTTGTAAATCCTTCAAAAGCAAGAACAGTCTTTCATGTGTTGTAAAATGCTTTAATGTAATGTCAGTACCGCACACGTGTCAAATTAAAATACTATAGTATTCACTAGTTCCAACGGTCTGGGTAGTACTGAAGGCTAGGTTTGTTAATATTTTATGGCCATGAAGCCAAATTCTAACTCTGTAATGTAATGTTAGTGTGTCCTCCTCAATCTAGAAGATGGGGCATTGAGACACACACTAACAAAATTTCAGCCACACAAGAGTCAGATTTTCTGACCTTCACTTATGTAAACAATATCTAAAAGCAGGCATGTTAGGAGCCAAAGATTGATGAGCTGCCAAAATGCTGAGTATTTGTTATATAATGTGGAATAGCATCTAGGAATATCTATACCATTTTTAAAATACTCAGGAGACTTAAATTTGTTAAAAATCATTGAATTATACACCAAAACGGGTGAATTATATGATATGTAAAATATGCCTCAATAATGTTACTAAAAATACCCAGGAGACTGAGAAAAAAACATATTTTTCAAATATGAAGTTTGAAAAATATACAGATGCAAAATAAAGTCAATTATAGTCCTAAGAAAAGGCAATCTGTTAGGTATTAGATATTTAATTCAAACAGATGTCTTACACAGCTGCATTTTAAGGTAGGTGAAACATGCCACTTTAGAAATGAATGTATTAATGAAATGTTAGATGCAATTAGAACTCTAGCTATTCAGGAATAAAATTTTCAACAAATCCTTTTTTAAAATTTTTCTTGAACTTTTACTATCACTTATATTTTCAGAAATTTGCAGCTCATGTAACCAACCTATGAATGACTTTCACATTGACCACAGATTTATTTGTATGGAAAAACACAACAGTATTTGCTAAGTATATTCAATATCTTCCACCTAATTAGTACCTCAGGGCAGGTTGTTTATAAACAGAAAACAATAAGGGACACGTTAAATATCCCCAGCAGTACTCTCTGCATACTATCAGCTTTAGAAATAAAGAAGACAGTTTGCATTTTAAGCAATAAACCAGCTAGCTACCAGACTGCCATTAAATACAAGGAATCCAACTAGAAAAATGTGGGATTCATGGGGAAATAACATTATCTGCAGCTTTATACACTGGACAAATGAACATGGTTCCCTTTAGCTTCAAATTAGAAATGTGTGTAGAGGGCAACATGGAAATAGATACTATTATTTCTGTTTTTGATATTAATTTAAAAAAGAATGTTATAAAAGTGTTTCACACTTGATACTAAATACATCTCAATTTTGCACATCCCCCACCTTCCTACAATCACTGCCAAGTGACTACCTAGTATCCATTTACTTGGATCACAATAGAAATCAGCCATTAATTAGGGAGCATTTGGCTCAAGGGACCTGTAATGGGTTGCAGAGAATTGCACATCATGCTTCATATGCAGATGAGGTTGCCATCTGGTGGATTTTCTCTAACTATAAGCTAACAACATTTATAGGTAAAAGCAGAGTAATCCTTTTCTAGATGGGCAAAGCTGCCACTTTTAGAAAACATCCGGTTTCTTTTAACATTTATTAAGTGTCCATTTTGTGATTTGCTCTGAATGGGTGCCTGTTTTTTGTAACTTAAATATAAGGGAAAAATACCACGAAAGTATATTAAAACTTCAGATTTAAAAGGTAAAAAATGTGGAATGAAAAAATACATTCCATGCAAACAGTAACCAAAACAGAGCAGGAGTGGCTACACTTAGATAAAATAAACTTTCAGCTGAAGTCTTTCACAAGATACAAGAAAGTCACTATATCGTGATAACGGGGTCAGTTCAGAAATGGCAATACAATAATAGTAGGGGACTTTAATATCCCACTTTCAATATTGCATAGATCATCTAAATAGAAAATTAATAAGGAAAGAGTGGTTCTGAACAACACTATAGACCAAATGGACCTAACAGACATATACAAAATGTTCTATCCAACAGCACCAAAATACACATTCTTCTCAAGCACATATGGAACATTCTCCAGGACACATCTTATGTTGGGCTGCAAAGCAAGCCTTAGTAAATTTAAGAAGATTGAAATCCTATCAAGTATCTTTTGCAACCACTAAGGCATAAAACTAGAAACCAATAACAGGAGGAAAACTGAAAATTTCACAAATGTGTGGAAATTAAATAATATACTCTTGAACAACCAATGAGTCAAAGAAGAAATCAAAAGGTAAATCAGAAAGTGTCTTGAGACAAATGAAAACAAAAACACAACATACCAAAATTTATGGGATGTAGCAAAAGCAGTTCTAAGGGGGAAGTTCAAAACAATAAATACCTACATTAAGAAAAAAGAATGATCTCAAATAAACAACATAACTTTACACCTCCAGGAAATTAGAAAAAGAAGAACAAACTTAGCCCAAAGTTAGCAGAAGGAAGAAAATAATAAAAATTAGGGCAGGAATAAATGAAATAGAGACTAGAATGACAATAATAAAACAAAAAATCAATGAAACTAAGAGTTGGTTTTTGAAAGATAAACAGAATTTACCAACCTTTAGATAGACTAACCAAAAAGAAAAGAGAGCGGATTCAAAAGGTAATAAATGTGACATTTTTATTTAGCAAGTTTTTGCTAAACAAAATTTTGTTATGCTAATATTAAAAATGTCTAGAAGTAAGATCTATGACATCACATTGGTTCTGTTTTAAATGTCAAAGTGACTTCTGATATTAAGTATGTCTTTACCTAACAGCCTTACCATGGGGATTCAGGAGCAGATACATGCCAGAACTATAAACAGTTCCTTCTCTAACTTACTCTACTACAAAATGACTGTTGATTCAAATATCACCACCCAGCTTATCTAGTTTTACTTTTCTCTCCTTCTTTTCCCTGATGACAGGGATAGTATTGGGTTGTTGTAGGGACAAGAGCACCTACCGAATAGATTTTTAATACATCTCAGTAAATATGAGAAGTGGGTATTTTGTTTGTCTGTTTGTTGTTGTGTGTGTGTGTGTTTTTTCTTTTACTGAAGCTCTATCTACTTTTCCACCCTGATGATTTCAATTAACACTACCATGTTTGCATGAAATAACCTACATCAAAGTTAGTTTAAAAAAAGAAATCAGCAAGCAAATACATATATATGTATATACATAAAATATCAATACAAATTTAATACAAATATTAATACAAATGTAGTGACTACTCCAGGAAATATGACATCACAATTGCAAACGTGATGTTATATGAATGGGTATTTGTGACTTGGGATAAAATTTCCTTTACAGTAAGGTGATGCAAATAGTTTTTCTATGTATAAGTGAGGCAACGAGCTCTGGAAACCAGTTAGATGACAAGAATAGGCTCTGGTAATGCAGACACTAATGTTGAAAATACATGTGAAGAGTTATATATTTCATGAAATAGGACGGGATAAAAGCAATACAGCTACATCAATGTATTTATATAATGGAACTTAATTATTTTACTAAATTTAAATTTTAAATAACCTAAGTAGATATTTAACTCATTCATTTATATCCCTAAACATTTTTATAATCCAGTTGACAAGAAAAACTTTTTGATATCTTCTTATTGAGGTCTCCTTATATTTGAGGATATATAACACATGCTGATGACTACATAATCTGCATTTCTAGCCTAGCCCTTTCTCTTGAACTCCAGACTCAGATACCTAAATATCTCCTAGATATCTCTACTACCATGTTCCACAAAAGAGACAGCAGAGCTAAATGGTTAGGAGTGCAGACTAGGGGTTAAACAGACTGGGTCCAACTCCTGATTCCATCATTTACCAGCTGTGTAACTTTGGACAAGTTACTTCATTTCTTTGATTCTCAGTTTCCTCACTTGTAAAATGGGGATAAAAATAGTACTGATCTTATAGGATTAGTGTGAAAATTAAATGAAATATATACCTAGTACACCTGACTGAATGTACTCTATTAAACAATCAATAAGTTATACATTCCACTATAAGAAACACATGCACATATATCTCATTGAAACCAGTAATTTTTTCCCTTGGTGTGCCTTAGCTGGCAGCTCTTTTTCTAGACTTGCTGTACCTAAACTGGTTTTAATGATGTTTTGCAGCAGTTGTCAAAGGTTAGCACGTATGAATAGTATACAAAGGAACACATATATATGGAACGTTACCTACAAAATTCATTCTGTTTATACTGAAAGTTGGCAAAACAGAAAAATCAAAATATTTTGCATCATTCACATGGTATTTGTCACATAATACCATATACAATATAGCAGTTCTTTTGTATATGTCTTACCTTCAACACTAGATTATGAGCTTCTTGATAAACAGCAGTTTAGGCATTTTTAATATCCTTTCTCCCATAATCCTAATCACAATGCCTTGCAGAGAGTAGGTACTCAGTAGATATCAATCAAGTAAGAAAAAAGAAATATACCTTGTCCTTTTACAATAAAAAATGCAAATTTTTCAATCTTAAACAATTGGCAGGCTGAAATATATTTTACTAATCTTTGGGAGAATTAATTATTTAAATTCTTATTTCCTCTCCAGATTATTTCCTTTAATCCTAGACCAATTTTATAAATGTTCCAGATCTATGCATTCTTGGTAGCTTGTCTGACTGAATGTGTATTAAATCATCACAGGTTGCTATTATCTAGGAGTTTTTGTGAAAGTTTGATCACTTGGAAACATCAGCCATATTGCTTTAAAAAAAAAAACATGTTTAAAATTTATAGTAATGCCTTGGCAGGTTTCTCTCTCTTTTCTTTCTCCTTTTATTCCATATCCTCTCTTACAAAATATTTGATGGTATATTTTGCAAAACAGTGAACTATTGGAATCAAAACTCCTGTTTGAAGTTCCAAATCATTAACCTTCAAATTCAAGTACCTAAGATGAACTATTTAGTATTAACATACTGAAAGAACAGCAAAAAGCAGGGATAGTGTACAGAATTATGCCATGAATATAAATAAGTCTAGAGCACTTGGGAAGGGGAGGAATGGGAGAGGGAAAGGAAATGAGAATATTATGACTCTTTGGAGACATTCTTCCGCCTTTCCTCCTCCTTACCTATTTAACCTTCCATTTTTACTGTTTAAGTTCACTTGTCAAATAATCACTAAACATGTATATGAAATAATTCATAAAACATGTTTAGCACAGTTACTGACACACAGTAAACACTCAGTAAAGGTTAATAAATATTAGCGATTAGTATTATTATTGTGTGCAGTCCCACTTCTTTGCTCTTACATTGACCCCTTTTCCCAAATTTACATATAGGCAGGATGTGTGGTCAGGGTTGGAATAGAGGAGGACCAGGCAGACTCTTTTTTTTAACACTTAAGGTCTGTCTGAATAATATTTTTAAAGTAGTGTCTGGAATTCACTCATTTCATGAAATCTACATTAAATTCCCAGCTCCATCTCTCCAATCAGGAGTCTTTCCAACTAGGCACTAAATGGCATACTTCTTAAGGTTCCCCAATGAGGGCAATTAATGTCTAGAGGCAATTTTTCATAAAAATGCATTCTGTATCCAAAAACACTAGACAAGCCCGTATATCTTATGTTTGTGTATCCAGTTAAATTACCTATAATTTTAAGTATTTGAAAGTTGATATAACTCAGTTTTCTGTAGCAGCAGATCTTTTACAGTACAGTGAATAGTCATATATATGGCTTATATATTATAGAACTACTTATTTCACGTTTCTTAGAAACAGATTTTCTTTTTGCAAGTGGGCTTCTTAGTCTTCCACCTTTAATGTTATTAGTTTGGACTGCATTCTTTCTCCATACAGAGTGTGCTATAAGACTTCCAGTTAAACAAGGCAGATTAGAAACATGCATTCATCTCTGCGCCTGCATGAAGCTCCACTAAAATGACAGTAAAGGAATTTTTAAAAAAAGGTATAAATAGAGAAGGACAAAGAGAACAGGAGAGAAGACAACAGCAGACAAGCAAAGTTGACAAAACTTTAGAAGCTGGAAAGCAATAGATGAGATGAATGTTAAGCTTACTTAACAAACTGGAAAAAGCTGAAACCTAAGGCTGGTGGTGATGAGTTGTTTTTAAAGTTACTCGATATCTCTGAGATACAGAGATACAGGTTGAAGGGAGAGCTAAAAAGAGGAGGATTGATTGAAAGTATGTATAAGGAAAAATTGCATCCCGAAAGCTCCTTATCCATTCAAACAAGATTCAAGTTTTAATACAGCATTCTATTTCACTGCTTGGAGGGTCAATGGGTGCTTCTTGCTTTTGAAGAAGCTTGCTGACTTAGTTGAAAGAAAAACAATGATCTCAGTTAAAAGAAAAATTCAAGTTTTATTTTCTACGGTAATTAAAACATCTTTCCAGAAAAGAAGCTCTAGTGTTGGAAACAATAGGCATAGCTGAGGGCTGGATTGTGAACTTTAGTGAAAATGGGGATTGAATCTCTATTTACTAAATAGTAAGACTGCCCTCTGTCACCTTTCTGCTGGCTGATTTCTAAGATATCTTCAGCTGAGCAGACTGGAGGATTCTGTAGAAGCTGACCAACACAAGTGTAAAGCCCTACAGACACTGATATTTGGGGTCTCCCATTAAAAAGATTGAATTTCTTTCCAGTTACTCCCCAGTGAAGCTCAACAATCCATAAGTCACAACAGTGGAGACAGAACTTCTTTTTTGTGCCTCACTCTTAAATATTTATGGCTGACCAAATCCCTAGATATTTGAGTACATTTTCTAAAATGAAAGACAGAGATCAAAACAACAACAGCAGCAGCAACAAAAGTCAAAGAGAAAAGAAACAAAACTATAATAACATCTTCAGAGAAATGAGGTGATACTAAATTCAAGATACAAGAACAGTGTTCTGTAAAAATGGAACTTTCAATGAATGAGAAAGAGCTCTTAGGAATTCAAAATATAGTAGTAATCTTAAAAATCAATAGAAGATTAAAAATTTTCAATTGATGAGCTCTCCTAGAAAGTAGAACAAAAAGAAAAAGAAATGGAAAATAGAGAAAAGATGAGAAAGTTCAAGGATTCAGTACTGGAGGGCCAAATTGGACCAAAAGAAGTTCCAGAAAGAGAGGACAGAAAAAGCAGAAGGAAGGAAATTACTAAAGAAATAACACAGGAAAATTCCTAGCACTGCAGGATATGACTATCAGATTACAAAGGTCTATCATGTATCCAGAACAGTGAATGAGAAAATAATTCTCAGTAACATACATCATAGTGAAATTTCAGAAGATAGAATAAACAGAAGATTTTAGAAGCTTCCTGAGAGAAAAAAACAGGTCATATACAAAGTATCACAAATAATATTAGGAACAAACTTCTAAACTGTATCCCTAAAATCAAGAAGACAAGTTTTTAGGGAAAAATCATTTCCAACTGTGATAGGATGAATAATGCCTCCCTCCAAAGATGTCCTTGTCATAATCCCTGGACCTGTGGATATGTTACCTTACATGGTAAAAGGGATTTTGCAGATGTGATTAAGTTAAGGATCTTGAGATGGGTGATTATCCTGGATCTTCTGGGTAGGACCAATGTAATTAAAAGAATTCTCATAACAGGGAGGCAAGAAAATCAAAGTAAAAAAAAGGAGATGTGTAAACTGAAGCATGGGTTGGAGTCATATGCTTTGAAGATACAGGAAGGGGCCATGAGCCAAGGAATGCAGGTGGCCTGTAGAAACTGGAAAAAGGAAGGAAAAGGATTCTCCTTTAGGGTCTCTAGAAGGAAACAGCCTTGCTAACACCTTGACTTTAGCCTATTGAAAATGAATTCAGATTTCTGGTCAAAATAGAATAAATTTTTGTTGTTTTGAGCCACTAAGTTTGGAGTAATTCATTACAGCAGCAATAGGAAACTAACAAACCAACCTAGAATTCTATATCAGTCTAACAACTGGATGAGAGATTAGAACAAGGTGTTTTCAGACATGCAAAAATCTCGAAAAAATTTATCATCTTTCTCAGGAAGTTATTGGAGGATATTTGTCCATCAAAATGAGGAAGTTAAAGGAAAAGTGAGGGGAACATAAGGTATAGAAAATGGGATCCAATACAAGAGAAAGGCAAAAGGAATTTTCAAGATAACAGTGAGAGGATACCCCAGGAAGACGGCTATTCAGAAAGATAAACCAGCTCAAACTGAAACAGGATAAAAATCCCTATCACAGACATCTTTAATTAAAAAAAAATTAAGTTATAGTTACCCTGATGTATTTGAACATACAGAGAGGAGCTGTATGGATTTCTTGGGAAGACCTGTTTGGGTATGAGTAAGTGATAGATTCAGAAAAAAGAATCCTAAGCAAATAAAAATTAAATAAAATGTAGCAGAACAAAATTTTTATAGGATAGGAAATGTAATAACAAACTCAATACATGGTTAAACTCTGAATAATGTTTACAAAGTCATAGTAATATAATCACTGAATATTGATTTTACCAAAAATTTGGGGAGGAAGGGAAGTATGTGTTTATGGGTACATAAGAGAGTCAAATTGCCACCTCTCATAATAGAAAGTCAATAGATATTATCTAAAAAGCTGAAAAATCAAGAAATAGCTGTGGAAAATGAATGTTGCCTGCCATTTCAGTAAACAGAGGGTGTTGCAGCCATCAAACAATCAGCCACTGCAGCCCTCCCCAACGGTGCACCCTGAGGGGAACTGAGAATGGAGAAAAGCAGGATACTGGCCCCAAATAGTTAAGATGCATATCAAAGGAATAATTTTGATGAGCCCAGACTCTTGCATCTTCCCATACATAGAAAAGCACTAAATTCATTACCTTGAGATGTCTGTTTTTTTGTGATTATCAGTAACTTTTGATATTCGACTACATGTTTTTTTGCTTTTAGCAAAAACTGCTATATATCCTGGCTCCTCCCTTACCTCTTTGGAACAGTTCCTCAGAGCTATCTGAGAGGCTGTTTCCCAGGCTACAGTCCTCAATAACATCCCAGAATAAAACATAACTTGCAACTTTCAGGTTGTGTGGTTTTTTTTCAGTTGACATAGCAATATAAGCGTGTTATCGATACACAGAAACATGGTAGTAAATATTATAGGGAATAGCTAAAATTGTTTAAAGTTATTGTCCTTTGGAGTGAGAATCAGGAACGGAGAGGGATAGGACAGAGAACTATTGTTTTTTACTGTACTATTTAAAAAAAAAACTATGTACATGGTATCAATTTAATAAAATTAAAATTTTACTTAGAAGTGAGTTATTCCCATGAACAATACATTTTTGTGCTTAGCTTAATTCATCTAAGATGCATTGTGGGCATATTCTAATCTAGAAAGCACAGTTTTTATGATAGGTAAAAATCCTCTTACATATATTGGCACATTTGCACTTACTCAATTCTTGAGGGATACAAATAAAAATCGTTGCTATGACCTATAGGGCTTGTTTAACTCTCTAATCTCATTGCATGCCACCAATTCCTTTGCCTATTATGCTCTACCTACACTGTTGTTTTTCATTTCTCTTTTCAAACAAGAAAAGCACCTTTCCTGATGACCTGTCCAGTCTATTCACTTTGCTTGGAAGGCTATTCCCTCAGTCTTCTCCTGGTTGGCTCCTTATCTTTCAAGCCTCAGCTTAAATGTCACTTGCCCAAAGAAGCTTTCTTTGACCATTGAATCTAAAGTCGGTTCCCACGCCACCCCACCCCTCCTGTTATTCTCTCTTGCATTGCTCAGTTTTTTATTGCACTTTATCACAACATATTTGCATGCTTGTGAGTTTTCATTGATTCTAAGCTGTCTAGTCTATCTGTGTGTAGCAGAGGGACCTGTACATAGTAAGTGCTCAATGAATATTTTTGAATTAATTTGTTTTTATTAAGTGATCTGTCCATACCTCTGATATTTATAGAGAATGGAATGTTATACTCTGTAGTTTTTGCTATAAGTTAGCAAAAATTAGATAGAGGATTAAGTAAAAACAAAATAAAACAACTCAGACCTTTTTGAAAACTTGAGTTCTTGAAAAACATCCAAGTCTTAACATCTTTTGTCTCATCTGAGTACTAGCCCTCTATCATATAATGGATTCTAAACAATGTCTGGTATTATGTTTCATTCAGTATAGTCTCCTTTAATCAAACATTTTATCATTTGTAGTTAAGCTGATTATGATAAGTTTACGAAACAGGGGCTTAATTAACATCACTGATCCATACAGGAGGCATATACTCATATAATTAGGATCACATAAATGTCTTTCCCTTCTTCCAAAAATACTTGGTAGTAAGATGTATAACTTAGTCTTATAGTCACAATAATAGAATTAAATGCTTCATTTAGGTGACTTAAAAGAGCATTTCATGGTCTTTGATCTTTGTCTTTGTAGCCTAGGAAGGAATGTGAGGTAAAAATCACAAAGGTTCATTTTAATTATTTAAGTAATATTGTAGTTTTGATATGATTTGTAGTGTAATTTTTTATAAGCAGCAATTTCATGTACAGATAGGATTTGTAAAAATCTTTCAATTTCAGTCTGATAAAAAGAGATCAGACATGTAATTTGTCTACCACATTGCTTGTCACATTAGGAGTCTTCAATAAAAATTAGCTTTTTTCCCTGCCTGTGAGAACTCAAGTAGTGGTACAGCCAACTCTCATTCATTACAATTCATTAACACCTCAATTTTATACTTGTGTTTTTTTAACCTAAGCCAAAGACCCTGATCTGATTTATTTGAACTCATTGTTTCTGCTTCTTCATATTTTCTTTCATATCTTTTTTTGGGTATCCTTTTGAATCTTGATTTTATCAGCTCTCTTGCACACTCTTGGGTAAATGAATTATTTCATTCTACTCACTAGGATCTTGAAGAAACTAGGAAACCTAGTTGGAATCTTTTAAACATGGTTGAAAGAAAAATATCTATTAGTAAACTGTAGAGGAGGAAAAAAAATCTTTTTTGTCCCTCTACCCTTCCCCAGGTGGGGCCTTGTAAATTAGACTGACAAAAGACAGATTAACAAGAGAACAACAAACAGAAGTTTACTAACATGTGCATCAGGCATACGCTACATGTACTCAATGATGAGTAACTGAAAGGGGTGGTTAGAGCTTGACCTAATACAGCAGCTTAAAATAACAAAAAAGTCTTAGAGGGCTGACAAGACAAAGGAAATGGACTTTGAGTTTTTGGGGTGGCAAATTGGGAGAAGGTAAATATATGGGGGAACTAACGGATCATAAGAGCTAGTTAGTAAAGTTTGTTATGTAGGTTCCTCTGATGCTGATTCCAGGCTGTAAGGGTCTAGAGCTATCTCTGGTGGTTAACTTCTGTCCTTCCTGGTACAGAGGGGAGGTGCATACCCTTACAACTACCACTTTTAGGCAAATAAGGGTAGGGCAGAGAGTTTTTCTTGTATCTGCTTCTTCTCAATTGCCTTCAGCTCAAAATAATTCTTATGTCAACGTGCCATATTTTGCAGTAGCATATTCTGCTAGCTCTTTAAAATTAAACAATTTTCTTTATGGTTCTCCAAAAATTGACTCTATTATAGTAAAATTTTGATGTGACCAGTGTAGGCAAGAAATAATTATTTTTGTGTCCCTAACAGTAAGACAATTACCATCAATAATATTCGGAAGGGGGAGGAGGAAAGGGAGAGTCAAGTTCTGGCAACTCTTCAAGAACACAATGGATCCACAAAGCAGAGATTAAAAACAAATGTTTTATAATATGCAACTTCTCAGCTTTGATAAAAGACATTTACTTTAATAATAAAGGATATATAGAAACTTCTGATGAATGATGAAAAATTAAAGAAATAAATCTAAACACAATAGTTAGGCAGCTCAAGGATTCTATAACGTGCTGTGTTTAAAAGATTAAGAAGAAACATTTCTGGTTTTTCAGACTTTAAAAGTCATATTGCTGTTATTACTTTATACTATAATATAGATACCAATACTGTAGGCTCATCATTAAAGGATAAGTCAGCATAGTATGCCTTGACAAGCATCTGGAGGGTTGGATTCAACCCTCTGCTATTATTATCTTGGGAAAAAATCACAATCTCTGTTTCCTGAATCTCTGTTTCTCTGTTTCCTGTCCATAAAATAGGAACAGGAAAATCTCTGTTTCCTGTCCATAAAATAAAACCAATGAATTCCATGGTTTCTTAATTCTAAAAGTTCACAGGACTGCCCTCGTGGTGCAGTGGTTAAGAATCCGCCTGCCAATGCAGGGGACACGGGTTCGATCCCTGGTCCAGGAAGATCCCACGTCGCAGAGCAACTAAGCCCGTGCGCCACAACTACTAAGCCTGCGCTCTAGAGCCTGCGAGCCACAACTACTGAGCTCACGTGCCACAACTACTAAAGCCCCCACACTTAGAGCCCGTGATCCACAACAAGAGAAGCCACTGCAATGAGAAGCCTGTGCACTGCAACGAAGAGTAGCCCCCGCTCACTGCAACTAGAGAAAGCCCGTGTGCAACAATGAAGACCCAACACAGCCAAAAATAAATAAATAAATAAATAAAATTAATTAAAAAAAAATAAGTCCACAAAACTTTGATCAGCCTATGAACAAAACCATATATTCTTGAGATAGAAAAGGCACTATGTTTTATTTATTGTTGTATTCCCCACAGGGCCTAGCATGGTACCTAATAATGTAACTCTTTTTTAGTTCAATAAACATTTATTTTATGTCCCTAGGTTCCAGGGACAGCACTAAATTCTGGAAATTCAGAGATGACTTAGACACGGTCTCCACTCTTTCAGGATTTTACGTTCCAGAGGAAGAAAAAAGTATACAGGTAATTTAAACATCAAGAATTATGACAGAGGTAGGCAAAGAACAATATTTGCACATAATGCACATACCTTACAAGGGTCAGAGAAGGGCTTCTTGGAGGAACTTGCACCTCTGCTGAATCTTGAAGGATTAGCTAACCATATTGATGGGGAGGGAGAGGAAACAGCAAGAGCAGAAACAGAAAAATATAAAAAGAATATGAATAAATTAATATGGCAAACATTCATCACAATTTCATTCTGAATTATTTAAAAAATAAAATAGATCCTCATTTATATAAAACCAATATGAAACCACCCTAACCATAAGGATAACTAATGCTACTTTATTTTCCATATTTCCTTTAGATTCTCAGCAATAGCTCTGTGTTTATTTTACTGGGCAAGTATATACGATATTTCTTCTAAAATGCATGTCAGAAAACCTGGGTTTCATATGTCATGAAAAACTGAAAGATTTTGAAAGGGGGGGAAGAAAAGGATTACTGGGTAGCTTACAGAAGGCTGGGCATTGCCTAGTACATCCTTCCTGGTTATCTGACTCTGTAGTGTTCTGAGCCTTTCATTGGATTAGAAAGAGTCCTGGAAATCTTGCCTCAGTCCACTGGTGCTGTCTGAAAGTTATCTAAGTGATGTCAACTCAGAAATCTATTCTTTGAAGTGGCAATCATGTGAAGTACCTGGTAAGGTCCTTTTCCATGAGGCTCTGAGATTGTTCTTCTTTGTTGAAGATACAAATTCTAGCCTGTAGTAGAATCTTCGGGTAAGCTTTAGAGTAAAACAAGAACATTAAGAGATTTAATGGCTGTGGTTAATTTATTACTATTGCCAATTCTATCAAAATAGAGGAGCCGTATTGGAGTCCAGTATGTAACTATTTCATAGGAGTTTTGATGAGCGTAAAAGAGTATTATGGAGGGCACATCCATCATGGAGGGCACTGACAAATTGCTGGGGACTTCCTGTAAAGCATGCAATTTCTGAAATTTTTATACTAATATTTTACCAAACAAATGTAATTTAGGAAAGGCTGAATGTCCCTTCTGATCTGACAACTTTTCCCATGCAACTTTACTATAGTAACAAATTAAACAAACCTAATTATTTCCAGTATCTTTTTTTATAAGGTGGCAGCGCAAATCTTTGTGATTCCAAAGGCCCTCTGAGAAGTCTTAGAGGTTTTACGCATAAAAGTTTTAGTTTTATGTATGTAATATATTCTGAAAATTTTATTTTATGTGTCCTAAATTTAGGAACTGATTTTGGGAAGACAAAATTAAGGGTTGTCGGAGGAGATTTGGTCACTTGATTAGGTAGGATCATGAGTGACTGAGAAACAATGCTTCCCTTCCTATTTAATCCAAGTACAAATAATGCGTTTAAAAAAAATACAATGTAACACTATTTACACAATGTAACACAATGTTACACAATGTAAGTGAAGAGTCGCGTTCTATGGGTATTTTCCCCTTAAATAATCAGGGACACAAAAAGACAACTTACGCGATAGAAGATTATTCTTGTAAGACACAGAATCTTTGCTATTTAGGCAGATTACATGTAAGGTAAAGAATAATCTTTCAAATCGTAGGTGGAACCATTAATTACTAAATAAAGGAAACAACCCCATCTAAACTGCGGCCTCTCCCGTTGCGGAGCACAGGCTCCAGACGCACAGGCCCAGCGGCCATGGCTCACGAGCCCAGCCGCTCTGCGGCACGTGGGATCCTCCCGCACTGGGGCACGAACCTGTGTCCCCTGCATCGGCAGGCGGACTCCCAACCACTGCGCCACCAATAAGCCCAGTACACACTTTTTTAAAAGGTGCTTAAAGATCCTGGATATTATCTTCAAGCTGGCATACCAGGAAGCATAGTTACTGTTGAAATAAAGTTTGTCAGAATGCTGATTTAATGTAGTTGAAAAGAAATTTACATTTTTCATAATCATAAACATTTTTAGAAATAATGTTAACTTATTTGATAAGTTAGCCTGTGTAAGTTTAGGAAAAACACACCCAAGTAAAATAAAATGCATACTTAACACTGACAAAACAGAGAAAAGACTTAATTACCAAAATTTTATATCAATTACGTAATCTTGGGTTCTTAAATCGTTTCTGGATCAATTTCTGCAAGAAGATGTTTTAGTAAAGTCTAGAACATTTAAAGTATTAATGTAACCAAGCTAGGGCTTGTGTGCCCATGCCACAGGAAGCCAAACTCTGACAGTGGGAGTTTGCAGCAAAGTAAGGGTTTATTTGCAGGGCACCAAGCAAGGGAGTGGGATACAAGTCTCAGATTCACTCCATCTTGGTCTCTGAGTTGGAGATGTTTTGAAGGGGAAGAACAAAGAAACTGGAATTAATCATTGTCTTGTGATATTTCTGTGACATTTCTTAAGCATGATTTCATGAGTCAAGATGTCTCTGGTTTAGGATTCTCTGGCCATGTGGTCCATGGCTCAGGGGTCTGTGAGCTCATCTTGCCCTGGAGAAACAGCCTGAGTTTTTAAGGTAATGATGATATCTATAACAACAGCAATTTTAGTCACCTGACTCTGGTTGGTTAGTGTTCAGTTAGCATAGGATTGAGGTCAGAGGGCACAAGAAAGGGAAAAAAGTTTTGAATAGAGAGATTAATCATTAACTCGGTAAGGAAACTGTTTTAGCGGGGCTCAGTTTCATCAGATATTCAATTTTCTTATTTTCTGGAAATTTAAGACTATTCAATTTCTGTATGTGCTTATTCTCTCTATGAGCTTATCAGAACAGTGCTCCTTTAATTTATATCTTCCAGATATAGGAAAAGATATCATAGACACAAGATCTTTCTGAATTACAGAATATTTTGGAATATTTTTTGTCTTTATATTCCAATAAATATTCATACTTTATTCCTCTTATTGGGCAGAAAATATGCTTATATTTTATTATTTAACCATGATCTTTCTACATTTATTGTTATTATGAAACTAGTTTTATTAATTCATGAAATTTGGTATCAAGAAAGGGGTAGAGCATACCACCCCTCAAAAAGACATGTACTCAAGCTACAAGATTTAGAGAAACAGTCTTGTTAGAAATAGGCTTAATAGGTTTTTTTAGCCCATGTTCTAGGCTTAATTCACCTCTAATCCTTCTCGTGTTAAGAGTTTCTTCTCATACCTTCCCTTCTGTATTTAACCAGGCAGAGCAAAACATCCATATTAGCTAAACTGAAATTTTAAGTAGGAAATACAGAAAACATTAGAATGAGATAAAGCAGGCAATGATCTTAGTAATGGTGGTAGGACAAAGAAGAGGAGTCTTGAGAAATCGCCTCTCCCCTACCTGATTGCCTAAGTATAATATATATGTGGTATTTATTCATGCTAATGTATAATTTTACATTTTATTATAATTTAAATTTATGGTAATTCTACGTTTTAAATGGTTCAATGGATGGGTTCAATGACAGAGATGTAGGCTTCAGGCCTTAAAGCCTCTCTTTTTTTTTTTTCTTAGAGAATGGACTTGAGGATATGGGGAGGGGGAAGGGTAAGCTGTGACAAAGTGAGAGAGTGGCATGGACATATATACACTACCAAACGTAAAATCAATAGCTAGTGGGAAGCAGCCGCATAGCACAGGGAGATCAGCTCGGGGCTTTGTGACCACCTAGAGGGGTGGGATAGGGAGGGTGGGAGGGAGGGAGACGCAGGAGGGAAGAGATATGGGAACATATGTATAACTGATTTATTTTGTTGTAAGGCTGAGGCTGACACACCATTGTAAAGCAATTATACTCCAATAAAGATGTTAAAAAAAAAAGCCTCTATTTTACACACAATGCTTGCTAATGGAGCTTACTGTTTCTCTGCAGCTTCCAAGACTCTGTAGGGCTCTGGTTTCTTGAGAACCACAGCTGGAAGAAGAGCCCAGGCTAATGAGCGATTTTTAAAAGGCACTTTTTTTTCAGATGCCCTCAACATACTTGAAGTAAAACCATCTCTCAAATGTATCTTGGCTAAAGAATCCCAAACTTCTATATCATTAAAAGAGCTGTGGTACCCGAACAAGGATGCAAACACAAAGGTGTGAGGCTTCATGATTATTTTTTTAAACCCCACTTTTGAAAAAAATAAATTTGTCAATTGCCCACCTCCTTAACTGTGAGGGTCCCATGAGCTTCTACACGCAAAGGGCTTACAACAGTGCCCCGCACATAGGCCAGGAGCATTCTTTGCTCCCAACTCATCCCCGGCGACACAGTTCAGGTGGCTGCTGCCCCCTGGCGGCCACGCCCGACTTCCGCCTCCCGCACCTAGAGCCGTTGCGGCGTCCACGTGGTGTCCGCTACGTCACGTCCGGCCCTTGATATTCGTGGTTGTGGGTCACGCGCGATGAAGTGCGTGTTTGTTACTGTAGGGACCACCAGCTTTGACGACCTTATTGCATGTGTGTCGGCGCCCGACAGTTTGCAAGTGAGTGGGGAAGGCGAGCGGGAGGCAAGCGGGAGGCAGGCGAGCGGCGGCTGGGCTCCCCGCGCTGAGCTCGCCGCTCGCCGCCACCAGCCTGACCGCTAACCTCGGTAACCTTGCCTGACGGTTGCACTCGGGAAGAATCCCTGGCAGCTCAATCTCTGGTGCCGCCGCCCATCAGCTGGCTCCTCCCCGCGCCTGACTGGGCCTTCCTCCAGCTCCCCCGGTGCTTGGGGTCCTCCGCCTCCTCTTCCCGTTTCCTATAGCCTTGCCGGGCCGCTCCTCCCCGTCCTTTTTCCGGTTCCTCCTTTCTCCCGGATTTTCTCCGCGGATTCTCCGTCTCCGCCTCTCTTCCGGCTTAGCCTCTCCTTCCAGCGGCTCCGCCTCTTCGAGCCGGGGTTCCGGCCCGCCTCCCGGGCCCGTGCCTGTGCCCGCCTCGCTGGCCCCTTGGGGCCGCGCGGTCGACGCGCTCCGTCGGGCTCTGCCCTGCCCGACCCGGCCGGTCCGCTCGGCGCCCTGCCCCGCCGCGCTCGGGCCGAGGCCGCCGTGCCTTACTTCCGGCTCAGGCACCCTCGCGGCCGGCGTCCCCCGAGCGCGCCCTCTCCTTAGGGCTCGTGGTTCGCGCAGTCCCAGCCGTGTGCTACGACGACGCTGTTCCTTGCTCTCCCTCCCTAGTTTGCGACGCCTTTTTCAGAGTCTTTGCGTTGGTCTCCAAGTTCTTGCTGGGCTATTTCTGTCACGACGGGATGAGCTGGGGCGTTTAGGTCCCTTAGGGCTAGTGAGGTGCCAAGTCGGGGCCCGGGACGGGGGGGAAAAGGAGCCATTTGAAAAACTAACGGGCTCCAGTTCGACTATTTATTCGGCAGCTCGTGCTCCGATTGGGTGGTTTGTTGTCGATATTACTGTTTTTACAGTAGCCTGTTTAAAAGGCCCGCTTTTTCTTTTTTCCCGTTTCAGATAATCCAGAGCCTCGGTTACAACCGACTTGTCCTACAAATAGGTAGAGGAAAGGTGGTACCTGAACCATTCAGTACGGAGTCATTTATTCTGGATGTTTACAGATACAAGGATTCATTGAAAGAAGACCTTCAGAAAGCAGATCTTGTTATTAGTCACGCCGGTAAAGTGCCGTAGAACTGTCCGGTTTGGTTTTTGATAGACAACAAATAAGAACAAAAACTCGAACCTTTCTGATGTAAAATAAAATCACTAGGGTAACTCACCGGTAGCCATTTTGAATAAAATACTGATTGCAATATAGCAGTCGGGAACATTATTGGAGAGAATTTATAATTCTGGGTGATAGAAAAATGGGAAATCAATCACTGAAGGCCAGCTTTACAGTTTACAGAACTGTAAACTTTAGGGTTTACAGAAACCCTAAACACAGGCAAAATAAGTTATCCAATGACATGTGTCAAGAGTTGTCAGTGGGAATTAGTATCTGGGCTTAGGTCTGCAGGAACGTTCAGCCATCTGATTGGTCGGATTGGTCATTGAGAATTTGGCTTTGGAAGATTTTTTACATTTCTATTAAAAGGTTAAGTAATTTGTCCAGTCAGTAAGCGGCAGACAGATAACAGTCTGGTGCTGGTATCGTCTACCCAAAAAGGATTTGTCTGCTCACTTAGCAGTCCCCTCGCTCCCATTTAAATTATCTAAATGAGTTTAGAGTTAAAAGTTGAATTGACCCAAATATTGTATATATGCATGTTTGTGGAGATTTATCCTTGACTCTTTTGACAAGCAGCCTCATAAGGAGTGGTCAAAGTTTTCCTTTATTGGTGCTTGTCACTACTGAAGGCTTGCTTTTTTACTTGTGTTTGAATAGAAGTGCAGTATGGCTTCATGTACAGTATGTTGAACCTGAATCTTATTTGGATTCAAGGCCCATGCCCAGGGCATACTACTAGAGGGCAAGTTGCAAAGCACTGATATTGTTGGCAGTGATAAAGAATGTGTTTTTCAAGTCAGGTTTGTAACACTAGAGACCACTCATAACTGTTTTTTGTCATTTTGGATGTATAATTAAAAGGCTTGATTTGTAGTGTTGCCAACTAAATTTTTCATCTTTTGAGTTCTAGTTATAAGGCCTGGTGAATCACTAACTTTTTTTTAAACTGTGTTAACACATTTGGTATATTTTTGTAGGTGCAGGAAGCTGTTTGGAGACTCTGGAAGAAAGAAAGCCACTCATAGTGGTTATAAATGAAAAGTTGATGAACAATCATCAGCTGGAATTGGCAAAGCAGCTACACAAAGACGGGCATCTCTTTTACTGTACCTGCAGGTATACTAGAGACTGATTATTTGACCTCTTAATTCCTTCCTAGCTATTCTTACCCACCTGCCTAACCCGCCTGTATCTTTGATCTCTTACCTTCTCCCACTTAGCAAACATTTTGATTTTCTCACCTGTAAAACCTGATCATTTGTCTTCTACTTTGTGATATCTGTGTTGTATTTCTTTCAGTGTCTGTGCTTATTTCATTGCATGTGAATATCTGAATGTGTGTGTGTGCACGTATCTGTGTGTATTCATCTGGGTGTGCAGGTCTCTGAGAATATAAACTTTTGTGTTCATTATTTTTCATTATTTAAGGAAGGCATTTGCTTATTTTTAATTAAGGTTTTGCCTTCAGTAAATCCACTGGAATCCCTAAATTAAATTTACTCATTCATTTATTCAACTATATCTAATACATGGCAGGCATTGTTTTTGGTGCTGTGGATAACAGTGCTAAACATGACGTAAAGTCCCTGCTTTCATGGTGCTTATGTTCCAGTGGTGGGAGATAGACAGTAAACAGTTCATAAATAAGCAGTCGAGATAATTTCATATGGTGAAATGTGTTATGAAGAAAATAGGGCAGGGTGATGTGATAGCTGGGGTGAAGACTAATTAGAATGGTCGGGGAAGGCATAACTGGGTATATGACATTTGAGCTGAGACCTGAATAACCAGGAAGATCCACTCATGTGAAGCTGTAGAGGCAGAAGGAACAGCAGCAATTGCAAAGGCCCTAAGTTGGGAATGAGCTTGGAGTTTGGTGTGTTTGAGGAACAGAGGGTTAGTGTGGCAGGAGTACAGTAAGCAAGGGAGAGAATGTAGTATGAAGATGAAGCTGGGTGGGGATAGTTCACAGAAGAGTTCTGATTTTATTCTGTGTTTAATAAGAAGCCATGGGAGTATTTTAAGCAGAGGAATTGCTTTATGGTAAGGAGTATTATTTTCTAGAAGTATATTAGAATTCAGCAAGAACTGATCAACATCACAATAGAAGGATGAAGAAAATTGCTGGTTTTCTATTAATTTTTCTTCAGACACTAGAAGCTTGCCAAAGGGTCAGGTCAGTAATTCCCAATTGTTGGACTTTAAAAGCTATCCTAATTTGATGTTTTAAAAAGAAAAGACCTCATAGAAGTATTACAAAATGCATATTTCTTATGTTATAATAAATTGAAATTAATTTGAAAATAAACCTTAGAAAAAACTGGTTAGAACATAAGCTTTTCTTTTAATATTACTGCTTCTGTGTCTTAGGCACTCAGTAAATACTTGTTTATTCATTATTTATTGGGCACATACTGTGTGCCAGGCATTATTCTAGGTACTTGGCATCATCAGTGAACAAAAACAGACAAAGTTTCCTATTCTCATTGATTGTTCCAGGAGCAATGGTTGGTGTCCTAATCCCCATAATGATGGAGGAGAGGGAATGTCAGGGTGGCTTTGTAATATAGAAGCGATTCTTAAAATATTGTGAGTCAGGGGAGAAGCTAGATAATCAGAATTATGTGGGCTTCAGATAATGGGCATATCTGTCCTTAGGTAGTTGAGATTGTTAGGGGTTAATACCATTTTTGAAGAGGAATCAATGTTCATCTTCCTTGGTTTATGCAAGTCAATTTTTCCAGACACTTTTGATGAGTATTTTCATTCTAAACATTAAATCAGCTTCGATTTTTATGTTAGTACATTAAAAAGGGGAAAACATTGATTTCATAGACACATCCTGACTCTACTCAGGCTGAAAAAGGAGCTGTACAAATCTCCAATTTTTTTTTTTTTTCAGTTTTAGAATTCTTTTTTTCTTGTATTAGTTTCAAGAAAGTTGCACACGTGGATGCCATAAGGAGAATCAATAATTAGTTGTATTTTTATTTTAGGCATATCATTTATTTGCCCCAAATGTAGGCTGGATGATTGTCTGTTCTAATTTAAGTGGCTGGTTTAATTAAATTTCTGAAGTAATAGTTTTATGTTGTGGGTCTGAACCTTATTTCCAACGTGCATAGCGATTGTATGTTGCTTAGTTATATATGGATTTATGGTAGTAAATTACTAGCAAAAATTATTTCACAATCTTCGTGCATGGTCTAGTAGTCTCCCCAGCTTATTGTTCTTGTCTTGCAGCTGTTACTTTTGGTTTCATTTATTCTGTTTTCATAAATTGAGTTTGCTTCAAGTTATATCTGCCCAGTCATGAGAAGTGTTCCAAAGCCATGTGACCACATCTTTCATGAATAACATTTCTGAAATATTTCAGTTGATGTAAAAGATAAAATGTTGAATTGCTATTGACATGTAATGCGCTTTGTATTATTTTATTATTATTGTGTATACCTATAATATTAAAATACATTGAAATTCACATATACAGGTTGAGAACCATCACAATATTCTTGGAAGTTAGATTCAGTCATCAAATGGGCAGCATTGAATTATGGAATTTTCTCCCATATTACCTAATATTTTTCTTCTTTTGTTTTAGCATGCTTCCTGGGCTGTTACAGTCAATGGACTTTTCAACACTGAAATGTTTTCCTCCTGGCCAGCCAGAAAAATTTTCTGCATTTTTGGATAAAGTTGTTGGATTACAAAAATAAACACTAAACACTCAAACTAAACACTAAACTCTCAAAGCTTTAAAAACACCCCTCAAATTCAACTTATGGAATGTGGTTAAATCAAATTAAATATAGAGTATATATTTGTAGAATAATATAAATTAATAAGTCTCCTACATCTGTAGAATGTATAGAAAATTTTATGGTGTGAATGTTAGCATTTGGGTCCAGATTCTAATTGCAGTTTCACAAATTTATTAGATTTTTCCCTATTCTTCATGTTTTAGTAAAAGAAATATGTAGTGAGCATTCACACGTTTTATTCTAGAATCCCAAATGGATTTGGAATCATGAAAAAAATGAATTAAATATGAAAACTTTGACAAAAACCTCAAATGTAGTTAATTTGATATTAGAGTAAAAAATGAAACAGTAACAAACCTGTAAAAAAAATTTGAGTCAGAATCTTTAGCTTCATAATCCAAGGAACCAAATTAAAAAAAAAAAATGATGGATTGTGTTCTGTGAAATAAAAAGCTCAATAATTACCTTAAAAAGATTAACTATCAAGTCAGTTGATCTGTTGTACTTCGAGAAACTACTGTTATCGTGAAGAATAGAGGAGTGGATGTGTTCACTGTTTTCCTGTAAAATATGAATAGAAAGTGACAAAAATAAACTTGTCCAATGTCAAAGCTTTACTGGTTTGAGAAGAGTAAATCAAAAAGCACTTGTGCCAATAGGACTTGCTGTTATTTTTTAAGGACCCCCCCCCAACAGTGGTGTGGAAACATTTACTGTAGCATCATAGAGGAATTTATGCCCTTATAAAGTTAGTTTTACAAATGAATAAATGATCTGATGTGTGTAATGGCCTAAATATATGGTTTTAAAATTCACATAACTCAAAATAGATACTTTATGATATTCTGATTATGGTGAGTGGTTTCAAGATCTATAAAATAAACTAGATTATCCATAAGTATTGATAGTTTTCTGGTAGAAAGTTTAGATATAATTCATCCATAAAAATAGAGCATTCACTATAAAGATTCATTTTTTATTGCATTATCCCAAAATGTTGAATATTCTAAACATTTTACTTGGGATGCATTATATAATGTTTCTGTAGATTTATTTTCCTGATTGTGTTTTACTTAGGCTAATATTAAAATAAATTCTTACTAATGGTAGAAGGTGGTGGCTGAGAAGTACTCCGGGTAGCAGGAGGATGCCAACTTGGATTAAATTTTGCTGAGAATAACCTAAAAAGTGAGTAATATACACAGTTGAGAATTCATAGCACCATAATCATAATTGTATATTAATGTTAACCTAATGCTGTAGGAAAGGCCCTATTCAAATCCATAGAGAGAATTTCACTTTTCTGGCCTCTCTTTTAAATATGTTTCTCTAGTTTGAGAAAAAATGTGGCTTAAAATTTATGTTGATCACTCAGTCTTTAATTATCTTATGTCATGAAGGATTAACCATAGAGAATCAGAAACAAATGAAAGGGTCTACTCAAACATTAGACAACTAAAGAGCAGCATAGGGCCCCAAATCCTCTGCTTCTTTCCCACAAGAGCACATAACCCAGATTCCATTATTTCATTTAGCAGAGGCTTAAGCCAGTGGTGTCAGTTGTGTGTAGTGACATCTCTTGACTATACCTTTGTAAAATTTTATATCACTTGTGGGGTTTAAAAATCAAAGGATATCTTAGAACCATTTTGATTTGGCAGGAATCCTCAAGATCATGTAGTCCAATCCCTTCATTTCACAGATGAGGAAGAAGGCCAGAGGTTACAACTTGTCTAAAATAACAGCCTTTGGCAGAGCTGCCACTAGAAGCAACTTCTTGACTCGCAGTCCTGTGCTCTTTCTACCATACCATAATATATGTTGTAAGCTTTTTGTTTCTTTATGTTTGTTTGCCTAGTATTTATTTTAGTTACTTTAATCCCTTCCAAGGGAGATTTTCTTCATTTTCAGAAGTTTAATTATTTTAGAAGGAATTTCACAGTTCACTAAATTGGGTTTTCCTTTGGTGTATTGCAACCTTAGCTGGGACTTAGAAACCGGTGATTCCTGAGTTTTTGGAATCTAGCAAAATGCCACGGTATAGCATTGATACTAGATTGAACAAATAAAGACTTTAAGACAAAGAATTGTAGATTTTGGGAATTGGTAGAGAATTTTAAAAATACCTAGTGCAAACCATTCATTTTACAGATGAGGAAAGAGGCTAGGATAAATTAATTGCCCAATTAGAAGGGTATTTCTAATTGGTCCTTAAGAAAAAATTCATGGTAATCAAAATTCTATTTGAAATATTTACCCAATAAAATTTGTTTAGTTTCATTACCTGACAGGGCTTCAGATGTTTGAAATCAGTGTATAAGTGCAATGCAGTTTATGTAGCAGTTTTCTGTTGAGAGGTATTTAGATATCCAGGGATGAGGAAGTGAAAGAGAAAGTTTAGTAGCTTGAGAAATTCACATCATTGGTATGTGCAAAGGTGGACAGGTAATAGAAAGTTGATTGATGTTGGAGTAGGTGAAAAGTGATGTGAAGTTATAGTATGCTTGGGAAGTAAGGATTTTAGATGACTACATGCTTATAATTTGGAAGGAAAGAGTAGGATTTGGTGTTAGGTAAGATAGTACAACTGATGAACTTGATGCACAGTTCTGTAACATTGAAAAATAGTCATCTCAAAAAGTGTTATCAAGTGATGCTAGACACCAAGAACCTGTATTAGAGCACTGCTTTGTATGCTTTTAAAGGCAAATCATGTGGACACAAAGGGCAATATAAAAATGTATACCACTTTGATAATTTGAGGAAATTTTTCAAGACTAAGGATGTCAGGAATGACTAACAGTAATATAGATATTTTTCTTGGTTCTTTATTATAGTATAAGCACTTAATCCCTGTGATTTATTAAAAATAGGAAATTATCAGAGATGACCAAAAATCTTCATGTGGTCTGAGAAATGGGATGTATGGCCAGATTACTTGAAATTGTATTTTTGGGAAAGATTTGCACACGGTGGTCCTGATAGCTGTGTGGTAATCAATTTTCTGCTGAACAATTAGTACCGTATTTTTATGGGGGAGTGGGGAATGAAAAATAACAGTAACAGTTAACACCCTTGCCTGCTTAGTGTGTATCATGTACTGTTTGAAATATTTTACACAAATGAACTCATTTAATCTTTACAGTATAACTCTATGAAATAGTTACTGTTGTTGCATTTTGCAGATGAGGAAACTGAGTTCAGAGCATAATGTGAAAAAGGAGTTAACACTGGGCTTCCCTGGTGGCGCAGTGGTTGAGAGTCCACCTGCCGATGCAGGGGACAAGGGTTCATGCCCCGGTCCGGGAAGATCCCACATGCCACCGAGCGGCTGGGCCCGTGAGCCATGGCCGCTGAGCCTGTGCGTCCGGAGCCTGTGCTTCGCAACGGGAGAGGCCACAACAGTGAGAGGCCTGCGTACCCGGGGCGGGGGGGGGGGGGGGGGGGGGGAGTTACGCTACTGAAGTATCCAAAAGATGGTCTGGGAATTGTAATTGGAACACTGAATTCCAGTATGTTTCCATCATTTATGGGGACAGGAGGACTGTATATTTGAAATCAGGAGACTATTCCAAAAAATTTAGATTGTATGGTAGCCATGGGTATGTAACCTATTTCAGTTTTTACATTGCT
Organism: Leucopleurus acutus; assembly: GCF_964270905.1. Classification (NCBI taxonomy): domain Eukaryota; kingdom Metazoa; phylum Chordata; class Mammalia; order Artiodactyla; family Delphinidae; genus Leucopleurus; species Leucopleurus acutus. Next base: position 96,975,679 of record NC_139148.1, read on the forward strand.
ATTTAAAAGCATACTGATCACTACTCATAAAACTCCTGTGGAGAAACTCCCAGTCATTTACCTGTTTGCAACTTACTTACCAGGTCTTTTGTTTTCTCTGTAAATGTTTGTGTTTGGGGCTCTATTTTTGGTCCTCCTTGTATATTTTTTTCTTGGTATTTTCATCACTCCCAGGGTTTCTACTATTGACTCCCCTATCCATCCCCCAACTGTGATTTGAGCTTCTGCATGGTATTTCCAGTTGCTTATAGGTCATGTCACTGTGTTAATTCTCTTAAGCACCCTAAACTTGATATGCCCCAAACTAAAATCATATTTCTCCTTTTCATCCTTCTGAGATCCTTATCTCTGTTAATGGTGTCACCATTTAGTCAGTCTTCCAGGCTTTAATTCTTACAGCTCCAACCCTTTATATATGATTGGTCACCAGGTACTCTCAGCTTTACTTCCTAAATGGCTCAAGCCCATTTATTTGTTTTCTTAGTTTTTTTTTTAAACATAAGTGCATGATAAGAATCTACTTTTTACATCAGCAGGACTCAAGACATGATTCCTGCTCTGGAGGAACTCTTAAGTATAGTTGAGGAGGAACTATACATTCATGTATCCTCTGCCTGAAAAACAGTTGGTTATCCGTAAATGATAAACGCACTTCTGTAACTTAGTATTCTTTTCTCATCTTGGTTAGGTATTGGGTCTAGGAAACATTGTCATGCACACATTCATTTCCTACTCTCTTTGACTTGACTTCAAAATATCTAGTATGTCTCTTGTTCAAGAGAAAGATGTGACCATCGCATTATGTGGTGAAGTTTGTAGGATCAAGCATCTATAGGAATGGCATCTAAAACATAGTAGTGCTGATCCTATGTAATGTTCTAATGGTATTTAAGGGTCTGTCAAAGAACGGTTACCTGTTGGGGATTTTCGGACAAACATGGTGTTAAAAATCAGAGGTTTATAAACAGCAGTAGCTATAGTGTTTTCCAGTAAAAGATTATATGGAGAAAGGTTTAGGATAACCACCAAATCACACTTAACTCCTTGTTAAATGGTTAATTCCTTACATGAATATTCTAGCACAGTCTTGTATAGTTCTTTGAATTCTTATGATTTTTGTTGGTGGCTAGATAAAAGGTGAGCAAAACAATCTAGCTTCAAACGGGAAAGTAAAATACATGTTTCTTGACATTGATATTGATTCTTAAAAAATATTTTGAGGGGTTTTTATACCATCATGTCTCATCTATTTTAGTATTTCACTTCTAGATCCTTATTGTCTTTATGAATTTTTACTGTATCCTGGCTGAAATTATCTATTATGATTGACACTCTGTCATGAATTTTCCTTTTTTTATGTCCTCCCTGTGTGCCCTGCGTTGGAAGTGCGGAGTCTTAACCACTGGACTGCCAGGGAATTCCAGTGTCATGATTTTATTTTGATGGCTACAGTCCTGCTTTCTGAGGCAGTAGTTCTTAAGCTTTTTTGGGGTCATGAAACCCTTCAAAATACTTAAAACTATTGCTTCTCTCTCTACTCACACATACACATATTTTGCTATGAATTTCAGGGAATTTACAGGTACCTTGAGGCCGCCCCAGGTTAAGAATCCCTAGACGGAGGCCAACTTCAGTAATTCCTTGGTCATTGTTCATTAATATTTGATGGTAACTGTTAGACTCCTTTATAATTAAACCCTCTGATTAAATACATTTAAGTTTAGTAATTTCCAGTTTTTATAATACAACACAAATTATAAATTTTTCTCTTCGTTTAAAACATGCCAAACAACATATTTTGACACTAACCTTAATACTTTAACTCAGTATCTATAACCCATAATGTCTTGTGTAGTACTGTTTCTAATTGATAAAAGGAACTAAATGAAAATTATTTTCGTTTGTAGTAATTATTTTAGGATATATTACATTGGGCTATCTGGTAAAGCAATACAGTGTTGTAATTTACTCATTTACTGTTAAGTGTGCTTCTAAAGTATTTGCTGAACTGATAGTCACTGTTAGAATGATGTCTGTGAGAGGCCATATATTGCATCTTTGTTACTGTTCATTTCCCCTTTTGTCCAGAACATGGTGGTGGTTTTTCCACTACTGTATGAAGTGGGTGGATAATACACTCCCCAAATTTAGGAGTGAAAACCATTCCTAAATTTTCAGCCTAAGTAATTTTCTGGATTTCAGTTTTTCCATTTGTGAATTAGTAAAACTAGCTTTCCTCATAGGTGATTTCTAAGACATAAAAACAATTGTGTGGCATATTTGAAAATAAAAAATGTTGAAATAAGACATTTTCTCTTGGTTAGAGTTTTTGTTTTAAGAAGTAGGAATAGGCTTAGAGATATTTTCCTAGAATTCACAGTATATTGTCCTAAATGATACAGAAGGCAAAATCTTCATTGAATTTCATATTTAAATTCATATTCAGTCTCTAGTTGGGGTTGTAGTTAGAGAATTGAAGTTTACTTAGAGGTTTAAGTGCCCGAGTCTTTTCAGTGCATCAAAACAAAGAAAAGAATGTTCTGGTCTTTATTCTCCCTTTCTTCAATCCCCTGTCTGTCTATAGACAGATTGGACACTGCAAGTAGCTTAAAAAAAACAACAGAAAGCAACCTTCAGTATTTCTGTGTCAAGATGATATATTTTTAAAGAATACTGTTTTCCTTTTTTTCTAATCTGTATTAGAATGCTTCAGGTGGAAGTAGGGAAGAGAGGGAAATGAAAGCAAGTGGTTCTTGGTAATGTTTCTTCTGTTTTTTATATCTGAGCAAGAATAACTGCTCTGGGAAATCAGTTCTTTTTCTTTATTGTCTCCTTGAGGAGGTTGAATAGGGCCGTATTGGCCAAATTTTGTTTTGGGACCATTGTATTTCTTTTCCTCATTAACCTTGCTTTGCTAGTTCTGTTTAAATGTTCACCATGAAAGGAAGTGACAGGTTCTAGTTTCAGAGTGCTGTTAAAACATGTTTTAAAAAAAGACAGTTTACCATTATATTTTTCAGTAATGAAAGACCTTAAAAAGGTTCTGTAGAGTTGCAGAGCAATTTCCCCCATTGCCCCCATGTTATTTGGTACTAAAAATAGTTAAATGATTTAGTATTATGTTTTTAAAAAAATACTAATTGCCTTTTCAGCAGGTTGTTACAAGTCCTTATATACATGTATCTATTGTTAATTTTTTCAGCTTTGTTGAGATATAATTGACATGTAACATTGTTTAACTTGTATATCATAATGATTTGATGTATGTATATAGTGAAAAATGGTTACCACAATAAGTTTAGTTAACATCCATCACCACATATAGTTACAAATTTTGTTACCTTTAAAAACGTAGGTCTGTTTATTTCGTTTGATAAGGTAAGATTTATCATTCATTTTTATGTGGGCCACAGCCTCACAATTTGCCAGGATGATATGTTAATCCCCCTATAAGCTATTTTTATGGTTAATGTTGATCACAAATTTGATCATCTAAAGGGAGGGCAAATCTGTTACCCACCACTGAATCACAGAGAATCACAGTTCCTTAGACCGGAAAGAGAGCTTAGAGATCATACAGCCCATCTCCTTTATTTTACAGATAAGGAAACTGATGCAGAGATTAAAGTGGCATAACAAAGTTCATAATATTCTTTTCACGGTACCATATTGTCTCTTAGAAATTAAAATAACTCAGAAGCATCATTTTTATACATTTACAATTATACATTTGCAACTATACCATATACACACATTGTCACAGACAATGTATGCTGTTAAAAAAAAATTCCCGGCATATACCTCATATAATTGGTTGCGACATGAAGGAGTGTTATCTTAGAATTAAAACTATCAGTATTTATATGTTGTACTTCAAAGAATTTCCCTACTTCATCAGTGAAAGAAGAAATAGGCAATTCCAGTTAAAACAACAAATCCCATTTTCAAGTTGAATTACAGTATGGAAAGTAGTTGTAAAATTAAAGCACGTCAATTTTATGACAGGTCAAATGATAATTATTTTAAATTATTTTAATTTTCTTCTATTTGTTTTATTTTAATCTGTACCCACAGTACAGTGCTTAAAAGGTCTTTAAGGCAATTATTTTTCTTCCCATTATTTTCAAGAATTCAGGTGAAATTGTTCTGGTTCTTACCATATTTTTTTCTTTTTTTGACCAAAGAATAATTTCTTAGTGAACCACTTTATTTGGCAGGTAGCAGTTAACAGCAGTCAGTACTTAAACACTTATGTGCTACGCACTTGACATGCAGTATCTTATGTAATTATTCCAACAACCTTAGATTTAGACCACAGAAAAATTCCTGGAGTAACATTTCTCAAACTTTGAAAAAAAATTTTTTTTTTAAACTTTGAAAATTTGAAAGCAGTAGCTGTAGCACATTAAAAACCATTAGTAACTTGAATGCTAAAGTTACCTGTTTAACTTTGACTTGGCCTTTTCCTAAACCATTTTTCCCCTTACGGGAAAGACCAGGTCAAAGTTAAGCAGGTAACTTTAGCATTCCTTGACTCCTTCAATATTGCTAATGGGCATATGAACCTCCAAGACAGGATTATGGTAGGTGGCCTTGAAACTCTCTTCTTAGGAATACTTAATAACTTGTGGAACACCTTGTTCTAGAGCACTGGTTCCCAAAATGTGGTCCTGGGCTAGCAGCATCAGCATCTCCTGAGAACTTGTTAGAAATGCAAATTCTTGGGACCCACCCCAGACCTGGCTGAATCAGAATTTCTGGGCATGGGGTAATCCTTTTTCAAGCCCTTCACTTAAGAACCAACCACTGTTCTAGAGGTTTGCAGGATTGGAGTAGTTTGCTGTGGAAAAATAGCCAGTTTGGATTTCAGTGCAATAGATATTTCAAAGGACACTATTAAATACTATGAAATTGCTTTCTGTTATATACAGGATGAATTCTAGTATTGTCCCACAGGTCTTTTTTAAAAAGTCCTATTGTACTAATTTGGGGAACATGACTTGTACTTAACCATCTCTGAGTCCTTGTTCATATCTTTTCTTCTTTAGTATGCAGTTCCTCTTTATAATAATTATACAAGAATCAGGAGACAATATATAGTTCTAGTCCTAGTACTATTGCCAATTGGATGTGAAAACTTGGGTAAGGCTTATAATTATTTGAAACCCGTTTCTTCATCTGTAAAATAAGAGGTCCCTTTTAGCTGTAACATTCTACTTATCATTTATTTTCCCAGTTTATTATGCCAGTCTGTTTCTTGCTCACTTTATTGAATTTTTAATTTTATTATTTCTTAATACGTGTAAATATATAAAATTTTAACTAGTTCTACAAGGCTTATAACAAGAAACAGCAGTTCTATGTCCCATTCCTCCCCATCTCTAATCCTGCTTCCTGTAGGTAACCATATTACATTATTTTATATGTTTTATAAGTGATATTTTCGAACTTGTTTTTTAAATTTAAATATCATCTGTAGACTTCCTACTGTGGAAGAGAGGCTTTATCTCCCTCCTCCCTTGCTTCCACAGTGGGAAGTCTACAGGTGATATTTAAATTTAAAAAACAAAAACAAATTTAGTTTATCAGTTATGGTGAGATCTGTTTTCAGTGTTGACATTATTATGATTCTTTGAGTACAGTATTCACATATGAGCCATGTAGTAAGTGTTGATTGATTACATTTCTATAAAACTGTTTACCTCATTTCTGTTTTTTCATTTGCTCAGTCTTCTATAGAACTATTCCCAAACTCCAACAGAGGTGGCCATCTTTCCTAGTATGTTTAAATATGCTAGGTTATCTATGACTTTTATTATTATTTATGTTTTACTATGTCTGTGCTGGAGTTCTCTTTTCTTTTACCTGAACTGGTTGTTCTCTATCTAGTCCTGCTTAAAAGTCTGTCCTCCTGGGATTTCCCCTTTATCCTTATCTTAAAAATTCCTTTTGCTTCTCTTGTGTTGAATCTTCTGTTTCCAGGATTCTATGTGCCCCACCCCTTTTTGTGGTTTAACTTCTTTGTTTTGGTTTCAGATATCCTCCACTAGCTTTCTGACAGTAAGGCGCATTTTTTTAAATCTTTCAAGTTTGAAAATGCCTTCTACTCTTCCATCTGATTGATAGGTTGGTGTATAGAGTTCAAGGTTGGAAATAATTTCCCCTCATATATTGAACTTCATTGTTTTCTAGCTTCTAGTTCTTCTGATGAGAAGTTTATTGCTATTCATATGTGTGATCTTTTAAGACCTGTTTTTCCTCTCAGAAAGCTATAGAATGTTGTTATATGCATTGCAGATCATCTTTTTTGCTTTCATTGTTCTGGCTACTTCATGGACCTTTTCAGTCTAAATATAGACAGTTATATCCTGCAGTGCTAGAATTTTCCATACATCATCATCATTATTTCTTCCTCTCCGCTTTCTTCATCTCATTTTGAGACTCCTGTTAGTTAGATATTGGCTTTCCTGAATTGATCCTCTAATTTTCTTGTTTTTTCTCTCCAACCTTGTCTGTTTTGTGAGCTCCTCAACTGTAAATTCTGTTCCTTCTACTATTTTTGTTTTATTTATTTTTAAATTTAAATACAGCAAAATTAGCATTTTTCATGTACAGTTCTATAAATTTTGAAAAATGCATAATCGTGTAACCACCACTACAATCAAGATACAGAACTCTTCCACCACACCCATAAATCCGCTCCTGTCATCCCTTTGTAGTCAACCCTTTCCTACAATGCTAACTACTGGCAGCAACCAATCTGTTTTTCCTTCCTATGGTTTTGTCTTTTCCAGTATGTCATATAAATGCAGTCATACAGTATGTAGCCTTCTGAATCTCTCCTTTTGCTTAGCACAATGCATCTGCGATTCACACATGTTCTTGTATATATCCATAATTCATTATTTTTTATTGTTGAGGAGTATTCTGTTGTATGGATGTACCACAGTTTGTCCATTCACCAGTTGAAGGATGTTTGGATTGTTTCCAGTTTGGGAGGAATCATGATTATGAATAAAGCTGCTATAAATATTCATGTACAGGTTTTTGTGTGAAATTAAGTTTTCATTTCTCTTGAATATTTACCCAGAAGTGGGGTTGCTGTGTCATATGGCAACTCTTTTTTATTTTATAAGAATCTGCTAAACTATTTTTCCAGAGTGGCTGTACTATTTTATATTCCTACCAGCAACATACGAGAGTTTCAGTTGCTCTGCGTCTTTGTCAACACTTGGTATTGTCATTAAAAAAAATTTATTTTAGTCATTCTAAGATGTATGTAGTAGTATCTCATTAAAGATATACAAGTGGCCAATAGGCACATGAAGAGATGCTGCTCAACATTATTAGCCATCAGGGGAATGCAAAACAAAACCACAGCAAGATACCACTTCATACCCACATAGGATGGCTGTAATCTAAGAGATGGACAGTAAGTGTTGATAGGATGTGAATCGGGAATCCTCATACACTACTGATGAGAATGAAAATAGTGCAGCTGCTGTGGAAAGTGGTGACAGTTCCTCAAATGGTTAAACATAGAGTTACCATATGATCCAGCAACTCCATTCCTGGGTATTACCCAAGAGAATAGAAATGTCCAAACGAAAACTTGGACACGAATGTTTATAACAGCCTTAGTCATGATAGTCAAAAAGTGAAAACAACCCAAATGTCTGTCAACTGATGAATGGATAAATAAAATCTGCCTTAACTATACAAAGGATTGAAATACTGATACATAGGTGCTCCTTGAAAACATCATGCTAAGTGAAAGAAGTCAGTTACACAGAACTGTATATTGTATTCCATTTATTTGAAGTGTGCGGAATAGGCAAATATGTAGAGACAGAAAGTAAATTGGTGGTTGCATGGAGTTGGTGGGGATAGGAGGATTGGAGGCTGATGGTTGTGGGATGTGGGGTTTCATTTTGGGGTAATGTAAAATTGTGATGGACATACAACTGTAAATATACTAAAAAACCATCGAAATTCACCTTTTAAGTAGTGAATTGTATGGTATGTGAGCTATGTTATAAAGCTATTAAAAGATCACCAGTTTTAAGTGTACAGTTCAGTAATTCTTAGTGATTATGCAAAGTTGTGCAAACGTCACCACAAAAGAGTTTTATAACATTTTTATCCATCAAAAAAGATCCTTTGTGCCTGTTTGCATTTAGTACCTATTCCCATCTCAACCCTAGGCAACCACTAACCTGCTTTCTTTCTCTGTAGATTTGTTCTTTGGTATATTTCATATAGATGGAATCATATCTTTTGGAATCATGCCCCTTTTGCATCTGGCTGCTTTTACTTAGGATCCAGTTTCTCCACGTCCTTGCTAACACTTGTTATTGTCTGTACTATTTATCATAGCCACCCTAGTAGGTGTGTAGTGATGTCTCATTGTGTTTTTTTTTTGTTTTTTTTTTTTTTGCGCGGTACGCGGGCCTCTCACTGTTGTGGCCTCTCCCGTTGTGGAGCACAGGCTCTGGACGCGCAGGCCCAGCGGCCATGGCTCACGGGCCCAGCCACTCCACGGCATGTGGGCTCTTCCCAGATCGGGGCACGAACCCGTATACCCTGCATCGGCAGGCGGACGCTCAACCACTGCGCCACCAGGGAAGCCCTCATTGTGGTTTTAATTTGCATTTTCCTAATGACGTTAAACACCTTCTTACGTGCTTATTAGGCGCTCCTATATCTTTGGTGAAATGTGTAGTCAGATCTTTGCCCATTTTAAATTGTATTGTTCTTTTCTTATTGTTGACTTTTGAGTTCTTTTATATATTTTTGATACAAAGTTTTTTGTCAGACATGTATCTTCCAGTCTGTGGCTTGTGTTTTCACTCTCCTAATAGTGTCATTTGCGGAGCAAAAGTTCTGAATTTTGATAAAGTCCAATTAATCAATTTTTCTTTTATTATATCATATCTAAGTTCTCTTTTCCCAACTCAAGGTCTTGAAGATTTTCTCCTATGCTTTCGTCTAAAAGTTTTGAAGTTTTGTTCTACATTTAGATCTTTGATCCATTTTGAGTTAATTATTGTAGAAGATGTGAGGTATAGGTTGAGGATCATTGTTCTTATTTTGCATATGGATGTCAGGTGTTCCAGCAGCATTTGATAAAAACACTATATTTTCTCTATTGAGCTGCTTTTGCACCTTTGTCAAAAATCAATTGACTGAATTTGTATGGGTCTATTTCTGTGTGTTTTCTTTGTGTGTTTACTTTCCCTTTCCTCTATCTCTCTTTGTCTTCCTGCCTCTAATTTTTCTTCTCTTTGTTTCCTGCTCTTTCACCTATTTTCTGATTCTCTCTCCCTCTCCCAGTTTTCCCTTCTTCTATTCCCTTTTTCAAAATGAAGTGTATGGGTTAATATTGATTGAAGCTTTATATACCATATTTTTAGTATAAATAGCAATAAATATGAAGAATTTATATTTTTCTCTACAAGTAAAAAATGCCAAAAATGAATTAACTTTTTCACTATAATTCAGTTTTTCTCAGTGAATTTATGGTCTTAAAGAAAGATGGTGATCCCTCTTCCCAAACCATGTTTCAGAACTTCTGCACCAGTGTTTTGGTTTCTTTGAAAAATAAATTAGTCAAGGTGATTTCAAATTGGCATGCTAAAGAAAGTCAAGATTTTATTTTTTCTACCATGCTTTTATTTCATTCCTAAATTGTAAAATTGATTATTGATGCTTTTCCTGTTGGAGGCAGTCATGATTACTACTGGAGCCACAGATACCAGAAAAACAATTCTGAAAGCAGCTTAATTTTGCAGCTTCTCCAAAGCCAGCTTTAGATCTATTTATTTCTTAAAACACTTAGAAAAAGTAAGAACGGAATTGGATTTTGGCATTTAAATAACACTTGACAGTGAAATCAAGTAATACAAGTGACCAGTGCTGTTTTTGAACCTTACAAAAAGTACAGTCGTATTTACTTTGGTTTTCTCAGAATTAAGAGCAGTTTTTCCAGAAAAGTGCCCTAAACATTGAAACATGCCTCTCATGTCCAACACCTCTAGTGTGGTGCCACAGCATTTTAAATGTAGCCTATTAGCAAGTTTGTGGGTAAGATATTTCTTCCATTAAGCTTCATTTTAAATTTTCATTGTTTGCATTTTCAGAGAAAGACACTTTTTGCAATTTCTCTTTCTGTAAATGTTGTACGGTAGTTTGGAGACATTAGTCAAGAATTGTATTAGTGTTTTCTAGCATAACTAATGGATTTAATTTCTGTGGTCCCAGCAGAGGGTTATTATTATTTAGGAGAAATAAATGAGATTACTTAAACATCATACCTGAAATATCCAGATAACTTGCTTTGGCCCTTTACTTTGCTTGAACTGTGACCTCTGCCCTTTTAGATCAAGGGAGTCCCCCTCTCCCTCCCATTTTCTTTGTTTCTTAAGATAGTCTTAACACAAACGCTTACTCAGTTAATTATGTTCCAATTTTTTTTCCTCTCATCTACATGAAACTATGATGGGAGCAGAGAACTTGGGCAGAGACTGGTTGAAAATTCGGGCAGAGATCTTAAAGCAATGTACTGTGGGTTGGGCTGCATCATACACACCTGAGCCTTATTGCAGTCCCTTTGCAACCTCGTGCAGCAGTTGCCTTGAGTTAAGCTGCAGACTCGGCTTCCTTTTGGTCCCGAAGCTCAGCTGCTTGTGCATACTTCTCTCAACCTTGGGCTGGTTGGGTTAATCCCACCCTTCCCCAACAAGGTAACTCTGCAAGTTCCTTCTCGCTCCCACATCTCCTTCTCAAGTCAAGTTCTCTATTCCTAGGAGCATCGGCTCTTCCTCTTCTTTTCACAGGGTCCCGACTTATCCTGGGCCAGCCCTTTGCTTCTCCTGCTCCTGAGAAGTGCCAAGATTGTGCAGCGCTGACTCCAACTGCCTTCTCGTGCCTAGACTTTGGGCTGCTTTCTGGATACCTGCATAAGCAAGCCCTGTTACTGCTACCCATTCCTACCTGCACCCTGCTTTTTCCTTCTTGCCACACCTGTGTTACTTTCTCCCCCTCCCCAACTCCACCCCCTGTGCACAATGCATAAAGGATGGAAAAAGTACTGCGGCCAGAAGTCTCTGAATGAGGCATCAATGGATGAATACTTAGGCAGCTTAGGGCTGTTTCGAAAGCTGACTGCCAAGGATGCCTCTTGCCTCTTTCGGGCTATTTCGGAGCAGGTAAAAGGAAAACAAATACATCTTCTTTATGCTGAGTTTTTGGAGTTTGAGATTTGGCACAGTTCTGTAGCTAGAAGACCTGTAGCCCACCCAAACAGAACAACAGAAATTCCCTTTTCCCTATTTAAAACATCAGGGTCTCTCTACTTATTAGCTTGGTGCATGCCTTTGCTGATTAGTTCAAATATATTGCTGTGCCTTTGCTATCTTCTCTGTTTTCTAAATGCCACTTTGGAATGTAAGAGGTAAAGTAATGGGGTTAAAGAAAACTTTGAAATGTATCTTGATCCTTTATAAGCAGCACCTTCTTCCTCTAAATTTTATGCCTAAGGAAAAATTTATAGTAGTAGAAAGGGGGGGGGCATGACAGAATCATACCTCTTCTGTATCGCTAAAGATGACAAAAACAGATTTTAGTAAGATCAGGACTTAATTTCCCAGTTTCCTACATATGTTCTGAATAAGGGGAGGACTTGAGTGTCCAGTTCATAGTTTTGTCTTAGAAGCTTCTGTTTCAAATAACTGCTGACAGTGAGCTGGTCTTTCTCTTCTTTTTAGTTGTTTTGCAGCCAGGTCCATCACTTGGAAATCAGGAAGGCTTGTGTCTCATATATGAGAGAAAATCAACAAACGTTTGAGTCTGTAAGTAGAATACATACCCAAGGGAGAGTTGCTCATAGAATATGTAGCAGGTAGGAAATGAATTTTGAGTGCCTACGCATGAATATTATATCCCGCAATCTCCTCTCAATAGCAAATATTTAATTTTCAGTTGGCTTCCTTCCTCCTAGCTAGTAGCATGCTTCTGGATCTTCTCCCAGAATTAGATTGTTTTGTACTTTAATTAAAAATTAAGAAAGTTAATCTTTATCCTTCCCACTATTTATTCACCCCCACACCCAAAAAGTCACATTGTGACTGTTATCCATATCACAGTTCTCTTAAACAAGTAATCAGTTCACGAGGGGTTTGGCTATGTTAATATTTTTAAATGTGTATTTTTAAATTTGTATAAATGGGAACCCCTTGTGTTCTTTCTTAATTCTATGCACAGTGATTGTCAGCCAGTCAACTTGAAGAATCTTGTAAAACTTAACTCTAAGGAAACAACTTATTCCTGAACATGTCTTTTTCATGTGACAAACTGGTAATTGGAGCTCTGCCACTAATGATTAACTTTAAAACAACTTTTAGAAGGCATCTTCGTATACGTTGAAGTATTTGAATTCTTGTTAACAAAATAAGGTTTTATCAAGGTCTGATTTGAAGTGCGCCCTTTCCTGTGGCTGTTGTTTTTTTTGTTGTTTGTTTTTTTGTTGTTTTAAACATTCCTAGCCCTTCCAGTACTATTTGTTCTCCTGACTATATTATGGGTATTTGCCTGCTGTTCGAGGTTTACTCTTAATTTTCTCAACAGGTTTCTGTGAATTTTAAAACTATATGAAGCCTTCTTGATTTTAAAGCTTATTACCTTGAAGTTAATTAGTGGTCACCACACCTGGGGAAAGGATTATTTGTGAAATTACTTCAAATGCAAGACCATGGTGTAAAGCAGTGCATCTCAAGTATTTTTGTGCATACAAATCACCTGGGGATCTTGTTAAAAAAACAATTCTGATTCATTAGATCTGAGCTGGGGCCCCAGATTTCAGCAGTTAAATTCCTGAGTGATGCTTGCTGTTGTTCAAGGACCACATTTTGAGTAACAAAGATGTCTGTAAAATTTTAAAACCACATGGATGAATCTCAGATTAATTATGCAGAGTGAAAGAAGCCAGACCTCCCCAAAAAAGTACATACTGTATGATTTCCTTTATATAAAACTCTAGAAAATACAAGTCAATCTGTAGTGACAGAAAGCAGATCAGTGGTTGCTTGGGGGTTAGTGAAGTTATAGAGGGGCACAAGGAAACTTACGGGGGTGATGGATATATTCACTATCACGATTGTCATGATGGTTTCATGGGTGCATACGTAAGTCAACTTATTTGTGCCATTTAAATATGTGTGCTTATTGTATGTCAGTTATGCCTCAAAACTGTTTAAAAAGGAAACTGAGAAAAATTAACATAGTTTTTTAAGTCTAGTGATATACATGCATGGAACTAAATGTATATTTCCTGAGTTTAATTTTTATTGAGGTATATTTTACATATCATAAAATTCACCATTTTAAGTTTAGTGTTTTAAGTTTTGGCAATAATATAGTCAAGCAACTGCTACTGCAGTCAAGATACAAAATATTTCCATCACCCAAAAAGTTCCCTTGTTGCCTGTGCTTTGTTTGAAACTAGTGAAATTCCTTTTAAAGTTCCTCAGTTTAACTTTGTAAATGCATGTCTGCTGTCAAATTTGAAATCCTTATAATTATTGTGCTTGCTTGATTTATGAAAATTGTCGTTACTTAAGTTGGCATTTCAAAAGAAACTCCAAAGGCATACTGTTTGATGAAATGCACTGGTATGTGGATAAGCCAGGAGCAGTTCCTGAGATAGTCTTATAGTCCAGCTTTTCTCCACTAACTTTTGTGTATGTACAAATCTTCTTGAGGTGCTGTGCAAAGTAGTCATTTAATACCATAATTGTTCAGCTGAACAACAGCAATATAATCAGATTTCAGTAATGCTATGTATTTGGTTAAGTCAAGTTTGTTTTATTTTTGAAGTATGTGGAGGGATCTTTTGAGAAATACCTGGAACGGTTGGGAGATCCCAAGGTAAGATCAAATATGGGGGTTTAATCTTTTCAGAGTATTTGGAATAGTAGCCTAAGTATCATTCAGCTGTGTCACTTTAGCTAGGCCCAGTCTATTTTCTTAAGTAGCCAGCTGTGTTGAATCAAATAGTTCTTGCAAAAGTTTAGAGGCTGGGAATTGACCTGTTGTTTTGTGTTGAATATTGAAAATTGTGTGTTAACAATTTTATCATCTATAGACTAGTGAAAGAGTATACACTACTTGGGAACAGGACTAACCCAAGCCTTTTCACTTTAATGGGGGAGGGGGGTGGCAATGAATGTTACTAGGTCATTATTTTTTTTATTAAACAATTCTCCTGATTTGTAGTTATCCTTCTTTTATGTGGGAGTAAGATTCCTAAACATATTAAAAATAATTTTATGTGATTAAATTAATTCCATAGTTCTGGACTTAACACATTTACTAAATACCCTGCTAACTTCGTATTCTTACACTAATTACATTTTTATTGTGTCTTTTAAATCTCCCATGTTCCTGTCCTTGTTACTTAATAGCTAACTAAGAAGATCTTTAGGTCCAATTTTTTCTCAGAATAAGTTTATGTTAATAAGTAACTATCACAGTATCCCAAGCCTCAAAGCAAGTTATAGTGTGTTGTACAAATTCTTCACCTACAACAGTGCTAAGCATCTAAAAAAACAATTGTTGAACTTGCGAAAACTTTTACCTCCTAGATACAGAATGCTTTTAAAACCTTTATGCACTGTTTATGTTTAGGAAAGTGCTGGCCATCTGGAAATAAGAGCTCTTTCTCTAATTTATAAGTAAGTTGGATCTCTTTTTTTTTTTTTAAGAGAGAAAGCATGTGTGTGTGTGTGTGTGTGTGTGTGTGTGAGGTTTCTAATAAAGTCCCTTTAGGATTGGGAATATTTGAGATTTGATGTATTGATAGTCAAATGAAGTGGTCTAAGCAAAGTCAATGGCGTAATTTTGGGGTGGAGAACTTCTGCATTTGTGTCCGTTTGAATGGAAGAATAAAGGGCTTTAAGAACTGCTAGTACTATTCCTGTAGAAAATCGGAATACTTATCTTAGAATTTTTGTGTATTTAACTTTGTGCCTTTTGTGCATGTGTGCTCATTGGGGCAATATCACTTCCAAGAGGGTAGAAATTGTTTCCTGAGGACAACAAATATTAGATATTACATTGGTTTATGATCCTTCAAAGGGTCACAGTATGAAAACAGATATACAGTATATCTGTAGTATTAAAATTTTATAGGGAAATTAAGAAACGTATTTTTTTTAAAGGCTCTTTAGAGAGGCAGTAATGGTGGAAAAATTTGAAAAACACTACCCTACTGCTTTGGAAGTTCTGTTTTGGTCTTTAAAACTGCGAAAGTGGCATTTCTGAAAGCAGTAGGTTATATAATGTGGGTTAGAGGCTAGTGGGAATCTTGTTCATTTAAGGAGTTGGATCTGTGTAAGACTCCTTCACAGTTCTTAGGATGGTGAGATAGCATATACCTTGATAGAATCAGAACCCTCTTGTATGGGGACTTGTTCAAGTTACTGTTTTGCAGTCTGCTCATCCCTCACTAAATCCAGCAAGAAGTAGTACAGAAGAGGCATGGAGCAGGCAGCTAATCAGTTGTTGCTTTTAAATCAGGGACAACCTTTTGAATTGGCCTGCTTTTTGTTATTTTGTATGGCTCTTGGCTAAGAATGCTTTTTAAAAATTTTTAAATGGTTAAAAAGAATCAAAAGAATAATATTTCATGGCATATGAAAATTATATAAAATTCAGTTTCAGTGTCCATAAATAAAGCTTTCACGTACATTTGTTTATGCATTGCCTATGGCTGCTTTCAGGCTACAAAGTCGAAGTTGAGCAAATCATATGGCCTGCAAAAACCATGTTTGTTATCTGGTCTTTTACCAAGAAAAATTTGCCAACACCTGCTTTAAATAAATGGGAGCCTCCAAAACTTACATTCCTACAATTGGCAATTTATCTTCTTTATTCCTCTTTTCCTCAAATTAAGATACATTTTAAAAATGCATAGGACTTTAGGGACAGTTAGCTGTCTATGTTGAATTAATATTTATCCTCTTAAACATTTAGGTTATTTTAGATGAATAAGGTAGGCAGTTTAAAAGCACAAATCTTTGTTCTTATAACTATTTCTTGCATATACTGAATTGTCTCTTCTCATCCATCTTTGTTTTCTACCCATGTAGTCGAGATTTCATTCTTTATCGCTATCCTGGCAGGCCTCCAACTCATGTCACAGATAATGGCTATGAAGACAAGGTAAGAAGATAAGTGAATGTTTACTAAAATAAAAAATTGAATGATGCTGCCAGCTTATCATTAAGAAATCATCCTTTTAAACCTAATTAATGAAAAAATAAGCACAGTCTAAAAGCCAAGCTTTTCTACAACTAGCCTTTTCCTCTCCAGTTAGTCAGCCTAAGTATTGTTAGCTATCTTTCTGAACAAACCTGATCTTGTCACTCCTCTGTAATAGGAAAAAAAACACCCAAAACCCTAATTGACTCTCCATTGACTAGAAGATAAGGATCAAACTCTGAAGCTGGACATTCAGTAACCTAAAGGGTCCCAAACCTTCTTTCTAGCTTCATTGTACTTCAACCTTAGTACATCATGTGTCCAGAGAGTCCAACTTTCATGCTCTTTTCCTTTGTATCTCAAATGTTAATTCCTTTGAAACTTTACCACCTCCCCTGGAGTTATTTCCTCCCTTTTTGTTCCCCTAGCATCACCCAGGTAAGTATAGTGTTTATCACCTTGTATATGTTTTCATGTCTGTTTCTCTCATTAGTCTGAAAGTTTCTTAAGTGCAGGGACAATGTGCTACTACTGTCTAGTAAGGTGCTTGGAAAATAGTAGGAGGTTGTTTAGTTGGTTGAGAACTCTCAGCAGGTAAACAGATTGTTTTTTAGCCTACAGTTTTTCTTCCAAAAAGTTTTTAAGAAAAGCCTTCTATCCAGATGATTTGATTAGTGAATGTAGATTACACAGTATTTGAGTTTTGTCTTGTTTCATACCATGGAGCAAAATTCAGGCAGCATTTTGATGGTAAGATAAGACTAGATACTGGTAGAACTGTTAGAATATTACAGTAATCTAGACAGAAGGCCTGAACTAGGCAAGTGGCGTTAGGAATAGAAAAGACTGAATAGGATGCAAGAGATAACTTAGAACATAAGTATAAATTGGGGCATGTTAATTATTTTACTGATGGTACTGCCAATTTGTTCAGTAAACATTAAGCCCCTGTAGTGTACCAGGCAGTTTACTAGGTTTTGGGGATACCACAGTTAATACAGCAAAATCCTTGCCCTCTAAGGGCTCAAGAGGCTATGAAGACAGACATGTAAATAACTACAGTGAAGTGATATGTTTTATAATACAACTATATGCAAAGAGCATATAAGAAAAAGCCCTTCACTGTGCTTTAGGGAGTTTAGAAAGTTTCATGGTGGTTGTGACATTTAAGTGGAGTATTAAAAAAAATGAGTTTAACAAGTATAAAGGGCAGTCTCTTCAGAGGAAACACTATATACAAAGGCATAGAAGCAAGAGACCCTTTGAGGCCAAGTAGCTGGATGGGGGGAAGACAGTGCTGAAAAGATAGGCTAGAGGGATGTAGTAGGCTGTGCCAATAATTTGGCTTTTCATTGTACAGAATAGACAATTGAAGCTTTTTTCCAGTATTTTATTATGAAGGTTTTTCAAACATACAGAAAAGCGAAAAGAATTTTATATTGAGCATCCATAAGCCCACCACTTAGTCCACTGCTAATATTTAATATCCTGTTTTGTCACATATCTAACCACCCCTCTATCCATTCATCAATCCATCTTAAGTTTTGATGTCTTTCAAAGTAAATTCAGACATTAGTATAATTGTCCCTAAACACTCAATTCAGAGTTTTTAAGCAAAGGTGTGACATAATCAGACTTGTTTGAGGAAGAGGCGTGTTAGCTATTGTGTTTTGGCAACTGTACACAGCATTGTCTGAGATGAGATTTAGACAGTTAGATCTTTACCAGGAACCTTTAAACCTGCAGTTATTTTTTTTCTCCAACATTTTATTCTGAAAATTTTCATACAGAGAGAAATTATAAGATTTGTATAGTGAACATCCATATTCCTACCACCTAGTTCCTATAATTATACAGCTCTGTTTTCAAATGAGTCTTATACATTTTACAGAGATATTTTTGAGCTAATTAAGGGGAAAACATCACCCATTGGGAACCATAAGAATACAAAAATGTAAGACCGTTTTAGTGTGTGCAGCCATGAGAATATCATGTGTAAGTCTCATCCATACATATATATAGAGCTAACACTTAACAGCAGTTGGGTATTTGCATTGCACAGGATACTGTATATATGTCTGATTTGGGAATGTATAAAGCGAATGTTAGTTTGTATTGAAATTTAAGTATGGAAGAGCCAGGTGGCAGCAGGGTACTTTTGTTGTGTGACACCTTGCTTTGCCTAAAACTTAGTTGCTGTATCAGTTCAGGCTCCTAAGATTTATATTTGAATTGTTTGTATTTTCAAAAATGACTTTATTAAAAGCAGTGAACATTATTAATAAGCTTTGCATAAAATATATTTTAGAGCACATTTTTGAAGAAATAAATACCTAATGTTCACCCTAGTACCTTTCACCTTTTTAGCTGACTTAATTCTGCATTTTACATAGTTATCCAGTGTCAAAGTGAATGCTACTGGAAACTAGCCATTTTCACTCAGCCAATTTGTTCTATCTAGAAAGAATAGAAAAACACTATATTTAAAACAAAGTGAAACGTGTATCTGGAAATGTAGAGTGAAAAGTCAAGTTTCTGTTCATGCTTTTCAATCTCATGTGCTTCAAAGTAACAGCTATTAAGTTTGGGTGGGTATCCCAATTTCATTCTCTATGTATTTATTCATTTATTAGTTTTTATGTAGATGGGCTCATATTTAACATTCTGTCACTTGTTCTTTTCAGATATTTATCCCCATCAGTAATCTAGATCTGCCTCATTTTTAACTAGTTTACTGCCATTACATCCCACCTTCCCACCCCCAACAAACACACCACCCACAAGTATGTATGAGAAAATTATTATTTTATGTTGAGATACCACCAGGAACATAAAAGCCATCATGCTTAGTTTTGCCTCTTCCAATCAAAATAGAACTTCTTGCCACTTCAATAGAGAAATTGTATACTCATCTTTGTTTTCTTTCCTGCTTATTTAGTCATCAGTTCTGGTTAGCTGGGTTCCTTTAACTAATCCTTACTAACTGCCTCTGGTTATTAACCTTTCTTTGTTGGAGTTTCCAGTTCTTCTAGTCCAAAGTACAAAAGGCTTCTCAGCTCAAAATCTGCTCACTGTTCTTTTAGATTAATGAACTCCTCTTAAATGCAAATACCCCTTGGGGGTGGGTGAAACTTTGCAACTTAAACTTTATTGTGGGTTACTTTAGCTTGATACTCCCTCTCAGTACTTTGAAATGGATTATACTGATAGAGTTGTGATTGCAAAAAAAGACTAGGGAAGAATAATAGACCTGCGGTCAGAGAACTTGTTCATTGGGAGAAGTTAGCCCAGGGTAGTGTAGGAAAGTAGAAAAAAAGAGTGCTTACGATAATTTTCTGCCAAGGAAACTTGGTGGCACTATCCTCTCATAGATCACAGAGAATTGTCTTTAGTACCTCAGGTTGTTTGCAGAGATGGCTTCAAAATAAAATAGACTTAATCACTAGGGATTACATCCTTTACACAAGACAGAGGTTTTTGAAGAAAAATTCAAAAAGGTTTTGGACCTGTTATATAAACAGATTTCATCACATGGAGCCAGGGAGCATTTTTACTGAAATAATTTGGTTAGTAAGCCTCACCTCTGAATGTTGTTTGAAAAAACTAGATATTGAAGGAATCAGCTAAGAGATTAACTCATTTTATAGCCATCTCAGTGCCTCAGTTCTTTAAGGAAGGCTCCCATATAGCATATTGATATATTGCTATTCAATATAGTGGATAACATTTTGAATAAATTGAATGAAATTCCTCCCCCCATAGTCTAAATTTGGGATATTTGACCTGTTTTCTCCATTTTTAGAAGTTCAGCTGGGTCGTTTGACTTCTGTTAGGCTTCCTATTCTATTTGCTCAATTTGTAAAAGTTCCCATCTTTTGCAAATTCGTAAATCGGGACTTGTTTGGTATATTATCAGGAATGTGATTGAGGCTCACAGTGTTGCCTTAGCAGTGATTTTAATCTTGACATTTAAAAGTCACTGTCTTACCTCCCTTAGCATGATAATCTCTAGGTCCATTCATGTTGCTGCAAATGGCATTATTTCATTCTTTTTTATGGCTGAGTAATATTCCATTGTATATATTTACCACATCTTTTTGGAAGTCAACCACATACAAAGATGGTAAGAAGGTTAAAAGACAAAAGTAATAAAATATCTATATCCACAATAAGCATTAAGGGATACACAAAAAAGGTGTAAAATATGATGTCAAAAACAGTAATCATGAGGGAAGGAGAGTAAAAATACAGGGTTGATAAAATGCATTTGAAATTAAGAGATCAGCAGTTTAAAATAATCATGTGTAAATATATATATATATATAGAGAGAGATTGCTATATATAAATCTCATGCTAACCACAAACTAGAAATCTGTAATAGATACACACACATAATAGAGAAAAGAATCCAAATGTAACACTAAAGAAAGTTATCAACTCGTAAGAGAGCAGAAGAAGAAGAAAGGAACAAAAAAGAACTACAAAAACAACTCCAAACAATGAACAAAAATAAAAAAGGATGAAAAATTGTGTCAAGAACCTGGAGTAACTAAAACTCTAATATACTGCTAGTATGAGTATAAATTGCACAACCATTTTGGAAAATGTCTTTTTTAAAAAATTGAAGTGTGGTTAGTTTGCAGTGTTATGTTAATTGCAGGTGTGCAGCAGGGTAATTTAGTTGTACATATATATATATTTTTCAGATTCTTTTCGCTTATTAAAAAAATTAAAAAAAATAAAACTCACTGTCAAGAAAATCTGTTTGTGGCATACAGCTTTCATTTATCTGTACTTGGATTCTAAACTCACTTTTTCCCCAGCCTTACTGAGATTTGATTGACATGTATGCTAAGTGAAATAAGTCAAACAGAGAAAGACAAATACTGTATGATATCACATATGTAGAATCTGAAAGTCACTTTTTTTAAAAAGCAAATTCATTTAGTTTATCAATTTCTGATTAGCAACTTAATTTGAAGTATTTCATGGTTGTAAGATATCTAACATTCACTTAATTGTTCTATGTGTTTTTCTTTTCTTCAGATTCTACTCTGCTGTTCAAGTAATGGTCATTACGATTCAGTGTACTCAAAACAATTTCAGTCAAGTGCAGCTGTTTGTCAAGGCATGTGAAGGCTTTATAAATGTTTGGGTGTGCTTTCAGATGATTTGTTGCCGATCTTTAAATTGAGTGGCCCACCATAAATAGCTCTTTTAAAACTTTGTTGGTACCTATTGAATTCATATACTGGGTTATAGCTATTTTCACATTGTTATAAAAATTCTTATTTTGACAATTGGAGTTTTGGTCATTTTTTCCTTTAGCTGTATTGTATGAAATTCTCTATAAAGATGTGTTTGTTGTGGATGAAGAAGAGTTGAAGACTGCAGTTAAGTTGTTTCGAAGTGGTTCCAAGAAGAACAGGAACAGTGCTGTGACTAGCAGTGGGGATGTCCATATTAACTACAAGAGTTCAACTCAGGATAGGTAATAAAGGGAAAGGGGATGTCAACTACAAGATCATCATGTTTCTGTGTATCATTTGAAAGTGGAAGGGACCTGGCAAGCTTATGACTTAGTGTATTTATACACAGTCATCTCTTGACATTTGTGGAGGATTGGTGCCAGGACCCCTGCAAACACCAAAATGCTTGATGCTCAAGTCCCTTGTATAAAACAGTGTAGTATGTGCAGTTGGCCCTCTCCATATCCATGGGTTCTGCGTCCACAGATTCAACCAATTCCATCCGTGGCTGGTTGAATCTGTGGATGTGGAACCCGCTGAAATGAAGGGGCCAACTGTATATACACACACATGTATGTATGCTTGTATGTGCAGGGATATACGTTTTTTAATGGGGGAAGAGAAGTTTTACCAAAAGATATGTTGCATTGCGAAATGCTCAGGCTTTGGGGGTTTGGCCCAAGTCAGAATCAGTTTTAAATTTGTTTTTCTCCTATTAACCTGTCTTGTGTCAATTTTATTATTAGTCCAGCCACAAGAACTTAAGACGGGTAGGGGGGAAATTTCCCCCTCCTGACACATATCTCAAGTCTGACTCCAGAATCAGTTCTTTAATTGCTAGAAGAGACTTTGGAACTATAATCGCATGATTCTCAAACTTATATATGAATTACTTAGGGCGCTTGTTAGGCAGATTTTGGGGCCTCCCTTCAAAATTGGAGGTCAGAGTAGGGCCAGGGATCTACTTTTTAAACAAGTACACCCAAGTATTCTGATAGAGGTAGGCCATGGACCACACTTTGAGGGAAAAAAACCTGATTCTAAACCAGCACCATCATTTTGTAGATGGTAACTGAGGTTCAAAGTGGTTACTTGACACATACATCCAGCTAGTAGAAAAGAATCTCAGGCTAAAGGGGAGTTTTAGGAGCTTTTAGTGTCTGCCTTTGGTACTCACTAGGAGTATACATTGTGGCCTCTGAGGAAGCAGCTATTATTGAACAGATTTAGTCAAAAACTTTGAGATAATAAAGTAGGTGTTGTCTTATATTTCTCCCTGATTCTTCTGTCTGGAAATTCAGATAGGCTTGGTGCTAGTCAGATATAACCTTGTCTTTTTGTTGTCTTGCAGTTCTATTTCTTGAATGTTTAATGCTTTTTTTTTTTTTTGATAAAGAGGGTTTTTTAAAACTTACAATCGGCCCTCCCGATCCACATGCAGAACCTGGGGTGGTGGAAGGCTGACCGTGAGGGACTTGAGAAACTTGAGGATTTTGATATCTACCAGGGGTCCTGGACCCAATCCCTCATGGATACCGGGGGATGACTGTATTAAGGAATGCGGGGGGGGGGGTGGTGGCAACCATATATATCAGGGTAGAAGTTGCTTCATTCTGCACTGATTATTTGTATTAAGAACTTGAGGCTTACAGAAACTAAAGTAGTAGGAAGGCAGGGTGTATTAGTTATCTGTTGCTGCGTAACAGTATTTCCACAAACTTGGCAGCTTAAAACAACATTCTTATCTCAGAATTTATGTGGGTTAGGAATCTGGGCACAGCTTATCTGGGTCTTCTGCTTAGGATCTCACAAGAATGTAATGAGAGTTTTAGCCAAGATTGAGTTCTCATCTGGAGCTTTGGGGAAGGATCCACATGGTTCTTGGTAGTATTTGATTCCTTGCAGCTGTAGGACTGAGAACTTCAGCTTTTTGCTGGCTGTCAGCCAGAATAACCCTCAGCTCCTTGCCACATGGGGTTGGTGAACATGTCTGCTTGCTTCCTTATAGTCAGCAAGAGAGAGAGATCAGCAAGACAGGCACTACATTCTTATATAGTGTAATGATATACATCCTGTCTATTGGTTAGACGCAAACTTGGAGGGAAATCATACAAGAGTGTGAACACCAGGAGGTGGGGATCATAGTGACCATCTTAAGATTGTGTCCCCACAGGAGGTATGAAATATATAGGAGGTATTTGTAGCACGTACTTAAAAAAAAGAAGCATAAATGTAAATGCTGGGATGAAAATGTATTTGCCTCATTTTTAGAACTGAGCTACTTTACCACTAGATGGTGGTATAGTCATTAGACTTACGACTTAGCTCCTGCGTTTATATAAAGCTCTTTGTTCTAAATCTTTTCAATTAGGACTGAAGAGTGGGGTGCCTGCTGCAATGTTGAAAATATACCAGAGGGGTACAATCAAGGAACAGAAGAAGCAAAGGTTTGAGATCTTCTAGGGCAAAGAATTTTCATAATCTTGGCTTGCAGTATCATAACTTAAACTAGTTAATGTCAGATGGTCCATTTTAGTTATATGGGGTGGGGGAAGAGCTGATGTTTTCCTTCGTGTAAGTCTTGATCTGAAATGTAAAATGTGTGCTTAATGTTCTCTGAATTTTTGTTCCTATGGAATTGTAAATTTTTTTCAAATTTAACTCTGAACACTTGAGAAATTTCAGAAGCTGTTGTTTTCAAGTTAAAGTAATGTTAGAAACCCAATAGATATTTAGTTTGTAATCAGTCTTCTGATGCTGAGGTTTCTTTTTGTCATTAAAGAGAGTAAGGTTTATTCCTATTTTACTCAGAAAATAGGTAGTAATCCTAGTTGGAGAAACAGGAGGAATTTTACTACCTGTATAGGTCTAATATCAAGCAGACCTTCAGTTTGAGACTAGCTAAATAGGGCAAATACTACTAGAACAATCTCTGTGTATGCCCCCAAGTGCTGGTAATTTGGAAACAGTATGGAATACCATGAAATTCTAGGAAAGCAGAAGAAAAAGATAATTCTTTTGGAAATTGTAGCAGATTTTGACCAAAATGAAGTAACCTTTTCAGATTTGTCTAGGTGTCTAGGGTACAGAAACACTTGCACCTCTGTATGCATATTAAGATGAGACTTGTTGAATAGCCCTGACTGAATCTTTAATTCTGGTCTGTGTTGCATTGATTTATGTATCTCCTGAGTTATTGGCTGCTTTAGACAGTATTTCCCTTCTGCCATCTATAACCTTTTAGATTTCTGCATATTGCTTATTTAGACTCCTGATTTTTAAAAAATACAGTAAAATTTATTGTGGCTTTTCTTTTTTTTTTTAATGAAGGTTTATTTATTTATTTAGGCTATGTTGGGTCTTCGTTGCAGTGCGCGGGCTTTCTCTAGTTGTGGTGAGCGGGGCTACTCTTCATTGCGGTGCTCAGTCTTCTCATTGCTGGGGCTTCTCTAGTTGCGGAGCACGGGCTCCAGGTGTGCGGGCTTCAGTAGTTGTGGTGCACGTGCTTAGCTGCTCCGATGCATGTGGGATCTTCCCGGACCAGGGCTCGAACCCATGTCCTCTGCATTGGCAGGTGGATTCTTAACCACTGTGCCACCAGGGAAGTCCTATTTCTTTTAATAAAGAAGGAAAGGCCTATATGTACATAGTTTTAAAAAAGGAAGAAAAGAACCTTATTTCTTCCTTCTTCATAGAATGAAGACTTAAGGATGGTGAGTTTGTAGCATGATTATTTTTGTTTTAGACTCCAGAAAATCCATCAAAGATGCTCTTCCCTTATAAGGTGCTCAAAGCCCTGGATCCAGAAATCTATCGTAATGTAGAATTTGATGTTTGGCTGGACAGCAGAAAAGGTAATGAAACATCAACAGGATATTTTTGAATCCTGACAGATCTAGAATAATTTTGCAAATTTTTTTAATAAGAGGTGTTTTCAAACCACTGTTATAAAAAAAAACCCACTTTTATATGTTTATATGGTACTTTTTAGCCTACTCAATACATGATTTACATCCAAAGGAGGAAACAAATAGGTTTAGAACTGGGGAGGGATCTTTTAGAGTCTGATGTTCATCAGGGACTTCAACTGTGCAAAGACTGTGTGTCTTTAGATAACTTTAAGAGTACCAGAAACTTGTAAGTGGAAATAAGTTCATCTTAAGTTTAATGTGTCAAGACTGCCCTCACTGATAGATGAATAGGTCAGGTGTTGGCAAACTATGACCTGTGAATCAAATCCAGTCTGCCACCTGTTTTTGTATGGTCTGTGAGCTAAGAATGGTTTTTATATTTTAAGTGTCAGGGAAAAATTAAAAGAACAGTGTATTGTGATACATGAAAATTATATGAAATTCAATTTTAAGTGTCCATAAAGTTTTATGACAGACTTGAATAATTGCAAGAGTCTGTATGGCCCACAAACTTTATTTTTTTTAATTTATTTTATTTTTTTTGCGGTATGCGGGCCTCTAACTGTTGTGGCCTCCCCCGTTGCGGAGCACAGGCTCCGGACGCGCAGGCTCAGTGGCCGTGGCTCATGGGCCCAGCCACTCCGCGGCATGTGGGATCTTCCCAGACCGGGACACGAACCCACGTCCCCTGCATCGGCAGGCGGACTCTCAACCACTGCGCCACCAGGGAAGCCCATGGCCCACAAACTGTAAAATATTTACTATATGGCTCTTTACAGAGAAAGTTCGCCAACCCTTGAAATAAGTAATTGTTTCTCTCCCCTTATAAGATAACTAAGTTGATCAAAGTAGGTCTTAAAGTTCTGCCATCAAGGTAGCCTTTAATGTTTCATATTCAACTCCTTGAACCTCGGCGGTGAACCTAGGTATAGTTAATAATCTAGAATGAGGTTAATACCTTGTGGAACACAATGAAAACACAGTTGATCCTTGAACAATGTGGGGGTTAGGGCTGCTGACCCCCTAAGCAGTTGAAAATCCGATATAATTTGTAGTCAGCCTTCAGCATTCCCAGTTCCTCTGTATTCTCAGTTCTACATCCTCAGATTCAACAACCTTGGTATTTGTAGTACTATTGAAAAAAATCCGCATATGAGTGGATACATGCAGTTTAAACCCGTGCTGTTCAAGGGTAAACTGTATTGCTTTGAAGAAGCTACACAGTGGTTTTTTTTTTAAAAATTGAAGTGTGTTACTTTCAAACTGTACCTTGTTGGTATATGACCAACTCTAAGATTACAACCTCCCAATTTCCACCTGTTTGTGTTTTATAGCACAAAACTATTCTGGCAGGTCTCCTTAGATTGACCACAAGAATAACCCATCAAGAGTGATGGAATGACCCGTTAGGACATTTTCCCTCCAGATTTTAGCTTACAGTGGTAGCATTGTCAAAAACACTGTGGTAAAAGTAAATAAGAAAATGAAATGATGTAAAACAGCAAAGGAACCAGTTCGATTGAGCTTGAATCTTCATTTTCTTTCATAGAACTTCAAAAATCTGATTACATGGAGTATGCTGGGAGACAGTACTATTTGGGAGACAAATGTCAGGTTAGTTCCTTCTTTAAAGAATCAGTAATTTGTTTTTCTGAGATTGTGGTTTTAGTCATTAATATGAGTTCAACAAAACTAATTTACAAAATGCTAGGATTTTTTTAATGTTTGGTTAAATTTTAATTACAAACTTGTGATTAGATGTAACACTGTTTCAGAATTTGCAGCCTCCATTGAACTGGACTGGCAGTGTTGATTATCAACTGCCTTAATAAGTAGATACTGAACTTCACTTGGGAGGAGAAGTAGTGTTTTTGTTTGGCAAAAGCCAGATCTGACTCGAGACTAGATGTTTTCTTACTGTCTCTTCCCCTCTTTCAGGTTCATTTGGAATCAGGCGGAAGATATTATAATGCTCATATTCAGGAAGTTGGAAATGAAAGCAATTCTGTAACAGTCTTCATTGAAGAATTGGCAGACAAGTAAGGATATAATAATTTGTTGAATTACTAAAATCTTTGGCTTTTGATGCCTTTTTGTAATATTGAGAGTTACCAGGATGCTAGTAAGAGAACCAAAGTTATATCTGGTACTGGCCTAAGGTGACTTATCGTCAGTTGTAAAAGCATATGGTGAAGTGTGAAATTTCAGTATACCTATGCATAAGTTTCAAAATCCTGGGTAATAGCCAACTTATTAGAAATACTAAGTACAACAGAATTCTGATATAAAACTATACTAACTGGAAAGCTAGTTTGCTAACTGAGCCTCTGCCAATATCAAGATAGGCTAGTCCATCTGTTCTCAAACTTTAACATACCCCAGAATTACCGGGAGAGCTTGTTAAAATACAGATTGATGAGCTCCACCCCCAAAGTTTGATTTAGTAAGTTTGTGGTGGGGCCCAAGAATTTGAACTTCTAACAAGTTTCCAGGTGATGCTAATGCTGTTGGTCCACTTTGAGAACCATTAAAGTAGGTAATGCTGCCCTAACAACCAAAGACTCTTGGCAACTTAAAAGTTCATTTCTTGCTCATTTAGCATGTTCATAGTAGGTCAGCAAAGGGGACCCAGGTTGACAATGGCTCTATCCAGACATATGCTGCCAGGATCACAGGCAGGGAAAAAATGAAAACATGACGAACTGTGTGCTGGTTTTTAAAGCACCTGCTCAAATTTTCCTGGCCAAAATAGGTTACATAACTAAGCCTAAAGTCAATGGGGTGAGAAAATATAATCCTTCTTCAAGGAGAGGCAACAAATATTTGTAAATTAGTCTACCACAGTCTTTCCTCCTGAGCATGATATGTGCTACAGACAGCTGTGAAATTGTACAAACTGCTCTTAGGTTTTTTAACATAAAAAGAAAACCTCAATGAGGAAGCTAGTGTTAACAGGTTTAAGTAGAAAACACTTGAAAATGAAGCAGGAGGGATCAGGTATATGTATCAAATGAGAATTAAGTCTGTGTTGCAATGGCTTAATGGTGGTATCTTTACGTTTAAGGTATGTTGTTCCACTGGCTAACTTAAAACCAGTTACACAAGTGACACCTGGTCCTGCCGGGAATGTTATACCCAGTAGGAAAGGAAGAGGTTACCAGAAAATTTCCTGGGGCTGTGTCCCAGAAATGGGTTTGTATGCTGAAGGTTTTATTATTTCCTCTTGTATTTACCTACATTGCACTTTAAAAAAAAAAGCTGGAACATTAAGTCTTATTCTGGGTTAGAGTTTCTCAGCTTCAGCACTACTGACGTTTTAGGGGGGATAATACTTCGTTGTAGGGAGCTGTCCTGTGCATTGTAGGATGCTTAGCATCCCTGGTCTCTATCTACTAGATGCCAGCAGCATCCTTCTCCAAGTTATGACAACCAAAAATGTCTCCAGACATTGCCAAATGTGCCTCAAGAAAGGGAGGGGCAAAATTGTCCCTGGCTGAGAACTACTGTTTAGGTGACTTTGTTTAAGCTTAAGGTGGAGTGGCTTTTAATTTCTAAAACTTGAAGGAAAAGATTTCTCAAAGAACTAGGAAAACACCTCATAGAAGCAGCCAGAGAAGCTGGAAGCAGCCGTCTTAATATGTCTATTAATAGATGTAATTTTTTGGATAACAGTAACGTAGATGACTGGATGACCGACTCTATGTTTTGATGACCAAAGTTGCCTATACTAAAGGTAGTGCTGAGATGTCCATTGATACAGAAGTTACTTGCTGGTTTTGCCCTTCTGAATGAAAGACCTAGTACATCCTTTGAAAATACAGAAGTTCCTTCCCTGTATTCATATGGTTTTCCTAAGTAAAACATCTGAGAGTCTTAGACATTTGTGGGAGACACTGGACCTTTTGCTTTGGTTTTGAAGCTTATTGCTTCTTTGTTTGCTTGAAAGCTATGTCAGAGATGGACGTGAAACAACGGAGGAAGATGTTCAAGAAAATTAGAGGGAAAGAGGTTTATATGACTATGGCTTACAGCAGGGGAGACCCCCTCCTCCCACCCAGGCTTCAGCACAGTATGCGTTATGGGCATGATTCTCCAATGCACTACTCACAGACAGCTGGCGGTGTTACGTCTAATGAACATTTTCATCCTCAACATTCATCTCAGGGACAAGGTCGGGGATATGGGATGCCCAGGTAGGTCTTAACTGACTTTCAAGATAATGTACATCTCTGTTTAGACATTGGAAATAATTCCTGGGCAGAATTACAGTAGAATTTAGAAATATCTTAATAGTTTAGATTTCTTTTATAATCTCTGCCTGAAGGGAGCGTAACGGATGGAACTGATGTATACTTAAATTCTTGTCAAATTTATTGAAGATTTGTATTCTCATAGTCTAGGAAAATACGATGGAGCAGTTGAAGAGATCCTAGAAGATAGAATGCCATCAAGCTGAGTGCCATGTATATGGCACTGTGTCTGTCAATAGCGAATAGGCCAAACCGTAATGGGAAAGAATATAAAAAAAGAATGTCTGTATATGTATACCTGAATCACTTTGCTGTACAGCAGAAATTAACGCAACATTGTCAAGCAACTATACTGCAATTTAAAAAAAATGAATAGGCCTAATGTCAGTAGTGAGGAAAGCAAAGCTCTTTCTATGTGGTCATTTTTAGAAGGATATGTTAATTCTATTTAACTACAAAGACTGATTACTCAAGCACTAGTAAATAAAGAGTTCTGGTTTTTTTCCCCCTTTATTCTTAGAGATTCACCTCGCTTTATAAACAGGCACAACATGGCAAGCCCTAAAGTTGCTTTTTACCCTGGCCCAGGTAAAAGGTGCTGCCAGAGCTATGATAACTTCTCTTATAGATCTCGGTAAGTGAATTTTAAGTGTTGAAAGAGAAAATGAGTGAGTCTGACTTTGTTGCTGTGCAGTAAATATATGGACTAAAATTTAAAGTGTCAACATTGAGATGTTTGAACTGTTATTTAGAAATTAGAAACAAGTTACTACCATACTTTATCTTTTTTTCCCCTTCTCACTCTGCAAACTACTTAAGTTCCTTTAGACGTAGTCACCGCCAGATGCATTGTATGAATAAAGAGTGCCAGTTTAGCTTTGTTCCAGAGAATGGACAGATACCCAGGGGCTTGGAAGAAACCATTACTTTTTATGAAGTTGAAGAAGGGGATGAGACTGCTTATCCAACTTTACCTGTAAGTAGGTCAAAATTTTACTCAAAAAGCTATTTACTTTTTTTATTGTACTTTTTTAAGTGAAGGTAATATGGATACATTTTAGCTGTTTTACAAATGACCAAATAAAGCCCCTCCTGGAAAACATGAGTTTTCATCCTAGAGCTTTTAAAAATTGCAGAGAATGTGTTTTTAAGCTGTTCTTATAGAGGAGGAGTAGAGGTGGACAAATAATCTTGCCTATATAAGTATGGGCTAAAATCTTCTGTTTTCTTGATCATTATTTCCTCACATATTTTTGATTCTAAAGTAAATTTAAAATATTTATAGCTTTTTCTCTGACTATATAGGGAGAACTGCATGTGTATGTGTGTATTTCTTTGGTACAGAATCATGGAGGGCCCTCTACAATGGTTCCTGCTACTTCGAGGTACCATGTTGCAAGGCGAGGACATAGCTCAGGCAAACAGACTCTGAATTCAGAGGAAGGTGATGGCCAGAATGACAATGGTGAGTCAGTTCCAGTTAAATATTTTTTTAAAAGATGATTCTTGTGGTATTAGCACAACAAGGCTAAAGTTTTGGTTTGGGGGGGTGGTCTCACTCTGTCTGGCAACTCATTTTGAAAGAGTTATCAGTTCTTGTATCAGAGCTTGCTAGGTTTTTGAAGATGTCTTGGTATTTTTCAGAAAGACAGACTTCTATTTCTGTAGGCCACTACATTGTTAAAACTTTCAGCTCTCTGCATAGGTCTTCAGTGAGTTTTGATTTGGTGAGATTTCAGTATGGAAAATATCTGTTCCTTATTAGTGAGGAACTATTCATGTTGTCCTCGCCATTTGTATAACTATTTTAGGCTTTTCATGTGACTCTTATTTTACAAGACTGCTGTGAAATAATTTCGTTGCCCAAAGAAATCTACTTGATCTATAAACATTACTATTCATTGAGTTCTAATGGCCATGTGCTGTACTAAGCAATATAATATTTTATCACTCTGAGGAATGTGGTATCTTTATTTTATTATTTTTTATTAAAAATTTTTTAATAAATTTATTTTTATTTATTTTTGGCTGCATTGGGTCTTTGTTGCTGCGTGCGGGCTTTCTCTAGTTGCGGCGAGCTGGGGCTACTCTTCGTTATGGGGCATGGGCTTCTCATTGCGGTGGCTTCTCTTGTGGAGCACGGGCTCTAGGTGTGCGGGCTTCAGTAGTTGGGGCACGCGGGCTCTAGAGCGCAGGCTCAGTAGTTGGTGCGCGCGGGCTCTAGAGTGCAGGCTCAGTAGTTGGGGCACACGGGCTTAGTTGCTCTGCAGCATGTGGGATATTCCTGGACCAGGGCTCGAACCCTTGTCCCCTGCATTGGCAGGGGGATTCTTAACCAATTCTTCCCACCAGGGAAGCCCTTCTTTATTTTTTATATGAGGAAATTGAGGTTCAGAGGGTAAATGACATGGCCAAAGTCATACTTTTGGTAAGTGGCAGAGATTTAATCTTTTTTATAACAGTTTTATTTAGATATAATCTACATACTATACAATTAACCTAACGTGTACAATTCAATGTTTAAAGTGCAATTCAGTGGTTTTTAGTATAGTCACAAAGTTGCATACATCACCACAATCAATTTTAGAAAAAGAAACCCTGTACTCATTAGCCGTCATTCCTCATTATCCCCCCAGCATCCCCTCCCTCTGCCCCTAGTGGTAGGTGACCATCAGTCTGCTTTCTGTCTTAATGGATTTGCCTATTCTGGACATTTCATATAAAAGGAATCATGCAATATGTGGTCCTTTGTGACTGGCAGAGATCAATTTTGAATTTGGGTTTATCTGACTCTAAAGCATGTATACATAACCTTTATAGTTGTTAGAGTGCCTCTCATCATTGGGTGTGCTTATTTTTTTTTACCACTTTT
This sequence comes from Leucopleurus acutus, assembly GCF_964270905.1. Lineage (NCBI taxonomy): Eukaryota > Metazoa > Chordata > Mammalia > Artiodactyla > Delphinidae > Leucopleurus > Leucopleurus acutus. The sequence continues at coordinate 97,008,219 of NC_139148.1, forward strand.
CTGTAAAATGAAATATGCCTACTGAAACAATTCTGGAGGAATTGGGTAGATTAAGGAGGTAAGAGGCAGTCTGAATGATTTGACTTACTGGTCAATGTATTTTCTTGTGATATTCTTTCTGCTACTTATGTTGGAGAAAATAGATATTTCTAAGAACTTAGTGTGCATGCATGTGCCTGAGTATGCGTATTCTCTGCTCTTTTACTCAGTATGACCCTTTTACTTTTCCTTTTAGCACAGTGGGTATCTTCATATGTACTGTTCACCTATAGTGGCATATTCAGAGTAACCAAATATTCATTCTCACCTTAAATCCTGTTGTCTGGAGGGTTACCTGCATGTGTGTTGGATAAGTGACATGTTTAAGAATCAATCCAGTTTTGACCTTTGGGGTGTTATTTGCTGGAAAACTGTCCAGTTGAAGATTGACTTTCTCTGAATTTCAATGGTGTAGCAATCTTAGAGCAAAGTACTTCAGTCCTCTAAGCCATATTTTGAGAACAAACTGATTGTAAATGTATTATTTACCTGAATCAGGCTGAAAAACTGATGAAGCGTGCCATATTCCTTTAACTTTCACCTAAGCAAACTACTGGTTATTATACTCAGATTACTTTATAATCACCATTTACTATATGCCAAGCATCATGCTATGTTCTTTTCACCCCACTGTGAGCTAGGTACTGTTAACCCTGTTTTACAGTGAAGAAATTAAGACAGAAAGATTAAATAACCTGCCTAAAGTGATATAGTTAATCAGGATTCAAATCTAGACAGTCCTAACTCCAGAGCCAGTGAAGTTAATCACCATACTCTACCACCAGAATTGGACACAAGTGGGTTTTTCACGTCTGTCTGAACTCTTAAGAACTAAGGGAATTTTCAAAGGAGAAATTTGTACTGTTTACAGCCAGTCTCTGGCTTTAATATCTGTTGAGTAGTATGAAAGCTCAAATCACTTGTTTCAAGGATGTATACATTTTAGTTTTGAACATATATCCATAAAACTTGAGAAGAAGCAAGTGCTGGCCATCTGGTTCTCTGAGCAAGAATTCCTACATAAACACACTTTTTCTGTCTTTTTTTTCTAGGGGGATATCATGAAGAATATATTTATCCTTCAGGTCAGTGAGATCTAGGTAAAATCTGATACTCATTATTTATAAAATTTCAAACTATAGAATAGTGCTCATTATTTTTACTTTGGCTATATCCTCTAGAACAAGACTATGAAACTTCAGGTGTTTACAGCACAACTGAATCTACAGCAAACTTGGTAGGTATTTAATAATAATGACAAACACATATAGCTCCTGTGTACTAGAACACTGTTCTGAGTGCTATACATATAAATGTATTTAAATCAGAACAATCCTATGAGGTATTAGGGTATCATTCCCATTTTGTAGATAAAGAAATTAACTCATCCAGAAATTAACTCATCCGAGATCACACCCCTTCTAGAAATTATCCTAGAGATGTTCCGAATATGTGTTGATACAAGAGGAAATTTGAACATTGGCGATGATGATTTTTTTAGAGGATTTTATCATGATCTTTCTAACAGAGTAACAATGGGCCATAAATCTCAGGTACTTAATATAACAAGAGTTTACTTCTTGGTTATGCTACATGTGTAGTGGAGGTCTGCAGGAGGGCTCTGCTTAGGGACTTAAGCTGATGGAAGCTCCATCCATGATTGCTAAGGCAGGAAACAAAAGGTAGTGAATGGTGCACTGGCTCTTACAGTTTCTACCTGGAGATGACACATATCACTTTCTTTTCCATTTCTTTTTTTTTTTTTTTTTTTTTTTTTTGCGGTACGCGGGCCTCTCACTGCTGTGGCCTCTCCCATTGCGGAGCACAGGCTCCGGACGTGCAGGCTCAGCGGCCATGGCTCACAGGCCCAGCCGCTCCGCGGCACGCGGGATCCTCCCGGACCAGGGCACGAACCCGTGTCCCCTGCACCGGCAGGCGGACTCCCAAGCACTGCGCCACCAGGGAAGCCCTCCATTTCTTTTTCATCGGCCAGAGCATGTTTCTCTTGAAGGCTCTAACTTCTCTGTGCCTAGAAGTCAAAAAGTTGGAAATATTTTAACAGCACTAAGGATTACAACATTCAGTGGAAACTCCCACAGGCAAAATACTTCCTTCCACCTCACGAGAGGCAACCCCAGAATCCCCTTCAGTGTGATTAAGCTCAGAGCCCAGGGTTTCTGGGAAGTGTGTGGTACTCTTTGTATTGGTCCAGATGTGGCTCCTCTTGATCTGGAGGCCTAAACCAAATCTACAGAGTTATTTACCCCCTACACACCCGATCTCCAGTGGTAGAGCAGGGACTGAAAAATTGCAGTAGAACTTCCCATTCAGATGCAGGGAGAATGGGAGAAACAGTTACTGGCCCATAGCAATTCTGACATCATGCTGGAAAGACATTTTGAGGGCCCCCAACCTAGGCATGGGGACTGTTCCCTGGAGAGGCTCCCTGGTTCGTTGTTTTCTGGGGCTCTTGATTACTCCAAGGCCCTTCCTTCCTTGGCTATATTTGAAGTAGGCATTGGAGAATAATCCCTCTTGGCAACTGAGCAGCTTTCTCAGCCTGCTTCTTACTCATTGAAAATTGAGGGCCCAAGGGTGGTTTTATCTCAGTTGGATAGTTTTAGTTCTACTCATGGTGTCTTTGGCTATGTGAGTAACTTATTGTGCAGCTTCTCTGATTCCTATTAGTTTCATTTGCCAATAGCCATACTGACAATTCTTTTTTATAAATATACTACTTAGATTTGCTATAATTCTTTGCATTCTTATCCCTGTCTCTACTTGATTGCAAATACCTTTAGCTTATCAGGCATTGATGAAAGAGCCATACCTTTGAATACTTTTCCATGAGCCATTTTGTCCAACTGCAAGGATTCATTGGGTGTTATATCCTTAATGGGACTCTTGCTTTGAGATACTTTAGTGCAATCATATTTTAACAATGATTTGAGTCTTCCTTCAAGGCCGAGTTTTACCTTCTCTTTGTTGTTCAAAGCATTTATCAGTTTTATCTTTTAGAGTTTTGAGTTGAAACGGTTGCCTCTCCAAACCCTACAAGTCCTAGTATCAAGGACTCTATTCCCTTTCATTCCTGCCTACAAACTACTTTTCTGTACACATCTGTCTTAAAATACCTTGCTAAACTCTGCCAGCAGTAATCAAAACACAAAACTAACATTCTGTTTTCCAAACCTCTTCCCTTAAGAGCTACAAATTCATAATCTCCTTCTCAAGTTAGGTTTTTGTTACAGCAGCACCCTAATTTTAGTTACCAATTACTGTTTTGGTCAAGCTAGGTTACGCTGCAGCAACAGTCCACCAAAATCTCAGCGGCTTAACACAGCTGTTCTTGCTAATGTTATAGGTCCAGTGCAGGTTGGTAGCAGGCCTTTGTTCATCAGAGTCACTCAGGAACCCAGGCTGATGGACATGTACTTTCACAGTCACCTTGGCAGAGCTGAAGATAGGGAATTTAAACACTGGCTCTCAATATTTCTGCTCATATTTCATTGTCCAAACAAGTCATGTGCCCATACCTAATTAGATGAGGCCGGGAAGAGCAACCTACCCATGTACCTAGGAGGAGAGCTGGAATATTTGTGAGGAAGTTGAATGACTACCCTCTATTCTCTGTGATTAATCTTAACTTTGATAGCTTCATGTACTGAATTTTTGTTTTTACTGTTTAGGCAATACATCTTAGGAAGGTGATGAAAACTGTGATGTATTATTCTCTTCCCATTATTTCTCCTTTCCTTCCTTTGCCCCTGCTAGAGAAATAGTTTTTCCTCTCAGTCTGTCATTACTATTCTCATATCACATGCTTTTTACACCATTTCTTGAAATAGCCACCCAAGTTGAAAAAGCAAGTAAAAATCTCGCCTTCAGGGATGACAGGAGTAGACACTTTCTTTCTGTCCCTTTAATCTCACTTGTCACGTGTTCCTTTTTGTTCTGAACTTACTTTATCATACATCCCCAGTAGGTTTCAGTCTCTTCATGACATGCTCCACTCCCACTCTCCAGTCACCAAGTTTCTAAGTAATTTTTCTAAGTAATTTTTTCACAGCATTCTGAGGGGAGAAGAGCAATGCAGGACTTAAAGATTTCCAGGCACAGAACCTTCTAAGAAACTATGAACATTTTTTCTTCTTAATTCCACGCCCAACTCTCGCCTAAATCCTTCTCTAGAATTGTTTAGAATTAACACTGGGCCTTCTGAGCCAGGGCTAAAGTTTGCTTTTTGGCCGGTACTTGGGCTGTACTTCAACACAGACTTTTGAAACATGCACTCTTAGGTCCATGTTAAGTTGGGCTTGTCTTTGTCCCAATGTGGTTCCTCTTGTTTCCTGTGATTGTTTCACCTGATTTCCTCTGTGTCCTTATTACCAGCTTCTGCTGCTAGTTTATTTTTCTGTCATGACAGTCTGTCATGCATAATTCTGAGCCTTTTAAAATCATTGTTACTTTCACAAAGACAAGGTCTTGAGCCAAAGGGGAATGGTGTTTGGATTATACTACATCCTGCTTAGGTAGGATGCAGCTGACCAACCAGTTATCCACCCTTGTCCCAAGCTGTTCCTTTTGATGGAATGCTTTCTTTTAGCAACACTGTTGCTGGCCCTACTGATTTTGAGCTTTTTAAGGCAAGAGAGGACACTGAGAAAGTGTTTAAATTACAATTCTCCATTACATTTTAGTATCTACATTGGAACTAGAGTTGGATATGGTCAGGATTTCTGTAGACGGGAAATAGAACAGCCACCTAAGTCAGGCACTAGGGTGATACCTTTTGGAGCATTATCATAGTAGCCCCCTCCAAATTTGAATACTTTTAGGACAGATCACTTTCACTTATCTTTAGGAGATGTTGAAACAAAGCAGATCTTTTATTGATGTATTGTTTAATTTCTTGATTTCCCCTTATTTGTACTTCTGTATTCATTAAAGTCTCTTCAGGATAGAAGACCATGTCCTATGTCTCCTCATGATACAGTTACCTCATACAACTACCCCCAGAAGGTAATCTTTATAGTTTTATTTTACAGTCAGTTGCAGTGGCCTAAACAGAAGAAAATGAATTTTTTCTTTTTGTTCTCTGCCCTTCATCATACTTCAAAGAAGCTGCTTATATTCTTATGTTAATTGTTATTGTACTTCCTGGTGCCTGGCACAAGAATTAGTAAATTTATTAACAAATTGATGGAGCATCTGCTGTGTTCCAGACACTGTTCTGTGTGCTGGCATTGGACTACTCAGTCTACTCTGAACCTCTTATATAATGAGTGAGTTAATATAAATTACCTGTCAAGTCTGTGCCATTTCCTGAAACTTAAAATGTAAAGCTTTCTTATAGAATGGGAAGCTGGCATCAGAAAGGTAGCTGAAACCATAGGAGTAAATAAGATCATCCTGGAAAAAGGAAGAGATTGAGAACAGCATCTAGAACAGAGCCTGTGCATCACCATTTAGAAAATGGGTAGAGAAGGAATAGCCAAGGAGGGAGGAAAAGCAGGAGAGTGTATTATTATGGAAGCCCCAGGAAGAGAATGTTTCAAGGAATAGTCAAGTGTCAGTTGCTGCCAAGCCGTAAAGCAACATAAGGACTAACAAGAGTCTACTATGATTTGTTGCCATGGAGACCACTGTGACTTTGAATACAGTTTCTGAGAACCAGAGAGGGTAGCAGCCACATTGCAGTGGGTAATAAGAAAATGGAGACTACGGTGAGGACAGGGTGTTCATGAAGAAGAATCTGTTATCATTTATTGAACATCTTTCTGTGCACAGCCCTGTATTGGATGCTGTGGCCTAATCAGAGAAACAAGTTGCAGTCTCACGAAGTTAAAAAAAAAAAATAAGCAAAGAACATTTTCTGTTTGTTTTTTTTTTTAAGTGTGCGTGGGGAAACATAGATGCATGTAAAAATAAATATGTACTATAAATTCCTGGATAGTATTCAGGAAACTCAGAGGTTACTTGTTTGTGGAGAGAGGAACTAGGCAGATGGAGGACAGGGGTTGGAGGAAACTTTTCATTGTATACAATTTTATACTTGGTTTTTGAATCATATTAATGTATTACCTTTCCAGAAAAATATTAAAATAAAAAAGTAAATCTCTCAAAGTCATCTGGGGTCTTCTAAAAGAAATAACCTTCCTGTATTAGGTTTACATAAATATTGGCTTCTTGGTGTTTTAGTTATTAGAATACTATTTCCTGAAGTTTAGGATCAGATAAGAGACCAATATTGTTTGTGAAACCAAACTTAGAGTTCTAAACTTTCTTCCACACTTACAGGTGGTGATGGTGAATTCTGCAGCAGTTGCAGCTTCCTGTGCAAATATTGTTCCAGCTCCAGTCTTACCTAACTGTGCAGCAGCTAATCAAGCTAGTAGTACCACTTCAATTTCCTCACAGAATGCTATACAGCCTCTATTTGTATCTCCACCTACACAAGGCAGGCCAGGTAGGTTATTAGTGGTTCCTTACTTTGGAAGCCTCTTTTTCTATTCATGAACATGCCCATACAACAATTCTAGTGATTAGATAAGATTACTTTAATCTCCAGTATTAAATTTCAATTTTTTTTCTTGCAAATTTAGCTTTGGTATGATTTCATAGCTATTGTTTTGCTAACTCCATTGAAAATTTAGAGGACTTGTACTAGTTTCTTAAACTTCAAGTTAAGTTTTATTATACAGAAATTAAGGTAAAGGTATTTCACACTTCACAGAATTAATTCCTGAAAAGTTTGGCTCTAGAATTTAAGAGATCCAGGTTAGAATCTTGGTTTTACAACTTACTAGCTATGTAATTTTGGACAAATTATTGAACCTTTCTTATCTGTGAGCTTGGAGGTACTGATAGTACCAATTTATGAAGTGGTTGTGAAATTCCACTGAGTTAATATAATTTAAAATTTTCAGCAGAATTCTGGGGACGTGGTGGCAGCAACAGCATAGCTTTTCAGTCTGCGTCCCCAAATAAAAATGGAAATAGCAAAACCAATACCCATGGGACAATGTTTAACAACAAAACTAGGGGACAAGGTCTCCCCATGAACCCCAGAATTTAAGCAGGTAGGGACAAACCATCAGTCACAAGACCTGCATGCTGTCAGGGTCAATGTGGGAGCAATAAGACAGAAGCATCGGGGATGTTGTCTGATGGACCTGAGAACAGAAGAACCCCAAAAGAACTAATAAGAATTCACTGGACAGTGGGGCAGCCAATTTGGAAGGAACAGCTAAGACTGGGAAGGGATTTGACCTCTCCAATGCTAGGTGAGTGCTTTGGGTACATGGTAAAGGGACTAAAGGACGTGGAACAGTTTTGCCCCTAAGAACTCTGAAAACTGACCTGGCAGGGCTACCTTTTAGGATAATATTCCTCACTGGGTAGAAACTGCTGGGAGTGGAATCAAAGTTGATGAGGATAGGGAAAGAGCAGGTCCAGACTAAAGCTGAGAGAACAGAGCCAAGGAATCCTGGAAAGCAGTCATGTTTTTAAACACTACAAAAACAATAGAGATCCCTAAGAAGTTAGAAACGCTTTCTTGTATTTCATCTCGTTCTAGAGTTCATAAAAAATAATTTCACATAAAAATGAATGTATATGTATTGCTGATTCACTTTGTTATAAAGCAGAAACTAACACACCATTGTAAAGAAATTCTACTCCAATAAAGATGTTAAAAAAATGAATGAAAGAAAAGCACTAAGGTTGCATACAAAGGTGTTTTAAGAGGAAAACAGAATAGTATCCCTGTTAGACAGTAAAAGCATGTCAGAATGTGCACACTAAACAGAACTTAAACTAAACCAACAACTATTTCAAAATGAGGTAAAGACATTAATAAAATAACACAAAATGTTAAAAATAACAAATCAGGATTAGAAAAACTCGGATGAGGTGACAGAACTCAGGAAAGCATTAGAAATAGAAGAAAGTCATTTCGGTAATGAAGACTAAACTATAAAGAACATGACCAAGTATGTACAACAGATAATGCTTTAAGAGAAAGATGTAAGAAAGGGGGGAATCTAAAATGAAAAAAACGAAGAGAAAGATTCAAAAGTGACATATTGAAGTTAGGCAAAGGATATCCAACACTGATAGAAGTTCCTAAAGAAGAAAACCAAAGTAAGGGAAAAGAATAAATACTAAAAACTATAATTCAGAAAAATTTCCTGAAATTAAAAAACTTTAAAACTACATACTGAAACAGTGCTCTGCAGAATATTGAGCCAGAGCAACCAACACCAGGATATTCTAGTAAAACAACTGGGCTTTAAAGAAAAAGAGCCTATGGAGTATAAAGGAAATAAAATGATAATCGTCAAACTTTGACAGCAATGCTTCATGCTACAAGAAAATGGAGTAACATTTAAGATAATGAAAGGATATGTGAACCAAAGATTTTATATCCAGTCAAACATTTTCAGGCTTAAAGGGTAATGTATAAGAATTCAGAGAATATTATTTGCATGAGCCCTTCTTGAAGAATCTAATAAAGATACGCTGTCAAGTAAGGTAATTGCTAGCCACGTATGACACTTTAAATTTTAATTAATTACAGTTAAGTAAAATAAGTCTTCAGTTGCTCGGTCACACTAACCACATACCAGGTGCTCAAAGCCACACGTGGCTAGTGGCTACTGTATTGGACAGCACAGATACAGAATATTTCTGCCATCACAGGAAGTTGTATTGGAGGAACAGAGTGTATTGGAGAATGATTTTGACTTTTAGACCACCAAAACAATAAAAGACATTAGCTTAAGACCTGATTGTAAGTATTAAATATATACTTAACACAAAATGAGGGCTGAGAGGTTGATGATATACTATGTAAAGCCTTATATTTGAACAATATAGGTACAGTATAGCTATTTTTAAAAATGGGAGAATTGAGAGACCATGTGCCAAGCATTTTTTAATGCTTTCAATAAACACATCAGGTTCTTTTATCTAGATACTTAGATTGTTATTCAGAGACTATAATGTTGGCTAAAACAAATGAGTATGGGATATTCCAGTTTTATCCCTCTGTGTCCTTGCAAACTGGGATCTTAGTATGGAAGAAAGGTAATACACATGTACTAAAAAAGGCTAAGGAGAAACTTTTATGGTATCACATTTGAATTAGAAGTATCAGTATGAACTTGAGGTATTTTATGTTTAAATTTGTGTATTTCCTAGCTCTGTCCACTGAAAAGGCTCAGAAACAATGAGTATCTTTAGCACTCAGTTTGTGACGTTGAAATGCTGCTTCTCACTTAAACAGAAACAAACAGCTTTTTGGAGAAATTTCTGGTTCCAGGTCTGGGCAGGAAATGTTCAGGATTAGCCTGGATCATCTTGTCATGCTAGATAGCAAGGAAGCTATCAACAGGTACTGGGGGTCGTGTCAAAAGGACTCACGAGCCATCTTGAAGAGGTTCCCACTGGCCAAAGATGGAACAGTTTGAGCTTCAATAATGATAATTGCAATAGATTGGAACATGTCAAATATATTTAAAAGTTCCTGATGATATTTTAAAAATTGGTTCCCTTGGGATTAACAACTAGCTATCTATCTATCTATATATATATACACAACTATACATAAAATAGATTAAAAAACAAGGATTTACTGTATAGCACAGGGAACTGTAATCAATATCTAATAATAACATATAATGAAAAATAATCTGAAAAGAATACATAACTGAAAAAAGAATTGGTTCTCTTAAGAGGATGTTAGGAAACCAGTTTACGTTCTTGAAAACGGGACAGTAAAGTGAAAGAATCAAGTATTTATCCTGCCTTTCTTATATGAACTATAATACGGGGTAACCAAATAGTAGATGAGGGGAAATATTTCTATATATTAGTATTCTAATCAGTGAAAAAGAAGTGGCAGAATGTAATCATTTTGCAGTCGTTACTGAATGGATGCATATTAAACAGCAATAGCTGCTAAGATTGCAAAGATAGTGAGACATTACCTATAGACTACCAAAGGAATCAATCCTGAGTCTGATCTAGTCTTCTGGATCTAGCTGCCTATTTGCAGGAAATACAAGAACACATTGAAATGCACCATGAGTATGTAATCAGCAAAATCCAGACTGGGAAACTCAACAGGTCAAGGGGTCTTCAAAAGACAAATTGAAAGGAAATGACAGGGATGGAGAAAGGACCTATAGATTAAAAGAGGTTCAAGATACAGTTTTTAAAAACTGTAGGGATGCACATTTGGGTGACAAAACACTTAAAACTACAAAGAAGTGATTACTATGAAAGTCAGGATAGTGGTTGATTATGGTGGGGGTAAGAGGGTGGTGATTGTGATGGAGTGCATGGAAGTTTTCTGAAATGGCTGGCAAAGTTTTCTTTCTTAACCTGGATAGTGTCCACCTGAAGGATAGTGACCACCTGAAAATAATTCGTTTGATTTGTTTTTTGTATCTGTTTTATTTATAATGTAAAAATTAAGTACTTAGCCACTGTGCCTGGAACAAAACATGCAATATATGTTCATTAATGACCACAGAAATTTTTCATTGGAAATGTTAATGTAGATACTGGTTTTACTACTTGTGCTAATTGTAGGGGAACACGTTGGCTATCTGCTTCCAGCAGATGTCTGAGCTTAAAAAAACAAGTGACAGGTGAAATCAAGCATTGTAATACCCCATTTATGTAGAATCATTGAAAGATTACCCTTTAAATGCCAGATTTATGTTTTTTTGTAGATACTTCTAAAAATGTATACGGCCTTCATTTTACTTTTTGTTGAGCCACTTGTGAACCTCAACTATAACTCTAATAAGTAATGGCTGCTTTTTAGTTGCTCTTTGTCGTTCCTGTCCTCTAGATACAACTCAGGTTTCTCATTGTTATTCATGTGTCTGTCTGGCAGCCCCATCCCATCCTCCTTTAAGTCACTTCCTATCTGCCAGGTAACTAGATGCCATGATTGCTTTTATTATGATTGTCTTCATAGGCATTAAATCCTGTTAACTGAGTTTTTTGGTAACTGTTTCCAAGTCTTTTGCCAGGGCCAGAGCTAGTGACTTACTTGCTCTGGGTACAGAATTTAAGGGAGTATCAAAAAAAACCCCACAGTGATCAAGATAAATAATACTTTAATGCACTATTAAAAGAAACAAAACTAATGCAAAAAAAGAATCCATGATAAACAAAGTATCAAAGTTTTTTTAAAAGATAGGAACTGTGGGCCAGGCTTAGGGTGAGGTGAGTGAGGCACTCACTCTTGTGGTCATGCAAGTGCAAGCTTAGATCCTATCTTTTGCAATTTTGGTATTTTAGTCATCATGAATTTTTTTTTTGCTTTAATTTGGTGGCCCTTTAAATTTTGCACCTCACTGCACTTTAGTACTGGCCCTGCCCTTTGATCTCTAGAGAAGCTGAGTCTTACTGTGTATATTCACGTTCTCTTCTGAAATGTCCTGAAGCAGACTGCAGCTGCATGGACAAGGAAATAAGCTTTTTGAATGAATTTCATTGGTTTCCATTCACTTTTAGAAAAGTTTGCTTCCATTGTTCTGGGTCCATCACTTGAACTGTACCTGGTAAGCCCATAGAGCCCTGTTAAGTCTGCGAATTAGATGCTCATGCATCTCTAGAGCAACTGGAAGTTTTAAAAGCTTTTTCTTATGGAACGTATTATAATATGCATTTTAAAAGAAAGTTGAGGGCTTCCCTGGTGGCGCAGTGATTGAGAGTCCGCCTGCTGATGCAGGGGACATGGGTTCGCGCCCCGGTCCGGGAAGATCCCACATGCCGCCAAGCGGCTGGGCCCGTGAGCCATGGCCGCTGAGCCTGTGCGTCCGGAGCCTGTGCTCCGCAATGGGAGAGGCCACAACAGTGAGAGGCCCGCGTACTGCAAAAAAAAAAAAAAAAAAAAAGAAAGAAAGTTGAGTTCAATTACTAAATAATGGCTATATTTCCCTGTGCTGTACAATATATCCTTGTTGATTAATTTATACATAGTAGTTTGTATCTCTTAATCCCCTACCCCTTTTTTGCCCCTCTTCACTCTCCCCACTGGTAACCAACCACTAGTTCTCTATATCTGAATCTGTTTCTTTTTTTTTTTATAATCATTTGTTTTATTTTTTAGATTCCACATATAAGTGATAATGTAGAGCATTGGCCCCCAACGTTTTTGGCACCGGGGACCGGTTTCACGGAAGACAGTTTTTCCACAGATGGGGGTGAGGGTGGGGGGGCGCTTCAGGTGGTAACGCGAGTGATGGGGAGCGATGGGGAGCGGCAGATGAAGCTTCGCTCGCTCGACCGCTGCTCACTTCCTGCTGTAGCCCGGTTCCTAACAGGCCGCGACCGGTTGGGGACCCCTGATGTAGGGTATCTGTCTTTGTCTGACTTATTTCATTTTTCACTTAGTTGACATCTGTGATTCTCAGCTGGAGGAGAATTTGCCCCTTAGGAAACATTTGACAATTTCTGCAGACATTTTCAGTGGTCCTACAATTTGGCAGGGGAGAGCTACTGGCATCTAATAAGTTGAGGCCAGGGATGATGCTAAAACAGCCTCCACAACAAAGAATTATTGCACCCAATATGTTAATCATGACAAATGAAACCGGAGGTTTGTCCTAGATGCTAATATGTTACCAGTTATATGTATTGTAAATATTTTCTCTCTCTTTGTTGATATTTTCATTTTTCCTGTGGTACCTTTTGATGAAGAGAAATTCTTAATTTTAATGTAATTTAAGTTATCAAAAAAAAAAAAAAAGTTGAGTTCAAAGTAACCTCCACATTTCTTCCGTCCTTGATTCTCTCAGGCCCAGGAGAACTTACTTAGCTACCTCTATGTCTAGTATTTGGTTTTTACCTTGTAATCGTAATCACATTCTACTATTTTTAGCTAATTGAACTTATTCCAGTTGTTTTTGAAAAAAATGGTGTGATTTGAGTGCTAGTTTAAAAGGAATAAGAGTGTGGCTTTGTTGAAGCCATTATTTTATAGAAAACAAATCCATGAATCTTTAGAGCATTTGGAAATGTTCTAAAAATTAAATCCTCTTCTAAAGCTGTAAAAGTGGAGATTTCTACATGCATGACAAAACTCCAAAACTCGAAAGTTATTTGAGCAAATTTTTTATATTTACTGTTTAATTTAGATACAGTAAAATTTATTTTTTGGTGCCCTGTTCTATGAGTTTTAACAATGCATAACATTGTGTAACTACCACCACAATCAAGAGAACAGTTTCATCACCCCAAAAGAGTTGGTTATCAAGTTTTAAATCACCCTAAGATTTAGATTTCCTATTACTGTTAGCCTGTAGTTGTATAAAGGGTATAAATAAATGTGTTGTTAGTATATTTGTTGGTGAATGAAAACAATGTGGATTACTTGTAATACTTGGCCTTAAATTCCTCTTGCTAAATTACCAGAATAACAAATTCAGCTTGTGTGGACTGTTCTTTTACTAAACTAAGTGTTCTAAAACTCCAAATTTAAACCTTTATTGAACAATGAGCCCAAACTTTCTATACTTCTCAGGGGTAAAATTATAATGCAGGCAACACAGTGATAAAATTGAGTACTGGAATTTCTAAGCTAAAATGTTCAATTAAACTTGAAGGGTTGGTATCAAAAAATTTAACAAATTTATGTAACATAGTATGTATATGTGGAGATAATTTATTTTCACTAGGTTGGAACCACATTGCTGCCTTTATCATCATAGAGGAATGTATTGATATTTAAACATAATTGTATTTGAATTTCTTATGTCAAAAACTGTGAAACTCCTAAGTGACTGTGGTTTTTAAACTATAGTAACAGTTATAGAAAGTTAAAGGGATAAGATAGTTCATCTAGCCTGTCTGTTTTAGATTCTGTAGGTCCTTAGAAATGGAACTGTTATGATTTAGAGTTCTCTATATTCCTCTGATGCTACCAAGTAGAAACCTTCAAGGACTGCTTAAATCTGTAATCTGTGCAATTTAGTCTCTCTTATTAGCTTCTACATCTTGTGATTTGGCAGATGGCTGAAAACATCCTTAACTTTGTATTAAGCTCAGTAAAAATTTTGCTTTAGTAGTATTTATTTATGTACATGTTAGCTGATGTTCAAAATCTTGGTAGTCAAGCCTCTGTAGTTTTTCCTTTTTAATGTCAAGTAATTTCCTTAACTCAAAATAACTTGTAATGAACTCCTACTTTTCAACTGGCATGTCTAAAAGAATATGTGCAATTTACCTTCTTTTTTGCGGTACACGGGCCTCTCACTGTTGTGGCCTCTCCCGTTGCGGAGCACAGGCTCCGGACGCACAGGCTCAGCAGCCATGGCTCGCAGGCGCAGCCCCTCTGTGGCACGTGGGATCTTCCCGGACCGGGGCACGAACCCGTGTCCCCTGCATCGGCAGGCGGACTCTCAACCACTGCGCCACCTGGGAAGCCCTAAGTTTTTGTTTTTAAGTCAAACCATAAGACCCAGAGTTGCTTGACCATATTGGGAACACAAAAGAAATAGAGGACGAGCTACTGCTTATAAGATGTTACAGCTGTACATTGCTACTTTGTTTTGTTTCCTTTTTAGTGATTGCTTCAGCATCCTATCCATACCTGGCTGCTCCTATTCCTGCTGTGGCTGCCTCTCTACCACCTCCACCTCCTCCACCACCACCTCCTCCTCCTTCTTCTCTTGAGGTGACAGACACTTCAAACTTACCATCACTACCTCCACCTTATTCCTGTGATCCATGTGGCAGTGATCTGCCTCAAGGTAAGTAGATTTTGAGACTTGGGTGAGGGTTATTTAGGTCTGGTTTTTTTTTTTTTGGTTTTTTAATTTTAAATTTTAGAGCATATCTCTCTTTGGTTGACCAGTGAGGGTAGGGTGGTGGACCAAATGGAAATTGACTTGAGAGCATAATGCTAGGTAAATGACTAAGGAAAGAAGGAACTGAAAGCTGAGAATATCTTCTGCATAATCAAGAAGTGTATGGTTGAGCTGACTCACGCTGCTTTTCTAAGGTAGCTACATGTCTGCCCTGAAGAAGATTCTCAACTGGATATCTGCTCTCAATAATTTCTCTTGAAAAGCAGGAGTTGATAACACAATTTTCTCCATTTCTTTTATTTAATGCCTACCACAAGTGCATGAAATTGTTGCATTCTTGATATTTAAGATTCCAACTGAATTTTGAAGAATTGGAAAAGGTTTTGGGGGGAGGAATTGGGGTCGGGGGGGCTCTGATCTGCCTTGGATTTCAGCCATGTGTTGTTTCCTTAATTAAACTGAGTAGCTTTCCATTGGAAGTCTTTTGTTACCCCTCAGTTTAGCAGTGTATCTCAAAAGAGAATTGTAGTCGAAAGTTGTTTGTAGCTTATTCATACCTTTTTTTTTTCCTGTAACATTCCCTTGATTTTTCTAGCTGCTTTTCTATTCTATTTTGGGTTTTTTCAGCCCCTAAGGTAGTCACCAGGATCTTCAACTCCATTCTGTTCTTCTTCCCTTCCTTAAAACTTGATTATCAACTTTATGTGGATGATTTCTAAATCTATCTGGCCTTGGCTTCTACCTACTTGCTAGACATTTTCACTTGGCTTTCTTACTTTTATTTCAGACTCAGTCTGTCTACAGTGAAATTCCTCATCTTCATCTCCCTTCTTTCTTCTCTTTAGGCCATGCAAAACATTGACTCTTTTCCTTGGTTTTCTATTTTATTAATAATGTATCATTGAACAATGATCCCTTTACTCCTCTCCCCTCACCTACCTACCCCTGCCCGAGATCTTCTCAGCACATAATGCTGATTTTGCATTTTCCAGCATTTTATTTTGAAAATGTTTAGACATACATGAAATTTGAATTTTAAAATGAATATTCATATATCCACCACCTATATTCTGTTGTTAACAGTTAACTATACTTGCATTAGCATTCATTTCTCCATCTTTTCCTCCATCCATCTCTCTGTCCATCAATTAATCCATCTTTTTGGCGCATTTCAAAGTAAATTGTAGACATCATTCTTCCCCATTAAAAACTTGAACATTCATATCATTAACTAGAGTTTGGTATTTAT
Organism: Leucopleurus acutus; assembly: GCF_964270905.1. NCBI lineage: Eukaryota > Metazoa > Chordata > Mammalia > Artiodactyla > Delphinidae > Leucopleurus > Leucopleurus acutus. Next base: position 97,024,338 of record NC_139148.1, read on the forward strand.
TTTTTCGTTTTTTGGGGTTTTTTTTGCTGTACGCGGGCCTCTCACTGCTGTGGCCTCTCCCATTGCGGAGCACAGGCTCCGGACGCGCAGGCCCAGCGGCCATGGCTCACGGGCCCAGCCGCTCCGCGGCATGTGGGACCCTCCTGGACCGGGGCACGAACCCGCGTCCCCTGCATCGGCAGGCGGATTCTCAACCACTGCGCCACCAGGGAAGCCCTATTTTTTCTTTTGATGTAAAGTTTACATATAATGAAATGAACAAATCTTTTTTTTTTTTTTTTTTGCGGTACGCAGGCCTCTCATGTTGTGGCCTCTCCCGTTGCGGAGCACAGGCTCCGGACGCGCAGGCTCAGCGGCCGTGGCTCACAGGCCCAGCCGCTCCGCGGCATGTGGGATCTTCCTGGACTGGGGCACGAACCCGTGTCCCCTGCATCGGCAGGCGGACTCTCAACCACTGTGCCACCAGAGAAGCCCGAAATGAACAAATCTTAAATGTACACTTGCTGAGTTTTGACAGATGCGTACATGCACCTGTGTAACCCAAATCCCCATCAAGTTATAAAACATTATCATTATCCCACAAAGTTCCTTCATGCCCCTTCCCAGTCTTTCCCTACCCCATCTCTACTTCCCCCCAGAGACAACCACTGTTCTGATATTTTTCTGCCCTAGTTTTACCTGTTTTAGAATTTCATGTGAATATAATCATACAGTATGTACTCTTTTTTTTTTAATTTTTTTTTTAACATCTTTATTGGGGTATAATTGCTTTACAATGGTGTGTTAGTTTCTGCTTTATAACAAAGTGAATCAGTCATACATAAACATATGTTCCCATATGTCTTCCCTGTTGCGTCTCCCTCCCTCCCACCCTCCCTATCCCACCCCTCCAGGCTGTCACAAAGCACCGAGCCAATATCCCTGTGCCATGCGGCTGCTTCCCACTAGCTATCTACCTTACTACGTTTGTTAGTGTGTATATGCCCATGACTCTCTCTCGCCCTGTCACAGCTCACCCTTCCCCCTCCCCATAACCTCAAGTCCGTTCTCTAGGAGGTCTGCGTATGTACTCTTTATGGAAGGCTTCTTAACCTCAATGTAATGTTTTTTGAGATTCTTCCATGTTGCTGCATATTATCAGTAGTCTATTTGCTTTCATTGCTGAGTATTTCGTCGTATGGGTACTCTACAGTTTGTCCATTCTCCTGTTGAGGGACACGTGGACTATATTCTAGTTTGGATCAGTTATGATAAAGCTGCTATGAACATGCTTGTAAAAGTCTTTGTGAACATGTGTTTTCATTTCCCTTGGGAAAATACCTAGGAGTGGAATTGATGGCCCTAGATAGGTGTGTGTTTAGTTTTATAAGAAATTGCTGGTCATTTTTCCAAAACTGTACCTTATCTCCTTCTACTTTTACAAGAACTCCATGCATCTGGTTTTCTACTTCTAAGCCTTTGCTGTCATGGTGATTCTACTCAAATTCTCTCCCCCTCTACTCTTCCATCTAACTTCCTATTTAAATCCTATCATTTTCATGATCCCACCCCCCAGTTGCATTTCAAAGTGATGTTTTTGAGTTCTTACAGTCCTTACCTGCCACTTTTTTTTAACAGCTTGAGACATAATTCATATACCATGCAAGTCATCCATGTAAAGTGTATAATTCAGTGCTTTTTAGTATATTCACAAATTTGTACAACCATCACCACTGTCTAATTCCAAAATATTTTCATCACCCCAAAAAGAAACCCTGTACCCATTAGCAGTTACTCCTCATTCTCTCTGACCCTGGCAACTATTATTCTGCTTTCTTTTTTTTTTTTTTTTTTTTTTTTACTATTCTCTATAGATTTGCCTGTTCTGGACATTTCATGTAGATGGAGTCATACAATATGTGGTCTTTTGTAGGCTGGCTTCTTTCATTTGGCATAATGTTTTCAAGGTTCATCCATGTTGTAACATGTATCAGTATTTCATTCTTTTTTTCGGCTGAATAACATTCCATTATATAGATATACCATATTTTATTATCTATTAGTTGATGGGCATTTGAGTTGTTTCCACATTTTTGCTATTGAGAATAATACTGCTATGGATTTTTTGTGTGGATGTATGTGAATACCAAGGGGTGGAATCCCATGCCATTTGTGGATTTACTTCCTGCTGTTACCTTTTCATATTCTTTAGCTTGAGCATTACGCTTTATACTATATTCCCATGTAATAGTCAAAATACAAGCGCATTCTTTTAAAGTGGCGGTAAATACATTTGTATGTACTGGGAGTCTCCAACTTAAGAAAGAGGGGTTTTCTGAGAGTTTGTTTGTTAGTGGAATCAAGTTACATTATCTTATTTATAAGAATATATGTGAATCCTAGGTCAATCAATAAAAGTATATTTAGAGATATACTTGAAATGCTAAGGCTATTCCCTCTTCTCTCATACATCTACTTTTTGTTCATTTGTAAAGTACTTTAAAGTTTTGTGTCTGAAGAAATTTTATCACCTTACGGTATAACTTATTTCGAGTTACCTTGCTCATTGCCTCCTCTTTTTGGAGTCCTAGTGGTGGTATGTTAGTCATGTTAAATAAAGACAAGGTGAATTGTTTCAAACAGTGCTAGTTATCTTAGTAGACATCACTAATCTTGGCATTTGTAGAACATTAGTTTGTACTATGTATTAGCTCTGAAGACCAACATGATTGCTTTTGTAGTAGATTTGTATTAAAGTAAAATTTTAGTCTTGAGACAAGCAAGAAAATGCCTTTACTAGAGTCTCTCTAAATATTTGCAGAGTAGTATTCCTGTAACATCTGTCTAATATTAAGAATAGAAATAAAATCTGTATTTGTTGATTAAACCTTCTTGGCTCAGAAAATGATCTTAGCTATAGTGATAGGTAAATGGTCATTTACTATAAGGTAGAATTGAGGGTAGTGTTGATGTGGGAAGACAACATTTGTTGTATCTACCTTAATACTGAAAGAGAAGAGCTTTTAAATGGTAAGTTTTAATTGTTTATGTCATCTAGTCACTAAGATTTAAATTTTTAATTTTAGATGCAAAAGTTTTGCAGTACTATTTCAATCTGGGATTGCAGGTAAGAGTCCTGTTAAAATTGCTTTGATTAAAAAAAAAAACAAACCTCTAACTTAAAAACATAAGCCGTTTTGATAATCAGACTCTTGAACCTTAAAACCCAAGAGCACTATGAGGGACCTAAAAGATTTATTTCTGTCTTTATATCTCTGAAGATGACACAGGTCAGTTTTCTACTTTAACCTCCCAATACTTCAGTTTCTCTTATAAAAGAGTTGTAAACTGTCATGAGTGGGGGCCCTGTGAAGTACAACTTCAGCATATATTGGCCTCCATATTTAACATCATATGCCAACCCTTCACTATGTTTTTCTATCTCGAAATAACAAATGGATTATTTATCCTGTTTACTTAAAACATTTTTGTGGCTATTTCTGCATTTTATGTGAAAAGTAATCCGACTAATTCAAAGACATTTAAAGAGCAGTATTATTTTTAAAGCACTTATGTGTTCATAGATATTTGCCAAACACTGATTTTTACCACTTCCCTGAGTTGTAGAAAGGGAGTACTGACAGATATCTTAATATCACTGAAAGGTGTCTCTGATTTCAGGTAAGAGCTCTTTTACTTTATACTTTCAGGGATCATTTTCCCCCTGAAACACACTTCTGATATAATAAGATGACACATTTTCTGAAAAGGAATGATGCATCTTAAGATTGGCATATGACATAGTAAACCAGATAGTCTCCTGGATAATACTCAGATTTTCCAAGACACTGATTTCCCTAAAACATTGGACATATCATTTCCAGAAAACTATCTTTACTGACTGGCACACATTTATAATTTAAGAGTAGTAGAGTGGGTTTTTGTTCTCTGAGACTATATTTCCTAAATGCAGTTTCAAGAATTGAAAAAATAAAGTGCTTGCCCCTTCAGTTATGTTTGTTTATTATAGTCACCTGTGGAAACAAGGTGGAGGCAGTTTATTATTTGTTTATTTTTAGTATTTTTGTTTGTTTTAAATTTAAGTATAGTTGTACAACATTATACGTTACGGGTGTACAGTATAGTGATTCACAATTTTTAAAGGTTATGCTCCATTTATAGTTATTATAAAATATTGGCTGTATTCCCCGTGTTGTACAATATAGTCTCCTATATTTTACATCATGGGAATACAAGGAAACGTAGAATAGATATTTTAATATTTTCTAATATTAAAAGTAATAGCATCCATTATGGTGCATATGGAAAATACTAATGTGTAAAGAAAACCAAAATCACCTGTATAATCACTGTATACTTCGGTATATTTCCTTACAGCTTATTTATTTATTTTATAAAATGTGGACTATGCTATGTAATTTTGTAAACTTTTAAGTTAAACAATATGAACACTTTTTCCTTAAATATTTGACACCATGATTTTTTTTATTGCCTGTATTTTATTCCATCATGGATATATCATAATTCATTCATCCAGTTTCTTGTTGTTGAATATTAGGTCGTTCATTTTTTTTGCCTTTAAAAACAATGCTATAACAGACACCTTTGTATACAGATCATTGTGTATATCTCTAATTTCCTTAGGGTGCTTTCCTAAAATAATTCCTAGGTCCACGTATGAGATACAGAGGCTGCGAAAGATCTTAAAGTTGTTATAGAGAATAGATTTTCTAAATGTCATATCATTTAGTTCAAAAGTCATTGTTATCCCACCTGGAAATCATGGCCCAACTTTTTTTTTCAGTGAAGAATGGTACTAGTTTAAGAAAAGGAATAGTAAAGTGTTTTTTCCCTTTCTTGCCCAAGTGCTATCACCACAGCTTGTGGCACTCCATGGTCTGTATGCCACAGATGCAGGAGCAGCAGCAGCTTCATGTAGAGAATTATCCAGTCTGTACTGAGCCGTCACCTCTGGTGAATCAAACCATTCCTCAATTATACAGTGAGGTGGGGAGACGAGATGGCACACAGGCAGATGTATCAGCACATGGTAAGTATGTAATGAGATTTCCCTGCAAGAAAGACAATTGGATTTTATTGTGTGTAATTTAATAATAGCCTTCAGATATTATACTAGACCAGCATTTCTTAAAGCATGGCATGTGAACCTTTTGGGGTCCCTGAGACCCTTTCAAGGGATCCGTGAGGCTAAAAGTATTCATCATAATACACGGATTTTGTCCCTTTTTGCTGTGTTAGATTTGTATTAAGGGTGCAAAAATCAGTGGCGGGTAGAATAGCTGGCACCTAAGCACAAATCAAGGCAGGGGCACAAAACTGTGCTAGTACTTAGTGTCTTCACACTCATGATATAAAAATGCCAGTTTTATTTATTTTGTGTTTGATCAAAGTCATTCTTATTTTACTAAATTTTTATTCTTTGAATAATTGTACTTAGTATTCTGTATGACAAAATAGGAAGTATTCATAAAGCTCTCTGCATACTGACGTATAGTGATTAACTTTAAAGAAAAGGGTTGTAAGCTTGAGTTTCGAGCTAAACTAGCTGACTTTTCGTGGAACACTATTTTTACTTGAAAGAGTGATAGACAGACTATGGTTATTCAGACTTGGGGATCCGGCAGACATTTTCTCAAATGAACACCTAAGCCTTATCACTTCGAGAAAAGCAACGGATAGTATTTTTTGTCAAAGATAAAAATTCCAGCACTCAAATACATGTTATCCAAAATTCTAATTTTTATCTACCACCATGAGCTTGACAGCTTCCAATACTTCATTAACTCTTCTAATAAAATAGATGGTGGGGGGCTGTTAATGAATGTGGTGTTTTACATTGTATAATGAAATGTGTCAACATTTGGTAGATCTGTATAACTCAGTGAAATAATATTTTCCCAATTACCAATGTATAATCTTACCTGTGCATGATTTAGTAAAATATCTATCCAAGATGCAAGATAAAACAATGGATTTTAATGTTAACAAAGTATGAAAAGTCCACATTGCTACTGACCTCTAAGAAATTACCACTTACCTAGTTGTGGTGTAGCATCAAAGAATATCTACAATTATCTGAAAAGCCTAATTATTAAGACTTCTCTCTTTTCCAGCTACATATCTGTATGAAGCCAGATTTTCTTCATATATTTCAAACTAAATGTATCATAATAGATAAAATACAGGAGCAGATATGAGAATCCAGCTGTCTTCTCTTAAGCCATACATTAGAGATTGCACAAGTGTAAAACAATGCCACTGGTCTCACAATTTTTGGGGGGGAAAATACAAATTTTTATGGAAAATGAGTTTAACATAATGGCTTTATTTTTACATGAGATAATATTTTTAACTTAGATTAATTCCTAATGTGGTAAATATTGATAGATAGAACCCACATAAACAAAAGCTATTTGGGATCCTCAATTTTTTTTTTTTAAATTTTATTTATTTATGGTTGTGTTGGGTCTTCGTTTCTGTGCGAGGGCTTTCTCTAGTTGTGGCAAGTGGGGGCCACTCTTCATTGCTGTGCGTGGGCCTCTCACTATTGTGGCCTCTCTTGTTGCGGAGCACAGGCTCCAGATGCGCAGGCTCAGTAATTGTGGCTCACGGGCCCAGTTGCTCCGCGGCATGTGGGATCTTCCCAGACCAGGGCTCGAACCCGTGTCCCCTGCATTGGTAGGCAGATTCTCAACCACTGCGCCACCAGGGAAGCCCCATGGGATCCTCAATTTTTAAGAGTGTAAAGGGATCCTGAGACCAAAAAGTTTGAGACCTTTGTGCCAGACCATAAGGATGGTTGCTTTGTCTATAAGTTCACAGTATAATATAGATGGGGAGGCATTTTCAAGGATTTAGAGTAGGATCTTTGGACTGCCCTTCTTAGAATCAGCAGGAGGTAGAAGAAACGATGTGGACTAACCTAACCAAATCTGTTTTCCATTCCAGCAACTGCTACTTGATGGTTGTGATTTTGGCTAAGTTACTTAACCTCCCTAAGCCTGATTTTGTGTAAAGTGGGAAATAATGTATTTTATGATTTTCCAGTGTTGTTATAAGAACTATATGAAACCTTATATGTATAAGTATACTGTTCTGGTGCATGTGAGGAATGTGAATTTTCTTTCTCTCCTCCCTTAAAGAGTATTAATAGTTTTAGAATATTAGCACTATAGAATCTTATTCTTCATGTGGTGGTGTGATGTGGCCCATGGTAATAAAAATGAAAGTATCAACCTTTATTACATTTTTGTTCCATGTACCTTTTATAGAACTATTTTTATTGTAGTAAACATGAGACAGTGCCAGTCTTTACTTCACAAAACGAACGTAAGTTATCCCAAGTAATGAGGGACTCCTTTTTTAAAATATTTATATAGTTACTATAATAAGGTCAGAACAGCATCTATTTATTTCCATTGAAACTGGTGCATGGTAGTGAAAGTGCTGTAAATTTTAAATGATGCTAGCGTGTTCATGACATTCAAGAGATGACACTTAAAAGTTTGGTCTTTTGGGATGGTCTTCAGAGTTTTGCCTTCAAGTATAGACCAGACTGTAAAAACACCGGAGTTTTTAATTGCTAAAATAATACAAAATGGTTATTTGGATGGTGTGTGTTATACTGCAAAACTATTTGACAACGTAATTGTGACAAACTCTTATAAAAACTGAATTGACAAGAATGACTCTAGAGAACGTTTCTTAGTGTAGTCTGTTGATATCTAAATCATCCCAGGAACATAGCGGTCTCCAGGTAGAATACATTTGACACATTGTACATACATTTATATATTTAATTTTTCGTTTTTACTTTTTTTTAACATCTGTATTGGAGTATCATTGCTTTACAGTGGTGTGTTAGTTTCTGCTTTATAACAAAGTGAATCAGTTATACATATACATATGTTCCCATACGTATGTTCCCATATCTCTTCCCTCTTGCGTCTCTCTCCCTCCCACCCTCCCTATCCTACCCCTCTAGGTGGTCACAAAGCACCGAGCTGATCTCCCTGTGCTATGCGGCTGCTTCCCACTAGCTATATACCTTATGTTTGGTAGTGTATATATGGCCATGCAACTCTCTCACTTCGTCCCAGCTTACCCTTCCCCCTCCCCATATCCTCAAGTCCATTCTCTAGTAGGTCTGTGTCTTTATTCCCGTCTTACCCCTAGGTTCTTCATGACCTTTTTTTTTTTCTTAGATTCCATATATATGTGTTAGCGTACGGTATTTGTCTTTCTCTTTCTGACTTACTTCACTCTGTATGACAGACTCTAGGTCCATCCACCTCACTACAAATAACTCAGTTTCGTTTCTTTTTATGGCTGAGTAATATTCCATTGTATATATGTGCCACATCTTCTTTATCCGTTCATCTGTTGATGGACACTTAGGTTGCTTGCATGTCCTGGCTATTGTAAATAGAGCTGCAATGAACATTGTGGTACATGACTCTTTTTGAATTATGGTTTTCTCAGGGTATATGCCCAGTAGTGGGATTGCTGGGTCGTATGGTAGTTCTATTTTTAGTTTTTTGAGGAACCTCCATACTGTTCTCCATAGTGGCTGTATCAATTTACATTCCTACCAACAGTGCAAGAGGGTTCCCTTTCCTGCACACCCTCTCCAGCAATTATTGTTTCTAGATTTTTTGATGATGGCCATTCTGACTGGTGTGAGATGATACCTCACTGTAGTTTTGATTTGCATTTCTTTAATGATTAATGATGTTGAGCAGTCTTTCATGTGTTTGTTGGCAATCTGTATATCTTCTTTGGATAAATGTCTGTTTAGGTCTTCTGCCCATTTTTGGTTTGGGTTCTTTGTTTTTTTGTTATTGAGCTACATGAGCTGCTTGTATATTTTGGAGATTAATCCTTTGTCAGTTGCTTCATTTGCAAATATTTTCTCCCATTCTGAGGGTTGTCTTTCGGTCTTGTTTATGGTTTCCTTTGCTGTGCAAAAGCTTTGAAGTTTCATTAGGTCCCATTTGTTTATTTTTGTTTTTATTTCCATTTCTCTAGCAGGTGGGTCAAAAAGGATCTTGCTGTGATTTATGTCATAGAGTGTCCTGCCTGTGTTTTCCTCAAAGAGTTTGATAGTTTCTGGCCTTACATTTAGGTCTTTGATCCATTTTGACCTTATTTCTGTGTACGGTGTTAGAGAGTGTTCTAATCTCATACTTTTACATGTACCTGTCCAGTTTTAGCAGCACCACTTATTGAAGAGGCTGTCCTTTCTACACTGTACATTCCTGCCTCCTTTATCAAAGATAAGGTGACTGGGGCTTCCCTGGTGGCGCAGTTGTTGAGAGTCCGCCTGCCGATGCAGGGGATATGGGTTCGTGCCCCGGTCTGGGAAGATCCCACATGCTGCGGAGCGGCTGGGCCCGTGAGCCATGGCCACTGAGCCTGCGCATCCGGAGCCTTTGCTCCGCAACGGGAGAGGCCACAACAGTGAGAGGCCCGTGTACCGCAAAAAAAAAAAAAGATAAGGTGACCATATGTGCGTGGGTTTATCTCTGGGCTTTCTGTCCTGTTCCACTGATCTATATTTCTGTTTTTTGCCAGTACCATACTGTCTTGATTACTGTAGCTTTGTAGTATAGTCTGAAGTTAGGGAACCTGATTCCTCCAGCTCTGTTTTTCATTCTCAAGATTGCTTTGGCTATTCTGGGTCTTTTGTTTTTCCATACAAATTGTGAAATTTTTTGTTCTAGTACTGTGAAAAATTCCAGTGGTAGTTTAATAGGGATTGCATTGAATCTGTTGATTGCTTTGGGTAGTAGAGTCATTTTCACAATGTTGATTCTTCCAATCCAAGAACATGGTATATCTCTCCATCTATTTGTATCATCTTTAATTTCTTTCATCAGTGTCTTATAATTTTCTGCATACAGGTCTTTTGTCTCCTTAGGTAGGTTTTTTTTTTTTTACATCTTTATTGGAGTATAATTGCTTTACAGTGGTGTCTTAGTTTCTGCTTTATAACAAAGTGAATCAGTTATACATATACATATTTTCCCATATCTCTTCCCTCTTATGTCTCCCTCCCTCCCACCCTCCCTGTCCCACCCCTACAGGCGGTCACAAAGCACCGAGCTGATCTCCCTGTGCTATGCGGCTGCTTCCCACTAGCTATCTACCTTACGTTTGGTAGTGTATTTATGTCCATGCCTCTCTCTCGCTTTGTCACAGCTTGCCCTTCCTCCTCCCCATAACCTCAAGTCCATTCTGTAGTAGGTCTGTGTCTTTATTCCTGTCTTACCCCTAGGTTCTTCATGACATTTTTTTTTCTTAAATTCCATATATATGTGTTAGCATACAGTATTTGTCTTTGTCTTTCTGACTTACTTCACTCTGTATGACAGACTCTAGGTCTATCCACCTCACGACAATTAACTCAATTTCATTTCTTTTTATGGCTGAGTAATATTCCATTGTATATCTGTGCCACATCTTCTTTATCCATTCATCCGATGATGGACACTTAGGTGGTTTCCATCTCCTGGCTATTGTAAATAGAGCTGCAATGAACATTTTGGTACATGATTCGTTTTGAATTATGGTTTTCTCAGGGTATATGCCCAGTAGTGGGATTGCTGGGTCATAAGGTAGTTCTATTTGTAGTTTTTTAAGGAACCTCCATACTGTTCTCCATAGTGGCTGTATCAATTTACATTCCCACCAGCAGTGCAAGAAGATTCCCTTTTCTGCACACCCTCTCCAACATTTATTGTTTGTAGATTTTTTGATGATGGCCATTCTGACCTGTGTGACATGACATCTCATTGTAGTTATCAAAGGTAAGGTGACCATATTCTATGTTTCTGTTTTTGTGCCAGTACCATACTGTCTTGATTACTGTAGGTTTGTAGTGTAGTCTGAAGTCAGGGAGCCTGATTCCTCCAGCTCCGTTTTTCATTCTCAAGATTGCTTTGGCTATTTGGGGTCTTCTGTGTTTCCATACAAATTGTGAAATTTTTTTGTTCTAGTTCTGTGAAAAATGCCAGTGGTAGTTTGATAGGGATTGCATTGAATCTGTAGATTGCCTTGGGTAGTAGAGTCATTTTCACAATGTTGATTCTTCCAATCCAAGAACATGGTATATCTCTCCATCTATTTGTATCATCTTTAATTTCTTTCATCAGTGTCTTATAATTTTCTGCATGCAGATCTTTTGTCTCCTTAGGTAGGTGTATTCCTAGATATTTTATTCTTTTTGTTGCAGTGGTAAATGGGAGTGTTTTCTTGATTTCACTTTCAGATTTTTCATCATTAGTGTATAAGAATGCCAGAGATTTCTGTGCATTAATTTTGTATCCTGCTACTTTACCAAATTCATTGATTAGCTCTCGTAGTTTTCTGGTAGCATCTTTAGGATTCTCTATGTATAGTATCATGTCATCTGCAAACAGTGAAGCTTTACTTCTTCTTTTCCGATTTGGATTCCTTTTATTTCCGTTTCTTCTCTGATTGCTGTGGCTAAAACTTCCAAAACTATGTTGAATAAAAGTGGTGAGAGTGGGCAACCTTGTCTTGTTCCTGATGTTAGTGTAAATGCTTTCAGTTTTTCACCATTGAGGATGATGTTGGCTGTGGGTTTGTCATATATGGCCTTTATTATGTTGAGGAAAGTTTCCTGTATGCCTACTTTCTAGAGGGTTTTTATGGTAAAGGGGTGTTGGATTTTGTCAAAAGCTTTCTCTGCATCTATTGAGTTGATCATATGGTTTTTCTCCTTCAGTTTGTTAATATGGTGTATCACGTTGATTGATTTGTGTATATTGAAGAATCCTTGCATTCCTGGAATAAACCCCACTTGATCATGGTGTATGATCCTTTTAATGTGCTGTTGGATTCTGTTTGCTAGTATTTTGTTGAGGACTTTTGCATCTATGTTCATCAGTGATATTGGCCTGTAGTTTTCTTTCTTTGTGACATTCCATACCTGGTTTTGGTATCAACGTGACGGTGGTCCCATAGAATGAGTTTGGGAGTGTTTCTCCCTCTGCTATATTTTGGAAAAGCTTGAGAAGGATGGGTTTTAGCTGGTCTCTAAATGTTTGATAGCGTTCACCTGTGAAGCCATCTGGTCCTGGGCTTTTGTTTGTTGCAAGATTTTTAATCACAGTTTCAATTTCATTACTTTTGATTGGTCTGTTCATATTTTGTTTTTCTTCCTGATTCAGTCTAGGCAGGTTGTGCATTTCTAAGAAGTTGTTCATTTTATTGGCATACAGTTGCTTGTAGTAATCTCTCATGATCTTTTGCATTTCTGCAGTGTCAGTTGTTACTTCTCCTTTTTCATTTCTAATTCTATTGCTTTGAGTCTTCTCCCTTTTTTTCTTGATGAGTCTTGCTAATGGTTTATCAATTTTGTTTATCTTCTCAAAGAACCAGTTTTTAGTTTTATTGATGTTTGCTATCGTTTTCTTCATTTCTTTTTCATTTATTTCTGATCTGATATTTATGATTTCCTTCCTTCTGCTAACTTTGGGGTTTTTTTGTTCTTCTTTCTCTAATTGCTTGAGGTGCAAGGTTAGGTTGTTTATTCGAGATGTCTCCTGTTTCCTAAGGTAGGATTATATTGCTCTAAACTTCCCTCTTAGAACTGCTTTTGCTGCATCCCATAGGTTTTGGGTCGTCGTGTCTCCATTGTCATTTGTTTCTTGGTATTTTTTTTATTTCCTCTTTGATTTCTTCTGTGATCACTTCGTTATTAAGTAGTGTATTGTTTAGCCTCCATGTGTTTGTATTTTTTACAGATCTTTTCCTGTAATTGATATCTAGTCTCATAGCGTTGTGGTCGGAAAAGAAACTTGATACAATTTCAATTTTCTTAAATTTACCAAGGCTTGATTTGTGACTCAAGATATGATCTATCCTGGAGAATATTCCATGAGCACTTGAGAAAAATGTGTATTCTGTTGTTTTGGATGGAGTGTCCTGTAAATATCAGTTAAGTCCATCATGTTTAATGTATCATTTAAAGCTTGTGTTTCCTTATTTATTTTCATTTTGGATGATCTGTCCATTGGTGAGAGTGGGGTGTTAAAGTCCCCTACTCTGAATGTGTTACTGTCGATTTCCCCTTTTATGGCTGTTAGTATTTGCCTTATGTATTGAGGTGCTCCTATGTTGGGTGCATAAATATTTACGATTGTTATATCATCTTCTTGGATCGATCCCTTGATCATTATGTAGTGTCCTTCTTTGTCTCTTGTAAGTCTTTATTTTAAAGTCTATTTTGTCTGATATGAGAATTGATACTCCAGCTTTCTTTTGATTTCCATTTGCATGGAATATCTTTTTCTATCCCCTCACTTTCAGTCTGTATGTGTCCCTAGGTCTGAAGTGGGTCTCTTGTAGACAGCATATATATGGGTCTTGTTTTTGTATCCATTCAGCCAATCTGTGTCTTTTGGTGGGTGCATTTAATCCATTTACATTTAAGGTAATCATCGATATGTATGTTCCTATTCCCATTTTCTTAATTGTTTTGGGTTTGTTATTGTAGGTCTTTTCCTTCTCTTGTGTTTCTTGCCTCGAGAAGTTCCTTTAGCGTTTGTTGTAAAGCTGGTTTGGTGGTGCTGAACTCTGTCAGCTTTTCCTTGTCTGCAAAGGTTTTACTTTCTCCATCAAATCTGAATGAGATCTTTGCTGGGTAGAGTAATCTTGGTTGTAGGTTTTTCTCCTTCATCACTTTAAATATGTCCTGCTACTCCCTTCTGGCTTGCAGAGTTTCTGCTGAAAGATCAGGTGTTAACCTTATGGGGATTCCCTTGTGTGTTATTTGTTGTTTTTCCCTTGGTGCTTTTAATATGTTTTCTTTGTATTTAATTTTTGACAGTTTGATTAATATGTGTCTTGGCGTGTTTCTCCTTGGATTTATTCTCTGTGGGACCCTCTGTGCTTCCTGGACTTGATTAACTATTTCCTTTCCCATGTTAGGGAAGTTTTCAACTATAATCTCTTCAAATACTTTCTCAGTCCCTTTCTTTTTCTCTTCTTCTTCTGGAACCCCTATAATTCGAATGTTGGTGCGTTTAATGTTGTCCCAGAGGTCTCTGAGACTGTCCTCAGTTCTTTTCATTCTTTTTTCTTTATTCTGCTCTGCAGTAGTTATTTCCACTATTTTATCTTCCAGGTCACTTATCCGTTCTTCTGCCTCAGTTATTCTGCTATTGATCCCATCTAGAGTACTTTTAATTTCATTTATTGTGTTGTTCATCGTTGCTTGTTTCATCTTTAGTTCTTCTAGGTCCTTGTTAACTGATTCTTGCATTTTGTCCATTCTATTGTCCATTCTTTCTCCAAGATTTCGGATCAACCTTACTATCATTATTCTGAATTCTTTTTCAGGTAGACTGCCTATTTCCTCTTCATTTGTTAGGTCTGGTGGGTTTTTATCTTGCTCGTTCATCTGCTGTGTGTTTTTCTGTCTTCTCATTTTGCTTATCTTACTGTGTTTGGGGTCTCCTTTTTGCAGGCTGCAGGTTCTTAGTTCCCGTTGTTTTTGGTGTCTGTCCCCAGTGGCTAAGGTTGGTTCAATGGGTTGTGTAGGCTTCCTGGTGGAGGGGACTGGTGCCTGTGTTCTGGTGGATGAGGCTGGAGCTTGTCTTTCTGGTGGCACGTCCCTGTCTGGTGGTGTGTTTTGGGGTGTCTGGGGACTTATGATTTTAGGCAGCCAGCCTCTCTGCTAATGGGTGGGGTTGTGTTCCTGTGTTGCTAGTTTTTTGGCATAGGGTGTCCTGCACTGTAGCTTGCTGGTCGTTGAATGAAGCTGGGTGTTGGTGTTGAGATGGAGATCTCTGGGAGATTTTTGCTGTTTGATAGTACGTGGAGCTGGGAGGTCTCTTGTGGACCAGTGTCCTGAAGTTGGCTCTCCCACGTCAGAGGCACAGCACTGACTCCTGGCTGCAGCACCAAGAGCCTTTCATCCACACGGCTCAGAATAAAAGGGAGAAAAAGTAGAAAGAAAGAGAGGATAAGGTAAAGTAAGATAAAATAGTTATTAAAATAAAAAATAATTATTAAGAGAAAACAAATTTTAAAGTAAAACAAAACAAAACAAACCGATGGACAGAACCCTAGGACAGATGGTGAAAGGAAAGCTCTGCAGACAAAATCTCGCACAGAAGCATACACATACTCACAAAAAGTGGAAAAGGGGCAAAATAATATATCTTGCTCTCAACGTCCACCTCCTCAATATGGGATGATTCGTTGTCTATTCAGGTGTTCCGCAGATGCAGGGTACATCAAGTTGATTGTGGAGCTTTAATCTGCTGCTCCTGAGGCTGCTGGGCAAGAGTTCCCTTTCTCTTCTTTGTTCGCACAGCTCCCGGGGCTCAGGTTTGGATTTGGCCCCGCCTCTGCGTGTAGGTCGCTGGAGGGCGTCTGTTCTTCGCTCAGACAGGACGGGGTTAAAGGAGCCGCTGATCTGGGGGCTCTGGCTTGCTCTGGCCGGGGGGGGTGGTGGGGGGGCGGGCGGGAGGGGCATGGAGTGCGGGGCGAGCCTTCGTCGGCAGAGGCCGGCATGACGTTGCACCAGCCTGAGGCGTGCCTGCATTCTCCCGGGGAAGTTGTCCTTGGATCATGGGACCCTGGCAGTGGCGGGCTGCACAGGCTCCCGGGAGGGCAGGTGTGTATCGTGACCTGTGCTCGCACACAGGCTTCTTGGTGGCTGCAGCAGCGGCCTTAGCGTCTCATGCCTGTCTCTGTGGTCCGCGCTGATAGCCTCGGCTCGCGCCCATCTCTGGAGCTCCTTTAAGCAGCGCTCTTAATCCCCTCTCTTCACACACCAGGAAACAAACAGGGAAGAAAAAGTCTCTTGCCTCTTCGGCAGGTCCAGACTTTTCCCCGGACTCCCTCCCTCCCGGCCAGCCGTGGTGCACTAACCCTCTGCAGGCTGTGTTCACGCCGCCAACCCCAGTCCTCTCCCGGCGCTCCGACCGAAGCCCAAGCCTCAGCTCCCAGCCCCGCCCGCCCCGGCGGGTGAGCAGACAAGCCTCTCGGGCTTGTGAGTGCTGGTCAGCACCGATCCTCTGTGCGGAAATCTCTCCGCTTTGCCCTCCGCACTCCTGTTGCTGCGCTCTCCTCCCCGGCTCCGAAACTTCCCCCTCCGCCACCCGCAGTCTCCACCCCCGAAGGGGCTTCCTAGTGTGTGGAAACCTTTGTTCCTTCACATCTCCCTCCCACTGGTGTAGATGTATTTCTGATGTATCTGTGGGGAGGAAGGTGATCTCTGCATCCTACTCTTCCGCCATCTTCCTATATTTAATTTTTTTAGTTAGAAAATTTTCATATTATCTTTTAGTAGCCTGTTTTAGTCACTAATGTTCATATCTAAAGTGCTCCTGCTGCAATTGCTATGATCTTTCTTGGAGTTAATGCTAAATTTCATTTTTGCCTGTAAGAACATCCATTTATGTTGATGTTAAAGAATCTTTGTATATGAAGTGTACTGTATGCTTTCTTTGTTTCAGGTACTTTTCCAAATGCTGACCCTGCATCTGTCCCTCATGGAGCATTCTATTATCCAGTGATGTCAGATCCCTGTGGGCAGCGACCTTTGCCAGGTTTTGATTCCTGCCTTCCTGTTGTGCCAGATTATCCCTGTGTTGCCCCCTGGCATCCAGTCAGTGCAGCATATGTTGGTTCTCAAATTCGTGGTGCTATGAGTCCTGGGCCACTTGCCTATATTGCTTCACCTCCCTCACCTTCTCATTGTGTACCTCAGAATATGTAAGATTCAGCAGTATGATGTGTTCTTGCACTGCCATTTTTCTTATTGTTTGGTTTTTAAAAAGTGTTTTATGTTAGTGTTTAAGTGATTAAGAGTGGTTACTGTTGTATCTGTCTTTAAGATTATTTTACCTTTTGATTTAAAATAGTACTTTAAAATAAAGGAATATTTCTTTGGGTTGTGAATAAGGACATTGAGGTGAATGTACAACTAGCCCCATATCTGAGCATATTTCATTGTATTCAGCTGTTTTCCTGTCAGCCAGCTTGTCAACTTTGTATTAGCTGATGGTACCAATTGATAAATGGAGTAAATCTTACAAACTATTGCCTTGGTTCTGATGTCACACATAATATTAAACCATGCAAAATTGGAAAAACTACTTTTTCCTAGAAAATGAAACAACAAAACCAAGAGCATTTGCTTCTGGGTAACTAGCTTAATATTAAGTGAGAGTGCTCTTCAGGTTTCTTAAGAATTGTCTGATCTGAGTTGTGTTCTATGATATTAATCAGTTCTGAAGGCACATGGTGCTCTGCTTTAGATTTATCCCATGTGCTGTTGTTTAATATTGGATTTATGTAACCATTTTCCTGCACAGTATTGATGTCCTTTGCACATTTAGCAGTAAATAAAAATTAGCATTTAAAATTGCTAAAATGAGTGAGATTTTCTTTTGCTTTTTCATGGCAGCAAAGAGTACCAGACATTTGATTGTTCCCATATGTTTTCCCCCTAGTATTTTGGTTGCCAGAAAATGTGAATTTATAGCATGGATTGGCAGGGTCAGTTGAAATGTTATTTAATCTCAAGACATTGCAATGCATACTACCATATCCAGTTCTTTTCCCTTAAGAATGTCCCTTTAAGTTGTGTTTCTGTTTTTTAAAAAAAAATCTGTTAATTCTCTTAGGGAACTTTAATCTAGACTTACTTTCTCATTGTCCTATATTTCTAATGGTTGTTGAATCTTTAAATTGTTGTTTAGATTTATCTTGTATCTCTTCAGGCCTGCCTTGTCTTCAGCTTTCTGTGAGACACATTTTATAAGCCCTTCTGCCTTCTCCCTTCTCTCTCTTTCATCTACTCAAAGACTACAAGATTTTCTCTATTCATTCAGTTCTCCTCTGAGGGGTAATTCATCATGAATGCTTTGCTCTGTCTCACCTACAAATAGCTATTTTAAAAGTGTTCTTTGGTTGCCGCAAAACCTACTTATATTGCCTCCTTTAAAAGTTATTTATGCTTGTGAACCATTCTGTTCTTTCCCACCTTTCAGCTATACCCCAGGCAAAAAAGAACCAATTGAGACTCAGGGCTCAAGGTGCTTGAACAGGTTAAAGAACTAGAGTGGAATCCATTGCAAAGAAGATATCCTGTCTTCAGTATACTGTTCTCAAGATGATTGATAACAATGAGCTTCAAATCAGTCAGTGTACTAGTTAAGGCTGCTTCGTAATAGACATGGAACTGGGTAGTGTTTTGGTTTTGCATCCTGGATCTTTACAAGTCCTTGCTCTACAAGTTGGCATCTGACAACTTTAATAAAGAAAGATGGGCAACAGTGCACTGATCTTTCTAACAACCTCTGTATTAATGTTTCAGCTTTTTCTCTGCTAACCTCCTGGGTTCTCAATTTGTGCAGCCTACAGATTGTTTTATGTTTAAAGGTTTATTTTAGTCAAGTTTGAAACATGGAACAACCCCTCTCCAACATTTTTCAAATATGCCAGCATTTCTGAAATGTACATAACTCACAGCAAGTGATTGTCCTGTATCTTCAACTGTCAGTGGCTCACTAATTAGCTTCTAAGCAGTGTTTTAGAAGGTTGTAGTCTATCTTGAGAATGTGGATCTGGAAATTGTGTGGTTTTGAGATAAGTACATTTGCCTTAGGCTTCCAGTTGATTTGTTTATTTTTTAAACTTGTAGGTTGCTGCCTTGCCTTGATTTCCATTACTAATTTAATGCAGTTTAATGAGATGCTTATTATTAACTTAAAAACCCAGGATCAACCTAATTGTTGTTACCAGTGTTGAAATCAATGGTATGAATGGTCTGTTTAAATCATACAAGTATAGTCCACTTGTTTATGCTTTACAGTCACACTTCTCTAAGAAATAATCAAGGAGTGAGCCCTGACCCTCCTATTGTTTTGTGAGTTGCGAGGGTGAAGGTAACCTGTACTGCAGCAGAAGTCTGCAGCGGGTTTTTTTTTTGCGGGGGGGTGGTACACGGGCCTCTCACAGTTGTGGCCTCTCCCGTTGCGGAGCACAGGCTCCGGACGCGCAGGCTCAGCGGCCATGGCTCACGGGCCCAGCCGCTCCGCGGCATGTGGGATCTTCCCGGGCCGGGGCATGAACCCGTGTCCCCTGCATCGGCAGGCGGACTCTCAACCAGTGCGCCACCAGGGAAGCCCTGCAGTGGTTTTTGAAGGCAGCTTCTGGGTTAAAAACAAAGTGGTCTTTCTGGTAAAAAACAAAAAACAAAAAACCTAAGACTTAACATGTTTAATCAACCTATAGTATAAGCATAGTGGTAGACTTTTTACATATAACCTCTGTAGTTGCTTTTGATATTACAAAAGACATCTTTGTCTTTTTTTCTGTTGTTATACCCAACTTTCAACCATTGAGAATTGTTGGGGGAAGGAGGATATAAAGGCACTGTGGTTTGTTCTGGACCCTTTACTTTCACCGCCTTCCTGAGATAAATCTGGTTTACACCAAAGGTAGAAAGCTGGATCATTTCCATAGTGAGGAAGAACAATTAGAATTCATTTTTATGCTGTGTATATTTATTCTCAAAGCTAATTGTGGTTTTCTGCCTTGATTAAGAGCAGATGAAAATATTGAATCTGTTTTACTGTTGAAATTCAAGACTTGTGAATTTAAAACATCTTTCATTTCCTTAGAGCCTATAATCAAGGCATAACCTTTTAATTAGCTTTGGAAGTAAAAGTATAAACAAATCATGATTTTTTTATGTGAACACCATACATTCAGAACTTAATTCAGACATAAATCTCCATGAATAATGAAATAGTCCATTGGAGAAGGGTAGGGCATGAACTTAATCTAGATTTTTCTAAATCTGGGTCAAATTTTGTCCATTTTACATGAAATCTCTTTGAGGCCATTTATATTTCCATTTATAATAAAAAATTCAGGAGAACTAATACAGCAAAAGGCAACCTCTTGTTTCCCCCATCTTAGCTAGAATGTTAAATTTCAGTTGGAGCAACTTGATTTAGAACACTTGTCTTCTCTCCTGCCTCAGTCATCAAAGGCAGTTTCAGGGATGTGTGGGGTGCCTGTAGGTGGAAAGATGGAGCTTCAGGAAAGGATGGACCTGAGTTTAGGTAACTACCCTACTGAGTGACTAAAACTGCTTTAGAATGATAAATCTGGGTATCATCTCACAATAATCTGGGGGGTGGGGTTTATAGATGAAGATAAGCTGCATGTTTGTAACTGTTGAATAATAACTGTTGAAGATTGAGTTCATTGTGCTATTCCCTCTACTTTTGTGTTTGAAATCTTTCATAATAGTTGAAGAAAAACTACCTTGGTAACTGGCCATCTGGAGAGGTAATGTTTATAAAGTTAGTAAAAGTTCAGGTTTTTAAACATTTTGCCTTGAATCCTGAAAAGAAACAAGACCTTAGACACACTGTCACATAAGGTTCATAGGTACCCTTGTTAAGATATCTGGGGGTTGGGGGAAGCCTATAGTATAGGCAACTGATTCTTAAAGTCCTGTAATTCTCAAGAATATTCACTAGCTACATGTAAAACTAAATTATATTAAACCATGACATTTATTTATAGTTGAAACTAATTGAGCTGAGTGAACCACTTCAGGTTTAACTGCTTCATTGTTTTCTAATAATCACCACCACCACTTCTGAGTTCACTTTTCTCCTTATGGCTGCCAGAGGGGAGCTTGGAAACCAGGAATCCTTTAGTGTTGAAGAGCTTTTTTTTTTTTTGTCTGGTAGGTGGCTCCTGCCACTGGCTAAACCTTTTATGAGAGGAGGGGTGGAGAGTAATTCTACAATATTGAGATTAAACTGAATCAATTCTTATGAATTCAGGCCAGTCAATGAATAAAATGTTAAGATCATTTTAGCCAAATATTAATAATAGTTATTGATATATTGGTGTTATATAGGTGATCAGTCCCTTCACCTAATCAACTAACAAACCTTTTCTTGCAGATCTTATGGCTTTTTCTAAACTATATAGTACAGCTTTTTCAAATCATTTGCAGAATTATAGAAAAAAAATTCTACCCTAATACTAGGGTATTAAAGTTCTTGACTTAAAAAACCTTTTATTTCCTTGCTGGTGTATTAACCAGATCAGAGTAACAATTTTTATCTTGATAAATTTCAGTTATGCAAGATAAGTTCCAGAGATCTGTTCTACAACTTTGTGCCTGTAGATAACAATACTGTATTTTACGCTTAAAAATCTCTTAAGAGGGTAATCTCATGGTAAATGTTCTTACCACAATAAAAGAAATAAAAGTTCTACCACATATATAGTCCCACAGAAAAACAAACTATATTCAGTTGCTTTGTTTGCATCAGCAGTTGAACTTTGTTTTAATTTTCTTTCATTCTTTTAGCTCTGCTAAAAGAGCTTCAGCTACTCAAGAAGTTTTCTTCCTCCTACTTGTTTTGAAGCATGGTATAGATTTGGCTTTTGTTAACCTAGTTCTGTTCTTTTACTCTCTGCTTATTTTTTCCAGCATTTTATTATGAAAAATTTTAAACATGAAAGTTGAAATAAGTGTGCAATGTACATCTGTATATCCACTACCTAGATCATATAATTAACATTTTACTACACTTAACCTTTTCACATAACCATCTATAAATCCTATTTTTTGATGATTACAAAGAAAATTGCAGACTTAAATACACCTCACCCCTAAACATCTCAGCATGGATATTGTTAACTAGAGTTCAGTATTTGTTAAAGGTTCTTTTTTAAAGGTTCTTTTCTTTTTGAGGTAAAGTTTACATGTGATGAAATGCACAAATCTTAAGTGTTTGATGCAATGAATTTTGACAAATCACACATCTGTGAAACCCAGGCCTTTATCAAGATAGCATTTTCATCACTCCAGAAAATTCTCTCATGCTTTTCCCAGTCAGTCCCTGCTTCCCCGATCCCCGTCCCCTAGGCAACCGCTTTTTCTTCTGATTTTTCTCCTATCATAGTTTGTTTTTTAAACTGTATATAAATGAATCAGAGTATGTGCTCCTTTGTGTAAGGATTCTTCAACATAAGGTATTTGGGATTCATCCATGTTGTATGTGTCAATAGTTCTTTTTATTGCTGAGCAGCATTTCATTGTACAAAAATGCCATTCTCCTGTTGATGGATACCTGAGCCATTTCTAGTTTTTAGATACGCGTGAAGCTGCTATGAACATTTTTGTACAAGTCTTATGAGCATTTGTTTTCATTCCTCTTGGAATTACTGGGTCATAGGTATAGGTTAGGTATATGTTTAGTATGGAAATGAAGGAGATTTTTCCAAAGTGATTGTACCATTTTATACTCCCACCAGCAGTATATGAGAATTCCAATTGTTCATCCCCGTCAGCATTTGGTGGTATTAGTCTTTTTGATTGTAGCCATTCTGGTGGGTTTGGTAGTAAGTGGTATCTCATTGTGGTTTTAATTTGCATTTCCCTATGATTATGTTTAACACCTCTTCACATGCGTATTTGCTAGTTGTATATATTCCTTTTTGAAATGCATTCAAATTGTGTTTTTATTATTGAGTTGTTGGAATTTGCTTATACTGGTTGCACATCTTTTCCAGATATATTACTGCTTTTCAGATTGTTTTATCTAACCAATGTATAAATGTTATACACCCAATCACACTTAAAATAATTAGGCCACACTTAAAATACACCCAATCACACTTAAAATAATCCCTGATGGTGCAGTGGTTAAGAATCCGCCTACCAATGCAGGGGACATGGGTTTGAGCCCTGGTCCGGGAAGATCCCACGTGCCGCGGAGCAACTAAGCCCGTGTGCCACAACTAGTGAGCCTGCGCTCTAGAGCCCACAAGCCACAACTCCTGAGCCCGTGTGCCACAACTACTGAAGCCTGTGCACCTAGAGCCCGTCCTCTGCAACAAGAGAAGCCACCACAATGAGAAGCCCGTGCACCGCAACAAAGAGTACCCCGGCTCACCACAACTAGAGAAAGCCCGCATGCAGCAATGAAAACCCAACATGGCCAAAAATAAATTTATTTTTAAAAAAGGCCATATTTTTCACAGAACTAGAACAAAAAATTTCACAATTTGTATGGAAACACAAAAGACCCCGAATAGCCAAAGAAATCTTGAGAACAAAAAATGGAGCTGGAAGAATCAGGCTCCCTGACTTCAGACTATACTACAAAGCTACAGTAATCAAGACAGTATGGTACTGGCACAAAAACAGAAACATAGATCAATGGAACAGGATAGAAAGCCCAGAGATAAACCCACGCACATATGGTCACCTTATCTTTGATAAAGGAGGCAAGAATATACAGTGGAGAAAGGACAGCCTCTTCAATAAGTGGTGCTGGGAAAACTGGACAGGTACATGTAAAAGTATGAAATTAGAACACTCCCTAACACCATACACAAAAATAAACTCAAAATGGATTAAAGAGCTAAATGTAAGGCCAGAAACTATCAAACTCTTAGAGGAAAACATAGGCAGAACACTCTGACATAAATCACAGCAAGATCCTTGTTGACCCACCTCCTAGAGAAATGGAAATAAAAGCAAAAATAAACAAATGGGACCTAATGAAATTTCAAAGCTTTTGCACAGCAAAGAAAACCATAAACAAGACCAAAGGACAACCCTCAGAATGGGAGAAAATATTTGCAAATGAAGCAACTGACAAAGGATTAATCTCCAAAATTTACAAGCAGCTCACGCAGCTTAATATCAAAAACACAACCCAGGGCTTCCCTGGTGGCGCACTGGTTGAGAGTCCGCCTGCCGATGCAGGGGACACGGGTTCGTGCCCCAGTCCAGGAAGATCCCACATGCCGTGGAGTGGCTGGGCCCGTGAGCCATGGCCGCTGAGCCTGTGCGTCCGGAGCCTGTGCTCCACAACGGGAGAGGCCACAACAGTGAGAGGCCCACGTACCGCAAAAAAAAAAAAAAAAAAAAAAAAAAAACACAATCCAAAAATGGGCAGAAGACCTAAATAGACATTTCTCCAAAGAAGATATACAGATTGCCAACAAACACATGAAAGACTGCTCAACATCATCATTAGAGAAATGCTGTTCAAAACTACAATGAGATATCATCTCACACTGGTCAGAATGGCCATGGTCAAAAAATCCAGAAACAATAAGTGCTGGAGAGGGTGTGGAGAAAAGGGAACACTCTTGCACTGTTGGTGGGAATGTAAATTGATATAGCCACTATGGAGAACAGTATGGAGGTTCCTCAAAAAACTAAAAATAGAACTACCATGTGACCCAGCAATCCCACTACTGGGCATATACACTGAGAAAACCATAATTCAAAGAGTCATGTACCAAAATGTTCATTGCAGCTCTATTTACAATAGCCAGGACATGCAAGCAACCTAAGTGTCCATCAACAGATGAATGGATAAAGAAGATGTGGCACATATATACAATGGAATATTACTCAGCCATAAAAAGAAACAAATTGAGTTATTTGTAGTGAGGTGGATGGGCCTAGTGTCTGTCATACAGAGTGAAGTAAGTCAGAAAGAGAGAGACAAATACCTTATGCTAACACATATATATGGAATCTAAGAAAAAAAAAAGGTCATGAAGAACCTAGGGGCAAGACGGGAATAAAGACACAGACCTACTAGAGAATGGACTTGAGGATATGGGGAGGGGGAAGGGTAAGCTGTGACAAAGTGCGAGAGTTGCATGGACATATATACACTACCAAACGTAAGGTAGATAGCTAGTAGGAAGCAGCCGCAAAGCACAGGGAGATCAGCTCGGTGCTTTGTGACCACCTAGAAGGGTAGGATAGGGAGGGTGGGAGGGAGGGAGACGCAAGAGGGAAGAGATATGGGAACATATGTATATGTATAATTGATTCACTTTGTTATAAAGCAGAAACTACCACACCATTGTAAAGCAATTATACTGCAATAAAGATGTAAAAAAAATAAACATGACTTTAAAAAAAAAAAAAAAAGGCCAGGACTTGCAACTGAGTTACTTGGCTGAAAGTGAAGCTGTTCTGGTATGCTAACCGGTGTTCTGGTGGCCTAAAAGTTAATTAAAATAAAAGGCAAAACTTCAGGAATCTGAATTAGGGGAAAGTTAATTGCTGAAAAGTCCATGACTACAGAAAAAACTTTAAAAGAAATGTCAACTGATAACTTCAGAAAATATTACCCAAATGTACTCAGATTATACTGGCTTAATAATGACCACCTTAACCTCAATTTATGTGTCTTCTCACTGACCCACAGATTGAAACTGCTCTGTACGACATGTATCATTCTTTGGTTACTCAGAAGTTTTCAGGATAAGGCCAGTAAGGTTTGTCAGTGTCATACACCATAGCTTTATAGCTGTATTGGTCCCTTCATGTCATCATCTCAAAGTTCTTTATGAATGCTTATTCAATTTTCTAAATATTTAATACAACTTTGTTTAATGGGAAATATAAAAGAATGATAGTAATAATGTTTATTCTCAGTCATGAACTTTTCAAAATATATTCGACTGTGGAGGTCTCCCTTAAGTGTGTCTGCTGGTTAAATGATAGTGTAAAATCCACTGTTGTTCACAAATGTTTATTAATAATAGATGGCTATAAATGATTATGTTGGAAAAGGGAGGAACAATCACCTTAAATCTGAGCAGCCGTACATTTTGGAGGAAAAAAGTAAATGCTTTATTTTTGTTTATACTGAAGCTAAAGACACAAAATCATTTTATTGTACAAGATTCTTTTTAACACATTTAATGACGACAGTAACTTTGCACTTCCTACAGAAAATATTTAAATAAAAGTAATAGTTACTTAAGGAGGCTTTAGCTTTTAAAATAGTAGTCTGCAAAGCCAAATGCCATTTACACAAACACATTTGGAATTTCCCCTTTTCGTGATTAAGCTCGGGAGATACAATTTTAACCTTAAGTTCAACGCATACATTTTCTGTATGGTGATGTGTGATTGGGGCCTCCAACTAGGCTAAGAAAGTGAATTAAACACTGCCTGTTTTCTAAAAGTATTCTTTATTGTCTAGGAAATGTTGGCTCCAAACTACATTCATTGTTCTGAATAGGTAGAAATTCTTCATCCTCAATTTCAACCTGTTTTTGAGAACTCTTGAATCCTGTGAAGAGTTTAAATAGTGATTCTTGAATCCTACCACTGGTATGCATTCCTATGTTATAAGAAACAGACAAATTAAAATGCTTTCACTTGAGAAGGATGTTTATCCCTATCTGAACTGAAATGTCCTTGAGAAGGTCTTTGTCTTTATAGTTGAAATAAGAGAACATATGGGTTGACTTGTACTATGTTAGAAGAGTAATTTGACCAGTTAAAAATTTTAAGTTAATTTATCAAATTGGATTGCCTTTAACATTAAGAAAAATACAGACTAATGTGTTAACCCTTTGAGCTCCCACAACATTCATTTTAGTGCCATTCGTTCCAATGAATCCTACTAGACACTCAAGAATTCTGACTGCTTCTCCTGCCCAAGTATACTAAACACAGTTATCGCTCTGCTTATTGGACTACAAGCTACATTGCTTTGGTTATTTAAACTGATTGCTTAATATATGTTGTAAAAGGAAGTCCTATGAGATGTGACCAAAAATGGATGAATCTGTACTTCATATAATATGACTGGATCTTATACAGGAACTACCTAGTGTGAACATGTGATTTTCAAATGACCTGAAAATTCAGCTAGCTGTTGCCATCCTCCCATTAGAGCCGCCTCCTACTTCTGTTACCAGAGCTCCTCCTGAATCCAAAACCTCCCCTCAATTTCCTGGGAAGGCCAGGGCTTTTCCTTACTGCCCTTTCTTCCTGCTAACAGTCTAGTTGTCAGAGCCTCTGTATTATAAAGTGTGATTTCTTATGGATCAAATAAGGTTTGGGAAGCCAATAGTGAGTTTACTTACAACATAAGCCATTGGAAGTTGGAATGTGTTTTACTGTTTAAACACAAATATTTCAAGGGTTAAGTCATTATGGTTGTTCCCAAATCAGTGGAGATTCTATATCTAAATATGGTGTTCTTTAATGTTTCCTCCTTGGGAGGCTGTAAACTTATTCCAATAAGGCTGCCACTGTTCCAATCATGTTTGAAACTATAATAGATTCCAGAATTGAAAGAGGAACAAGGCCTCATTTGGGGGTGATGGAAATTTTTGTATCTTGATTTTGGTGGTGGTCCTAGCGGTGTATACAACAGTGAAGACTCACTGAATTGTACACTTTAAATGGATGCAGGTAGTTGTACACAAATTATTCCTTAAAGTTGATAAGGAAAAAACTAGATTCCAAAGAGCAGGTTCAGGTCACTTCACAAACCCCACAAGAAACTGTCTTGGTATTTTATAATTGTGCCTATCAAGGTGCCTATTGTGTGATAGCACTTGAAAAATATTTTTTACCAGAAAAAGTAGAACTCAGCTTGATTGCCCAAATTTTTACCAAATATGGATCTAAAATTAGTTTTGACTGTTTCTAAGAATTTAATCTTACAAGATTACGATTTTCTACGATTGAGGGTATTAAGAGGTTGTATTGTGGATTTTGACCATCCTCCCAAAAGCAGAAGTCCACAATGGTTGGAGTAATGTCAGCATTCGAATATGGGTGCAGCTTAAGGTGACTGCTTTGAAGAACAACATTAATTTGGGCACATTAATTCTGCCATGTTTATGAAAATATCAGTCTCATTTTATAATCTCATTTTATATGTTTATTCTAAATTTTTGAGGCTAAAATATGACATCAGGTACAGAATCTAGCGTTCTTCCATACTACCCTCTCCCACCTCTACCTTTTATTTCCCTTTTCTGTAGGGTTTTGGCAAATTCATTTTATTTCTTAGATAAAATTTGGGGAAATCAGTCCTTCCAGTAATTGGTCATAAGCGCATATTTATAAAAGCCAGTCAGTGATATTGCACAATTTAAAATGTAACCTTACTATGAGTCTGATGTGTTGAATTTAGGAATACAGTGGTCACAAGGTGAGAATGTGCTATGATCTGAAATTCAACCGAAATATAACTCAACCTTTGAAAAATGATTTACAGTTTGTTCAGGGCTAGTTTTCATATACTGTTGCACTTCTGGATTTTGTTGAGGGAGAAATGATGATGTTTTAATCCAGAAACTACATTTAAAAAAAAAGAATCGGGGAATGCCACCTCAGTTTGGTTATCTAAAAAGTTTGACAGTATGGTGGTTTAGCCCTACATTTTAAAGTGCTTATCCGTACTAGTCCGTGCTTTGAAAGCTTTTCCGTTTGCCTCTTTACCACACCATCTAAGTACCTCAAGCACTCCCCACAAAAATCCAAAGCCTCTTTTTTGTCTTGTCATCCAAGGGTCAGTTTTAAAGGTTGTATAAGACCAGAGAACTGTCAAGAGGGTTTCTAGGTTGGAAGGCAATCTGTCGCAATGAGTATTGTGGGGTATGTTGAACATTGTGGCAAAAGACACAATGGCCAAGCCCAGCTTAACTGTACTTGCAAATGGTTGGCTACCATAGGCCAAAATAAAAGGCACACTGCCACCAAGGGTGATGTCTTAGTATGTGCATGTGTTGAAGTGCAGCTCCTGGGATGTTAGGTTGCTCTGGAACCTGCTCACAGATAAAGTCAAAGGGCAAAATACTCTGCACGTTGCTGAAAATGGCATTCACACTGTAGACCATTATTTCTTCATCTAGTCTTCTGTGGTTCTATCAAGTCATTTGGCATTGTAAAGAAGGCTTTTCTTTTTGAGGGTGAGGGATGAGGTTAGGGCAGATGCGTGCCACAGTCATGGATTTATGAAGGTTGATTACGATGATCAAAAGTTGCAGGCTCTTTTTGTTACTATACAAATTGCCTTTCATTTGTGTAGCAATGGGAAGTTTCTACAGAGCTGTCACAACTTTCACATCAGATAAGCTTTTGGCATAAGGGCATTCCACTTCATTTTATATTTAAACATTAATAATTCTTAATATGTACATGTCTCTCAAGTACCACAAGCACTGATGGCATATCTTTAGGAAAAGACCACAACTCAGATCCAGTAAACTAACAAGTAGCATTGACATATATACACTCCCAAATGTAAAATAGCTAGCTAGTGGGAAACAGCAGCTTGGTGCTTTGTGACCACCTAGAGGGATGGGATAGGGAGGGTGGGAGGGAGACGCAAGAGGGAGGGGATATGGGAATATATGTATACATATAGCAGAAACTAACACAACAATGTAAAGCAATTATACTCCAATAAAGATGTTAAAAAAAAGATATAAATCTACTCCAGAGCTTAAAAATACTACTAGCCAGCTGCCTGTATCATTCCAGCAATCAACTCCTTTGTTTCTTAATAAACATTCCATTTCTTAAAGCTCTCAAAACTGCCTACCTTCTTCTCTGGACCACCATGCAGCATACAGATGAAAATCCTAGGCCACATATCAACATATGAATAGTAATATCTCAAGTATGCAGTAAATCTGAAGTATACAGACTTACTTAATTCACCAAAAATACATATTTTTATTTTTACAGGTAGGTTCTTTCTTCTGACCTACAAGCTTTATTCTTCAAACCAGAAACCCCAAATCCTGAGAGCTCTCAATATTAACAGTTGTACTACAGTGGATGCTGCTTTGGCAGTTCATTTTAGCAATTCCTCATCACATCTCAGGAATTTTCTTTCCATTGAAGTTCTCCCTGCTCCCCCTCCCTTCAAAATGATTTAGTAATTACCAAAAAGGATGAAAGGCCAAGCCAGAGCGATCAAACGCTATTAAGTTTCATTGCATGTGTGTGTGTGCACAGACAAGGTTCTTCTCACCTTTACAAACATCCCCAAAACAGTGCAAGCCAAAACGCACATCTGTTGGAAAAAGTGATGGAAAGGGTCATTGGAAATACAGTAGAAATAGCATTTCTCTGTACTAAAGTAATGCTCACACTGAATTGGGGTACTCTGTTCCCAATGCCTAGTTCTACACCAACAAAGTGGATATTTGGAACAATTACCTAGATAAAGCAAGCCAAAGAATCTAAAATACACACAGGTTTGAGGCAAAGCCACAGGGTTCGGGGTTGGAGGGAGCTGAGAAGTAGGTATGAAGAGTATTTTAAATGATCCAAACAATTACATCCACTTACGTTGGCTATGTCTATACATGCAATCTATTAACACTGTTTTGAAAATGTGATTACCAAAATAACATGATCAGTTTTTCTTGTGTACTTTTAAACAAGAAAGAATGTCTGCCTGACTTCAAGTACTTTTCACCTGATGATTGAACAAACCAAGGTCTGGGCCACTTAAACTGTTAGTTAAAACACCACTTGAGTCTTACCCACAAGGCAATATGAACATCAGATGGTTATTTATATTATCTGGCTAAGGTATCGACTCATATTTTTCAGTGAAGTCCCCAATGAAATTTGCAGAGGAGGTTTTACAATGCCATAATAACTATAAAGTTCTTATTGAAAAAGTATTTGTTCATTATTTAAGTCATTCAAAACGTAGAGGCTGTAGGGTTTGTGTGTGTGTGTCTTTAATCAAATTGCAGACAGATGTTTAGATGTTTTGGACTTAGCTGAAATGCCCTAAATCAGGTCAGAGTGGAATGAAAAATTACTATGAGAGGCAGAAAGAACCAGAAAATTTCAAGTATTCCCATGTAAGTGGACAGAAGTATAACCTGGAGATTTATATGCCTATAAAATTTGGCATCTTCCAAAAATGATGATTTTGAATCATTCCTTTTTCTTTGTACTTCACTGGATTTAAAGCTAGAAGTGGAGGACATACTTCAACAATGGCCATTTCTGAATATAATTCAGACATTTTCTTTGTATTCAATAATATTTTTACCCTTACTAATGATCAGGGAGGCTTTAATGTAATTATGATGGAATCAAACAAATAAAATAGGTGGCCAGAAATGATAAGAAATTCACCTGTAATGGAGGTGAACCATGGTATAGATACTTAGACAAAAAGTAAATGATTCTTGTACCATTTATAATTGTATTTGACTTTGGAACACATTTTTAACTTTACGTATAAATATGTCAGTCTGAAATTTGTGGAGTTCGTGGCATTTTGGGCAAATGAACAAAAAGGTATCTATAGTGGCCAATCCATTTCCACATATCCTATGTATAACATAATATGTGTGCTTAATAATAAATGTCTTGTTTCCATAATCTAGAAGATTTGGGTTTATTGACTGGTTCTGTGACCTTGAGCAAGTCATTATCCTTCTCTGGACCTCCTTTTTTTTTTTTTTTTTGTATTTGTAAAATAAGACGATAGAATTGAGTAGATCCTCACTAAGTTTCTCTTTTAGCTCTTTTATGTTTATAAATTTACTCTCAAGTTGGCTTATACCTTCTCTGGGGTCAGAGAACATACTTAAACATTTGATTTGAAATATCTTTATTGATAGTAGCTGATCCAGAGGTTAGAGAGGTGAACACAAATCTCCTTCCCTTCCTACTTTCTACTAGAGTTAGAGTTAATAAAAATGTTGGTGTCACCATCACGGAAGTTAGGACAATAGCTGATTAGCTTTAACAGCTAACTGGCTTCAATCCCCAACATAGCTAGGCCTCAGCACAGCTAGTGAAATCTTAAGCCCGAGTCATAAAGACAGTAACCCTGAGAAGATCTGAAAAGGAATGTACTGCCCATGAAATATGACACTGGTTTCTTTCAGTAGTAGAGATTGGCTATTATGATTTACACATATTCTCTCTTTAGAACATAACTGAGAGAAGAGTGTATTTTGGACCATGGCTCTATCTCTGGCTACCCTTGTTTTCCAACAAATCGATAAAGTAACTGCCGGAACAATGAAACCTAGGTCATCACAAGTACATGCATTTGTGAGAAAGACATACTTTTTTTTTTTGATGAAATAGGGCCATGTATTGGTTTCTGGTGCCATCAGTATGAGTTAGGGATGTAGCCCAGGTGCTATTTATCATTCAAAGTGAATTTGACAGTTGAGAAAGTTGACTCTGTAACTTTAGAAACCTTCCTTCTGGAAAGTAACCTGTTACCGATGTCAGGGCCACTTATGATAGTCCCACTTAGAGAAGCAGGAGAGAAGTTGGATTTGAGTAAATGATCACGTTAGGCATGATCGAGGAATTATTTTGTGATAATGTCTTACCAAATGGACCTGATGCAGCTTGTTCTCTTGATCACTTTTTCTTGGATCTGAGCTTTGTTCTTCAACACCTCCTCTTGTTTCCCCATCATCCCTAGTTTGTGTCTTTTTCATGTAGAATATTTTGTTAGTCACCAAAGTTAGGGCTAGAATGGGAATCAATTCAAATAACAGAAACTACACTGTCAAAAACTATCTTGGAAGCATATTTGCATTGTTTGAGAAAGCTTCATTTCACTTAATTTTGCCAGAAAGTATACACGTGAATTTAGATGGTTTCCTATTACTGTTGACATTTATTGAATACAAGAACAGGGTGACAACTAATTAAGTTTCTTACTTTTTTGAGCTACCCATTAATTTAATCACCAGGACCCAGACCTTGGGCTATTTCAGGTCATGTGTTATTGTGTAAGTTGGGGATACCTTTGTGCTAACATTGGTAAGAACCGCCCTTGTTTAGCAGGTAATCAGTTGATGGTTACTGGATCTAACATGGTGACCATATGCATTATGGGCTTCATTTTTTAACATTTACCTATGTGTTCTGATGAGGTACTCCTAAGCTGTGGAAAATAATTTGTTTTGATGTATAATGCAATTTTCTTTGAAGACAGTAGAATTTGGATCATGTCTATAGTTCCATGAATTCACTAAGGTTGTTATGTTGTATATCTAACATGAGTTTACACACGCACTTCCACTGCCCCCACTGAACATTAAAACTGCAACTTGAATCAAGTTATCTAGACCTAAAATTGTTTTTTTGTTGTTGTTGTTGTTTTATCAGAAAGCAATTAATTAAAATGAAGGTGCTGTTTTCAGATTCTGACACCTCAACAAGATGTCATTTTTCTGTTAAAAAAATATTTTCAAATCCAGACTTTTATCTTAGAAATGCTTTTGATAGCAGTGATGATTAAAACTATCAACAGTAGATAGGACCCTATAAATATACCAGCTAATTATTTTTTCTTGCCAATGTATGAGATGTAGTGACTGTTGATCAGAGTACAGTAGAAGTTTTTAAAAAACAGTACACATCCTAAATACTAATCTCGATACTATCAAATTTTAAAATGTAGTAAGCTAACTGAAATACACAAACACAGGAAAGGAATTCACTAACTTATTAGATATGACATATACTATGGGGTAAATATTCATTGGCATACATTAGGAAACTCACAAATCTTTAAGAAACAAATTCAACAGCCCCCATGATAAGGAGAAGTTGTAGTATTTAAAAGCAAAAACAACACGAAGTCCAGTTATACCTAGAAACCACAAGCTGACAGTTCTTTGGAGTCTATTCAGTTTCCCTTTGATGCTGTTCATTGAACCAGAATGGGCAGCATGGAGCACTGAAGGGCAACAAAGATAGGCAAGTTAGTTTGCCTTATCTGATAGCTGGTGGGGACTGCTGAGCACAGCCCTCAGCCCTGTGGGGAAATGGTGTGAGATCCTGAGGAAGGTCAGGAATCTGTGCGGCAGCGACAGTAGCAAAGTGGCACCTGGAGCTTCAAGGAAGCAAGGGTAAGAAAAGCAAAGCCAAAGGGTTAAGCACCCGACTGCACCTCTGCTGATTAGGGGCAAACACCCCTTCAGTTGGTTTTGAAATGGACTTAGTGTTTGTAGGTATAAAAAAGCAAATAATAGTAATAATAATAACAAGAACAAAAAATGAAGAATGTGGCTATAAAAGATGGTGAAAACAAGAGGAGTTTCACTCTCCTGTCTAGTGGGGGGCAGTGAGGGAATCATATTCTATGTCACCTCTGAGAGCAAAGAAATTAGAAATTTTCTGAGTTCCAGAACAGGTGATACCGGCTTGACTTAGAGCCGAGTTGTAACTTGTTCTTCCTGTCCGTCACCCCATTTGTGCATGAGCAGGTCACAAGCCTCTCCCCAAGTTTCAAATACATCCTCTGAGGAGTCTAAAAGTTTAGAATTTGACGAGCAGATGCTGGATGCGCAGTGAAGAGAGCTGGAACAGGCTAGAGGGCATTCACTGCTCTGAGCAGCGCCCCGGGCTTCACCTAATTCTACCTCACTGAGGTTAATTTCACTTTGAGAACAGGACTCTGCTTTCCCTTTCTCCATCTGAGAATATTTGATGTCCTGCCACATATAGTGCGGCTGAACGATTCCATCAGAAATTGTGTACATCGGCTCTGAACTGGGTTCAGACATATGACCATTAAACTTGGAGAATAGGAGACCCAGTTTCTTGAGAGAGGGACCCATGAAGGAGCGTTTGCTTGATGACTCAGCTTTTGACTTCCCTTGGGCACCACCAACTCTTGGCATGGTCCTGATGAGAGGTGGCCCATGGCAGGCTTTTTTCTTGCAGCCTAAATTGAAAGAGACACTCTTGGATTTGGCCCGAGCCCCGCCACTGCCATCATTGGTATCATCTCTCTGAGAGAGTTCAGTGCTGCTAGTGGAAAAACTTCTCCTTTGGTGCTTCCTATTTCCTAAGAGGTCAAGCACTTCATATCGAAAGCTGGAAATGTCCTGCTTTAATTCCTAGGGCAAGAGAGAAGACACGTTATGTTAAGAAGCTTGGTCTTTAGTTCAAAATAGGCACATTGGGCATCCTTCGGAATGTTCCAGGATTTGCCTCACTGCAAATCACAAGGTACATGAGCTACCAGAAAAATCTCACATTATTCAAGCACAAGAAGAACATATTAACAATGCTGTGGGCAGAGCGGGCCATTGGGAAAAAAATGTGCAGTTGGTAAAGTTGATTTCAGAACCTCCCTATCAGGAGCACGCCAACAGACTGAAGTGGTAACCAACAATGAGGGTATTAGAGCAGGGCTCTCATTGGAATCTCAATGGGAGGGAGGGAGACGCAAGAGGGAAGAGATACGGGAACATATGTATATGTATAACTGATTCACTTTGTTATAAAGCAGAAACTAACACGCCATTGTAAAGCAATTATACTCCAATAAAGATGTAAAAAAAAAAAGTACTACTGATGAGGAAAAAGCTTTTAGGACTCTCAGGAATAAAACTAGGGAAGTGGAATGTCAGGAGATGAGACTGCTGTTTTGGGCCAGGGGACCTTGTTTATTCAAGTGCCTGTGAAATGTCTTCTATCTCTAACTGGCTGCCTAGATACTAGATCACGCTTTTAAAAACCATCTTTGAAAAGTTTATATCTGATCATGGCGTCCTCTTGCTTAACACTTTTTAGTAACTTGTCGCTGACCTTAGGAAAAAGGAAAAATGCCATACCACAGACTACAAGGTTTTTCAAGGTCTGGTACATGTCTATCTCTCCCATTTCATTCCTTCCTGCTCTTTCCCCAGGCTTTTTACTGTCCACCTGTATGGACATATTCTCTCTTGCCTCTGGGCCTTTGCACGTGCTGTTTTCTCTGTCTGGAACACTCTTCTCCCCAACTCTTTTATCTGGCTCCTCCTTCAAACCTCAGCTTAAACATGGCTTCCTCTGGAAAGCCTGCCTCGAATCCCCAAGTCCCAGTTGGGTGTCCCCCCGTTTCTATGTCTCTACAGCACCCTGTGTTGATCCTGTTAGAATACTCAGTCATTCGCCTCTATTATTATTGTGTGTGACTCCACGAGAGAGTAGGGGCTGGTTATATCTTGCTCGTGACTGTGCCCCAGCATGTAGCAGAGTGTTTGGCATATAGCAGGCCCTCAATTGATGAGTTATGTCTATGGATTAGGATAACAGCCTTCTTATGTTGCTTAGAAAACATATATGTGTTCTAGGATAGGGTTTCTCAACCAATTGACATGTTGAGTGTGGTAATTCTTTGCTGTAGGGAGCTGTCCTGTGCATTGTAGGATTTTTAGCAACAACCCTGTTCTCTACTCACTAGATGCCAATAGCATCCCAATGTGACAGCCAAAAATGTGTAATGGTAGGGTTTCATAAATGTTAGATTTAATAATAGAATTTTTGTCTTTATCTTATTTAAAGAAGGCCTTTAAATCTCTAGGCATCTTCCCTTCGCTATCTTTCTTCTCATCACACACCCATGCCATATCATTTAAAGCACTCAATTCCCATACTGAGAAAAACCCAGAATATTAAAAGAATGTATATTTTTATTATTCATAAAGCTGATTGTGGTGTGACAGACATTGGTAAAAATCTATCCATCTACTGGATGACAGACTATTCTAAGAGAGAGAATAAGAATTGTAGCTGGTTTTGCTGTATTACAGGCTGTTGAAATTCCATCACCAGAAACCTCAAACACTGTGAAGATTAAATGATGCTTAAGAAATGTGAATGAAGAATTAAACCACTTTATGATCAAATTACCTTAAAATTTTCTTCTGTGAGTCCCTCATTTGTTTTGGAATTTCTTATCATAGCTGCCACATATCTTTTGACTAAATTCCTGATAACTTCCTGGAATTTAAACAAAAACATGAAGAAGCATTCAGTTTCCTTCTTGGACTCTCAGTAAAATAAGAAACATACACAGGAAATAAAATACGCTTAGACTGTCTTTGCATTGGAAAATCCTCACAGGATCCAGGCATTTTCTACAAAACCCCCCAGTTAAGTCCATTGGATAAATGAAGAATTTATTATGTGTCCAAATTTGGTGGCAGAGTGGGCCAGTGAGATCAAATTTACCCGAAAGGAAAATTTTCCACCCAAGCATAAGGTAAACACGGATACACATTCATGGAATAATGACAGCAGAATAATCCTTGAATGGTCACAGTCAATATCCTTTCCCTCCAGGCTAGATTAAACTTGAACCTTCCTAGTAAGATGAGAGTTTTTCTTCCTTTTATAAAGTTGAGAAAGTCATTCTTCAGTGTCACAGAGTCTGATGATTTCAATGTCCACTAATTACATAATCAAGATACTTTTTCTTAGAGGCAAGCTATACTTCTCCTTTACAGGGGTGGCCTCTTTTAACTTAGCCTCTGGGAATGGTATACACATAATCACCCTGCTTTGTGTTAGTAATGGTGATGATGATAGCTACCACTTAATGCAATGTGTCAGGCACTGTGCCAGGACACACACACACACACACACACACACACACACACACACACAAACACACAACCATATATACATACTCGCCACTCAGTTCTCACAACTGCAGTTTAAGTTTTATCATCCTTATTTTACAGACGAGGAAACTGAGGATCAGTGAGGGTAAGTGATTTGTCCAAGTTCACACAACTGACCAAGAACTATTGTGCTTAGTCCCTATGAAGAAGCTTTACCTGGTAATGTTGATTCTGTATCAGGCTGTCAGCATGGCGTTCCTGTCATTGAAAACGGACAAGAGAGGTTACATCAGCAGTCTCCCAGCAGCCCATCCACTCGAATATATTTCTAAACGTTAGGACTGGAACGTGACACAGGAGCTACTGCCTGACAAACCCCCAAAGCATCTGTAGGTTGGAGTAGTTTTAAGATGTTCAAGATAGGGAATGTTACAAAGGAGGAAAAGGAGAAAACAGTTGTGTTTACAAAGAAACAGAATTTTTAAAAGCCTTACTGTGAAGCTTCTCAAGTTGTGCCTTCTCCGTCTACCATCAGGGTCTCTTTGGGGGCAGAAGGTGTTGTTAAACCAGTTACCAAGGTATAGAAATGACTTGGGGCTGGGGATGATGTTGAAAGGAGGTGGCAAGGTGCCGCCTTCATCGAAGTAACTCATCCAGAGCTTCGTCCTT
Organism: Leucopleurus acutus; assembly: GCF_964270905.1. Lineage (NCBI taxonomy): Eukaryota > Metazoa > Chordata > Mammalia > Artiodactyla > Delphinidae > Leucopleurus > Leucopleurus acutus. The sequence continues at coordinate 97,062,240 of NC_139148.1, forward strand.
GCAAACTTCCACTCAATATCGGCATGATCCTATGAAAGAGAGAAGTTCAGTGATTCGGGATGGGAAAATGCAAAATGCACCCCTGACTCATTCTCAAAGTTCTACTTGCTTCTACAGAGGGCAATCTGTCAGTAGCTATAAAAATTCAAATTACACTTACCTTACGATGCAGTAATCCTACAATTAGAAATTTATCTTATCCATATACTTGCAAAAAGATGTATGCGCAGGGCTGTTCCCTAGCACTGCAGCTTGTAAGAGCAAAACAACTGGCAACAACCTGAATATCCAACAGTGGGAGACTGCTTAAATAAATGATGTCACATCCACAAAATGGCTTATAATCAAACTATTAAAAAATATAGTAGCTCTATCAACATTATATATGTAGAAACACATATCATATATATGCATTTGTCCATATATTTATAAGACCTCTAAGTGAAAAAAGCAAGATAAAGAGCAATATATATTGTGTAAAATGATACCCTTTATCCAACTGAAAACCCCTTTATATTACATGCTTACATGTTCTAGAGAGGTACATGCTAAATTGTCATTAGTAGTTATTTTTAAGGAGTAGGATTGGTGTGGAGAGACTTTGTTTTTTAAAAAATCAACATTATTGAGGTATGATTTACACAGAGTAAAATTCATCTCTTTTAAGTGTTCAATGAGTTTTGAGGAGTGTATATACCTGTGTAAGCACTGTCATAATTAAGATACACACACACACACACACACACACACATACACACACACACAGGCATACATTTCTAGGAGTTTTAAGACCTGGAAGGACTAATGTAATCACCACCGCAATCAGGATACACAACAGTTCCATCAACACCCCAAATTCCATTGCCCCTTTGTAATCAAACTCTCTCGAACCCCCCCTGGCAACCACTGCTCCATTCTCCATTCCTTTAGTTTACTTTTTCCAAAATGTCATATAAATGGAATCATACAGTAGGTAACCTTCTGGGACTGGCTTATTTCACTCAGCATTAATATCCTCGAGATTCATCTAGTTTTGTATGTATCGATAATCTATTCCCTTTTATCGCTGAGCAGTTTTTTGTTGTGTGGATGTACCACAGTTTGCTTATTCATTCACCCATTAAAGAACATTTGGGTTGTTTCCAGTTTTTAATAATTGTGAAAAAAGCTGCTGTGAACATTCATGTACAGGTCTTTCTGTGAACATAAGTTTAATTCCCCTGGCTTAAATATCTAGGAGTGATATTGCTGGATCATGAAGTAAGTGTACATTTAACTTTATAATAAACTGCCAAACTCTTTTCCAGAGTGGCTATACCATCTTTCATTCTCACCACTTGCTCTGTATCCTTCTTAGCATTTGTCAAGTTTTTTAAAGTTTAACTATTCTAACAGATTAAGTAGTGGTATCTCATTATGATTTTAATTTGCATTTCCCAAATTAGAATGAAGTTGAGCATCTTTTCATATGCTTATGTGCTATATAGATATCCTCTGTGGTGAGGTGTCTGTTCAGATCCTTTGCCCATTTTTATTGGGTACTTTGCTTGCTTACAGGTGGACTTAGATAGTTTTAAAATATATTCTGGATACTAGCTCTTTGTCAGGAATGTAAATTGCAAATGTGTTCTCTCAGTTTGCGTGTTATCTTTTCATTTACTTAATGGTGTCTTTCATAGAGCAAAGTGTCTTAATTTCAATGAAGTCAAATTTATCAAATTTTTAATGGATTATGCTTTGGGTATTATGTCTAAGAACTCTTTACCTAACCCGAGGTCATGAAGATTTCTCTTATGTTTTCCTCTTCAAGTTTTATAGTTGTAAGATTTGCATTTAGCTCTGTGATCAACTTTGAGCTCATTTTTGCTTAAGGAGTGAAGTTTACATGGAGGATTTTTTGCTTGTTTGTTTGTTTGTTTTGCCTGTGGGTATCCATTTGCCATTTGCTGAAAAGGCTATTGTTCTTCCACTGAGTTGCTTTTGCACCTTTGGCAATCAGTTGGGCTTGCTGGGACTACTGTCCATCCACATTCAAAAGAATGAAGTTGGACTCCTACCTCATACCACATACAAAATTCAACTCAGAATGAATCATAGAACTAAATTTAATAGATAAAAACTATAAAACTTTAAGAAGAAAATTTAGGAGTAAATCCTCATGACCTTGGGTAAAACAATGGTTTCTTAGAGATGACACCAAAAGCCAAGGAACAAAAGGAAAAAAATTGTCAAATTGGACTTAATCAAAGTTAAAAACTTTGTACTTCAAAGGACACCATGAAGAAAATGAAGAGAAACCCCACAGAATAAGAGAAAGTAATTAAATATCATATGTCTGGTAAGGGACTTGTGCCTTTATAAAAAACAATTATAATTCAACAATAAAAATACAAATAAACCAATTTAAAAATGGGCAAAGCACTTGAATAGACATTTCCAGAAAGAAGACATACAAATGGCCAACAAGCACATGAAAAGATGCCCAACATCATTGGTCATTAGGTATACTCAAATCAAAACCACAATGAGATACCATTTTATACTTGCTAGGATAGATATAATAATTTTAAAAAGACAAATAATAACCAGTGTAGGTGAGGATCTGTAGATCCACATACTGCTTGTGGGAATGTGAAATGGTGCAGCTACTTTGGAAAACAATATGGCAATTCCTCAAATGGTTAAACATAGAGTTACCATACGACCCAGCAATTTCACTCCTTGCTACATACCCAAGAGAAATGAAAACACATTCTACACAAAGAGTTGTACACAAATGTTCAGCAGCATTATTCATAATAGCCAAAGAGTAGAAACAACCCAAATATTCATCAACTGATAAAAGGGTAAACACAATGTGGTACATTATTATTATTATCCAGCCTTAAAAAGGAATGAAGTATTGATACATACCACAACATGGATGACCCTTGAAAACCTTATGCTGAGTGAAAGCATATTTATTCTGCTGGATCTTCCAATCCATGAACAGAGTATGTCATTTCTTTCATCCATGTTTTGTAGTTTTTACTGTGTAAGTCCTATAATGATTTGTTAAGCTTATACCTAAGTATTACATTTCCTTTGCAACAATTTACAATGGTACTGTCTTTTAAAATTTCTTTCCAATTGTTTATTGTTAGTATATGGTTGATTTTTGTGTATTGACCTTGTAGTCTGTGGCCTTGCTAAATTCATTTTTTTATTCTATCAAGTTTTTAATAGATTCTTTAGGGTTTTCTTCATACAGAATCATGAGATAGTTTTATTCTTCCTTTCCAATCTGTATGGCTTTAATGTTTTTCCTTCCCTTATTGCATTGCCTAGGATCTCCAGTACAATGTGGGATAGAAGTACTGAAAGCAGATATACATTTTTAATTGATCTTAGAAAGCCTTCAATCTTTCACCATTTAGTCAGCTGTAGGTTCTGTGGTTCAGGTTGTGCAAGTTACATTCTATTCCAAGTTTGCAAAGACATTTTTTTAAAAAAATCATAAATGTATGTTGAAGTTTGTCAGACACTTTTTCTGCCTCAATTGATATGATCATAGGGTTTTTCTTCTTTCGACTATTAATATAATGAATTACTTTGCATTCCTGGGATAAATCCCATTTGGTTATGGTGTGTTCTTTTTATACATTGCTGGATTCAATATGCTAATGCTCTGTTGAGGATTTCCATGTCTATGTTCATAAAAGATATTGGTCTATAACTTTTAATTTTCTGTACTGTTTTTTCTGGTTTGGGTATCAATATAATATATATGTAATGTATTTATATATAATTAAAATTAATTTTACCAGTTTCTCTTCACTATATTTTAATGTGGCTACTAGAAAATGTAACATATGTGGCACATATTTGTGACTTGCATAAAATTTTTATTCTACAGAACTGCCCTAGACTAAAGGTGTATTTAGTCCTGCCAAACAAAGCTTAAAAGCAAGCCTCAGTGGGATCAAACTATTTCCAGAATAAAGCTCAAGAATATTTAAAACAATACAAAAATAGCCAGCACCCAATAAGGTGAAATTCACAATGTCTGGTATCCAATAAAAATTTATCACAAATGCCAAGAAGCAGGAAAATATGACACATAATGAGAAGAAAAAAATCTATCAAACAGAACCAGATACAAATCAGTCATATTCTATATAGCAACAATAAACAATGAGGAAATATTAATTTAAAAACAGTTTCATTTAAAATATAAAATCCTTAGGAATAAGTATGACAAAAATATACATGTTTTTTAACACTGAAAACTGTGAAAGATTACTGAGATAAATTAAAGAAGACTTAAATAAATATAGAGATACGGCATATTCATGAATTGGAAGACTAAATATAGTTAGGATGGCAATTCTTTCCAAATTGATTTAGAGATTCAATACAATTTCAGTCAAATCTCAGTTGGCATTTTTGAAGAAATTGACAAGCTGCTTCTCAAATTTATATATAAATACAAAAGATGTAAAGTAGTTAATTTTGAAAAAGAACAAATTGGCATTGAAGATCAATGGAACAAAACAAGACAGTCCAGAAATAAATGCATGCATATGCATATATACAATTGACTTTCAAGAAAGGTGTCAAGGCAATTCAACTTGGAAAGGATAATCTTTTCTTTTCGACAAATTGTCTTGGAATAGTTGGACTTCCACAAGAAGAAAAGAAAAAGAACCTTTATCCTTACTTCACACAAATAAAAAGTTAACTCAAAATGAGTCATGACTTAAATATGGAGAGCTAAATCTATAAATATTTTACTAATAAACAATTTACTATGTTTTTCTTTCTGCTTGCTTTGAACTTAGTTTGCTGTTCTTTTTCTAGTTTCATAAAGGTGGAAATTTAAGTTATTGATTTGAAATCTTATTTCCTTTTTAACATAAGATTTACAATTATAAATGTTTCTGAGGAAGCTTGGCATATACTGTACTCTCCCTTTCATTCATCTCAAAGTATTTTCTAACTTCCTTTGTGATTTCTTCTTTGAACTAGTGGTTATTTTGCAGTGTCTTCTCTACTATCCATTTATGTGTGAATTTCTGAAATTTTATTTTGTTTTTGATATCTAATTTCATTTCATTATATTCCCAAGTATGTTTGCAGAACATACTTTTTATTATTTCAATCCTTTAAAAAAATTAGGGAGGTTTATTTTATGAGCTAACATATAATCTATCCTGGAGAATATTCCATGTGCAGTTCAGAAGAACATATATTCTGCTGTTGTTGTATGACATGTTCTATAAATAGATGTCCATTAGGTCTAGTTGGCTTATAGTGTTGTCCAAGTATTCTATTTCCTTTTTGGTCATTTATCTAGTTCTGTCCGTTACTGAAAGTGGGGTAATAAATTCTTCAACTGTTATTGTTAAATTTCTATTTCTCCCTTCAGTTCTGTCAGTTTTTGCTTCATGTATTTTTCAGCTCTGTAGATAGGTGGAAATGTGTTAATAATTGTTAAATATTCATGATAGATTCACCTTTTTATAGTTATAAAATGTCCTTTGTTTTCTCTAGTAACAAATTTTGTCTTAAATTCTATTTTGTCTGATAATTATTATAGCCACTTAGCTCTCTTTTGGTTACTGTTTGCATCATATATCTTTTCCCACTCTTACTTACATTCTATTTGTATCTTTGAATCTAAAATGTGTCTCTTGTAGACAGCATACAGTTAGAACATGTGTGTCTCTTATACAGAGTCTGGCAATCTCTGCCTTTTAACTGGTTTGCTTAATCTAGTTACATTTAAAGTAATTACTGATAAAGTAGGATTTACATCTGCCATTTTGCCATTTTCTATATGTTGCATGTCTTTTTTGTTCCTCTATTCCTCCATTATTGATTTCTTTTGTGTTAAATAGATATTTTCTAATATACCTTTTAATTCTCTTGTTTAATTTACTATATTAAATAATTATTTTCTTAGTGCTTGGCTCAGGGATTACAATTGACATCTTAAAATACAATCTGCTTTGGATTAATACCAACCTGATTCCAATCATATGTAAAAACTTTGCAACCATATAGCTCCATTCCTTCCCTCCTCCTTTGTGCTATTACTGATATACAAACTGTTCCTTTATATATTATACATTATAACCCCATCAAAACACTCATATAATTATTGAATTATGCAGTTATCTTTCAAGTTAGAGAGAAAAAAGAGTTCCCCCCAAATAAGATTTGTGTTGTCTTTTATATTTATCTATGCAATTACCTTTTCTGGTGCTCTTTCTTTCTTTCTTTCTTTCTTTCTTCCTACTCTCTAGTGTTCTTTCATTTCAGCCTGAAGAACTCTTTTTAGCATTTCTTGTAGGACTGGTCTTCTGGCCATTATTTCTCTCAGTCTTTGTGTACTTGACAATGTCTATTTTTCCCTCATTTAAGGATATTTTTGCTGGATAAAGAATTCTTGGTTGTCAGTCTTTTGCTTTAAACATTTTGTATATGTCATCACACTGACTTCTAGTGCCCATTGTTTCTGATGGGAAATCAGTTATCTTTTAATTTTCCTGCTTTCAAGATTTTTTCTTTGTCTTTGAGAGGTTGACTAAGAAGTGAATTTTTTTGTGTTTATCCTACTAGGAAATATTTGAGCTCTTGGATGTGTAGACTATTTTTGAGAAGTTTTTACTCATTATTTCTTCAAATATCCTTTCTGTTCTTTTTTTCTCTTTTCTACTTCTGAGACTCCCATTATGTGTATGTTGGCCATTTAATGGTGTCTCACAGGTCTCTTAAGCTCTGTTCATTTTTATTCATCCTGTTTTTCCTTCTGATCCTCAGTCTAGACAATGGTAATTGAATTATCTTCAAGTTTGCTAATCCTTCCTGCCAGCTCAAATCTGCTGTTAGGCCCTTCTAGTGAATTTTTCATTCTGTTATAGCACTTTTCAAATCCAGAAATTCAATTTGATTCTTTTCTTAAATAATTTCTGTCACTTTATTAATATTCTCTATTTGGTGAGACATCATTCTTATACTTTCCTTTAATTCTTTAGATGTTTTCCTTTAGTTATTTGAAGATATTTAAAATAGCTGGTTCAGTCTTTACCAAAGCCAACATCTGGGCTTCCTCAAGGACTGTTTCTATGACATCTTTTTTCCTGTGTACAGACCATACTTTCTGTGTGTGTGTGTATGTTTTGTAGTTTTTTGCTGAAACTAGACATTTTAAACAATTTAATATGATTACTCTGGAAATCTGATCCCCTTCTTCTAGAGTTCGGTTTTTAGTGTTTGTTTAGTGACTATCCTTGACTGATTTTGTAAAATCTGTATTCTTTGTTATGTGCAGCCATTGAAGTCTCTGTTAGCCTCGTAGTCAGATAATGATTGCACAGGGATTTCATTAAATGCCTTGAATCAGTAAGTCTCTCACTCTTTGCTAGTGGCTCTGTGTGTGCATAGTGACACATCTTCAATGTTCTTGCAGTTTATCATCTGTAAATGACACATTTGAAAAGACAAGGGAAATTTAAATATGGACTCCAAATTATAATTATAGTGTATCAATGTTAAATTTCTTGAGTGAGATATGGTACTGTGATAATGTAGTTGAATATATACGACAATATTTGTGTGAAATGTGTGATATTGGTAATTTACTTTCAAATGTTCTAAAAATAAGTTCTTGGGCCCCATCATATGTATACAGCAGTAAGAGCTTTGTTTCAGAGGCCACATTAACTTGTGACTTATATCCACAAACTTTTAACTTAAAACAATGCCAAATAAGAGGGTTAGACAATATAGTCTCCACTGTCAAAAGTGCACAGTGTAAGGGAGAAAAAAATATTTCTTTACTAGCACATGAGATCTTAAAAAGGAGAGCTATGCCTTACAGTATTTGTCTTGGGGTGGTTTTTGAGTGAACATTCAGTCAGTGAAACCTAGAATTTGCTCCTTGGCCTTTCAGATATTCTATGAAGGCTTTCACTTTGCTCTCCAATGTAGCAGTGCTTAGCTATGATATTAAAGGATTAGCAGATCATGTTCAAAAACAGCACCACACAGAATAGGGATTTTTAAACCTGGTTCTATGGATGAAGTTAACGAAGTCAATAAATGTATTAAAATTGTATGTGAAATATTGGGTGTTTTGCATTTTTCTGGGCTTTCATCATATTCTCAAAGGAATCTGCCCTCCCCCAAATGGTAAAGAACCACTGAAGTAGAGGATTCTGTTGATTTCTGAGATTCCCACTGCCTGTATCTGAACAGCCGTTAGCCAGCTCTTAATGGATAAATCAGGGATACCTCTATGTTCTCTAGGAGGGACTAAATGGCTTTGGGTTAAGTGAGTAACAAGTTCAAAAGGAAAACGAAGCTCTAGGTTGAATTTAAGGTACTTATTAGACTCAATGCTAGATTTTGTTATTTCATGAGTTAATAAAGAAGCACATATATTACCATTTTTTTGAGATGTTGAAACATCTTTTATTGAGGCATTGTAAAATTATAAATTCCTCCCAAAGTTACTTGAGAATTGGAAGAGTTGCTGCGATGATTAGAGTAATAAATTTTATATGCACACATAACTCTACTTTAAATATATAAAATGAATATATAACAAAGAGCACTAACACTCATCCTCTCTTTTGCGTTCCTGTTAGTTAAATAATTTCAAGTAGTTCAAAGATAAATTGGGCTACGTGAAAACAAAATATATGGAATTACCATAGAAAGAAATTATATTACAATACAGTTATCAAAAATATTTTTAAAACATGGTAATATTTATTACAATACAGTTAAAACATGGTAATATTTATTACAATACAGTTATCAAAAATATTTGTGCATTAGATCTCTAGGACTTACTACTAGTTGCAAGTTTGTACCCTTAAACAACATGAATTGTATGCTTTTAAAAATGAGTTTTATGGTATCTGGATTATATCTCAATAAAGCTGTTACCATAAAATAAACTGTCAGAAGAATACATAGGAATAATTTTCATGACCTTATGTTAGGCAGTGGTTTCTTAGATATCACAGATAACAATGTTGCTGTCCTCATCTTTTAAAGCATACAATTCAGTAGTTTTGAATACATTTACAGAGTTGAGAAACCATCACCTCTGTCTATTCTAGAACATTTTCATCACTCCTAAAAGACCCTGTATCCATTAGCAGTCAATTCCCAGCACTCCCTCCCCTCTCCAGAGCCCCTATCAACCACTAGTCTACTTTTTTTTCTATGGATTTGTCTATTTTGAACATTTCATATAAATGAATTATATAATATTTGTCCTTTGTGTGTGGATTCTTTCTCTTAGCATGTTTTCAAGGTTCATCCATGTTGTAGCATCTATCAATACTTCATTCTTTCCTATGGTTGAATAATATTATATTTCATTGTATGGATATACTTCATCTTTTTAATCTATTCATCAGTTGATGGTCATTTGGGTTGTTTCCACTTTGCTATTATGAATAATGCTGCTATGAATATTTGTGTGCAAGTTTTTGTGTGGATATATATTTTTAATTCTCTTGGGGACATACCTAGGAGTGGAATTGCTCAGTTATATACTAACCCTACTTTTAACTTTATGAGGAATTGTCACACTATTTTTTAAAGTGGCTGCACCATTTTACATTCCCACCAGCAATGTATAAGAGTTCCGATTTTTCCACATCCTCACCAAAACTCGTCACAGTTCATGTTTTTTTTTTTTGTAGTCATGCAAGTGGGTATGACGTTGTATCTCATTCTGGTTTTGATTTACATTTCCTTAATGCTGAATGACATTGAGCATGCTATCATGTGCTCATCAGCCATTTGTGTATCTTATTTGGAGAAATGTTGATTCATATATTTTGCCCATTTAAGAATTAAGGGTGGGGGGCCTCCCTGGTGATGCAGTGGTTAAAAATCCTCCTGCCAATGTAGGGGACACGGGTTCGATCCCTGGCCCAGGAAGACTCCACATGCCATGGAGCAACTAAGCCCATGCGCCACAACTACTGAGCCTGTGCTCTAGAGCCTGCGAGCCACAACTACTGAAGCCCGGGCGCCTAGAGCCCGCGCTCCACAACAAGAGAAGCCACGACAATGAGAAGCCTGTGCACCGCAACGAAGAGTAGCCCCTGCTCACCGCAACGAGAGAAAGCCCGCACGCAGCAATGAAGACCCAACACAGCCAAAAATAAAAACAAACAAGTAAATAAATTTATTAAAAACAAAACTAAGGGTGAGGCTTGGCATTAGAAACAGGCTGATGTTGGAGTTCTGAGATCATTTATACTGGGATGGCAGGAGTGATGACAGTTTTAACAACCTCACCTCTCCATTCTCCAGCTATTGTCAAAGATAAAAAAAAAAAAAAGAAATCACTCAGAGAGAATTCTGTGAAAGTAAAGCAAAAAGATAGGGCTAAAAGAAATACTGAACTCACTTTATTTCATCCAGATGACAAACTCATAAGAAGCCTGCATGCTCTAGCAACCATCTATCTATCTATCTATCTATCTATCTATCTATCTATCTATCTATCCATCTACCTATCTTCTATCTTTTAATTTGTCCATCCTAGTGTTAGAATTTACAAGTGAAATGATCATCATAGGAATAAGTATTGATATACTTATTGAATTGAAAAATAAAGTCATCCTTTTCTTAAAAATTAATTAATTTATTTTTGGCTGCGTTGGGTCTTCGTTGCTGCACATGGGTTTTCTCTAGTTGCGGCGAGCGGGGGCTACTCTTCGTTGTGGTGCGGGGGCTTCTCATTGCGGTGGCTTCTCTTGTTGCGGAGCACAGACTGTAGGCACGTGGGCTTCAGTAGTTGTGGCTCACAGGCTCTAGAGCGCAGGCTCAGTAGTTGTGGCGCACGGGCTTAGTTGCTCCGTGGCATGTGGGATCTTCCTGGACCAGGGCTCGAACCCGTGTCCCCTGCATTGACAGGTGGATTCTTAACCACTGAGCCACCAGGGAAGCCCAAGTCATCCTTTTTGAGACAGAAGAAATATGATTTAGCCAGTTGATTTGGAAATGATGACTGGCTTTGCTAGTTAGGCTATATGACAGATCTTTTTTATCAATTGCTAAATCTGAAGCTCCAAAATTTTGGTAAAATTATATTTAAAATGTGATAAGAAAAAAGCATTTCATAAAGAATGTTCTATTGGTTAAGCTGTATTAAAATTAATAAAATTTCTATTTTTCATTCCATGAACTTTGTTTAGTATGTTGGGTTAAACAAAGTGCCTCTAGGTAAAACAGTAACTGGTACATTTAATAATTATTTGGCAAGTCTTAGTAAAGACTTTTTGGTTTTGTCCCCAAATTTAGCACCTTAAATCAACAAATATTTATTATCTTACAGTTTTTGTGGGTCAGGAATCTGGGTGTGGCAAGTTGTGTGCCTCTGGCTCAAGATCTCTTACAATGGTATAATCCAGTTTTTGGCCAGAGGTGGGGTCTCATCAGAAGCGTGAACTGAGAGAGTATTCTGTTCCAAGCTTGCTTGCATGGTTGTATGGTTGTTGACAGGATTCAGTTCCTTGTGGGCTGTTGGACTGAGGACCATAGTCCCTTGCTGGCATATTGGCCAGAGACCTCTCTCAGTTCTTTCTGGAGTGGGCCTCTCCATCAGCCAGCTCATAAAATGGCAGCATGCTTCCCTCCGAGGATGTGAGAGAGAAAAGCCATTGTTATAACCTAATCTCTCAAGTGACATCACTTTTGCCATAATCTATTTGTTAGGCGTCCATAGGTCTAGCCCACACTCAAGGGGAGAATACTGCATAGGATTCAAATATCAGGAAGTGGGTATCATTGGGGGCCATCTCAGAAGCTTCCTACCACAGTATTACTTTCCAGGAATTGAGAAGCTGAATGACTGTAATCTTGGGTAAAAATCCTTTTCTAAGTCATGTGGTTTCTAATTACTTGCCTTCAATAAAGTTTAAAGAGAACCGAAGCAAGTTTTCAGATTGTTAAAAAATATTATTTTTAATGAGGTTGAACCAATCTTTTTATTTTTAATTAATTAATTAATTTGGCTCTGCTGGGTCTTAGTTGTGGCACGGGATCTTCATTGCCACGTGTGGGATCTTCCTTGTGGCATGCGGGATCTTTAGTTGCAGTAGGCAAACTCTTAGTTGCGGCATGCGGGATCTAGTTCCCTGACCACGGACGGAACCCGGGCCCCCTGCATTGGGAGTGTGGGGTCTTAACTACTGGACCACCAGGGAAGTCCCTAAAACTATTATTTTTTTATTTTAAGCTTTTTTGGCTGCACCATGTGGCTTGTGGGATCTTAATTCCCTTACCAGGGATTGAACCTGGGCCCTCAGTAGTGAAAGTGCAGAGTCCTAACCACTGGACCTCCAGGGAATTCCCTAAAAATATTATGAAAAATCATTGTATAACTTTCTGACATTAACTCAGAGTTCAAGGAAATTGAGTGACAATGACATAATAAAACTCTATTCATTCACATATGCTTATTGATATGAAAAAGTTTTCTTAGTGCTTTTATAAAAATGGAAACTAAATATATAATTGATGCTGAATCTGGTTCCTGAATATTACTCAATATTCTGTGGCTATAATAACTAGCTGGAAGAAAAGCCCCACTAACATCTTTAAGAAACGCATTCATTTCCAGTAAAAATGTATTTTTATGCTTAATTGTTATTTATCAAAATTTGTATTATATTTGTGTTCTTTTGAGCAGTTTTGTACTGCTAATAATTGAATAATAACGATATTCAGAAGAAATGTTTCAACATTTATTACCTTCTGGCCACAGAAAATAAAAAATTAAAATGCAATTTATACTTTTGTTATGAAGAAATATAAGGTAATCAATAATTTATAAAGACTTTAAAACACAAAAAATTTATAACGTTAGGGTAAAATCCTGTGGGGATGTGGAATGCAAATAAGAATTCAAGGAGAGCAAGGAATGGTGTAAACTCTCTGCCCTTAAAGAAAGAAGAGTTTAGCCATTTATTTTTTAAATACATGGTTATGAGTAACAAATCACTATGGTATTCAGATTCCATTGGATACGTTTAAATGAGTAATTGGATAGTTTTATTTTAAATGTCAATATTTACCATATTCCAGAAATTACATCCTTTGCAACTGTTTAAACTTATGATGAATAATCTAGATGTCAACCTAAGAATATATAAGATACCTAGATTTTTTTTCTCTACAAATTGATTAGAGGGTGTGCCTGCACAAGGTCTGAATGCCCTTGATAAGACCTTGAACTAAGACACACTTATGGCTCTAGTAAATATCACTGCCCTAAAATCCTGCCTTGGGAGACAATGTTGTTGTAGGCAACTTGTAATGCAGAGGAAGATAGGAGGCAAGGGCAATATGAAATAGTGAGATGCAGCCTGCCATGGTGGAAAGAGCAGGGGTTTTGGAGTCAAACAAAACAGGGTTTGAAGTACTGCTCTGCTACTTATCAGCTGTGTGTCCTCAGAGCAGTCAATCAAAATCTGAGTCATGGTTTTCTCAGCTGTTAAAATAAAGGAAAATCTCTATCACACTGATTTCTTGTAGAAGTCAATGTAAAATGCCTGGGCTACTGCCTGGTACACAGTAAGAGCTATATAGCTGTTGATCCCTTCTACATTTCTGAGCCTATAATACCGGAAACGAACTTTGAATTTTCATTTTACCCGTTGATGGCCCAGAATAGCCAGTCTTTCATCTGTGGAATGTTTCTCTAGCTCTTGAAATAAAGTTGGTATTTGATAAGTATTTCTTAAAATGAAGTGAGTCACATTTTTAAACACAGGGTCTTTAGATTCTTGTCATCTCTAGACAAGTTCAAAAGGGAGAATGATGATATAGCTCCTATGCGTATTCAGCTATTTTCTAATAAATTGGGCTGGATGTCCTGGTATCTGGAAATGGTCTCACTGCTTTTAATTTTTTAAAATCCCTGTGTGAGTTAGCTTTTTGTTTGTTTGTATGTGTTTTAAACAGTAAACAGTTAGGTCCTTTAAAAAATAGTTTTCTAACTGATTTTGACAAAGAATAGAAACATGCAATGGGCCAAGTTGTAAACCACAGTTTTTTTTTTTTTCTTTTTTAGCTTAAGAGGCTTTCTGGTGCCCACTCATTGCACTTACTCAAATCAGGTGAGGATATGATTTTGGCTAAACATTTTAAAAAAAACCAGCTCAAGAACCCCAGGTGATACCATTCTATTCCCCTTGTGCTCAGGTGACCTCAGATTGGGATTTACTATGTAAATAATTAGCAGAGAAGTTATTGCAAATTATCCTCTCAACTGTCTTTTCCCACTCATTTATCATGTATCAATTCATTGTCTACCTATCCATTCATTTTTAAAATTTAAAAAGTTTTACTTTTATTGAAGTATAATTGATTTACAATATTGTGCTCATTTCAGGTGTATAGCAAAGTGATTTGGTTATACATATATATATATGTATATGTCTATATTCTTTTATTGATTCTTTTCCATTATAGTTTATTACAAGATATTGAATATAGCTCCCTGTGTTATACAGTAGACCCTTCTTGTTCCTCTATTTTATATATAGTAGTGTGCCTCTGTTAATCCCGCACTCCCCATATACCCCTCTTCTCCCTTCCCCTTTGGTAACTGTAAGTTTGTTTTCTATGTCCATGAGTCTGTTTCTGTTTTGTGAATAAGTTAATTTGTACTATTTTTAGATTCCACACATAAGTGATATATAATATTTGTCTTTCTCTGTCTGAATTACTTCACTTAGTGTGATTATCTCTAGGTCCATCCATGTTGCTGCCAATGGCATTATTTCATTCTTTTTTATGGCTGAGTAATATTCCATTGTTTATATACACCACGTCTTCTTTTACCACTCATCCGTTGATGGACATTTAGGTTGCTTCCATGTCTTGGCTATTGTAAAGAGTGCTGCTATGAACATTAGGGTGCATGTATCTTTTCAAATTAGAGCTTTTGTCTTTTCTGGATATATACCCAGGAGTGGGATTGCTGGATCATATAGTAACTCTATTTTTAGTTTTTTAAGGAGCTTCCATACTGTTCTCCATAGTAGCTGCACCAATTTACATTCCCACCATTCATTTTTTTAAATTAATTTATTTTTGGCTGTGTTGTGTCTTCGTTGCTGCATGCGGGCTTTCTCTAGTTGCGGCGAGCAGGGGCTACTCTTCGTTGCGGTGCGCGGGCTTCTCATTGCAGTGGCTTCTCTTGTTGTGGAGCACAGGCTCTAGGTGTGCAGGCTTCAGTAGATGTGGTGCATGGGCTCAGTAGTTGTGGCTCGCGGGCTCTAGAGCGCAGGCTTAGTAGTTGTGGCGCACGGGCTTAGTTGCTCTGCGGCATGTGGGATCTTCCTGGACCAGGGCTCGAACCCGTGTCCCCTGCATTGGCAGGCAGATTCTTAACCACTGCACCACCAGGGAAGCCCTCACCATTCACTTTTTGATTCTTGTGTTGAACAACTACTATGTTGCAGGTACTCTGCTAGATGCTGGGTATAGCAAAATGACTGTCCTCTAATGGTGGTGGGAATACCACACAGAACACAATTCGAATACAGAGGTAGCACCTGAATCCTGAAGACTGGGAAATAACAGACCACCTGGCAGGACTGGTTAAACAGTGTGAGCTGTAAAGTGATGAATAAGATACTTATTCATTTAGACGTTCTTTCATTCAAACAGTATATATTGACTGCCTGCTAGGTGAGAGGTGTTGGGATTTTAGCAGTGCATAATATGGACAACATTATAATTTGGAATGTGGAAATCTGTTTTCTTTTCAACCCTTGATCTACTTTGAATCGTAAGATCACAGATGTGGTTTTTGTAGTCATAGTTGTCTAAAACTTCACTAAATGTATGATGCCCAAGAGATTTTCATTCATCCATATGGAGCTAGCCTTTCACCTTATATGTTAGACAAATCCGACATTGACTTTTTAAAATGTTCACTGTTTGGTGATGATGCCCTTTCCCACACTCTGCCCTACCCTCTATACCCAGCTATGACTTTTGAACATTCTCCGAGATCATCAGCGCCTGCCTGGGTGCTTTTGTATAAGATATAACCTACACAATCATAGCCTGTGGTTCTTCCTCTTCCGAGTTTCCAAAATTTTCAGGACTTTCGTGCTACCGTGATGTGACCTTAATGACACATAGCCTTACATATATGTTCTACTCATGTGTGTGTCCTGCATTGCCTTTGATAACGTCAGCTCCTATAGAGCAGGCGAGAGCTTCTATTTAGCTCCTTTTGCAGTGCCAGTGTAATGTATTGTGACTGTAGATCATACCCTCAAATGTTGTTGACTTGCTCAGATCCTGAACACATGGCCACAGCTAGGTCAAGTGAACATGTCTGTTCAATTTCACATTCCTCAGCAAATCCGAGCTCAAGGTTATTTTTCTTGCAATCAAACTACAAGGCCAATTTCCTACCAGCTTTTGATAAATTCTTATGCACTCTCTCAGATCTCCTGCCAGCAACCATCTTGTCCTAGCAAATTGGAAAGCTTTAAAACATAATGCAAAGGAAGAGTGACAGGCAGAGACACAGCAGAGCAGAGCCTTTAAGGAGGAAAGCTACTTCCAGGAGTCTTGGGCCCACTGGCAGGCTGGTTGGAGGTGTATATTGAGGAGGGGGATATTTTGGCATCCTTCCCATTAACTAGTAGCTGCTTAGTTCATCTGGGCATAAGACTAACTCTGTTTCCCTATGATGGGAAAGCAATACGAATTGCCATGACATACACACTCCATGTTGAGGTGAGACAATACATTTCCCTGGCATCTCAACAGAAGTCTGCCTCACTTTGGACTGCTTTCTTCTGTTGGAATTCAGGGCATGCTTCTCAAATGTTGGTGTGCATCAGAATCATATGGGGCATTTGTTAAAAATGCAGATTTCTGGACCTCCCTAGACATATACTGTATGTCAATTTTAAATTTTAAAAAGATTTAAGCATTTAAAATATATCATCGTTTTTGTAACTCCATTTTTGTTTTCATTCACTTAAACATTAGAAAGGGATCTTCAAAATATTGAAGCGGTCCAGACCTCCCACAACCTCTTGGAGGCCCTGCAGTAGAGAAAGTGCTCTCAGCGAGAATTACCATCCCCCGCCATGCTCTCGCCTCCAACTTAGTGCGCATGTGCAGTGGTCTAGCACCGAGCCAGTTGCTAAATAGTCAGCAACCTGCCTCTCTTCCCCAAGGCTGCTAGGTGGTTAGAATTTCCTGTTTTAATCATTCTGGGGCCTCCTGGGAATTACTTTGATATTGGTTTATCTCGTTTAGAGCCCTGTGGTAACTTCAATCCAAGCACACAAACTCAGCTGCAAAACATAAAGGTCCAAAAGAGAGCCCTCCCTCCAGCTTCAGCTCCCTGCCCATCCATTGCCCCCAACACTTCCTGTACCCTAGTACTGATGGCCCCCAATAGCCCCAGACTGCAAGAGACCCCTCAGTGGGTGTTACAAACAGGTCTTCCTTCCTCCTGACAACTTGCAGTTGTCCTTTGAGCCGCCATTATGTCTGCCTCCTGCCCCACCCTGAGGAATAAAACGGCCCCTAATCCCTCCCCCAGTTATGTTGCTAGGTGGTTGAAACTGCCGCTCTGACCTCTCAAGGACTTGGTGTTACTTTTTTACTGGTTACAAAGTTTCCAGACCCTGTAACAACCTCAGCTCCAGTGCACAAATTCGGGTGGTAAACCTCAGGGCAAAGCTCAGAACCCACACACTAGCTCCACCCAGCTCTCCCATCCTCAGGGTCCCAGCTCCCCTCACATTTCATTACTGATACCAACCAGTCCCCCGTCTCCTTGCTTCATGAGCAATCCCAGCTGTTTGCAGACAGAGACCAGAGAGCAGGGAAGGAGCGACAAAAGAGGTTGTATTTGAGCTGGGCCTGGAGAGAGTGGCAGGATTTCTCCAGGCAGAGATGGAGGGAGAAAAACTTTCCCGCAAGAGGCAATAGTAAGAAAAGTCAGAAAGAGTAGAGAGGTTGAGCGTAGTCATTGAAGTCGAATGAACTACTCAAGATTTATTTACATTAGCAGTTCTCAAATTTCAGGGGCTATTAGACTCGCCTGGGGTGCTTGCGAAAATGCAGATGCCTGGGTCTCACCTCAGACCTGCAGAAACTGATGCTGTGGGGATGGGGGGGGGCTCGAGAATCTACACTGTTTCACAAGCTTCTTTGGGTGATTTTGACACAGGTGATTGTTAACCATCCTTTCAGAAACACTAATTCTGGGATTCCGCCTGCTGGTCCAGATGTATTCAGCAGGCCAAAGCAATGAAACAGCAGGTCTTCCTCATTCCTACCTGTCCCTGTCTTCCCATGGCCAACCCCTAACATCCCTCTGTCATTGGGACGGTGGGTAGAAGGTATAATTTGTGCACCCCCGAAGATAATGTTATTAGGCCGCCCAGCAATATGAAAAAAACTGGCTTACTGGGCTACTATGGAGAGATGACAGGGGAAGGAAGGAGGAACAAAGGCAGAATTAGTAACTGATAGTCTCCCTAGGCATTCTTAACGTGTGCACTGTACAGCCAAAGAGATGACCTTTGAACTAGTGAATGGGAAGGGAGGGGTGCCTGGTGGTTACTCAGGCTTGGCACGCTCTGGTCTTTCTTTGGGGGGAATGCTGATCATGTTTATTTAACATTCTCTGCAGAATTTATTTTTTTCTTTCTGTTTTAGTCAGATGTAATTGACATACAGCACTGTAGAAATTTAAGGTATACAGCATAATGACTTATATACATCATGATTACCACAATAAGTTTGGTGAACATCCGTCACCTCATATAGATACCTTGCGGTGCAGACTTTTTAGGATCTACTCTCTTAGCAGTTGTCAAATATACCATACGGTGGTGTTAACTACAGTTGTCATTTGTACATTACATCCCCAGGACTTATCTTACAACTGGAAGTTTGTATCTTTTGACCACCTTCATCCAATTCCCCCTCTCCCCCACCCCTTGCCTCTGGTCACCACAAATCCTATCTCTTTTTCTATGAGTTTCTTTTTTTTTCTTTTTTAAGATTCCACATATAAGTGAGATCATGCAGTATTTGTCTTTCTTTGACTTATTTCACTCAGTATAATGTCCTCCAGGCCCATCCGTGTTGTCTTTAGCAGGTTGTCTCGTACTGAGGACAATGAAAGTGGCAGAACAAAAGACAACTGCAAATTGATCCAGTGCCTTAGGTCCCTGAGACGCGGAAGGATCTGCTTTCCATCTTCTAAAATGGTCCTGCAAAGTCCTCACAAGTAGTCTGGGTTTTCTTTAGAGACCATTTAGGGTATGGAACACAAGTGTGCTCATGAAAACAACACAGGTTATAAACAATAGAGCTTAATTATCTTTCCCACTCTGATTCCAAGGGACGTGGCAGGGAAAGTAGGAAACAAATCAGTGAGGGCACTGGATCCCCGGAATTCCCTCCTTCGCACTCCACCTCTGACCCACTCTGTTGCCTTCAAATAAATCATCTACTTTCTGAGAGTCAGAATGAAATTTGGGCAGTTTTTAATTCATAATTTCTCATGAAATCAACCAATAGGATCACAGTGCTTCTTCAGTCCCTCACTACGTCATCTGTAGTCATGCAGAAGAGTTTCAGCTTTTCTCCTCTTCTTGTCTTCCCTGTCTTACTACAAGGTGGGCTGGGAGTGTGAGGGGAAGAAAAAAAGGCCTCAGGGAGATTGGATGATACAAATTTTAAAATGTGGTTCTCTCCCAGTAGACACTGCCACTCTCCATTGTTATATGAGGAAGGTGGCGCCTCAGTAGAGCACAGTATGGGTAAGTTTTGATTGAGGAATAGGAGGAAGAGCGAAGTTGGGAGCAGGATGCCGTAGCCTATGCAAGGTCAGAAGGAACAGCACTGTAGAAGCTTCTGGGTAACATAAGATAAGTATATCCTAGTTCAGACTTGGAAATAAACCATGTTGCTTTCTGTAGGTCTCCACTCTGTCACTGCAAACAAATATTCCTGTGATATCTCAGTGGTTCTCAAAGGAAATAAGCTCTAATTGGACTCCCAGGCCACAGTGAGCTCACGTGGTGAAAGAATTGTCCTCCCTCCCTCCTGACCAGGGGTGCTGGCCGTCATGGGATGGGGACTCTCTAAGTGCTTTCTGGAGTTACTGTCTTCTCTACATAAGTGCCTTTCTGGCCAGTTTCAAACATAATGGACCAGAAAATGAAATGCCAAATGTTCAACCTCTTAGCTTGCCTCTGGGAATGGGACATCAGACAGCTAGTTCTTTACATTTATCTAGAGCTTTACGCTTTCCCAAGCACTTTAACATACTTTCTCTCATTTGATTCTCACACCCACCTGCGAAGTTGTCAGGACATCGATTATCCAGTGCAGATGTGGCAACTGAGGTCTGGAGAGAGAAATTGCTTCTTGAGGGTCACACATCTGGTTCGTGGTAAAGCAGCTCTGGAATCCAAGTCTTCTGACCCTAGCTTCCACTCAAATCTGCCACTCACTTGGTTCACTTACTATCTATGGGTATAGTGCTCAGACAGGAGCTTCCCTCACAGGATTCAGTGGGCTAACGCCTGGAAAGCTCAAGCTCTCTTTGACATCCTGCTACACCCCCTCCCCCATCAGGAGCTCTAGGGAGCCTGACCTTCTCCGCATCCTCATTCAAATCCCCGTGTCTGTTCCTCACTCTCCTGCCTTGGTCTGGGCTCACCAATACCCCGAAACAAACGCTCCTTGTGCCCTCTCTCACGTCCCCAATTAAATTGCAACTCAACGCTTTACTCCTCCAAGAGCCTCCCTAGAGTGAAGGAAGGCATGAGGGATTGGGGGAAATTTTTTCCCTTTTATATTTTGATTGCTGTGTTTTTCCTAGATAGGAGAAGAGTGCTGGCTTGTTCTTATCTCTTAGTCGGCAGCTCAAATATCATCTCCTCAAAGAGACCTTCCCTGAGCCACCAATTTAGGGCGGGTGCCTTCGTTACTCTTATCTCACAGCGCCCTGTTCTCTTCTCTCATACCGATTGCCACAAATCACCTGAATTGTTTCGCCTATGTTTGCTTATTCTTAGGCTCCCCCCTAGAAGAAAATTCCACTGAAATTAGGCACTTTGTCCTTTTCAGTTCTGCAGTCCTAAAGCCTGGCGTGGAGCAGGTGTACAATAGATTTTTGTAGAAGGAATGAATTGGAGAGCCAAAGGCAGATATGAAGTGAAGGGAGCATCAGTAATATTATGTATCGGTTTTCAAGTATATCATCTTATTTCATCTTCACAACAGCCTGCTGAGGTAGGTTCTGTTACTATTTCCATTTGATCAATAAGGCTCACCAGAGTGAAGACATTTGTCTAAGGACACACAGCTAGAAACTGGTGGTCCGCAATTCAAATCTGGATTGAGTTGACTCTAGAACCATAGCTCTTAAGTGCTCAGGTACACTGTCGCTTGGGGAAGTGCACTGAGTGGGATTTCACAACGAGCAGCGTGTTTTCTCCTACATGACAGAAACAGAAACGGAGCCTGACCACGGTTCCGAGATTTTGACAAACAGATCCCTCTATATACACTTGGCCGGGCCTCTGTTTGCCCCGGTTTCTCTCCTGCTTGTTTCCTTCAGTTTCTCTGCTACAGAAGTGACATTTGCAGGGTTCTTGCTTTCAGCACTGCAGGTCAGACACTGCACAATTCTGGTAGCGCCATTCATAGCAGATGTGGCAGTCCTGAAACCCACTGAACTGCTTGTCACCTTTTCTGGGCGTCTCCAGAAAGGTAAATAGAACCTTTCAGTCAAGCAGGCACAGATTGTTCTGCCTGCCTGCATCTTGAAGTTGGGGAGTGAGGAAGCTTTTCCTTTGGGAGGACAGAGGCAGTCAGATGGTGGTGAGCATGGGGATTTGCTGAGCTCACCCAGCAGTTTTCAGAAATAACGGAGACTAAGCCCATCAGGGCTTCCATTTCTGAGCCTGGGAAGAAGTGAGAGGTGTGTCTTATCACCTGGTTGTGGAAAAATCTACAGGTCTGTCCCCATGTGGGATTATTACTGGTCTCACGTACTCAGATTGTCATAGCATGTGCCGTCTAACTTCCTGCCTCACTGATCGGGAGCTTCCTTTTAACCTCCCAGGCCATACTTCTATCTTTTAGATTTCTTGTAAATAACACCTCCTGAGGAGTCACTGGGCCTGAGTTCACCCTGACCTAACTCCTTACGCATAGCAGATGCTCAATCCTTGTAGAAAGAATGAATTAACGAATGAACAAACTTGCCATGGAACCCTGGGCAAGTCTCAACCTTTGGAAACCCGTTTCCTCACCTGTAACATGCAGATAGTCGTGCGTACATTCACAGAGTTCTTGTGAGGATCAAACAAGACACTATACGCAAGTGTGCTTAGTAAAGTATAAAGCAAGGTATTAACTATAATTATGAAATCCATCATCTAGGCAGATTTCCTTTCAGTTAGATAATGCCCCTCCCCATTGCCATACATTTATTCAACTCCAAACACTAAACACTTGCAAAGGATATAAACTCACATTATGTATTTTTTAAAACATGGTTGACAAACTATAGATCAGAGATTTTCCCAAGCTTCTCCCCATCAATTAGTGAAGAAGTATGTGTTGGGTACCTACTATGTGTCCCACATTTTACTAGGCATCAGGTGAGTGTAAAGAAAACCTAAAGCAGAGCCCCTGTCTTCACAGAGCTTCGGTCTACAAAGGTAGAAAAGAGACATATTTCGAAATAACTAGAGTAGAAGTTGGCAAACCATGGTCGGCCTGCCACTTGGTTTTGGATAGCCTGCGTGCTAGGAATGGTTGTTACATTTTTAAATGGTTGAATGAAAATCAAAAGTTAGAATAATATTCTTTGAGACAGGGACTTCCCTGGTGGCACAGTGGATAAGAATCCGCCTGCCAATGCAGGGGACATGGGTTTCATCCCTGGTCCAGGAAAATCCCACATGCTGTGGAGCAATGAAGCCCGTGCGCCACAACTACTGAGCCTGCGCTCTAGAGCCCGCACCACAACTACTGAGCCCACTTGCCGCAACTAGAGAAAGCCCGCACGTGCAGCAACGAAGACCCAACGCAGCCAAAACTAAAATTAAATCTTTAAAAAAAATTCTTTGAGACAAAAATTATATGAATTTCCAATTTCAGGGCCCATAAATAAAGTTTTATTGGCACAGAGCCATGCCCACTTTTTAATGTATTTTCTATGGCTTCTTCTGCATTTTAAGAACAGCATTGGATAGTGGTGACAGTGATCTTACAGTTCACAAAGCCTAAAATATTCACTATCTGCCCCTTTAGAGAAAGAAACGTCAACCCCTAAGCTAGAGGACAATAAGCTTAGGTTTGGTCAGCTTGTCAGTTGCTCTGTTTTCACACTTTAAAATGTTCTGGGAAGTCATATGCATTAAAGATTCATTAATTTTGGGAATTCCCTGGCGGTCCAGTGATTAGGACTCTGCACTTCCACTGTCGGGGGCCCGGGTTTGATCCCTGGTCGGGGAACTAAGATCCCACAAGCCGTGTGGCATGGCCAAAAATAAAGAAAAGAATTAGAAAAAAATCATTACTTTGTTCATTTATTCAATAGATATTAAGTGAGAGCCTACTATGTTTCAGACCATGTATCCTGGTTAAGACTGGAGGGACTCCAGTATAAAGTATCTCTGCATTAGTATCAAGGAAAAACACTGTGGCATAACCTCCTAGAAGATTCATCGGGTGATGGAAACTTCTCTGTGCTTCCGGAAGTCTTGAGGGCTAGGCCAATGGGAACTCGATGGAGTCAGTGAGAGGATTCTAATTCCAGTCATTCAAGACTTCTTTAATAATTGGCGCTGATTTTCTAATGAATGAGAAGGCCTATCGTACTTTCCTTTCACTCTGGGTGATTCCCAATATGCCACATTTATTAAGAGCAGCTTTGAGATAAATATATTTCTCATCAAGACTTTGTGATTAGTTCACAGTTTTATAGGCCCAGGTACTTCTAAAAGTTCAAACAGGGGAAATTGGGAAAGAGAACAGAGGAAAAAGCAAGATAATCCTATGATGGAAGAAGGGAGAATAAGAAAGAGAAACATAATTACCTCCCCTCACCCCATTTCTACTCTTAGATCGCTTCTATGTTCCTCTTTTAAACAAAGGCAGATTTACCTTGACAGCTGACATAATGTAATTTTGCTGTCAGATCTCAAGTAAAAAGCAGAGTATTGCAGTAGGTCGTAACCTCCGAGGCTCCTCTGGGGTATTTTGGCTTCTGTGTTGTAGCTAAAGGCCACCTCCTGGCCCAGGCTGTCTCTCACGCTGAACCGGGCTACAACACAGGGCTCTGGTGACCACAGCAAGAGAGAGACCTAATTAATATTAATCACTCAGATCTCATGTTTAGTTTCTAAACCTCAAGCTGCTCAGAAATTAAAGAACATTTGTATCAGATAGCTTTCCAGTCAATTGATTCTTGGTGCCGAGAACAGGAATCAAGGCAGAAGCCAAGAAGAACACATTCCTCAACCATGGCCTTTGGGCCACGGACATTTGACTTTTCCACCAGTATTATTTGTAGCCTATGAAGAGAACATTCAGAAGCCAATCCATAGGAAGGCCAGGTCTTCTTAGCTTGTTTCCATGTTGTCCATCCATAGTTGTTATTTTATGTAGTGGTTGAAGGCACCTTTGGCTTGGGGACTGTTGCACAGACCTGATCCTTTGCAAAATTGTGATGATGGTGACATTTTCCTCCAGTGCCTCCAATCTCTTTCTCTTATTGGTGTCCTATCTCCAGTCTTCTTCGGGTACATTTTCCTCACTCGCTTGGCTCCCCATGAAAACCTGATCTCAGTAAGGGATTGAACTCACACTGAGTCATAAGTCACCTACTAACAACTTAAAACATATTTGCGTTATAACTGGGGACAAGGTCCTAAGGTGAGGGATTTCAGCAGGACGGTGGGAGGATGTCTATGAGTCCTCTGAGATTTATGCTAAATTGTATGCATGTTTTGCTTCATCAGATTATCAAAGCAATCCATGACCTGAAAAAGGTAAAGTGCAGTCTTAAAGTAAAGAATTGAAATGCAAATAGTGAAACTTGAAACTGCAGTTCCATGACTGTCAACCCCATGAGAACAGGGACCACATCTTTCTTGCTCCCCTGTTACCTACTGTATCCCCAGTGCCAAGAACGTAGTAGAGTACATGGTAGTCTCTCAATAATCATTTGTTAAATTCGTTCATTTATCCATCTAAGAGATAGTTACTGTTAAGTGGATGGATGAAGGAGTAAAGGAATCAGCTGGCAGAAGAGCAGAGGTATTCTTTGGACATTAGACCCTACCCATCACTTACATAGTTGGTCCTGTTTCTGTTTGAGTTACCCAAGATAGTCTCCATGACAACTACTGATGTTCCTGATGAAGATCCAGGACAGGTGAGTCTGGGATGCAGAGAAGCAGCCCAGGCATCTGCCCTGTTTGGTTGTCCTTTAGCACAGGGAAAGAAAACCCACTTCCCTTCACTTGTCCTCTTCCCGTTTCCACTTGCATCTTTGTCGGGCACCAAAATCATTACCAGGCAGCAGCAGGCAGGCATCAAGGGCTCAGCAGAGACCTGCCAAAGTATAACCCTCACTATTCTGAGGCAGAGTGCTCTCATCCCCAGCAGATGCGGGCTCTCAGACAGCTTGCTGACAAAACCACGAGTGGGTGTTGATGAGAATCAACAGGAATCCATTTCTGTGTTAGACCACCAGGGGGAGGGCCAGGCCCAGGCAGGGCTGGAAGTCTGAAAATGCGGCCTTTGGCGCCTCCTGCAGCGTTTGCGGAGAGAATGCTCCTCTCTCCTCCCCTGAAGCTGGAGGGTGGATAGTCAGTCCATTTGCTGGTGTGGATATAATTTCAAGTGAGGCTTTCAAGCATCCAAGAGCTGTCTGGGAAGGAACAGGGCTGAGAGGGCCCAAGGCAGGATGTGTAAGTTGAACGAGGAGTTCTTGTCATGCCAATAAGCTTCGTAGCTCTGAACTTTTTACCCTCTGTGGGTGTGATGATTTCAGGTGGGTTGTCTGATCGTTCATTTGGGGAGGCTGGGGGTATTAGGGACAGAACTAAGAAGAAACCAGAAGTTTGAAGTCTGGTGGGCGAAAAAAAAAAAAAGGAAAGAAAAGGAGACCGTGTGTGTGTGTGTGTGTGTGTGTGTGTGTCTGTGTTGGGGGCTGGGGGGCAGGAAATCTCAGCTGAGGAAAACAGAATAAGTCACTTAGTCTCCAGAAACAAGGAGAAGTCTCCTTAGAGGATCCCTCTGGTTAGAAGACAGGGGAGAGTTCGTGAGTCAGTGAACCAAGTAGAAGGGTGAAGCTGGGGGGAGTCTGAGGTTGTGTGGAAGGCTTGCACCAGGGCCTGAGGGGTTGGGATGCAGGCAGGAAAGGAGGAGGTATGGTTTCATTATTACTTTGGATCAGACAGACCTGCTGGGGCCCTTATGAAGAGTGTGCCCTTGGGCCAGTCACTTTGACCTCTGTGCCTCAGTTGCCTCACCTATAAAATTGAATTGTTAATAGTACCTACCTCAGGTAGTTGTAAGGATTTAATGAGAAAATATTCATGAAAAGTGCTTTGTATAGTGTCTGGCACATTATAAGTGCTCAATAAATGGTAGTTATTATTATTTTTTTAACATCTTTATTGGAATATAATTGCTTTACAATGGTGTGTTAGTTTCTGCTGTATAACAAAGTGAATCAGCTATACGTATACATATATCCCCATATCCCTTCCCTCTTGCGTCTCCCTCCCTCCCACCCTCCCTATCCCACCCCTCTACGTGGTCACAAAGCACCGAGCTGATCTCCCTGTGACTAGCTAGCTATTTTACAATTGGTAGTGTATATATGTCCATGCCACTCTCTCACTTCAGCCCAGCTTACCCTTCCCCTTCCCCATGCCCTCAAGTCCATTCTCTATGTCTGCATCTTTATTCCTGTCCTGCTCCTAGGTTCTTCAGAACCATTTTTTTATAGTAGTTATAATGATATGAGATAGAAGGTGCCTGGGATTTAATAAAGGCTTGTATCTATGCCAGATATTCACTGTATTCTTATTGCTGATTTTTCTAAGCCTTAGGAAACTGAGAAAGACCTCAGCTTGGGACTAGAGGTAGAGGCAAGGGGCTTGTCCAGGTAAGGTCTGGGTAAGGTAAGGCAGTCAACCCGGGGTGCTGTGCTAAGCCAGGTAGACAGCAGCATGAGGGCTCAGCATGGGGATGTGGGAAGCCACAAAAGCAGATCCCATCTTTAAAAATTATTTTTCTAAAGGCAGGCTCTAAACTTCATCATCCAGCTCCTAGAGGTGTGACTCTGCTTCATGCTTCTCCTCCTTGCTGGGACATGTTTCCTGTTGGCACAGGAAAGACTTCCTTCCCATCTGAAGATATTTTCATGCGGAATCAAAGAATGGGAGGTAGAAAGGAGCGAGGCCAGCTCCTACACTCTTACTGCCCCCCCCCCCCATAAACACCAGGCCAATCCTTGCTGGTGTGCAAGCTATTTCCCTGCCAGAAATGAGATCTGAAAGCCAGCCTCACTTTTCTGTCTTTCCAGATTTGACCTCAAGGCTCAGCTCAATGTGTAATTTCTAAATCAACCTCACAACAACGCAATCAGATAGGTACTGCTTGGGGGGTAGCCAGAAAAACAGAAATCACTTTAAGCCTTTCAAACATGGAGATTTAATACAGAGGGTAGTCACAGGTGATGGAAGAGCTGAGAAACCAAGAAGAGGGCAGTGAGGCAACTCAGAGATTAGCAGCAACAGGAAGCCCCTTTTATCCCTGGAGTTGGAGGGACGACTGGAAGACGTGGTGAGTGGTGTTTCCAGAGCTTGTAGACTGGGGCTATCTGGTGGGAGCTCGAGCCAAGATGGGGCTGCCCTGCAGAAGCTGGGGCCAAGGAGGGGTGGGATGCCTGGTGGTAGCTGGAGGTGAGCCACGTAGGAAACACAGCTGCTGCTGGGGTTGCCACAAAAAGTGAGGTTGGCGATGGGGAAGAAATATCCTAGCTTCTCTCTTCTTCATACCTTCTGGTTGGTCAAACCCACACAGAAACAAATGGCAAGGGACTGTGGGGAATGTAGTTCCCTGATACAGAACAGAGCAGGAAATGAACAGGGAATGGATCTGAGAGTAAGCAGCAGATGAAAAGCCTAATTATCCATCCCCATTTTACAGAGGAGTCAAATGAGGCAGAAAGAGGTTAAGTTGCCCCAAACTACACTAAGTGGCAGTCCAGGTTTCAAATCCAGGCAGTCTGACTACTCCTGAACCCATGCTGTCTGCAATCACTACCATTATATACTCACGGTAAGAGCACTATTGTTATTTTACTCAAGGCAGACTTTTCCCTCTAGATTTAAAGCTCCCTGAAGGCATCTACTGTGTCTTTACCTTTATATCATTTATAGCGCCTAGGTTTTGTGGATTTTTCCGAACCTACCAGAAAATGTAGATTTTTGACTGAAATGGGATTATCAGCAGGTTTTCATAGGTTCCCCATAACCTGGGGTGAGTGGAGGGGACTATGAAAATGTCCTCTGCCATTCTGAATGTTTGGTTTCTTGTTAGTGAAATGTAGCAATTTCTGATCAGATTCCAGACAATGGTTTGGCAACAGGGAAAAGTCTAAGCGGCAATGAGAAAAATCGGTATCTAGATTGCTTGAGGGCATCCCAAAGGGAAGAGACAGTCATTAAAATTTGAAATGGCTTGGCTCCAATGTCATAAAATTTCTACAACTTGAATTGAGCAGCTCCTTCACTTGGGAAGAGGATATACTATCCCTTAGATGACTTGGCTGGCAGTGTTTATGTTTTATTCTGTTTTATTAAGCAACAGGTCTTGGGTACTAAGAGTACTCAGTTATGTTGGAAGAAGTGTCAGTGATTTCCTATCTAAATGAAATCTACAGGCACAGGAACTGGTAGGACAAGGTGATCGGACAGTTCAGAATGGTGGTATAACTGGGGCAGGAAAGAAGATGTGTTAGAGACCTTGTAGTGAAAGTGCATTTCCAGTGCCTCTTGGCCTCAAGGTTAAGTGTCAATGTGATAGGATAGTGGTTCTGTGCATGGGCCTTGGTGTTAGACTACCTCAGTTCAAATCTAGGCTCTACCACTCTCCAGCATATGGCTTTACCAGTATACTGGGGAACCATACATATTGTAATACAGTCCACTACTCTGGTTTTTCTCCTACCTCTCTGGTTGTTCTTTCTCAGTTTCTTTGCATGATCAATTCTGTCTTTCCAACCTCTAAACATTGGAGTACCCTGGGCCTCATTTTTGGATCTCTTTTCTATGCACAGTCACTCCTGTTGTGATCTCTCCAAGTCCCATGGTTTTAAATACTGTGCACATACTGCGACTCCCAAATCTCTGTCTCCAGCCTCTCTGCTGGACCTGTAAACCACTGCCTACCCAACATCTCCACTCAGATGTCTAATAGGCATTTCTCACTCTACATGTCTAAAACTCAACTCTGGATCTCTGCCCCCTCCCAAGCCTGTTCCTTTCCCACTCTTCCCCAACTCAGTAAGGGATGAATCCACCCTTGCAGTTACCCAAGGCCCCAAATCATGGTGCCATCCTTGACTCCTCTCTTTTGTTCACACCCCACATCTCCATCAGCAAACTGGATCTATTTTTGAAATATATCTAGAACCTGACCATTTCTCATTGCGTCCTTCGTGACCACCCTTGTCTAAGCCACCAACAGCTCTTGTCTGGGTCCATGTAATGGTCTCATAATTTGTCTCTGTCCCAGTACCATTCCATCTTTTTTCAATCAGCCACAACAATCTTATTAAAATGCCAGTTAGATCATGTACCTCCTCTGTTTAAAACCCACAGCTCCCCATTTCACTCAGAGAAGAAGCCAAAGTCTTCACAAAGGTCTATCCGGCCCTACATGATCTGTCCCTCACCCCCATTACCTCTCTGACCTCATCTCTTACTTCTCTCCCCTTTGCGTACTCCACTTCAGTCACACTGGCCTTCCCAAGACTGAAATCAAGGTGTCAGCATAACTCAGCTGTTATCTAGAGACTCCGGAGAAGAATCTGTTTCAAGTTCATTTATGTTGTTGGCAGAATTCATTTCCTTGTGGTAGTAGGACTGAGGTCCCCACTTCCATGCAGGCTGTCAGCTGGGGGCCATTCTCAACTCCTAGAGGCTGCCCATATTTTTTTTACCACATGACTCCATCTTCAAGCCAGCAATGACACATCAAATCCTCCATGTGCTTCAAATCTCTGACATTCTCTTCTGCTACCAGCTGGAGAAAACTCCGCTTTTAAAAGACTCGTGTGATTAGATCAGGCCCACCTGGATAATTTCCCTGAGTAGTAACCTTAATTATATCTGCAAAACCCCTTTTGCCATGTAATGCAACGTAATCACAAGTGTGCTATCTCATCATAGTCACAGTTCTAATGATTAGGGCGGGAAATCTTGGGGGAGCATTTTAGCACTGTACCCGCCACAATAATAGTCAGACTGAGAAACTGACCAATCAGAATGTACGCCAACAATAGCACTGGAGCAGGGGCGTGGATAATACCTGCTGCTCCAGGTGTTACACTTTACTTGCTGGATTGTGAGGTGACCTGGAGGTGTCCCAGAGGCAACAGCCGGAGTGGCAGCTATTTACCAACTGGTATGAATATATTTTTTTTTTTTTTATTTATTTGCGGTACGCGGGCCTCTCACTGTCGTGGCCTCTCCCGTTGCGGAGCACAGGCTCCGGACGCGCAGGCTCAGCGGCCATGGCTCACGGGCCCAGCCGCTCCGCGGCATGTGGGATCTTCCCGGACCGGGGCACGAACCCGCGTCCCCTGAGTCGGCAGGCGGACTCTCAACCACTGCGCCACCAGGGAAGCCCCAAGTATGAAAATATTTTAACAACCAGGGACTGTAATAGTGCATAGCAGTTGTTTATCTAGTTACAAATCATGGTGTAGCGTGTGAAGTGCTGCCTTCTTCTCTGAGCTTTGAGAGTCTGAGGTTGGTCCTGGATGACTAGGGGAAGGCGGGGAGACCACCTGCCCTCCTTGGCACTGCCATGGTGTGCAGTGGCCCCTTCCAGCCTTGCCTGCTGTTTTTGCGGCGCCAGGTATTTTTCTGAAGAATGTCTTCATTTGCATGGTTGTCTTACGCAGTGGGAGAGTCCATCCATCATCTGAGCCTCCAAATGCCGCCACCTCAAGGGAGACAACCAGTCCTACATATATGGCCTCTCCCCAAGCCATCCAGCAGATGTGGCTTAGTGAGGCAAGCGCTGTTTACTTGCTCTCAGCATTAGCGTGGACACTTCACAGCAGCCAAAGAAACCGAGGGTTCTTATTAACTTGCTTAGTGAAGCTTGACCACAGATCATCATGACCCTCATGTTTTCTGAGGACCGATCTCAGGCAACAGAGATGCCCTTTGTGGGTGAGTTGGGGTAGGAAGAGGGCCTGAGTTAAATGACTTTTCTGGGACTGGTCTGTTTCTCCCACCTAATATTTATATATGGGTGAATTTGATTAAAATGGTATCAAGGACAGCTTCACGTGATGGAACTGGGAGCATACACATCAGGAACGACAGAGACAAGGTGGATGTGTTGAAAGAAGTGTCACAGAGGGAAATAAGCAGCTTGAGGGAGATGTAAAGGATAAAGGGAGGAGAGTAAATCACTGCTAATTGCAAACAACACTAATAATAATATACAATATGGCCAGCTTCACCTGCTGATGTTGGCGGGGACCACAGAGCACAGGTGAACAGATTCACAGTGAAGCCTGTCAGTAACTGAGTCTCTACTTAGACTGAGTCAGCCTGGGGTACCTTTTGAAGTAGGAGAGATTTTTGTCTTCAGTGGCTTCCCTTCCTGTAACCTTTCCCTCATACCTGGGCCTTTCTAAAAACTGCATTAATACTGAAGTGGAGATGTTGCAGGTGGAATCAAATCTACTTGCTGGTCTTTGCCATGTAAGCAGAACCAGATATTTTTGGAATCAGGTTGCCCAATATCAGGATCCCACTGGATCCGATTCCAAATGGTAAAGACACATTAACAGAGGATCCCAAAGCAGCGGGTAGTATTCAGGATGGTTGGTCATGACTCTAGATGTGTGATATGATATAGACCCTATTAAGGCCATCTCTCTGCAAACCCCACCCCCTAGCTCTCTCTCAAGCTGAGGTGTTTTCTTCAGGTGCAACAGTAGGTAGCATGCAAACACAACTTACTACCAGCAAGTGAGAGAGCTGGAGTTGAAGATTTCTACCCTTCCTAGCAAAATGTCACTGAGCTCAGTAGGAGACGCTACAGCCCTATCTCCCTTTTCCTCTGCCATTAGGAACAGTCAGCTGCAAGACAACCAGGGAGAAAATGACAAATGCCTCAGCATGAATATTGCCATCTTCGGTAGGAGTAGGGCGTTTGGCTGGTAGGCATAGTGGTGGAAATATAAGCCCCTGAAATTCTATGCCTTTCCCCCTTATAAAGACAGGCTAGGAGTGAGCATAGAGTGTTTCAGAGTTGTTGGCCTAGTTGGGTTTGAAGGAGAGAGAGAGAGAAAGAAATGGAACTATATTCCACTTCAAAAGCAACAGATAGATAGCATTTCAACCTAGAAGGGACCTTGAGAGCCTATCCTATTCACCTGTAGACACTCAGACTCATAGGATATCAGAGCTGGCAAGGATATTAAAGACCATCGAGTCAGACACACAAATGACCAACAGGTACATGTAAATCAAAATTACAATGAGATATCACCTCATACCTGTTAGAATGCCTATTATAAAAACGATAAAAGATAAGTTGTGGTGAGGGTATGGAGAAAAGGGAACCCTGGTGCACTGTTGGTGGGAATGAAAACTGGTGCAGTCATTATGGAAAACAGCATGGAGGTTCCTTAAAAAATTAAAAGTAGAGCTGCCATATGGCCCAGAAATTGCACTTCTGGGTATTTATCTGAAGGAAATGAAATCACTGTCTTGAACAGATATCTGTACCACCATATTCAGTGCAGTATTATTCACAATATACAAGACATGCAAACAACCTAAGTATCCATTGACGGATGGATAAAGAAAGTATGGGTAAGGAAAATATAGTATATATATACACGTACACAACTAAAGATACAAATTCACTGATACTCAAGTAAGCAGGACCTCAGATAGCCAGAACTTCTTTGCTAATACTCCATTTCTAGAAATGATAGTTAGATCATAAGAAAATAAGCTAAGTTTAGATGTTTATTTTGACATCAAAAACCAGGACAGAGCTTGGACTGATCCCATATCCTATACCTTCACCATTTCTAGTTTAGAGTAATAAACGCTACTGATCTAAACGATAACATGATGGTCAAAGATTCAGCGATAGACTCTACTTAAGAGCATGCCACAGTGGACTGCAGTTACTCATACACTGTTGATAAAAAAAAAAAAATAGCCACTCTCTGAGAAGGTTGTCCTTGGCAATGGACTGCTCAGTTTTGGGAGGGAGATGTCTGCAGTGAAGATGGAGATAAAGCCCTCCCACCTACAGAACTGGATCAGCTCAATCGACCCTGGAGATTAGTGAGGGGATATGTTGTAGCCAAACTGCTCATACCTCCTGAGCTCTTCTTACTAAGGCAAGAAAATGGATTCAGAGATTTAAACATAATTTTAACAGGTAACCAAAAAGTCTTATTAACTAGAACATCTTCTAGACTACTGCGATCCAATGGACTGAGTCCAAACTGAGTTACCTTGGAAAGAAATAATTCAATCTAATAGCTGGAAAAGCTAATGTAAAATAACTAAGGCAGACAGACTATATCATTGAGTTTCCAATGGGCTCCAGGCCACTGTCACCACTCCTGAAACCAAGGTAACCGCCCTTATAGAGCAGAGCTACTCACGGCAATAAGCTGGTAGGAGTTGTTCATCATGGCGATCAGCATGTTCAGCAGCACTACCAGGGAGATGACATTGTACGTCCCAAACATGGTCGCTCCCACAAACTCTGTGAACTCGTGTCTGGCTTTTACATTGGTAACATAGAGATTCAAAAGGCCGAATACAGACCAGAAGAGTGACTGAAGGGTTTCAAAGAGCCTAAAAGAGATCAAAGAATAAGTTAGTTAATTCTCTAGGAGGAGCAAGAAAAGAGCAAAAACGTGAGGTGATTTGCTTAATTAATAAGGAGGCTGCCTGATTTGCATCCCAACAGGTAGACTCATGATCTCACGTATTTTGGTCTCTTCCCCAACACGAACCAGCCAGGTCAGTTTGTTTGTTCCCACTTCTATGTCTTACGCTTTGCCTTTCCACCTGGAATACCATCTTCCTCTTCCCAATCTATGCAGAGCCTATAATTTTCCAAGATTTATTTCAAGGGCTACTTCCTACACCAAACTTTCTCCTTCATCTTCAGACCATGTGTTTTACCACCTTTCTAATTACATAGAGGCAGTAAGTGCAGTGGCTAAGAATATGGTGCTTGGATTAGATTGCCCTAGGTTAAAAACTCATCTCTGACACTTGCCAGCTGAGTGAACATGAGCAACTTAAACCATTTCTGATACTTCTTTTGTGGTTCCCACAGGGCCCAGAATGGAGCTAAGCTCAGTGGAGGAGCTTAAGGATTCTTGAATGAACATTTATATGAATTATTTTTAATGATATATTAACTAACAATTATTGAGGACTTACTATATAAGCATACTAGGCACTTTACATATATTAACATTATGATCCTTATAAAAACTTTATTGTTACTGCTGTGGAAACAGAGGTTCAGAGATTGAATAACTTGCCCAAGGTCACCCATTTATATGATTTATATGTGCTGAGCCGGAATTCAAATCCAGGTTCTTCTGACCTCCCCAAACCACTGCATTATTCTACATTAGGTGGCTTCACAAATTATGGTTTCCTCTCAGAGTCTCCACATCCAAATATGTAACTTTTGCAACGATATGTTTTGGGGGTCCAGGGTTTCTTTTGCATCATATTCAGAAATCTGTGCATACAGCAATACAGTGCAGCCAGTTCCTGGGTGGCACAAACCAACCTTTTCCCAAGCACACGGAAGAGGCATAGAAGTTAAGAAATGCTACTTTAAGAATAGATGTAGGGGGCTTCCCTGGTGGCGCAGTGGTTGAGAGTCCGCCTGCCGATGCAGGGGATGCGGGTTCATGCCCCAGTCCGGGAGGATCCCACATGCCGCGGAGCGGCTGGGCCTGTGAGCCATGGCTGCTGGGCCTGCGCGTCCGGAGCCTGTGCTGCGCAACGGGAGAGGCCACAACAGTGAGAGGCCCATGTACCAAAAAAAAAGAATAGATGTAACTTTTCAATTGCTCAAAATGTGTTGTTTTTATAGCCCAATATATTTTGAGAGGCTGAGGGATTGGTTCTCGGGTTCATTTCAGGGGTATGTATGGACAGTGTTTTAAAGATTTCCTCTGTCTGGGAGTGGTCTTACCCCTGATCTCTGCATGGCTGTCTCCTTATCATCATTAAGGTCTCAGTTCAAATGTCACTCCCTCAGACAGGGTCCCCAGGGTCACTCTACCTAAAGTGGCTTCACTGGTTATTCTCTATCCTGTTGTCTTGTTTCAGTTTTTTGGTAGCACTTAAAACTCTAAAATTAATTATTTAGTAAATTTTTGTTTAAATGTTGATTTTCTGTTCATCCCCACTAGAATGTAAGCTCTATGAGGAAAGAGACAGACATACAGCTACTATGTACCTGGCACGTAATAGGCACTCAATAATATTCGTTGAATAAATGAATGAAGACATATTACTATTACAGTTATCACTGGATTAAGGTCTAGAAGATTCCAAACCCATTGACAGTTGCACATTCAGTAGGCTGCACAGTGAGTGTTAGTTCATTTTGATGAAGGTTGTGCTCTGCAGTGGCCTAATTCTCAGGGGGCCTGCTTCGGGGCTGCCTGGGCAACGTGCACATAGCCCTTTCCAACCTGTTAAATGGCTCCTCTCTAATCATTGTGGATAGCTTCCACTGTCTTTTCAGTATCATATTACTTGAGAGCTAGCCAAGAAGGAAGAAATCTGTTTTTTGTTTGATGAAAGTAAGCGCCAGATGGTGAAACATTTGAGAATCAACAGTAAGATGAGAGTCTGGACTTCAAGGGCCAGGGAACAAGAACCAGAATATGGCAAGTCAGACCTATCACAGGATCTGAATTTCCAGGAGATTCTACAAGTCAGGGCCAGGCAATACAATGCATCCCAGACACAGGCAGAGTTTCAAAAATGGGGCAGATATAGGGTTCAAGAGTCTGGTTCTGTTAGGAAGGCCTATCTAGGACCTGGCCGTGTCCGTTTGATGTCAGGGCAGGCAGGAGGCTGGCAACGGCACAAGAAGCTAGCCCAGCAGCTGGATAAACAAAAGCCAGGGAATATATCGTTCAGAGAAACAGAAAGCAGATGCAGCAAGTAGGAATGACGCTGAAGAACCAGAGTCGCTGGAAGTTGAGTGTCCCTGAATATAGAAAGCATTCATTACGTGTTTCTTGACTGCATGACAGACAACAAGGCCACAAGCCAGGGCAAGTATGTCATCAATATGTTGGCAGGGTCTTACTTCATCAGTTGCTTCTCCAGAATGGACGATGTTACACTCCTCCACCCCCAGCCCCGTAACAATGAAGATTGCAGTGGTTAACGCTTGCGTGTAGAGTTTAATACTAGCCATTCCAATGACTGATACAAAGATTCCTAAAAGTGAAAGTCTGGGCATTTAAAATCTGCCCTAAACTGTGGTGATATTCTAGTTAGGGAGACCCTATAGGTATAACTGTACAAGAGATAAGAAAAGGGGTAAAGATTGTTCCTCAGTTTTGGCAGTTGATAGTGAGAATGCCCTTGACATGAGGCACAAAATGTTACAACATAGTCTGGCCATTAGGAGAATCTGGTTTATTGAAAGGCATGCCCGGATAAAATGGGTGACTGACATTTGGGGTAGATAAGCACATCTGATGAAACATCTGTAGGAAGCTCTGTCTTCTAGTCTTCTAGACTCAGTTGAATTCACAGGGAAAGGGCCATTACCTAGGGGTACTTGGTGGTCGGGTCCATAATACAATTATCACAGGGATAGAAAGACTTGTTGACCTAAATGCAGACCCTAATGCCAAAGGAATATTATTTTGATTTTAAAGGAGATGACCTGAGAGAAAACAATCAGTCCATTTTTATTTAGCAGAGAGTCAGCAAACATATGGAACTTGCTAGCTCAACAAGGGGCACAAAGTGAAGATACAAAGATTCAAGAAGACTTGATATTAACTGTTGGGAAGACAAATCCATACCATCTGGTTAAGGGGGATTTGTGCATGTTGGGAGCCATCCATAAATAGATCACAAAGCTAAGAGCTGCTCAGTAGAATAGAGATGGGAACTGT
This sequence comes from Leucopleurus acutus, assembly GCF_964270905.1. Lineage (NCBI taxonomy): Eukaryota > Metazoa > Chordata > Mammalia > Artiodactyla > Delphinidae > Leucopleurus > Leucopleurus acutus. Next base: position 97,099,750 of record NC_139148.1, read on the forward strand.
AGTTCTCATGTCCCTTGCTGAAAGTCTTGTCTTTGAGATGAGGACTTAATCTTTCAAAAGGTAGCAGGAGAGACTTCCCTGGTGGTGCAGTGGTTAAGAATCCGTCTGCCAATGCAGGGGACACGGGTTCGAGCCCTGGTCCGGGAAGATCCCACAAGCCGCAAAGCAACTAAGCCCGTGCGCCACAACTACTGAGCCTGTGCTCTAGAGCCCGCGAGCCACAACTACTGAAGCCCGGGCGCCTAGAGCCCGTGCTCTGCAACAAGAGAAGCCACTGCAATGAGAAGCCCGCGCACCACAACGAAGAGTAGCCCCCGCTCACCGCAACTAGAGAAAGCCAGCACGCAGCAATGAAGACCCAATGCAGCCAAAACTAAAATAAACAAATAAATATTAAAAAAAAAAAAGAAAAAAAGGTAGCAGGAGTATGGAGAAGATTTACCCCTCTGGACTTCATTCTGACCAGTGAAGAACTGGAGGATGTACCAGAAGAGAAAGGCTCCTTGGGACAAAGCAGTGCTATCATCCTTTCACAAGTTGTGCTGATAACACACATGGAGCAAAGGCATGGTCATCTCTTTGGTTATCCCTACCCATTTTGCAGTTCCCCAGACCTGCAATTTCTCATTTCATCCTGCCTTTGACAAGCTTCTAACTCTGGTTGGAGTGCTCCCACCCTACTCCCAACCTCTAGTCTCTACTTCTGTCCTGTCTCCTTCTCTGCCCAACTCTTGTTTGACCTGCCAGGCTCAGCTGAAGCCCCACCTCCTCTAGAAGTTTCCCCTGACTCCTTTCCTACAAGGTGGGGTTAGATGATCCTCTTTTATTCTCCCATGGCAGCCCAGCCTTAGTCCATAAAGGCACATGTCATGCTGTAGAGGCAAGAGAGGCGAGTGGCTAAGAGCAAACTTTAGACACATTTACTTATTAACCATATGACTTTGGGAAAGTGGCACAGCCTCTTTAAACTTCAAGTTTCCTCATCTCTAAAATGGTCATTTGTAGGATAAATACTAACTGTTCTCATTTAATGTGCTCTTACTATGTGCCAGGCACACATTGTAATATTTGATTCTCAAAATAACCCTATGAAGTAGCTACTATTCTTTATTTTTCAGATGAGAAACTGAGGCACAGAGTGGTCACACAGGCAGAAAATGGCAGAGGGAGGATTTATACCCAGCTCTTCTGACTCTGGAGTCCAAACACTTAACCACCTTTTTTTTTTTTTTAATCACATAAAGTACTGCATGTAACACACTCGGCACAGTGCTCGGCATATAATAAGCATTAAAAATGTGGCTATTCTAATTGTTCACTTGTGTTCTCCATTAGACTATGAACTTCTTGAGGATAAGGATGCCATTTACTCAGTATCCTCATTGCCTGGCACATAGGAGTTGCTGAGTAAATGTTGAATAAATCTATAAAAGATTATAGAAGCACATAAGTAAGGAAAGTATGAATGAGTGGCACCCTTCCAGTGATAACAACAGCAGGAAGGCTATGAGCTGAAATTAGGAGAAAAAGCTGAGATACTCAATAAGGACCTTTAAAACCTGGTCAGAACAAAAAGAAGAGCCTTTGATGGGGACTGAGTTTGTATCCATATAAATAAGATGGGAAAATATGGGCTGAATGTTGGGTAGAGAAATCACCATTGGTTAAGTAGGAATAGCCACAAATGAATGGTGATGGTTTACAAGGAGGTCCCAAGTGATCTGCTAGGTCATGGCTCTGTCCTCTTCAGCTTTATGTATATTCACGATTATTGCAACTTCACACAACTAATTTTGCATACCTTTACAAAATCAGTCTCACACTTGCACCCCTGGATACAAGCACAGACTGGAACTTGTATGCCTGGATTGAAATCCTGACTCTGTCACTATCACCTTTGTGACTGGGAGCAGTCTGCTTAACTGCTTTGTACCCTAATTTCTCAATCTGTAAAATGGGCAATAATAATAGTGCCTACCTCAGAGCATGACTGTGAGGATTAAATGAGTTAATTCATGTCAGGCTCATTTTTTTAATAGTGCCTGGACCTAGCACTCAGCAAATATGCTATTTTTATGACTTTTATTAACCTCCCACCTAAATCCAACCTTGTTGTTTCACGTTTCTTTATTGCCTTTGTAGATGGTCACTCATTTGCATATCTAGTTGCAGTTATGTTAGTTGCAATCATAGTGTGTACAATTTTTGTGTTTTGAACCCATTATTGACCGGGGCATTTTTGCAGAAACTAACACCTGGGGCCGTAATACATCTCCGGTCAAAAATGTGTTAAAAATCACACATTTCATAAATGTAATTTTAATAGCCACCCAATATTCCACCCAGCGAATACCAAGCCTGAATGACAGTTTTATCAATGCTTTGGATGAGAATAGGTGGCAAGCTTTTTAGATCTTCAGACGATACAAGACTGGGAGAGACAGCTAATAGAGTGGACGGCAGAATCAAGATTCAGCAAGATTTCAACAGCTTGGAGCAAGGGGCTGGAACTAACAAGATGAAGTTTAGTAGGGATCAATGTAGAACTTTGTTCTCTGGCCAAGTGCCCACGTACAGGATGAGGGAGGTAGGAGAAAGGCCAAGGGTTTTCTCTGACAGCAAGTGGATCAGTAGAGTGACAGAGCTGGCTAGATACTTTAGCCATGTGAGGGGGGCAGAAGCAGAAGTGAATCTTCTAGAACTAAAGATAGGATTGCTACTAGAATTCATCCTTTCATTCAGTTGTTCAATGGGCATGTTGAACCCCTTTATGTCTATGGTAGGAGCAAGGCCTCTAAAATGGGGGTCTCAGTCTGGTGGGTAAGAGACAACAAATGACTAAAATATGTTATCTATTACATTATTATTATGACTAGTACCTTTATTATTATAGGTTATCTATTATAACGGAGATGGACTTAGAATGCCATGGGAGACACAGAAGGAGACTATATCTGAGAGTGGGGTCGGAGTGGGTAAGAAAAGCCTTAAAACAGCAGGTGAGGCTTTGGCAGATGCTTGAAGGATGCATGAGAGTGGTCCAGGCTGGCCAGGTGGGGTTGGGCATTCCAGGAAGAGGGAGTGGCTTGTCACATACAAGGGCCTGTAGGGCCGAGAGGCTCTCCTGAAGTTGGGAAGAGCAAGACGTTGACTATGGAGGAGAGGAGTGACAGGCGTGAGAGGCGGGCTCCAGATTCCCAGGCCCTGTGAGCTATAGGAAAGAGGAGAATTTCCTGCTGGAGAATATACAGATACCAGGCAGGCATGAGACCAGGGGGCGACAAGATAAGACTAGTATTTAGAAACTTCTGTGTGGTGGGTGGGAAATCGCTTGCGGGGGCAACAAGACTGGAGGCAGGGAGACCACTTAAGACCACTTAAGACCCAGCAGTTTTGGGGAGAGACGGTTTAGGCCTGAATCAAGACAGTGGGGGGTGTGTGTGTGTACAGAGGATGGGTTTAAGAGATATTTAGGAAGTGAGTGTGAGACAGGATGTGTTGCCTGGGGGAGAGGGGGAGAGTCCCAGATGACTCCTAGGAGTCTGCCTGGTGTCATTGAATGAGATGAGGAATTAAGACGGAAGTGGGTTTGGGGTGGGGCTATAGAGATAAGGAATTTAGTTGTGGATGTTGTGTTTGAGAGGCCTGCGGCACAGCCAGGTGTGTTCAGGAGGCATCTGGAGTTGAGGGTCAGGACCGCAGAAGGAGAAACAGCACCACCAAGTTAGCTTTTTGCCACTTCCGCCCTGTTTCTTCCCAAGCCCCGTGCCCGCCGAAGGATGCCTTCCCAATTGCTCTCAACAGTGGATGAAGGCCAGTATTGAATACTGAACTCAAACCACCCACAGTACTGTCATGTGCTTGTCAGCAAGGATAACAAGGTCCCCCTGAATTGTGTGCCCAGAAAAATTTTTCTTTTTTAAGCAGGAGAATAGCAATGACATCTCTGGAGAATCAGAAGGAAAAGGGTGACAGCAAGCAGATGCCATAGTTTACGTCAGATCTGTTAACAAGCTCCCTTTTCCCCTTCTCTAAAAACAGAGTCTTTCTGACGCTCTAAGTAGCATGTATTTTAGCAGGTATTATAAATGCCTGAGTTGAGGCATTTAAAGGAGAACATAAATCTGAGTCAGACTTCTGTGGAGGAAAAAAGAAATCAACACCTAGAAGGGAAGTTAAGGTAACATTACTGCTGATCTACCCCCAGCATGACAATGCTTCTTTATACCTGACACCCCAAGAGATAACTTCATGTACTACAGGTGCCCATTCTTGTCAATTGTCCCTGCTGGGCAAGTGATGAGAACCAATGTCAGTTGGCAACAGGGGTGTTAATAATCACTACAGACTTACAAGGAGGCATTTCATAAACTTCCTCAGCAGAGTTCATGTGAGAGGGTAATTGGCAGGGACCTGGCCTCCCGGAAGGCGCCTTGCATTCAGGTGTGCAATTCTGTCGAATGCTTTGATGGGAACAGATACGGTCTCCTGGTGCTCAAGCCACTACAAAATTGCTCTTTGTATTGAAAACAGGTTGATGTGAGTTCTGTCTCTAGACTAATGCAGGAGAGGAAGCAGTTCCTAGTCAAGAGGCATTAGCGAGGTGACCAGCTGCCTTTGTCCACTCCTGGTTGGCTTCACCAAAACGGCACTATCTCTTTGTCGTCCCATTTTGGCCTCTTTTCCCCTTTCACATAAGTCTGGTTTCCCCATCCAAGATTTTGCCCTGAGTTCTGGGAGGACAGGGAGGGAGTGTGGCCTAGTGGAGGGGGTAGGTGCTATAAAATGGGCAACGCGGCGAGGCAACATTTTCCAAACTTTATTCACGGGAATAGCATCTTGGTCAATACATTTGGGAAAACCTCTCCCTTTACTGTAGATTCACAATGGAAAATCTCTGAGAAGCCCTGCAGTGGAGAAACCTTCTTAAATTTGTCCCAGCATTTCCAAAACTCACTTGATCAGAGATCTTGTTTTCATGTCTATTCATATCCCTGTGAACTGTGGTTATCTGTCATCTATTTTAGGAAATGCCGCTAAAGGCAAATAATAAGGGTAGGCTACATTGCCTTGCCTTTTCTCCTCTCTATTGGTGCAACTTGGGGTCGGGCAGAAACCCTTTTTTTCCCCCCTGGCCTTTGTTACTTAACACATTTCGAGAATGTCTGAGTCCATTGATCTGCCCTAGTTTATAGAGTTAAGGGGGAAAATTGTATCTCAATTTAATGACTAAGAATCTCTCACGACCTTGGGGTAATTGCTGTGATTACCAGATGACTGGCTCTCTCCAGAACAGGGGCTAGAGATGGACAAGGTGTAGGACACTGAGTCCGGGGTAAGCTCAGGACTGCTCCTGGAACCCAACACTTTTCCTGACATGTGCTTATTTTCTTTCTCTTGTCTGCTTCCCCTAACAGTGACTTGTGAGAAAATAAAAGCCATTCTGGAAGCTTAAAGGTCCTAGAGAAGTAGGTGTTGGGTTTACAAAGAAAAGGCACAGGGGTTCCATAGGTCCAGAGGCAGTGGACTCATGGACAGAGAGTCATGAGCTGTCTCCTGTGTCCCAAGTGGGAAAAGGAGACATTTCTAGTCACTGCTTGGTGCCTTTTGGCCCACCTGAAACCTTAATTTAACCCCAGAAGTTGAGCTGACTCTCATCTTACTTTTAGCCTGTCTCTTCTGCATCTAGGAATCAAAGATTCGTCATCCCCCTGCCCTCTTATTTATTTTTCTCTTCCCAAACCACATGTTTCCGTGAGCCAGGGCTGTTCTAGCAAATCCCATTGCTCTGACACCATCTAAGCGGTCTTAACTCAACTCCAGCCTTTGGGTATGGGGAGATATTTTCCCCCCATATCACCAATTCTCTGACACCAGCTGGGTGTCCTACAAGTCAACTCAATTCTGACACCCCTGGGAGATAACGTCAGATTCCATGGATTCAGAGCTCAGTCCCACAAGACTACTTCCCTTTCCCCCATTCCCAGATGCCAATTACAAGTCCAGGTTGTCCCCCGTGCTTCTGACCAGCTGGCTATAGATCAGAGCTTCCCACAGCCCTCTCCTTGGCTTTGAGTACCTCACAAAACTCAGAGAAACATTGAAATGACTAGATTACTGGTTTATTATAAAAGGATACAACTCAGAAACAGCCAGATAGAACATGCATACGGCAAGGTATGTGCGGGGTTGCAGAGCTTCCCTGCCCTCTCTGATCACCCACTCTCCCCAAATCTCCACGTGCTCACCAACTTGGAAGCTCTCTGAACCCTGTCCTTTTGGGTTTTTATGGAGGGTTCATTACATAGTCACGGTTGATTAAATCATTGGCCATTGGTAACTGAACTCAATTTCCAGTCCCTCTCCCCTCCCTTGAAGGTGCAGGGGTGAGACTGAATGTTCCAACCCTCTAATCACATGGGGGTAACCGGCCCCCATCCTTAGGTGAGGTCCAAAAGTCACTTTGTTAACACAGCCAAAGACACCTTTGTTGTTCTCATCACTTAGGAAATTCCAAGGCTTTTTGGAGCTCTGTGCCAGAAATGGAGACAAAGAGCAAATACATATTTCTTATTATTAATCACAATATCACAAGGTGCATTCAGATAATTTTGCACTCTCCCTTTTTCTTTGTTCTTGATTCAGAACAGTTACATTAGCTTTGGCAATCACTTGTTGAGAGGTATAGCCTTGCCGTTTCATTTCCTTGGTTAGTGATGCTTTTTAGAGAGAGGAATTATTTACCCCTTCCCATGAATTCCTTTAAAAATATGGGATGTGACCAAAATAGTTCAGAACTAACCCTTTAGATGAGTTCCTGGGAGCCCCTGTGTGTTTGTCTCTTTCCTCCCTCACCTAACTCTACTTCCCGTCCTGGTCCCCTGCAGGGAGGGAAGAACCTTCCTTCACTTCAGACCCTTCGGGTTGATCCATAAGTGAGCTCTGCATGCACTGTCAAGGGGCACTGATGAAGCTGTGGACGGAAAATAGGGCAAAGAAGGAGAAAGCAGACAAAAGGCAGAAGAGGAAAGCGGGGAGTCTTACGTGGAGAAGGCATTGTTCTGTTTCTCGCATCGGATCCCCTTGCAGTTGTTGGGCTCATCGATTGCTCTGGTCTCATAATAAAAGTAAAGCTGGTTCAATCCATTGGCAAAAGCCAGCAGTACCAGGCAGTAGATAAAGAGGAATTTGAGGATATCAAGCAACATGCGCCCCAAAGAGATCTGCAGAGGCCCTAAGTGGGAGTTGGCTGTGAAGAGGGATATGAGACGCAACGAACTTAAAATGTTGGATATCGCAAAGAGAGCTTCTGCAATCAGAGTTGGGTGCCACATTTCCCATTCTTCCCTTGGACGAGAACCATTATACTGGAAGAAACAACAAGTGCACAAGATGAGAGGTACAGCGAGCATTTAGAAAACTTTCCCCTCTTTTCTCCCTTCTGCACCCAAATAAAGCCACGAAATTAAGCATCAAGCATTCATTTATACAACAGCTCCCCCCGTGATTGGCACTATTTGTCTTTTTTTCCCACCCAATCAATACATGATGCTAATAACACTCGTCCTCCCACTCTCATCGAAATATATACCCAGCACACAGATGTAGAAAAATGAATTTCAGAGCAATTATCTGGAGTAACCACCTGTAGTTTATCAACAGACATTTTTGAAGTGTGAGTTGACCAGATTGTTGAGAAGTGTCCCTGGAACAGAGCCACAGGTATGCCCAAATCGCTCTGCTTCCTAATGAGATTTCAAATCAACTTTCCTACCCAATCCCCCATTTTGTTCTGAGCACTGCAGACGACTTGTAGTTACTGAAGGACAAGCGACAGGTTCAGCCTCCTCAGTGTGCAGTGTTCATGTTGACTTCCCTGCTGACTGCAGTTTGGGGCTGATAGAGCATCCTTAGAGGGTCATTACTCAGAGTTTTCTGCCAATACGCTTTTCTCCCATACTATTACAAATGGCACGTCAACCTTCCAGGTAGTAAATTTAGTACTGTCCGCACAGTGGTGTATGGATGTATTTTATTGTTCCTTTGACAGTCTGACAAATTGCAATGTCCCTCTAGCACAAATGAAGAACCAGGGGTTGAAGAAGGGGAAGAGCCAGGATTTCTGGGGTTGGCTGCCCATTTTTCAGTCTTGCCTGAGCTTTCAGCTCCTGGAACATTAGATGTCGCCTCGTGGAAAGATGGCTTCGACGTGAGGCCTGAGCTCCAATTTGGGCTTTGTCGCTTAAAACTGCCTCTCTCTCTCTCAATCTCACCAGAGAATGAGGATAATATCTACTCCTACCCACTGCACATGTCTGTGATTATGTATCCATATGTGAACGTCTGTGTACTCCATAAGGGGAGGTGTTATGGAAATATAAGAAATTGCTTTTTACCTTCCCCAAGACAGAAGTAGATTTTGCCTGGAATTCAATCTGAAGCATATTGCCTTGAGCACTCATCTAAATATCACAATTTCTCAGGACTAAATGTAAACAACTTTCCTGAGAAAATGTTGCATCGAGGGCCAAATTACATTGTTAGCATTTCTCAAATGTGCTTCGCTTCCAACAACTGAGGAAACTGGTGTTGTTAAAATCATTGTGTGTATCCAATATTCTTCACTGTCAGAGGAGTTTGGAGAAAACTTGCTTCTGTTTCAAATAGACTTGGGGTGGCCAATTGGTCTTACACACTCTTGGCCAAATCTTGTATCTCTCTGTTTTTCTTTCTAAAGAAAACATTTGCTGCATCGTTGTGAGGGGTGGACATTGTTATGCCTGTTTTACAAGTGGAGGAGCTGAAATCCAGAGAGGCAGAGTGAGTTGCTTAAGGTCACACAGCAAGTTGGTGGCAGAGCCAGGACCAAAACTCAGGTCTCTGCACACTCAGTCTAGCACTATTTCCGTTAAATATTACATATATGATAGTTGATATCACAGCACATATGTTAGATAGGCCTTTACAGGTTTGGTGGTCTATGTGAAAGATGCAGATTCTTTGCTGATAACAAAACAGACCTATATTTTAAAACTAGGTACTCTCAACTGGAACATGCATAACTCATAATTTAGGGTTTTCTCTCTCCACAGGCACACCTGTAACCACAGGGAAGTCTTCTGCCCATGGGCTGGTGAGTTTGGATTTGCAGGACAGTCAAAAGTGTGAAAGGTGATTCTCGTGGCAAATCTATGCTTTGCATGTATATTTTTGGAGAAAGATATTATAGAATATGATAGCAGGGAATAAACTTGGAGCTCGTTTAGCCTGCGTAGAGGTCAGCAGACTTTTTCTGACAAGGGCCAGATAGTACATATTTTTGGCTTTGTGGACTATATGGTCCCTGTGGCAACTACTCAACTCTTTCCTTCTAGAACTAACAGGCAATACATAAACAAACAGATGTGGCAGTGGCCCCAGTTTGGCCTGCAGATCATAGTTTGCTGACCCCTGATCAAACGCAAATGGTTTTCAAATTGCGTTCCTTCAAGCCTGAGGGTTCAGTGGAAGCACCTGGTGGCTACTGTGGAAACCAAAGAGGAGGCCTGGAAGATTGATTCCTCGATTCAAATTCATTCCTTTGAGCTCCTTAATATATTCAAGTTCTGCATAAGTTTTAATTTCAAGATGTGGTTCCATGGAAAACAATTCAAAGCCTGAAATCCATTGATCTAGTCCAGTTTTATTTTTCAGAGGCAGTGTCTGAGGCTCAGAGAGGTAGAAGGATGGCCTGTGGTAATCCAGCTAATCTAGCTCCTAAATATCAGAGCAGGGATTACATTTACGTTTCCTGACTCTTGAGTTAGTGATATTGGGAGGCAGGTGAGTTTTCTCATATTCTTTGGGATGGAATGCAGCTTGAAAATTGGCCTCTACGCTTTTCAAAGGGGGGTGAACTCAAAAGCAAAATAATGTGAGGTGGAGTATATATACTGTTGACTAGTTTTTCACGCTAATGAAGGATTTTCTTAAGGCCAGTTTATGCCATGGTGCTTCTGTACTGCCTCAGTACAATAGTGATCTGAAATTTTTCAAAGGGCCTGGGGACCAGCCCTGTGTCTTTACCTCGTAGAGGTTGGCTCTGCCTACTTGGAGAAGTTCATTTCAGACTGGTGTGCCTCTGTGCAAGCGTGGACCAGACTGCCCATTGATAGTTTCTCAGTGCAAATCCAGTCTGCATGTGGAATGTCTTGCTTGGTAAATTCTCCTTTCTTGAGAAGGACTCTAACTTCTTGGCAAATGTCTTTTTTTGGGTTAAATGTCAGTTGAGGGGCATTTACTCAGCTTAGTGGAGCTGATTTATCCTTACAGTCTATGGTGGGGAAGTATCTGGTCCTTGGAAGGCTTGCCAGTGAAATTGGACAGGTTATGTGATTAACTAACGTTGGGCATCTGTTGACACATTTTCACATCCCCAAGGGTTAATCCTTTTGATCATTTATTCTAAACTTTCCTGTTTAAGCAGAACCCACCAATTTCTAGATTGATAATTTATTGTCCCTTCAGGATATAAATACCACTGCCAAACGAAGAATTTTTTTTTTTAGGCAAACAGTGTTACTTAGTCAGCAGAGTGCCAGAATGACATGGATTTCATCCAGGCACATTAACCAGAGATTCAAACATTTTCCTTACCAGCTTTTTCTTGTAACGAAGTTGTAAGTATGTGTTAAACGATCACCACCAGTGAAAGCATACTCTTAGGCTTTCAAAAATGTTTCAGGACTGCATTCAATATTCACGCTCCATGTAACTAACTCCAAAGGTCTTAAAATTTATGCAATATGCATATTAGGGATATAAAAATAAACTAAGTTGGCGATTTGGGGGACAGCCATATTCCCATTCTAAAACTCCTTCATGTGGGATTTAGTGCCAAAAAGCATGACTGACTAGACAATCTTGGAGATGGGATTGTCAGCCTTTCTCACGCTGGAGCAGTTCAATTCAGGGTATAGGGAGCACAGCCATTCCATTATCTAATGAGCACCAAACTCGAACTCAGAGCCTGTGACTACCCAGCATGAGGTGTTGGACATGAAGCTGTTTTTCAGGATAATTCAGGCTGTACATTGTGCAGGGACAACATCAAGGTGGTGTGTGTGTGTGATCTAGATTCGTAGAGAGACATAGATTGGGTGATACTCGAAAGGCGGGATTCATAACAGCTTGAATGATCATCCTGGTGGTGGCAGTGATGTGATTCTAGGGTTCTGCTCCCTATCCAACGAAGAACACTTGAGGGAAGTATGAATATTTAGCTCTGGGAAGAGACAGCTCAGCGGGTTAGGAAGCCCTTTATGGAGAAGGAACAGCCCCGTTCCATTTGACCCTATAGGGAGGAAGGATCACTAATGGATGTGTCACAGGGAGAATAATATTAGAAAAATACAAAGTAGCACTTTTTAATGAAGTGACAAGTATTGAGAGAGGCTTCTGGAAATTCAGTGAATTTCCTAGTCTCTGCCCTGTGCAAGCATCAGTGGGCCATCTTCTTGGCGAGGACATTGTAGAAAGGCCGTAAACGCTAATTGAGATGGGCGACTGTCAGAGTTGAAGAAGCTAAGAATTCATTTGCAAATTGCTCCATTCTCCACTTTCTTTGGTTAGGTGGACACTGCTTACAAACCACTGAAAGAATGTCTGTTTTGTGGTACTTTTCCACATGGACTGAACTGTCATCAGCACTTTCCTCCTAAACTTTTTATGCTCCCACAGCTAAAGCTTAATGTAACCAAAATCACTGTTTAAGAAAAATGGCGAACATTCCAAGTTACCTTGACATAGGCCACGATCTTCAAGGAAATAGTTGCCAGGTAGAGTGAGTTCATTGCAAAATCCATCAGGTTCCACCAATCATGGATGTATTCAGTAAATCCACCATCCCACATTTCCTTAATCTCCCCCCAAATGAAACCTGAAGAATGGAGGCAAAAGGTTTATTTCTTCACAGCGTCAGACTAGACATCATAGCAGGATTCTCCCAAATGAAGAAAGAGGAAATCAATGAATGAATTGGGGGTCAGTGGAGCCCCTAGAGATAGTAATAACTTTCTTCTTTCTTTACTACCTCACCTCCCTGTCTTGAACTTACCAAGGATAGGCTTTACCTAAAGATGCCTATATGTTATAATTTTCTGGATACTACTCACTTTTACATCATTACCACAGTTACTGGAATGTTGTTGCAATTCAGGGCGTCTGATTCTACCCTCTTCCCATTTTAGAGTAGGGGTAATTTCATCAATGAATTAATTAGGTCAATATTATCCCATAGTCCTTAGTTTCCACTATGTGCTAGAGGGAAAACTTCTCAATGAGCTTTGAGGTGAGCAAAAGCTGGCCACGGTCCAACGTACTGGATGTTGGGACTGGAGCTAGGCTATGGGGCCCAGAATAATTTAGAATCCTCTTTTCTCCTCTCTCCTCTCATTGCGTGTGGGTTTCATGGAATTCTGCCTGATGGCATAGATGTTTCTTTAGCCTTGGAATGTGGAAAGCAGTAAAAGGTGTGGCCGTGGTCTAAAGCAGTGAGTCTCAGACTTTAAAATATGCGGGAATCTACCGGAGATCATGCAGATTCTGATTCCACAGACCCAGGGTGAGACTTGAGATTCTGCATGTCTCACAGGTTCCCAGATGATGCTGACGTTGCTGGTTTGGGGACCACAGTTCGAGCAGCAAGGACTTGGAGGATGGAAATGCATTGGAGGGTCCAGTGCAATGGAATTATGCCTGGAGGCTTCTGGTAAGGCTGCTTTAACCATGACTTGTGTGAATTTCCCAAGGTTTCCCTCTGGTTGTGAAATCAGTATCCAAATAGGATGTGGACCCTGAATAAGTAGTGGGATTGTGTGGAGTAGTCACAAGAAAGCAGCAGATCCGAGTGCCACCCCTGCCCCCCAACCCCAGTTATGGGAAAGAAGGCATTGAATAGACTGACCAGCACTTGCCCTGCCTAGCTTACCTGAACCTGTCCTGACTTAACACTTGGCTTTCCCTCTAAATCAACTGACAGACAACTTCCTTGTCCTTGATGATGTTAGGTTAGCTGAAACAAGCCTTGGGTACACTGTCAATCTCACGGTGAACCCTGTGGTGCTGAGCGGCCAGGGCCTGGGGAGGAAGGAACCACATTTCTGACACTCCCAACAAAGGACAACCCCACTGCACAGAGGGAAGGTGCCCGAATTCAGGGCCAGTCCAACTGCCTATTCCAGTAGTTTCTTTAGACAGGACCAGCAGGCAGTCTGGCCATAGCTCCTGGTCTCTTTGACTCACCGAGAACCCAAGGCAATATCATCCATTCCACTACAGTCGGGGGAGGCCCCTGCACATGGAGGTCCGTCCTGATGATGTGCTGAGAAGCCAGGAGAAGCATGAAGAGGAAGGTCAGATATGAGGCTGTGTGGCAGATAAACTTGATAAAGGGTTTCTTGATGAACAGCCCAAGGTTGCTCCTGGGTGAGATCAGATAAGCAATAGACAGCATGGGAAACAGGAACCCAATGGTCATGCACGTCAGAAGCTTGACTACCCAGTGTTTCCGCCGCCATCCAGGGAAGCCATCGTACCACAGAGTGGCAAGCAACTGTTGGCAGTTGGGCTGGGCCACAAACTGGGAAAAGAAGAGAACGAGTCAGGCATCTGGGATGTCCAGGTGGAAGTCTACATTCATAATAGCTCTCCTAGTTTAGAGCCAGCTGCACGGCCAATCCCCAGAGGAGGCCTGATCTCCAGGCTCCCATGCATGGGTCTAACCTCAGAGACAGCTCTACATGTCAAGCTAGGAGACTGGATCTTCCTTAGGGTTGATTATCTGTTTCATACATTAAACAGAATCAATCACTCTGGTTTGTGCTTTGGCGTGGCCCCCTATTCCCCCTCCCATTGTGTTAGAGAGATGCTTCCCCGAACCTGGCTCTGCGTCAGAATCATCCAGGGAACATGAAAAAAAATCCCAATTCCCAAGTCACACCACAGCCCACTAAATGAGCCTCCCCGGGGAGTAGAGCGTGGGCAGCTGTTTTACAAAGTTCTCCTGGGAATGTACATGCCTCTTAGCAGAGAATCATGGGGATGTTTCATTTCAAATGGATTCACTTTTACTCATTCCCCTAGCTTACATGAGGTCATCAACAAATGTGTACTCTGGGCAAACACGAACTGGCAGCAAATAAGCTCATGCCTGTGGCTGTGGTTTGGAATGGAAATGAGTTCCCTTTTTGATGTTTTCTTTTTTCCCTTTTGGTTCTGAGCACCTCTTGGTTGGCTAGCAAAGAATCAGGTTGCTACTTTGCCATTTATTTAACACGCTCCCTAGTCTAGACATGCAAAGGAGGCAAAGCTATTTGGGGGCCAAGATTATATGACAGTGTCTAACTCAGCTGGGATTTTACTTAAAGGCAATCTACAGAGTGTCAGTGATTAATAGTTAAGAGATCATCAGCATTGCAAGTCACCCTCCGGCTGTTACGTCCTGGTAAGCAACTCAATAGGGAGCTCAACTGTCAGCAATGATTTTAAAGATTGCCTCTATCTGATTACTCCAGCTTCCCATGGGAAAGGTTAAACAGCACTGCACCATACAGCTTACTAGTACAAAGGAAATAAAATTCTTCCATCATTTACCTAACACCCAAGGTAAACTAGCCCAATTTTACTGTCAGTATATCTGTGAAGGTCACTAGCTTCCCACCAAAACCATTCTTTCTTCCTTGAGCACAAGCTGGACTACATCTCCCAGGCTCCCTTGCAGTGAGGCGTGGCCACATGAGCAAGTTCTCAATAATGGAATGTGAGCAGAAATGATGAGTGGCACCTCTAGGCCTGGACTATATATGTCCCCCATGTGTGCTCCTCCATGTTCTCTCCCCTTTCTTGCTGAGTGGGGTGTGGTAGCTCAGGGTGGCCTAGGGGCTTCTGTCAGCCCGTGTCCTTCAGTGACGATGTGGAGGAGAACTATCTTGTTGACCAAGAATATCTGTCTTGGACAGTTACATGACTGAGATAATTCTATTGTGTTTGAGCCATTATCCGTTTTAGGGACTAGCCTACCCTAAAGCAGGTTACTATTACTAGATGACCAAAAAAAAAAAAAGCTCTAAAGTCTTTTTATCATGTGATCTCATTTTCTCCAAAGATGTTCACGATCCCCCTTATGTCCTCACATCTCCTTTTCACACATTTACACACAAAAGACAAAATCCCATACAGTCCCTTTCTACTCTTCTTGGCATTATAGCTTATGCCAAAGGCTGGGACGAAAAGGTCCTAGAAAAAAAAGTATAGAAAAGTAGGAGGGTAAAGCAAAATATTTGGATGCAACGGGAGAAGCACTGGAAGCACCCAGTCTAGTGAGGGAGACACATATATAAAAAGACAGTTATGAAACAGTCTAGTGAGGGCATGGAAATGGATAGGAAAACAAGGCGTAATGGGAGCACAAAGGAAGGGCAAATTCGGACTGCTCTGCAAAGGCTTCCTGGAGCAGGTAAGACCTGAGTGGAGCATTGAAGGATGTGTAGAAGCTGGCTAGGTGTAGTGAAGGAGATGGGAAGAGAGTAAACAGCCAGAGTAGCGGGGATAACATGACTAAAGGCATGGAGGTGAAAAAGAGCGTGACTGGTATGGGGAGGTAGAGCCGTCTGGGGAGACTGCTGCTTGAACTGCAAGGCTGTGGATGGCAAGAGATGAGGCTGGAGAGGTAGGCAGGGGCTACAGGAGATCAAAATGATAGTCTTTGGCACAGTTGTGGCAGTCAGTTTTTGGAAAGTAACTTGTGTAGCATTTACCATATCCTGAATTTGCACTCCTTGCACACTTGTGCACATATACTCCGCTTTCAGAATAGTTTTGCAAATTGTACACAAACAAACAAAAAGGGTGGAAGCTTTTTAATAAAGAAATTGCATTTATAAATGATCTGTATTAGAATATAAAAATCTCCAGTTATAGTCAATTACTACCCGTGTTGTACAACAGATACCTTATATTTTAGTCGCTAATAAAGGGCTACACAACTCAAAAAAAAATGATAGTCTTTGGCCATTATAAATAGTATGACTCATTTTAAGAGCAATGAGAAGCCATAAATGATAGGTTCGTGTGTGTGTGTGTGTGTGTGTGTGTAGAGCAGTATAGTAGAGTAGTTAAGACTATAGACACTTGAGCTAGATTGCACTGGTTCTCTCTGCTCTTCAAAGTCTTCATCTAAAGAATGGAGTTAATAACAACATCTGCCATATAGGATTCATGTGAGGATTAAGATCAGTTACTATACATGAAGCACTTAGAACTATGTGTAGCAAATAGTAAGGGATCATTAAATCTTAGCTGCATATATCATTATGTGTGTGCCAGAATCAGATTTAGACATTAGAAAGATCCTATGATTATTGAGTAGAAAATGGATTGGGGGCAGAGGGTGGGCAAAACTAGGGGCAGGAAGACCAGTTAGAAAGCTGTTGTCAATGTTGTACAAAATGATCGTGACTCAGACTAAGGTAATGGCAGTGGAAATGAAGAGATGTGCTCAGATTCAAAATATAGTGAGGAGGTAGAATTGGCAGGATGTGGTGATGGGTGGGAAGTGAAGTAATATAAAGGGTGAGAGGATAAAAGGGAGGGAGGCTTCTCTTTTGGGTGAATTGGTGGACAGTAGTGCCATTAATCGAGAGTGGGAACACTGAAGCTGGAGCAAGTTACGGAGATGCATGCATTTTTATACCTGCTGAGTTAGATTTGTCTGTGGGACATCTAAATGGAGATATCCAGACTGTAGTACTGGTGTTACACAGCAGGGGTCAGCAAACTTTTTCTGTAAAGGGCCAGATAGTAAATATTTGGGACTTCGCAGACCATATCGTCCCTTTTGCAAAGACTCAATTCAGCTGTTTCAGCACAAACTCAGCGATACATAATATGTAAATGAATGGGTGTAGTTGTGTGCCAATAAAACTTTATTAACAAAACAGGCAGCAATTTGTAGTTTGCTGTTCTACAGTACTGTCCCCCAGCTGCTGCCAGAACCAGATATTTGGACCATTTTGCCATGGTCTTTATGGTCTCCTAGGACTTCTTCTCCTTGTGTATCCCCAATAACTCTGATCCCAGAAATCACTCTCCCCTAAAGCAAAAATGCAGATGTGAAACTTCTTTTAATAGTGGATATGACCACCCAACCTTTACATTCAATGCCTCTGCTCTGATTTTCGATTTGTCTGAACGTAATAATTTTAAAGTTGAACAGGTTTTTATTTCCTATGTTTATATCTGACAAGAGTAGTATAGGGTGGTATGGACTCTGGCAGAACAAACTGCAATTAGAATATTACAAAACAAACTTGTCTCAAGCCACCACGTAGTATCTAATCCAGACACATCTGTGAGCTTTGAAAGCACAGTCCTAACTCCTGCTCGCATATTGAAGTTCCAATTTGAGTCTATTTAATCAATCTCTAGTGGATTTCGAGAATGCCTCACAAAGAGGGGCTGCAGGAAAAACAGCAGTGCCCGTGTGTTGTATGCTTGATCGCACTATAAAGGCCGAACTGTACAGAGCCTAGAGCAACAGTTTTTCGTTTTGATGAAGTCCATTTTATGTTTTCTTTTGTTGCTTGTGCTGTTGCAGCCATATATAAGAAACATTGCTCGATCCAAGGTCACAAAGATTTACACCTATGTGTCTGTCTCTGAGTTTGATAGCTTTACCTCTTATACTTAGGTCTTTGATCCATTTTAAATTAAGTTTTGCATATTGTATGAGGAAGGGGTCCGACTTCATTTATTTGCCTGTGGATATTCACTTTGTCCTGAGGCAGGAGATAGATGGACCCCAGGCTGAGCAGCTAGAGTCCGTCCCCTGTGGACAGATACTCCAAGACAAAGATAATAGCAGGAGTGAGGAGGAGCTAAGCCCTGCCCAGATAACAGATAAAGAGACCATATATTTCTCATTCTCGAGGTCAAGGAGACCTTCCCAACTACACGAGCGCAGAAAGGCTCCTTGGGGGGTCAAAAAGGGAGGAGGCGCCACCCCATAGTAAGTGATGTCAACCTACCCATAGACCTCTTCGCTAGAATCCATCTTGGTTAAGAGGTGTGCTCGCACACAGGGGAGAACCCTGAGATAGACCAAATACAGACTCAGAGCCAGGCAAAGCGAGGTGATTGGCCACAGGAAACCCGGAAGAAATGCCCCATTTAAGTGATTCAAACTACCACGTGGTGTAACTCTGTCTCTGAGCCTGCCCGTGTGTCTATTCATGCGTACTCTTTTTCCTCCTAATAAACACTTGTTTCACCACTTTCCGTCTCTTTGTGGAAATTCATTTCTGCAAAGCCGACAGGCCAGGGCCTTGTCACTGGCTACTGTCCCTGATGGTCTAATGATTGGATTCAGTGTTCTCACTGCTGAGGCCTGACTTCAATCTCTGGCTGGGGAATCGAAATCCTGCTTCAAGCCAGTACAGGCCGAGGCCACCCAAGATCAGTCCCAGCACCATTTTTTGAAAAGACTACTATTTCCCCATTAAATCGTTTTGGTACCCTGGTTGAAAATCAACTAACCATAAATATAAGGGTTTATTTTTGGATTCTTAATTCTATTCCATTTATCAGTAAGTGTATCCTTATGCCAGTACCCCACTGTCTTGATTACAGTAGCTCTGTAGTAACTTTTGAAATTGAGAAGCACGAATCTTCTAAATTCTTCGCTCTTTTTCAAAATTGTTTTGGCTTTTCTGCCTCCATTGCACTTCATGTGAATTTTATGATCTTCTTGTCAATTTATGCAAAAAAGGAACCTGGGTTTTTAATAGCGATTGCCTTGAACCTGTAGAACAATTTGGGAAGTTTTGCCCTCAGTGTATGTAGGGGGTGAAGTCTGATAGGTAAGTCACGTCCCTTAGGAGTTGCAACTAGGAGCTATTCTTAACATAGATTAACTACCATACAATGAGCTCTTATAGTGTGCCAGACACTGTACCAGATTTTCACACAGATCATCTCGCAGCAACCCTAAAGGCAGATATCAGTGTCATACCCATTTTATAGACGATGAGACTGAGCCCAAGCTCACATTCTTAGTAAGTAGTGGAGCCAGGACGGGAGCCCTCGCTTGGCTGACCATAGACTAAGCTCTTAAACACTGTACTCTATCAATCTCTGGATGGTATGAGCTGAGGCCTGCAGAAAGCTGAACTTTCCAGTATCTTCCCCATTGGCCTTGCCACAGTGACTGAAATGCCCACATCATTTGTTGCTTTGGGTTAAGGCCTTGAAGTTATATTCATGTTTGTAGGAAGTGGTAATATGTAAAACTACTAACCACCCTTAACAGTTTAAAGTGAGTACCTCAAAAAAAAATAAAATAAAGTGAGTACCTCATATCAGCCAGTTATCTAGCTATAACGGACCTACCTGCCAGCTGTCTAAATAATCACCTGACTTTAGTGCCTGATTCCCATGCTGAACCCAAGGCAGAACAGAATCTGACTTGCTCATAGCCAAGGGGATGCAAGGTCCACGTGATTCAGTTCAGGCATTTTAACAAGTAGCTCTGTACACGTGCTGTGCCCGGTTCTGTGTGGCGCACAAGGGGAGAGGGTCCCAACAAGAGAGAGTGACAGTGATTCTGCCTGCAGGATCCCACTGAGAGGCCAGCCGAACTCACGTGAAAGAAGTAACGGGACGATAAGGTTTGTGTTCAGACTCCTGCACAAGCGCTACAGATGGTAAAGGTGTCAGGTTCCCAGATGGCTGGCTCTCAACAGACCAGTGAAGGCCACTCCCCTCCAAATCCAGAGATTATTTTGCCAAGTAAGGACATGAAAAAAAAAAGAAAAAAACCTATGCCCCTTTGATCTTCTGTTACCACCATTTTATAAAAAGAAAAGTCAGAATAAAGTCTAGTCATTCAAATCAGATCCATTTAGCATTAGGAAAAGCTCATGACTTTGTTATGAGGCACCACAACGTAGGCACTCAGGGCATTTACAGGACAAATCAGCAGGCACTTAGAGTCATAAGGAAAGGCTACAGAGAATTATTAAATCAGAGAACATCACTTCCTTTTGGAAGCCTTCCCTGATTGCCCCAGCCAGAGGCAATCCCTCCGTCTTGAGCCCAGACCACCTTGCTTCTTCCTTGTGGTATCACTTAGAGATTACCTCATGTTACATTTATACCTAGAACCCTTGACTTGGCCTTTTTACAACGGTAAGCTTCTGAAGGGGAGGAACAATCGTGTATGTTATGTAACATTTCACATCCCCAGGGGCTTTACAGGCATTTACTATATTCGTTAAAGTGAGAAAATTTCCTCTCTGCCTCCCTGCTAAACTTCAGACCTAAATGTTCAGCTGCGCAGTGGGCATTTCAAATGCATAACCCAAACAGAACTCTTTTCCCCCAAAGTACCCCCAACACACACACACGTTTCTCTTTTCACCTCACATTCTGTGTGCTCTCAAGGCATTAGTAGTAGTCATAACCGTCACAGATTAGATGTATACAGAACTTCCTTTGTTTTGGATACTTTTAAAAGCATTTTCTATATATTGACTAAGCCCAGGAGGTTGGTACTATATTTACACCCATTTTACAGATGAGAAAATTGAGGCTCAGAGAGGTTAAATAGTAACAACAACAACAACAATTAACATCTAACAATTAACACTCAGATGCACTGTAGTTAGAAAGTGCAGAAGCACTTTCCTTCTGCTTCCAGGAAGCACTGTAGTTAGAGCTCGTTTAAGAGTAGTGAGCTAGGGACAGACTTCCCTGGTTATTGATTGAGTCCCCACTTTGCAGAGATAATGGAAAATGAGGGAAAGTCCCCTGGTAGGAGCAGAGGATGTGGGGTGGGGGGTGGGGTCTTGAGAAGTAAGCCAGGCTATGAGGCAGAGAAAAAAAAGCCAGTAGCAGTGAACCTTTAGTGGAGAAAAGTCTTTCTTAACTCCCGCCATCTACCATGTCGCCTGCCATGGAGGCTGTCAGCAAGAGAAAAATTAGATCAGGATCAAACAAGTCAGTCCCACGTTTGTGTCACCTAACTGGTTATTGTCAGATGATTTTAAATTGTTGGGTGTGTACAAAAGTGCAATAGGTGAGGCTGGAAGGAAGGTCACCTTGACATATGTTTCACATTCAGGGGTTTGGAAGGCAGTCTGGGCCTGTTGTTCTCTGAAGTAATTGGCAGTGAGTTATCTTTGTGTTTCCTAAAAGCGATCAGCTGACTTCAAGCTGGGGGATCCACAGCTGCAAACACTTCTTCCTTTAGTTCATTTGGAGGAAAAGAAAATCTAAAAGGTGAGAATGAGTGGCTCCCCCCGCCCCAGGGGAGACGATCAGGTTTGGGAAGAAAAATCAAGTTCCTGGCTATGGCAGGATCTGAGATAAAGGGCCTTTCTCGGTGGTTTGAAAAAGTCTACTGATCTTCAAGAATCTTCTTCTGCTCCCTCAGCAAATGGCTGCACGTTGGAATAGGCCCAACTTTCATTGCCTCAGATGTCAGTTCTTCAGAAAATAGTCTAGTTGTGTATAAAAGTGTATTTAAAAGGCCAGCAGAAATGACCCGAGATAGAACGACTTTTGTTGCTTTGTTTTGTAGTTGCCAATCAAGCTGGGCTCCGTTGAGGAGAAAAAATGCTCACAAAGGAAATCGGTAGCAATGCAAGATTTCCCAAAGAGGGAGAAACGTTCAAAACACCTTCCTTCCCTCACCAGTGCGGGAGCTTGCTGAGCTGTACTTTCATTAAGCGGTTCTGCTTTTTTTTTTTACCACCGCAGCAGAAATTTGAGACGAAGAAAGAGGTTTTGGCAAGTAGTTTAGTTCCAGATTATGAGGCGAAGTAGCCCCTATATTTTACATGTAGTCTCTGTCTAACACAATTTGCTATTTATCTGTTAAGATCATTAATCCATGGTGATTTTTTTTTTTCTGAAAGAAAGGAGCTGTGTGCTTACCCAGGGGTTACAGAGACATTTGGGACTCAGCTGGCTGTCGTTGCACTTCGCTAGTCAACTTGGTTCCCGAGCTGGGCTCCCAATAGCAATGGCAACGCAGGTGCAGACGCACAAAACAAGTCAACTGGCAGTCACACCTCTAATTTCAAACTACAGCTAAACTTCACTAATTTGAACTAAATGGAGGAAAGTGAGCTAGATGCTGAAAACTCTGTTTTAGAACACATTTTAAAAATATATAATTTTCCATTTGCAAGTATACACAGCAGTCAGAATTAGCTAAATGGGGTTTCCTGGTAGCTGCTATAGTTCTCCTGTGTTGGAGGTAAGGGGCTCTGAAAGCATCTAGTGCTGTGGAATTAAATCCAATGCAATGGTTTGTTCTAGCCATGAGATGGCAGCAGAGGGTGATGGGTGCTCACTTCCTACTCCAAAGAGGGAAGTTCTAGAAAGGGAGCCTACATGGGAAAACGGCTCACCTGGGAGGGAGCAAGTGACCTAGTGTGTCAGGGCAGTTGATGAAGAGCCTGGAAACCCACTAAAAACCAAATACGAAGTCAGACAGTACTGTATAGTGCAGGGAACTCTACTCAATAATCTGTAATGACCTATATGGGAAAAGAATCTAAAAAAGAATAGATATGTGTATATGTATAACTGATTCACTTTGCTGTACACCTGAAACTAACACAACATTGTAAATCAACTCTACTCCAAAAAAAAAACCAGACAGGATGTGGTTGGGGGTCAGCTGGGAGTTGCGATCCTACTGGTTTAAATCGAGAGGCTGGAAGGGGAAATACCTCAAGGAATAAAAATATCAAAGCATAGAGCACTAAACCATTGTGAGACTTAGATGAGGAAGCATTCAACAATGTTAGCTATTTTCAACATTATGGCTATTGTTATTATCATGAGATGCAGAACTGTTGCTTCTTGGATGGACAGTCTTGAAGTGACTTATATATGTGACCTGACACAGTCTTTGCCTAGACAGTTGGCACACATCAGCACTGCTTCCATGATCAGCTCCTCTGAATGTTCTGAGGGTGTGTTCTGTCATGCCAGTTACTGACTCGGAATTCTGGAAAGGAGACTGATGGCGGCGGTAGCAGGGTTAGGGAGGGGAGGTGGGGAGGAATAGTGCATTGGAGAAGTACATCCAGTTGGAGTCAGTACCGTCCTCATTGTACAGTCAGATCCTATAAATACCTCTAACAAACTCCAGAATGAAAACTGGATTGTTATGCAAGGCATCTTAGAGGATGAGAGACAGCTTGGTAGGTAAAGGAGAGAATTTTTCATTGAGAAAGACTGGCAAGTCAGGATTGCAGGAAGGATGGCTTTTTCGGGGCTGGCTAACAAGCTATAGTATCTCAGGAGGTTCTTTAAAGCCACGATGGAAGATTCCAAGAGTATGGTTTTGGCTCAAAGCAAAAAAACTTGCTCCGAGTGGCTTTCACTGGGTGATTATTCCGGAGCAAGGCTTAGAGAGACCAACGGAGCTTGGCTCCTGTGTGCTTAATGTAACCCCCCCCATACTCCTACACCTCTCCTTCCCCCCCTTCTCTCTCCCTCTCTCCCTCTCTCTCTCTCTCACACACACACACACACACATACACACACGCAGGCGTGCTCACATGGGCAAAGAAAACATGAGTCCTCAGTGCTTTGAGGGCTTTTAGGAAGTCACTTTCCTTCTGCTTCCAGGAAGTACCACTCCAAAGCCAGTTCAATCAAGCCAGCAACATTTACTGAGCACCTACTCTGTGCCAGACATGACTCCAGTGACCAGAATCTCATTCCTGAAGGAAACACCTAGCAAATAATGACAAAATCATATTCCTGCCCTCCCTTGAAACCACGAGACTCTCACTAATGACTAAAATAGGAATGTAAACTCAAAAAAGAACAAGGTTTGTGTAGCTGGTGGGAGCATAGAATTAGCTGGCATTCTGAGGGAGTAATTATTGCTGCCGACTATCAAGACTATTGGAGCCTGGTGGCTTAATTTTAAAGAGAGCGGTACCTATCCTAACCCATTTCCTTCCTCCTTCCTTCTAGGGGCCAGCCTTATGGTGGGCTTTTAATCATGACTTAATGAGCACTCTACTATGTGCCAGGTACTTTGTATTTTTGTTCATTCCTTTAATCCTTATTCCTCATGATGACTGTATGAAGGAGGTATTATTACTATTCTACAGATGAAGAATCTGGGCCACAGAGAGACTAAAGGACAAGTCTTGAGCCCAGGTCTGAGTACACCACTGATGCTCTAACCCAGGGGCCATCAAACTGGGGGCCAAATGGAGCCTGTCTCCTGTTTGCGTAAATAAAGTTTTGTTGCAATATAGCCACGCTTATTTTTTACATTGGCAGAGTTGAGTAATTACAACAGAGACCTATGACCTATGCTGCCTAAAATATTTGCTATCCGGCCTTTACGGAAAAAGTTTGCTAACCTGCGGCTCTAACCATCATACAACACAGTCTCTGGTATGTAGACTTTGGAGTTAGAGCTGAGGTCAGACTCTGGCTTGGCCATGTATTCACAGTGTGCCCTTGGACAAGTCCTTTTAGTTCACAGTTTTCCTTATCTGTAAATGGAAATAATAATATTGCCTGTCTCCTAGGATTGCTGTGAGGATTAAATGAGATACTCCACATGAAAAGTCATTGACACAGTGTCTGGATGCCTTGCACATAGTCAATTCTTTAAAAAGCGGTAGCTGGATTATTTGGAGTATTAACGACAACAGATAGACAAAAGTTAGCTCTGTGCTAGGCACAGAGTGAGTGTTCACTTAAATACCAAATAGTCGTACTTGTCTTATTCTTGCTGATTTGCTAGGGCTTTGGAATGCTGAAAAAAGACTGAAGTTTAGAGCTGGAGGTAGAGGTGTGGGAATCAGCAGGGCAGTGAACATAGTGGTTTTGGCCTAGAGGGGAGCTGACAGCAGAGGATTTACTCTGGAACAAGCTGTTTAATGCTTTAAGCCTAAATAAGCTTGAACCATATTATATGACAAAAGCAAGGTGTGTGTGTGTGTGTGTGTGTGTGTGTGTGTGTGTGTGTGTGTGTGTGTGTGTGTGTGTGTGTGTGGTGTGTATGTGAGTGTGAGAGAGACAGAAAGCAAGTCCCAACTCTGTGAATTTTTTTTCTCGTACCTTCAAAACCTCTCTCCCTGTGTTACACCTGAATGAACTCTAATTCCATTCTTTGAAAAATTTAAAGTTTTCTCTTTTTTTGCACTTTAAAAATCAACTTTATTGAGATATAATTTATAATAAAAAAGCAGCTATTTTAAGTGTACAGATCAATGACTGCAGTTTGAGTTCATCTTCATCACCCTAAAATTGTTCCCTCATGCTCCTTTATTTTTTTGAAATTTTCTTAAAGATTCCAGTGTTATTTGTCCAAGTTACTATAGCAACTATAGAAAAAAATGACTATGCAATCTACTTCCTTGCTGTTAATCGTGCTTATTGGTCTCCCTGATTAGACTCTAAACACCTGTAGGGCAGAGACCTTGGCTTATAATCCCCCGGTTGAGAAGTTGTGTTGCTGCTATTAAATGATGAAGGAATATATATTTGTTCATGATGTATGCGTGTGTGTTCCTGACTAGGGAGGTCCCTGATGGAGAAGGGAGAATGAATTTCAGAAGCAAGGTCTTTGGGAGATGAATGAAATGTGTTAATGTCTCAATGCCCCATTAAGTGATGGAAAAACTAGAAAAAAAAACGGGCCCCCCAAAAAAGAAAAAACAAAAAACGAAAGGTGGGACCCTAGCTGGGGGGAGCCTTCTTCTGATGGGCGGCTACATCTCTTACTTACCTAGATGGACGAGGAAGTTACCTACAATGCGATGGAAATTCCTATATTAGGGAGGTAAACCGTTGGGTTATGACACTGCTTTTTCTCACAGCCATCTTTTTCTAATGCCTTTGTGAAGGTCAGCTTTTCACTCCCAAGGTGAGTTCCTTTGTAAACAATTTACCACCTGCAAGTGTCTGAGAGGAGACAGAGGACAGTTTTGTTTTGCTGAGGGAGGGAGGGAGGGAGGGATGAGCTCTCTTTCCCCTCTAGGGAGAACATTTGGCTTTTTCTTTATCTGGCAGTCTTCACTCTCATAATCTAAATTTGGTTGCCCCCCATCATTATTCAAATGGGACACATATTTCCTGACACTGTTGTAAACGTCACTCAAGCAAATTCTCCTTTTTCTCATCAGGCTGGATGGAAAGCCTATAGCTCTTGTATGGGGGGGGAGGTGATTTGAAAGTCGGGCCACAGACAAGTTAAAACTTAGCCTAAGGGAGCAAATGTATTCTCTCACAGACTATCTTAGTTTCTGCATAACGTAACTTCCAGTTGATTCTATGTCAGATGAATATCAAGGCCATAACTGGTCTATACTATCCGGAGTTCCCTGGCAGTACTTAATTTACCTTAACTGTGGTTGTCATATACTTCTCTGAAAAAGTGAGAAGATGCAAAACTGTAACCGACAGACTCAAAATTCTTGGCTTCTCAAGACTATGGTGGTTGGTTTGTTTTGTTTTGCTTTTCCCTTTCACTTACAGCTCATATTATTACTCGGTGCATTTTAGTCAGTCATGGCGACATTTCTAAGGTATTACACCGTGTAGTCGTCATGCTTGAATACCCCAGAGCCTAGGTTTAATACTGTTTTGGGGGTTCAGTCTGTAAGACTTCCATGTTGATGAGATGATTACGTATGCACGATCAGATTTGTGTTTCAGAATGATCCGTCTTGGCTGTACGGAAGGTGAATTGGCAAAGGGGATGGGAGGGAGGGGACTGAGTAGGAGTCTTTTGTAACTTTCCAGGTGAGAGGCAATAAGGGCCTGAATTAGAGCAGTGGGAGTTGAAAGGAGGCGATGGTGACAGAGATATTTTGGAGATAGAATTGACAATATTTGGTAATAAATTGTGTGTTGGGGTGGAAGGTAATGAGGAGTTGAGGATACTCTGCTATTAAACGGTATATGGGAATCAGGAGATCAGGACGAGAACTGGAGTTGGGATAAATGTGATGAATTCATTTCAGATACGTCTGGTTGGTCTGCTGTTGAGGGAATTCTCAGGATGTGGGGAATTTCAGTGCTAACGCCGGGAAAGTCCTGGGCAAACCAGGACTATTTGTTACTCTAAATTTAGGATATGCTGGATTTGAAGCGTCTGCAGACAGTGGCCCGGAGGTGGTTGGGTATGGAGGAGTGGTGTGTAGAAAGGACATCAGAGTCAGAGGTGTAGGAGAGTTGCTGATGTAGAGATGATGGGTGAAACGTAGGAATGGGTATGAGAATTAAGGGAAAATACAGAGCATGATATTATAACTACCTCAAATCCCTTGTGGAATTATATCTATATCCTTGTGGATATAAATGAATGAATAAAATAATTAACGAAGAGAAAACAGTGAATGAGAAGAAGACAGCAGACTGGAGTTTGAGGCCCACCTACCTGTTGAGGTTAGCTATAGAAAGAAAGAGGCTGAGCCCCAAGAGATCTAAAGGGAACAAGATGATGATTTCATAGAAGCCAAGGAGGAAGAGAATTTCAAAAAGGTGGGAGTCAAGGAAGATAAATATTGAGGATAGGTGATTGGGTCTGGTGATTAACATGTCACTGGTCACCTACAAGAGAACATTTTCTGTGGAGTCCTCCAGTCTGTGGAGTCCTGAAATCAGATTACAAGATGCTAATTAAATGGAGAACGGGAAGAAAGGAAGTATGGGTAGTGAGCATAGACTCATCTTTCTCCTAACAACAAGAGTAATTTTCTCCATCGAACACCAACTCAAGATTCAACTCTTCCTGCATTTTCCTGAATGATTGCCATGCCTCCTGCTCTTCTCCTCCTGAAAGTTCCTTTAGTACCTGGGGGCTAGACCATACTATGTAGGAAAAAATAGCTATGTGATATACTTTTTTATTTTCTGGTAGCTTCATTGTGCTTGGTTAGTCTCCATATTTGAGTCTACGCTTCCTTAGGGCAGAGACCATGTCTTATATCTCCCACAGTGCCAAGAAAGGCTTTCAAGAATATTTGCTAGTTATTAGGATAGGAAGGATAGAAAGATTTTCTAGTGTAGATTTTCTCACTCTCGACACTATTTACATTTTGGGTTGGGTAGGTCTTTGTTCTGGGAGACTATCCTGTGCACTGTAGGATGTTTAGCAGTATCCCTGGCTTAACCTACTAAGTGCCAGTGGCACCTCCCTTCCGGCCTCCAATAGTTGTGACAACCAAAAGTATTTCCAGATAGTGACAAATGTCCCCTGGGGTGGGGGGAAACTGACTCAGTTGAAACCCATTGCTCTAGGTGAGTTGGGCCTAGCTTATTTATTTCCCTCGTACTTCAGCAGGGGCAATCCAAAGCCATCTCCCATTGAGAAACATTGGTGTCCAGTTCACAGCCTCCAGAAAGGGACGGATCTTCTTCCTTGGTTACTTGCTTTCAGTTCTGAGACCCTTACACTCATTTTTTTCTCTGTCTCTTCCCTGGAGTGAATGAATGGCTCAGTACTTGCACTGAAACACAAAGTGCCGAAACGGTGTCAACATACTTCCCCTAGGATCCAGACTATCAAAGCAAAGCTGGAGAGAGATTTAATTACAGCAGGGGTTTGTAGCATTTCTGCAACTGTAAGGGAAGCATTTATTAATTTGTTTGCAAAGTCCAACTAGTAGTTAATAATATTCAATATTTTTCTTTTCAAAGTATGTTTCAAGTATATTGTATGTAGCCTCCTCAGAGATTGGCCAGAGGTTGGAGAAATCAGAGAAAGAGGGAATGTATAAAATAAAGGTACAGAAGCTTTCAGTGCCCCAGCAGAGCAAAGAACCCAGGAGTCCTTGGCTCTCATTCCTTAGGCTAAACCTGAAGTGTCTCCCTGACACTTTTAGTTATCCCAGTGGGGCCTATGGTTCCGGGAAGACACTTCTTTGTTGTAGTTCAAAGCAATGACTATATGTGGGTTGAGCTCAACTGGGGGGGGGGGGGTGAGGATAAAGAAAAACTCTAATATCTCGTCCTGTTCTTTCACCCTGTTCCAGGCTTCTGAGGTTCCTTGGTAGTGCCCTATGAACCTCCCTAGTGCCCTACGGGCAAGTCCGATATACCAGTCAGTACATTTTAATCAAGTGCCTGATAAATACTCTTAAGACACCCAAAAGTGATGCAAATAAAAGGAGTGAGGTTGCACAAGGGTCATGTTTATTTATTGAACTAAGCATCTTCCAAGTAGTCTTGGATTTTGGCCCCATAACAGCCCGTGAAATAGGTATTATTACTCTCCACCCCCTTTTTACAGAGAAGGAAATGTGAAGCTCAGCGAGGTTAAATGCCATGCCAAGGGCTTATAGCGACAAGGTGACAGAGCTGTGATTCAGACCCTGATCTGTATAACTCCACACCCTGTTCTCTTATCCACTATGCTGATATGATTCATTTATCTAGTCCACTTTCCCCCTTTTTCAAGTGGGTAATTTACTGCATTTTATAGAAAGAAGAACTGAGGACCAGAAAGTATAAATGACTTGTTTAGGATGGCGTGGTGGTGGTAGTGGCGATGGTAGGCGTAAAGAGCAGAGGGAGAAGCTAGAAAACACACTTCCTTCCTTATACTGCATGTTTTTTCTACCTACCACATTCTTTCTAGTTCAGAAGATAAGATACTTCTCATTCTGGGAAATAACTGAAGAACTAGAAAAAGCAGTCTGTCATTAATTGTGTGATATTGAATTTCTGGATTCTGTGGTACAGACAAATCAAACGATAGAGCCATTTTCTTTCCCAATGGACATTGAAGACCATTAGTCATACTTAGCCTGCCAGCAGGCTTTGAGTGGGGAGTACATTGCATCCCTGTGGGATCTTCCAGGGAGATGGAGGAGACCAAAGAATATATACACTTTGACCAGGGAACTGGGCTAGAGAATCCAGCTGCCATAAAAAAGAAGCTTGCTATAGCATTACTAAGTTGCTTCTGAGACACTTTGAGGGGGGGTATGAGAAGAGATGCAGAACTAATTGGTATTTTCCAAGATTTAACTGAGTGATGGTGGCAGTACTGAACAACCTTGGGAGTTCCTTGGCCTTGAAGCAGATTGGCTTCCTATTCTCAACAGGACTTGCCCTAGATACCATTGTGCAATGAACTCCCTCCCGTCATTGGATCAA
Source organism: Leucopleurus acutus (assembly GCF_964270905.1). Classification (NCBI taxonomy): domain Eukaryota; kingdom Metazoa; phylum Chordata; class Mammalia; order Artiodactyla; family Delphinidae; genus Leucopleurus; species Leucopleurus acutus. The sequence continues at coordinate 97,129,933 of NC_139148.1, forward strand.
GGTGACTAATCAGAGGGATGGGGCTAGTCTCTTGCTTCCAAGAAACTAAATTTTACTTTTGCCTGATATAGACAGTCTATTTACATGCAAGAATTTGCTGTTTTATTGGCAGACTATGGACTATTAAGCATTAGCATTCCTTACAACCCCAGGGATTACTATAAATCCTCAGAGAATTTTGTTACATTGGATAAGTCCTAAACCTCCTGGTTATTTTCACCCCCTCTCAATAATTTACTGTAAAAGAATCCTCATGAAGTAGTCTTTTTTGTTTGTTTGTTTTCCCACAAAAGTGGTCATAGCCCAGAGGTTTTATACAGTTGTAACCATCTCTTTCTTTTCAGCCATTGCCCACACCACACTCCTGGAGGCCTGTCACCAGATTTTCATGCCTCCCTCCCCATCAAAACCATATGCCTACACTACCAAACGTAAAATCGATAGCTAGTGGGAAGCAGCCGCATAGCACAGGGAGATCAGCTCGGTGCCTTGTGACCACCTAGAGGGGTGGGAGGGAGGGAGACGCAAGAGGGAAGAGATATGGGAACATATGTGTATGTATAACTGATTCACTTTGATATAAAGCAGAAACTAGCACACCATTGTAAAGCAATTATACTCCAATAAAGATGTAAAAAAAAAAAAACATATGCCTGCTCCATTGGGTTTTTTTGATGATTTTTTAAAAAAAAATTATTGGAATATAGTTGATTTATGCCTACCCCAGTGTTGAGAAGCAGGCAGAACTGAGGAATAAGGACTGAGCTGATGAGGAGTGGTTTAGTCAGCATCTAAGGATGCTTAAAGCTCTTTGCTCATTTCCTGAGATTTTTAGGGCCAGAAATCAGTCCTGTAGTGTGACGGCTCTGGAAAGCACGGGGGTTCTGGAGTCAATTAGTTCTAGGTTGATATCCTATCTCTGTCACTCACTAGCCAGGTGATCTTCAGCAACTCTGTTTTCATACTTATAAAGTGAGGATAACAACTCATTTGTTGCAGCTGTCTATTTTTCCGACCTCATGGCCATTCACCTAGGTCTTTCCTCCTACTTGCTAAGCTATTCTGTCATTTTTGAGCTTTGTCCATTATATTTGACTTTGCCCTGTGATATCCATAGGGTATAGATGGTTGTAATCTAGGCTTCAATTCATGACTGTGCAGACCCTCTCTTTGTTTTGTTTGTGGAATGAAAACTCCATGAGGGCAAGGGCTGCGATTATTTGTGCTTACTATCATATTTCCAGTACCTAGGACCATATCTAGCACATAGCAGGTGATAAATAAAATTTGTGGGATGAGTGAATGAATGCATAAACTCCCTGGTCCCGGTGCCCAGATCAGCCCCATTGCCATAAGGCTGCACACAGCCTGATGTAAGGAGTGGTTTCATCCTACAGGAACAGGTCCTGTTCGGGCACTATCCAGTGAGCAGGGCTACTTACTTGCTTTGCCCTGGATAGTACCTACAAATTTCATTTGGTTCATTCAGGGCTGATACTGAGTCACCCTGTACTGAAGGGGTTAATAGGACTATACAGGCCTATTTAAGTTTAACTTAGAACCTGATAAGGATGACAAAAATGATTAGTTGGCCGAAGTGACCTCCCAATGAGGAAAGAATCAAAAGTATTTTACTAAAAATTGAATTATACAAATACATACTCCCAAACCAAATAATATAGCAGGGTTTTGGAACCAGTAACCAGTCTCTTGTCGCTAGGGTATTGATGAAACCATTAGACAGGAATTCATGGTTCATGCTCTGAGCTGCATTCATCATCCTGTTCTTAAGTCATCAACTGAGGACTTCAGTATCCTTTAATAGTCCAAGCCAGTATACACCAAACTGGCTACTTCTTCACATTAGGCCTGATAAGCTAACTGTGGAGAGTTCACAGGGTCTACACATGCTCAGAGTTCAGCCTTGTGAAGCTTACACTCCCTTTACTGCAATTGTAGTGTGTCAGCTCTCTCTTTTCTTAACTGCCAATTGCACATTATAGGCAAAAGCTGTGGGTACAGCTCCTGTACTTGGGAACACTTTCTTCTCTAGCTATTAAAAACTGGTTACAAAATGTAGGTGTCCTGGAAAGAGTTATATACACCATCTTGACTGGGTGAAAAGGAAATGTACTTCCAGGTGGTGTGTTACCTAAAAAAGTATCCCCCGGTTTCTTGGGGGGAGGTGAATTCAGTGGTTGCTTCCTGTGTTACATTATAAATACATCTGGCTGCAACGAAGCTAGAAGTAGTCTATTTCCTGTTGCAGTGAGGATACAGTGGGGTCATGTCTGTTTCCTTTTTATGACTCAGAGGGCAGCCTGAAACTACAGGAAAAGTGAGGTACTGGCAGATGCAAACTAAGTGAGCTAAAGGCTGAAAGGAATATATGATTGAGGTTACTCTTAGTAAAGAGTCACTGAGATGTAGCCAAGGCCTAAACAGTAATTAAGGCAAGGCCAGAGTCTATCCAGGACATCAGGCTAGATAAGGCCTAGCTGGGGCTTAAGTTCAGTTAACTTATAGCCATGGCCTAGTCCTAGTTACACCTAACAAGAGTGTAGCCAGGTTCAAAGCCCAGTTTAAGGCTAAACTAGGGCTAAGCCTATTTAAGGGCTAGTAAGCCCAGTTAAGAGGCAGCCAGGGCCAGAGCCTGCTTATGGCCTAGTTGCTCAGTTAAACTCTAGATAACCCAGATAAGGCCTAGCCTAAACATAGTTAAGGTCTAGTCAGAGTCTAGTTAAGGTGTAGTCAGGGCCTAAGTGTAGTTAAGTACTAGCAAGGACATAGTTAGGCCTGCCCAGAGCCTAAGCATAGCTAGACTTGTCAGAACCTTATTAAGGTGGAGCCAAGACGTAAGCCTAGTTAAAAGCTGGTTATCTTGGTTAAGGCCTCATCAGGGTATTGTTAAAGCGTAAAGAGTGCCATAGCCTACCTTAGGTCAAGTCAGAGCCCAGTAAAGGTCTAGATAGGGCCAAAGCCTAAATAAGTCGCTGTCATAGTCTAGTGAAGTCCTAATAGGAGGATAAAATTTAGTCCTAGTCAGAGCTTAGTTAAGACTTAGGCAGGGCCTAAGCCTAGTTAAAATGTAATTGAAGCCTAGTAGGTCAAGTCAGAACCTCAGCCTAGTTGTGTTACAACTCCGTTACACCTAGCCATGGCCTAAGCCTAAGCTTATGTTTGGTCAGAGCCCAGTTAGGGCCTAAACCTAATTAAGTTCTAGTCACAAATCAGCTGAGGTAGAATCCAGAGCGTAAGCTTATTAAAACCTATTCAAAGCAGAGTTAACGCTTAGCCACAGTCTTATTAGGGTACAGCCAGGCTCTAAACCCAGTTAACTAACCAAAATTGTTAAAATCTCCTCAGAGCATGTTAAGGAATAGCCATGGACCTAGCCTAGCTTTTGTGTCCACTGAGATTTATCAATTGTAAACTGAGGCTCCTGCATTACAAATGCAGGGTATTCTCTCTCTTTTTTTTTTTTTTGCAGTACGCGGGCCTCTCACTGCTGTGGCCTCTCCCGTTGCGGAGCACAGGCTCCGGACGCGCAGGCTCAGTGGCCATGGCTCACGGGCCCAGCCGCTCATGGCACGTGGGATCCTCCCGGACCGGGGCACGAACCCGTGTCCCCTACATCGGCAGGCGGACTCTCAACCACTGCGCCACCAGGGAAGCCCTGGCCTAAGCATTTTAAAGCCCAGTTATTCAGAAGCCAGGTAGGGGCTAAATCCACTTCAGTTTTAGTCAGAAACTGGGTGAGGTAGAATCCAGTGCTTAAGCTATATAAAGCCTAGTTACTCAGTTGAGGGGGACTTCCAGGAAGATGGCGGACGAGTAAGACGCGGAGATCACCTTCCTCCCCACAGATACACCAGAAATACATCTACACGTGGAACAGCTCCTACAGAACACCTACTGGACGCTGGCAGAAGACCTCAGACCTCCCAAAAGGCAAGAAAACCCCCAGGTACCTGGGTAGGGCAAAAGAAAAAACTGAGACAAAAGGATAGGGACGGAACCAGCACCAGTGGGAGGGAGCCGTGAAGGAGGAAAGGTTTATACACACTAGGAAGCCCCTTCGCGGGTGGAGACTGCGGGTGGCGGAGGGGGGGAAGCTTCGGCGCCGCGGAGGAGAGCGCAGCAACAGGAGTGCAGACGGCAAAGCGGAGAGATTTCCGCACAGAGGATCAGGGCCGACCGGCACTCACCAGCCCGAGAGGCGTGTCTGCTCGCCCGCCGGGGTGGGCGGGGCTGGGAGCTGAGGCTCGGGCTTCGGTCGGAGCGCCGGGAGAGGACTGGGGTTGGCGGCGTGAAGGCAGTCTGCAGGAGATTAGTGCGCCACGGCTGGCCGGGAGGGAGTCCAGGGAAAAGTCTGGACCTGCCGAAGAGGTAAGAGACTTTTTCTTCCCTCTTTGTTTCCTGCTGCGCGAGGAGAGGGGATTAAGAGCGCTGCTTAAAGGAGCTCCAGAGACGGGCGCAAGCCGCGGCTAAAAGCGCGGACCCCAGAGACGGGCATGAGACGCTAAGGCTGCTGCTGCCGCCACCAAGAAGCCTGTGTGCGAGCACAAGTCACTCTCCACACCCCCCTTCTGGGGAGCCTGTGCAGCCCGCCACTGCCAGGGTCCCGGGACCCAGGGACAACTTCCCCGGGAGAACGCACGGCACGTCTCAGGCTGGTGCAACGTCACGCCGGCCAATGCCGCCGCAGGCCCGCCCCGCACTCTGTGCCCCTCCCTCCCCCTCCCTCCCCCCGGGCTGAGTGAGCCAGAGCCCCCAGAAGCAGCTGCTCCTTTAACCCCGTCCTGTCCGAGCGAACAACAGATGCCCTCCGGCGACCTACACGCAGAGGCGGGGCCAAATCCAAAGCTGAGCCCCCGGGAGCTGTGTGAACAAAGAAGAGAAAGGGAAATCTCTCCCAGCAGCCTCAGAAGCAGCGGATTAAAGCTCCACAGTCAACTTGATGTACCCTGCATCTGTGGAATACATGAATAGACAACGAATCATCCCAAATTGAGGAGGTGGACTTTGAGAGAAAGATTTATAATTTTTTCCCCTTTTCCTCTTTTTGTGAGTGTGTATGCTTCTGTGTGAGATTTTGTCTGTATAGTTTTGCTTCCACCATTTGTCCTAGGGTTCTATCCGTCCATTTTTTTCTTAATAATTACTTTTTATTTTAATAACTTTATTATATTTTATCTTAGTTTATTTTACTTTATCATCTTTCTTTCTTTCTTTTTTCTTCATTCCCTCCTTCCTTCCTTCCTTCCTTCCTCCCTCCCTCCCTCCTTCCTTCCTTCCTTCCTCCCTCCCTCCCTCCCTCCCTCCTTTCTTTCTTTCTTTCTTTCTTTCTTCTTTCTTTCTTTCTTTCTTTCTTTCTTTCTTTCTACTTCTACTAATGCTTTCTTTCTACTTTATCTCCCTTTTATTCTGAGCCATGTGGATGAAAGGCTCTTGGTGCTGCAGTCAGGAGTCAGTGCTGTGCTTCTGAGGTGGGAGAGATAACTTAAGGACACTGGTCCACAAGAGACCTCCCAGCTCCACATAATATCAAATGGCAGAAATCTCCCAGAGATCTCCATCTCAACACCAGCACCCAGCTTCACTCAACGACCAGCAAGCTACAGTGCTGGACATCCTATGCCAAACAACTAGCAAGACAGGAACACAACCCCACCCATTAGCAGAGAGGCTGCCTAAAATCATAAGTACACAGACACCCCAAAACACACCACCAGACATGGACCTGCCCACCAGAAAGACAAGATCCAGCCTCATCCACCAGGACACAGGCACTAGTCCCCTCCACCAGAAAGCCTACACAACCCACTGAACCAACATTAGCCACTGGGGACAGACACCAAAAACAACAGGAACTACGAACCTGCAGCCTGCAAAAAGGAGACCCCAAACGCAGTAAGATAAGCAAAATGAGAAGACAGAAAAACACACAGCAGATGAAGGAGCAAGATAAAAACCCATCAGACCTAACAAATGAAGAGGAAATAGGCAGTCTACCTGAAAAAGAATTCAGAATAATGATAGTAAAGGTGATCCAAAATCTTGGAAATAGAATGGATAAAATGCAAGAAACATTTAACAAGGACCTAGAAGAACTAAAGATGAAACAAACAATAAAGAGCAACACAATAAATGAAATGAAAAATACTCTAGATGGGATCAGTAGCAGAATAACTGAGGCAGAAGAACGGATAAGTGACCTGGAAGATAAAATAGTAGAAATAACTACTGCAGAGCAGAATAAAGAAAAAAGAATGAAAAGAACTGAGGACAGTCTCAGAGACCTCTGGGACAACATTAAATGCCCCAACATTCGAATTATGGGGGTTCCAGAAGAAGAAGAGAAAAAGAAAGGGACTTAGAAAATATTTGAAGAGATTATAGTTGAAAACTTTCCTAATATGGGAAAGGAAATAGTTAATCAAGTCCAGGAAGCACAGAGAGTCCCATACAGGATAAATCCAAGGAGAAATACATCAAGACACATATTAATCAAACTGTCAAAAATTAAATACGAAGAAAACATATTAAAAGCAGCAAGGGAAAAACAACAAATAACACACAAGGGAATCCCCATAAGGTTAACAGCTGATCTTTCAGCAGAAACTCTGCAAGCCAGAAGGGACTGGCAGGACATATTGAAAGTGATGAAGGAAAACAATGTGCAACCAAGATTACTCTACCCAGCAAGGATCTCATTCAGATTTGATGGAGAAATTAAAACCTTTACAGACAAGCAAAAGCTGAGAGAGTTCAGCACCACCAAACCAGCTTTACAACAACTGCTAAAGGAACTTCTCTAGGCAAGAAACACAAGGAGAAGGAAAAGACCTACAATAACAAACCCAAAACAATTAAGAAAATGGGAATAGGAACATACATATCGATAATTACCTTAAATGTAAATGGATTAAATGCTCCCACCAAAAGACACAGATTGGCTGAATGGATACAAAAACAAGACCCATATATTTGCTGTCTACAAGAGACCCACTTCAGACCTAGAGACACATACAGACTGAAAGTAAGGGGATGGAAAAAGATATTTCATGCAAATGGAAATCAAAAGAAAGCTGGAGTAGCAACTCTCATATCAGACAAAATAGGCTTTAAAGACTATTAGAAGAGACAAAGAAGGAAACTACATAATGATCAAGGGATCAATCCAAGAAGAAGATATAACAATTGTAAATATTTATGGACCCCACATAGGGGCACCTCAATACATAAGGCAAATACTAACAGCCATAAAAGGGGAAATCGACAGTAACACATTCACAGTAGGGGACTTTAACACCCTACTTTCACCAATGGACAGATCATCCAAAATGAAAATAAATAAGGAAACACAAGCTTTAAATGATACATTAAACATGTATATGTATAACTGATTCACTTTGTTATAAAGCAGAAACTAATACACCATTGTAAAGCAATTATACTCCAATAAAGATGTAAAAAAATAAATAAAAGACTCCAAGAAAGTATAATTGGGAAATAAATGCATAATAAATGTCAAGTAAAAGTAATTAATTATAAAAATAAAAAGCAAGGAAAAAAAACCTAGTTATTCAGAAGCCAGGTAGGGGCTAAATCCACTTCAGTTTTAGTCAGAAACTGGCTGAGGTAGAATCCAGGGCCTAAGCATTTTAAAGCCTAGTTATTCAGAAGCCAGGTAGAGCCTAAATGTAAAGTTTTAGTCAGAAACTAACTGAGGTGCAAATTAGGGCCTAAGTATTTTAAAGCCTAGTTTTTTAGAAGCAAGGTAGGGCCTAAATATAGTTAAGTTTTAGAAACTTACTGGGGTACAAATCAGGGCCTATGCTTATTAGAACCTAGTCAGATCCAAGTTAAGTTTTAGCCAGAGTTTTGTCAAGTTATAGCCAGGGCCTAAACCCATTTAAAACTTAGCCAGCATGGTTAAAATCTGTTCAGAGTATGTTTAGGACTAGCCATGGCCTAAGCCTAGCTTATGTTTAGTCAGAGCCGTTAGGGCCTAAATCCACCTAAGTTTTAGTCAGAAACAGCTGAGGTAGGATCCAGAGCCTAAGCATTTTAAAGCCTAGTCAGAGCTGAGTTAAGGCTTAGCCAGAGTCTTTTTAAAATACAGCCAGGCCCTAAACCCAGTTAAGGTAACCAACATGTTGAAGATCGCCTCAGAGTATGTTAAGGACTAGCCATGGCCCAAACCTAGTTTACGTGTAGTCAGAGCCCAGTTAGGGCCTAAATCTACTTAAATTTTCGTCAGAAACTAGTCAGGGGTAGAATCCAGGGCCTAAGCATGTTAGAGCCTAGTCAGAGCCGAGTTAAGGTTTAGCCAGAGTCTTGTCAAGCTATAGCCAAGGCCTAAGCTTACTTAAGGCTTATTCATCCTAGTTAAAGTTTAGCCAGTCCAGTTAAGGTCTAATCAGGCATAAGCTTAGTTAAGTCCTAGTCACAGCCTATTTAGCCTACTCAGGGACTAAGCCTAGTTTACATCTATTCAGAGACTATTTAAGGCCTAGCTGGGACCTAAGTCTAGAGGAGGCATAATCAGAGTCTCATTTAAGGTGTAGCAAGGGCTTGAGCCTTTTTAAAGCCTATTTAGCCCAGTTAAGTCCCATAAGGGGCTAAACTTAGTTATGTCCTAGTTAGAGTGTAATTACAGCTTAACCAGGGGTAAGCCTAGTTAATGCCTAGTCAGAGTATAGCTGAGGCTAAGCCAGGGCCTAAGTCTAGTTAAGGCCTAGTCTTCCCAGTTAAGGCCTATTCAGGCCCTTGACTTTGTTAAGGGCTAATCGAGACTTAGGGTAACCAACTCTTTCCAATTTGCCCAAGATTTTCCATATTTAGTGCTGAAAGTGCTAGGCCCTGGAAAATCCTTTGGTCCCTGGCAAACCAGATTGGTTGGTCACTCTAGTCAAGACTTTTTAAAGAAAACTTTTCTTTGCCTTGGAGTTTATAGTTTATAAAGCATTATTTCAACAGTATTTGATTATTGTAGCATCCATTTGAGATAGGTGTCATCATCATCCCCATTATATAGACGAATAAACTCAGGTTTAGAGAGAATAAGTGCCTTCCTCAATGGCATATAGTGAATAAGTATCAGGGGTAGAGTTTATATCTATGTTTGAATTCCCAAGCCATGCTCCTATTTTTTAAACTAAACAGGCATCTCCCCATAATTAAACATTGTCTAAATCAGAAAAGTAATACTTGCTTAAGAAATTATCATCATCCTATTTTCAGATCAGGAAAGTGAGTCACAGTGAGTCACAGTGAGCTTAAGCGACCTGCCCAAGGTAAGAAAACTTTTAAACTTGAACCCAGTTACTCTGCCTCCAAATCTCATATTTTTCCCCTTAAAAATAACCTCTTTTCTTCATCCTTCCTACTTCCCCAGTGTCAAATACTTCAGCACATGCCTGTGTGGCTGAGGTTGTATGTTTTCATGTTTCAGTGATGCTTGTGTCCATTTATTATCTGAAGTCCATCAAGCATTTGGTAAACTATGCTTGAGCGGATGCTTCTGTTTTCAGTCTGAGGTTTCTATATTGATGGTTGCTGTTTCATTAGGGGTTGTTTGTTGAGCCTGGAAGCAAAGCCGACGTGGTAGTAGGGTCAAGCCTCAACCTCTTGATTTGCTGTGATCAAAGGAAAAGGGCACTGAAGACAAACTTGATCTACTTAGTAATTCTTGGAAGGGTTATGGGATACATACATCCCTGTCATAATGACATTCTGGGGACCAGGGAAAGAGACCAGGCCTCCCTCGCTGGTACCGTGTATTCACCTGCCAGAAGGCACTGAGGACTTGGCTTGCCTTTTCCTGGCTGTGCCATTTCTGTTGCCTCCTGTGAGCTTACCAGGGGTGACAGGCATCTCTGTTAAAAAGCCTGTATGTAAATATAGCTGTATCTTCCACTATGTTATCCTGAGGACAAAATAGCTGCCACCCCTGCAGAATGTAGCAGCTTCTGGATTGGATGCCAATGGTAGCAGTATGCCAAGCATGAAGTATCCTGTTTCTCTCCTGCCAAGTAAACACCAGCTTCCTCTTCAGTGGTACATTTAAAGGGACAGTCTGCACTCTTCTTGTGCGGCAACGGCAGCGGGGGAGAGCTTTCGCCATGGGCAGTCAGCGGCTTAGATGGTGGCGCAGTGGAAGCGGCCACCAGGATGCACCTTCCATGGCAGATGCCATCTTAGACTGTAATTTCCCCCTTTGTGCGGTTAAGTTGCTTTGGAGAACTATTTGGTTTAGTGTGGAATGCAAGAGGAAGGCAGAGCTGGTTAGGAAGAAACAAATGATTTATTCCACTGAGCAGCTGGTATAGTCAAATGTTGCTTTCTTTCTTGGAGAGAGCACCATTTGGAAATGGAATCATTTTCTCTGACATTCACATGGCTATTCCCCACATAAACTCAGGTCTTTAGATAACTTCACGTGTTTGTATTCCCATGAGCAGGTGCAACACATTCAGCTTCAAGGCACTGGGTTAATGGCAGAAGCAAGGCGTGTCTCTGTCCTAACAAAAAATCTGGAAGGCCTTTCCTCAAGGACTGTGGGCTTTGCAGTAGAATGTTGGCAGCTCTGGGAAGAATGCACAGAACTAGGTTCCAGTTTCTACCACATTCCAGCTGTGTGATTTTGGGTAGATCTTTTTGCCTTTCTAGATGTTAATTTTCCTAAATGTAGAATGGAGATGATAAACTCTGGGTTGCCCTACCCATGTTATGTGGTAATTGTGAAGATCAGATGAGATACAATGTGAAAACACTAAAGTATAAAACACTATAAAAAATGTAAGGAGTTATTAGTCCTGTTATTCGTTCAACAAATATTTATTGAGTACCTACTACATGCCAGACACTCTTCTTACACTTGAACAAAATAGAGATCACTGCTTTCATGGAGCTTACCTTCTAGAGAGGGCAGACATAAAATAAATAATAATCATAATAAACAAGTAAACCATATCATATGTACATAAGGTGATAAGTTCCAAGAAAATTGAAAAAGTAGAGCAGAATAAGGAAGCCTAGGAGTGCCAGGTTGGGAGGGGGAGGTTCAATTTTTGAAACTGTGCTAAGTGTAGCTCTCATTGAAAAGGTGAGATGTAAGAAAGGGTTTGAAGTTGGTGAGGGATTTAGCCATCTAGATATCTGAGTAAAGAACATTCCGGGCAGAAGGAATTGCCAGTGCAAAGCACCTAAAGAGGAAATGTGCCTGTTGAGTTTGGGGAATGACAGAGGCCAGGGTGGCTGGAATGGACGGAGGGAGAGAGAAGTAGAAGATGAAGTTGCAGATTATATCACGGGGTGCCATGTAGGCCATTACAAGGATCTAGGTTTTACTCTGAAGGAAATGCAGAGACAGTACAGGAGGAGTGACATGATCTGACTCACAGTCTAAAGGGATCACTCTGGCTGTTGTATTGAGAAGAGACTGGAGTGAGGCAAAGAGAATCCTGTTAGGAGGCTGTTGAAATAATCAAAGTGACAGGTGGATGATGGTGGCTCACAATGACAGGTTGTTAGATTTTGGATATATTCTGAAGGCAAAGCCAACAGGGTATCCTGGTGGATTGGGTGTGGATTGTGGGAAAAAGAAAAGAGTCAAAGATAAACTCAAGCTTGTATAGCCTGAGTAGTTAGAAGGACAGAGTTGCTATCTACTTCAGATGGAGAAGGCTATAGGTGGAGTAGGTTTTGGAGCGAAGACCAAGGACCCAGTTTTGGAAATACTGAGTTTTAGATATCAGAAATCATTGTGAAGGCACTTAGATACACAAGTATGAGATTCTGGAGAAGGGTCTGAGCTAGCTAAATAAATTTGGGATTCATTGGTAGATAGGTGTTATTTACAGCCTGTATGAAATCATCAAGGAAGCGACTATAGACCAAAAAGAAGAGGACTTGGAGAGTGGTCATGTCAGATGCTGCCTGTAGGACAAGCAAGATGAGAACTGGGAATTAACCACTGAATTTAGTAGTGTGGAAGTCACTGGCAACTTTGACAAGCAAGGGTAGTTAGGTGGAGTGGCCATTATATTTAATTAAACGTATGTTTGGGCTTCCCTGGTGGCACAGTGGTTGAGAGTCTGCCTGCCGATGCAGGGGACACGGGTTCGTGCCCCGGTCCAGGAGGATCCCACATGCCGCGGAGCGGCTGGGCCCGTGAACCGTGGCCGCTGAGCCTGTGTGTCTGGAGCCTGTGCTCCGCAATGGGAGAGGCCACAACAGTGAGAGGCCCGCGTACCGCAAAAACAAAAACACACACACAAAAAAAAACAAACCGTATTTTTTAGAGCAGAAATATTTAACATGGTAATATCAGTCACAAAAGATGAGAGATTTTGTTCTTGTTGAGCAAAACTGCCTTGAGAATCCCCTGCCTCTAGGTAATACTAAAAAGGAAACCCTGTAAGGAATCCTATCAGGACAACTCCATCCAGTCCTTTGCTTGAGCAGCATGCTGGTCTGCTATTGGGAGGGCTCTCGCCAGAGGACAGGGCTGTGGCCCTAGTGTGCTTTTCTTTTTTTTTGCGGTACGCGGGCCTCTCACTGTTGTGGCCTCTCCCGTTGCAGAGCACAGGCTCTGGACGCGTAGGTTCAGTGGCCACTGCTCACGGGCCCAGCCGCTCTGCGGCGTGTGGGATCTTCCCCGACTGGGGCACGAACCCGTGTCCCCTGCATTGGCAGGCGGACTCTCAACCACTGAGCCACCAGGGAAGCCCTCAACCTGGTGTGCTTTTCTGAGTGTTAAGCATATAGGGGATGGGGTTCGCTCTTTAGCCATGCTTAAAATGCTAACTGTTGGCCTCTTTATGAACCTTGAGAGGTAAAAGAATGAAGTCTTCAGAGGGAGAGGAAACAATAAATTCATGCCCAAGGGCAAAGCATTTTTCTTTTTGGGATATTAGGAAAGATTTTTTTCTACCTCACTTCCTCCAATTTATTCTGATTATGTTTATCTCAGAGGTCAAAAATGGAGAAGTTTGAAAACAGGAGACCAAGTACTCTTGTCTTATTTTTAATTTTCGTAGGTCAGCATATGGTCTTAAGGTGATTTGAATGTTCGTTTAGGTTTTTGGTATCTTTTCTTTTTACTAGAACGTTCTAACTGTAGGTACACTCTGAGAACAATAGTATTGAGGGATGAGGACAATGAAATGGTTATCCTCAAGGGGGCCTGTGGCCTACAATCCACTTGGTAAGCCACCCACCACAGCTGTATTGTGTTCTTGTTGACATCTTAACACTGCTTCATATTCTCCTGGTGATTTGGAACTCCCCAGAGCATCACTAGGCAGACCACAGTGTAAGGGAGAGCACAGAGGGCTGAGAGGCTGAAGAATCAGATTCTTACTCTTGCTCTGCTACTAACCAGATATGTAATCTTGGCACATCTCTTACCCTCTTTGGTTCTTCACTTCCTCAGCTGTAAAATAGGGATAATCCTTGCTGTGCGGGATTGTTATGGGATTAAATAAGTTAATGTATGTGAGGGTACTTGAGGATATAATTAGCAGAAGGAGGAAGCTATGAAACACTGGAATGAGCTACCAAGGGAGGTTATGGAATCTTATTTTGAGACCATTAAAAACAGAAGCAGTTTCCTTTTGGTGGATAAGCAGTAAGTGCATTTGCAGGCAGAAGGAAGAAATGTATGACTTCTGATCTTCTTTCCAGGTGGTAAAATAAATGAACTGGGTCTCTCCTGGCAAGCTGGCATTTGCCACGGAAACCGAGAGGAGGCCACTACAGGCGCTTTGTCTTGCTCTTGTCAAATTTCTGAGAGGTATTCTTGAAGCTCAGTACTAAATCTGGGCTAGGATGGTAAGGGATACAAAGTATACAATGGTATTTGTATGATGCTTCCTTTCTCACCCAAATGATTCACATAGGAAGAGCTGAGAATCTGGGCTGGTTCAGGTGAAGCCTTTCTAGACACGAGGTCATGGCCTTCATTATCTTGCCAGTTACTTTCCAGGTACGGTTGATCCTTGAACAGTTCACTTATATGCGGAGTTTTTCAATAGTATTATAAACACTACAGAACTACATGGGCTGTCGTTGGTTGAATCACCATATGTGGAGGAACCACGGATGTGGAGGGCCACCTGTAAGTTATAGGTGGATTAACCCCCGTGTTGTTCAAGGGTCAACGGGGGATGTTTCCAAGGAATAGCTAGTTAATGCGTTGAAAGATTCATTGCCATAATACCCAGTGGAGGGCCTTCTCCATGCAGCTTGCAATGTGTGGGAGGAATAACCAATGGGCAGCCTGAAGTGTAGTCAGTTTTCACCCGCCAGAGCTCAGGGCCAGAGTGAGCAAGGGCTTCAAAGGGGAGAGTGAAGTAGGCCAGGAAGATCCACTAATCCTCAAGGAGTCCCTATGTGACTGGTCTTACGTCTTCCGAAAGGGTTATGTGTGAATTAGAGCCACAAGACAGTGTTGCTCCCTCACATCTTTATCCAAGTGTATAGTCATGTTGGTTCTAACTATGAGATGACATATCTCTGGTACTTCCTTCCAGTTTCTGTAATGCCTGCAGTTGTCTCACCCTGACTGCCCCCTCCACCTTCCAGGGATCAGTAGTCAGTACCCAGGATGCACCACACACTGTCTCCTGGATCCCAGAATTTTCTCCAGAACAATTATATTAGCTAGCATTTATGAAGAACTTATTATATACCAGGCACCATTCTAAACTCGTTGCATGTGTTAACTCACGTAATTCTCACAACTTTTATTATCTTCACTTTACAGATGAGGAAACTGAGGCAGAGTAGTTTAGCAAACGTCTAGTTCGTAAGTGAAAAATTTATAATTCAAATATAGATCTGTTTGACACAGATCCTACTATTACAACCACTAGCATCATTTTACCGTGTCTCCCAAAGAAAATATACAAACAAACAAAAACAATTTTCTTTTTCCCTCTCAGAAAGCTGAGGGAAGACTCGGGAATAAAATCCCTTTTCCTTTTACCTCGAAGTTTTTTTTGTTTGTTTGTTTGTTTTTTTTTCTGCATTACGCGGGCCTCTCACTGTTGTGGCCTCTCCCGTTGCGGAGCACAGGCTCCGGACGCGCAGGCTCAGCGGCCATGGCTCACAGGCCCAGCCGCTCCACGGCATGTGGGATCCTCCAGGACCGGGGCACGAACCCGTGTCCCCTGCATCGGCAGGCGGACTCTCAACCACTGCGCCACCAGGGAAGCCCCGAAGTTTTGTTTTTATTTCCCTTATATTAGACCTCACCTTCTGCACTGGTAATATTTAAAAGCCAAGAATCTTTCTGGAAGCATTACAGCTCTTTTCAGGCTCTCTGGGAGCCTGTGGGTTTCTCATAATAGCCGAGATTCAGGGACAAGCCGGTGCAGAGTCCCACCAAGTCAAGATGGGGTTGCTGTCCTCATGTTTGAAGACTGAGGAAACTATTTGTCTGTCTAGGAAAATAACCAAGAGATATATTTTCAAAAGTGGCTGTTTTTCTCCAGTGACGAAGTTGTTTTTCTGAAGGGTAAGCAAGAATCTGTGATTCTTTCTGCAGCAGTGAACAACTTTGGAGGAGGAAGAAAGTAATTCAGTAGAATCTGGTCTAAATTGACCATAAGGACATTTCCTACCCTCCATTTTTTCAGTTTCTGTTTTGAATTTTTCATATATTTTCAAGAAGGGGCCATGTTTAGCTCTTCAGCCACACAATTCTTTCCTTTCTTTCTTGATAAATTAAATATGGTTCATGGGGATTTTAAATGTCAGATCCTATAACAGGCAAATGCCTTATTGCACACAGTTTTAAAATTTTTTTTTTAACGTAAAGGATGGTAGCTTTTATTTTTCTTTAAAAAAAAAGAGTTTAAAGGGTGGATCCTGTTGCTTTGTTCATTGTAGCCCCTCAGAGAGCTCCTGCTATGTCAAAATTATAAAATTTGCCCTTTGGGAACAAGGCCCTCTTGATGTTTCCTCAGGGGTGGGGAGGGCAATGAGAAGTAGCGTCTGGGGGATGTTTTTATTTTATTTATTTATTTAATATCTTTATTGTAGTATAATTACTTTACAGTATTGTTGGGGGTGTTTTAAAAAAAACCTGTGTTGAATGCATGTATCCAAATGGTATTGCAGCATTAGAAATGGGGCATTGTTAAAAAATTTACTGTTTGTAAATAGGAAGCTGGCACCTATACTCACCAAAGGCACGTTTTAATCTCTCCCATATAACTGCCTCTCTTCCCGTTGGATATGAACTAATTTACCTTGCCTGATGCAGAGAAACTTATCAACTATAAACATAGACCCAGAGGATTTGGATTCCTTTGCTCCTTTTCCACCCTACTGTTAGACACTTATTGCCAGTTTGCCAGCTACGAGCATCACAAAATAGCAGGGTAGGACTGTCTGCTAAAAGAAAACTGGTGGCTTTTGATTAGTTTTGCTGACAAAAATGTTATAAGAGTGAGATTAATAAAAGTCTACGGGGTTAAAGATTCTAGTTATCAGATAGACAGCATGGCCTCTGCCCCAGCTGTCGTTCTGAGCCACTTATAAGATGTGGCTTATCTCATCTGTCAATTTACAACTGCATCCAGCTACAAGGGTCTCTTGCTTTACTTAGCTCTGCCATGAAGTAGGCCAAGGACCCTTCTCTGTACCTTCAGACTTCATTCCATTTCCATTCTGTGATGACCAGCTTGCTGAACCCTGACAAGACTCTCATCACTGTCTTGCTATCCTTACTGGTTTTATAGGAAGGAAACTCAAAATTAAAAAAAGAACAATTTTTTGAGCTATAGCATACATAAGGTGAAATACATTAATTTTGAGGGTACAGCTGAATGCTTTAAAAAAAAACATACGTAATTATATTGACAGAATATTTCCAGCATCCCAGAAGGCTTCCTCACATTTCTTCCCAGTCAATAACCACCCGCCCCCCACAAGAGGTAACTACTACATTCACCTTTGTTCTACAGATACATTTGCCTGATCTTAAATTTCATATAAATGGAATTATATGGTGTGTACTTTTAGGCATCTGGTTTCTTTCAACATTCTCGTACGTGTATTTTTGTGGACATTTGTAATCTTTTATTTTATATACTTAGGAGTAGAATGACAAGGCCATTCAATAGAGGTATGTTTAGTTTTAGTAGATACTGCCTACCAGTTCCAAGGACGTTGTACCAGTTAACACTTTCACCAATAATGTATGAGAGTTCCAGTTGCTCCATGTTCTTCTCAGTGCTTGGTATTGTCAGTTTTTTTTCTGTTTTTTCAATTTTAGCTATTCTGGTGGGGTTTTGTGTGTAATTTGCATTTTCCTCATGAGCAATAATGATGAAACTCTATTCATATGTTTGTAGGCCACTTGAAAGTTCTCATCTGTGAAGTGCTATTCGATTCTTTGTTCTATTTTTAAAAATTGGACTGTTTTTTTTCTTACTGATTTGAAGGAGTTTAAAATATATGTATATATTAGATACAAGTCCTTTGTTAAATATATGTATTGTGAATATTTTCTCCCAATCTGTAGTTGGCCTTTTCACCCTCTTAAGGTGTCTTTTGATAAATTGAAGCTCTTAGTTTTAATGAAATCCAATTTATCAATCTTTTTTCATAGTTAATGCTTTTGTGTTGAATAAGAAATCTTTAACTACTGAAGGTCACGAAGATATTTGCCAATGGTTTGATTTAGAAGATTTACTGTTTTACCTTTCATGTTTAGGTCTATGGTCCATTTCAAATTATTATCATTATTATTATTATTATTATTATTATTATTATTATATCCAGTGTGAGGTAAGCGTCATGGTTCCACTGATTTATTTTTTTGTTCTTGTGTCAGTACCATGCTGTTGTATAACTGTAGCTGCATAGCTAGCCTTGATATCTGGTAGTATATGTCCTCCAATTTTGTTCTTCCTTAAGATGTTTTGGCTATACTAAGCCCTTTATATATCCTTATACATTTTAGAATCACTTTGCCTAAAATGCCCTTTGGGGATGGTTTTGAGCTTATTAATTCATTAGCCTCCCCACGTCTTCTCAACTTCAAAATTGTTTGAGGGAGAGACCAGTAGTGTATTTGTGGCAGTCTCCCTCCCTCTAGTGAGAATTTGTCTCCAAAGTACCGCGAGGCTTGGGAGACTTCACTCAGACTTTTCCACTTTTCCATGTGCTAGGCTAGAACTCAGCTAACTTCAGGTGAGGAAAATTAGCCCTGCATTTCAGGCTTCTCAAATTTCCAATCCATTATGCTAGCCTCAACCTTTATGCAGATTTCTCATTTTCCTCAGTAGACTCCCTCTGCCTTGGTGCCAAACCTCATCTTCAACTTGTGCCCAGAATTAGCAAATGTCTCAGTGAAGAAAAAAAGTCTGTGATTATCAGCATTCTTACGAAAGACTCTTCACTCTCTGAAATTTTAGTTCATCTTGTCCTTGTTTCCACAGATCACAGATATCTTTAAAACCTGTTAATTTTGTAGTTGATCATTTTGTTGTTGTTTTTTAGTTGTGACAGGAGCATTCACATCCCATTTGAAAGCGAAAGTCCAGTAAACATTTGATAGGCATAACCTTGACCCTCTCATCCATCTTGGCTCTATCACAGGTGAGTAGTTTATGAGTGGGCCAATTCAGTAGGTCAGGGGAAGGGCAGGTAAAATGGACACAACATTCCTGTCACAGATGATGGAGATTGCTGAGGGGACTGAGCTGGCTCTCTCCATCCCTCTGCTTTGGGACTCACAGTCAACTTGGAATTCAGCCAGTTTCCAGGGATGGGAAATGAGATTAACATTTTGAGTTCTATTCCTGCTTAGAATGCGATGTCAGCTCTGGCCTGAATAAGGCAAATTTTCCTCCTATAGGCACCTGAATTTGTGCCCTCTGGCACAGGACTTTAGGAATCATACCTGGGCTGACTTCCAATTCTGTGTCTTCACTTACCATGTGGCGGTGGGCAATTTATTTAATTTCTCTGTTCCTCAGTTTTTTCATCTGTAATGTCACAGGGTTATCAAGTAGATTAAATGTTCTAATATTAAAAAAGAAAGTACCCGAAGTGTAATAGATCTTCAATAAATGTGAACATTTATTAGAATACTTAGGCCATGTCATCTCATCTGATATATAGTTTTTGAGGCTGGGGATCATGCTTGGTCACCTTTTGGGGGTGAGTAAAATTTACATACAGCGGGATACACAAATATTAAGAGTACCATTCAGTGAGTTTTGAAAAATGCGTAATCTTGTATAAACCATCACCTCAGAAAGTTCTCTTAGCCTCTTCCAGTCAGTTTCCACTCCCCTAGATGCAATTGCTATTTGGATTTTTCCACCGTAGATCGTTTTGCATTTTCTAGGATTGCATATGAATAGAATCGTACAATATATATTCTTTTGTGTCTGGCTTCTTTCATTAAGTACAATGTTTTTGATATCCATCCATGTTGTTATCCCTATCAGTAGTGGCTTTCTTTTTATTGCTGATTAGTATCATATTGTATGAATATATCACAGTTTGTTTATCCATTCTCCTTTTGATTGACATCTGGGCTCTTTCCACTTTTTTTGGCTATTATGCATGAAGCTGCTATAACCATTCTTATAAAAATCTTTCTGTGAGCTTTCATTTCTCTTGGGTAAATGCCTCACAGTAGAATTGCCGGGACTGGATAGGTGCTTGCCTAGTTTTATAAGAAACTGCCAGACGTTTTCAAAGAGGTTGTATCATTTTATACTCCCATAAGCATGTGTGAGAATTCTGGTTCCTCTACCTCTTTGTCAACCTTTGATGTTGTCAGTCTTTAATTTTAACCAGTCCAGTGAGTGTATTGTGGTATCTCATTGTGATGTTAATTTGCATTTCCCTGATGACTAATGATATTGAATATGTTTTCATGTGTTTATTAGCTATTTATTTTTCTTCCTTTGTGAAATGTTTGTTCAACTCTTTTGCCCATTTTTAATTGGTTTGTTTGTCTTTTTATTATTGAGTTGTAGGAGCTCTTTATATATTCTGGTTACAAGTTCTTTGTCAGATATATTTTTTGTGAGTATTTTCTCTGTCTGTGCATTGCCTGCTCATTTTATTAACCATGTGTTTTGATGAATTGTTTTATCTTTATACCCCCTGCTATCCATGAATAGTTTGTTTTTGTTTTTGTTTTTTTTGTGTGTGTGTGTGGTACGCGGGCCTCTCACTGTTGTGGCCTCTCCCGTTGCGGAGCACAGGCTCTGGA
Source organism: Leucopleurus acutus (assembly GCF_964270905.1). NCBI lineage: Eukaryota > Metazoa > Chordata > Mammalia > Artiodactyla > Delphinidae > Leucopleurus > Leucopleurus acutus. The sequence goes on from NC_139148.1 coordinate 97,150,187, forward strand.
CGCGCAGGCTCAGCGGCCATGGCTCACGGGCCTAGCTGCTCCGAGGCATGTGGGATCTTCCCGGACCGGGACACGAACCCACGTCCCCTGCATTGGCAGGCGGACTCTCAACCACTGCGCCACCAGGAAAGCCCTATGCGTGAATATTTGACACGATAATATTTACTGAATGAAAGAGTTAAAAGTTGTTCCTCCCTCCCTTCTTCCCTTCCTTTCTTTCTTTAACAATACTTACCAGTTACCTACTATGCGGCAGCCTTTCTTCTATGCCTTGGATATACCGCAGAAAACAAAACAGACACGCTTCCTAATCTCATGGAACTTAATTTTAGTCTATATGTATGTGGGGTGGGGTGAAAGACAGAAAAACAAATGAATAAACAAGAAAATATGAGGTGATTATAGGTGCTATAATGTAAAAATGCGCTGTATGCAAAACGAGAAAGGGATGATTAAGAGGCTTTTTCAGGTTGGAGGGTCTGAAATCTGAGGAGATGATATTTAAGCTGAGACCAGAATGACAAGAAGCCATTTTTTTTTTTTCTGGGGGAAAGGGATTCTAGGCAGAAGGAACAGCTAATAAAAGCGTCCTTAAGGTGAGTTGGGGCTAGGTGCAAACTATCCAAAATACAGCTTTAGGCAAACAACTTAGGTTCAGGGTTTGGTTGCTTTGGAAATTATCGTAACTGGAATAAGCTGATGGTATACTCTTACTATTTCCTAGCACTGCAGTACTCGCTAATTTCTCAACACCCTCCCTGCCCTCGCCCCATCCCCAGCTCCTAGGTTCCAAGATGCTTTGAAGATAGGAATTGTGGATTAGCTAACATAGTGGTTAACAGGGTTAAGGCTAGGTCAGGAATGTTTTTTTCCCATCAAAGGTGACCAAGAGATAGAAAAAATAAACCAAGGGTTGCATAAATAATAGATAACTACATTTGTCTTTATAAGATAGCAACATATGACGTGTTCTACCTCTCCGCTTTTTACATTTAGATTGTGTCTTCTAAAACTCTGTAAATACATCTATTTGATTAATGGACTATAAATTTGTTTCTAAATTTTGGCTAGCTTAGTGAGAGATGGAAGAAAAGATGATGGGAAGGGGTAGTGTAAGATGGAGATACAGAGAGAATGAAACACATAGGTGAATAAATGGAGGTGTATTGACAAAGAAGATTAATAACAGAGTCCTAGAGGGAGGTAGAGAAGCTGAGAAAAGAAACTGGGTGAAAGGGAAGCCAGAAGTTAAATAGGTTTTGTGTGAGTATGTTCCTATTACCCTCTTGTGCCCTTGGGCTATGGGCACTGTAGTAGTTTATTGCTTCCTTTGAAAAGTTTGATGGTGCTCTCTGCTACTATTCAACACACACCTTACTTCTGTGTCTTTCTTCTGATGAGCTGATTCATGCTCTACATTAATGCCAAATTCCTCTCATGATTTTTTACCATTATTTCCTTCCACTAGATTGCTTTTTCTCTAATCAAAAACAGAGATCCTGTGAGTTAATAAACTGCCATGCATCTAGTACCGATTCTCCCATATTTCAGATGGAAGTTGCCTCCAGCCAAAATCATGCCTTCTGGTTATTATGGTTAGGACCCTTATCATCAGGGCAAACCCCATGTCTACTGTCAGGATTTTGGGCGAAAAAAAAAAAGTGAGGTTCTGATAGGACTTATGCTAGGTGAAGATAGTATATAACTGAGTGGGTCAAACCATACCCTGTGGAAACTAGCAAGCTCCATGTGAAAATCACAGACCATCTGGCGGATGATTTGCTCTACTCCAGTAAAGGCCTAAGGAGTACAAGTCGCTGTGGTAAAGCTTGTGGCTTGCTGGGCCCCACTCTGGTCAGAACTGTTGGAAACAGGGCAAAGATAGATTTGGCAGTATCCTAAAAGAGGGAGGTGGATGGTTGCTTCCTAGTACTCTCCACTGGGAAAAATTTGACTGAGGCTGGAGAGAGGAAACCAGCTCAATTTGCAGGACTGCTAGCTAGAAATTTAATGTGTATATATGCCCAAGAAAACAACTGGCCAAAAGAACATAGCTACACTAATCAGCTGTGGACTTGAGATATATATTCTAATAAACAGAAAATTACAGGATTACAGAATTACAGAAAATTACAGAAATTTACTGCAGGAAAAAACAATCTGGTGAAGGGAGATATGAAAAGAAATCAATGAAAGAAATTTAGCAATTCATGTAGGACATGTACGAGCTCATCAGAATGGAAAGACAGAATAATCTATTTAGAATAAGAGAGGAGACAATCTTGACCCCCACCAAAACTAATACAGACTCTGCAGTCTTGGGAACTCCAAGTCTCAACTCAGGTCCCTTTTCAGTTCAATTTAAGGTTGCAGATTGGGCATGTGAAAGCTCAGGGCATGTGGACATGAATATTCTAGGTAAGCAGAGGAGAAAGAGTGGACAAAAAAAAACTATGAATCAAAGAAATGAGTAAGCAATATGAGCTATGTTGAATTACTAAAATCTTGAAGCCTCAACAAACTCATTTTTAAGGGGAATGGGGGATGGTAAACCAGACAAATGTGATAGGCAGATTATATTGGGCCATTCTCTAGATTTTTAAACAAGGAATATTACCTTAAAGAGGTATAAACTTAGGAATAGGGCTTGTAGAGCACTCAGACATACAGATGAGAATAGTATGACCATGGCTTTAGACAAATTTAGGAGAAATAGCTGCTAGATATGGAATATTGGCAGTGATAGGAAATGACCAAAGAACTAATTTTATAACAGAAGTTATATAAAATTTGGGAAAAGACAGAGAATGTGGGACTTTCATTTACCATAAATTCCCCAGACTGCAGGGGCAATCGGAAACTTTAATGAATGAATTATTAAAAACACAGAAAGAACTTAGCAGCACCAGATATAAATGGAAATGAGGCAAAGGTACTAATAAAACAGGATTAATTGAAAGACTCTGAGTGTATGTATCCTCCTCAATAGAGATGTTCAAGAAAGATAGACAAACTACCTATGCTCACTTTGTTCTCAAATCCCATAAGAGGTAAAGACCATGAGAAGTGTAAAGGGGACTATGAGTAGTAGAGCCTCATAAGGCCATCAAAAAACGAGGAGTAGGACTTCCCTGGTGGCGCAGTGGTTGAGAGTCCACCTGCCGATGCAGGGGATGCGGGTTCGTGCCCCGGTCCCGGAGGATCCCACATGCCGCGGAGCAGCTGGGCCTGTGAGCCATGGCCGCTGAGCCTGCGCGTCCGGAGCCTGTGCTCCGCAACGGGAGAGGCCACAACAGTGAGAGGCCCGCGTACTGAAAAAAAAAAAAAAGAAAGAAAAAAAAAAAGAAAAAAACGAGGAGCAATAGCTAGGGGTACATTTTCAACGTTATCCTATAGCCAGAAACTGTATGATGGAGAAAGGCTCAAGGATACTAACTTTATATTTCTCTTTTCTATTATTAGATCTGCTTTTCTGTTTTCTCTTGGCTGTGTCAATCTGTCTGATGGTCATTATAATAGCAGTTCACTACCAACACAAACAAGAGAACCACATGTAAATTTTGTGGAAGGTTCACCAAATTTATCAAAAGGTACTGTAGGACCACTGGCCTCATTCTGTACTTGATCATCATCATCATCGTCATATCAACAGCCTCATTTCTCAACCAAACCAACCACAGGACCATTGCCAGCTCCATAGGATCCATTGTCACCAAGAGCCCATTTACTACAACTTTTAGTAATATTTTATCTACTGAGGAAAGCACAGAGGAATGGAGTCTGTGTCAACCCCTGTACTAGTTGGTGGACTTGTTGATTGTGTAGCCCAGTTAGTTAGAATAGCTGAAGAGCTTCTACGGTTGATTTCACAAGAACCAGTTCCTTGTGAAGAGCAAGATGACAGAGCAGAACAGATAGAAACAGATGCACCTCTTTCCGAGGAAGCTTCACTACCAGACCTTGCTGATCTCCCAGACTTAGAATCGATACTTACACAAAGAGAAGACGAAGACTTAACCTTTGATACAGATCAACCTATGTTAGACACAGAATTATATGAAGAAGCACTCTCTAGTATTAACAATGACTTAAGTAGATAAAACCTCATTTGCCTCCACCAGCATGTGAAAACTGATCATTTCTCTGTGTCAAATATATTCTAATTTTTCGGGATGTTAGCAATAACAGTTTTTCTCCAAGTTTTGCCCAGGTTCATTACTAATCTATTATAGAACAGGCACTATTTGATTGGCTTCTGGCAGAGGCTGGTCTCTTTTCTTCTTTGTATTTATTTATACGAAAAGCTCTGACTTTAGCAGTAGGGTTCTTTCTTTACCTGTACTTGTTCTCCTGTTAGGATTCCTGATAATAGGAGCAAACACTAGCAAAGAAAAGAAACTCCTTACCTAACAATAGAGTGAAGACCTGATGAACTCTATCACATCTTGGGACCCAATTTCACCATTCTACAATGAGTGGAAACTAAAAGGGGAATATCCTCCAGGATGGCAGTATAGTGAATACATTCACATTAATAGGACAATATTGGGGCACTTTTACTTGAAAAGATAGAACTACTTACTAGGCCTTTCGGACAGAATGTGTCAGCCAAAGGATGCTGTAGCAGACTGGGGGGAAGTAATTCTAAAAATCAGCCATCTACCAGATAATAAAACTGCAGAAAGCTTTACAGATAACTTTTGCCAGGGAGAAACCTTTGAAAAAGCTGAGGCCAGGAAGTTCCAATACAGGACTGTTCCCTCAAATGCTGACCCATATCACAACTACTCTGCAACATTGTTGCTCAAATGGAAATGGCAAGTTACACCAAATAACAACCGGAGAGAAGTACTAGTACTGGAAGGGCTAGACAAAGCCCTAACAAGGACTATTTGCCTATGGAAAAGTCAAACACTTAGGGCATAGGCTTAGAGATGATGGTCCACAAGTAGAAGCAGATAACGTACACCTTCTTGGGTATAACCACATTTATAAAGAATAGCTGATAGGCTTATTATAAGGGAAACTGCTTCAACCTTGACAGAAATCTTTACTACTGAGAAATGGGAGCAATAATGATTTTAAACAAAATGGGGACTGGTTATACCCACAGTAATTCTACAGCTACCAGAGGGGGGAAATGCAATAGTTGGAAGACCCCCATATCAAAACAGAGAGGGACTAAATACACATTCAGGAAATTCACTGATCATACTAATTGCATGCCATAGGGTACCCTTACTTCCATTTGGAAGAATAGCTACCTTTCATACAAGCCTGTGGACATTACGGTCCTTCTTCCTAGAGAATGGCCTTTGCATCTTACAATATGGGCAACAACTAGGTAAAGACATAGAAGTATACCGTTAGACAAAGTGATATATGAAAATTGTGAAGAAATGACATGTAGAAGTCAATCCACATTCGTGGGAAACCAGATTATACCAATTTACATAGAGTCCTAAAGTATATTATAGTCAAAGGGATTAAAAAGACTTTTAATACAGATGGATTCAGAGCTAACCAATATGACAGATGCTGCATCTAATACTAAGTGAGCTCTGCATACACAGATTATTAGCTACCTTTAAAGGTAAATGGGGAAAATTATAGACTGTATAACCAGGTCTTATTTGGATGAGCAGTAGCAGGAGAAACATAAGTCAGTTTTGCCACTGAATTTCAGGATAAGTTTATTTAACAAATTTAAGAAAGAGATAGCTAATAGCCAAGGCATGGAAGCAACCTAAATGTCCATCGACAGATGAATGAATAAAGAAGATGTGGTGGGAGGGGGATGAGGGAGGGAAGGACTAGGAGTTTGGGATTAGTATATGTAAACTATTACATATAGGATGGATAAACAACAAGGTCCTACTGTATAGCACAGGGAACAGAGAAGTATATTCAGTATCTTGTAATGACCTGTAATGAAAAAGAATATATATGTATTACTGAATCAGTTTGCTGTACACCAGAAACTAACACAACATTGTAAAGCAACTATACTTCAATAAAAGTTAAAAAAAGATTGCTGTATCAAGAAAAGCTACAGACTCCTTTTTTTAACTTTTTTTTACACAGACTCTTAAATTTTTTTTAATTGAAATATAGTTGCTGTACAATATTATATGTTACAGGTATACAATATAGTGATTCCCAATTTTTAAAGGTTATACTCCATTTATAGATATTATAAAATATTGGCTATATTCCCTGTGCTGTACAATATATCCTTGTAGCTTATTTTACACCTAATGGTTTATACCTCTTACTCTTCTACCCCTATCTTGCCCCTTCCCTCTCCCATCTCCCCACTGGTAACCACTCTATATCTGTGAGTCTGCTTCTGTTTTTTTATATTCACTAGTTTGTTGTATTTTTAGAGACCATTTTGAAAATCAGAAGAACTTATGGAGCTACTGAAAAATATTAGTTTGAGAAAGTTTCACAGTACACTGCTGCGTGGGAAGATTGATAGAGTAGGTGAGGATCCAGGAGACTTAGAGGGGTGAACAAAGACACAAAGAGTAGAAATAAAAGTTATATTACAAGCAACTACTGTGGATAATTACAAGCCATACCAGACAGCAGATTGAGGGACTTTACTGCTGCAATAACTGGACAAACTGAGCCTTACTTGCCCAGGGTAGGCCACTCTATACACTGTGTCCAAAGTGGTAAATAATAGATGCAGTGCAAAGGAACTATGCCGATTAACCTAAATAGAGCAGTGGGAAAATAAGAAGTAACCATTTATCCCACCATTCCAATAGGAGCAGTTTTATAAGGAAAAATAGTGATTAGAGTTAAATAAGGAAATCTATATATGTAGCAACCAAGAAGAAGAATAACAGAGTACCTGGATAAAAGTTTAAAAAGAGAATCTATGCTTTAATTAAAGGTTTAGAAACAGTCAGGGAAGATATACACTCTCCACTAGAAATTTGGACTTCAGGAAATAGGGCTATAACTTTGTGTCAAAATGAAACTCAAGGCATAAATACTTGTGCAAGATCAGGAAACATATCCAAGGAGAGAACATCAATCTGCTATGAATTCTATTTGATGAGCAATTTAACTGTAAATGGAAAGATCTGGTACACCTCAAATAAGATGGATACTGAAGGGTAGCTATTCTTCCAAGTAGAACTCTAGAATATGGACTTCATAACAATTCCACAACAGATTAGTGAGCCTGTTAAAATTGTTAGTAGTAATGAGAGAACACAATCAACCATACTTACTCAAGCAAGTCATCAAAATACATCAAAAGAAATCTGTGAGACTACTCCAGACATTGAAACAAGATAAAGCTTGAACCAGCCTATAAAACACGTAATAGTCAACATGGTCCTTAGGTGTCAAACGGGAAGGTGCTACAACAGTGTAATATGTGGAACTATCTAGCCTCTTGGCTAGATGGGTTCACCTGGAAAGATTATACTATAATGGCACCTTGGGATTAGATAAAATATATAGCAATGTTTGCTTTGATTGTGTGATTATATGTTTTTGAATTGTTAAGATTGTTACCTTGCTCCAAGCAATGGATTGTTGTATTAAGTATGTTTGCTCTTACAGAACAGAATTAAAAGTAAAGTTAATAGTGATAAGAAATAAGTGCAGGAAGTAAGAACATACTTAGGAATAAGAGCTAGTAGGGAAGGTATTTTTAGGAGAGAGAAGAAAAGTAACAAGTCAACAGTTATGCAGTTTATGGTGGAAAACCATGGTATAGAGTTAGTTCCTAATCGCATTTATGAACCAAGCCTTGTTTTTGTCATACGCAAATTAGACAACCCTAAGTTGTTAATATTGATAGAAATAATTGGTTGGCAATTGACACAGGTCATGCACTTAAAAGCCCAGTTAGAGGAAGATGGATTAACTAACTTGGCAGTCCACTGATTGGATACCTCTGATTGGAATCCTGTGTCTCCCCTCCAGTCCTTTATCCAAACTTTTCTGGATCTTCCTGAGAACAACACCAAAGTCAATTCTTGTATGGCATGGAGGGATAGAGAGGGGGATAGGCTCACCATTCTAAGACAAATTTAAGGTGTGAAAACTAAGGGAGATAGGCTGGTAGATTGCAGTGAATTAGGAAGCATCTAATTCTTCATCCCTGTGTGCTTTGGCTAAATGTGTGGGAAGTTGTAACTACATAAGTTGCATTCTTTTATTATTTTTTAGTTGTATTCTTATGATGATTACTGCTAGTTATTAGATTATAACTGAATATAGTCCTTATTAGCTATTGGTCCATACCATTTTATTGTTACGTGTTTTAACAAATTTTAACTAATAAACTTTCATTCACAAATCAAAGAACTTGGGGTCATCTTAAATTACCTGGTGGTGAATTTGGAGGCTACCAAACCAGCATAAAAGAACTCCTCTCAACAGAAGGTGGAATATACTCAGAGAAAGTATTATACCAGGAATCTGAAGTTCTTCTGGCTTTGTCAGATAGATAGTCTTAACACATCTCTGAAATATAGTTCTTTCCTGTTTGTCAAATGATAGTTATAACCTTTTTGCCTACCTTCAATGGTAATAAGGAACACACAAAATGATATAGTTTTCAAAGACTTTGGATGATATATCTGACACTGGGAAAGAATACATGAAATCAGAACTTTTTAGGAATAGCTGAAAAATGTCTATATGAGAATACCTGAAAATCTGTGTGACATGTAAGGATTATCCAATAGTTTTATACCTGTTTTCAAAGAGATTAGAGCTTCCTTATTTTACTCGATGTCGAACTTATAGTTGGAATCAGTTTTTGTTTCATTCTTTTGAGCTTTTTTTTCCCCACCAAGTTAACTTCTTCTTGGGAGCCTACTCAGTTCTTCTAGGAATAGTAATGAGGAAAAAACAACAATGAAAAAGCCACCTTTCAAGAAATAGTGAATTATATTCCATTTAAGGCTAAGATTTTGTTCCTGAGGAAGTTATGTAACTCTGCACATTATTAACCCACTATTATCCAACTAGATTTATTTTTTACAGCAAAGCTGACTATTGTGTTCTTGTATTGACAGCCATATCTTAATAGACTAGTGGTATTTAGCCATTTCACCTAGGGTATACGTCTTATTTTTTTCAAGGACCCTACCCCTCATTTAAAACTTGTTTTTCTTCTGACTATGTATTCCTTAGCTCACAAACCAACCAACCAACCAACCAAAAAACCCTAAAAAAAAAGAAAAAATAACCTTTAGTTCCTGAAGTTATTTGGGAGCTATTTGTATTGACAGATACAACTATCCATGGGTCTCAAGTGTCACATCTCTTCAGGGTAATAGTCTTTGAAGGTGATCTCCATTTATACCTCTGAAGAATGAAACTGCATTTTAGCAAGGTAAGGAAAACCACTGAACTCTTTACCCCTTGTCACAATTTCGTCTTAAAGACCCTAGTAAAATGCTGAAAGCATCTCAAGAGGTATTTTTTAATTTAACACAAGTATTCATGTAAAGTAGACTAGGGAGTCACAGGTAGGAAACACAACTTCAGTGTTTCAGATTCCTTTAATCAAAGATGCCATTAACAAAATCTGTTGTTGAAAACACATAAATACACATGCCTCTAGATGATAAATTCTGGCAATACTGATCATTTTTAAATAGTTTTATTCTTACTTAAACTTGGGGAAACATTGGCTTTTCTTGAAACCATTATCTTCTAAATTTTTAATATTGGCAACTCCTAACTTCCAGTTTTGGAAAATCAGTTGTGTTGCAGCTCATTTTATAGAGAAAAATATTTTGTTTTTTTGAATAAAGCTTTTTAGCTCAAGGTTTAAGAGACGTAGAGACATATCGTCTGTTTGCAACTTTTGATGTGAACAGGCTTATCTTTGGGTACTTTCACCTGATGAAGGAGTCTCTAATGTTCCTCCCTTATAATACCTCCACCTGTTGAGAAAATTTCGATTTGTACTGGGAATTTCTGCCCTGTTGGAATCACAGCAAGCTTTGAAAGAAGACTGAACAGGGTGTCAGCAGACATGACACTAGAAAGTGGAGAAGTGGTGTATCTGCTTTTTCCTGCTCTGAGTATAGACACTGAGAAGAAACCTATCTATTCTTGAAGATAGACCCCCATGGTCCAACTGGAATCAAGCATGTAATCAAGTATGAAAAAGAAGACAAAATTTCTGTTTTTGCTTAGTTGTCCCATTCCCATCTACAGGTTGTTTCTCCTTTGAATAATTCTGGTCCTGGGAGATAATTCTTGTCTAGCCTTCTTAAGGGCCTGAAGGTCATCTAGAAAAGTCTAGACACCTTTAAGAAAGTGTCTCCAATTTTTTAGGGGCTCATAACATGCAACCCTCAAATTGAATGTGTTCCACCAGACCCTGGAGTGTGACTCACTTAAGATGTGAATATATTTTTCTTGATGAGTAAGCACACATAAAGTATATGCCTCCAAGGAATCTGAGGAATTTTATCTAACGTAGCAAAGCTGAGTTCATTTGCTATAAATATAATAGAAGGATAAAGTTAGTTTTCATTTGTTTATTTGTGTCCATCACATTCTACAAAAGGAGTTTGTATGATGAGAATTGATGATCAATGATCGTGACCTTTTTTATGCTTGTGGCCTTAAGCACTGTGTGTATGTTTCACTTTTTTAATGGCTAGATTATGGATATTTATTGAAAAAACTTATCAGTCTGCTTCCTTAGATCAAGAGCTTCTGAGAATGAAGTGCTCAGAGATACCTGAATTATTAGAACCTCAGTAACTCACAGGACTTTGCTTCTTATCCAAACACACTAAACTTGAAACAACAAAAACACCCCTAAAATAAGGACATTGCTAATTTGTTCAAGGTGAGAGTATTCAGTCTTAAACTTGACATGTGGATTTGAATAGAGAAAATTAGAGACTGTACTCATTTGAGACTCAATGGAACCACAGATTTAAAAAATCTATAACTCACAGGTTGGGAAGGATTACAGAGTTCTTTAGCAGAAATGAAGTTACAATTCAGAAGAGAAACTAAACTAAAATTTATCTGTGGTCATTGTTAAGATAACTTGTCTAGGTCCATCCACCTCACTACAAATAACCCAATTTCTTTTCTTTTTATGGCTGGGTAATATTCCATTGTATATATGTACCACATCTTCTTTATCCATTCATCTGTCGATGGACACTTAGGTTGCTTCCATATCCTGGCTATTGTAAATAGAGCTAATGAACATTGTGGTACATGACTCTTTTTGAATTATGGTTTTCTCAGGGTATATGCCCAGTAGTGGGATTGCTGGGTCGTACGGTAGTTCTATTTTTAGTTTCTTAAGGAACCTCCGTACTGTTCCTACAGACTGTCATACAGAGTGAAGTAAGTCAGAAAGAGAAAAATAAATACCGTATGCTAACACATATATATGGAATTTTTAAAAAAAAGGTTCTGAAGAACCTAAGGGCAGGACAGGAATAAAGATGCAGACATAGAGAATGGACTTGAGGACACGGGGAGGGGGAAGGGTAAGCTGGGACGAAGTTAGAGTGGCATGGACTTATATATACTACCAAATGTAAAACAGATAGCTAGTGGGAAGCAGCCGCATAGCACAGGGAGATCAGCTAGGTGCTTTGTGACCACCTAAAGGGGTGGGATAGGGAGGGTGGGAGGGAGACGCAAGAGGGAGGAGATTTGGTGATATAGGTATATGTATAGCTGATTCACTTTGTTATAAAGCAGAAACTAACACCACATTGTAAAGCAATTATACTCCAATAAAGATGTTAAACAAATAATAAAGTATATTAATAATCACCAACAACAAAAAAAACAAAAAACAAGAACAACAAAAAGAGATAACTTGTCTTAGGAAATGTGGAGCTAAATATGTAAATTCTGAAGTCTCTGGCCATGGGACTAAACTTTGGGCCATATTTGAGTTTATGTGACTCTATGAGGGTGTATTATTTTTCATGAAATCATTGACATTGAAGTTGACAGTCACTCATTATCCTTGCTGCATTTGCTGCAAACCTGGAGTTGAAGTTTGATGTGGTCTGACTGGAACAGTTCAGTCTGTCAAATTCCAAAGTTCTCATTGATTTGATTCACAGTGATGAGTGAGTACCACCAGACCTAAAATTGTTGATCTCTGCATAAATACAGTGGTTTTTGGATTACCTTTGTATTACTGCTGAATATCCATAATTTTAATAGCTAAAAGATGCTACTTTGCCAGTGTTATGGATCGAAAATAATGTGGTCTGCAAAATATGAAACTCTAATTGTATGGGCTCACTATTGAAAGAAAAAGTAGACACCCCAAAACTTGCCTGTTCTTCAAAAAAATGACTCCTAGTGGTCATGATTGCACAACATGAATGTACTTAATGGCACTGAACTGTATATTTTAAAAATGGTTAAAATGGTAAATTTTGTGTTATGTATAGTTTACCACAATAAAACAAGTGATCCTTTCCACTTTAACGTACACAGCAAATAGACTCTGAGACCAACTTTGGAATCTCTGATGTTTAATTGAGAGAGCAAAAGGAAATATAAACCTTTGCCACATTCAGGTTGGTCTAATGATAGATAAGAAATATATCACATGAACATATAGAAACATGGAGATATTCTGTAATAACAGTAATAAGAGAAATTATGAAATAAGGGACATGGAGGACAAAATTTTAGAAAAGTAAAAGGGCTAAAACATGAGGGAAAAAATGATGAGAAGCTTAATGAGGGCTGGAGGGCAGTGAATGTAGAACCCAAGGATGACTCCATGGTCATATGCTAAGCAGATCCCCAGGAGAGTGAGGAAGTCATCACAATGGTTTCCAAATGGAGCAGAAACTGAAACTGGCAAATGATGATTATAGGAGCAGAAGGGATCAAGTGATAAAGTAACTGGTAGATGATCTACCAATGCAAAATTGATGAAATATTGTAATGAAACTGTTTGCAAATAAATATTTTGTCAGTTTTCAGGGGGATGAGGCCCTACAATTATGGAGTTTATCTGCTATCTAGTGAGGGAAGGAATGCAAACTTTAATTGTATTCTGCAATATCCGTTTTTAACACTTCTATTCCCATTAACCATTTTGTCATCTGGAAGCAATTCGTATTCTAAACATACTTGTTATTTCTTTTCTTACAGTATTATAACAATTTATGTAAAGTGAAAACCACACTGAAATCATAATGTACATCATTAATGGAAATATACACATATATAAAACTGAAGAAAAGTCAATTAGACCTTATAGCAGACAACTTAACACAACTGCTACTACATATCAACAGTAGGGTGGCAAGAGAGAGGAAGGGGTAAGGGAGGGGATGGCCATTGCTGTATCTATTACCTACAATTTTAGTACACAGAATCAGATCATATACCCTGGGTCCCCTGTGTGTAACAATAAAAATGAATAATAGTAGCAGGTAATATTTATTGAATGCCTAATATATGCTGAATCTTGTGCTATGCATGAGCATATTACCTGTTTTGTTTAAACTTTATATTTCTCTAGGGAGGTAAGTACTCCTATTATCCCTATCTTTCAGAAGAGAAGAGTGAGGTTGAGTAACTTCAGGCTTAATGAAATTACTTAAAGCAAGTAGTTGCAAAAACAGGATAAGGAGACTCAGGGGTGGGTCTATCCATTTACTGTCTCCCCCATGGAGCCGTTAAATCTCCATGTTGCTCTTTTGTCATATTTTATCCCCTTCGAGGTTGCCCCAGTACTCATTTCTGCCTCATTTCAGAGGGGTAGTTTTTTTTTTTTTCTTGTCTGGGAGAAAGGGACCAGGTGAGCACACATGTGATTTGCCTCAGAGCCTGGACCCATGAAGGGATGGCGCTGCTCGTTGCCCTTCCGACAGCAAGCACTTCTCGGTTCAACCCATTTGAATCTGACTCCAGGTGGCGTTGGAAGAGAGATGGAAATGGACATTAAAGTACATTTATTTTCATAATAGTCCTATGAAATGGAGGAACTATTGTCATCTCCATTTTATGAGAAGACTAATGTCCTGAAATTTGAGGGACTTTCTTCAGGTCGTACAGCTGAAGGCTATTCCATCCTCAGTTGCTCTGGCTCCAAAGTCCCTGCTCTTTCTACCATGCTTCCTCCTTAAAGAGCTAAATGAGGCCTGCTAGAAGGCTCCCCAAAATTGTTTGATAAGATGGCATAGAACAGGGCTTCCCTGGTGGCGCAGTGGTTGAGAATCTGCCTGCCAATGCAGGGGACTCAGCCTTCTGCAGAACCACACACCCTCTGTGTGACTCCATCTTTCAAATGTACGTCTCAGCTTTCTTGCTGAGGGACTACCAAGGACTTAGTTCTGTCAACAACTACCAGCATCCAGACGGCAAGCCCTTTGTGATCACTATTGCCATGGCCCCGGTATATAGGGTAGGATCCTTTTTATGTGTTCTCAGAAGTTCTTCCTCAGAGCCTGATGTTAGTTTGTAATTATATATTCACTAATGTGATCATTTACTTACTGTCCACCACTAGCTTGTAAGCTCCGTGAAGGCAGGGTTATACTTGTTTTCTGTATCCCAAACCCCGAAAACAGTGCTAAATAAGCATTTGCTCAATGAATGAGTGCTTTCCCATCATAGAATCAGATTTTTCCCTACTTATCTGGCCATAAAGAAAATACGCAGAGGTTGTATGTGCCTTGGATAAATATGGGCCTCACTGTTTTTGAAGCCTGTCTAACCATTTGTTTGGTGGAGAGCTAAGTGGTAGGAAAATGCTGACTCTTGGTCTCCTGCTCTGGACTCTGGAGGGCTTAAGCTTCCCCAAAAGCAGAGAAGAGCTCAGCTTACCTCTTTCTGATGGTATTTGATGGCCACCTTCAGCTTGGCTAGGTCATGGTACTTTTGAGGGTCAAGCTCTTCACTGTGGTCGTCTCGATGGTTGAGGATGATCTCCAGTTCCCGGGAGCTCCGAGCCTGGTCCAGCAGGTCTTTGGCAAAGAGCTTGCACTGCTGGGAGAGCTCCTCATACTCAGCCTTGAACTCATTCTCCATCTTGCTGAGCTCCTTGAGCTCCCAGCCCAGGCGGAAGGCAGTTAGGATGGGGTCCTCGCTTGATAAGGCGATGAGTGAGGGGCTTGCCAGCGCTTTATAGATGTTCAACCGGGAGCGGGAGTGGCGCAGGCTGTCTACCTCTGAACTGGACACACACTCCACACAGTTGCAGCGGATCTGGTGGGGCCGGGGGATAGTGACCCGTTTTTGGACGAGCAATTTGATGATTTCGTAGTTGTTGGTGTGGGCAGCAAGCATGATGGGAGTAATGTCCGGTGTGAACTCAGAGAACTGGGTGTCCATCATCAGAGTGGGGACCTAGGTACAAGAAAATGAAAAACACATAAAAGGGCAGGATTAAGGCTTGGAGCATAGAGCCCATCAAATGTTAATGATTCAGGAACTGGGGTCACCAGTTTTTTTGTCAATTCTTCTCCTTATCAGAATAGCTAGTTGTGAAATGCTTACTGTACACCAGGCATACAGCACTTTATGTATATTTACTCACTTAATCCCCACAACAACCTCATGAGGTAAATATTCTCCCCAAATGAAGAAGCTGAGGCACACAGAGTTTAAAGAACATACTAAGGTTACTCAGCTTTAGGTGCAGAGCCAAGATTCAAACTCAGACAATATGACTCTGGAGCTTGGCCCTTAAATTATGCCAGTTCTGTCTGAGGCACAATGAGGGGTTGTACAGAGAAGTAAAGGGCATTTTTCTTGGAATCTGGTTGGGTATATCAGACTTCTATAAATTGGTAAGTAGGAGTATGTGTTCAGTTCCAAATGAGCAGTAGAGACTGCAGAAATATTTGTTTGAAAGGCTAAAGACAACCAGTAATCTTAAAGCCCATGCCACTAAATCAAGCCCTGGGGGCTGAAGAGAAGACATTCCCAAATTGTGACACTGTAACTTCAGGGGACCAAAGACCAAAGCCAGACAGTGTTCCTCCAACTTCCTGTCGATCCCAGCAAGGTAGAGAGAATCTGTTATTGTCAGGAAGAATTACTCTGTAAATGAGGACCTCCAGGCTTGAGGTTACCAATAGCAAAAAGACGTCTGATAAAATTGGTATGTTCAAGTTTCTATTTCTAAACTTTGTTCCAAGGTAAATATTATGCAAATAAAGACTGGCTCACTTTCAGCTGTGGAGTTTGAACTCTGTAACAAATACACAAATAAACAATTGACTCTTGACACTCAAAAAAAAATTGGTATGTCCATGATGTGATGCTTGGTGTAAATAGCAGCTATAGGTGAAAGGTATGGGGTTCTTTGGGTGTGCAGGAGCATACAGGTCTGGGTGAGTGAGCAGACTCTGATCAATGAATTAAAAACAAATCTTTTGACTTTAAAATGTGTGCTTTGGGACACGCTACACCTAACAGAAGAATCTCAGTGTGATAGAATCTGGAGCTGGACAACAAGGAGAACTGGAATAGTCTGAAGAGTCTTCATGGAGGGGTGGAGCTGAGGATTCAAAGCATGGATAAAATTCCAGGAAACTGTGAAATATTGATCTTAATACATTTTTAAATAAAGTTCCAAATACTCAGTTTAACTGGGGAGAGCAGAACGTGGATGATGGAGATTCTCATGGAATAGACAAATACTGTTTTAATCGCTAGTTTCTTTTTACTCTTAAAAAAATTATTTTGGAAACCCACAGTTGCTGGCGAATTGACGGAGGGCTGAGCTACAGTTTTCATCATCTTTGCCTCCTTCCCATCTTGGATGAGGGATTCCCAAGCAGGGAAGTGGCCAGAAAACAGGGAGTGGGAAAAAGGCAGAGGAGAAGAAAGTGGAGAAGTTTGCAAGAAATCTGTTTCCTTCTCGGGGTGGTTACATCATCCTCTGAATAGTTGAGAGTTCACTACACACTGGTCATCGATTGCTTGGATGGAGCAGCGAGTAAACATTGTTAAACATTTAGAGGGAGCAGCTACAAACAAGCAGCAGGAAGTGAGCAAGTGACTCAAAGTAAATCGGACACAGGAAAGAATAATCTCAGAAATTAACATAAACCTGCAGGCTAAGGAAGAAGTAGGTCTGAGTGGGACTGGTAATGAACATAAACACAACAACCAGCATAAAGCCTAGAGGTGGGAGAGATGGCGAGTGAACAATGTATCATAGTCTGCCTGGGAAGAAAGGAGCTCAGATCCGGAATCTGCCCCTCCTCGGTGGGCAGGAGCATTTCTTTCTTTCTTTCTTTTTTTTTTTTTTTTTTTTTTTTGCGGTACGCGGGCCTCTCACTGTTGTGGCCTCTCCCGTTGCGGAGCACAGGCTCCGGACGCGCAGGCTCAGCGGCCATGGCTCACGGGCGCAGCCGCTCTGCGGCACGTGGGATCTTCCCAGACCGGGGCACGAACCCTTGTCCCCTGCATCGGCAGACGGACTCTCAACCACTGAGCCACCAGGGAAGCCCAGGAGCATTTCTTATCTCTGTCATGATCTAGAGGTGGAGGTGGTGGGTGGAGGGAAGATGGCTTATGGCACAGGATTCCCTGGGTTAGACTGGAGGTACATGTCTGCTCCCTACCATGATGCTCTTCCTGTCCACTCTCTCTACCCACTTCCTTGCTCTTTCTTTTCCTACTCTTTCTTTCTTCTCCTCTATGTCAATGCTGACAGACCTGTCCAAGACACACAATGGTACTTGTGAATAATGCTCAGCCCCGTTTGTGTCATGGAGCTGAAAGGTTGCTGTCTATGCCTAGAGTATGACATGCTTTCCAGAGCCATCTGATTCTGTTGTCTTTGACTTGGTGCTCAACAAGGAGCCTCTGATTCTCCATTTGTCTTTCTGGATACATGACACCAGAGAGTAAATCTTTTCAAAAGAAACTGGTCGGCAGTGCCCAACCATGTCCTCCTACCAAGACCACCTTTTCTCTTCCAGTCAGCCTTATCATTCACAGATTGCCACACCCACCTCATTCACTGCTCTCTGTATGTATATCCTTGTGGCATATCCTGTGTGGATCCCCACTTCACTGCCACTGAAGGGCCACTGTAAGCCCTGACTTCTTCCGTAGATCTCCCCTTAACTTGATCCCACCCCTTACTGACCACCCAGATGTTGTGGGCACTAGGTTATATCCAAGATGTCACTCTTCTGATGCAGGCTTATATTAGTTTCTAATTATTTGATATAGGTATTTCTTGCTTCTTCAGTCAGGCTGTGAGCTCTCTGAAGGCAGAGTTGTCTTAGTCCGCTCTTGTTTTCCCCATAGCCTCTAGCACAGTGCTAGACACACAGCAGGCACTCAGCTAAAAGGAATTGGTTTTTATTCTCAAATTAAGACGCTGGCTCTTGTTTAGAAGCCTGGATCCACACAGCTGGAGTCCGTGTGAGCTAGTGTCCTTGGGTCTTTCCTTTCCATGTCTAGCTGAGAAGGTAGACATTCTAAGACTCTCAGGAAGGTTAGCAAATGGTCTCTATAGGGAATACCTTGAGGTCACAAAGACCCAGGACAGTCCCTGCTTGTCATGTTCACAGTGCTATTGCTCCAAGATGGAGACTGTGACCCAAAGACGACATATTTCTACTCCTCTTCCCCCTCTGCTGCTTCTCCTCATCCTGCTGCTCTTCCCTTTCTAGACTGTGCAGGGACCATGGACTCTCATCAGGACAGCCACGGCAAAGAAAGAGTCTATCATTAGGGTCAGAGGTTTCTGATGATAATCAGGACTTTGTAATATGGTCTACAACAGGGTCCAAACAGATAACAGGTCACAGAAATAAAAGCTACATGTGGGGACATATGCATAATTTGGATGAGTAAATGGTAGGCGTTGGTGAGCTGTGGAGCACATACTGTCTCAAAGGGGGCATCTGCTGCTCAGCCCCTTGTTGTGATCAAATTGCTGTTATGTGCATGAATGAGGACCCAGTGTTGTCATCTTTCAAGAAAAGTCAGAAATATGGATTTGGAGGTAGAATTTCCTAAAGTCTTCAATGTTGGCTCAAAAGAGTTAAAGATAGTGTGCATGCCAAACAAAGTATATATATGAGGCAGTTGAGGCTTGAGTGGGCCACTGTATGACCTTTGAACTAGCACAGAAGTTGCTAGGAGGAATGGGAGAGGAAGCTGGACATTTAGGCAGGGGCCAGGTAATAAAAGGCCTCATATGCCATGAGAAGGAACTTAATGTGATCTGTTGGCCATAGGGAGCCACTGAAGAATTTTAATCAGGAGAGTAGTGTGGTTGAACAAGTGTTTTACAAAGATCAGTTTGGCCGAAGTGTGGAGAATTGGCAGTGGTATATGTGCCGATAAATGTTTAACAAGCAGCTTTCCATTAAACAAAACAAAACAAAAACAACAACCTTGATTTGTAGTGTTTGCCGATTTCTGTGGTGTAAATACTCCCACTGTGGCCAGTTTCAAGCTACCAATATGACATGCTGGAACACAGAGTTGGGAAGAGATGCACACAACCAGTTCTCACCAGCTGGCATAAGCCAGCTCCGGCACACCATTGGATGAGTTTCAGAAAGATAAAACTACTTAAAAGATATCAATAGTCCAGGTGAAAAGATGGCAAGATCTTAAACTAGACAATGATTCTAGAGATAGAAAGGAACAGATTTAAGACATTCATTGGATGTGTCAGGTAGTACTGCAGGGAGAAGGAACCAAGGATGTCAGGTTTCTGCATTGCATGCCTGATTGAATGGTGGTGTCACCGTTGGAGATAGTGAATACAGGAGGAAGAGCAGGTTTAGGGTTTAAAAGAAGTTCAATTTTAGACATGTTGAGTTTGAAGTACCTATTGGGAGAGTAGCAGGAAATTGTATAACTCTAGCATGAATGTTGAAGGAAAAAGGTCAGGGCTGAAAATGTATCAACAGATGTGACCGTCTTCAGCCTATAACAGTAGGTTGAAACCAAGAGAGTGTACGGGGTCAGCCTCTGCCCACCTTGGCTCCCGCACGCTCTGCCTCAAGGACTCAGCCCTGCCCCAGTTTCCAGGGCAATCAAGGCTTGAGGTAGGAAGTACTCAAATGACCAGCCTCAGCCTCCTCCATTCCAAGTTCCGATCTCTAAGGCTCTGCATTAGGGTACTTTCCCCTTTTGAATAGTTTCTGAATTCCAGCTTCTTCCCTACCTGTGCCCTGGTTCATAAAACAAGATTTCTCCCTGGATCCCTAGTCTTGAGTTTCTGTTCACACAACTGGCCTAACAGCCCAGGTCTAGTATATTTTCTGGATTGTCCATGCCTTTGATTATCTTTGAGTTGTTTTACAACTCTGCAAATTGTAATGAAAATATTTCTTGCCTGGCAAAATGCGATTGATTTGTGCATCTATATGCAAATTTCTTTGCATCTATTTGTAAATTTCTTTCAGCATTCCTGATGGCCTATATCAAGGGTTAGCAAGCTTTTTCAGTAAAAGGCTAGATGGTAAATATGTTACGCTTTGTGGACCTTACAATGCTGCCACTGTAGCAAGAAAGCAGTCAAAGGCAATATGAAAAGGAATGGGTGTGGCTGTACTCCATAAAATTTATTCACAAAAACAGGTGACAGGCTGGATTTGGTTTACAGGTCATAGTTTGCAGACTTCTGGCCTCCTGGTTTCCTCACTAATTAATGAGTGAAATAAAATATTAGACATGTATCCACTTGTGTTAACTTTAAATCTGTATGAGGATCAGGATTTAACTTTTTTATTTTTTTTATTTTTTTTATTTTTTGCGGTACGCGGGCCTCTCACCACTGTGGCCTCTCCCATTGTGGAGCACAGGCTCCGGACGCGCAGGCCCAGTGGCCATGGCTCACGGGCCCAGCCGCTCCGCGGCATGCGGGATCCTCCCGGACCGGAGCACGAACCCGCGTCCCCTGCATCGGCAGGCGGACTCTCAACCACTGCGCCACCAGGGAAGCCCACTTTTTTATTTTTAAATTATCCTTCAACAGCAATTTTGTGTTCAGATCGAGGACAGGTGGCAAACTGAATTTTATTCTTTTCTTATCAAGTTTTGCCTTCGCTTTGAACTCCAAAATTATACTGAACGATCTGAGCTTCCCATTAAAAATCATGTTTTTTTTAAAAGGTAAAAAAGGGTGGGGGTGGGCTTCCCTTTTGGCACAGTGGTTGAGAGTTCGCCTGCCGATGCAGGAGACGCGGGTTCGTGTCCCAGTCCAGGAGGATCCCGCATGCCGCGGAGCGGCTGGGCCCGTGAGCCATGGCCGCTGAGCCTGCGCGTCCGGAGCCTGTGCTCCGCAGCGGGAGAGTCCACAACAGTGAGAGGCCCGCGTACCGCAAAAAAAAAAAAAAAAAAAAAAAAAAAAAGGGTGAGGGTAGGGGGAGAAAAGGGAATGAAATCAACACACCAATAAATTAGATTTGGTTCATATTATCTACAACTGTACTTCTAAACAAACCTGGTACATGAACCGACTTGATTGAATTTTTTAATTTGAAATGATGTGGGCTTAGTGCATGGCCACTAAAGAAGTTACATTGCCTGCCTCTTCCTGGGGCTTTGCATTCAGGCCTTAATGAGTTTGCTCCTGGATCTGCCCTAGGTCTCCCTGTTGAAAAGCTGGCCTTATATGCTAGGATCCTTTTGGATTAATGAAAATGAGACAGAGTCACTCGGCTCAGAGCTCATTGCATAAAACACCTGCAGTACAGTGAACACCGAGCGAAAGCCCGCTTCTTCATATTTTCAGCTAAATTCCATTGCCAGAGGACACAACAGAGGAACAGGTGATGCTCTACTTCCACTCCCAGGACTGGCTAGGGCTTTTGCAAGGTTACTGTTCTCAAGGGGCCCGAATGATACATTCATTTCCCTTAACCTCATCACTGGACACAATCTGCTAATTGGAATTCTCCTGAACCCTATTGTTACCAGCTTTAGGCAGACACACTTGCTGGAGTTTATCACAGGCTTCTGAAATTAAGCCCCCCATTTGTAATTAATGGGCAGACCCTTATCAGGAGCCACCTCATTCATACCCACAATGCTGTCTGGTCATAGGCTGAACCTCTCCGAGTGGTACTTCCTCACACAGCTAGCCAGATAGCATCATGTTGGAAATGAATCTCCCATCTTGTGCCAAGATTTAGTGAAATTTCAATACCTCTTTTCCACCTACTGGGTCTCCTCTTCCCCACCCTAACATGCCAGATAAAAATCAATGTTCAGTCTTTTTCATCAGTCCAAGGGACTGTTGGAAACGAATTTCATTTCTCTGTATTACTCAGAAATGAAGAACACTAGCATCTAATCACGTCACATGACCAGCTGCCCACTCTGCTGTACCCACAAGGTCAGTTAGCTAGTAGTGGTGCATGAGATACTTTGGAGCAGCCATTGGTGTCAGATGGGAAATAATTTGTTTCCCAGACTATGGTAAAAAGAGAACCATTATAATCAGGATTCCCTGGATCATCTCAGCTGATTTCAAGGTCAAAGTGTATATAATTTAGATTGGAAGACTAAAATGGACAGAACTTATTTGCGGGCAATGTCACAGAACGCACCTGATGTTTTAAAAAAGTCAATATTTACATGTAAAAATAAATAATGTATGTAACAATGGCCAGCATTAGCCTGATGAGCAGGGGTGAGTATAATACAAATGGCTACTGGTTATTGAGCACTTTCCATATGCTAGGCATCATGCTGGAGTATCTCATTTAGTCCTTGCCATGGCTCCGTGCTATAGGCATAATAATTATCCTCACTTTACACCTGAGGAAACTCAGCCATAGAGAAGCTTAGTGCCTTGTCCAAGATCACATGGCTAGGAAGTAGGGTGACCAGAACTTGAACCCAGGCAGTTTGGCTCCAAAGCCTGTCCTGTTAACCACTATACTACTTCACCTCCAACCAACAAAAGACCAACCATTTGATTTATTACATCAGCAAACAAATCTACAGTCCCAACATTGAATATTCAGACATATTAAATCACAGGTTATATTGGATATTAATTAACCTCATCAGGTAATGTTCTACCTTAAACCCAGATAAATATTATATAGTATAGCTCAAGGTTTGGGAGCCCACAAAACTATTCTTGATTTCTCATCAGATGGGGGCTCTTAATTTTTCAAAAGACAGCAGCTAAATCTATGAAAAAATAATACATAGCTAACTCCATAGGTTGTGAGGGTTTATAATTTCAGAGTTCTAGTTGTAGGAAACCTGGAAAGCCATCTTTCTCAAATCTAGATTGTCACAAAGAATTAAATGAACCATTCCATACATTTTCTTTTGCAAAATACGGGTTATAATGAATGGTGAGGGCATCAACTCCAAAAGTAAGGTGAGTGTTTGGATGGTTATTAGAAATAACGGAAGAGGTAAAAGAAACCAAGGTAGGAAGGGGATACGTCATGGGTAGCTTTTAGGGAGCCAACCCTCTCTGAAGGATCCCTTTGTACTGTTAAGATATGCCATTTCCCAGGAAATTGTGAAAATGATGCAATGAGTTGAAAAACAATAAACCAGAGGATATAGGTTATTACGGAGATGGGAAAAATGTCAGAAGTAAAGGTCTGGTCGTTGTGTCTCTAGGGCTGCACAGAGGAATGGAGCCCCAGTGTGCCAATGTGAGTGTAGTTAGCTTTGCAGGTAGCCCTCTGGTGGAGCTTGAAACATATAGTTGTTTAGGAAAGCCATTGTTCTTGATTCATTTTTTTATAGGTCATCATGTAATTTTTAAATTAAATTTCTCTTGTAGATTGCTTTACTGGAAAGAGGATGCTGCCAAGCTGATTTAGAGTTTTCCATGTCATTGCTTATCACCTGACTAGTGGAAGTTTGATAAAGATTTCTGGAAAGCGCTGAGAACCCAGGTGCAGAAACCTTGGTGATCCAACCAGGGCACAGGACCATGTGAGGGCTAGGGTAACCAGATTGGCATCAGATATATCGCAGGATTCAATACAAATAAAGGTCTATTATTGTATACTTTTTCCAGTGGGTAACAATCTTGATAGGAGCACATTTGCCAGCAACACAAAATCAGAATGAACAAAGAGGGTCTTTCATGCAAAAAGAGGAGTCGGGAACCTCTCTTTTGTTTTAAGTAGTTCATAGCCATAGAATTGAAAAGTATGTTCATTGCCGTAAATTGAAAATTGGTAGATATCACCAGGAGACCCGGTTTAGGCCTAGAAGAGCTCGAGTGATACAAATTAAGCTCAGTTGGTTCTCAGAGTGTAAAGGATTATAAAAGGGTAATTTCCACCATTATTCTCAAAAGCTGTGTGGGATAAACGTGAATAAAGAAAATGACCTAAAGTCAGCTAGTGGTAGGTAAGAGACATTTTAGAAAGGTATAAAGAAAACCAGACCAGAAATCTAGAATTCATGTTAAATAATGTCAAGAGTATTCCCTTTGCCAATCATGATTTTCATTTCATGCTCCATACACATGCGAAATGATGTGTTGTTTTAAAGTTGCTCAGTTTATATGCAGACATCGGACTGAAGCGTTATATGATTGGAGGACGAGCTTGAGAGAGGAGACTGTGTCACACTCATGAAGTAATTATTGAGCCCCACCTTCCTGCTTCTCTCAGTTATCCACACCCGAGGCAAGCCAGGCAACTGGCACCAACCTCCAGAAGCAGAATACTACCTACCGCTCAACAGCTATTTATTTATTTATTTTATTCTTTAAACACAATTAAAAATTGTTAGACTTTTTTTCTCACTAGTTATCTATTTTATACATATTAGTTAGTGTATATATGTCAATCCCAATCTCCCAATTCATCCCACCCCCTCTTTCCCCCCTTGGTGTCCATATGTTTGTTCTCTACATCTGTGTCTCTATTTCTGCCTTGCAAACAGCTTCATCTGTACCATTTTTCTAGATTTCCCATATATGTGTTAGTATACAATATTTGTTTTTTTTCTTTCTGACTGACTTCACTCTGTATGACAGTCTCTAGGTCCATCCACGTCTCTACAAATGACCCAATTTCGTTCCTTTTTATGGCTGAGTAATATTCCATTGTATATATTGTACCACATCTTCTTTATCCATTCGTCTGTTGATGGGCATTTAGGTTGCTTCCATGACCTGGCTATTGTAAATAGTGCTGCAGTGAACAATGGGGGGTGTGTGTCTTTTTGAATTATGGTCTTCTCTGGGTATATGCCCAGTAGTGGGACTGTCAACAGCTATTTAAAATGTGGGCATAGTCCCTGAGGAGGGAGGAAGTTAATTTTTCTTTACATGACTATCCTTGATCTTTTCAGCAAAGGAAACATTATAAGGTCATCAACTATCTTCCATTTTCCAAGTCTCCAAATAGAGGTAAAGCATCTATCTGTAGGGTTGAATTTTGCATATCTGGCCTTGCTGGTTGCCAGAAACACCTCTAGACATTGCCAAACGGTCCTCCTGGGGTGCAAAATTGCCCACAGTTTAGAACCAGTAAAGTGGAATGTAAAGCAGAGGCTTGGTTACACGGCAGCAAGGCAAGGGCTCAGGCATAGCTACCAAAAATACAAGATTCAGAGGGGACCAGCAGCTTAGCTGACTGGGTACTGAAGTGCTGAGCTGCTGGCCTCCAGTTCTGAGAGCCTCTGTGACTAGGAACAGGATTAGTCCCAGAGCCTGTACTAGAAGAGTCACCCACGGGAATGAAGGGTCTTCATCTGGGGGTGGTGGTACTGAAGGGCTACAGTGGCAGGAAACTGGGCAGGTCATTATGGAGATGACCTTTCCATGGCATGGTGCTATGATTCTATTATCTTCAGCACCACTGAAAAGGGGTCAAGGCACATGCATCTCATGGAAGTAACATAGCTCCCTTGGTTATCATCAGAATGGAAACTCCATGAGTTATGGATGTTTTGGGAAAACGTGAGACAAACCAACAATGAACACTCATGGCAGGAAACTTGTTTTATTGGTTGGTACTGCTGGAGGCACCTTGGGGGAGTTTTGTATTTAGGTTCTTTCTTCTTGAACTCTCTACCCGGAATTTCTGAGTGGCTTCTCTCAGAAACACCCATGCAACAAGGAGCCCCTTGCTCTGCAGCAGGGCTTGGCTAGAGCTGGGAAGCCTTTGAGAAAAGAAGCTTGAGCCTGGATAATGCCAAGAAGCTTAAGCTGAACTAGCACAGACATCTCAGCAGGACTCTTTCTTCTTTAGCGGAAAAGCAGGCACCATGACAGCACACATCATAATGAGAAGTTGATTTTTTGGTATTCAACGGCCAGGATTAAATTCCTGGGTCATAGTAATAAATGGGGGCATATTTAAAAAAGAATACGTAACTTTTGATTGACAGGAAAAGTAGCTTAAATCATTTTGTGATTGAAACCGTGACTATCACGTGGACATCATCAAGTGCAAGCAAGATTTTTTTCCAAACACAGTCTTTGACAAAGTTTACTAATATCCATGTAATGCATTTACTCATATATTTTCCCTCTATTACATTTCGAGAGGAAAAACTTAAGAAAAATGCCCCCCCCCCCCCATAATTTCTCCCTCTTTCACACATTACTTTTAATTGTATTCCTTTGAACTGGCAGCTGTGTTGTCAATCGTGCCTTCTGGAGCGGATTGCCTTTTGTTCTTGTCAGAACAGACCAAGTGTTAAAGGAAAGGAGAAGCAGCTTGGTTGCCTCTGGCTGGAGATGGGAGAAGGGAGAGCGACTCTGGGTTTCTAACCCTACTGCTACTGCCTCTTGCCTCTTTTTCTCCCAGTATGCTTGCATGCTAAGTGTGGGCTGCTATCTTCCCTTGAGAACAGTAAGCTATGTGCTGCTCTCTGCTGAATTAAGAAAACATCAGCTATCTTGTCCTTATTTCCCTGAAGTCAAACATGCCCCAAATCTGAAACTTGGAAAGGCAAAGATATTTTCAACGTAAATATGACCTTTCAGGGCTTCCCTGGTGGCGCAGTGGTTGACAGTCCGCCTGCCGATGCAGGGTACACGGGTTCGTGCCCCGGTCAGGGAAGATCCCACGTGCTGCGGAGGGGCTGGGCCCGTGAGCCATGGCCGCTGAGCCTGCGCGTCCGGAGCCTGTGCTCCGCAACGGGAGAGGCCGCAACAGTGAGAGGCCCGCGTACCGCAAAAAAAAAAAAAAACAAAGAAACCCCCACAAAAAACCTTTCAACCACTTGCAAAACATTTCCCTCTCTTTGAAAGACACATGTAACCAGATACCTTAGTGCTGCAAGGAAGTCTTTTCCTCTGTAGCACCTTTTCAGGAATGCAGGCCAGGGCTAAGGGAAAGGAGGCCTTGGAAGGGACAGAGTTCCAAACTAAATTCACTACTGCTTAATTTTCTCCTTCATATTCAGTCAATAGGGGTTAAGAATCTCAAAGAGTGACGGAAAGTTGCAAGAGTGGTAGTGATCAAGGCTCCCAGATGCTTGGTTATTCTACCCCCGATTTCTACTTGGGGAGGAAACAGCACTCAGCTCTTAGAGGGCTTCGCAGACACAGGGGATTGTTTGTCTATTGTCAGAAAAGAGCAGCAAAGTAGATCAGGCATGCAAGGAGGAGGCTTAGTTCCAGCAAACTCTCCTTCATCTGTGGTCTCATGATACTGTTCGTTCATAAACTCGAGACTCTCTGGAGGCCCCAGACACACATTTGAGAAGTTGGGGCAACTGACCCTTGCACAGAATTGTGTTGGGACTTCTTTCATACCTCGCCAAGCTTCCGTTCCATCAAATTAACATGGGGGTGTTGAACTCTTTCAGAGGCTAGAGATTACTATACCATGGATTGGTTGCAGTGACAGAAGAATGACTAGATTGCCACTACGTTTCAATTAATCCTGATGATTCTATGATTATGTGGACCACAGCCAAACAGATATCCACCAGAACTCCAGAGGTTTTATTCTAGAAATGCATCAATGGCATCACTCCCTGTGGAGTTATTAGTGAACTCCCCTGTGGTTTCTGTATATACTGGGGCTCTGTATTCTTGCCTCTCTACTAAACCAGTTATGTGTCAGGCACAGTACCTATTTAATGTGGGTTTATAAAGTAGTTTTAAAACAATTTCAAAACAGTTTTCATTTCTCTCCACTGCTGAAATCATGGTTTTGAAATTGGGTGGCCACATTTCCTTCTTCCCCATCAAACGCTCCTCAGCACCTTTGGGCTGCTCTCTCTAGTATGAAATTCTTTATTGAGAATGCTTTCCTAGGTAGCGATGTGGCACACAGCAGGCTAAGAGGATGTACTCCCTCCTATTCCTTGACTCCGTCTTTGCGGCAGCGGCAGTGGAGGCTGCAGTGGATTCAGTAGCCAACATACAGTTCTTTGTTCGTGTCCAGGAGCTACACGCCCTATAACCGACTAGCCAGGAGACAGCTACTCAGATCAAGGCTCTTGGAGGCTCACTGAAGGGCATCACCCTGGAAAATCAAATGGTGCTCCTGGCAGGCATGCCTATGGAAGCTACCCTTGGCCAGCATGGGGTGGAGACCTTGACCGCCCTGGAAGTAGCTAGCCATGTGCTTGGAGGTAAAGTCCATGATACCCTGGCCTGTGCTGGGAAAGTGAGAAGCAAGACTCTCAAAGTGGCCAAAAAGTATGAAAAGGAGGGGTGGTGAGAGGAGAAGGAGATGCTGATGGGCTGGGTCAGGTGGCAGATGTAGTACAACTGTCGCTTCATCAATGTTGTAGCCACTTTTGGCAAGAAGAAGGGTGTGCCAATGCCAACTCTTAAATCCTTTGTGACACCGTTTTTTTTCCAACAAAGCCACTTGGTGCAGTTAAAAGAATACTTTCCTATATTACAGTTCATTCCCTCTAGGTACAAGATGTGTCCTTGCTCCTCTGACCAGCTTACGGATGCTCAAGGGTCTTTCAGGAAATATTTAAATCTGGTTCTAAAGAAGCAGCTCAGGATTGAGAGTGCTAGCTCAGTGTTCTCGTTAGACCATAGTCTTCGGTCTGGTTGCTAGATTGAATTCTCCAATCCTGAAGACCAAGGGGCATGGAAATGATACTACCACCTGAACTGTTTAGTTGAATCTATTAATTCAGGCTTCCTCCTAGGTAGTTTAAATGTAAAAGTAGTGGGAATGACCAAAGAACGACCTCCAGTTAAAGATAGCTTAGCTCATTCGAGTAGCTGCCCCCAAATAAGACCTATGGCATTTTCTCCCAAGTAAGTTCCAGGATCCAGAGAACACTTTCCATTCTAATCAGACAAGCTATTACCCAGAAAAGCTTAGCAATGACGGCAGAATATGCAAGCCCACTTTGTTGGGCTTCCTGGTTTACAAGTGGGAACCAGCTAATTTAGAAATCAGCAGTCTCTTATTAAAATGATGGAGACTTTAACACTGGAAGAAAGAAATCATGTTCCCAACAGGGAAGGTAGAAAACTAATGACAGCAAGGTCAAGTCAGGGCTTACCACTGTGTACCCCCTCCGTAGGCCAAGGGAAGGCTATTTGGCTAGCAAAAGCTGTGAATTATGACCACATAATAACAGCCAGGGGCTGTTGCTTACAAACTAAATAGGTTTGGTTTTTAAACACAAATGTGTCTTCACATTGGCAAACTCTAGCTAAAACAGCCATATAGACTTTCTTTCCTTCTAACGAAGATACTTAAGCACTAAACTGGAAACTTAAAGATAAAAGAATGACGAAGCATGAATACTCTTTCACCCAAGCTCTCTTACATCAGAGAGAGACACTAAGACATTTAAAGCATCACTTAAAACAACCCTGTACTTTTATGCAGAAAAGTTAAAAGATTTAGAATACAAATGAACTTTGCTCTTTGCTGCAGACTTGCTGTAAAACTCAGGGTAAATCATTGTTTTTTTAATACATCAGGGTGAACCTTTTTAAAGAATGAACAAAGTGCTAATGACCTTAATATACAAAGAGTTTAGACAAACTGTAAGAAAAAGATGGAGATTCTAGTAGAAGAACGGGTTAAAAAATTAACAGTAGATACAATGGAGAAAAGACAGCCTCTTCAATAAGTGGTGCTGGGAAAACTGGACAGCTACACGTAAAAGAATGAAATCAGAACACTCCCCAACACCATACACAAAAAATAAACTCAAAATGGATTAAAGACCTAAATGTGAGTCCAGACACTATAAAACTCTTAGCAGAAAACATAGGCAGAACACTCTATGACATAAATCACAGCAAGATCCTTTTCGACTCACCTCCTAGAGAAATGGAAATAAAACCAAAAATAAACAAATGGGACCTAATGAAACTTCAAAGCTTTTGCACAGCAAAGGAAACCATAAATAAGACCAAAAGACAACCCTCAGAATGGGAGAAAATATTTGCAAATGAGGCAACTGACAAAGGATTAATCTCCAAAATTTACAAGCAGCTCATGCAGCTCAATATTAAAAAAACAACCCAATCCAAAAATGGGCAGAAGACCTAAATAGACATTTCTCCAAAGAAGATATACAGATTGCCAACAAACACATGAAAGGATGCTCAACATCACTAATCATTAGAGAAATGCAAATCCAAACTGCAGTGAGGTATCACCTCATACCAGTCAGAATGGCCATCATCAAGAACTCTACAAACAGTAAATGCTGGAGAGCGTGTGGAGAAAAGGGAACCCTCTTGCCCTGTTGGTGGGAATGTAAATTGATACAGCCAATATGGAGAACAATATGGAGGTTTCCTTAAAAAACTAAAAATAGAACTACCATACGACCCAGCAATCCCACTACTGGGCATATACCCTGAGAAAACCATAATTCAAAAAGATACATGCACCCCAATGTTCATTGCAGCACTATTTACAATAGCCAGGATATGGAAGCAACCTAAATGTCCATCAACAGAGGAATGGATAAAGAAGATGTGGTACATATGTTCAATGGAATATTACTCAGCCATAGAAAGGAACAAAATTGTGCCATTTGCAGAGGCGTGGATGGACCTAGTGGCTGTCATACATAGTGAAGTAAGCCAGAAAGAGGAAAACAAATATCATATAATATTGCTTATATGTGGAATCTAGAAAAATGATACAGATGAACTTATCTGCAAAGCAGAAGTAGAGACACAGATGTAGAGAACAAATGTATGGATACCAAGGGGGGGAAGTGAGTGGTGGGATGAATTGGGAGATTGGGATTGACATATATACACCACTATGTATACAATAGGTAACTAATGAGGACCTACTGTATAGCACAGGGAACTCTACTCAGTGCTCTGTGGTGACCTAAATAGGAAGGATATCCAAAAAAGAGGGGATACATGTATACGTATAGCTGATTCACTTTGCTATACACCAGAAACTAACAGAATATTGTAAAGCAACTATACTCCAATAAAAATTAATTAAAAATTAACAGTTGATTCACAGAAAAATAAAACAAATTATTTATCATATGAAAAGATGTGAAATACCACTTACAATAAAAGAAATTCAAATGTAAAACAATGAGATAGTATTTTTTACCTGTCAGATTGACAGAGATGTTTTAAAATTGATTTTTTTTGCAGTCTGTGATTGCAAGGATGTGAGAAACAGGCAATTTCACATACTGTTGGTAGGAGAACAGTTTGGCAATATATATCAAAATTAAATAATGCACATACTCTGTGATTCCATAATCTTATTACTAGGAATTTACAGATAATAATCACACAAGTGTTCAAAGACATATATACAAGGATATTCATCACAGCATTGTTTAGAAAAACAAAAACCAAAACCTAAATATCCTTGAAACAATTTAAATGTTCATTAATAGAGGACGGGTTAAATAAATAAGGCACATTTATATGATATAATACAGTATTGTCATTAAAAAGAATACAATACATATGCATATCCTCACAGGGAACGATGTCCACAGTGTATTGCTAAGGAAAATAAAACAAGTTGCAGAACATTTGTGAAGAGATGTCTGTGTGTGTGTGTTTGTGTATATTTGTTTCTGCTTGAATATGCATAGAAAATACCTAGGAGGGCGTACCTATATCATTAATAGTGATGACTTGTGAGAGTGGAAATGGGATGTTTTTCTTCACATGCTTTTATACTCTTTTAATTCTTATAGTATTACTTTTATAGAAAAAACTCCAAAATAAACAAATGGATGTGGAGCAGGGTGGTGGTGACCTTGGACCCTGATACTTGAATAATTTCATACCTCAGTTTAAGAGTTAAGAAATAAGGGAGGGGAGAAAGTAAATATGACAAATATTCGTTTTGGTTGGGTAGACAAAGCCCAAACTGTCTTAGACACCAAGTGTCTCAGTGGGGATAGAAGCCTTCCCGCTGCAGGCCCACTAGAACGTGGGGAGACAACTATCTGCCTATTTGATGACGACAGTATGGATTGGAGGATTTCTAGAGGTCATTTTTAGCCCCAAAGTTCTATCCACTATTCTGATACAGATAATGGAGCTGATGATGTCACAAACATCAAATCACTTCAGGTTGCCCTTGAAGAGCAGAGGGGTATTTGGAAATGACACTCTCCAGCTTTAGAGGTATTTTTTATGGGTCATCACTCCCCTTCTCTTGGGGAGGAGGCAAAGGTGGTAGACTCACGAGAGATTCGTCATGGGACCGGCTTCATTTCCTTCTCTGATTTGGATTTCTTTGGAAGGTTCTTTCAATGCCTTTTTAATATCTGGCTCGCAGCCCTCCTTTACTAATGGACAGACAATAGCAATCCACTTGATAGCAAGGTGAACCAGGAAAATTTCCCTCATTCAAGCCCCTGGTAATCATGTGCTGATTACCTTCCCTCTACCGAGGACTTCAGAGGGCTGACATACTTCTTAGAATAGACTGGCTGCTGGAGTGGGGTCACTTAATCCTGCCAGAGGTAACAAAGTGTGCATTTATCGGTAGGTCCCTGAATCTGGGATGGCCCTCACTAAGGTGGCTTTCCTTCTGACTCCAGAGACTTTCTGCCAATACAAAAAACCACTTCCTTCATCCTGTCTTGTCTGGTGGCTTCACTATCCTTCCAATCCTAGGCTCGATTTATCAGTGACAATTCAGCATGGTTTGAGGGGTCATTAACCAACCCTCTTTCCTCAAACTATCAACCCTGTGCCTGTAGTTTGAACTCTATTCTACAGGAAATAAGGAGCAACTGTGGTCGTTTGACTGACGTGATCAGATACCTATGCTCCCACATATACAGCACTTTCTTATCTCTCACAGCATTACACTTCGACTCATTGTATGTTTGCCTCTTCACTTCAATTAAGTTATTCAAAGGGAGTTGGTATCCAACTGGGTGTGGGTGGCTGAAGGAGAGAGTGAAGATGAAGACATCTGCAAGGTTTCAAATCTACATAATTGAAAGGATAAATGGAAGGGTAAAGGTGCTATCACCTGAGAAAGGATACACCGGATGAGGAAGAGGATTTGGAGGGCAAAACGAAGCTGGCACGAGGATTAACAACACAGACTCTGCTGCCAGACTGCCTAGGTTTGAATCCCAGTTTGTCCACTTACTAGCTGTATGAGCTTGGGGAAATCATTTAACCTCTTTGTGCCTTGATGTCCCCATTTGTAAGAATGGATAATAGTATTGGGTTGGCCAAAAATTTCATTCAAGTTTGTCCATAAGATGGTACAGAAAAACCCGAATGAACTGTTTGGCCAATGTAATATCCTGCATCACAGGATGGTTGTGAATATTGAATAAATTAATGTAGGTTTATGTACTGGTGCCTGGCACCTAGTAAGTGCTAAATTAGTGTTTGTTAGTGTTTGACACAGGGAATTTCAATGTTTGAGGTACATTTAAAATGTATTCTGAAATTTTGAAAATAAATTATGGATCTTCTGATAGATATTGGGCTAGAAAAGGAAAAGTCACAGAACTCTGGACAGCATGGATATTGAAGCAAGAGAAAAGATAAAGATTTTACAAAAGAGACTAAGAGGCAGTGGTCAGAGAGGGAGGAGGAATCAGGTAGCCTTGATATCCTGGAATCCAAGAGAGTTGTCAACCAATGAGATTAAAATGGGACACAGACATTGTACCCGTGATTATGGGGAGGTGTTGGAAGAGAGGAGAGAGAGAGTACCATTTGGGGAAGAAGATAGATAAAAGGAGAGAGAGTCAAAGATCAATATGGTCAGCTCCTCACAAATATTTTTTGAGGGGCAGACCTGTCCAAAAGGCCCCTGGGTGATCAGTGGGTCCAGCTTCTTTCTTTCATCCCACATCACTCCTCTCTGTCCCAACTGCCAATCAGAGGACCAGTAGCAACCAGCTGGGATAGTGGAGAGTGTTCACCAAGGTCCCACCTAAGGAGCTGCTCAGCCGGTGGCCATACACTCATTCTCCTTTACTACAACTGGGATCAGAGGATAAAGAGGGAGGGCAGATGAGCACAGGAGCCCAAGAACTACTGTTTCTGATAAGACTCAGGGCCCACCTCACCCAGTGTCCTGACTCTGAGTCGGGTATCTGGGGCCTTCCTCCATGAGGTTAACCTCATGAGGGTAACAAGAGTCCCAGGCATTGCTTTCATCACCAGCCCTTCACTCCAGCACCTACTGTGAACAGGCCACCATCATTCCCACTACCCACGTCATTGCTCATTCACTTCCATCTGACAAATGTCCCGTCCCCTTCTTTCTTCCTTTCCAGCTCAAAGTTTATTTCTTTTCTCAAATATTCCTCCCCTGAAAGCTCTTTGTCTACTTGTAACCAGAGTGGCCTTCTATATTGTCCACATCACACGTTTTGGATAATGTAACACATATTTCCTTGCACCGTTCTATTTCTGTCCCATGTTTGTTGTTGGCATATGGAAAGGAATCAGTACAAGGCAACATTTGGTGCTCTGGGGTAGGACAGCTGGAAGGAGAGATGGGAGGAGAGTGCTGAGTTTTGCACTGATATTTCACACTTGAACGGAGTTTGCAACAAGAACCATAAGTTGAAAAAAACCAATATGATGAGCAGCCTGGGGTGAAAAGGAGACAGAAGATGGCTGTCCTCTACATAACTGCGCATGTGAGGTGAAGGAGGAGGGGGTCTGTTATACACAGCTGCGATCCACCTACCCAGAGGAGAGGAGAACAGGAAACTCCCTAACTGGACATGTGTATGTGGGTCAGGGCCGTATACAACCATAAGCATGAGGCTACAGAAAGGAAGCCCTGTGCTGGTGGGAACCCTGAAGGGGGAGGGGGGGGTCAGTCATGGCTAAAAAACCTCATGTGTTTTTATTTAGTGACCTGCTTTTGAGATTATCTCATAGTCTCCTCCTTGTGAAGTATTATGCAGCTAGCTCCCTTGGTCTACTTGGGACCAAGTTTAAATAATTACATTTTTCTTTCTGAAAGGTAAGCATCACTAGCTTAGGTTTTTTGTGTCCCTTGGGAGCACAGGAGGCCAGGCCCACTGAGGGGGCGGACTGGTTGGACAGCCTGTGCATGTCTTTTCTCCCCATGAGACTATCAATGTCTTGAGCACACTCACTGTATCTTTCGTTTTTATCATGAGGCATATGATTAGTACTCACACATCCTTAGAAAACTGAACAGAACGAATCATTTGCTGGAACTTTGTTATGAATGAGTTCTTTTAGGTAGACACTACTTGTAGTTGCTTTGTTGATTTTCAGCTTTGTCGTAAGTGTTACTGCTTCTGATGATTCCTCAGAGGCAGTGTGGGGTGGTAGAAATAGTGGCTCGGGAGACAGGAAGCATTTGTGCCAGTTCGAGCTCGGCTGAGCGACCCTGGACATGTCATTTCAGACCAAATGATCTCTAGACCCTATGATTCTGCTCTGTGAGTGAAGCAGCCCATGTCTACAAAAAGTCAGCCCAGGTACAGGAGAGGAGAGAATTCACTTTATCAGTTTGGCCAATACGATGCCGTGCGGTCATTCTGACATTTTCTTCCAATGAAGTGGCTGATTTATTTTCTTGACTTGATTGACACAACCCATGTTTTTGGCCTAGAACTTTGACTTTGGAACGAAACTCATAGAATCAAAGCTGTGACTCAGATTATTATAGCGATAAATACCTATTGTTATATTGGGCAATTCAGGTAACAAAGACGTAATAATATTTTGTATTAATTCTAATGATATGAGTATCATTATTGAATGCTATGTGCCACAAATTATGCCAAATGTTAAAAAATAATTCTCATTTAAACCTCGCAACCACTTATGATGTAGGTAATATTAACCCCATTATACAGATAAGGAAACTGATGCTCAATCAGGGCAAACAACTTTCCTAAGGTCATGCAGTCTGAACTCTTAGCCACTATGTGCTAGTGGGTGCTTAATACATATTTAAAAATGAATAAATGAGATTAGCCAGCAGGAGTTCTCAGCATGGCTTCAACTAGTAGGAACAGGAACAGTACTGCCTCCCATGTATTATTCACTATGTCAGGCACCCGTTCTAAGTAATATACATGGATTATTTCATTTCATTTTCACTAGAACTCTATGAGGTAGGCTCCATTATTGTTGACATTTACAGATGAAGAAACTGAGGTTTGGAGAGATTAAGTGACGTGTGCAAGGAAGCACATCTACTAAAACTGCTAAGACTCCAAAGTCTCTGTTCTTTCTACTACTCCAGGCTGCCTGTAAATAGAGTGACTTGTGCAGTTCTGTTCTTTACTTTCTGCTCTCCTGCTGAGTCCTTGAGATTTATAGGCTAGACACTGTAGGCCCCTTTTGTTGCACCAGTCACCTTTTCCTAGGCCCTCAGTGTCCCCTCTACACTGTGCCATCTCTCCCTGGGACCAAGGATCAGATAGGGGAAGGGGTAAGTGGAGTGCTTTGTTGCTGATTTTCTGCAATCTCAACGCAAACACTTATCGGTGTTGTTGAGACTTAATCTCGCTAGCTCATCTGTGAGACCAATTTTAATTTGGAGCCATCTGCCACAGACAAATGAGTAATTACGGCAGAGCCCAGAGGGGCGGGACATGGGGAGAAGGCTGGCTTAGCCTCTTGCCACCTCCCTGCATTGACGCAAGTGACCAAGAAAGAAAATGCCTTGGGTGGGCTGTTGATGCCGAGGCCCGCAGCTCTACCTCCCTGTTGCTCAAATCCTTAGACTCCAGTGAACAAGGAGGGATGAATGTGGGGTCATGGCAGGAGAAGAGGCTCTCCCCGTCACCGTACTGGCGGTGCCTTGTGGTGAGCACCACTTACCAGCTGGGCTCTCCACACACTATGACAGGCCAAGTCAAACTGATGGAGTGGAGCTGAAGATAATAGTCATTGAACTCTGTCTAGCATTAACTTCTGTTGCAGAAGACTTTACTATATCTTTACCTTACTTCTTCCTCACAACAGCCCTCTATATTAGGTAGGGGTGGGCATTGTGAGCTTCGTTTTATAGATGAGGAAATTGAGTTGTAGTGTGATTCTATAACTGGACACTTGTAAAAGACCTTATGACTTGCCCAAGGTCACCCTGTTAGCTACAAGCTGGCTAGCACCTCAAACTCCAAATTAGAGTTTGTCATTCTGTCTTCTAGACCAGTGGTTTTCCAGTTATGCTTTCTTCTCAGGGCCAAGGAGTTATGGGTGTGTGTGTGTGTGTGTGTGTGTGAAGAAGTGGGGCTTTTGGCCCTGACCTGCACTTAAACTAGGGCAGCTCTGCTTGGGTCTGTTTTTTTACGTCTCCGTAGGATTTCATTTAATGAGAGACTCCGCTACTGACAATGTTTGAAAACTACTTGTCTAGGCTAGTATTTCTCATCGAGAGTGTAGTGGGTTGAACTGTATCCCCACAAAAGATATGTTCAAGTCTTGACACCTGGTACCTGTGAATGTGACCTTATATGGAAAAAGGGTCTTTGCAGATGTAATCAAGTTGAAATGAGTTAGTCCTGGATTAGGGCGGGCCCTAAATCAAACAGCTGGTGTCTTTATAAGAGACAGGAGAGGGAGATTTGGACACAACCACACAGATGAAAGGCACAGAGGAGAACCCCATATAATGACGGAGGCAGAGAATGAAGTGACGCAGCTACAAGCCAGGCATGGAACAGATTCTTAGAGCCTCCAGAAGGAACCAGGCCCGTCAACACCTGCATTTCGGGCTTCTGGCCTCTTGAACTGTGAGAATACATTTCTTTTAAGCCACCCCGTTCGCCGTACTTTGTTATGGCAGCCCTAGGAGATGAATACAGAGAGTCACATAGACCTCTTACCTAGAAACGGGTTGGGGGTGGGCTTATTAACATGCTGATTCCAGGCCCAAACCCCAAGATTCTAATTCTGTAGGTATGGATTGGGGCTCAGGAATCTGTATTTAGACAAGTTCTCCATATGCACAAAGCTTCATCTTTGAGCTGGTTTTGACCATAGACAGACACAAGACTCCTCTCTGGATTGGAGCTGGATTTGCGCCCCCTGCTGACGATGCTCCTCTAGTGGTTCCAAGAGTCAGTGGGCCAAAGGCGGTAGGTTTCATGGACAAGCAATAGGCTGGTATTAAACCTTCTGTAGTCCAAAATTTTTTGAGAGACTACAGAGAATAATGAGAACTATTTGAGTGTTTTCCCCAAGGAATCACAAATCCCACAGGTGGCCAACATCTAACCCTAAGGAAATAGGCTGTAGTGGTTAGGGAGTGGGTGCTTCCAAGAGGGTCGGTTTTCTGGAGTAGCAAGAAGACCACAGAATAACACACACGTGCACACACGCACGGAGTCTTCTACTTGTTGTCTGGTGCAGGAAATTCTATCTGGTAGAGCATCACCCTTTTTACTTTAAGATTTGGTACCTATTAAAAATGCAGGTGTCCATGTGAGTGAAGATACTTGAAGCCAGGGTCAGCCATGTACACCCAGCCTCCAGTCTTTATCTGAGAGCAGTTTTGATAGGCCAGAAGAGGAGGAAAAGCATGATGGGCTGGGGTAAGGGTACGGCAGAGGGGGTCTTACTGCCAACCTGAAGCCAAACTCCTTGCTCAATAAAGCCAAAGAGGGGACTAGTTTAGCCACCCAAGATGGATGGAGGTCAGCTGTGCCCAATCCTTTGGCGAGCTGGGGGAGGGCCTCCATGAAAAGGGACAGGTGTTTGGATTCTGTGTGTGTGAAGAGTGCCTTCCTGGGAGTAGCCTGCCCAGCTGGACCCAAGGTCCTTCAGGAGTCCTGTGTTTGCTCACATCCCTGACTGCTCCCAGGTAAACAAATCTTGTTTCTATCTCCCAGAGAGGCAGGGCTCCAGCACTGTGGCAGCCTGTTGTTATAGTTACTGATATATGACTTACCACAGCAATTGTCAGAGCAATGGAAGAAAATGCAATTTAGTAGCGGCCGGTGGTGGAGTTTAGGAGAGAGGAGAGAGGAGAAAGGGAGGAGAAGGCTGCTGAAGAGACTTCAGTATGATGTACGGTGGACAAAGGAGGCAGTGAGTCTGAAAGGCCCTTGGTGAAAAACAGCCTGTCCCCAGTAGCTTCACCCAGGTTTCATCTGCCCGACATTCTACCAGTGGTGCTTCATGTGAGGTAAGCACTGCTTCTATCCAGGGGAGGTCATGCCTTAGATTGTACTTTTGAGTGACTTTACCTGGCGCCTTTCTTCCTCGGGGTTTGCCAGAGCAATGGGGAAAGATGGGAGAAAGGGTTGGCCATCAAATAAGGACTTGGCCTACTTTCAAAACTCAGATAGGGCTGCCATTGCTAGTCCCATCTTTGCAAATTTCCTCTCTGCTCTCCCCTCTTTCAAAACAGTTATGAAGCTAAATGGGATTGAATATGAAAGTCCAGGATGTCTTGTTCAAGCAGCTAGCTATGTGCTTTTCTGGGAGATACACTTGACTCCTTCTTGTTCATCAGCAAGAATTTATCACCCATTATATACTAGGCGCTGGGTCAGGTGCTGATGGGGGATGCATGGAAACAGTTGGCCATTAGAGTATGCTTCACATTTAAGAAACAATCTAGTTACAGAGACTAAACATTTATACAAGTAAGGCTGACCGGTAGTATGTATTAGTGTGTGACTGGTGTCAAGTGAAGGGTAGAGCCAATGGCTACATAATCTGAGGTGGACAAGATCATGGAGCAGAGTAGCTGGGTAAGCCTTAGTTCAGATTAGCACATGAAATCACTCAGACACTTAGCAGGGCTCTAGGGAAAAGGGGCCCAGAACAAATCAGTTGTGATGGGGATGGAGACGTGGCCTGGGTAGGGAACATGCTTACACCTCTCTGCTTAGCTATATATCCAAATCCTATAGGCATGTCCTTTCCAGAGAGGTCATCCATCCTCCACTCATCTATCCTGTCTCGGAACTCCTGTGCTGGGAGTTCTCAGACTTAACTCAGACTTCCAGGAGAGCAGGATAGCCTAGTGGTTAAGCGGGTGGGGTTAGGAGCTAGGCTGCCTGGGTTTGAATTCTGGCTCTGACATTTATTGTGACCTTGAATAACTGACTTAACCATCCAGTGGCTCAATTTGTCTCATCAGTGTCATGGGGACAGTAATAATAGTGCCTGCCTAACGGAGTAGCTGAGAGGATTAAATCGTGTAAAATGCTTAGCACAGTGCGGATGCATACTATTCATTCATAAAATAAATATTTACTGAGTGCCTTTGCTATTGCAGGCACTTTCCCAGTGCTGGGATACAGCAGTGAAGAAGAGAGATAAGGTCTCTTCTCTCTTGGCACTGTGTTAAATGTTGATTCAGGCCCTTTACCCAAGGAACTTTTAACCTAGTACCTTGCTTTCTGCTCTATCAATTCCAATTCCTAGTCTGCGAGTTATCAGCTAGCTTATTTTCATTCCTTCTTGTTTAACTAGGCAAGTATTAAAGCTATTAATTCCCTTTAAACCCAGCTTTGGTCATGTCCCATACGATTTGATGTTGAATGTTTTCATTATCGGTATTTTTTAAGCACTTTGCAATTTTGGTTTTGGTTTGTACTATTTCTACTTTTTCATGTATTGTGGTATTCCATGTTTGATGACTGTATTTTCTTTGTTCCTACTACATGCGCCTACTGTGCTCCAAAGGAAGAGAGACAGTGGAGACCCGTCTAACTTGAGGGGTTTAGAAGGGACTAAGGGGGAGACAGGACTAGAAAAGACCATTAATGAAGGGTGTTCAGTGCTAGGCTTCATGGGCTGGTTTCTCTTCTAATGAAGAGACATTGGAGTCACTGAAAGGATGGACAGGAATGACAGGATTGTTATGCAATCCGGGAAAGAATAAGCCAGTATCATTGTTCAGGATGGCTTGAGAGAAAGAAAGAGGCTAGAGGCAGGGAGTCCAGATAGAAGTTCTCATGTTAGTTTAGGACAGGGATTCTCAAACCCGAGTGGGCATCACGGTACCCTGGAGGGCTTGCTGAGACACAGCTTGCCGCGCCCCACCCCCAGAGTGTCTGATTCAGTCAGTCTGTGGTGGGGACGGAGACTTCTGCATTTTCTAACAAGTTCCCCTGGTGATGTTAATGCTGCTGGCCCAAGAACCACACTTTGAGAATCACTCATGTAGGGGAGAGACGATGAGAAGCAGAGATGCAGTGGTGGGAGCTGGGCTAGAGAGGAAAGAACGTATGTATCAATACAAGATATTGGGAAGGAAGAACTCGCAGGGCTTGGGGATGGAGCATGGAGACAGGGCAGAGGAAGGACTCGAAGATGACTCCAGCGTGTTAAACCTAGGTGCCTCAGAGGACAGGAGAATCACAGAGGCAAACCCCTGAACGTCTGAGGGTGGAATGCATTCACGTGAGTGGAACTGGAGAGGTGTGTAGGCCCCTGTATCCATTTGCATCTGTGCCGTGGCACTCAAGTTGAAAGGCCTCCTGTCCTTCTTCAGGAGAGAGTGGGTGAGCAAGGGAAAGCTCAGGTCTGTGTTTGGTTTCTCCTTGTCCCCCCTTTCAGTGAGGAAGGAAATGAAGATGTGGGGCAGGGGGTAGGGAGGGTAGAAGGAGCTTGACTGTTCTGGAAACAGAGAAGATGCTTTTAGGTCGAGTGTTGAAGGTATATGGGCAAGTACTAATAAGGAAAAAGCAAATGAGTAAAACTCAGTGTGGGCCATGCGGGGTAGTTCTAAGATCCCACCTGAGATCACTGATGCTATTCTTGAGAGCAGAGGGCTGCCATGATAGGGCTTCTCAACTGCAGCCCGCCTATAACCTTCCTTAGTTTCAAGGCTTCTGACCCTGCGGTGCTCTGTTGTCCCTGGCTACCTCCCCGGCTGTAGGGGCTTCTTACCTGCTTCTCTCCACTGGGCCGCCTGTAGCTGAGCAGAAGCTCCACAGCGCCCACCACTTCCTTGCGGATGGCGTAGAGCAATGCGTCACCGACGTACACGCTGTGGTTCAGCAGTAGCTCCATGATCTCCAGGTTCTCATTCTCAATGGCGATGAGCAGGGCGCTCCGGCCCAGTGGGTCCATGCAGTTGATGTTGACATTGTAGTAGATCTCGGCCTCCTGGAGGGCCTGCTTCACAGTGGCGTAGTCCCCCTTCTCCACGGCACTGAGGAAGGCCTTCTCCTCTGCGGAGAGCTCCGTCTCAGCCCTCACAATTTGCAGGGGGATTCGGTCTCTGTAGGGTGAGTAGTTGACCCTTTTGTAGTACAGCTGGGCCATGGTTCATAGCAATTTAGAAACCTGAATGAGGAGAGAGAGGGAGACCAAAGATATTCTTAGATACCTGCAGGTCTCAAGTGGCCAGTTATGGAGGCAGCCTTGCTAATGACTTGGAAAATCCTCACCTGTTTTAAAGCCACAATCTTTCTCCTCTTGCAAAGGAGCATAGCAGAAAAAGCCCTGGCTTCTGGGTCAGAAAGACATGGGTTCAAATCCTGGCTTTACCAGGTCTGTGACCTTAGGTAAGTTACTCAAGCTCACGGTGTTTCAGTTTGTTATTATTAAGCTTATCGATATTAATAATACTAATTGTGCCAGGCTCCACACTAAACACTAATTCCCACCTCAAGGCTACTGTGGGAGTTAAATGAGACAATGACTGATTAAAGCAACTGGCCCAGAGGAAGCCTCCTGAGACATGGCACAAGTTAGTTTCTTCCTTCCCTTCTGCTGTCTGGAAATACTCGTG
Source organism: Leucopleurus acutus (assembly GCF_964270905.1). Taxonomy (NCBI): domain Eukaryota; kingdom Metazoa; phylum Chordata; class Mammalia; order Artiodactyla; family Delphinidae; genus Leucopleurus; species Leucopleurus acutus. The sequence goes on from NC_139148.1 coordinate 97,193,236, forward strand.
ATATTACTTCTGACTGGTGATGCAAAGTTGGACCTCATCTTTGGCCAGTTTCCTTTGGACCCCGGGCCTGTGGGCCTGTGCTAGTTTGTAGGATTACATTTGCAGCTGCCCCAGATGCAGATCCTGGACTGAAGCACTGCTGTAGTGCTAACTGAAACATTCTTCTTATTGCTGTTCACTGGGGAAGGGGTATTGACTCCAACAGATTAAGCCACTACCCCCTCTGCCCACTCATGATTTTTCTCCTCCATGATTCTAAACCAGGCAGCTGACAGATATGAGAATCTGTCTGATTCAATTAGGAGAAGTGAACGGCCTGTTTTACATGTACCACATCTAAAGCCAGATTTTAACAGAAGTGATTTCAAAGCAAAACCTATTATTGAGTTCCTACAATATGTTTAACTTTCTCTGGGAGACCAAGAATAAAAGACAGACTTTGCCATTAATTGCATAGGATGAATCACAGTATAGAGCTCTTGCCTTGCAGGTTGCAGATTAAATTCATGTACATTCCTCATTGACTCCTTGTACTAGCCCTATAAGATGGGAATGGTTACCCTCCCCATGGGAGAAGATGCGGCTCAGACCCATTAGGTGATTGACTCTCCTTTCCCTACCATCCTTGGGACCTCCAGAACCCTCTGGAGGCTGAGTTTGGATGAACCCATTTAAGTGTCTTTCATTACCGAACTGTTTTGCCAGCAAAAAGAAATGGAAATGTGATAAAGGGCCTCTTGTCTCATCTCCTGGATGTAAGAGCAGATGAAGACATGCAGCTTCCACAAACATTTGCCTTACTCTTCCAGGTAATTATATCTCTGCTTTGGCAGAGTGAGAGGCATATATTATACCAAGTGGCATTTGCAATTCATGTGCTTGTGATCTTCTGGGAAGTTGGTATTTGAAGGTTAGTGTTGCCTCTTGCCCTGAACAGGCCCAAATGACAAATTTCTCTCTACATCCAACTCTCAGGAGAGCAGAGTGCTGCTTGGCTGTCTTGAGAAGCACTGATATTTTCTTGTGCTACTTTGAAGTAACTCAGCAATGACTAAAGGAAAGTGGCGTTTAGAGGAAGCATTCGTCACTAAACAGCAAATTACTTTAATAACACTAATTGTAGAATGCCTCCTTGTCTCCGTTATAAAGAAAAAAGGGAGGAGAAAGAAGGGACAGTGTGACCTCCTGAAAAGAGACTCAACAACCCAATTCAGTTTATATTTATTTATAATTAATCAATATGAACACAGTGGAAGCCTTCCATGTGCCTAGCACTGAGCTAGTCACTTTTGGAACAGAAGAAAGAAAAGGTCCCTGCCTTCATTATCTCTCACCTGGACCATTCCACCTCCTTATAATTAGTTATCCTGACTCCATTCTCTCCCCATCCAGATCGTCTTCCACACCACCCCCAAGTTATCCTGTGAACCACAAATCTGATCCCGTTTCACTCTCCTTGGTTAGTATCCCGCTGCTCTTGTGATGAAATCAACACTCCTTTCTGAGATCTACTAGGTCTTGGCTTGTGCTTACCTCTCCAATGTCATCTTAAGCCACTCTTACACTCTTATCCACTATTCTTTAGCCCTGTGGAGCTTCTTTTGATTCTTCCAACATGCCAAGCTTTCTCCCACCTCAAGACCTTGGATCACCTCCTGGAATACTCTTCTCCAGCTCTTTTCATCTTTCAAGCCTCAACAAAATGCCACCTCTTCAGAGAAGCCCTAATTAACTACCCTGTATTATAAAGTAGTTCCTTCATATTCTTCTCTCCATTGGAGGCTTTTCTCTCCCTTCTTGATGCTAATCAGAATTTCTAGTTACATAGACATATTTCTTTGTCTTCCTGGGTAATCGTCTGTTCAGTCCAATTTGCTTTAAAGCTCAAGTGCAGTTGCATCTGTCCTGTTTTTCACACCCTGGATACATATTTGATGAATGAATGAGTAAACCTTCCATGATATTCTCTCCTCTCTCTCCATCTCTCCCCAAGTTCTAGCCGTACTGAGTCATGTTCTCTGAGTTGCCCTTTCATGACCATGCGTTTGCATGTGGCTTCATCCCACCTTCTCCACTTAACTAACTTCTCTCTACTTCAGCACCTTGCTCATAGGTCCCCTTCTCCGTGAAGCCTTCCCCCAAGACCCTCAGAAAGTTAGCCAATCTCCCTCTGAGTTCCCCACTGGCACTCAGATCACATTTCTCCAATGTCACTCAACCGCGTGTTTGTCTTCCTGCCATTCGGGTAGGAGTACCTTGATTCCTGCCTTCCTAGCACTTACACAGGCTCTGGAACATGACGGGTGCTCAACAGATGGATGTTTGACGAGCAAATACAATCTAGCTGAGGAGGTTGGTGCAGCTACAGAATGAAGGGCTAAATTGTGTGCTACTGATTTGATGCTTTGGGGTTTCAGAAAGGGCTCTGTGAGGCTGGAAGTCTCAGAGAAGGTTTCATGGAGAAGGTAGCTGTTACCCAGTCCTTGGAGGACGAATTTAGTGTAAAAATATGAGGGTAGTTCAGGTACCACACGAACAAAGGTGGTGAGATTGATCATAGCCTAGTTGGGAGATAGTGGTGGGGGCATATTTTTAAGGCTATAATAGGATACAGGGACTAGAGGTAAACTAAAATTATAAGGCAATAGCTCAAAACCTCACTTTCCCCATATAAAAAAAAATGACCTTAGGCACCTGTTGCCCATTTGCCACTTAAGGGGCTAACATGGAAGAGAAGGCTAGATGTCTTCTCATATGGTGTCACTTGTGGTGCTGGGCTAAGCATTATTGCTACAGGAAGGTCTGTGCCCACTTTAGAAAAGTGCGGCTTGGGGGGAAACCAAAGACAAATGTATCCCAGGGAAAGGTGAGAACAAAGGGAACTAACTCAGTCGGTGCCCTATTGTATGCCAGGCACTATGCCAGGAGCCAGTGCAATAAAATAATTATTACAGTTCTGAATAATTAATATGTCCTGGGCACTGTGCCAGGTACTGGGGCAGCACTAATACTACTACTGCTTCTAATAGTAATAATAATGAAAGCAACAAAAAGTACCATTCATTGAACTCTCACTCTATGCCAGATGTGTGGGTTACAGTAGCAAAGAGAGAGGACAGTAAAATCACTGTAAATTTGTGACTTGAAGTGAGTATGATTGGATGATATATAGTCAATTCAGAGTCTAGTGTTACTTTTCACCTCTTGCATTTGAAATTAATCTGGTCTATTGTGTGTCCAGCGGGCTGTGTTATGAGAAGCCTCATGGTATTCCTCTGTAGAGAAGAAAAATCTTTCCTCCAGAAGTTTGCCTGAGATGTACTATTAGAGAGTCACTCCTCTGCTTTAAGGCACTACATCTCTAAAACTACCCCTGGAAGGAAAAATAAATCATGTGGCCAATAGCTAATAGCACTTTAATGTGGATTCTTTGATTAGGAAAGTTGCTGTGGCCTTGGGAGTAAAGAGATGTATGTTTAGTAGGACATGAAAGATGTGATGGAGGGGAAAGGAGAGGCCTTTTATGGTTTCATGCCCACCTCTACACTACACGCTGAGAGTGATGTAAAAATGGGTTCCCTATATAGTTTGTCTACATGCAGGCTTCTTTAAATGTCTAATGACTTTGCCTAGTTTCCTGCCCTCTGCCAATCCCCAAAGCTGGCGCCATTTGACCCTCACTTACAGTTTTAGCCTCAGCCTTGCTGCAAGCTCTGAGGCTAATTCTTTCTCCATATGCTTGCTATTAGTCCTACTCTGTCATTATTCTGGGAATAAGTAACTAATGATGGAATTTCTGGCATCTCTTGAAGATGGATTATAGGGAAGTTTCCCCTCCATCAGCCTTTACCTTTCTACTTGGCAGACTGCACTCATCTGCCATTAACCTAAGCCAGGAGGTGAGGCTGGCTTTCCCATCATTATGCACTGGCCTTGAGGTGTATGCTTAACTGAATGAAATGAAACCAGCCAGCACTTCGTGCCATTCTACGAGTGAACCCTACTCCCAGTGTAGTCCCCCAAGCATGAAAGATTAGGAATGGTCAATCAGGCTGCCTCAGGGGGCTTATCGTGTTCCTTCCTTTCTGTGCTGCTAGCCAGAGGAGTTTGTCTAATGGGATCTGTGACATTTGTGGTTTTAACTGATGCGATTTAAAGAGCTACATCAATGGGCCGGGCAGAAGGCCAGGATGCAAAGTATTCTCACCAAATGCCAGCCCAGATCGTTGCCCAGCTCAGGACTTTGTCTGTGAGAAGGAAAGCCTGGCTTCCCATGTAACTAAACAAATGGACATGGGATCTGTGTGTGGCTTGCCCTCTGTGCCATGAGGATTGAGTTTGAATGGTGAAACCCTTGTGACGTCTTGCCCTTATCCAAGCTTATCTGTCTACTTGTCCATCTCTTCAGAGTCCTTTAAGGAAAGTCAGTTTAATTTGATAAACTTGTACAATCTCAAGTGGATAATAAACATTCAATGAATATGTACCAGGCACTGTGATAGAAGATGATGAGAACAGCTAGGTTGCTTAAAGCCATACCTCATCTAGTAAAAAATTACGTTTGAACAAGAACCTTGAATGCCCAATCCAATGAGTGACTAAAGTGGAAACTTCATGCACATAGCCACAGGGGTGGGCTGGTCGGAGGAAGATTATGTGTAGGTACGTGTGTGTGTGTGTGTGTGTGTGTGTGTGTGTGTGTGTGTGTGTTGATTTCGAGAGCATTTTGACTCCTTTAAGAATACCACTTTTAGAACTTCCTAATTTTAATGTAGTAACACTAATCTTTCCCAGAAAGGTCCAGATCTTGAGCCTCCTGCAAGGGACCTCAAAGGTCATCTAGAATAATCCCCTGTCCAGTGAAAAAAACCCCTTGACAATATCCTTGTTAAGTGATTGTTCACTTAATGAGCACCTCCACTGATGAGAAACTCACCACTTTCTCACCTTCATGGTGAGTGCTGACATTCAGCAAACGCTGGTTTCTGTCCCGCTGAAATCACCCACCTACAGCTTCTATTCCATGGCCCTAGATCTGCTCTCTAGAGCAGTATTGAGCAAAGCTCTCCTTTCTTCTATATAACAATCCTTCACGTGTTTGATTTCGGCTCTCAGGTTTCTCTCTGCCCCCAGGACTCTCCCCTTCTCTAGAATTATAAGCATCCTAGTGGTCTGATTCTAATTGTACTGTACTTTGTTTTTCTTAAAGTTTGCTGCTCAGAAATGAACGCAGTTCTCTAGAATGGTCAGGCCAAGACAGATTACACTGTCGCTGATTTTTTCTTCATTTCTCATTCAGCAAGATCAAGACACCATAATATCTTGTTTCAAAAGGCACTTTAGACCATCCTGCGTAGTGGTGTGTTTGTAGTATTATGCTTTTCATTTGTATAAATCTTATCAATCCAATAATTTCATTAATTTAGAAATAATAAATTAACATGAAGCACTTATCATGTGCCAGATATTGTGTGTGCTAAATGCTTCACATACATTATTTAAATTATTCCTCACTTTCAGGCAGTTACCATTATTATCTCCCACCTCACAGATAAGGAACCTGAGGCACAGAGAGGTTAAGTAATTTGCTTAAGTTCACATAGCTAGTAAGTGTTGGGAAGGGGATAAGAGCCAAGCTTCTGAGTCTAGAGTCTACATTCTGAACTACTTCAATGAAGGTAGATTCTTTTGTATGCTCCATGATGCTTATAATAGTGCCAAGAATAGTAGATATTCGATGTTTCAGTTTAATACTTGTTATGCAACTAGTATTTGTCATGGCCAGAACACTTGGCGGTAGGGAATACAAATATACATATATAAATGACATAGCCCTTGTCTTCAAACATTTCCAAGTCCAGAGGGAGGGATAAAAATGAAAATAAGTTAAATGTACTATGGTCTGATACGGAGTCTAATATATAGTAGGCACACTATATAGTAGGAGGAAGTGTTTAACTCTACCTGGGGAGAAAATTGAAGAGAAGTATTTGAGCTATGTCTTAAAGGGTTGGTAAGAGTTTGCTAGACAGCAATGTAAGGATGGTCATTCTAGATGACGGACACAGCAGGTGCTCAGGTGTGGGTATATAAAACACAATGGTATTTTATTTTTATTGGAGTATAATTGCTTTACAATGGTGTGTTAGTTTCTGCTGTATAACAAAGTGAATCAGATAAACATATATCCCCATATCTCCTCCCTCTTGCGTCTCCCTCCCACCCTCCCTATCCCACCCCTCTAGGTGGACACAAAGCACTGAGTTGATCTCCCTGTGCTATGTGGCTGCTTCCCAGTAGCTATCTGTTTTACATTTGGTGGTGTATATAAGTCCATGCCACTCACATCGTCCCAGCTTACCCTTCCCCCTCCCTGTGTCCTCAAGTCCGTTCTCTACGTCTGCGTCTTTATTCCTGTCCTGCCCCTAGGTTCTTCAGAACCATTTTTTTTTTTTTAGATTCCATATATATGTGTTGGCATACGGTATTTGTTTTTCTCTTTCTGACTTACTTCACTCTGTATGACGGTCTCTAGGTCCATTCACCTCATTTTAATAGAACATTGGCTGTCTTTCTATTCTTCAAAACTCTCAAGCACGTGATCACCTTGGGACCTTAGCGCATGTGGTTGGTTCACTGCCTATAATACTCTTCTACTAGACCTTCAGTTTCCTTCTTACCATGTAGATTTCAGATCAAATGTCATCTTTTCAGTAAGCCTCCCAAGAACACATTTCTAATGGAGCAAGTCCCTTCATGTCACCCTTTTCTTATTATACAGACTTGATTTTCTTGAAGAACTTATTACTATTTGAAATACTCACATTTTTGTTTATTGTTTTAACATCTAGTTCCCCCAAACAAAATGTAAACTCCATAGTAGCAAGAACCTTATCTGTCATGTTTGCTACTCTATATACAAAACCTGGCACGTAGTAGGCTCTCAATAGTTACGTATTAAATTACTACATGAAACAGTGGTAAGGATAGAGATGGGGGAATGCTCTGTCAGTAGAGCTCTGCTTTTTCTTTTCTGTTTTTTTTTTTTTTGCCACAACACACGGCATGCGGGATCTTAGTTCCCTGACCAAGGACTGAACCCATACCCGCTGCATTGGAAGCATGAAGTCTTAACCACTGGACCGCCAGAGAAGTCCCAAGCTCTACTTTTTCTTGTATGTTTAACCTCCTCCCCTCCATGCAGCCAAGTGCTTAGGCAAGAAGCCACCCTTTCACCTCAAGGAAAGAGTCTTAATTAGTCTAAGACTAAGTCAATATTGGTAATTCCATTTCTTTGGGCAGTGATTTACCTAGATTTGAGCAGTTGGTACAGTTCTACCCAATGAGATGTACTAGAGGGCTTCTGGGAAAAGTTACTTTGTTCTTAAAAAGAGATGTAAAAAAAAGAAATATTTCCCCTTTTTGCCTCTGAATGTTGTTATTTGCATGTGACACCAAAGACTTTGGTAGCCATCTGGGGACTATGAAGAGAGCCAACCTAAAAGATGCAGCTTCCACATTGAGAATGGCATAAATTGGGTCCTTTGTGATGTCTTTGAGCTATTGAATTAACCAATCTGGGAGCTGCTCAACCTCTAGACTTCTAGTTGTGTGAGATGAAAACCCCTTTTGTTAACCCACTTTTAGGCATGCTTTTCTGTTACAAGAAGCTGAACACAACCTAAGTGATAGCATTTTCTGGAAAAATTACCAAATTAAACCACAAACAAATAGAAAACCTGAGCATATTAATAATCATAGAGGATATTAAAATAGTTTGAAATATCTACCAATTAAAAGTCATTCACCTCAAGAGACACCAAGGAAAGCACAGCAGAGGGAAGGAAATAAACGGGTCCTTGATGACATATTGTGTTGTAGGATCAAGCTTCACCTGAAGCCAGTCAGCCTGTGGACTTCTCATTCATGCATACTTTGGAGATATTGTGGGTTTGGTTCCAGGCTTCCAAAGTAAAACGAATATTGCAATAAAAGATACTGAAGAGATGAGACCTTAAGCCTTGAGAAGAGTGAGCAAATGTAGGACCTGTGGACTAATGGCTGGAGATTGGTTCAAGATGGCAAAGTAGAACTCCCTCTTTCGAGAACACTGGAATCACAACTAACTGCTGAACAATCATCAACAGGAAGACACTGGAACTCACCAAAAAAGATACCCCACATGCAAAGACAAAGGAGAGGCTTCAGTGAGACAGTAGGAGGGGCGCAATCACAATAATATCAAATCCCATAACTGCTGGGTGGGTGACTCAGAAACTGGAGAACACTTATACCACAGAAGTCCACCCACTGGAGTGAAGGTCCTGAGCCCCATGTCAGGCTTCTGAGCCTGGGGGTCTGGCAATGGGAGGAGGAATTCCTAGAGATTCGGACTTTGAAGGCTAGCGGGATTTGACTGCAGGACTTTGACAGGACTGGGGGAAACAGAGACTCTACTCTTGGAGGGCACACACAAAGTAGTGTGTGCATTGGGACTCAGGGGAAGGAGCAGTGACCCCATAGGAGACTGAACCAGATCTACCTACTAGTGTTGGAGGGTCTCCTGCAGAGGTGGGGGGTGGCTGTGCCTCGCCGTGAGGACAAGGACACTGGCAGCAGAAGTTCTGGGAAGTACTCCTTGGCATGAGCGCTCCCAGAATCCGCCATTAGCTCCACCAAAGAGCCCAGCTAGGCTCCAGTGTTGGGTTGCCTCAGGCCAAACAACCAACAGGGAGGGAACCCAGCCCCACCCATCAGCAGACAAGCGGATTAAAGTTTTACTGAGCTCTGCCCACCACCAGTTCCTCCCATCAGGAAACTTCCACAAGCCTCTTAGCCTCATCCATGAGAGGGCAGACAGCAGAAGCAAGAAGAACTACAATCCTGCAGCCTGTGGAACAAAAACCACATTCACAGAAAGATAGACAAGACGTAAAGGCAGAGGGCTATGTACCAGATGAAGGTACAAGATAAAACCCCAGAAAAACAACTAAATGAAATGGAGATAGGCAATCTTCCAGAAAGAGAATTGAGAATTATGAGAGTGAATATGATCCAGGACCTCGGAAAAGCAACGGAACCAAAGATCGAGAAGATGCAAGAAATGTTTAACAAAGACCTAGAAGACTTAAAGAACAAATAAACACAGATGAACAATACAATAACTGAAATGAAAACTACACTAGAAGGAATCAATAGCAGAATAACTGAGGCAGAAGAATGGATAAGTGACCTGGAAGACAGAATGGTGGAATTCACTGCTGCGCAACAGAATAAGGAAAAAAGAATCATAAGAAATGAAGACAGCCTAAGAGACCTCTGGGACAACATTAAACTCAACAACGTTCACATTATAGGGGTCCCAGAAGGAGAAGAGAGAAAGGACCCGAGAAAATCTTTGAAGAGATGATGGATGAAAACTTCCCTAACATGGGAAAGGAAATAGGCACCCAAGTACAGAAAGCACAGAGAGTCCCATACAGGATAAACCCAAGGAGAAACACACTGAGACACACAGTAATCATATTGGCAAAAATTAAAGACAAAGGAAAATTATTGAAAGCAGCAAGGGAAAAACAACAAATAACATACAAGGGAACTCCCATAAAGTTAACAGCTGATTTCTCAGCAGAAACTCTACAAGCCAGAAGGGCGTGGCATGATATACTTAAAGTGATGAAAGGGAAGAACCTACAACCAAGATTACTCTACCAGGCAAGGTTCTCATTCAGATTCAATGGAGAAACCAAAAGCTTTACAGACAAGCCAAAGCTAAGAGAATTCAGCACCACCAAACCAGCTTTACAACAAATGCTAAATGAACTTCTCTAAGTGGGAAACACAAGAGAAGAAAAGGCCCTACAAAAACAAAAACAAAAACAAAACAATTAAGAAAATGGTCATAGGAACATACATATTGATAATTACCTTAAACGTGAATGGATTAAATACTTCAACCAAAAGATACAGGCTTGCTGAATGGATACAAAAACAAGGCCCATATATATGCTGACTACAAGAGACCCACTTCAGACCTAGGGACACATACAGACTGAAAGTGAGGGGATGTAAAAAGTTATTCCATGCAAATGGAAATCCAAAGAAAGCTGGAGTAGCAATACTCATATCAGATAAAATAGACTTTAAAATAAAGAATGTTACAAGAGACAAGGAAGGACATTATGTAATGATCAAGGGATCAATCCAAGAAGAAGATATAACAATAATAAATATATCTGCAACCAACATAGGAGCACGTCAATAGATAAGGCAACTGCTAACAGCTCTAAAAGAGGAAATCAACAGTAACACAATAATGGTGGGGGACTTTAACACCTCATTAACACCAATGGACAGATCATCCAAACAGAAAACTAGTAAGGAAACACAAGCTTTAAATGACACAAGAGACCAGATAGACTTAATTGATATTTATAGGGCATTCCATCCAAAAACATCAGATTACACTTTCTTCTCAAGTGCGCATGGAACATTCTCCAGGATAGATCACATCTTGGGTCACAAATCAAGCCTCAGTAAATTTACGAAAATTGAAATTATACCAAGCATCTTTTCTGACCACAACGCTATGAGATTAGAAATGAATTACAGGGAAAAAAACATAAAAAACACACAAACACATGGAGTTTAAACAGTACATTACTGAATAACCAAGAGATCACTGAGGAAATCAAAGAGGAAATCAAAAAATACCTAGAGACAAATGACAATGAAATCACCGTGACCCAAAACCGATGGGTTGCAGGAAAGCAGTTCTAAGAGGGAAGTTTATAGCCATACAAGCCTACCTCAAGAAACAAGAAAAATCTCAAGTAAACAGTCTAACCTTACACCTAAAGGAACTAGAGAAAGAAGAACAAACAAAACCCAAAGTTAGCAGAAGGAAAGAAATCATCAAGATCAGAGCAGAAATAAATGAAATAGAAACAAAGAAAAAAATAGCAAAGATCAATAAAACTAAAAGCTGATTCTTTGAGAAGATAAACAAAACTGATAAACCATTAGCCAGACGGATCAAGAAAAAGAGGGAGAGGACTCAAATCAATAAAATTAGAAATGAAAAAGGAAAAGTTACAACAGACACCGCAGAAATACAAAGCATCCTAAGAGACTGCTACAAGCAACTCTATGCCAATAAAATGGACAACCTGGAAGAAATGAACAAATTCTTAGAAAGGTATAACCTTCCAAGACTGAACCAGGAAGAAATAGAAAATATGAACAGACAAATCACAGGTAATGAAATTGAAACTGTGATTAAAAATCTTCCAACAAACAAAAGTCCAGGACCAGATGGCTTTACAGGTGAATTCTATCAAACATTTAGAGAAGAGCTAACACCTATCCTTCTCAAACTCTTCCGAAAAATTGCAGAGGAAGGAAAACTCCCAAACTCATTCTATGAGGCCACCATCACCCTGAATACCAAAACCAAAGATACTACAAAAAAGAAAATTACGGACCAATATCACTGATGAATATAGATGCAAAAATCCTCAACAAAATACTAGCAAACAGAATCCAACAACACATTAAAAGGATCATACACCACGATCAAGTGGGATTTATCTCAGAGCTGCAAGGATTCTTCAATATATGCAAGTCAATCAATGTGATACACCATATTAACAAATTGAAGAATCAAAACCACATGATCACCTCAATACATGCAGAAAAAGCTTTTGACAAAATTCAACACCATTTATGATAAAAACTCTCCAGGTAGTGGGCATAGAGGCAAGCTACCTCAACATAATAAAGGCCATATATGACAAACCCACAGCAAACATCTTTCTCAATGGTGAAAAACTGAAAGTATTTCCTCTGAGATCAGGAACAAGACAAGGAGGTCCACTCTCACCACTATTATTCAACATAGTTTTGGAAGTCCTAGCCATGGCAATCAGAGAAGAAAAAGAAATAAAAGGAATACAAATCGGAAAAGAAGAAGTAAAACTGTCACTGTTTGCAGATGACATGATACTATACATAGAGAATCCTAAAGATGCCACCAGAAAACTACTAGAGCTAATCAATGAATTTGGTAGCGTTGCAGGATACCAAAATTAATGCACAGAAATCTCTTGCATTCCTGTACACTAATGATGAAAAATCTGAAAGGGAAATTAAGGAAACACTTCCATTTACCATTGCCAGAAAAATAATAAAATACCTAGGAATAAACCTACCTAGGGAGACAAAAGACCTGTATGCAGAAAACTATAAGACACTGATGAAAGAAATTAAAGATGATACCAACAGATGGAGAGATATACCATGTTCTTGGATTGGAAGAATCAATATTGTGAAAATGACTATACTACCCAAAGCAATCTACCAATTCAATGAAATCCCTATCAAATTAGCAATGGCATTTTTTATGGAACTAGAACAAAAAATCTTAAAATTTGTATGGAGACACAAAAGACCCTGAATAGCCAAAGCAGTATTGAGGGAAAAAAACGGAACTGGAGGAATGAGACTCCCTGACTTCAGACTATACTACAAAGCTACAGTAATCAAGACAATATGGTACTGGCACAAAAACAGAAATATAGTTCAATGGAAAAGGATAGAAAGCCCAGAGATAAACCCATGCACCTATGGTCAACTAATCTATGACAAAGGAGGCAGGGATATAAAATGGAGAAAAGACAGTCTCTTCAATATGTGGTGCTGGGAAAACTGGACAGCTACATGTAGAAGAATGAAATTAGAACACTCCCTAACACCATACACAAAAATAAAGACAAAATGGATTAGAGACCTAAATATAAGACCGGGCACTGTAAAACTCTTAGAGGAAAACATAGGCAGAACACTCTTTGACATAAATCACAGCAAGTTCTTTTTTCATCCATCTCCTAGAGTAATGGAAATAAAAACAAAAATAAACAAATGGGACCTAATGAAACTTCAAAGCGTTTGCACAGCAAAGGAAACCATAAACAAGATGAAAAGACAACCCTCAGAATGGGAGAAAATATTTGCAAACGAATCAGTGGACAAAGGATTAATCTGCAAAATATATACACAGCTCATGCAGGTCAATATTAAAGAAACAAACAACCCAATCCAAAAATGGGCAGAAGACCTAAATAGACATTTCTCCAAGAAGACATACAGATGGCCAAGAAGCACATGAAAAGCTGCTCAACATCACTAATCATTAGAGAAATGCAAATCAAAACTACAATGAGGTATCACCTTATACCGGTTAGAATGGGTGTCATCAGAAAATCTACAAACAACAAATCCTGGAGAGGGTGTGGAGAAAAGGGAATCCTCTTGCACTGTTGGTGGGAATGTAAATTGATACAGCCACTATGGAGAACAGTATCGAGGTTCCTTAAGAAACTTAAAATAGAATTCCCATATGACCCAGCAATCCCACTATTGGGCATTTACCCAGAGAAAACCATAATTCAGAAAGATACAGGCACCCCAATATTCATTGCAGCACTATTTACAATAGCCAGTTCATGGAAGCAACCTAAATGCGCATCGACAGATGAATGGTAAAGAAGATGTGGTACATATATACAATGGAATATTACTCAGCCATAAAAAGGAACGAAATTGGGTCATTTGTAGAGACGTGGATGCGTGTAGAGACTGTCATACAGAGTGAATTAAGTCAGAAAGAGAAAAACAAATATCGTCTATTAATGCATATATGTGGAACCTAGAAAATGGTACAGATGAACTGGTTTGCAGAGCAGAAATTGAGACACAGAAGTAGAGAAAAACTTATGGACACCAAGGGGGGAAAGCGGCAGTCGTGGGTGGTGGTGGTGGTGTGATGAATTGGGAGATTGGGATTGACATGTATACACTGATGTGTATAAGATGGATGACTAATAAGAACCTGCTGTAAAAAAAGATAAGTTAAAAAATTACGTAAAAGTCATTCACCCTAAGTGGTTTCATATTTGTATATAGAATTTAAAAAATGTAAATGGTTATCTTGATATTAAAACTATTTTCAGATTATAGAAAAAGGAAGAACACTCCTCAATTAATTCTACAGAGCTAGCATAATCTTTTATTTTTTACATCTTTATTGGAGTATAATTGCTTTACAATGGTGTGTTAGTTTCTGCTTTATAACAAAGTGAATCAGTTATATATATACATATGTTCCCATATCTCTTCCCTCTTGCGTCTCCCTCCCTCCCACCCTCCCTATCCCACCCCTCCAGGCGGTCACAAAGTACGGAGCTGATCTCCCTGTGCTCTGTGGCTGCTTCCCACTAGCTATCTATTTTACATTTGGTAGTGTATATATGTCCATGCCACTCTCTCACTTTGTCCCAGCTTACCTTTCCCCCTCCCCATATCCTCATGTCCATTCTCCAGTAGGGTCTGTGTCTTTATTCCCGTCTTACCCCTAGGTTCTTCATGACATTTTTTTTTCTTAGATTTCATATATATGTGTTAGCATACGGTATTTGTCTTTCTCTTTCTGACTTACTTTACTCGTAGCATAATCTTAATGCCAAAACCTGATAATGATACTCCAAAATGAAAACTATAGACCAATTTCAACCCTGAAAATAATTCTAAAAATTCTAAATAAAATATTAGCAAATGAAAAGCAGAAGTGAATTGAAGAATAATACATTATGACCAAGTGGAACTTATCCTAAGCATGCAAGCAGGGTTCAATATGAGAAAATTTCCAATACATTTAGTAAATAAGTCAACCACTTAAAGGAAAGAAAACATGATTATATCAGCAGATGAAAAAAATTGATATAATTCAGCACCTATTTATTTAAAAAACTAAGTAAAATTGGAACAGAAGTAAACTACCTATACACAAAAGACTATTTACCTCAAATCAACAATAAATATCATAATAAATTGTGAAATACTGGACCCACTACCATTAAAATCAAGAATGCCATTATCAGCTCTGTTATTCAGTTTTAAGGTTATGACTAATATAATAAGAGAAGGATGTGAAAATATTATAAACATTTAATACAGGAGACAAAATTACCTTTATATGCAGATAATATAATTGTATAATAGAACACCCAAGAAAGTTTACAAAAACCTGTTAAAACTAGGAAGAGACTTTGGTAAGGTCACATAATGCAAGAAAAAAATACAAATATCAATAGCTTTAAAATTTTATAGCAGTAATAATCATCATCACTCAGAAAGTAAAAAGGAAAAATTCAGGGCAGAATAGTGACAACATCTTAAGACATCCAGGAATAAATTTACCTAGAAAGGAACAGGATTCACGTAAAAGAAGTTAATGAAGGAGAGAATAGGGAAGTACACTATGTTGCTGAATAGAAAGGCTCAACCTAATAAAAGTATAACTTCTTCCCAAATTAAGAGATAAATTACAAAAACTATCCCATTTGGGTTTTATATGCACTTGGGAAAAAATTAAAGTTAAATGAAAGGATAAATGTATAAAAAATTCTACAAAAATTTTGATTAAGAAAAAAGGGACATTATAAAAATTGGCAGAGTAGGGAACTTCAAAAACCCATCTCTCCACTAATGCAACGATTAACCTAGCAAAACCCATCAGTTCAAATCAACCTTTTCTGAACTCTGGAATCTAATAAAAACTTATAATAAGTAGTGCATAATGAAGAAAGAAGCTACTACATTTTGGTAAGAGAGTTTTGTGGCATTTTTACTGAACTGCCTACCATCCCCCACTCCTTAGCTTGGGGATAGCCATGGGGACAGTGGCTCAATATATTCCTAGTGTGGCTTGCTGGTGCTGGGAGGGGGAAAATATGGATTTTGTTCTCAAAGAATTGTGATTGTATGTTTTGACTGGTCAGTACATAGGTATTGAATTTCTTTGTGGAAAAGGAGGAATCAGCTCAGAGGATTGCCTTTTTTTTTTTACACCTCTTGGAATTTTCTCAGAGTTGGAGTAGCCTCCCCAGCAGTGTTAGCCAAATGCAGAACAGCAGATTTGAGAAAGTAGAAGAAAGAATTAATGAAACTGAAGATATATACATTGAAATTTTCTAGTCTGAGGATCAGAAAATAAAAAAGAATGAAGAGAAATGAATAGGACATCATAAGTATGTGAGACACTATCAAGTATACCAACAGATGCATAATGGGAGTCCTAGAAGGAGAGGAGAAAGAGAAAGTGGCAGAAAGTATATTTGAGGAAATAATGGCCAAATACTTCCAAAATTTGAGGAAGTACATGAATCTACATCTCAAAGAAGGTGAACAAATTCCAAGAAGGTTAAACTCAAAGAAATTCCACACCAAGACACATAATCAAACTGTCAAATGACAAAGATAAAGAGAGAATCAGGAAAGCAGAGAGAGAAGCAACTGGTCACAGACAAGGGATCCTAATAAAAATTAACAGCCAATTTCTCTTCAGAAACCATGGAGGCCAGGAGGCAGTGGGTTGATATATTTAAAGTGTTGAAAGAAAAAAAGAAAAACCTCTCAACCAAAATTTGATATCCTGCAAAACTACCCTTTAAAAATTAAGGTGAACTTAAGACATTCCCAGATAAACAAAAGCTGAGGAAGTTCATTGCCAGTAAACCTGTCTTATAAGAAATCCTAAATGGAATCCTTCAGGCTAGATAGTAATTGAGAGTCATATGAAGAAATAAAGAACACGGGTAGAGGTAACTACATAGCTAAGTCTAAAAGCCACTATTACTGTACTTTTGGTTTGGAAGTTTTCTTTTTTTTCTTTATGATTTAGAATACAAATGTGTAGAACAAAAATTATAATTCCATGTTAATGGGCACACAATATATAGAGATGTAAGTTGTGACAATAACAACATAGAGGAGGAGGGATGGAGCTGCATAGGAAAAGAATTTTTTATATTATTGAAGCTAAGTTATTATTAATTCAAACTAGCTTGCTATAAACTGAAGATGTTAATTGTAATCCCCAAAGTAACCACTAAGAAAATAACTAAAAACATATATAGAATAAGAAATGAGAAGTGAATCAAAATGATACACTACAAAAAATCAGACACAAAAAAAGGCCATAATGAATTGAGGAACAAAAACTATATATAAGACGTATGGAAAACAAATAGCAAAATGTCAGAAGTAAGTCCAGTAATTATAGTTTGAAGGATTTGGGGGAGGGCAATGGACGTAATGGTGTCCTATTTTGATATGTTGGTGTTTGAGGTGTTTATTATTTTTCTGGACATCAGGAAGGAGAGATCCAGTCAGCATGTGGAGCACAGCATTGGGATCTGGTGATATAGAATTGGGAGTCATCAGCATATTGATCAAAGGTTCTCCACACTGGCTGCACGTTAGAATCACTTGAGGAGCTTTTAAAAACCACTCATGCTTTGGTCACAATACCCCCCACCTCTCCCCACATACACACTGACATTTAAAACAGATCCCCAGGTGAATGCAACATGCAGCCAAGATTGAGTACCATCATTATAAGTGGTAACTGGAGCTGTTAGGAGTGGATGTGATTATCAGGGAAAGTGCACTAAGATGAGGGGAACTACTTAGAGTGATAAAGGGTCTAGATCTCCACTGTCCGGTACAGTAGTCACTAGCTACATGTGGCTCTTTAAATTTAGATGAATTAAAATGAAATAAAATTAAAATTCAGTTCTATTGTTGCATCAGGTACATTTCGAGCACTTAATAACCAGAGGTGACTCATGGCTACCATATTGGACAGCACAGATATAGAACATCTTCATCATTACAGGAAGTTCTATTGCACAGTGCTGGATGACCCAAATATCTCTTCCACCTCTAAAATATCTGTAATACAGAGAATTCTTCCAAATTCTGGGTAGAAATATACAATATCTATGTTAAAATATGGGTACTTTCATTTGCATAATGCATTTTGATGGCTATGGACACATGGTGTTTTTATTTTTGTAAGGTCTTCAACTCTTTTTCACTTCTCTTCGAAGTCCAGGCAAGTTATGTAGATCCGCTGGCAGCTGGATTAAATCAATGCTTTTCATTTTCTCTAGAGTGAAGACACAAGCGAAAAATATATATTTGTCTCCCTCAAGTCACTGAGCTACATGGGAGGGTTTAAATCTGTTGTTCAACACTCTATCACATTGTCTGCATGATGTTCCTTGAAGTAGTCAAGGGAAAGGAAGAATGGGATGACACTGATTACAGCAAATAATATGCAGCGTAATTGGTTAAAAGTCTTGCATCTGATTATTAGTCTTGGGGTTGGCTTTCATCCCAGATCCCATAGGCTATGAGAAATGAGTGTCCCCTTTCTGTTACCCCTGCACTTTGGAATCTAAAGTGGCAATGTTCACATAGGAGCTTATTGACCAAATCCTCTTAAAATGGGGCAGAGGGACTTCTTTACAAGTTTTTTATGCTAACAATTAGGGAATATAGGTGAAGAGTACACAGGAGTTCATTGGACTGTTCTTACAACTTTTCTATGTGTCTGAAATTATTTTAAAATAAAAATTGCAAAAAATTTACTTAAACCAGCAAATCATGAATTCTCATAAAAAATCAAACAATGTGGCTTAAGATAAGGAAAAATTTCCAGTCTTCCCCCCATGCATTTTAAATGAGTTCATCTTTTATGTACATTTTCTATCCAGTTTTCTTCAGTTAATATTTTGTAAGAATTCCCCACACATCATTATCTGTAATAACACTTTTTAAAACTCCTGCCCTTCCCACCACCAATTTCCCTCATGGAGAAGTGGCTCTGCTAGGTGACACTGACACAGTATGTTTCATGCCATCATATGTTAAAATATCATGTTAAATGGCTACATAACATTTCATTGGGTCAGATCAGGTATACCATAGTCTCCAGTTGGGGATACTTAGGTTTCTTCTATTTATCTCTACTGTTATAAATAAAGTGGTGATAGATACTTTTGTGCATAAAGATTTATATATATATATTCAAGGTTATTTGCTCAACTTCTCAGAAGTCAAATTACTGGGTCAAAAGCCAGGAGCATTTTTAAAGATACATACTGCTGAACTTCTTTCTAAAATTGTTTTAGTAATTTATCATCAGTGGTTTTCTAAAGGGAAAGAAAACATCAGAAAGCACAAGAAATAGAAATGGACCTCAGATTTCTCATGTATAATGTATAATTGATGATCCAAAGTTACCTCTCACATATTCTAAAATTCTCACATAGTGTAACAAATGGGTGATGTGTCATGAATGAAGTGCAGTTTGGATGTTCCAATAGATGTTACTTTCATCTTGGAAGGAAGAAAATTTGGGGAACCCTTCAACTGATGGTTTGGCATTCTCCATAGTAACAGACATCAAAGGCTATATGAACATTTGTCCATCTCTCTGTTTCAGAGCAGGACTTTATTAAATGGGTTCAAATTTTACCTGTTAGTTTTTTTTTTCATTTCTTAAGAAGCGAGGAGATCAGTGCCTTGAGTATAGCTGGTACTAATTAAAATTGTAAAGATCAAGTTTAACTGGAATTATTGTGAGGTGGTTAGGAAAGATATGCAGAAGAGGTAGAACCTGAGCTAAATCTTAAAGGCTGGGTGGGATTTAGACAGGCAGATGTGGGAGGCGGGAGAATACCTCTGTTATATATCGGGTGGGGATAGAAGCCAAGGGTGGGAATTGGCACTATCTTGGGCATGGCAGTATTTGGGAGGAGAAAGAAGTATGTAGGAGTAGGTAAACTGGACTCGTTTGTTGGCGGATATGAATATATGGTTGAGAAGCTAGGACTTGATCTTATGGGCATTGGGGAGTCAGTCTAGGTTCTTAAACAGAATGTGATCAGATCAAGAAAGCTGTATGTTATAAGGTGACTCCTATGGTTGTACAAATGGTAAATTAGAGTAGGAGAGAATGGGACTGTTTCCATAAGATAATGGAGTCCCATGTATCAATAGATTGCTGGCAGTCAAATGGAGAAGAAGAGAAGAATTTTAGAGTTATTTCAAAGGAAGGAAAAACAGGACTTGGTAATGGATAGACTTTAGGAGGTGAGGTATAGAAAAACCTCAAGATGATATCCAAGTTTAAGCCTTAGTGACTAGAAAAGTGGCAGTGCTGCTATCCATGTGATTGAGGAAGGCTTTTCACTAGGCTGGTTACTAGGTCCATGATATTTTCATGGTAAACTGAGTTTCTGTCAAACATATCCTATTTCTTCATGACTTCCATTTTACTTCAAAGATGCTTATTTTGCCTTCTTCTTGGTCTTCATCTGGCACTGGCTCTTATTTTAACTTTCTCTGTCCCAGAAGGTTTTGCCAAGTAATCTTACGTGCATAAATGTACTCAAGAAGTTCTGCTGAGTATCCCCTTATAATGCAGTCTCCTTCAGTGTGACTGTTTTGTAACTTTCTCCTTTTGCATATTGGGATCTATAAGACCAAGTCACCCTTGTTGTTACTGAGAGGGTTTTCCTTTTGTACAAGGATCTATTTCCTGAAAAGTTGATTAGTTCTCCACCTCCCTGCTTGTCCCAGCATACAAGATTAGGACTCGAAATGTTACAAGAGTACAATTTCAAAACAAAAGATGCAAATTGTCAGGGAACTTACCTGGAAATAATGGTACATACCTATATGTGTAAAATGGTGCCGTTTAAAGAGTAGTGTCCTGGGAATTAGGAGACCTGGATTCTAATCTCAGCTCTTCCACTAATTTGAAGTATGAACTTGAACAAGTCACATTTCCTCTTCTTTGTGTCTGTTTCCGTTTCTGTGAAATGAGGAAGACAAAAAAAGTGATTTCTGAGATCAATGCCAGCCCTAAAATCAACTATGTATTAAAACAATAAATGTTTACATAGTATTAGCCACATTTATGATACTTAGAGACCACTGGGTTAGATACAGCATCAAGTGAGGGGCACATTTATCAGTTAACCATGTGTTTACTCCATAAAGATAGGACAAGAGGATGATTCAGGCTAAAAGAAAGGAAGTTTGAGAAAATTACTGGTTTGGTCTGTTTTTATAGATGAAATAAACTAGATAATCCAGATTGAATCACCTCTTCCTTTGACATTCGGGTCAGCCCAATACTATATGTCTGTATGCCTAAGGTAGAATAGAATAGGACCCAAAGATGGGGTTCCTCTGATTTTCTGAGGTCTGTGCCCACAGCCTCTTGAGGGCTGATTCCCAGAAATAACAGTTATACTGCTGAGAGCCATCTTAATGAGTCCTCATTGTTTCCATCATAAGGGAACCAGCCCAAGACCGTTCTTCTAATAGAGATTCCAAAGACTGTGTTGTTAGGAGAGGGTTTTCCTCCATTGTGCCCCTTCCAAGAACTGACTATTGCCAGAGTATCTCTATTGCCTGTTAATGATCCCCTATGGCTTTGTCATTTACAGTTTAACCTTAGTGCTCCTCAGATCTGGATAGCAGATCACCTGGAAATCAGGATGCTCTCTGTGAACCCTATAAAATATTGCCATAACTTTAATCTAACTTCTTTAAGCATTTGCATCCATTACCTCAAGATGCTCTGAGCACCATGTAAATAGAGGAACATGCTAACACATACAAAAGCTCTGCTTGGCAAATCCTTCATCTCCTTACTCAGCTCAAGCCCTGTTCTCTCGTGCTGTCTGTTCTCCCAGCTACCCATTCTATCCACACCTTGCTCTCTGGATTAAATGCTAATGTGAACTGTGTTCTTTTTGGCTGCCAACTTCTTTTCAGAATTTTCTGCCTCCAAGACTGCCTCAGGTTGCAATTACCGTGTCTTGCATCTCCTGCCCTTTCCCCCACCTATTTCCCTAGTGGGAAAGTGGCTTTTACAGGTGGGATTGAGACAGTGTGCTTCATACCATCATATGACCACAGGGAATTTTTGCTAGCAGTTTAAAGTGCAGACCTAATTATATGAGCACAAATGGATAAAAGCACCTGATAGGCTTCCCTAGGTGTTCTTTTGCTACAGGTTAATTTGTTATGCTATCTGCCAGCAGTCACTAAAGGATTAAGAGGAATTTGTGACTGAAAAACTTGAAATGAAGAAAATTCTCCCCATGGATTAAATTGTTTCTGCAAATCAATAAATGACTGCCACAGATTGATTTTTGTAGCATAACACCTTGGTGCCACCTAAAGAACATCAGTGATTTGTGGAACCATAGTGTGATGAACATCAGTTGATCAGAAGACTTTTTTAGTGTTATTTGTGTAACTAGTCGTCCTATACTACTTCTTATACTAAGCAGTTCTGTAAGTTGTATTTTCAACTTACTGTGCAGTGTGGGACTTTTATTTATCCTCACATTTCCTCTAATACTAGTATCCTGATTAAAAAGGTCCCTCTTGGCATTATCTCTCTGAGATGAAATGTGTCTCTGAGTCAGGAGGCTATTAAGCTCTCCCTGTAGTTTAATGGTCCCTGACATCTATCTAAGGTTTTATGATTACAAAGTTCTTTTACATACATTATCTGATTCAATTCTTTCACTTACCTTGCCTATTTCACAGAGCTGTTACCTTTTTAACTAGATGAATATTTTCTAACACCACAGAAATTAATAATTTGCTCTAAAACCCACGGATTAGTAAATGGCAGAGACAGGATTATAACCCAAGTCCTCTGATTCCATGTTCTGTGCTTTTCCCACTTCTTGGTCCATTCAGTGTAAAATGGAGAAATGAAGGAATACTCTATGAAATACATTGATTAAAGCAAGACCCTTCATGTGAATTTTACCTCTGCATTCCATCCCAGGGCTGTACTTCACATTGTTTTTGAGAACAGAGCCACCATGTTTCAGTTGAGCTTCAGAGAGGATTCTGCCCTTGGGCTCTTTATCAAGTTGGACCATGTTTATAAACCTTTTTAGTGACAGAAACCTTCCTCTTTGCTGTGGACTGAATTATGTTCCCCCAAATTCATATATTGAAGCCCTAACCCCCAAGGTGACTGTATTTGGAGTAAGGAAGTAGTTCAGGTTAAATGAGGTCATGAGGGTGGGACCCTGATAGGATTGATGCCCTTATAACAAGAGACATCAGGGAGTTCTCTTGCTGTCTCCACTGTCAGGATACGGTGAGAAGGCACCACCTGCAAGCCAAAAAGAAAGCTTTTGCCGGACACCCAACTGGCCAACCCCTTGATCTTGGACTTCTCAGCCTCCAAAGCTGTGAGAAATAAATTTCTGTTGTTTAAGTCACCCAGTCTGTGGTATTTTGTTATGGCTGCCCGAGCTGACTAAGACATCCACTTTGGTTTCTTCTTAATTCGGAAAAAATTTAAAAATCTCAAAAAGATATTCATATTCCAATAGCTGTGCAGATGGGGATAGGTAGATTCTACGTATTTCTTTCTGGAGTCATACATCTAACACTAGACTCCACTCATGGTAGGCATTGACAAGCTGCCCTGGGTATAGGGTTAGGAGGAAATGAGGAGGCTTTATTGGGCGACTTGGGGGAGTGATACTTTATTTTTTTTATTGTGGGAGGGAGTCAGTACTGTCTGTCCCTTGAAACTCCATGTAGTTGACTGGGAATTTGCAAGGCATGCTTGGTGGATGGGCCTAATAGCTTTGTACAGGAATTGTTGATTTATAGTGAGAGGGGCTTGATCTTGCTTTCAGCACTTTTTTTAAAAAATTAAAGTATAGTTGAGGTACAATATTATATTAGTTTCAGGTATATAACTTAGTGATTCAGTATTTTTATAGATTATATTCCATTAAAAGTTATTATAACAAAATAATAGCTATAATTTCCTGTGCTGTACAATATATCCTTGTTGCTTATCTATCTTATACATAATAGTGTATCTCTTAATCCCATACCCCTATCTTGCCCCTTTCCCTTTCCCTCTCCCTGATGGTAACCTCTAGTTTGTTTTCTATACCTGTGAGTCTGTTTCTGTTTCCTATATACATTTGTTTGTTTTATTTTTTAGATTCCACATATAAGTGATATCATACAGTATTTGTCTTTCTCTGTCTGGCTTATTTAACTGAGCATAATATTCTCTAAGTCCATCCATGTTGCTGCAAATGGTAGAATGTCATTATTTTTTATGGCTGAGTAATATTCCATTATATATATATATATATATATATATATATATATATATATATATATATGGCACATCTTCTTTATCCATTCATCTGTTGATGGGCACTTGGGTTGCTTCCATGTCTTGGCTATTGTAAATAGTGCTGCTATGAACATTGGGGTACATATATCTTTTCGAATTAATGTTTTTGTTTTCTTTGGATATATACCCAGGAGTGGAATTTCTGGATCATATGGTAGTTCTATCTTTAGTTTTTTTAGGAACTCCATACTGTTTTCCACATTGGCTGCACCACTTTACATTCCTACCAACAGTGTACAAGGGTTTTGCTTTTTCTACATCCTCACTGACATTTGTTATTTGTGGTCTTTTTGATGATAGCCATTCTGACAGGTGTGGGGTGGTATCTCATTATGATTTTAATTTGCATTTCTCTGACTAATAGCAATGTTGAACATCTTTTCATGTACATGTTGGCCATATGTATGTGTTCTTTGGAAAAATGTCTGTTCAGGTTTTCTGCCCATTTTTAAATAGGGTTGTTTTGTTTCCTTGATGTTGAATTGTATGAGCTGTTTATGTATTTTTTTAACATCTTTATTGGAGTATAATTGCTTTACAATGGTGTGTTAGTTTCTGCTTTATAACAAAATGAATCAGCTATACATATATCCCCATATTTCCTCCCTCTTGCGTCTCCCTTGTTTATGTGTTTTGGATATTAACCCCTTTTTGGTCATATCATTTGCAAATATTTTCTTCCATTCCCTAGGTCATCTTTTCATTTTGTCGATGGTCTTCTTTCCTGTGCAAAAGCTTTTAAGTTTAATTCAGCCCCATTTGTTTACTTTTGCTTTTATTTCTTTTGCCTTAGGAAACAGATTCAAAAAATATTGCTACGATTTATGTCAAAGAGTGTTCTGCCTATGTTCTCCTCTAGGAGTTTCAGGGTTTCAGGTCTGGATTTGGTATCATATTTTACATCTTCATATCTATTCCTTCACTCTTTATTGTAGTTATAGATGCTTTACAATTTTTCCTTTAGTCTTTATACTACCATATTTAAGCAGTTGATCCTCAGCCTTTATATTTGTCTTTATGAGTGGGATTTTTCCTTTCCTATAGTCTCTTACTTTTTTAAAAAATTAATTTATTTCATTTATTTACTTTTGGCTGCATTGGGTCTTCATTGCTACACACTGGCTTTCTCTAGTTGCAGCGAGCAGGGGCTACTCTTCATTGTGGTTTGCGGGCTTCTCATTGCAGTGGCTTCTCTTGTTGAGGAGCATGGGCTCTAGGCGTGCGGGCTCAGTAGTTGTGGCACGTAGGCTTCAGTAGTTGTGGCTTGTGGGCTCTAGAGTGCAGGCTCAGTAGTTGTGGCACATGGGCTTCATTGCTCTGCGGCATGTGGGATCTTCCTGGACCAGGGCTCGAACCCGTGTCCCCTGCATTGGCAGGCGGATTCTTAACCACTGCACCACCAGGGAAGGCCCTATAGTCTCTTCTTATTATAGCCTTTTCTTTTCCATGTAGTGAAGAATCTAACATTTCTTTTAGAGTAGGTTAATATTAACTCTTAGTTTTTGTTTCTCTGAGAAGTTCTTTATCTCTCTTTCAATTCTAAATTATAATCATGCTGGGTAGAGATTCCCAAGTTGCAGGTTTTTCCCTTTCAACACTTTACATATATCATGCCACTCCCTTCCATCCTGAAAAGCTTCTGCAGAAAAAATCAGCTGATAACCTTATGGGAATTCCCTTGTATATGACTGTGTTTCTCTTGCTGCCTTTAGAATCCTTTCTATATCTTTAACGTTGCCATTTTAATTATGATATGTCTTGGTGTGGGTCTGTTTGGGTTCATCTTGTTTGGGACTCTCTGTGATTCCTGTACCTGGATATCTGTTTCCTTCTTCAGGTTTGGGGAGTTTTCACACATAATTTCCTCAAATACATTTTAATCCCCTTCTCTCTCTCTTCTCCTTTGGGACCCCTATAAGGTGAATGTTGGTAGACTCAATTTTTCCCAGAGATTTCTTAAACTGTTTTCATTTTTAAGATTTGTTTTTTTCTTTTTGCTGTTCTGATCGGGTGATTTCCGTCATTCTGTCTTCCAGATCACTTATGCATTCTGCTGTATCACTTAGTGTGCTATTCATTCCTTCTAATGTGTTTTTTTTTTTGGTTATTGAATTCTTCATTTCTGATTGGCTCTTTTTTATAGTTTCTAGTTTCTTGTTAAAATTCTCACTGTGTTCATCTATTCTTTTTCCTAATTCAGTTAACATTCATATTACCAATGCTTTGAATTCTTTATCAGGTAAATTGTTTCATTATTTGTATTTTCAGGGAGTTTTTCTCTTGCTCCTTCATTTAAGAGCAGTTCTTCTGTCTTTTCATTTTGCTTAAGTTTCTCTGCCTCTATGAATTTAGGTAAAACAGTTACCTATTGTGGTCCTATGTGGGATCATCCTTATACACATTTGGTTGTACAGGAGTGTTTTTGCCAGTTTCCAGTTAGCTTTCATTGAGAATTGTTCCACGTGTGGATATAGTTTTGATATGTTCAAGGGTGGGAGGTGAGCTCCATATCCTCTTACTCTGCCAACTTGATTGAACCTCTGCTCTTAGTACTCTTCCTCCTCAAAGGTGTTAAAAAGATTGCATATATTCTACATGTTTATTAGTGAGCTATTGTACATCAATAATTTATAATTTTATTTTTTAATCCTGAGAAAAAATATTATTTTGAACTGAAATAAAAAATGATAATTTCATGACAAACCTGGTTTCTGATAGCAAATTCTTCCTCATTTTTCTCTGGCTTCTCATTACAGTATTTCTTTTCTTCACTTACATGAACCACTGGACATTCCTAGCTTTGATATATGGTTACTATTGTAAAGGTATTTTATTTTATTTTGTAAAGGTATTTTAAACGTTTGAAGTTTATGGATGGTTTTGTTGTCATTTTCTTCTTTCATTTGTTTTCCCTAATATAAGAATGTTCTTTAGGGGATGGGCAATACAGACTGGTCAGCAGCTCATATAGTGTTCTCTGCTAGTATTGTAGGTAGTCAGTCCAAGATAGGAGAAGCTACTGGCTAGTCTTTTATGCAGTCCCACATGCAGATACACTGGAGCTGACCTTCTGAAAGACTGAAAAAGGCAGTTTGGGAGGGTATTTGTACTTTCCCTTTTTTATTTCTCTCTCAAATCTAACCCCACTACCTGTGCTAAGCACAGAGCCTATGGGCCAATGTCACAGAGCCTTTTTCTCACTTAGCTGCCTGACATCCATAAAGGTGTTAGCTGATTAAAAGGCTTAATGTATTACCACTAACAGGAAATACCTTGCCATTTTAAAAGGGGATTCTTAGAAATTGAAAAGACTTTAAGACCCATACTAATGAACTTTTAATGATGTAATTTTGAGGATAGCTGTTTTTATTCTTGAGAGGAAAAGGTTTGCTTTATGTACAATATTTGTTAGGGTGGCCTAACACCCTTGGTGAGCAGGGAGGTTGCATACCTGTTCCTAGGTAGATGAATTCTGCTCCTTGCACACCGCTTTATAGTGATGCTTTCACAGTGATTCTAATCTGTCTTTTTCATAGTGATAGAGGCAGTAGTGTACTGCAGATGGCTCATACTATCTCACTAGAACTGATTGTTAAATTATCAGGAATTTTTAAAGCTGGTTTTTAAATATAGCTATTATTAAAAGTTAAATTATATCAACTTACAATTAAATAAATTATTTTAAAAACAAATTATTACTTAAAACTCATCACTTCTTAGTTACTTTACTATATTTTAGTGTAATCTATACTCTTGAGGATATTTATATCTATTTTATCTCAATGGTGGAACTATTACACGTTAGTAGCTTAAAATTGGCCATAGTGAGAGTATTTACACCACCACGCAAATTGGCAAAATGCTATAAATCAGGGCTAGATTTATTGTTTTGTTGATGGTCTAAATTTAAATGATAACTAATTATACTTCAAGTAACTGGAAAGAAAAAGAAATGATGGAGAAAATGTTAATAATGCAGATTAAACTTAAAAATATGTCATGCAGGGACATCTACTTCTGGCCAAAATGTAATAACAGGGGCTGAATTTGACCTTGCACTTGAAGCAACCAAAAGATGAGATGAAACATATGACACAATGGTTTTCAGGTCTCTGGACATCAGCAGTGAAGGACAGTTATCTCTGAAGATAAGAAACAAGTGAGGAGAATTCTATGATTGTCCAAGATTACTGCCTTCAGAGAGTTTCCAGTCCATAGTATAGGGAGAGGAAACTGAGGCAGAGCCTGGTAGACTCCCTGTGATGAGATAGAGATAGGAGTACAGGGAAAGCAAGACAGCTAGAGATCACAGGATAGAGTACTGGTCAAGAGAGAGAGTTCCAGAGAAAGAGAACTCCAAATATATGCATAGGGTTCTCCATAGGTATTGAGGAGAACACTGATCAGTACATGTATATAAGAAGACAATTCAAGGCTGGAGAAAGAACCACCCGAAAGGTTGATGGAACATTACCTGGTGTTCACACAGAGAGGGGAATAGATCCTATTGCTACTATCCAGACTGGAAACCTTCATATATTATGGGGCACTGAGGAGAAAGGTCTTACCTTGGTAATGAGAAATAATTAGCCCTAGACTAAACAAGTCTCCGATACCATATA
Source organism: Leucopleurus acutus (assembly GCF_964270905.1). NCBI lineage: Eukaryota > Metazoa > Chordata > Mammalia > Artiodactyla > Delphinidae > Leucopleurus > Leucopleurus acutus. The sequence goes on from NC_139148.1 coordinate 97,221,970, forward strand.
ACAAATTTTAAAAGCAGGACTGGAAAGGATCATTCTGTTTCAGTGTATACTACCTGTGTCCCTAACAAAGCTGAAGAATATTTATAGGAGTATGATAATAGCCAGAATGGGAGCACTTCTGGCATGATGGTGTAAGAACCTCTGAAAATATGATCATCCATAAAATCAATGAGAACACTGGCAAAAAAAAAATGTTAAAAGTGACATGCTCTGGAAATTAATCAAAGGCTTGCAACAATTTGAGGAGCATTTATTCCAGAAAAACAGCTAAATCTCGATAGGAACAGAGAGCATTTTACTTGTTCTAGTCCCATTGCCCATTCTCCACATTTACAGTAGGCTTGAAAACCTGCAACCTCAGAACTGCAGTAACTGAAAAAGTCAGCAGCATAGTAGTCATTACAGATGACAGAAGGGGTTTGGAGCTCACCAAATGCCCATCCCCAGAGAATTGTCACTATTTGATCTGCCTGGCAAATCTCTGGAAAAACTCCATTCTCAGGATTTGCCTTTATCTGACCTTACTTCAGGGCTTTCTCAGTGAGGAAAGCCCTATCCCCAGGCTGTCAAAAAGAAATCAGCTGAGATTGTTTAACACTATATTTCCCTGAGTTAGTTCGGGCAAACAAAAGACTGATCAAAAACTCAAATGTAAAATACGGGGAATGAGATGTCCATCGGGGTCTTTGAAGATCTCTGAAATTTTTCTCAGAATCTAAAAGGTGATACACATTCAGTGATGTGTGTATGCCCAGAAAAGACCTGAGAAAAGCCTACCCACTCACATAAGACTGACCTTGAGGCCCTGCACAACTAGGAATTAAAGGTTAAGGCATAATTGTTAACTGCCTCCCATGGCATTGAAGGCTTGCCCCAGCACACACAGAGCCCTATGGCAAAAGCTGGGAGAATTAGTAGTTCAAAGCATTTAAGGAAACCTCTAATTATTAACTGACCACTAAGCTAACTGAGCATAGACTACAGTGGACACATACAACATAGAATACAAACTTTACAGAATTAGTCCAAGAAATTCACTAAATAAACAAACAACAGCAACAACAACAAAAAAAACCAAAAAACAACAGCATCAGACACTGGATAGGGGAGTAATATAATTTTCACAGCTGCTGAAAAATATTATTTGAAATGTCCTGTTTTCAACAAAAATTTCTAGACACACACAGGAACAGGACAGTATGGCCCATATATAGGAAAAAAAACTAGTCAATAGAAAATGTCCCAAAGGAAGCCTCATAATTGGACTCCTAGACACAGACTTAAGTTGGCTATTATAAACATGTTAAATACACTAAAGGAAACCATGTCTAAAAATTAAAGTATGATAACACTGTCTTACCAAACAATGAATATCAATAATGAGATAGAAATTAAAAAAAAAAAAAAACAGAAAATTTGAAGTTGAAAAGTATAGTAACTGAAATGAAAAGTCCACTAGAGGGGCTTAACAGCAGATTTTGAGTTGACCAAAGAAGAATCAGTGAACTTGAAGGATAGGTCAATTGAAATTATCCAGTATGGAGAACAGAAAGAAAATAAAACATGTGGAAAAGTGAACAGAGCCTCAGAGACTTGTGGGACACCATCCAGTGCACCAACTTACACATAATGATAGTCTCAGAAAGAGAAGAGAGAGAAAGGGGCAGAAGAAATATTTTAAAATAATGACCAAAAATTTCAGAAATTTTATGGGAAAACATCACCCACATATCCAAGAACCTCAACAAAATTCACATAGAATAAACTGAAAGAACCTAGACACACCACAGTCAGAGATCAAAAAACAAAGAGAATCTTGAAAGCTACAAGAGAGAAGCAATCCATTATATAAAGTTCCCTCAATAGGGTTAACAACTAAAGTATCATCAGAAAGAACTGAGGGACTTCCCTGGTGGCACAGTGGTTAAGAATCCACCTGCCAATGCAGGGGACATGGGTTCACTCTCTGGTCCAGGAAGATCCCATGTGCCACGGAGCAACTAAGCCTGTGTGCCGCAACTACTGAGCCTGCGCTCTAGAGACTGCAAGCCACGAGTACTGAGCCTGCATGCCACAACTACTGAAGCCCATGTGCCCTAGAGCACACGTGCTGCAACAAGAGAAGCCACCGCAATGAGAAGCCCACGCACCGCAACGAAGAGTAGCCCCCGCTCACTGCAACTAGAGAAAGCGTGCACACAGCAATGAAGACTCAACACAGCCAAAAAAAAAAAAAAAAAACAGAGTTGAGGTCAGAAGGTAGTGGGAGATATACTCAAGGTGCTGAAAGAAAAAGACTGTCAACAAAGAATGCTATATACGGCAAAACTATCCTTCAAAAATGAAGGAGATATGAAGACATTCCCAGATGAACAAAGACTGACTAGACTTGCTCTAGAAGAAGTAATAAAGGGATTCCTTCAGGCTGAAATAAAAGGATACTACACAATAACTTGAATGCTTACGAAAAAAATAAAGAACACCAGTAAAGGAACTATATAGGTAACTTAAAAAGATACTACAAATGTAGGTTGGTTGTAACTCTTTTCTTCTCCTTTTTGATTTATAACATAAGTTCATAAATCAATGATTTAAAAATGTGTCCATGAACATTCTCCAGGATACATCTATCTTGGGTCACAAATCAAGCCTTGGTAAATTTAAGAAAATTGAAATTGTATCAAGTATCTTTTCCGACCACAACGCTATGAGACTAGATATCCATTACAGGAAAAGATCTGTAAAAAATACAAACACATGAAGGCTAAACAATACACTACTTAATAATGAAGTGATCACTGAAGAAATCAAAGAGGAAATCAAAAAATACCGAGAAACAAATGACAATGGAGACACGACGACCCAAAACCTATGGGATGCAGAAAAAGCAGTTCTAAGACGGAAGTTTATAGCAACAAAATCCTACCTTAAGAAACAGGAAACATCTCAAATAAACAACCTAACCTTGCACCTAAAGCAATTAGAGAAAGAAGAACAGAAACCCCCAAAGTTAGCAGAAGGAAAGAAATCATAAAGATCAGATCAGAAATAAAAAGAAATAAAGGAAATGATAGCAAAGATCAATAAAACTAAAAGCTGGTTCTTTGAGAAGATAAACAAAATTTATAAACCATTAGCCAGACTCATCAAGAAAAAAAGAGAGAAGACTCAAATCAATAGAATTAGAAATGAAAAAGGAGAAGTAACAACTGACACTGCAGAAATACAAAAGATCATTAGAGATTACTACAAGCAACTCTATGCCAATAAAATGGACAAATTCTTAGAAATGCACAACCTGCCAAGACTGAACCAGGAAGAAATAGAAAATATGAACAGACCAATCACAAGCACTGAAATTGAAACTGTGATTAAAAATCTTCCAACAAACAAAAGCCCAGGACCAGATGGCTTCACAGGCGAATTCTATCAAACATTTAGAGAAGAGCTAACACCTATCCTTCTCAAACTCTTCCAAAATATAGCAGAGCGAGGAACACTCCCAAACTCATTCTACAAGGCCACCATCACCCTAATACCAAAACCAGACAAAGACGTCACAAAGAAATAAAACTACAGGCCAATGTCACTGATGAACATAGATGCAAAAATCCTCAACAAAATACTAGGAAACAGAATCCAACAGCACATTAAAAGGATCATACACTGCGATCAAGTGAGGTTTATTCCAGGAATGCAAGGATTATTCAATATACGCAAATCAATCAACGTGATACACCATATTAACAAATTGAAGGAGAAAAACCATATGATCATCTCAATAGATGCAGAGAAAGCTTTCAACAAAATTCAACACTCATTTATGATAAAAATCCTGCAGAAAGTAGTCATAGAGGAAATTTTCCTCAACATAATAAAGGCCATATATGACAAACCCACAGCCAACATCGTCCTCAATGGTGAAAAACTGAAAGCATTTCCACTAAGATCAGGAACAAGACAAGGTTGCCCACTCTCACCAATCTTACTCAAGATAGTTTTGGAAGTTTTAGCCACAGCAATCAGAGAAGAAAAAGAAATAAAAGGAATCCAAATCGGAAAGAAGAAGTAAAGCTGTCACTGTTTGCAGATGACATGATACTGTACATAGAGAATCCTAAAGATGCTACCAGAAAACTACTAGAGCTAATCAATGAATTTGGTAAAGTAGCAGGATACAAAATTAATGAACAGAAATCTCTGGCATTCCTATACACTAATGATGAAAAATCTGAAAGTGAAATCAGTAAAACACTCCCATTTACCATTGCAACAAAAAGAATAAAATATCTAGGAATAAACCTACCTAAGGAGACAAAAGACCTGTATGCAGAAAATTATAAGACACTGATGAAAGAAATTAAAGATGATACAAATAGATGGAGAGATATACCATGTCCTTGGATTGGAAGAATCAACATTGTGAAAATGACTCTACTACCCAAAGCAATCTATAGATTCAATGCAATTCCTATCAAACTACCACTGGCATTTTTCACAGAACTAGAACAAAAAAATTCACAATTTGTATGCAAACACAAAAGACCCTGAATAGCCAAAGCAATCTTGAAAATGAAAAATGGAGCTGGAGGTATCAGGCTCCCTGACTTCAGACTATACTATAAAGTTACAGTAATCAACACAGTATGGTACTGGCACAAAACCAGAAAGATAGATCAATGGAACAGGATAGAAAGCCCAGAGATAAACCCATGCACATATGGTCACCTGATCTTGGATAAAGGAGGCAAGAATATACAGTGGAGAAAAGACAGCCTCTTTGATAAGTGGTGCTGGGAGAACTGGACAGGTACATGTAAAAGTATGAAATTAGAACACTTCCTAACACCATACACAAAAATAAGCTCAAAATGGATTAAAGACCTAAATCTAAGGCCAGAAACTATCAAACTCTTAGAGGAAAACATAAGCAGAACCCTCTATGATATAAGTCACAGCAAGATCCTTTTTGACCCACCTCCTAGAGAAATGGAAATAAAACCCAAAATAAACAAATGGGACCTAATGAAACTTCAAAGCTTTTGCACAGCAAAGGAAACCATAAACAAGACCAAAAGACAACCCTCAGAATGGGAGAAAATATTTGCAAATGAAGCAACTGACAAAGGATTATCTCTAAAATATACAAGCAGCTCATGCAGCTCAATAACAAAAAATCAAACAACCCAATCCAAAAATGGGCAGAAAACCTTAATAAACATTTCTCCAAAGAAGATATACAGATTGCCAACAAACACATGAAAGAATGCTCAACATGATTAATCATTAGAGAAATGCAAATCAAAAGTACAATGAGATATCATCTCACACCGGTCAGAATGGCCATCATAAAAAAATCTAGAGACAATAAATGCTGGAGAGGGTATGGAGAAAAGGGAACCCTCTTGCACTGTTGGTGGGAATGTAGATTGATACAGCCACTATGGAGAACAGTGTGAAGGTTCCTTAAAAAACTACAAATAGAACTACCATATGACCCAGCAATCCCACTACTGGGCATATACCCTGAGAAAAACATAATTCAAAAAGAGTCATGTACCAAAATGTTTATTGCAGCTCTATTTACAATAGCCCGGAGATGGAAACAACCTAAGTGCCCATCATCGGATGAATGGATAAAGAAGGTGTGACACATATATACAATGGAATATTACCAGCCATAAAAAGAAATGAAATTGAGTTATTTGTAGTGAGGTGTATGGACCTAGAGTGTGTCATATAGAGTGAAGCAAGTCAGAAAGAGAAAAACAAATACTGTATGCTAACACGTATATATAGAATTTAAGAAAAAAAAATAAAAGTCATGAAGAACCTGGGGTAAGACGGGAATAAAGACACAGACCTACTAGAGAATGGACTTGAGGATATGGGGAGGGGGAAGGGTAAGTTGTGACAAAATGAGAGAGTGGCATGGACATATATACACTACCAAACGTAAGGTAGATAGCTAGTGGGAAGCAGCTGCATAGCACAGGGAGATCAGCTCGGTGCTTTGTGACCACCTAGAGGGGTGGAATAGGGAGGGTGGGAGGGAGGGAGATGCAAGAGGGAAGAGATATGGGAACATATGTATATGTATAACTGATTCACTTTGTTATAAAGCAGAAAGTAACATTCACACACACACACACACACACACACACAGACACACACACACACACACACACACACACAAATGTGTCCATGTCCTAATAACATATACATATGTAATTTGTTTGACAATAATAATGAAAAGGAGAGTGGAGGGAACAGAAGTATGTTGGAAGAAAGTTTGTATTACTGTTGAAATTAAGTTGCTACTAATCCACGTTAATTTTTTAAAGTTAAGATTTAAATCCCTTATAGCAACCACCAATAAAATAACTCAAAAATATAGTAAAAGACACAAAAGAGAATTTAAGTGGTAGACTAGAAAATATCTATTTAACACAGAAAAGGCAATACTGGAGGAATAGAGGAATAAAAAAGGTATGACATGTGGAAAACAAATAGAAAAATGACGGATATAAACTCTACTTTATCAGTAAATACATTAAATGTAAATGCATTAAATATTTGAAATAAAAGGCAGTGATTGGAAGAATGGAAAAAATCTAACTATATGCTGTCTATAAGAGACATTTTAGATTCAAAGACACAAATAGATGAAAAATAAATGGTTAAGAAAGATATACCATTGCAAATAATTATGAAAACCAGCTGGAATGGTTTTACTTATATTAGATAAAATAGGCTTTAAAACAAAACATGTTACTAGAGAGAAAGCGGGACATTTTATAATGAAAGGGTCATAAAGATAGAGCAATTATAAACATATATATGCCTAATAACAGAGCACCAAAATATGTGAAATAACAACTGTCAGAAATGAAGAGAGAAATATAAAATTCGACAATCATAGAGTTATTAATACTATACCCCACGTTCAATAATGAATAGGTCAAGGAGGAAGAATATCAACAGAGAAATAGAACATTTGAATAAGCCTAAAAACAAACTAGACCTAAAATAACAACAACAGCAGAATGCACATTTTCACAAATGCGTATTGAGCATTATCCAGGACAGACCATATACTTGGCCATAAAACAAGACTCAATAGATTTAAAAGGATTGAAATCATAAGAACTATGTTCTCCAAGCACAATGGAATTCAATTAGACATCAATAGAAAAGGAAATTTGGGAAATTCACAAATATGTTGATACTTAACAAAACATTCCTAAGTAACCTATGGGTCAAAGAATAAATCATAAGGGAAATAAAATATCTTGAAATGAATGAAAATGAAAATATAACATGCTGAGATAAATGTAATACTCAAAGGAAATTTATAGCTATAAGCAACAATATTATAAAAGAAGAAAGATCTCAAATCAATAACCTAAACTTCTACCATAAGGAACTAGAAAAATAAGAGGAAATAAACACAAAGGAAGCAGAAGGAAGAGAATAATAAATATTAGAGTGGATATAAATAGACAATGGAAAATCCATTGAGAAAACAAACAAAACCAAAAGTTGATTCTGTGAAAACTTTAACAAAATTGACAAACCAAACATTTTGAGAATAATTAACACCAATTCTTCACAAAAATAGAAGAGGGAACACTTTACAACTCATTTTATGAGGTCAGTATTAACCTAATACCAACACCAGACAAAGACATCACAAGAAAGGACACTACATAATAATATTCCTTAGGAATATGAAATACTAAGAAAGTGAATTCAGCAACATAGAAAAAGGATTATATACCATAACCAAATGGGATTTATCCCAGGAATGTAAGGTTAGTCTAACATATAAAAATCAATAAATGTAGTATACCATATTAATAAAATGAAGATCAAAAGGCACATGAACATCTCATTAGTTGCAGAAAAAGCATTTGACAAAATCCAACACACTCTTATGATAACAACACTCAACAAACTAGGAATAGAATAGAATGTACTCAGCTTGGATTGGGTGTCTACAAAAACCAACCAACCATGGCTAACACCACATTTAATGATGAAACGCTAATGGCTTTCTCCCTAAGGTCAGAAAAAAGACAAGATTTTTTTTCACTTCTATTCCACATCATACTGGAGGTTCCAGCCAGGGCAATTAATTAAGCAAGAAAAAGAAAAAATAGATTGTAAAGGAAAATGTAAAACTATCTATATTCATAGATGACATGATCTTATATAAAAAAAACTCATAAGGAAGCCTCACACACACAAAATTATTAGAACTAATAAAACCTGCAAGTCTGCAGGATATAAGATCAATACACAAAATCAATTGTATTTCTATACATTAGCAATGAATATTCTGAAAAATGAAATTAAGAACACAATTTCATTTATAATAACATCAAAATAATAAAATACTTAGGAATAAATTTAACAAAACCTCAAGAAGTGTACACTAAAAAACACCTCTGAAATAAAGACCTACATGAAAGGAAATATATACCATGTTCATAGACAAGAAAACTTTATATTAAGATGCCAGTGCTTCCCAAAATGATCAACAGATTCAATGCAATGCCTATCCAATCCCAGTTGGCTCTTTGTAGAAAATGATGAACTCATTCTGAAGTTTATGTGAAATTGCAAGGGACCTAGAATACCCAAAAACATCTTGAAAAAGAAGAACAAAGTTTGAGGACTCACTCTTCTTTATTTCAAGCCTTACTACCAGGCAACGATAATTAGAATTATTGTTACCATAATTGTGGTACCAGCAAAAGGATGGACATATAAGTCAATGGAAAAGAGTTGTAACTCCAGAAATAAACCATGTGTCTCTGGTAAATTAATTTTTGACAGAGATGTCAAGACCATTCTATATGGATAGAATAGTCTTTTTTAAAATGACTCTGGGACAACTGCAAATTAAAAAAAAAACAAGCTCAAACTGAACCAAAGACCTAAATGTAAAGGCTAAAAGCATAAAATTCACGGAACATAAAATAGGGGTAAATCTACATAGCCTCGAATTTGGCAAAGGATTGCAGAACAAGCAACAGCAGGAAAAATAGATAAGTTAGACTTTGTCAAAGTTGAAAATTTCTATGCTTCAAAGGCTGCTACCAAGAAAGTGAAAAGATAACCCACAGAATGGGAGAAAATATTTGCAAATCATATATCTGATAAGTGATTTGTATCTAAAATATATAGACCACAAAACTCACTAATAAAAAGATAAATAACCCATTTAAAAAATGGGCAAAAGACTTAAATAGATATTTCTCCAAAGAGGACATGCGAATGGCCAATAAGCACATGAATAGATGCTCAACATCACTAGTCATCAGGAAATGCAAATCAAAAGAACAATGAGATACCACTTCCCATCCACTATGATGGCTATAATCAAAAAGTAATATAATAAGAAGTGTTGATGAGGATGTGGAAAATTCAGAATCTTCATACACTGCTGTTGGGAATGTAAAATGGAGCAGCCACTTTGGAAAACAATCTGACAGTTCCTCAAAGGGTTAAAAATAGAGTTACCATATGATCTAGCAATTTTACTCCCAGGTATATACTCAAGAAAAATGAAAACATATGTTCACACAAAAACTTGTACACGAACATTCATAGCCGCATTACTCATCATAGCTGAAATGTGGAAACCACCTACATGTCCATCAACTAATGAGTGGATAAACAAAATATGGTTATAGCTGTACTATAAAATATTATTCGGCCATAAAATGAATGAAGTACTGATACATGCAACAACATGGATGAACCTTAAAACATTATGCCAAGCAAAAGAACCCAGTCAAAAAATACCACATAATATATTATCCCATTTTTATGAAATGTTCCGAAGAGGCAAATCTACAGAGCCAGAAAGTAGATTAATGGTTGCTTAGGGCTGAGAGAGATGGGGGACTTGGCAGATGGTAGCTAAGTGTATGTGGTTGCTTTTTGAAGTGAAGAAAATATTCTAAAATTTACTGTAGTGATGGTTGTACATATTTGTGAATATATTAAAAAACAATTGAATACTTTAAATGAGCGATTTTTATGCATACCATATATTAATTATATCTCAGTAAAGCTATTTTAAGATATAAGTTAAGTATAGATATTGCAGATATAAAAAAGAAACAAATTGAACTTCTAGCAATGTGAAGTACAGTGTCTCAGGTGAGTACTGCACTGTATGAGATAAATGGTGAAGAAGAAGGGATAAGATTATGAAGAAGAAAACATTAGTTAAATTGAATACACAGCAATAAAACTATCCAAACTAAGACTGTCATCAATGAGCCTGGACAGACAACTGTTGAGAAATTCATCTGCCCCTCACCTAAGACGTGGCTTCTCGTTCCGATTGTGCAGAAACATATATTAGGCCAATCCTGTAACTTCTCTGACCCTCAGTTCTCTCTGTATAAAGAAGACTTGTAAATGTCCATCAAGAGGGAAGTAGATAAAGAACATGAGGTACTTTCACACAATGGAATATTGAACTGCAGTTAAGAGGAATGATGTAGATCTCAAAACAATGCTGAATGAAGAAAGTCAGATGCATACTGTATGATACTTTTTAAACAAGTTAAAACACACAAAAATAATACTACATGTTTTTATGTATGTAGAAGTATCAAAAATGGTCTGAAAGGAAAATCCATAAACTAGTAATAGTTCATTCCTTTGAGGGGAAAGGGAGGGCACAAGGAGGTGTCCCAGATTGGGAGGAGGTCATCAGTTTTATCTGTAATGTTCTACTCTAAATTTTAAAAATTTTTAATTATTAATTTTTTATATTTGCTAAACAATTTTCTGAAATAAAAAAAATATATATATATTTTAAGTGGAGAGGGTTAGACTAGGTAGTCCCTAAGGTCCATTTAAGCTCTAAATTCTGTGGCTGTAAGATAAAAGGAGGAATTCAGTAGTGGAAGGTCGCAACACTCAAAATTCTCATGGGATGGGGCTTCACACTTTTCTCTGGGATAAATGGTTTATATTTAAATGGCCCTGAGACAGGGAGATAAACAAGATGACCTCTCGGACCTCACTTTAGCTAAAATTTCCCCTGAGAGATCAGAGCAGACCACCTTTAAGATTTATTCCAACACTGAGTATCTATGAAAACAAGTGAAGATGGACTCAGCTCTCTTAAATGATTCATCGCTTTCTGGACTCCTGCATAAACTATGTCCTGCCTTTAATGTAGGAGTTGAGGATCAGAAGTGCTTGACTACCAGATGTCCTGTTACAGAGAGGTCAAATTGTCTTGGATATTTCCCCACCATGGAATACTTCTATCTTTTGAAAGGAAAATCAAGGGAAAATGTTTTCCCTGCACAATTTCCTTCTTTTGCTTACTTTTTCTTTTACACTAACTGTTGCTGCTGAGTTGAGGATCAGAAGTGCTTGACTACCAGATGTCCTGTTACAGAGAGGTCAAATTGTCTTGGATATTTCCCCACCATGGAATACTTCTATCTTTTGAAAGGAAAATCAAGGGAAAATGTTTTCCCTGCACAATTTCCTTCTTTTGCTTACTTTTTCTTTTACACTAACTGTTGCTGCTAATAGAAACTGCTCTAAGCTGAATTTCTTTATCTTTGATGAGTAGACGAGGGCTTGTCTGAAATTAAAAGACCCAGACATCTGATTGCCACTTATTGTGGTAAAAAGACAGAAGAACTAATTGGCAACTACTCTCTCACTCCCATCAGTTGTCTGTCTCTTTCCTCTTTCTTGTGTCTCTTTCTCTTCTAGGTCAGAAATGCAGGGCCGTTAGATACCTTCAACCCTGAACACTGGGGATACTCTCTTTTCCTGTATACCCACTGAATTTGCTACACTCATTCCTGCCTCTAACCCAGTAGTCATCCCAGCGACTAGATGCATTTGGAATACTTCTTCCTTCTCTGGGCCCATGCCCAGTTGCTCCTTCAAAAAGCCTTTTCTGACCACTTCAGTGCACAGTGACCTCTCTTTCCTGTACTCCTGTGGCATAACAGCTGTACTATTTAGATTAATCCTTATGTTACACTGTTTCGAATTATCTCACCACTTAAACAATATTTATTAATCTTCTTTGCTCATCATCCCATTTCATCAGTAGGGCTGGGAATTGGATGGATGGGTGATAGTGAACAAGGGCAGTGGTCTATTAGGGCCCAGACGTTCACATAATCCTCCATCACTCCCAGTCTTTTCTTCCCATTTAGAGTGGAAATGTTAGGTTAACATGGGTGGAGGACACACATGAGCAAATGAGCAAAGCTGATAGATAAGTCGAGTTGATAAAGAAAAGCCCTTTAGGGCTACTATGCATCATTTTCTAAGAACTTGGTGGCAATCTATCACTTCTAGATTCATTCATCAAATAAATAGGTAGTGTATGTTTTATTTAAAAAGTGAATTTAGCTGCTGACTGGCTCTGCTACCTTTGTCATAGCCTAGGAATGTCTCTACTGGGTAAATTAGAGATTTTTCAAAATCTTATAAATGCCAAACTTATTTTTCCTAATACACAGAAGCCCAAAAGGATACCTAGGGTTTCTGTCTATCTGATGAATAATCTGCATCTTTTGGGTCTAAAAAAGAAGAAATCAATCAATACAGCTGATTTCTTAGATTAGCTGTCTAACTCAGAGAATTTATCATAACTCTTCTTAGTTTAGTTAGCCTGGATGTCAGCCTGAAGTTGAAGTTGAGCATTGAGAATCCCAAGTCACAGGTCAGCAAATTGCGACACTAATCAAATGAACCTAGTATATTAGGGACAGAGATAGTATGATCATTGGGCAAGGAGAGACTTTCCTAAGTTACTGCCTTGAACATTCAAAAAATAATTTGTGCTTGGGGATGGGGTAGAGGGCAGATAGGAGTTGGGATGAAGGCTTACAAAGGGCATGGAAACTTTAGGGGGTGATGGATATGTGCATTATCTTCATTGTGGTGATGGTTTCACATGCGCATGCATATGTCAAAACTAATCAAGTTGTACACTTTAAATATGTGGTATTTACTGTATTTAAATTATACTTCAATAAAGCTGTTAAAGATAATTTGATGATAATAAATTTTTAAAAATTGTACACTCATTGAGATAAATTCTTATAGGGCATAATTTCCACTTTAACCCCTATGGTTAATAAAGTTGGCTTTGGAGTTGGAGAGGCCTGTGGCTTTGTCATTTATTAGCTGAGTGACTTTGAGGAGTTTTTCTAAACCTCTCTGTGTCTCAGTTTCCCATCTGAAAAATACAGATTGTAATGAGAGCATTTAATTCATACTTTAAGGATTAAATGAGATAATGCACGGAAAACATTTAGTACAGTATTGAGCATTAATTAAGCCTTAAAGAAATGACAACGGTTAGTTTACCTGTAAATGTGATATTAATCTGGTCTTGGGTGAAAGCATACAAAATCACCAACAGATTCCTAAAGCAGTTTATTGATGGCAGTCGATCAGCTACTTTTATTAGATCCTCACTTGTGGGCAGATCCTCATAAATGAAACTGCTGGGAAGTGAAAAGGTAATCAAATCAGGCCTCCTGACCTCAGTGAGCTGATACAATGAATGGGAGAGATGGGATACGTGCTTGAATGAGATTGTACCAAAGATTAGATGAGGTAATGCATTTTTACAATATAGTAAGCATTGAACAAAAATGTGAGCAAGTTCTATCGTTAGATCTCTAAATCTCAGGGTTCTTTTTTGCTTTTGTTCCCACACATTTCTTTCCACTATATTGATGGGAGATTTCCATAGAAGAATCCTAGGGCAATTTCACTAACCAAAATGCTCCTGATTTGCCTGGCAGTGTGTCAGCTTCTCAGCAGTCCTGATGATTTCTGCCCTTTTGAATTCTGCTTAACCATTCTAGTGGGTAATTAGACCTAACACTTACATGGTGCTTATAACACAATACTTTGTGTCAAACAATACAGGACATTTTAGAGAGTACTCCCTGCCCCAAATCTTGCTGTGCCTGGGTGTATTAGCTTGGGCTGCTATAACAAAATACCACAGATTGGGTGGCTTAAACAATAGACATTTATTCTCTCAAATTTCTGGAGACCGGAAGTCCAAGATCAAGATGCTGGCTGATTCAGTTCCTGGTGAGGACCCTCTCCCTGATTTTCTAGGCAGCCACCTTCTCACTGGGTCCTCACATAATGGAGAAAGGAAGCAAGCTCTCCAGTATCTCCTCTCATAAGGACACTAGTCCTGTCATGAGGGTTACCCCTTCATGATCTCATCTAACCTTAATCACCTCCTAAATGCCTTATCTCCAAATATCACAGTGGGGGTTAGGGCTTCAATATATGAATTGGGGGGGGGGGCACAGTTCTGTCCATAGCACCAGGCTACCAATTTATGTTCAGTATCAAGTAAATGGAAAGAGCAATCTTGCACGTTTTCTGGGCCAAATCTTTGAGTCATCTAGCAGTTAGGATTCCTGCTTTGCATGCATGTGGTCCAGCTTTGACTCTTGGTGTTGGAATACTGGCCTGGTAGAGAGGCTGTGGAGTGGAGCGGTTTGAACTCAGACTCTTGAGCAGAACTTCCTGAGTTTGAAATATAGCTTTGCTACTTATCAGCTGTGAGACTTCAAAGAACTTAATTATCCCCTCTGTTTACTCATCTGTGGGATGGAGATAATACCATACAAACACATCTTATTGGATTGTGGTGAGGATTCAATGAGTTCAGAAAGTGAAGAGCTTAGAACATAGGAAGTACTTCATAAATGTTAGCTATTTTTATCCATTAGAAGGCAACCTTGAGAGCAACAGCCAGCTCTACCCACCACCAGTAATCCCCATCAGGAAACTTGCACAAGCCTCTTAGATAGCCTCATCCACGAGAGGGCAGACAGCAGAAGCAAGAAGCACTAAAATCCCACAGCCTGTGGAAAAAAACCCACATACACAGAGAGATAGATAAGACAAGATGAAGGCAGAGGGCTATTACCAGATGAAGGAACAAGATAAAACCCCAGAAAAACAACTAAATGAAGCGGAGATAGGCAATCTTCCAGAAAAAGAATTCAGAATAATGATAGTGAAGATGATCCAGGATCTCAGAAAAAGAATGGAGTCGAAGATGGAGAATATGCAAGAAATGTTTAACAAAGGCCTAGAAGAATTAAAGAACAAACAATCAAAGATGAACAATACAATAACTGAAATGAAAACTACACTAGAAGGACTCAATAGCAGAATAACTGAGGCAGAAGAACGGATAAGTGACTGGGAAGACAGATGGTGGAATTCACTGCTGCGGAACAGAATAAAGAAAGAATGAAAAGAAATGAAGACAGCCTAAGAGACCTCTGGGACAACATTAAATGCAACAACATTCGCATTATAGGGGTCCCAGAAGAAGAAGAAGAGAGAGAAAGGACCCGAGAAAATATTTGAAGAGAAGATAGACGAAAACTACCCTAACATGGGAAAGGAAATAGCCACCCAAGTCCAGGAAGCACAGAGAGTCCCAGGCAGGGTAAACCCAAGGAGAAACATGCTGAAACACATAGTAATCAAATTGGTAAAAATTAAAGATGAAGAAAAATTATTGAAAGCAGCAAGGAAAAAACAACAAATAACATAAAAGGGAACTCCCATGAGGTTAACAGCTGATTTCTCAGCAGAAACTCTACAAGCCAGAAGGGAGTGGTATGATATACTTAAAGTGATGAAAGGGAAGAACCTACAACCAAGATTACTATACCTGGCAAGGATCTCATTCAGATTCGATGGAGAAATCAAAAGCTTTACAGATAAGCAAAAGCTAAGAGAATTCAGCACTACCAAACCAGCTCTACAACAAATGCTAAAGGAACTTCTCTAAGTGGGAAACACAAGAGAATAAAAGGACCTACAAAAAAACCCCAAAACAATTAAGAAAATGGTCATAGGAACATACATATTGATTATTACCTTAAACGTGAATGGATTAAATGCTCCAGCCAAAAGACACAGGTTTCCTGAATGGATACAAAAACAAGACCCATATATATGCTGTCTACAAGAGACCCACTTCAGACCTAGGGACACATACAAACTGAAAGTGAAGTGATGGATAAAGATATTCCATGCAAATGGAAATCAAAAGAAAGCTGGAGTAGCAATATTCATATCAGATAAAGTACACTTTAAAATAAAGAATGTTAAAAGAGACAAGGAAGGACACTACATAATGATCAAGGGATCAATCCAAGAAGAAGATATAACAATTATAACATAGGAGCACCTCAATACATAAGGCAACTGCTAACAGTCTAAAATAGGAAATCGACAGTAACAAAATAATAGTGGGAGACTATGACACCTCATTTACACCAATGGACAGATCATCCAAACAGAAAATTAATAAGGAAACACAAGCTTTAAATGACACAATAGACCAGATAGATTTAATTGATGTTTATAGGGCATTCCATCCAAAAACATCAGATTACACTTCTCAAGTGCACACGGAACATTCTCTAGGATAGATCATATCTTGGGTCACAAATCAAGCCTCAGTAAATTTACAAAAATTGAAATCATATCAAGCATCTTTTCTGACCACAGCATTATGAGATTAGAAGTGAATTACATGGAAAAAAACGTAAATAACACAAACACATGGAGGCTAAACAATACATTACTAAATAACCAAGAGAGCACTGAGAAAATCGAAGAGGAAGTCAAAAAATACCTAGAGACAAATGACAATGAAAACACGACAATCCAAAACCTATGGGATGCAGCAAAAGCAGTTCTAAGAGGGAAGTTTATAGCCATACAAGCCTACCTCAAGAAACAAGAAAAATCTCAAATAAACAACCTAACCTTACACCTAAAGGAAGTAGAGAAAGAAGAACAAACAAAACCCAAAGTTAGCAGAAGGAAAGAAATGATGAAGATCAGAGCAGAAATAAATGAAATAGAAACAAAGAGAACAATAGCAAAGATCAATAGAACTAAAAGCTGGTTCTTTGAGAAGATAAACAAAATTGATAAACCATTAGCCAGACTGATCAGAAAAAGAGGGAGAGGACTCAAATCAATAAAATTAGAAATGAAAAAGGAAAAGTTACAACAGACACTGCAGAAATACAAAGCATCCTAAGAGACTACTACAAGCAACTCTATGTCAATAAAATGGACAACCTGGAAGAAATGGACAAACTCTTAGAAAGGTGTAACCTTCCAAGACTGAACCAGGAAGAAACAGAAAATAGGAACAGAGGAATCAGAAGTAATGAAATTGAAACTGTGATTAAAAAATCTTCCAACAACCAAAAGCCCAGCACCAGATGGCTTCACAGGTGAATTCTATCAAACATTTAGAGAAGAGCTAACACCCATCCTTCTCAAGCTCTTCCAAAATACAGCAGAGGGAGGAAAACTCCCAAACTCATTCTATGAGGCCACCATCACCCTGATCTGATACCAAAACCAGACAAAGATACTACAAAAAAAGAAAATTACAGACCAATATCACTGATGAATATAGATGCAAAAATCCTCAACAAAATACTAGCAAATAGAATCCAACAACACATTAAAAGGATCATACACCATGATCAAGTGGGATTTATCCCAGGGATGCAAAGATTCTTCAATATATGCAAATCAATCAGTGTGATATACCATATTAACAAATTGAAGAATCAAAACCATATGATCATCTCAATACATGCAGAAAAAGCTTTTGACAAAATTCAGCACCCATTTATGATAAAAACTCTCCAGATAGTGGGCATAGAGGCAACCTACCTCAACATAATAAAGGCCATATATGACAAACCCACAGCAAACATCATTCTCAATGGTGAAAAACTGAAAGTATTTCCTCTGAGATCAGGAACAAGACAAGGAGGTCCACTTTCACCACTATTATTCAACATAGATTTGGAAGTCCTAGCCATGGCAATCAGAGTAGAAAAAGAAATAAAAGGAATACAAATCAGAAAAGAAGAAGTAAAACTGTCACTGTTTGCAGATGACATGATACTATACACAGAGAATCCTAAAGATGCCTAGAGCTAATCAATGAATTTGGGAAAGTTGCAGGATACAAAATTAATGCACAGAAATCTCTTGCATTCCTATACACTAATGATGAAAAATATGAAAGAGAAATTAAGGAAACACTTCCATTTACCATTGCCACAAAAATAATAAAATACCTAGGAATAAACCTACCTAGGGAGACAAAAGACCTGTATGCAGAAAACTATAAGACACTGATGAAAGAAATTAAAGATGGAAGCATCTCCAACAGATGGAGAGATATACCATGTTCTTGGATTGGAAGAATCAGTATTGTGAAAATGACTATACTACCCAAAGCAATCTACCGATTCAATGCAATCCCTATCAAATTACCAATTGCATTTTTTACAGAACTAGAACAAAAAATCTTAAAATTTATATGGAGACACAAAAGACCCCCAATAGCCAAAGCAGTCTTGAGGGAGAAAAGCAGAGCTGGAGGAATGAGACTCCCTGACTTCAGACTATACTACAAAGCTACAGTAATCAAGACAATAATGTACTGGCACGAAAACAGAAATATAGATCAATGGAAAAGGATAGAAAGCCCAGAGATAAACCCACGCATCTATTGTCAACTAATCTATGAAAAGGAGGCAAGGATATACAATGGAGAAAAGACAGTCTCTTTAATAAGTGGTGCTGGGGAAACTGGACAGCTACATGTAAAAGAATGGAATTAGAACACTCCCTAATACCATACACAAAAATAAACTCAAAATTGATTAAAGACCTAAATGTAAGACTGGACACCATAAAACTCTTAGAGGAAAACATAGGAAGAACACTCTGACATAAATCACAGGAAGATCTTTTTTGATCCACCTCCTAGAGTAATGGAAATAAAAACAAAAATGAACAAATGGAACCTAATGAAACTTCAAAGCTTTTGCACAGCAAAGGAAACCATAAACAAGATGAAAAGATAATCCTCAGAATGGGAGAAAATATTTGCCAACGAATCAATGGACAAAGGATTCGTCTCCTAAATATATAAACAGCTCATGCAGGTCAATATTTAAAAAAACAAATAACCCAATCCAAAAATGGGCAGAAGTCCTAAATAGACATTTCTCCAAAGAAGACATACAGATGGCCAAGAAGCACATGGAAAGCTGCTCAACATCACTAATTATTAGAGAAATGCAAATCAAAACTACAATGAGGTATCACCTCACACCAGTCAGAATGGCCGTCATCAAAAAATCTACAAACAACAAATGCTGGAGAGGGTGTGAAGAAAAGGGAACCCTCTTGCACTGTTGGTGGGAATGTAAATTGATACAGCCACTATGGAGAACAGTACGGAGGTACCTTAAAAAACTTAAAATAGAATTACCATATGACCCAGCAATCCCACTGCTGGGCATATGCCCAGAGAAAACCATAATTCAAAAAGATACATGCACCCCAATGTTCAATGCAGCACTATTTACAAAAGCCAGGTCATAGAAGCAACCTAAATGCACACTGACAGATGAATGGATAAAGAAGATGTGGTACATATATACAATGGAGTATTACTCAGCCGTAAAAAGGAATGAAATTGGGTCATTTGTTGAGACATGGATGGATCTAGAGACTGTCATATAGAGTGAAGTAAGTCAGAAAGAGAAAAACAAATATCGTATATTAACGGATATATGTGGAACCTCGAAATGGTACAGATGAACCAGTTTGCAGAGCAGAAATTGAGACACAGATGTAGTGAACAAACGTATGGACACTAACAAGGGAGAGCCGCGGTGGGGTGGTGGTGGTGGTGTGATGAATTGGGCGATTGGGATTGACATGTATACACTGATGTGTATAAAATGGATGACTAATAAGAACCTGCTGTATAAAAAAATAAATAAAATTCGAAAAAAATAATAAGAAGGCAACCTCCATGAAGGTAGGGATTTTTTTTTTTTGCTATGTTCACTGCTCTGTCTCAAGCACACTGAACAGCACCTGGTACATAGAAGGTGCTCAGTAAATATTTGTTGAATAAATGAATAAATTTTTACTTCCTTTCTTTCACACCTCATATTCAATCTATTAGTTCTACTTTCATAATGTAGCTACAATTTAACCAGTTTTCACTGCCTTCTCTGCTACCATCTGGTTAATATCTTCCACCTCCTTTCACTTGAATGATCACAACAGCATTCTAACTTGAATTCTAACAGCATTCTAATTCACTTTTTTTTTCTTTACCCTCCAAAACCTGCCTCCTTGCTCCCTGCCCAGAATCTTGTCTTGAAACAGCACTCAATGTGATCCCTTTTAAACATGCTGCTCCTCTCCTCAAAACCCTCCCATGACTCCCAGTTCATTCACAGCAAAGGGCAAAATTTTTACCTGATCTGCTCTTACCTACCTCTCTGATCTCATCTTCTACTACTTTCCCTCTTGCTTGTTGTATTCCAGGCACATTGCAATAGAATAGAATTTCTGTAACACACCAGGCACATGCTCCTGCCTCAGCATCCTCGTACTTGCTGTTCCTCCTGCCAGGAATGCTCTTCTCCAAGATATGCCCTTCGTTTAGTTCCTCACTTCCTTCAGCTCTCTGCTTAAATATTGCCACTAGAGAGACCATTTCTGATCATTCTATATAAAACAGCATCCCAATCCCTAGCATGCCCTAACCACCTTACTCTGATTTAGTTTTCTCCATAGCATTTATCATCACCTGACATATTTAGTATGTGTTGATTAGTCATTGTCTGTCTTGCCTCATCAGAATGTCATCTCTAACATGGAAGGTACTTGGACAGTTTTGTTCACTGCTACATCACCAGTGCCTGGACAGTGCTTGGAATATTTTGATTCTTCAATAATTATTTGTTGAATGAATGGATAAATGGTCTTTAAAAAGTAATGCCCCTCGCTGGAGTCTTCTTACTCTAAGGAACAGTTTATATTCTATATAACCGCATTCCAGGGCCAGCTATATTTGCCTTTGATTACTGGAGAGTGGGAAAAATAAATCTTTTCTTGATAAGATCAGTTTGGTAGGCAAAATATAGGAAAACATGGGGTTCATGGGGGGGAGGAAATATTAGCAAAAGGCCTTGGGGATGAAAATTTGGAGGGGCAGTGATCCTACTGTGGCATCACTCTTCCAAACTATGAGCCTAGTTAAAACCTTGCCAGCATGAGGCCAGAAGTACTGAGGGTCAGTTCCCTTTGGCTGTATTTAAAAATCATTCTGAAGAGTCTGTTCCATTATTTTTATAAAATAACATCTTTCAAAAGACTCAAACTGTTAATGGTGCTTTCTGGGAAATTTTTTTTTTTTTTTTTGGCAGAGGAGTATGGGTGCAAGGGAAGGGACAAGCAGGCGTGTATATAACTCTGTATTACTAATTACATAGAGCAACAATTAGCTTTTTCAACAAGAATGCTTTTCTATTCTGACTTTTTTCCCCTTGGGGGTAAAACCTTGGAAAATAACAATTGATGACAACTCTTTCTATTCTATTTTAAAAAATTGATGGCATTCTAACTTAAAAAAAATCTTTATGGTGGGCAAGTGGCAGGAAAATTTTAAACCTAAAAGCTATTGGCGAGGTTATTGAAGCTTCAGATTATTTAAGTTTGTTGCAGCTTCAAATAAAATGTTTGATTCATAGATCTTTGTTTGGGGCTGTGAATTTATGCTCTGGAGAGGAGGGGACTTAAAAATTAGGAAGTCTCTGGTCTTCCCATCTATGTTAAATCCATAGAATCAGATGAGTCACAATGAGCTGTGGGGAGAAGGGGGAAGCTCTCTGCTTTTACAAAACACAAGTCCACCAGAACTCTCTGAGCCTCTTCTTGGGGTTTTGCACACAGTGGCTAACAGTCAGGGAGCAGCGCTAAGCTGGCAGACTGAACAATTCAGGGCAGAGCCTTCAGCTTCTTTGCTTTTGACCCAAATTGTAACTACTGAGGAGAGGCAAGGCGGCTGCCCAGAACTCAGGCTTGGGGGTGAGGATGGGGAAAGCAAATAGGGCCAACTGTTTTCTAAACCTGACCTCACCTGAATGCTACTTCCTAGATGTCCAGGAAATGTCCTTCAGTAGTAGACATCCCATAACGCACATACAGCTTCCCCTGCATCCGGCAAGACTGTCAGTGTGCCTTGTGTCACCATTTTCTCCACTGATTGGCACCACTGTTCTTTAGGCCCAGTGCCTATAAAGTGTGTTTCTGCTCTTCTCAGCAGCTCCTTTCCCATTGTACACCCAAATATACCTCCTGCTCTTTCTTTCTGATTGCCTAGACCATGGAATTAAAAAGACAAACAAACCAACCCAAACCACTTAGTTTTGAAGCCGCCTGTTGCTTTGATTTTCAACACAGAGCTCACTAGAGAGTTGAGGTGTACGTGGCTCCACCACTTGTAGTACCATGTTTCAAGACTCTTAGACTCTTGTCAGCGTGTTTTTCAAATCTTCCCCCAATTAGACAGGTACACGGCATGTCTTGAAAACGTCAAAAAGTGAGTAGACAACATGCTTTAAATACTCCTTCATTTGTTTTAATATAATTAGGTTTGGGAGCCAGCAGTCAATCAGAGTGTCTATGTGTAGCATTTTGGAAGCAGGAAGAAATTGGAAATAGAACCATTGTGACTCCATTCTAATCAGCTTGAATGCAAGCATAATAATTCCTCTACTGCAAAGAGCTCAGTGGGAACCAGTTGTTCTAAGACCCCTACAAACAGAGGATGTTGATAGCTGCTCCGTCTCCCTTAGGACATGAGTAAGACTAGGGACTAATTATGTGCACGTTCATTTCAGAGAGAGTGTATGTGTGCCCGCTACTAGTCAAGCAAGCACTGGGCAAGGTGCTGGCATATAATGGTGAGCAAAACCAGATGTGAGGCCTGCTTTCTTGGAGCTTCTGATCTCACGGGTGAGATAGACATTAATTACATAATTACATAAATGAGTATATAATTATAAACTGAGATAAATATTCTGAAGGCTAGAAACACAGTTCTAAGGAAATGTACACTCTAGCAGGGAGTTCATGAAGGCCTCCTTGAAGAAATAGCGCTTAAACTGAGATTTGAAGGGTCCGTCGGCACGAATGAGACAGAAAAAAATTGTATTCCAATAGAAAGAATACCAGGCTCAAGGTGCTGTGGCGGACTAGAAACGAGGTCAGGGTGGCTGCAGTCCAGACTGCAAGGGAGAGGTGGGAGATGAAGCTGGAGAGTTTGATGGGGGTGTTTCTCAATGGAGATGCCATTGGCTTTGGGGCAGGACAATTCTACATGGGGGTGGGAGGTGCTAGTTTGCATATGTAAGGTTGCAGGAAGTTTAGCCTCCCTGGTCCCTGCCTACTAAATGCCAAACTGTCCCCTTGGTATTTATGACAACCCCAAATTCCCTAAACTTCCAAACACCTCCTAGTTAAGAACTGCTGAATGAAGGGCCTTCTCGATCATTTAAGGTTTTAGGGTTTTGTCCTACAAGCAAGGGGAAAACAATGGGAAACAGTTTAAGCAGAGGAAGAAACGAAAGTGATTCAATTTATATTCTGAAAAGATCATTCTGTAAATGCATATTACTAAGTGAAAGTAGCCAATCTGAAAAGGCTACCTCTGGTATAATTCCAGCTATATGGCATTCTCGAAAAGACAGAACTCTGGAGATAGTAAAAAGATCAGTGATTGCCAGAGGTTAGTGGGCAGTGTTTCAACAGAACACAAGATTTTTCGTATGATAATATAATGGTAGGTACACGTTATTATACATTTGTCTAAATCTATAGAATGTACGACACTGAGAGTGAACCCTAATGTAAACTATGGACTTGGGTGGTTATAATGTGTCAACGTAGGGTCATCAATTGGGGGATGTTGGTTATAGGGGAGGCTGTACGTGAATCAGGGGCGTATGGGAAATCTTCGTACCTTCCACTCAATTTTGACGTGAACCTAAAACTGCTTTAAAAAATAAAGTCTATTTTTTTTTTAAAAAAGCAAAGGAAGCCCAGAGGATCACTGTCATAATACTGAAGGTAGGACATGAAGATTTGATTCAGATATACGCTTGGGATTTAAAAGGAGAAAGTCAGTCCCTTTAAAAACAGATTATTCTGGCTGAAGTGCAAAAAATGGAGGGTTTTCCCAGAGACCCTCTCTGACAAGGTTGTTGTTAGAATGCAAAGGCTGCCTGGGGTGGGTGGTAGAGGGGATAATTGGGCAAGATCTCACCAGATATTAATAGTAAAGTTTGAATGCATTTGTAATAGCAACTATTTATTGAGCACTTAATACATGCCAGGTTTATGATTTACATACATTATTTTATTTCATTCTTTGTGATGACCCTGCAAAGTGTTATGAGATTCATATATTACAGGTGAGAAAATGCAGCGTCAGAGTTTAGTGACTGACAGCATGCAGATTATGATGGTCTACAACCAGAGGAGGGTAATGGAAGTGTACATAGAGGGAGGAAGAAGAACACGGCAGGTCACTGTGAGATACCTGAAATCCAGTCAGCAATATGGCTGAGTAGACTGGCACAAAGGCATGGTGACTTTTAGAACCACTCAGCTCTGTCTGTAATAATTACAACAAACAACATTAGTAGCTAGTATTGATTGAGAGCTTCAGGCCAGGCACTGTGCTTAGCGATTTGTTTCTATTATCTCATTTAGTTCTCACACCGGCCTTATGAGACAGGCACTGTTGGTATTCGCTCTTTACAGATGAGGATACTGAGGATCAGAGAGGTTAAGACATTTGCCCAGAGTCATACAGCCAGTAAGTATAGAATCAGGACCCTAAGCCAGGTCTGTCTGACTCTAAAATGTGAGCTGTTAACCATTCTGCTACAGTTAGTCAATGGTAAAACCATCCCCAATTCTGGAATGGGTGGAATTTGTGTGGGATGTATGGACGCTTAGACAGAGGCCAGATAACAGTAGGCCAGGCTGAGGAGTTTGAGTCTGATTCTAGAGACACTGGAGAGCCAGTAGAGATATTAAGGCATTATTATTGATATTAGCAAAAAATCTCTGGCAATAAATATTCTGTGTGAGATGCGTCTAGATGGGGAGAGACAGACAGGACTGGCTATTTAATTGGCAGGCCCGCTGCAAAATGAAAGCGTACAGGTAGCATGCTCATGAGGCCAGCTCTGGAGATGGGAAGATAGTCAAGAAGGTAGTGCATAGCAGAGGGGGCGGGGTACGGATAAAGTCAGGGACTGGGGTGGTGGTAGAGGGGATAGAAAGAAAAGAACGAGTGCAAGCCTCATTAGGAAGGAGAAGCAACACAATTTCATGAATGGTCCTCTCTCTTTCACCCCCCCATATTCAGTGACAACTCTGACATCAAGTCTGGATGACTGAATGGAAGGATCAGGATAGAGGAGCTGATTTGAGACAGAAATTGATAAACTTGCTTTGGAAACCTACGCAGTTCCACCTGCACGCTTGGTGTTTAGGTGAGTATGAATGTTCTTAATTCACGCTAGATGTTGTCCCGTAAGGGACTTGGTTTCTCGCTGAGTCATGAAGCTATGTTTTGCTTCCCTCCTGAGAGAGATTTATTTAAAGTTTGTTCCTGGGAGCTAGAGGTGGGCAGAGTAAACTCTCCTCCAATCTGCTTTCTTGGGACTAGAAAGGGAGTTCCTACATGGATTAGAGTGAGAGGGTACACAGCAGAACTTCTCCCTCCTTCCATGCCTAAGAGTCTGCGTGGATCCTGAAGGTCATTCCAAGTACGAGAGGATGAGGCAGTGTAAGATTTGTGACCTTGACGCACAGCATCCCCTATGTTCTCAGCATTTACTTGGCCCTGTTCCCCTTACTCTGCCCCTTAGGACACAGAGGCACTCTAGGGGATCCTTGTCCCAAATGAAAGCCTTTGAATGGTTCCATAGCTGGTAGCCTTGCTCTCCAACCAAGTCACTCTGACCAAGGGACAGTCTGGATCCACAGAAATGAGAGAGGTCTCAGTCTCAGTGTAGCCTGGCAGGTTTACTTGTTGACTAGTGCTCGGGCAGCTCCACATTAAAGAACCAGAATGGAGGAGTCCACTCAACATGGCCTAATCATCTGGGTGGTAGGGAGACCTAAGGGGAGAGGAATTTCAACAAATAGCCACTGTATGTCCTACTATTCATTCCCTGCCTGTCTCCTGTTCATGAAGTGTCTGGCAAATGGTACCCTACAAAGAAAGTAGGCCCTCCACTCCATCCAAGGTGAAACCCACCAAACACATGGTCATGTATGAGTTTGTCCTGGTGAGGAGGGCCTGGGTTGGACATAAGTGAGGAGCTGGGTGCCTTGGTGATGATGTGAGTGGCAGTGGCCCACCTCCTCCGTGATCCCCAACCTGCTAGGTCCTTGGCCTGCCAAGTAACTCACAATCCTTTATACCTACTTCCAAATGAGAGATAAAAGATTGATGGGGACATGCAAAAGTCACCTCCTTTTGCATGGACCCCACTGTATTTTAGGTACAGAGAAGATAGCTTTGGGGACAAACAGAAAGTCCCCCATTTGCCACTTAGTGGTTATGTGACCTTTAAGCAGTTACTTAACTTCTCGGAGTCTCAGTTTTCTTCATAATAATAAATACATAATAAAGTCACTATGAAGATTAAATGAGTTAATGCATGTAAAACACCTATAATGGTGTCCGGTACAAATCAGATGTTTGATAAAGGGGAGATTCATCTTCATGTTAATGATAGAAGCTGCGTGGTTAGGGTGTGTGCATAGTACAGCCACCACAAGCTGAGAGTCTGGGCTGTAAGCCTTCCCAGGGAACCTGCCTGTCGCTGCCACAGTCCATGACCTTGGCTCATTCAGACCTTTAAAGGGCTTTCTTGTTCCTTCCGATCTGGATGCTTTGCTGTCACCGCAAGGTGGGTGAGCTGAACACAGACTTCACTGACTGGTGTCAGAGCCACGATGGGGGCAACTTTGAGTCTGGACACCCACTCACCAGGGGCCTCACTCGTTAATGGGGGAGCCTCTGCTCTGGCGGAAGAGGGCCTTGCTGCTGCCCATCAGCTTTGACTTGGGGTTAAAGAAGTCAGATTGGGGGCCAAACCAGGGAGGAGGTAACAACTATCTTCAATGTAGGCTTGTTTGTTCTTGTGGGGTCTTGCCGCCCCCAGGTAGCCCGTATTTTCACATGAAACCCCTGGCTACTTAGGGATCCTCCTCATGGTCATTCTCAGGCCTGTCTCTCCTGGGCAACTCTGGCAGCCATAGACAGTTCCTAAACTCCCTCCCTCACCTTCACAACTTGCCTGTTTAGGGAGCCAAACTCTCAGGGCTCTGCTTTGACTATGATAATGTGCTTTGGGCCTGGGTGTTCATGACCAATGGTAACTATATTACCCCTGCCAAGTTTTATTCACAACTCAGGAAGGGCTTTGGATACCTCAGAAGAGGGATCAGAGTATGAACTCTGACTCAGCAGGGCAAGGGGGAGACATTTTAGAGCAGATGTCTTTAGTGCCCCCCAACGCAAGCCTTACTGCAAGTGGCTGTACCTTTAAGTAAGACCTCTGACCTTCCCTCTGCCCCAGTTCACCCCTTAGAAAGGTCTTACTTCCAGAGGCATGATATTCTAGTAGTTCAGGGAGTAGGCTGTGGAGCCAGACTGCCTGGTTGAATCTCAGCTCTCCCACTTACCAGCTCTGTGACCTTGGGTGGGTTACATCATCTTTCTGTGCCTCAGGTTCCTCATCTGTAAAATGGGTTTAATAACTCTACAGATTGCACAGGGTTGTTATGAGAATAATGGATGCGTTACTATGTGCATAGCGCCTAGAACAGCGCCTGCCACATGGTGAGTGTTACATAAATGTTTGTGAAATAAACGTGGAACCAGAGAAGCCTGGCAGCCAAACTTCCTACCTGGGAGAGGGCCAGCCAGCCACCCACTTCCCTCAGGGGAGAGCATGAAGAGTGTCCAGACTGGAAACAGAGTGGCCTTAGTCCTCTACAGCAGGGATGTGCCACTGTCCCCAGTTTGACGAGGGTAAAAGACAGGCTCCATCTAAGGAGGCAGTGGGGGGAAAACGATGAGTCTGATTCTAACATCAGCTGGGATGAGGCTGCCTTTGGGAAACCTCCACCTGGGAAGGTGCCTCCAATTTCCCTTTGATTCAGCGGCCCTTAATCCCCTTGGCTTCTGGGACCAAGGGACCTAAACTACCGGTGTCTGAACAAGTCAGAATGTATCTAATCTGGTGGGTGTAAAACCCAGCAGCCACTCAAGGAAGGTGGAAGTGGTAGGGCCCTGTGGGATATGCATATATTTTTATAATGAAAGGGTTGCAGGTGTCATGATGACAGAGATCAGCTCTATGAAACAGCCCATTGCCATCGGTCGGAGGCTCATGGAATCTCAAGGAGCATTCTGTTCCGCACGTCGGCCTCCCTTTGGCTGTGCTGAGCTCCTTCAGCATGCCAGGCTCCTCCAGGGAGGGTTGAGTGTGCCACTGGCCTCCTATCCATGAGCTGGCTGGAAGGAAGGAAGCAGGGCCAGGTGGGTGGTATTTTGAAAAAAAAGGAAGGTAGTATTTTGAAAAAGCAACTCAGAAAGTATGGGGATCTCAGTAGGTCACTCAGCCAGGAAAAGCTCATTTTACATTATATTCAGTTTAGCACTTGCTTAAACATTGGGGGATTGCTATTGTTTTCCTGTGCAAATCAGTCATTTCTCCACAGTATCAGACCTTCCATGAAATGAGGCACAGGCTCGTATATTAGGTTGAATCATATAACTTTGGGGGTTTATTGGTTAAATGGTCAAATGTTGCAATTTTGTATGATTCCGCCTGCCATTTCTGGGCTATGCCTCACAGTACCTGGTACAGAGCTCTGTATGTAGCAGGTACTTGTCAAACCCGTTATTTTGTTTGATTAAGTTGCAGGCTGCCAGGATCTCACAACTCCCTTGAATTTCACATGCAAAGGTAAATCAGGATAATAATATCCCCTCTCATTGACTGAGCACTTAAGTTGTGTTGGGTTCGAAATTGGGTGCTTTACATAGTCCATTGTCCTATTTTTTAAAAACTTTTTATTTTATATTGCATTTTCGTATTTAGTGAGGAGAACAACTTTATGAAGCCGGTGTTATGGTCTCCCTTTCACACATGAGTCTGTGGCTCAGAGATGTTAAGTGGCCTAAGTCCACACAGCTACCGTGGAGCAGGGATTCGCATCCCCGGCCAGCTTCTTCCCACTGCCCTAGCTCTTTTCACTATTTTCCTTCCTTCCTATGATGTTTTCCTTGACCCTTTGTTATATTTTTCACCTTCTAATGTTTAAGGGCCATTGAGGGGTTCACCCAGCCCTGCAAGCCTAATGAGCTCAGCGGCTTCCCCAGTCATTTGCGCATGTCTCCCAGCTACTCCAAGCAGCTTCCTGCCACAAGGAGAGACCGCTGTGTACTACTCAGACAATGGAAAGCGATAAGTGGGTTGGGGTAATGTTTAATCAGGTGGTTGCTTGCCCCATATTAATGAGTAAACCACCTCCTATAGTAGCAGTGGTAGTGTTAGTAGAAGTAGTCATTTACTGGGTACTGGAATTGATCAGCATATAGAGGCTACAGAATTCTGTATTCTGAGGCTACAGAAGAGTTTGTGTTTGTATGGCTGTATCTTTACAGAAACTGTCTGGGTCACTAAACTCTCTCAATATCGAAGTGCAGATCTTTAAACAAAATATTTTAGCTGCCAACAGAGCCCTTGGAGAGCTTATAATCAGAATCCCTCTCCTCCCCTTTATAGCTGAGAAATCCGAGGCTAACGTGGGAAGTGCTTTGCTCCAGGTCAAGAGGCCGGTTTAAAGGCAGAGCCAGGACCCAAACTCAGATATGTCTGACTTCACAGTACCCTCCTCCGCCAGCACTATTACCCTTGGTTCACAGGTACCCAGATAAATATTTATCGAGCACCTGACGTGTGCCAGATTTTGAGTCAGAGACGTTAGTTGGTTTCCGTGGGTCACACTGCAAGCACACGTCAGGGTTTAGAGGCCCAATCTCCAGTGTATCCTCCCAGCCACAATGCCAGCTCTCATCGCAGCCCTGCACCTCAGCATTTTCCAGCGCAGTTCTGAGAAGGGGGTGATTGAGGGCTAGATAGGCAAGCTCCTTGGTGAATACTTATTGATGTGAAAAAAAGGAAAAGTCGACTCTTCCTTTGAGGATCAGTTGAACGAACTCACTAGAGCTGTGCTTCTCACACTTGAGCCTGCAACAGGGTTACCTGGAGAGCTTGTTACAACACAGATTGCAGGGCCCCACCCCTAGAGTTTCTCATTTACTAGGACTAGAATTACATTTCTAATAAGTTTTAGGGGCCACAGGTCGAGAGCCACTGTTCTAGTCTATAAAATGGGTACGATAATGCTTGACTTGGTTCCTCTCTAAGGGTCATCTCAAAGTTTTAGTTGAGAATGGTTTTGGACATCAGACCTCAGTTTTCTCCATCATTTTGAACGTGCAGGAACAACTTCCAAATCATATCTGCCCTTATCCTTTTTCAGAGCATTGTGGAAGAAGTTTGGAAGAAATGTGAGGTCATTTAGTCTAGCCTTCTGCATCTAAGCTGGAGTGTGCCTAACCTAATCCACATACATGCCTGGAGCCTCCTACTTCTTTTGTTCATTTATTCCTTGAATGACTATGACCAGCACCTCTCTGTCTGGTCCTGTGAACTAATCATCTCTTTATCTTAATTCTTCCCCTTGGATGTTTGCCGGTGGTTGTTCCCAGGGGATTTACCTGCTCTGGGCTGTGTGGGCCTAATGCCTATTGTAGTGCTTGACGCATAACAGCACTCAATGTGCATTAGCTTCCTTGCCTACAAACTGGTAACACGTCCCCATTACACAGGAGCCATCCTGGCTCCAAACCAGGGCATTGACCAGGAGATAACTGAAAAGGGAAAGTCCTCCAGGTGACAGTCTACCATATATTTCTGTAAATGGTGGTTCTCAGCCCTGGTTGTACATTAGAATCATCCGGATAACTTTTAAAACATTATGTTGCCTGGGCCCTACATCAGACCATCTGAGTTCAAACCTCTGCAGCCAGGGTCCAGCCTTCAGTAACTTTAGAGCTCTCCAGATGATTCTAATGTGCATCTAAGGCTGAGAACCTCTGTTAAAACCAAAGCCACTTTTCCCTTCACTCTGCCTTCTTGCCTTTTTAAGCAGAGTTTCAGAAGGGATTCAGTAAAGGAGTGGTTCTGAAACATTAGTGAGTGGGCATCAGAGTTACTGAGTCCCACAGACTTCTGACCTCACTCCCAGAGATTCTGATTGTGTAGCCCTGGGGTGCCCCCTGGGAATCTGGATTTCTAAGATCCCCCGTGGTGTGGGTGCTGCAGACCATTGGTGTTCAGGGAAGTGACACAATTCTCTTCATCTAGTACCCCTTACCAGACAGTGGTGATGTGTGATTTTTTCTTTACCCTCAATCTCCATGATAATTTTCCAGCACTGTAAGCGTGTGCACACCCACACAGCTGTGTTGGGGAGCACGACACCAAAGTTACCAAGTGTCCACTTGCAAAGACAAGTGAAAGACAAAGGAGCACATGTACTCTTGGGTAATGCGAGGCAGCTAGCAGCTGAGGAAAGAGTTAAATCATTAGGTTGTTTATCTTGATTCAGTCTCTGTAGGACTCGGGCATTTGCCTCCATCTCCACCTGCCATGGTTAGAACTGTCTTCTACCATTTAAAGAGAAACAGGTTCATTGTTAAAGCATGAGGGTAAATTAGAGATCACAGGCAGCAAGAAAGCAGAACAAAACAAATCATAAGCCATTCCTAATCCAGGGCAGCAGACCAGAAAGAAGAATGTTTTGGGTTGTTTTTGAATATCTCAGTCAGCTTTAGCTAACACTGCCCAGTGCTTACAAGCTTAATTATTTGCCACAAAGATGGGGGAGGGGTGGATAGCTAGATAGGGATGATGAGGTTGGGAGGGAATTGGTTAGTCACTCTGTTGGCTCAGAATGACTGGCAACACAGCTCCCGCATTTGCCATCCATTCCCTCTTCTCTCCTGGATCAAAGACAAGAACAGAGGCGACAAATTAGTCCAACAGCCTCGAGACACCAATTAGATTATACCTTGCAGGGAAGCACCTCTGGGAGGTTGGAGTGTGTGTGTGTGCACGCATGTGTCTCCCCCAACAATAACAACTTTATTAGATATTCAGTCTTTCTTACTAAATATTCTCTTGCACAGCCCAGAGTAGGGATGAGTGGGCATAACTGCTGGCCTAGCTAGGGGTACTCAGAATTCAGGGTTGGAGGCTCAATCCTGATACCTTTTCTCTTCCTGGCTCCACATCCTCTCAGGTCCCTTCCCTCAGAATGACCACCAGCTCACCATTTTGAGAGCTTGGTCCAACCTAACCATGGATTTCTCAGGGCTAAGCTTTTGCTGTGTGTGCATGTGCGTGTGTGTCTGTGTGTGTGTGGAGAGGGAGGTGAAGATGTACTACAGCTTGTTGACCCTCTAAATTCAGACTCCTTGGATTTGAATCCCAACTGTACATTCTATTAGCTGTATTACCTTGAACAAATCACTTCACCACTCTAAGCCTCAGTTCTTACCTTTAAACAAGGGATAACAAAAAGAGCCTAATATAGAGAGTTGTTGTGAGAGTTAAGAATCCATGTAAAGCACTTAGCTTGGCACATTATAAGGACTTAATACATGTCACCTGTTGTTATCATTATCATTACTTTTATGGAAGAAAAGAGAGACTTCTGGGGCAAGCAGAGAAGCCCACAGCGGTTGGCAACATGACCTAAATGTCTGGGGCACTGTAAAACCAGTATTTTGACGCCCCAGGATAGACTTTTCCTTGGGTGATTGCTATTAACACTATGGCCAAATGAAGCTGACTATTTAACAGGGTCTGACGTGTAAGATACTCTTGGGAAAAGGGGTTTAGAGAGTAACAATTCCAAGCAGAGAAAGGACTGGGCAGGATTTGCTTATGAGTGACCCTAAGTAGGAGGAGGCAGAGCTGACAGAGTGGATCAGTAGACAGTGAGCCTAATTCCATGGGCCTTTCTTCTTCCTTCCCTGTCCACACTCCAGCAGTGTCTGAAATACCTGCAGTTCTCTGGGAATGGTCCACTTTCCTCTCTCTGGCCTTTGAGCAAACTCATTCTTCTCACACTGCCTGTTCTTTGCTTATGCTAGCCCCTCATCCTGGAACACCCTTGTACCCACCATTCACCCGGTTAACATGACTGTCTCCCTTGTTTTCTCCCTTTCCCAATCTAAGTTCAATGCCTTGCCTTCACGTTTCCACAGCCTAACAAGTTATCACTGTGCATCATAGTATCAAGTAGATGTGCTGTCCAGTCCAGTAGCCATGAGCCACATGTGCTTACTGAGCACTTGAAATGTGGCTAGTCTGGAATGAGATATGTTGTAAGTGTAAAATACAAACATTAATAATTCTGTATATTGATTACATGTGGAAATCATATTTTGGATACCTTGGGTCAAATAAAATATATTAAAATTAATTTCATCTGTTTTTTATCTGCTTTTCTAAAGGTGGATACTAGAAAATTTAAGATGACAAATGTGGCTCACATAATACTTCTGTTGGACCACCCTGCACTGGACTGTCAGGTCCATGAGGGCAGATGCCTTGTCTGTCTTGCTTATCATGGAATCCCCACTGCCTGCCACAGAGTAGTGCTCCCTAGATATTTCTAAATAACCAAATGAAGGAATTGATCTTGTATCTGGATTTGCATTGAACCCCGGAACTTTAGCTAGATGCGTGGAATCATCTTGGATTTATTTTCCATTCCTCCGGATGACCAGGTATTTAATTCACATTACTGGATTTCATGTCTTTAATTTCACTGATGACAGGAAGTTGTAGCTGTGGCTAAGTGATGTAATGTTGCTCCACTTACAGATTTATTATCTGTAAATCCTGCTCACGTCTGTTCAGAGAAAGTGATGTGAAGAAGAGGAAATAATTCACAAGCTAAGGGAAATTTAAAGCAAAAAAATTAATGGAGAGGTCAACAGGAGCCAAGACTATGTGGCTAAAAGAACTTGTATTAGTGTTGTACTGCTGTATTAAAACTTACTACGAACTTAATGGCTTAAAACAACCTAAGTTTATTAGGCAACAGTTTTTGTGGGCCAAAAGCCTGGGCCCAGCATGGTTGGATCCTCTGCTCAGGGTCTCACTGCACTGAAATCAAGGTATCCAGTCAGGGCTGCCGTTTCTCATCTGGGCTAAGGGCCTCTTCTAATTCCATTCAGGTTGTTGGAAGAATTTGGTTTTCTTCTGGGTGTTGCTGGCTGGGGGCTGCTCTCAGTTCCTAGAGGCTGCCCACAGTTCTTTGCCATGTAGCCCCCAAAGGCAGTTCACGAGATGAATGTTTGCTTTCTTCCAAGCCAGCTGGAGCATATCTCTCTTCTTTCTCATCAGCCAGAGAAAAGGCTGCTTTTAAAGGGCTCATGCAATTAAGTCAGCACTACCCAGATAATCATCCTATCTTAAGGGCAGCTGATTTGGGACCTTAATTACAGCTACAATACCTTCACAGCAGTACCTACTGATAGATTAGTGTTTTATTGAATAATTGGGGGAAGGTGTGTATGCACCAGTGGGGAATCTTGGGAGCCCATCTTAGAATTCTGCCTACCACAAGACCTCAGACAAGATCCTCCGCTGCTTCAGTGAGCTGAAACTTTGAGTTTACAGAAGAAGCCAATGCCTTTAGAGCTGGAGAAGGCCTATTTAGGAAGTGGCCACAGGACCTGTGGAAGGGACTCTGAAATCAGGAAATGTCGGCACTGGAAGGCGTGTTGAAGATAATATAAAATAACCCTCCTGTTTTACAGTTGAGGATACAGAGGCCCAGAGAGTGGAAGCCTTTTGGGAGCGGTCACTGCAGCTACCTCATGTCCCCTCCGTAAAATCTGTTGACTGTCGGAAGGGCTGGCAGATGGAACATTTGAAATCCGGTAAGATTAAAACCTCTCCTCCAAACTAACTTTCTCCCTTTTCCCGTGATTACCTGTGTTCTGAAACAACTGACAGCCTAAAAACACTTGTATTTTTTGGGTTTTAGATAAATAAGTTTACTTTGTATTTAACAATGCAGTCCTCCTCTCACTCACATCTAACACTGAATGTACTGGTTGTTAATGTTACGAATTGTGCTAAATTTCCTGATTTTCAGATGTATATTTTTCTTTAAACCAATTGTTTAAGAGATGAGGAATTTGGGCAAAGAAGTGACTTTCTCATTCAGGACAAAGTACAGTGATGGAATTATTTGAGAGCAGACTTTTAAGGGGAGGGATGTAGAGGCTCTGGGCCATTGAGGGCAAACAGTCTTGACAGCTTCGGATGGAAATAACCTTTGAGCCTCAAAGTCCTCTGTTCAGCTCCTTCCCATGCCCCCAGCCAAAGGATCTGATAAGGAACACAGAAGGGAATGTAAAACCCCTGGGATCTCAAAGGAACATTACCTGAGTGACATTCTTAGGCCCAAATTTTAAAAATTCACACATACCATTTGTTCCTCCAGGGGATGTTTATCTAGTTGCCGGATGCTTTGGGCTACTTGCTTGATGACTTGCATTGGCTTCAGGTCTTCGTGGTCTTTATCCTCCCTATTACCATCTCCACCACAGGGTCCCAAGAGGATAGAAAGAACTGGCAGAAAATCAGTTTACTTTCTTTTTGTTTGAAGCTTTAAGGAAAGGACTAGTAGGAGTTGGGCTAGAAACAAAGTATTGATTCTAATGGTCTGTGGGGAATTATGTCACGTCTCGCTTTCTCTTGTTCTCCTGTCTGTCCCATCCTTACATATAAATGAGAACTGACTTAGTGAATTCAAGAAACCCTTTGGATCTGCAATATTAAAGGGTGTCCGCTGTGCCAACCCACACAGTAAAGGTGATAGGCAGGTAAAAAACAATAAGAAGAAAACAAACAAAAAACAATACCGAAAAACCTCTAGGTGATCAGTATAGGTGCTTCTATCTAATTAACTCCTTGTAGGCAAGTCAAAACTGAAGGTTCTCCACCAACCAATGGTAAAGTAGAATATTCATAAATCTCACCACTCGTACAGATATGAATGCATTTTTGCATTAATCTTTTTTTGCATTAATGTTTTTGCATTCATCTCTACTGTGAAACTGCCCAGACCTCAGGGTTCCCAATTCCAAACTGAGTAGGGATAGAAGTGCAGACTCTCAGTCATATGCTATTGAATGAATCTTTCACTACCACCACTATCCTCCTGTCCCCTCTTGGTGCCTCCATGCAGATGTGGAATCTAAAGGGAATATGAGCTACTGAACAGTCAAGATGATTGAATATACCTGCTCCAAGGACCAAGGCTACTGCATATGCTGTGCTTGTGACCATGTTTCATGCACATAGGATGATGAATAAAGAAAAAGAGTCCCCCATAAGGACACTAGGGGACAAGGGCCATGGAGTCAAAAGAATGATTTTCATATTTTAAAGAACTACTTACTAGCTTATTGACCTTGCGTAAGTCATTGACACATCTTGCTGGGAAAACTGAAGTCTACGAAGGTTAGGAATACCTATTCTGCATCTCCCATAGGGTTGTTGTGAGGAATAAGTGAAATAATTATGTGAGCATGCCTGGAACTTAATGGCTACTCAATAAATATTTGTAGATTCTGAATGATGGCCCTCAGGGGTCTGGCTTCACGAGGCCCAGGAGCTTGATGAATAGAGCTTAGGTGTACATTTTGGAGTAGATAGAAGTCCAAGGAATTAGTGAGGGAAGATACTGTATTTATACTGTAAGAATTGGATGTTCTAAGCCACACAGATTTCCATTTATCCCAGTCCTCAGTCATATTTGATGGAGAATAGAAATAATTTTCTAGGACTCAGATGCTCCATTAAACCATTAAAGTGCAGGCAGAGAAGAAAGAACTTCTGGTCACAGTGAAAAGCTGATTCTTCATGTGTGTATGAGGAAAGATCGAAAGTCCTACTTACCAGGCTCTCCCAAAAACACGTTAGGAATCTCACAGAAAGCAAGCTTTATGAGAAAGGGGATTGTTGTGTGGTTTTCTCACTGCTGTATATCTAGTGCATAGAAAAATACCTGGCACGTAGTAGGAACTCAATACATGTGTTGAAAGAATGAATAAGTACTCTCATTCATCATTCAAGATAGGACATTGTAACCAATACCTATATATTACTTTGTATTGTAATTGTCATGGAGTGGGACTGTGGAATCTAGAAAAGGCATGGGGATGAGAGAAAGAGAAGTTTATGGTAGTCCCAAAATTATAACCACAAAGAGAAATTAGGTTGGTAAGGCTTTCCAACTTGGCTCAAGTTTTCAGGAAAAGAGAAAAAAGTGTTAATTGCCATGGGATTTACTGGAAGTAATATTTCACTGGAGCAACATTAACGATGAAATTTACCAACAGCAAGACTAGCATTTTCTACCATTTGTGTAGTCTGATTTCAACACAGTGAAGCCCTCCATGAAACCCATCCTTGGGGGCTGAGGAAGATTTGTTACAAACAGGACTTAGATACTTAAAAATTCTTTACTATCTTCTTTCTTCTTGGCCTTGTCTTTGCAGTTCTCCTACCTGTCCCTGAAATCTGTTCCCAACCTCCAGCCTCTGGTGGGTTTCTCACAGTCCTTGGCAGGTGCTTTTGACAAGGATCCTGATTCTGTGACATATGGCCATATTGGTACTAGAACGGCCAGATCCTGGTGAGCAGGTCCTAGGCTCCTGTGAAAAAGTCTAAAAGGTTTCCTGTCAGAGACAGAAGTTGTCTGGTTTCTTCTTGTCTCTGGATCCTTGTGTCAGCCTCTCCTATTCTGACCCCTTCCTTGGACTTGCCTTGCCATCTAGCTTCTGGACTCTTCTATTGATTACTTTCTTGGCTCCGATCTGTTATTTTATTCTGACCTTCAGTTTCCGTAAACTCCCTGGAAGTGGACTATTTTCTTGACGTGTCCCTATATTTTGGTTCTACAATCTACCTTAATCTACAGCTATAGTTCCATGTTTTTCTGTAGATCATGGCTCCTTTGCCTGATAACCCTTGATACTCCAAACCCTGCCTAAGCTCCAACAGAGGGGAAAATGCAAGGTAGGACCAGTCCGAATAAAAGATAATTTGCAAAGGGAGTGAGGGCAGTTTCAACTAGTGATTTGACATCTTCCCCCTATTTAAAGACCTAGGGACATGGTTTCCTCAATCTCTAGAAATCTCTTCCATAGGAATTCTGGTCTCGGAAACTTCATTCAATCTAGAAGTTCCTAAAAAAATGAACCCTACTTTATTGGAGATGCTGGTCCATCTCTGAGCAGAAAGGAACTGATGAATCCCCAAGTCCTATTTCCCCAGATGAGGTAAGAGTTTCCCCCATCCCTGCTGTGATGGTTAATTTTGTGTCAACTTGACTGGACCACGGGTGCCCAGGTATTTGGTCAAATATTATTCTGAGTGTATCCGTAAGGGTATTTTTGAATGAGATTAACATTTGAATTGGTAGACTGAGTAAAGCAGATTGTCTTCCCTAATGTGAGTGGCCCTCATCCAATCCGTTGAAGACCTGAACAGAATAAAAAGGCTGACCCTCCCCTGAGGAGGAGAGAACCCCTCCTGCCCAACTACTTGAGCAGGACGTAGGCCTTTACCTGCCTTTAGACTTAAACTGAAACGTTGGCTCTTCTTGTGTCTCAAGACTGCCCAGCTTTTGGACCAGAACTTAAACATTGGCTCTTTTGGTTCTCAGGCCTTTGGACTTGGATTGGAACTATACCATTGGCTTTCCTAGGTTTCCACCTTGCTGACCCATCCTGCAGATATTGGAACTTCTCAGGCTCTATAATTATGTGACCCAATTTCTCATAACCTCCCTCTCTCCCCCTGTCTCCCCCTGTCTCCCCCTGTCTCCCCCTCTCTCCCGTGTCTGTCTCTCTCCCTCTCTCCCTCTCTCCCTCTCGCCCTCTCGCCCTCTCTCCCTCTCTCCCTCTCGCCCTCTCTCCCTCTCTCCCTCTCTCCCCCTCGCCCCCTCTCCCCCTCTCCCCCTCTCCCCCTCTCCCCCTCTCCCCCCTCCACCCCCACCCCCCCCTCCCCACCTCCCCACACACACACCCACACCAAAATTAGCTTACTGTGTTTCTTTCTCTGGAGAACCCTGACTAATATATCTGCCCTTCCACGTTGGCTGCTCCATGAAGAACAAGAGAAAGATGGAAGAAAATTTCAAGCAGTCTTATCATACTTGAGAAAATATTTCAAATCACGGTGATTTTGGAGAAAGGAAGCCTTATTAAGAATTAAGAGACCAAAGTTGTAATCCTGATTCAAATAATTTATTTGTGGCATGACTTTCAATACATCATCTCCCTTGTATTACTCCCATTTTATAGTGAGATAAACTGTTGTAATGAACACGCAGCC
Organism: Leucopleurus acutus; assembly: GCF_964270905.1. Classification (NCBI taxonomy): domain Eukaryota; kingdom Metazoa; phylum Chordata; class Mammalia; order Artiodactyla; family Delphinidae; genus Leucopleurus; species Leucopleurus acutus. The sequence goes on from NC_139148.1 coordinate 97,261,482, forward strand.
TACACCTATACCATAGGTCGTTCTAATGAATGCTCAGTGCATACCGATGCCATGGTTATGCTATAAAAAGTCAAGCAACTCAATCATTGTTACTGAGCAATAATATCAACTCCCAATATATTTTTTTACTTTTAACCAAGAACAATTTGTTATAATCTTTTCTGAGGCTCATTATACCAAAGGCAACGTGAATCCCTTGCTTTGTTTTGTGTCCTTTAAATAGAAATAGAGATACAATGTCTCCTAGGAAGAATGGTTTTTGTGACCATGACAATTCAACAGAATTATGTGCAGGAAATGGGTACCCAGATATTATGAAAAAAGTCTAGCCACACATAATCAAAAAGCCCTGTAAATTATGGTATATCAGTATATGGGATAAGATTTGATATTTTATTTCCAAGCTTGCTGTTGGAGATAAAAGCAAGAATTAGCTGATCGTGCCAATTGTCGAAACGGCAGCTTATTAGGGCTCATATCAAAGCTGAATCCTCCAGTACTGATGCCAGTATGAAAGGGTCAATAGGAAAAGATTCTGTCAGAATAGGAATAAAAAAGTTTTCTGAGTAGGAGACATAGGTCCACAAGGAATGGCTGGAAAAACATTCTTGATGCACCCGTGTCCCTGCACCTTTACTCATGACTGTACCTCTGCCAGGACGCCCTCCTCCTTCCAACTCATGACACCCTCCCCAAAGGCCATAACCCAGTTTAAGTCCAACCTCCCCTAGGAAGCAGCCCCACATGTACCACAGGCCCCTGTGATTGTGCCCACCCACATAATTTTTCTCCAGCACTTATTTGGCATTTAGCAATAGCAGAGATACCGCAAGGCAAAATGTATTCTTCTCTCTTCAGTACTTCATGACTTGGCTAAACACTTGCAGCAAAACCTTGGACGGATTGCTGGATGCATCTGGACCTCCATTTCTTCATCTTTGAAATGAAAAATTTGGATCCGAGCTGTGGTTTTCAGTCTTTCTTTTACTTATGAAACCCTTTCTACTAATAAAATCTGTAGAACTCCAATATACAACATTGAGACAAAAAAGGGAGTTTCTTTCAAAAAAAATAAGCCTGTGGATCTAGAGCCTTCTGAGTGCAAAAAATCCCCCTATGGTCCTTCTTAATGTCAGTTTGAGGCCCTTCTGTGGAACCCTTGAAAGCTCTGTGAAAGAGTGTGAAAACCACTGAACTGTATGATCGCTAAAGAACCTTTCCAGCCTCTGTAGTGTATGTTTCTGGACTGCAAGCATCTTGAGGGCAGTGATCATGTATGACGTTGGGTCTCTAGATTTCACATTGTCTGTGGAGAGAAGGTGCTACATTAAGATATGTAGGCCAAAGAGGAGCATGAACTCCCCTGGAGGCATTTGGTCTTCTGTTCAATAGTCTGAAGAAGTTTTTGCCTATTTCTTGGACTAGGGAGATGGACTCAGTAAGCTACCACACTCTGTCCTTAACCTTGAGACTTTGAATCTGCCCTTTAAATAACCTTCCCTAAGTTTTGGCCTCCTAGAAGCTCTACCCATGGTAGTATTCATAGATTGCTAGATTTACTAGGTAAAGACAATTCAAGGCTCCTTGGACTCACATCTAACTGATGTAATTTGAGAGGTAGATAGATCTTATTTCCTTTAGGAGAAGAGGAGTGTGTGTATGTGTATGTGCCACACGTATACACATATGTGAAGTTTTTTGTTATGTTTCATCTTTCAAAGCAAAGGGATCAAAGCTTAACTAAGTTGCTTTGAAAATAGGAGAAAGTGCCCTCAGCCCTGAAAGTAGACTATGTTGATATTTCAGACCAAATAACAAAATTCTCTTTTCTAGGTCCCCTTTTATGATTACTTCAAAAATATTCCATACCCAAGAATTCATCATCGTATCTCTGAATATAGGTTGATTCATTGTATCAATATAGTGACTACTATATACTCATGTTATTTGCATAGTCTAATTATTCTATGCATATAAAATCAGAGGCTTACTCTCAGAGAGAATAAACCTTAGAAAATGCCAACAAGGGGGACTTCCCTGGTGGTCCAGTGGCTAAGACTCCATGCTCCCAATGCAGGGGGCCCAGGTTCGATCCCTGGTCAGGGAACTATATCCCACATGCATGCTGTAACTTAAGATCCTGCATGCTGCAACTAAAGAGCCCGCATGCAGCAAGGAAGATCCTGCACACGGCAACGAAGATCTTGCATGCCACAACTAAGACCCAGCGCAGCCTAAATAAATAAATACATATTTAAGAAAATGCCAACAAGGAATTATATAGAGTCTCCATCCTAGGTGCTGGGCTTAAGTCATTCTAACATTAAATAAACTAGTTGACCTCTTGAAGTCTCTCAAATAGCCTAATGTCCATGACTCTTCTTACTAGCAAAGGCTGTGACTTGTCCTTCAGCTTTAGTGATTAGTTTCAGGTAAGTTTAAAACAGGAAGGGTTAGTCGAGCCCACACTCCTCCATTCACTATATGGGAACAGGCCCAGAAAGATGGTGTGCTAGTTAGCAGAAAAGCTAGGGCTAAACTCAGTGTTTCTAACTTTTAATTTGTTGTATTTTCCACTGATAAAAGCCTCTTATCTTTCAACTTTTAAATTGAGCCATATTGATAGGAGCCTACATAATGTAATGTAGGGGACCCTTAAATGGTAATTTGAATGAAAAGAAATGTAGAATAATGATTCATTTTCATGACAGTCTCATCTTTAAAAGGAGTCCCTTTCTGTAAAATAGGGTAGAATTTTATGTGATAGGAAGAGGGAGGGAATGAACATTTATGAGTTGTTGACTATGTGCTTGGCATTGTGCTAAGCACTTTACATGTATTTATCTTGCATAATACACATAACAACCCTACAAGGTAAGTATTATTCATTATAAGTGAGAATTCCAATTCTCAGAAGGAAAGTGACTTGCCTAAGGTCCATAGCTAGTGAGATCTGGGAATTGAACAAACATCTGTGTGGATCTATACCCACATTCTTTTTTTTTTTTTTTTTTTTTTTTTTTTTTTTTGTGGTACGCGGGCCTCTCACTGTGTGGCCTCTCCTATCGCAGAGCACAGGCTCCAGACACGCAGGCTCAGCGGCCATGGCCCACGGGCCCAGCCGCTCCGCGGCATGTGGGATCTTCCCGGACCGGGGCACAAACCCGTGTCCCCTGCATTGGCAGGCAGACTCTCAACCACTGTGCCACCAGGGAAGCCCTATACCCACATTCTTATTAGTCACTATAGCATTCTGAACCCTAGAACCTCCTGAGGAGGATAAGAAAACCATTACTCTTCTTGTTCAAATGATTTCATTGTTATTCATTCCCCAGCTGAGCTTCCTTTTGCTCATGGGATGTGGATACCTTTGGTTTCTTATGGGGCCAATAGAAAGGGCAAGGATTCTGGGATGAAATTGTTCAGCATCCTTTCTGTCATTCTGCTGATCTCTCTGCGAGGAATAAGCTTTTATCCCTCCTCATGCAGGATGTTTTACCAGGTGAAAAAGCATTGCTTTGAATACTCGTCTTCATCACCTGGTATAATTGTTTTGGTATCTTTTGTAATTGAAGGATTGGTTTATTATCCTTCTTCATCAACCAACTCTAATTACTTTTTTTGGAGGGGGAGTGAAGTGGGAGGGAGAAGTCATCTGTAATTTGATTGAAGAAAAATAACTAGCATCAAGTATCTACTGTGTGCTGGCATGTGCTGGGTACTTTGTATCTACCTCACTTAATCTTCACAATAATCTTTCAGAGTTATATATTCACATTTAAGAGAAAGGAGAACTGTGGTTTGAAATGGCTAAGTAAATAACATGAGGTCACATGGCTATTAAGGGGCAGAATTGGGATTTGAACTCAGGTCTATTTCACTCTAAAATCCAAGGTCTTGGACTTCCCTGGTGGCACAGTGGTTAAGAATCCGCCTGCCCATGCAGGGGACACAGGTTCAAGCCCTGGTCCGGGAAGATCCCACATGCCGCGGAGCAACAAAGCCCGTGTGCCACAACTACTGAAGCCCACAAGCCCTAGAGCCTGTGCACCACAACTACTGAGCCCACGTGCCATAACTACTGAAGCTTGTGTGCCTAGAGCCTGTGCTCTGCAACAAGAGAAGCCACCACAAATAAGAAGCCCGCACACCGCAACGAAGAGTAGCCCTCGCTCGCTGCAACTAGAGAAAGCCCACGTACAGCAACAAAGACCCCAATGCAGCTAAATAAATAAATAAAATAAAGTCCGAGGTCTATTCTACTATAATACTCAACCTTCATTTAAAACACAGTTATTGCCTTCTACAAGTATCTAGGCAAGCTGAGAAATCTCAGTCTTGCTCAATTATCTCTCAGTCCTGGCTCCCCATCTCTGAAGTTTTCCCTGCAGTCGAATGAACACAATCTACCACCTTTTTCAGAAAGAAAAAAATGCAGAAAGCACAGCTTCCTGACATGGACTTGAAGGATTATTTCCTGTTTCTTCCTGTCCCTGCCCTGAATGAAAGGTCTGGATATACCTCTCCTGCCTCTAGTCAAGTTAAGGACAGGCACCTGGGTGTGTCATCTTGGCTACAAAAAGTCCGATGGCATTTTTATTGTCATTTTAACTACAAGCATTTCCTCTAACCTCCTGTTTCCAATTCCTGCATCTGCTAATTGACTAATTTTGTTTTCAGTTTTCTGAAGCTTGTATATTCTTAATTATGTTAATAGGGATAAACTATTTAGACGATTAACATTTAAAACACATACTGGGCACCAGCAAAGTTTAAAAAAAATTTATTGAGGTACAATTCACATAACATAAAATTAACCATTTTAATGTGAGCAATTCAGTGGCATTTAACACATTCTCAATGTTGGGCAACTAACACTTCTACCTAGTTCTGAAACATTTCCATCACTACAGAGTAAAACCCCTAATCCGTAAAGCAATTTCTCGTCATTTGCACGCTGCCACCTCCACCCCAGCCCCTGGCAAATACCAGTCTGCGTTCTGTCTCAATGGATTTACGTATTCTGGATATTTCATACAAATGGAATCATAAAATATGTGACCTTATTTTTGTCTGGCTTCTTTCACATAGCATAATGTTTTCAAGGTTCATCCACACTGTAGCATTTATTAGTACTTCATTGCTTTTCTATGGACAAGTGATATTCCATTGTATGTATATACCACAATTTCTTTATCCATAAATTCCGTTGGTGGACATTTGGGCTGTTAACACCTTTTGACTGTTGTGACTAGTGCTGTTATGAACATGTGTGTACATATACTTGCTTTGGGACCTGTTTTCGATTATTTTAGGTATATACCTAAGGATGGAATGTAGGTTTATATTGCCATTCTGTTCTCTGTTTAACTTTTAGAGGAAACACCAAACAATTTTCCAAAATGGCTGAAACATTTTACATTCTCATCAGCAGTGTACAAGAGTTCCAATTTCTCCACATTTGCCAACACTTCTGATTCTCCTTTTTATATTATGAGGTATCCTAATGGCTGTGAAGTTCCTTATTGTGGTTTTGAATTTCGTTTCCCTAATGACTAATGATGTTAAGCATCTTTTCATGTGCTTGTTGTCCGTTTGTTTATCTTCTTTGGAGAAATGTATATTCAAGTCCTTTGCTCATTTTAAATTGGGTTTTTATCTTTTTGTTGTTGACTTGCAATAGTTCTCTATATATTCTGGATACAAACCCTTATTTGGTATATGATTTGCAAACACTGTCTCTAATTTTGTAGGTTATCTTGTCCACTTTTTGATAATGGCCTTCGATGACATAAGTCTTTAATTTTGATGAAATCCAGTTTATCCATTTTTTCTTTTGTTGCTTATATTTTTTGTATAATATCTAAAAATCATTGTGAAAGTCAAGGTCATGAAGATCTACCCATATTATTTCTTCTATGAATTTTTATGGTTTTAGCTCTTATATTTAGAGTGTTGATCTATGTTAATTTTTATATATGGTGTGAAATAAGGATCCAGTTTCATTCTTTTGCACGTGGATATCTAGCTGTCCCAGCACCATTTGTCGAAGAGACTATTCTTTCTCCATTGAATGGTCTTGACATCATGTCAAAAATCAGTTGGCCATAGATGGTTTATTTATTTATTCATTTTTGATAATTAAAACAAACAATTTATTGTTAAGGGTTATAACATGTATCAGTAATGACAGTACTATGTAACATATGATGATAATAATAGCACAAAACAGGGCCAAGGTATAAATGGAATTGTATTGCTGCAAGATACTTACTTTATCCATGAAGTAGTACAATATGTTTTTAATTTGCATTTTTTGCAGTTTTTATTGAAGTATAGTTGATTTACAATGTTATATTAGTTTCAGGTATACAACACAGTAGTTCATTATTTTTATAGATTATATTCTATTTAAAGTTATTATAGAATATTGGCTATATCCCCTTTGCTGTATATTATATCCTTGTATCTTATTTATTTTATACCTAGTAGTTTGTACCTCATAATCCCCTTCCCCTATCATGACCCTCCCCTCACCACTCTCCCACTGGTAACCACTAGTTTGTTCTCTGTATCTATGAGTCTGTTTCTGTTTTGTTATATTCATTCATTTGTTTTATTTTTTAGATTCCACATGTAAGTGAAACACAATATTTGTCTTTCTCTGTCTGACTTACTTCACTAAGCATGATACAGGTACATACATGTTGGAAATGGCAAATTTTCATTCTTTTTTATGGCTGAGTAATATTCCTGTGTGTGTGTGTGTGTGTGTGTGTGTATGTATGTATCATATATCAATCACATCTTATTTATCCATACACCTATTGATAGACACTTAGGTTGCTTCCACATCTTAGCTATTATAAATAATTCTGCTATGAACATTGCATTGCATGTATCTTTTTGTATTAGTGTTTTCATTTTCTTCAGATACATACCCAGGAGTGGAATTGCTGGATCATATTGTAGTTTTATTTTTAATTTCTTGAGGAAACTTTATACTGTTTTCCACAGTGGCTGTACCAATTTACATTCCCCCAACAGTGAACTAAATTTTCCCTTTCTCTGCTTTCTCACTAATATTTATTATATTTATTTTCTTTTTGATAATAGCCATTCTGAAAGGTGTGAGGTGATATTTCATTGAGGTTTTGATTTGCCTTTCCCTGATGATTAGTGATGTTGAGCATCTTTTCATGTGCCTGTTAGCTATCTGTATGTCTTCTTTGGAAAAAATGTCTATTCAGGTCTTTTGTCCATTTGTTAATCGCATTGTTTGGTTTTTTTTATATTGAGTTGTATGTGCTCTTTATATGTTTTGGATATTAACTCTTTATCAGATAAATCATTGGGAAATAACTTCTCTTGTTTAGTAGGTTGTCATTTTATTTTGTTGATGGTTTCCTTCACTGTGCAATGCTTTTAAATATAATTAGGTCCCATTTGTTTATTTTTGCTTTTGTTTCCTTTGCCTGAAGCAATAGATCCAAAAAATATCGATAAGACATGTCAAAGAGTGTACTGCCTATGTTTTATTCAAGGAATTTTATGGTTTCCAGTCTTACATTTAGGTCTTTAATGCATTTTGAGTTTATTTTTGTATATGGTATGAGAAAATGTTCTAATTTCATTCTATTATATGTAGCTGTCCAGTTTTCTCAACAGTACATATTGAAGAGACTGTCTTTTCCCCAATTGTATATTTTTGCATCCTTTGTCATAGATTAATTGATAATATGTGAGGGGGGTTATTTCTGAGCTCTCTATTTTGTTTCCTTGATCTATGTGTCTGTTTTTGTGTCAGTTCCACACTGTGTTGATTAGTGTGGCTTTGTAGTATAGTTTGAAGTCAGGGAGCATGATATCTCCAGCTTTGTTCTTTTTTTCCTCAAGATTGCTTTGGCTATTTTCAGTCTTCTGTGGTTTCATACAAATTTTAGGATTATTTGTTCTAGTTCTGTGAAAAATGTCATGGGTATTTTGTTAGGGATTGCATTAACTTTGTAGATTGCTTTGGATAGTATTTTTTAATGCATGTTCCTTTATATTTTATTTACCATAAACATTAAGAGAATACAGCAAACACTGGAGAAAGACTTTTTAATAATTTTTGATATAAAGTTTAAGACTTAAAATTAGGATTGCTACACCCATCCACCCCAATTCAACATGCAGGTATCATTTATTTCCAGATACAGTGATTCTAGAGCATTGCACTCACTTGATAGTTTTATAACAGTATCCTTGCCCTGTAACTTAAAACAATTTCACAAACTGTGTACAATCATGGTATACTACCATCATTCAGAGAGTTTCCCCAAATGAATATATTCACACAATATTACATTAAAATTTAAGTTTTTAGAACATCATCTTCATAAGCCAAACCACAAAAACCCAGGTTCTAGTTTTAAATGTGTTTATGAAGACTGCTGCTGAGCTCAAAGCATGCAGATGTTCATGACCACCTAGATGACGCTGGATATTGAAACTTCTTCAGTAGGTCCAATGATGCAATTTTTCACTCATCCCAGGTATCTCCATATTTGTTTACTTTGACTTGGGCAATATGATCAGTAATACCAGTGGGAGTAGATTCATTCATAGAAGCACTGAATGGAGTTGGCTCATAATGAGGAAGCATCTCTTTTTCTGTGTTGTCTGCTGCTGGGGTTGTCACAAAAGATAAATGACCCCTCATGTTTGAGTCATATTTTGACTTCTGAGAATAGTGCCCAGTTGGTGAAGATCATCATGCCTGTCCTGATCATAAAGTTTCTCCAAGAGGGGAATTCTCAAGATTCTTTAACTTCTCTTGGCAAGTTTTCACATAGGAAAGCTTTCCAGCAAAGTATCCCATGATGCAAGCAAATCTGTTTAGGGATGGAACCATATTTGGGATGACCTGAAAGGATTCATCTGGACCAGAAGCTTTCATCATTGCCTTCTGCAAAGACTCTTCTTTCTTCCTCTGTTGGAATGTAATCAGCCCTTATGTGGGGAATTGGTCTTGGAACTTCTGCATTTGTCTCTTGAAAATCAGCCCTCCCATTCGTCTTTCCTCCAAATGACACCAGTGGGTGAGAGCACAGCAAACCTTGGTGACCAGGGGCAGAAGGCCCAGAGGGGACCCGAGAGGGCTCAGTGGGGATGGGAGGGCAGGAGACACGCAGGACCACAGCGGAGTTGGGGGGTGGGGAGCAGTCAATGACACGACCGCCTAGAAGTCACCCAGATACAGGCTCAAAATGACCATGACCCGGAAGCACTGGTGATGTATGGGAGGAAATCGCTTTGGATAGTATTAACAATATTAATTCTTCCAATCCGTGAACATGGGATATCCTTCCATTTATATGTATCATCTTTCATTTCCTTCATCAGTGTCTTATAGTTTTTGAAGTATAGGTCTTTTACCTCCTTGGCTAAGTTTATTGCTAGGTATTTTATTCTTTTTGATGGGATTGTAAATGGGATTGTTTTCTTGCATTTTCTTTCTGATAGTTTATTATTAGTGTATAGAGTACCTTGCAACTTTACTGAATTCATTTATTAATTCTAATAGTTTTTTGGTGGAGACTTTATAGCTTTATATATATATCACATTACTTTTAGGGTAGGTTTAGTATATTTATCTTTCCTTCAATTCTGAATGATAACCTTGCTGTGTAGAGTAACTTAGGTTGTAGGCTTTTTCTTTTCAGTGCTTTAAATATATATGACACTACATTCTGGCCTGCAAAATTTCTACTGAACAGTCATCTGATAACCTTATCGGGGGGTGTTCCCTTATATGTGAGTCTTTGTTTTTCTCTTGCTGCCTTTAAAATTCTCTTTATCTTTAACTTTTGCCATTTTAATGATGATATATCTTGGTGTGGGTCTCTTTTGGTTCATCTTGTTTGAGACTCACTGTGTCTCCTGTACCTAGATATCTGGTTCAAGAAGTTTTCAGCCATAATTTCATCAAATACATTTTCTACCCCTTTCACTCTTCTCCTTCTGGGACCCCTATAATGCAAATGTTAGTACACTTTATGTTGTCTCAGAGATTTCTTAAACTATTCTCATTTTTTCAAAATTTGTTTTTCTTTTTGCCCTTCTGATTGGGTGATTTCCACTATTCTATCCTTCATATCACACATGTTTTATTCTGTATCATCTAATCTTCTGTTAATTCCCTCTTGTGTATTTTTCTTTTCAGTTATTGTATTCTTCAGCTCTGACAGTTTCTTTTTTATATTTTCTAGCTCTTTGTTAAAATTCTCACTGTGAGCATCTACTTAGCATTCTTCTTTTTTTTTTAATTTTTGGCTGCGTTGGGTCTTTGTTGCTGCATGCAGGCTTTCTCTAGTTGGCATGAACAGGGGCTGTTCTTCGTTGTGGTGCATGGGCTTCTTATTGCGGAGCACGGGCTGTAGGCGCATGGACTTCAGTAGCTGTGGCACACAGGCTCAGTAGTTGTGGCACATGGGCTTAGTTGCTCCATGGCATGTAGGATGTTCCCAGACCAGAGCTTGAACCCATGTCCCCTGCATTGACAGGCAGATTCTTAACCACTGTGCTACCAGGGAAGTCCCTATTTAGCATTCTTATTACTACTGTTTTGAACTCTTTATCTGGCTAATCTGGGCTGCCCAATATATAGCTTGAATCTCTTGCTCTGCAGGGAGGAGCCTTGAGTCCGTGATATCCCCTTCCTCTTCTGGGTCCCCCACTAGGGGTGTGGGCCCCGACCAGATCACTTCTCCCTTCCTACCAGACTCCATGTGGATCTTTCTTCACAGCCTTGGCTTAGAAAAGACAGCCTGCTAGCCAGGTCTATTTCAGCGAGAGTCACTCTACACATAATTGTAATCTTCATGTGTTTGTGAGGGGAGGTGAGCCCAGCATCCTCCTATTCTTTCATCTTGATCTTGAAGTCTACATGGTCTATTCTGGACTCTTAATTCTATTCCATTGATTTGTATGTTAGCTCTTATGCCAGTGACATGCTGTATTGATTACTGTAGATTTGTAGGGAGTTTTGAAATCAGAAGTGTGAGTCCTCTAACTTTGTTCTTCCTTTTCAAGATTGTTTTGGCTATTTAGGACCCCTTGCAAATCCACATGAACTTGAGAATTGGCTTTTCCATTTCTGCAAAAAAAAAAAAAAAGGCTGCTGGAGTTTTGATAGAGATTGCACTGAATCTGTATATCCCGTTAAGGCAGAACTGACATATTAACAATCTTAAATCTTGTAAACCATGAACACAGAATGTATAGGATGTCTTCCCATTTATTGAGGTTTCTTTTAATTTCTTTCAGCATTTTTAAAAAAAGTTTTCAGTATATGTCTTTCACCTCCTTGGGTAAATTTATTCCTGGATATTTTATTCCCTTGACCAATATGGTAAATGGAGTTATTTAAATAATTTCCTTTTTGGATTCTTCATTGTTGGTGTATGTCGATTTTGCATCCTGACATTTTGCTTAATTTCTTTATTAGCTTTTCTGCATCAATTGAGATGATGATGTGGTTTTTCTCCTGCTTTCTTTTAAGTTATGTTTACACTGATGGATTTTCTTGTGTTGAACCATTCTTGCATTTCTGGGATAAATCCCACCTGGTCATGGTATATAATCCTTTTAATATGCTGTGTATTCAATTGGCTAGTATTTTGGTGAGGATATTTGAATGTATATTCATAAGATATATTCTGTAGTTTTCTTGTGATGTCTTTATCAGAGTAATGCTGGCCTCATACAATGAGTTAGGGAGCTTTCTCCTATTTTTTTTTTTTGAGAAGTTTGAATTAGTGTTAATTACTCTCTAAATGTTTGGCAGAGTTCACCAGTGAAGCCATCAGGTCCTGAATTTTTCTTTGCTGAGATGTTTTGCTTTATTACAAATTCAATATATTTACTGTTCAGAATTTCTATTTCTTCTTCAGTCAGTTTTGGTAATTTGTAAGTTCCTAGGAATTTGTCCATTTCATCCAGGTCATTTTATTTGCTGTGATATAGTTGTTCATGGCATTCTCTAATAATCCTTGTTATTTCCGTAAGGTTGGTAGTAATGTTCCCATTTTCATTTCTGATTTTAGTTCTTTGTATTATTTCAATTTTTTCTTTGTCAGTCTACCTAAAGGTTTGTCAATATTGTTCTTCTTTTCAAAGAACCAACTTTTGGGCTCTTTGATTCTGTTATTTTTCTGTTCTCTATTTTGTTTTTCTCTACTCTAATCATTATTATTTCCTTTTCTCTGCCAGATAGGCATTTACTTTGCTCTTATTTCTCTAGTTCTTTAAGGCATAAATTTATGTTATTGATTTGAGGTTTTTCTTTTTTTTTAATGTAGGAGCTTAGAACTATGATTTTCTCTCTTAACAATAGATTCCCTCAGAGGTGGTTTCTGTCTACTTCTTTTCTCCTGTGAATGGGCCATACTTTCCTGTTTCTTTGTGTATGCTGTAACTTTTTGTTGAAAATTGGACATTGAATATTATAATGTTATGCATCTCTAGAAACCAAATTATACCCCTTCTCTAGGATTTGCTCTTTTTGACTGTGGAAGGCTGTAGTTGTCCATTTGTTTAATTACTTTTCCAAACTATTTTTTGCAAAGACTGTATTCCTTGTCATGTGTGTTCAGTGAAGTCTCTGTTCCTTCAGTTAGTGTTCAACTAATGTTTTGACAGAGATTTCCTTTAACTCCAGAATACACACACATAGGGGCACACACCCCGATAGTTAAAAAAGCCAAAAATCTACCTTTCCCAGTCTTTGAAGATTGGCTCTATGCTGGGACACTCTTTCAAAACTTAGCTAGACTGTTTATAACTCTGGCTTAGCCTTCACTTCCTGCTTACACTGAGCTCAGAGATGAGCCAGAGGTGAAAACTTAGGGTCTTCTTAGGTCTTTTCTGAACATGTGTCCCACTCTGGGAATGTGTATGGCTTTCTAGATTCCCCAGTGTACATGGGTGCTTTTGAATGTCCTACTTTCCAAAAAAATCTCTCTCCCCAAATATCCTTTCAGACTTTAGGCAGTCTATTGTTTGTCAGACTACAATCTTTTGCCCCAGGTTGTGTGCAGGGTTTTCATTTGCCTTACAGTGTTTTGGGGCAAAGTCCACCATTTTACTGTCCTGAGTGATTTCTGAGTTAGGTGAAACAGAGATGAGTGCCTTGCATCAGTCCTTTCAGGAAGCCCATAGACAGTTTAGAACAGATAAACATAATAAGTCTCAGATAAGGTCTGCTCTGCTCCCTCTAGAACCAGGGATTAGGGTCTCACACAAGAAATGGGAGTTGCTGTCTTCAAAACCACTGCTGAGCTAGGGAGGGGGTGGAGCAAGGGCAGTAAAAATGCCACATAACTTTCTTACCATATGGAAGTTGATTTTTTCCCTTGATTCAGTGCATTCTTGGTTTCTGTAAATCTTTGACTGTTTTCCAGATTTCTGACAACGTTGATTATGACTTTCTGCTGGTTTTCAATGTTTCTGAGAAGGGACAGGAGTTTGGAGCTGCCTACCCTGACAATTTGCTGATGTCACTCTCACCAGCAAAGTTTTAACTGGGTCACTGAATCCAGGGCTTGTCCTGGAATCTTGGCTTAAGACACTTCTCTCCAGAGAGCCTTAAAAAGAACCCTGACCTCTGTATGTCTTCCCCACATAGGACTTCTTGCTTAGACTTAGGCCTAGTGGATACCCATGGGCATTTGAATGTTGATGGGTGGTAGGAAAAGATTCCCACCATGCTATGTAATACCTCTGGTATCTAGGTTTACCTTAGTGGTCCTTTTCTCTCAGTCCATACTTACCACTTTCTGCAGTTCACCTACCTGTCCTAGTCTGGACTCCTTAATACTGAAGGCTGAGATCCCTCAAAGGCTACTACTCCTGTTGCTTCTCTAATTCCCCTCCCCACCCCTGCCACCAAAGTCTAAATAAAGAAAAAAAAAAGAATCAGATTTGCTTTATCTGGCTTGCCCTGGCTACTTCCTCTGGAATCTGACCTTTTTACTTACTGGGAAATTCATGCCAACTTTCTTTTGCCATCTTGACTTTATCATTTTTTCCCCTAAATCTTTCCTGAAGTATTGCCCTCCCTTAGAGGTACTTTTTTAGTCATGATAGTAGCTCTTAGAATTCAGCCATACAATTTCCTCTCCATCTCAATTCTCTCTCCCTCTGCTCTGGGCCCATTATTCTCACCCTTTTCCAAAATCTCTGAACTATACCTTACAAATACAGGTAGCTTCCATTTCTTTGGCATTTTCAGAAATGTATGTTGTGGACCTGTCAGATAAATTGTCAAAGCTGCAGTTGCTGCAGGCAAAATGGAAACTAAGTACTGAGTATACAGATGAGTAATCATACTAATTGCCTTGCAATCTAATTGGATGAACATTCTACTGCAAAGATGCATTGTGGGTAATTTGCTTTTACTTTGGAGGGGGGGTATCTATATTTGCACCAGAATTTTTATTGGAAATTTACTGCTAATATAAGAATGAGGGCACTTTATGACTCCTTAAAAGCGTACAAAATATGCAATTAAAAATAAAGATCCCCCTTTCTTTCCAAGAGTTGTAAAACTTGGCAAAAATAGGAACATGTATTTTTCCACTGCAAAAAGGAGCGTAAGATGCAAAATCATCATCTTTCACCAAGAGGTGACCAAGGCTGTAAAAGATAAGGTCAGAATGATATAGAGTGAAACCACAACACATGGAACTCTTAAAAAAGGATCTTTCTGGATGGTAGAGTTTTCTGGAGTTCAAAAGTTACTCTTTGCATCGCAATGACTTTAAGGTAATCATTTTGGATAAAACGTTTTCTAACGTGTATTGCACACTTCCTTGCCTCCTTAAGCAGAATATACTGAATATAATTTCATCTTTTCTCTATGACTCAGGGTGCATGCTATGATTTTCATCTTCTCACTGTGCTGTGTCCAGTGATACCCTCAGGGCCTATTACAGGCTATAAGAATATTTGCTCCAACACTAAATGTTCCCAGACTGCAGAGAATTATTTTGTCAGCTTTTTCCTAGTTTTTTTTCCTCTCTGTCCCCTTGCTCTAAGTATTCTCTTGTCTTTGTTTGAACATCCACTGTCTAGCATTTGACATGACGTTCCTAATCTTTGGTAGCACCGGAGATATCCAAACTTGGTTAGAATTATACGAAAAATACAGGTGTATAGATTCTGAATCAAATCCTGTCTAGGTTCGCCTTAAGGGAAGCACACATATTAAAATGCATGGATATGATGCAGATATCCTCTTTGTTTTGTTCCTGGTTCTTAGCTGCGTTATAGGTAAGTGATGTTGCTGAGGTTGTAAGGTGAGGTTGGGAAAGGTGAAGGGTCACTTTTTACAGTAACATTCAAGTTACTACAAAGCCAGGAGGTAGTTGACAGTGTGCTTCCCATTGCACTCCACTGTTCTAAAATGATACCCCTATTATTGCACCT
Organism: Leucopleurus acutus; assembly: GCF_964270905.1. Taxonomy (NCBI): domain Eukaryota; kingdom Metazoa; phylum Chordata; class Mammalia; order Artiodactyla; family Delphinidae; genus Leucopleurus; species Leucopleurus acutus. The sequence continues at coordinate 97,276,953 of NC_139148.1, forward strand.
TTCAGAGAAATATATTAAAGCCATAGCTGAGGTCCATAATTTAAGCATATCATTGGGTTGTACCTCATTCCCACAACCTCAGTTTCTGATCTCACGAACACCTTATACCTAATGCCCAAGACTCTGAAGGCTTTAACCCATGGGTCCTGCAGATGCAGGAGTTAAGGTAGACAGCAAGGGTCAGGGTAGAGCCCCTTTTATTGTTTACTTTTGCATGAAAAGACACAGTTCTGGTTTGATCACATCCATAGACTTGAACATTGCAACAGAGATGATTTCTAACTCGGCAACTCCTCTTTGGGAGATTGGATGAAGAATAACTGTGATAGGAGTTTTCACTTATGTTTGTAGTGAAAAAGACATGTGCAGATCCTTTTGACAAAGCCAAGGGGCTTGTTCAGTTCTTTTATCTATCCCAAAGCTGCAGGGAGCCTCTGTTACTGTCGCGCAGAGCTTAAAATCAACTGGAAAAAACAGGGACAGTGAAAACAGCAGATCTGTGCTGAATCACATTCGGTAAGGAGCATTCAGATGTTAGTAAGTCCTGTGTCTGCCACTTAATTGGATCAGTGATTTATTTTATCCCAACCTCTAGACCCAAATCATTTTTTATGAAAAATAAAAATAGCCCAATGTGACCTTGCCATTCACCTGAGTCCTGAGTATCTTGGAGGGAAGGCAGGCACAGGCAAGGTTTTCACTGATGTATCTGCTCATACCCTGCTTCCCTAATTACAATCCTTTATGGGGGACCAGATGGCCATTAATTAAAGAGGTTCTCCAAATAAGAGACCCCAATGTACAGAACCTTCTTGTGCTCTACATCTAGCAGATGCTCAGTCTAGCTAGCCTCAGTTATAGAATCCAGGGTTATAGGGTACTTCCTTTTGGGTAGGAGATACAGAACACAGAGATGGCCCAGAAAGGAGGGCACATCACATAAATAAATCCTAATTACCCAGTGGGGCATCCACTGAGGAACCGTCAGCACCCAGCTCTTTTGTATGTCTTCCGATGTAATGAGAATTCATATGTATTGATATGTACACACATGATCCTGAGGCAAAGTTGGTTCCCCAGTTTCCTTCTAAATCATCAAAGGAAGCTTAATTTACATTCAGTGTGACAACTGTGCTAAATGTTACTTTAAAAAATCAGTTTCAGCTAATTCACAACTTCTTTATTAGCTAGACTCTTTGATGAACTAGAACAATCCATTTCCAGACTCTGACAGATAATTCTATTTTCATTAGGTAGATGGCTAGTTAAGATCAGACACTTAAAGAACAAACTGATAAATATTCCTTTCACACATGGAAAAGTTCAATGATATCAGTCGGTTGGAATGTGACCCTTTCTTGCCTTGTCCAGACATACTTTTGGGAGATCAACTGATATGCAATGAGGAGAAGGATAATGGGGGATTACTGACATTATTAGTCTGTTTGTGCACAGCTGGAAAAAGCTATGATATATACTCTGGTAACAGAAAAAGAATGTATATGGTGACAAGAGACTTGGTTCCAGGCCCAGCTCTTCCATCAAATACCCACATGACCCACAACTCAGTTTACGTACTGCAAAATTATGATGTCTACCCTTATATATCTCACAGGTTTATGAGAAGATCTTAGTTTGGGCTTCCCAAGCTAAACAAGGATTCAAGTATAAGTAGTTTGTTTGAGAATAGAAGAATGGGGCGGTGAAACAAGGAAGGGAAGAAAGCAGAAATTAAAGGTAGCATTATCAAACTAGCTACCACAGAGAGTGACTAAGGCTTCAGCCTTGAGGGGAAAGTCTGGGAGGCAGTGTAAGACATCTGCTTCAGAGTGATCCCACCTGAGGGGTGAGGCGACACCGACTCCTGTCAGTCTTTGGTTGAGGGCTGTTAACACCTCGGTACGTCCTACCTGACACACAGGTTGGTAAAGTGGGCTTCACTATCCAGAGAAAATCCTCAGTGAAAGAAATGCAGGTGCTGGCAGTAGGGAGTTGGGGTAGGGTAGCATGCTCTGAAGTGGTAAGAGTAAAGAAGTGTAGGCATGATAGCATCTGCTACCTTTGGTACAAGGGTATAAGTGAATGTATTTTTTTAACATCTTTATTGGGGTATAATTGCTTTACAATGGTGTGTTAGTTTCTGCTTTATAACAAAGTGAATCAGTTATACATATGTTCCCATATCTCTTCCCTCTTGCGTCTCCCTCCCTCCCACCCTCCCTATCCCACCCTCCAGGTGGTCACAAAGCACCGAGCTGATCTCCCTGTGCTATGCAGCTGCTTCCCACTAGCTATCTATTTTACGTTTAGTAGTGTATATATGTCCATGCCACTCTCTCACTTCGTCCCAGTTTACCCTTCCCCCTCACCGTGTCCTCAAGTCCGTTCTCTACATCTGCATCTTTAAGTGAATGTATTTTGTATTAATAAAATTTCTTAGTAATTATAAGCGTTAGAGTTCTAGGTACCTGCTAATACCCATGAAAGTGATGACAAAAAGCCATATGGCTGGAAAAAATGGAAATGATTGTAATCATAACTTCTGTCGAACACTTACTATATGTCAGATATCATGACATGTTTTAAATACGTTGATTCATTTAATCCTCTTTATGAGCTAAATATTGTTATTATCTCTATCTTATAAGACTGAAGTTCAGACAGCTGACATAACTCACTCAAGGTCACAGAGCTATTAAACTGCAGATCTGGGATTTGAACCCTGGCAGTCAAACTATGAAGTCCATACTCTTTTTTTCTTTTTAACAAATTTATTTATTTTCACTTTTGGCTGTGTTGTGTCTTCTTTGCTGTGCATGGGCTTTCTCTAGTTGTGGCGAGCGGGGGCTACTCTTCGCTGCGGTGCGCAGGCTTCTCATTGCGGTGGCTTCTCTTGTTGTGGAGCGTGGGCTCTAGGCGCACAGGCTTCAGTAGTTGTGGCACGCCAGCTCAGTAGTTGTGGCTTGCAGGCGCTAGAGCGCAGGCTCAGTAGTTGTGGTGCAGGGGCTTAGTTGCTCTGGGGCATGAGGGGTCTTCCCCGACCAGGGCTCGAACCCGTGTCCCCTGCATTGGCAGGCGGATTCTTTTTTTTTTTTCATCTTTATTGGAGTATAATTGCTTTACAATGGTGTGTTAGTTTCTGCTTTATAACAAAGTGAATCAGTTATACATATACATATGTTCCCATATCTCTTCCCTCTTGCGTCTCCCTCCCTCTCACCCTCCCTGTCCCACCCCTCTATGTGGTCACAAAGCACCGAGCTGATCTCCCTGTGCTTTGCGGCTGCTTCCCACTAGCTATCTATTTTACATTTGGTAGTGTATATATGTCCATGCCACTCTCTCGCTTTGTCACAGCTTACCCTTCTCCCTCCCCATATCCTCAAGTCCATTCTCCAGTAGGTCTGTGTCTTTATTCCTGCCTTACGCCTAGGTTCTTCATGACATTTTTTTCTTAAATTCCATATATATGTTAGCATACGGTATTTGTCTTTCTCTTTCTGACTTACTTCACTCTGTATGACAGACTCTAGGTTGGCAGGCGGATTCTTAACCACTGCGCCACCAAGGGAAGCCCCTGAAGTCCGTACTCTTAAAAGACTATATCCTACCTACAACCCTTGGGATAAGGGGCAGAGCAGCCTCTCTGGTGACATTTAAGATACCGTTTCCTTTAATTTTTCATTTATAACCAACTGCCTCAGCTGGTAAAGAGGATTTAAGATATCTTGCTGACGTTTTGTTTGCTGGTTTCTGGACCAGTGCCTTGAATATGACAGGAACCTCTGAGCTATTTTTTACAGGTTACATTGCATAGAGCTCTGTAAAGGGAAAGAAATCAACTTGTTTTATGAACATGGCTCTCCTTACTGCAAGAAGATATTTTATAGCTTGACTCTTTCTCTAGTTCTCAATGGTCCTAGGCAAGCTGACCGATTTGGAAAACACTTTTTGTTTCACCTGTCACTTTATGGACAGTGGGGTGATTACATAAATACAATCAAATAAACTAAGCTTAATTTGCATGTCTCAATCCACTCAGGAGAAGCAGCATGGGGAAACCAGAGTGTTAAGGATTAGAAAATAATTCTCTATGTGCAGCCTATGATGAAGCTGACAGATGCTCACTGAAGGTATGACAAGTGCATATCTTATCTTAAAATTGTCTTCTGCAAGGACTTTGGTATAAGCCTTCTTACTGCTGCCCATGAAATGACAGTGTTGCAGTCAAGTTTCCCAAACGATGTGACAGCCATTAAATGCATGATCCATGGGAGGGGAAGGTAAATGGCATTGAACATTTGGAGGAACAGTAGAAGGTGCCGCATTGGGCCTGGGTACTCTGATGTTATTGATGGGCTGTGCTCAGTTGCTCCAAGAGGTTAAGAATACTGTTCCTTTAACTCTCTTCCCCACCTGAAACAGCATCTTCAGTTGTCTCTTCTGTGCATGTATCTATCATCCTCTGAGACTAACCATACCAAACAGAACTCACCATCCTCCAACTCTTTTTGGGCTGCTGTTAGTGCTTTCTTCTCCTTGGCTCAAGGTCACGGTCCCTCCTTTTTCTCCTCTTCTCATGGATTGACTCTCTTCAATTCCCCACACCTGGCTTCTTCTCTGTAACTAATCCTAATTGCAGACCTTCTCTGACTTAAGCCTTCATTCTTACTTCAAGAGCCCAGTCTGCATACTGAGACAGCGAAAAGTATTATAAGCCAAACATCTTTTCTAAACTCTCTGCCTTTAAGACCATACATGATATAACTTGGCTATATTTCTCCATCCTGATTTCTCCTTTATCCAGGCAAGTCCCTATTCTGACCTGCAATCCTACCAGGTTCTAACCTCTCTGCCTTTGTGAGCCTTATTCATTCCACCTGAACTATTCTTGCCTCTTGTATCAATACACGCTCATGTAAAACCTATCCAACTTTTAAGTTCTTCTCCATGAGACCTGCCTGTCTATCATAATCCACGATGCTTCATACTATCTGCAATCACTCTTTTCAATAGGTACTTATGTATACATTATATTTATATTATAGATACGCTTCATTTACGAATCTCATCTCAAGTGAATTGTAAACCTCCTGAAACAGGAACTGTAGCTTACATTTCTCCTGAGTTCTCACAATTCCTAGCAGAGTGGCAAGTCTAGACAGCCTCACCATTAAGGTTGGTGAGAACCTGGATGTTGTTTACTACAATGTGCCAGTATATCTGTGATGCAGCCATTGAATATTTCTTTATAAAAAACACTTAAATGTGTGGGGTTTTTGATTTGTTGTTTTGGTGTGACCTTAAGTTTGTATCACTTAGCTTGGAAAAAAAAAGAGACCCCATCTGTGGCAGAAGGTAATACGTGGATGTTGCCCGTAGTTAGAGATTTGCTAAGGAAACTCATCACATGTAAATTTTAAGTTACACTAAGCCAGAGGTTAGTTACCATTGGAAATATCTGCTAGGAGGACGGATGTTGTTGTCTTCCATAGACTGAATATTTGTGTCCCTCCAAATATTGAAACCTAATGCCCAATGTGACAATATTAGGAGGTGGGGAGTTTGGGAAATCATTAGGTCATGACAGTGAAACCCTCATGAATGGGATTAGTGTTCTTATAAAGGAGACCCCATAGAGCTCTCTAGCCCCTTCTGCTAATGTCTGTGGATGTTTTGTTGGATGCCTGTGAGCCAGGAAGTAGATCTTCACTAGACTCAGGATCTGCTGATGCCTTGATCTTGGACTTACTGGCCTACAGAACTGTGAAAAATAAATGTCTGTGTATAAGCTACCCATCTATGGTATTTTGTTATAGCAGCCCTAACAGACTAAAACAGTACATTTTTAGGACTAGATTGAAAATTTACCTCATTCTTATAGTAAGAAAAGCTATGGGGCTCTATGCTTTCAGTAATAACACATTGTTGTTTGATTTTCTGCTGAGAAGCAGAAAAGATAGAGATAGGAAACTCAAAAGGAGAAACTGTCTTGCCTACTCTTTTCTCATTCGAGAAGTTCTTTCCCTGAAATCTTAGAAAGTGCAAAAGAATAAAAGCTGTTTCCACCTGAGAAAAAGAGCCCGTAACTCTTTTATTGGTAAGGCAAAGAGAAATCCTGAAGCCCTGTACTAGTCAGGAAGGAAATTTGATTTAAAAATAAAGATTTAGAGTGAAGTAAAGTGGAAAATTCTAATTATGTCTGAGAATAAGACCAAGATTTAGTTAAACTGTAGTTGATAACAGGGATTATTCCAAAAGACAAAAAAGTATATATATAGATATACTTCATTTTCTTTAAATGATTTTATGCCTGATCTTTAAGCATATCTGAACATACTACTTAAAATAAAATAGACCAGCAAAGTGTAATATTTTTTCTAAAATGTAAAGTCCTAGAAATCCACAATTTTTGTTGTAGTCTAAGGTAAGCATACCTAACAGTTTAAATTTGATCATTCAAACCACTTACCCAAGGGTCTTACTGCCACCTGTTGTTCATGAATCTAAATTACATGAAAAGTGCCTGAAGGGTATTTGAGTCTCTTGAGGGTTGAACTACATGTAAAGTGACATTGGCCATCTATATTGACATCTCAGTAGCTATGGGTCATAACTTTATAAGAGATCTGGATATGTAATTCTCAAATGAGATAATATTTAGACGAGACAATTGTGGTAAGAGGATGAAGGCTTAGATTTTATCCAGCTTGGGAAAATCACTTCTCAAACCTCAGTTTCCTCATCTATAAAATGAAATGACGATAATGCCCTTCCGTACAGAGGTGTTGTGAGAATCCAACTGGAGACTATTGTGTGAGAAAGTTTTATAAAACTGTATATAGCATATGCCTACTCAGTGCTGCCTATGTGTAATGGTGAATAGCAGGTGAAACAGAATGTTGTCATGGGCTCAATGAATATTAAAAGGCTACAGTTTGCCTTCTCATGCTGGATTGTCTCCTTTTGTTTCCCTTGTGCTGTTCCAATATCTTGGGAGACTCTATGTGTTTGCCTACCCCTAAACCTCTCAGCATGATATGAGATTTTTTCCAGAATCCTCCCTAACCTAGAAACTCCACCTAATCCCTCATGATTATACAGAGTCCACAGGGCCTTTCACTATGTTTTCTGGAGGAAGGGGAAACAGGTCTCTATCCTTCCAGGCCATAGTTAATTAAAAAGAGGAGTTAGAAGCCCTGGGTTCTTGCCCCACCGCTACCAGTCTCTCACCATTGCAACCTCTTAGAAGTGATTGATTTAACTTCTTTATGCCAGTATTTCCTCATCTATAAAATGGAAATAATAATTTTTACCTGCTTCACAAGGGTGGTAGGCTGATAATAGCCCTCCCCCCTCCAAAAAATATCCATACCCTAAACTCTGGAACTTATGAATGTTACCTTATATGGCCAAAAACCAGGGGAAAAAAAACCAACAAAACACCACCACCAACAAAAAAAAAAGAGTCAGATGTGATCAAATTAAGGATTCGAAGAAATTATCCTGGATTATTTGGCCCTAAATATAATCATACATATCCTTATAAGAGGAAGATTTAATAATACACACAGAAAAGGAAGAGGTAATGTGACCACAGAGGCAGAGATTAAAGTGATGTGGTTAAAAGTCAAGGGATTCTGGCAGCTTCCAGAAGCTGGGAGAGTCAAGGAATAGAAGATTCTCCCCTAGACCCTCTAGAGGAAGTGTAACCCTGTCAACACCTCGATTTCAGCCCAGTGATTTTGATTTCAGACTTCTGGTCTCCAGAGCTGAGAGAGAATAAATTTATGTTGTTTTAAACCACCAAGTATGTGGTAATTTGTTATAGCAGCCACAGTAAACTAAAATAGGGAGTATGAAGATTAAAAGCTCCTGGTGCATAGAAAACAACCAATGAATGTTGAACTGAATTCAAATAAAGTGACAGATGTGGAAAACACGAAGTGCTATACATCTGTAAAGGGTAGTCATCATAATTTGATTTTGGGTCCCCTAAATGTTGGCCCTCAGGAATTCATATTTAGTGAGTGAAGACGTTGCTCCAATGATGCTGGGTTGTTTAAAATCAATGGAGGCAGTTGAGAAAATATAGGTAGAAGGCAGTTAACTATCCAAATTATTGATGTGAACCCTGGAGTGGTGTCCTGTGTATTTAGACTCATCTGATCCATTAGGTTTGGAAAATATAGTCTGTGTGGTCTCCCAAGAGTTAATGTCCAGGATCTCTAACTGCTCTAATTTCTAGGGCAGTGGTTCTCAGTTGGAGGTGATTTTTTGCACCCCGCCCCCCCGGCCCCGCTCAGAGAACATTGGTAATATCACAATATATTTTTGGTTGTCACAATTTTGGTGGGGGAAGCTACTGGCATCTAGTGGCTGGGGGCCAAGGATGGCTAAACATCTTACAATGTACAGGACAGTCCTCTACAACAAATACTTATCTGGCCTGAAACATTAAGAGTGCCGAGGTTGAGAAATCCTGCTCTGGGGGGAGAGAAAACTAGTAGCAGCCTAACTCATTCCCTCTGTTTTATTTCTTCTGGGTTAGAAAAGAGGAATTTTAAAACAGTTTGTTCAGGACTTCCCTGGTGGTGCAGTGGTTGGGAGTCCGCCTGCCAATGCAGGGGACACAGGTTCAAGCCCTGGTCCGGGAAGATCCCACATGCCGTGGAGCAACTAAGCCCGTGCGCCACAACTACTGAGCCTGCACTCTAGAGCCAGCGAGCCACAACTACTGAGCCCACGTGCCACAGCTGCTAAAGCCCATGCACCTGGAGCCCGTGCTCCACAACGAGAGAAGCCACCGTAAGGAGAGGCCTGCACACCACAACGAAGAGTGGCCCCCGCTTGCCACAACTAGAGGAGGACCATGTGTAGCAATGAAGACCCAACGCAGCCAAAAATAAATAAATAAATTTATTTAAAAAATACAGTTTGTTCAAGGCTGTGGGATTTGGTGAGATAGTGAGCCCATCAGACCCCTTCTCTGGATGGCTTTGCTTCTCTGGACGGTTTACAGTCAGAAGAAGGAGAAGTTTTGGAGCTCTTTGCAAAGCTCTTAGTGCAAGGAGCAGTTCTTCTGGGAAGAGGAGCTGAGCCAGAGCTTGGTATTTCCCTCCATACCAGGGCTTGGATCAGTAGCTTAATTCCTGACGGCCTGCAGGTGATCATGCTCTCACAGTCACCAGGGCCCCCATATATTATTTAGAATCAGCATGTTTGTTTATGTTCCTAGACAAAATGGATCTGGCAGTCCTGTTGCACTGCAGTAAAAGGTTAGAGCTTACATAAGCCAGATAAAGGCAAAGTCAAGGTGACTCTATTTTATGTATCACATTAACATAGAACTGTAAATCCTCGGGGCACACTTCAGGAATCCAAGGAAGTCGTGGCTATCTGCCTAGAAAAGGGAAAAGATGCATGCAATTTAGAGAAATAACGTAGATAACGAGAACTGTGTAGAGCCTTGGCATCTCTCCCATCTGGAGTTTACCTCTGTTGTGGAGCAATCTGTAAAGGAACTGCGGCAGGACCAAGTTGGATGGACCAACTGTGTCCACTTCTCTCTTTCTGCTTTTGGTTCCCCTATACTAACCAGAAGGTACTTATATTATCATTGCTCCATTTTTCCTGATCTTCGAGAGTTCAAAAGTGCAAGCTAGGTCTTTCCTTGGGTATCCAACCCACTTTGACAATGAATTGCTCCATTAGACAATTAGCTTTGTGAGGGCAGGGACCCTTGTCTTACTTCTTTATTGAATCTTCAGTACCTAGCATGGTGTCTGGTGCATAGTAGGTAATACAACAAATATTTGTTGGATAGATGGATGAATGAACTCTCAAGTTTTTTTGTTTTTTTTTTTCCTTTCTGCAACTGAGGCCCATATTCTCTGATTTGCATCTTTGGTGGAGTGATTGGCCAGATGACCTATATCCATTCACAAATATCTGTTGAGTGTCTCCTTGAAAGTGTGTTTTAAACTTAATCATACATCAGAATCTTGTGGCGGGCTTGTTAAAACACAGATTGCTGGGTCCCAGCCCCAGAGTTTCTGATTTACTTGGTCTTGGCTTGAGAATTTATATTTCTAACAAGTTCCCAGGTGATGCCAGTGTACTCTAAAGTTTCCAGAGGTGGGGAGATACTTTGAGAACCACTGCCCCTAGGTTTATGGTATGGTTATGTGTAGCTGATCCGATCTGGTCACAGCTGAGAACACAATGCTATTGATTAGCTCTTCTGGTGGAGAGGAAACAGCATGAAGTAAAAATAAATGTTCAACCTTACAAATAATGTTTTAAATGCTAACTAAAAAATAATGAGCCCCCTGGCCCAAGCAGATTGGTAAAGAAAAAGGAGACTATTCAATATAAGCAAGAGAGTGGGTACTTCATACTTTACTTGGGGGAATCTACTTTGGCGCAGCCTTCTCCTCATTGGCTATTTTCTTTCTTATCCTTCAGATCTGAGCTTAATTGCCCCTTCCTTAGAGAAGTCTTCTATGCTTGCCTGATCCCAAGAAAGATTTTTCTTTTCCTTCATAGTGTTTGATGTTATAAATCCCTATAAGTATTTATTAATGTTTTTACTGGTTTAATGCCCCCTGTCCCTACTATACTATCAATCCCTGGAAGATTGGGTCCATATCTATTTTGTTCATTGCTCTACCTCTAGCACCTAGCACTATGTCTGGCACCTAGTAGGACCTCACTTCCTCAATTAATATCTGTTGCTCAGTGCTGTTTGTAGTTGAGGAACATTGTAAACAATTTAAATGGCCAGCAATAGGTAGGTGGTTAAAAGCATAAGGTACATCCAGTCAGTGGAGTGTTTAGCATCCACTAAATATATTATAGAAATTTATCTGTTGACATGTAATGATGCCAAGAAATATGGGGGATGATAAAAGCAGGTTTCAAAACAGCAATCTGGCATCATTTGGAGAAAAGAAAGATTTCTCTTTGACTCTAAGATGCCATGACTGTAAGACACATCATCTATATGATAACCCTAACCATGTTCATGAGGGAGGCACTACCACATCAACTGTGAACATCCATTGGGAGATAGGGCCAAAGTCTGGAAACATTAGCGTGTGAAATGTCTCGACCTGCTTTTGAGTCCTGTCTCTGCTGAGTAACCTTGGAAGATACACATAATCTTGCTCTTTTTCATTTGTAAAATGGAGATGGTCATACCTACCTCAATTGTTCAGAAATGGCATGGTGCATGTGAAAGTTCTTTGCAACTGTGAACTGCTCTTCAAATGTGAATTGTTATTATTCGTGCACATTCAGCAGCCACATTTCATCTTGCTTAAATAGTGCCAGGTACCAAGGGATTGCCTAGTATTAATGTCATTCTTGAGTGCTTTTTCTGATTTGAGTTAGAAATTATGCCTTTTTTTGTATGGTGTGTAATCTATAAAAATATCAAATCACTATGTTGTATACTAGCAAATAATATATTATTCATGTTATAAAAAAAGAAAAAAGAATAAATACCATAAAAAGGAAAAAAGAATAAATTAAAAAAAGAAAAATAAGAAATAGAAAAAGAATAAATGCCATACAAGGAATCTTGAAAAAACAAAACAAAAAGAAATTATGCCTTTTGATGCCCCCTAATCCCTGCAAAAATCTATCTGGAAGCACCACCAACTGAAGGGGTCACCAGAGCAGGAACTGAGAGAGAGAGAGCATATGTTATGGGCTAAAAAATATTTTTAATTGTGAATATAGCATTATTGGGGACCGAAGTATAAGTGTACAAAGAGGTTGTCTGGATATATGACTTGGTTTAGCGATTCAGATCATTCCAAAAGAACTTGAGATGCTGTGGGCACAACGGTCAAATAAATTGAACAAAAGAAAAAGGAAAATGCCATATATTTTACTACTAGAGTACTCAGAAATTCACAACATATATTCGAACATTAAAGGCTATGAGAAGTCCTGCAGTAAAGGTGCCTGTTTATGTTTGTTTATTCCAGCATTTTCCAGACAAATTTGACTTTTTCCCCCTTTTAACACTTGTTAACATTCTAGATGAACACATGCTGGGCAATATTGCCTTAGGTGATTATCCCAGGAATAACTGGTCTCCCGTTAATGATAGGATGTAAAAGAAACAAAGTAACAATTAATGCCCTGGCTCCGACTCTCATGAGTGGCAATATTGGTTTTATGAAAGCAAAAACAAATGACTGGGTCTGAGCAAATGTATGTGTGTGAATTGAGGCAGAGGGAGAACAAGGACCGTGTGTGGGTTTGTACATATTACTGAAAAATCTCTGGAATTAGCAGGGGCATTGATAAGAACATATAGTTCAGATATTTATATTGATACATGCAAAAACTGAGACCAGAGAGGAAAAGTCACTCGCTTGAGACCAACATATATCCCACCTACCACCTACCACTTTAGTTTTTCCTACTATGCCATATTGCTTTCTGATGTTCCCAGGTAGAGAAGAAAAGGGTTACAAAAGAGTGGAAGAAACATTATTTTTCCGTGTTTAACAGTACTTTGTAGGGTAAAAAAGAGTTTGTCATTTGCTACTTGAGTTTCATAGAGCCCCCATTAGGGAGCAAGACAGGGGTTACTCTGTACAAGTTCCTAAGTGGGTCAAAAATCTGAATAGGTGAACTGACTTGCCTAAGAGCCCATGGTTAGTAACAGGCCTAGGACTAGGACCCAAGTGGGCTGCTTATTCTGTTTGCCACCTCAGCACATATACCCCATATCCATTCTCTGCCCTGCTCTGTGCATTTAGAGACTAACTCCAGCAGAATATATAGCGTAGGTCCTTTGCTGGCTGGTTTCCGGTTGGGATCAGCCAATGGGAGGTTGCTGCAGAATACTTAAAGGTGGGAAGAGATAGAGCTCAGGATATTCCTTCTCTGCTTCTTCTCTATTTGGTGCCATGACTCCAGCTTCTGGCAGGCAGCTCCCCCTTCAAGTTTCTAGTACTATTTCCTCCTCTTATTTCTTCACCTTTAGGGGTGACAGTGGAGTTCTGGTGTTGCTAGTCTCTGGGTACCTCATCATCCCTTTATCCACTCTCTTTATTAGAATTTCTCTGAATATCTGGGGTGAATTCTGTTTCCTGCTGAGACCCTGTCTGACACAGTGTGTCGTGTCAACTCAACATCCACTGTTTTTCCCCTCCACCTTCTGCCTCAGTAACATGGGAGCAGGGACTAGAGATATTTTCCAAAGCAATATTCATGTGCTCCAAAGATGATAGAAATAGACACAGAAACTGAACACTCAGGAGAAAGTATGCTTTTGCATTGCCCCACCTGATCTTGGAGCCAGTTTTGCCAGGGAAGCATTTTTTAAAAAATTGTGGCTAAATACATGTAACATAAAATTTACCATATTAACCTTTTTAGATGTACAGTTCAGTAGTGTTAAGTACATTAACCTTGGTATGCAGCCGATCTCCAGAACTCTTTTCATCTTGTAAAATCAAAACTCTATACCCATTAAACAATTCCCCATTTTCCCCTCCCCCAGCCCCTGGCAACCACCACCATTTTAGTGTCCCCATGAATTTGACCACTCTAGGTACCTCTTATAACTGGAATCATACCATATTTGTCCTTTTGTATCTGACTCATTTCATTTAGCATAATGCCCTCAAGGTTCTTCAATGTTGTAGTATGTGTCAGAGTTTCCTTTTTTTTTTTAAGGCTGAATAATATTCCACTGTATGTATATATCACATTTTGTTTACACATTTATCTGTTGATGGACACTTGGGTTGTTTCTACCTTTTGGCTGTTATGAGTAATGTTGCTATGAACATGGATGAAAAAATATCTTTTCAATACCTTGCTTTCAATTCTTTTGGTAATATACCCAGAAGTGGACTTGCTGGGTCATATGGTAATTCTATTTTTAATTTTTTGAGGAACCTGCATATTGTTTTCCATAGTGGCTGCACCATTTTGTATTCCCACCAACATTTCACAAGGATTCCAGTTTCTCCACATCCTTTGCAATACTTGTTATGTATGTATGTATTTATTTGATAATAGCCATCCTACTGGGTGTGAGGTGGTAACTCATGGTGGTTTTGATTAACTTTTCTCTAATAATTAGTGATGTTGTGCATCTTTGCATGTGCTTGTTGGTCATTTGTTTATCTTTAGAGAAATGTCTATTCAAGTTGTTTGCCCAATTTTTTTTTTTTTTTTGCGGTACGCGGGCCTCTCACTGTTGTGGCCTCTCCTGTTGCGGAGCACAGGCTCCGGATGCGCAGGCTCAGCAGTCATGGCTCACGGGCCCAGCCGCTCCGCGGCATGCGGGATCCTCCCAGACCGGGGCACGAACCCCTGTCCCCTGCATCGGCAGGCGGACTCTCAACCACTGCGCCACCAGGGAAGCCGTGCCCAATTTTTAATAGGACTGTTAGTTTATTTTTATTATTGAGTTGTAGGAGCTCTGTATTTATTCTGTATATTAATCCCCTAACAGGTATATTACTTGCAGATATTCTCTCCCATTCTGTAGGTTGCCTTTTCACTGTTGATTGCATCTTTTAGATGCATAGAAGTTTTAAATTTTGATGTAATCCAGTTTATCTCTACTTTTGTTGCTTGTGCTCTTGGTGTCATATCCAAGTAATCATTGCCAAATCCAATGTCATGAAGTTTTCTATGTTTTTTTCTAAGAGTTTTATAATTTTAACTCTTACATGTTTAGGTCTTTGATCCATTTTAAGTTAATTTTTGTATGTAGCATAAGGTAAAGTTTCAATTTCATTTTTTGCATGTTGATATTGAGTTTTCTCAGTGCCACTTGTTGAAAGACTGTCCTTTCCCCATTGAATGGTCTTGACAGCCTTGTCAGAAATCATTTGAGCATATATATGAAGGTTTATCTTTGGGCTTTCTATTCTATTCAACTGGTTTATGTCTTTCTTTATGTGCCAGAGAAACTTTTATGGAGAGCTCTAAATAATTGTTATTTTTTTAGTATGGTGCTGGCTCCCCTCACCCTTTGAGTTATGGGGTGGGGTAGCAGCAACTGAGTCAGGGGAGGAATCAGGTGGTAATACCAGGGAATGTGAAGAAAACCTGTTAGCTAATGGCAACATTAACAGTAGTGTACTCAAGCAGAAAGCAGTCTAACTGGAGAAACAAAATGGGCAACTTTACAAAGGAGCTCACTCATGGGTACAAATCCTTTAATGGTTCAAATTCCAGAAGCTGACATTTAAATCAACTTTGGAAACTTGGTTTGCATTTTCCTGTAGAAAGAAGGCATGTATGGTGCCTTCCTTCTAAAGCCAGATCATAAAAGACAATTTAACCCAGGATATGTTTGAAATAGTGGCTATTAGTAATAAAAAATATGATAGGCTGGAATACCATTGTACTCTTTGAAAGACAGTAAATGGAGATAATACTTTGTTTGGTGTATTTTGAAGGCTAGTCCTGGAGTAAAAACAACTTGAGTTTGAAGATCAAAGAGGAGATTGGTGAAGACTTGGAGAGTCTGAATGAACCTCGCCAGACTGTGGAGCAGAGTGATAAGGGAAGGACTTTGAGGTGAGGTAAGTGTCCTTCTTTCTAGCTTATGACTTAGATTCTTTGAGCTTCTACTTCCTTATCTATAAAATGGTAATAGTAGTACCTGTGTTTTGGGAGATTAAATGACATTCTGTATGCTTAGCACGTATCATAGTACTTGGTCCATAGTAGGCACTTAATAAACACTGTTCCCTTACATTTAAAGGGCTTTAGAAGTTAATGGCACCAGTTCTGATGCTGATGTATCCATAGCACCATCCCTTGACCCCATTATTTAAAGTTATTAGAGGAATGACTAGTTAGAGCTATATGGCTGAGTGGTGGAGAGGTTTTTTTCTTGGTATAACAGATCAAGAGCTGGCCTAGAGAGGAGATATAGGAAGGGGGTGGAAGATAGTGTATGTGTGTATGAAAGAATTTCCTGGTGAGGCTACGTGGAGGAAAATGGGGAGTACTTTAAGTGCACACTTTCCCTGAGGTTGGAGAAAGGATATGGCAGGTGAGGGGACATAGCACCAGGTATGTGTCTTTCCATATATGAGAGTGCTTAATGTACTTAATAAAACTGCTTTTAAGTAACCCATTAGCTCACATGTACTGAATTAGCTCACATGTATCTAACTTATAATGTATCTAATTGTTGTACTAGTTACAATTTTACCCAAATCTTAATAAAGCAGACCTGGCTTGGCTGCCATTTGGTAGTACTCTATGAGTAAACAGTTTAGGTGGATACATGCACTTAAAAAGTATTGCAAGTTCCACATTCTTCAAATTTGGTTTTTGTTTTCATTCACTGGAATGCTGAGCTGATCTAAAATAGGTGAGGTTTGACTGTGGTACAAAGAGATTACAGCTGGAGGTGATGCGGGACTATAAGGTAAGCAGGGTGGGGTGGAAGAATATGGGGAATACCTCCTGGAGGCTATGTGTTTTGAGCTGGGCCTTGAAGAGAGTGATGGGGGATGAATCATCAAGGGATTGGAATGTCGTGTTAAAAAATGCTAATGGGAGATGTGTGGGTTGGCTCAATAAAATATCTTAGCACACCAAGATGAGATGGGTGAGGTGAGGGTGCTAGAGGCTGGACTAAGGCACATGGATTTAACTCAGAAGGCCACAGGGTACCACTATGCAATATTGCAATAGGGAGTGACAGGATGTGGGTAAAAATACCATATGGTCATGGCCATGGTTTACTTTGGTAATTCTCAAACCTAGCTTGAGAAATACAGATGCCCAGGTGGCATCCCCAAAAATTCTGATTCAAGGGATAGGTCTGAGACAGGTGGGCATAGGGAGTCAATGGTGACATGTGAGACGGACGAGGTTCATGGCCAGAACTAGGGATCAAAGTCCAGAAACCTGCTTGTGTCCAAAGTCTATGAACATAACCACCACTCGTGTTGACAGTTCTCATATTGTTGCCTCTTCCTGGGATACCTTTTCTCTCCATCTCCTTGAAAATTCTGCCCATTATTCAAGGCCCAACTCAGCTGTACCTTTCCCTGAGAAGCCCTCCCTGGTCCATGTCTCCCTCCCAACTGCTGTGACCTCTCCTGTGATTAGTATGAGACAGGATATGAAGAGAACATAGGACTAGATTTCAGAAGGGAATTGGAGGAACTCAGCCAATCACAGGACATGATAATAAGGGAAGGATCTGAAGGGCAGAATGGGAGTTACAGAACAAGAAGAGGTTGATGATATCATCCTCATTCCTTCATTTATTCTTCACATTCTTGAAATGTATTGGAGCTTGTGTGTGTCTGCTTATGTGGAATTACAGATTATGTTTTCTAGTTTTAATCAACCTAAAACAAAAAGAGCAAATAGTTTAAAATTTTTCCTGCAAATAAACCAGGGATTAAGGAGAAACATACTGTACACGCGAGAACAATAAGAAAATGGCAGAACTAAAGCCATTCTGCTCCTAGAAGGTTCTATTCCTAGAATAAGCTTGTTGTCAGTCATATCACCAAATCAAAACAGCAACAATCTAATTAATAAACTGATAAGAAGTGGGCCAAAAAAATTTGCCAAAAGTCTTTGTGAAGTATCTTTTTTGGGGTTATGACAGCCATTAATACCAAGAATTGAAATAATTGAACTTAGAATTGGAACTTCAGATAGCTAGAGAATGAAGAATCAAACTAAGATTTAACAAAGTTTATTAAATCACTTGCTCTCTGTAAAGGCATGATTTTACTACTTTTTTTTGGGGGGGAGAGCAAAAAGATTTTGGAGTATATTTATACATTATTTTAAAACATGGTCAATTTCATCTTTTTTTGGTACACTTTCAGATTTCTTTTTTGTGTTGTTTTATAAGATACACAATGTAGTAGTACAGTAGCACATTTAATTATAAATATAACTTGAAAACCATTGCATTAAGCAACTACATAGTTTCAGTGAGGAGCATGGGGAAAGGTTACTACCCATTGAAAGGGCTTTTTCTGCCCAGAGACACAGAAGAGGCAACCACCAAACTGAGCCTATTTTAGGATTGGGAGAGGGTTCAAGAATATTGGGGTAGAGCAGGGGTAGAGCAGGGAGTGGTAGTAATACCTGAGAGAGGTGGGAGCCATGGAGATGGGGCTGATGCTAATCCGTATTGTGTCTTTGTATAAATTTTAGAAAAAGGTACACCTTCCTCCAAGCAGACGCAGCCCATACCAGGGTTCATGGCCCCCACTGGTGGGCACTCTCGTGCAATGCATAACCTGCACAACTGTATACAGTGGCCCTGCATGAGAATACTTAATAAGTGGCAGATTCACTTAAAAAGCCTCCCCAAGTGATCCTTTTATTTTTATTTTATTTTTTACTGACATATAGCTGATTTACAATGTTGTCTTACTTTCTGGTATACAGCAAAGTGATTCAGTTATATATATATATATATATATATATATATATACATATATACATATATATATATATATATACATATATATATATACACATATATATATACACACACACACACACACACACACACACATATATATTCTTTTTCATTATAGTTTATTACAGGATATTGAATATAGTCCCTTGTGCTATACAGTAGGACCTTGTTGTTTATTTGTTTTACATTGTAATTTGTATCTGCTAATTCCAAACTCCTAATTTATCCTGCCCCCACCTTTCTTCTTTGGTAACCAAAAGTTTGTTTTCTGTGAGTCTGTTTCTGTTCTGTAAATAAGTTCATTTGTATCATTTTTTTAATTCCATATATAAGCGATATCATATGATATTTGTCTTTGTCTGGCTTACTTCACTTAGTTTGATAATCTCTAGGTCCACCCACGTTGCTGCAAATGGCACTATTCTTTTTAATGGCTGAGTAATATTCCATCGTGTATATGTACCACATCGTCTTTATCCATTCATCCGTTGCTGGGCATTTAGGTTGCTTCCATGTCTTGGTGATTGTAAATAGTGCTGCTGTGAACATTGTGGTGCATATATCTTTTCAAATTAGGGTTTTCTCTGGCTATATGCCCAGGAGTCTTCCCAAATGATTCTGATGACTAGCCGAAGTTATGAACTACTAGCTTACATAATACTATGTTTACTTATTTATTGTATAAACTTTGTAGAATTCTTAAGAGAAATGCATTTTAAAAACTGGTCTATAATTCTGACATCTCACTAAACTTGCCTTGCCACCAATGCGTTTGATTTAGGGAATGTTTATAACCAATGATCTGGCTGTGTGACCCTGGTTTAATCACTTTCCTTCTCTGAGCCTCAGTTTCTTCAGTTATAAAATGAAAGAGTTGAACTAGATGATCTAGAAGGTCCTTTCCAGCCACAGCACCGTATGTTCAATGCATTTTGCTGCTTATCGATGCATGAAAATTCTCTGACAGGCAGCCTGTGTAGCTACATTTTACTGGCTGGCTTTGGCTCATTTTCCTGAGAGGGTTGAAGGCATATGTTCACTTTAACTCTGTTTTTAGAGAGGGGCCATTTTTACCATTAACTGCACTGTCTTCCTCTTGCAAGCGTCTAGCAGGCATCTCTAAAGTAGGGTTGCAGTACAGGCAGCATTTACAGCCAACCAGAACGGCAAGTACAATTGTTTGATTATCCTTCATATAACTATACGCTTAATTGAATACCATATTTACTCCTATATCTTGTAAATTATTCAAAACCTTTTCTTTCCTGCCTGCTCCAGTAGAAAGCTGTGAAGCCGAAGGTCTAGCTTCAACAATTTGGAAGCTTGATCAGAGCAGCTAAAGATCTGTGAAAAGTGGTTTTTGAACTTTTTCGCTTTCAGTCACAAAGTGTCATCAGATCTCCTTTAGATGCTCTGCCCAAACTCTCAGAAGAGTTTCTGCTTCAGCTGACAAGCAATAAACCCTAATTGGAAGGCAAAAATATAGTGGGAGAAATAGTGCTTTCTTCTCAGAACTGGGGGAGGGGAGGGAAACGTGGGCAGATAGGCAAACAAGCAAAGGAAGTTTGGTCTTCCCAACAGTGACATCTAATACTTATAACCAATTAACTAGTTGTGTGATCTTGGAAAAATGACTTCCACTCTCTAAGCCCCAGTTTCCTTAGTTGTGAAATAAGTTCATTTGAGTTCAAGGAGCTCAAGAAATGTACAGAGCACAATCAGAGGAATTTTTTCACTTATCGTTTTATTATTATTCCTGGAGACAGAAACATGACCCTCTCTTCAGGTAATTCAGCCTTCATATGGTTCAAGCTTTTCCCTGAACTACCAAACCTAGTCACCTTATTTTAAAAACAGAAATATATGCTAAGATTTACATAGCTTATATTGGTTTCATATTCCTATGTGCCTAACCACTTTGCCAGAAATTCAGTTCTCTTCAGCAACAATTAACACCTATTTCCAGTCAATAACTAACTTGTCCATAATTGAGATGCCCCCCACAAATAGCTAATCAGTCTTTCAAGGTGTATTCAGGGAGCTAGTGATTGGTTAGACCAGAGGCTTTAAAGCAAGTTTAGTGGACAACTGAATCAGTTGGGGAGCTTATTAAAATTGAAATTCCCGGGCCCCACTACCACAGATTCAGCTCCAGTGGGTTTGGGTAGCACTTAGGAATCTAATATTTTAACATGCACTGCAGATGACTTCACTACAAGTGATCAGTGGTCCAAAATTGGAGAAACACTTCACTTGAAAGATGGTAATGGAGAGAGGCTATCACCTAATGGTAGTCCCTGCTTTCCATTTCTCTGGCCCCTGGACTATCTTGTTTCTGCCCCTCATGCAGTGTCTTTGTGAGAGAAGCAGGGACGGTGATAGCAAATTCTGTTTTCTTCAGGTTCAAAGAGGTGATGTGACTTCTCCAGAGGCTGCAGCCAGTGGAGAAGGAACAGTACTGGAGTTTCCTCTCCCAGCTTGGAGCTGATCTCCTAGGCCAGACTTCTTAGAGCAATCTTACCCTAAGATTGCTTCTTACGTTCTTCAGCATAAGAACAGGCCAGGATGGAAAGCAAGCCAATGCAATAACGTTAGTCCTTTTACCTACTAGCTGGCCTGGGTAATTCCATTGACCAGTTAGGTTTGATGGGGAACAAAATGGAACCATTGATAAATAACACATTGCCCTCAGATGCTTGCTGCAGCTTTTACTGCTAAAGGATGATCGCTACTGTCCTCTGGCAGCTGGCGTGAGCAGATGAACTGGGGGCAGGAGCCTTTGATTCCACAATTTTGGTCTCGTGGAGTTAAGGCAGCATGGAAAGGATGACTCTTAGTCTTGGGCACTAAGAGAACCTAAGGCATATGTTGGATACCATACCCATATACCAAGATTTAGGTAAAAAGAAGCATCAACTGATCTTGAATAAAAGTTGTGCTACCAAAAAATGCTTGAAAAATCTATGATATCATCCCACCGCCTCATTTTACAGATGAGTCAACTAAGATCTAGAGAGCAGACATGACTTGTTTAAGATCTCTTCAAACTTTTAAATATTCAGCATTGATTTCAATTGTTACTCTTAAAATAGCTTTTAAGAGGAAAGTATATTAATAATAGCTAATCTATTTGAGTATTCATTGCATATTCTATGTGCTTCATATTTAATCCCGACAGCAAAACTGTAGGGTAGATAGTGTTATTACCATCCTCATTTTATAGATGAAGGAACTAGGCACAGGGAAATTAAGCAAATTGCCCAAGGCCTCACAGATAGCCTTAGAGTTGTGATTAGAATGCTGAGACACTGACTCCAGAAACTATGAGCTTAACCAGTACACATCCTGCCTCTCAAACACAAGTGGTAGGATTACCAAAATAATCTTCATCAAACTCTCCCCATCCTGTCAATTCCTGGCTCAAAACCCACATTGGATTCTGCTTGCAACAATACTGAATCCTGACTAGCTTCACTGCTGTCTGAGGAATTCCAACCATGTTGAAATGAGAACCTCAACTCACCAACCACAGCTTGCATTACTACTCATGGACTCCATCATCTCTCAAACCCATTTTGTTTTTCTGGGTGGTTTTTTTTTTTTTAATTTTTATTGGAGTAGAGTTGATTTACAATGTTGTGTTAGTTTCAGGTGTACAGCAAAGTGAATCAGTCATACATATATCAATACATATATCCACTCTTTTTCAGATTCTTTTCCCGTATAGGTTATTACAGAGTATTGAGTAGAGTTCCCTGTGCTATACAGTAGGTCCCTATTAGTTATCCATTTTATATATAGTAGTGTGTATATGCCAATCCCAATCTTCCAATTCATCCCTCCCCCCCTCCCCAGCTGGTTTTTTTTAGCATTACTAAAATGTGTTCGGTACTATTCTATGCACAACACCTGGAATGACCTCTGGCCTCTAAGAAACGTTACATCTAAAGCATCTCTGCAGCTGCCATGGGCAGCACAGCTTCTCGTTGCATACTATTATTTTAGTTGCTACGGCCTCTGCCACACGATGCAATTCCATTTCTAAGACTGTTCAAATTAGTGATGTAAAACCCATTTAAAGGCTGTGGTTCAGGGTATTCACCCAGTGGACAAGGTAACTATCTGGACTTCCTGAATTATCTCATGCTGTAGTTTAAAGGATGGAAGGTTAAGAAGGTGAGAAAAGAGAGCCCCACGACCATGCCAGTGATTTATTTTGCTAACTCTAAAGCTCCACGCCCATCCCTACCATCAGAAACTCAGCCTAAAGTGACTGTTTCTTGGAGTTTTCACCTGCGTTGATCTCAGAACAGGGCCAAGCTAGGGCAGTAGCTCCATACTGTCCAAAATGCCAGAATAGCTCTCCAGAAAATAGCTAGAGACAACGTTGATGGTGAATGAAAGAAATTTTATGGAGAAGTTTCAGTTAAAGGAGAACCATGCAAAACTTTTGTCCTGGAGGATAGAATAAGGAGAGTGGTATTAAGGTGTGAAAACTAACTTTTACTGAACCTCATTAAGAATCTGATCCTTAGGGACTTCCCTGGTGGTCCAGTAGTGAAGAATCCGCCTTACAATGCAGGGGACATGGGTTCAGTCTCTGGTCAGGGAACTAAGATCCCACATGCCGCAGGGCCGCATGCCACAAATACTGAGCTTGCGCACCTCAACTAGAGAGCCCGTGTGCCACAAACTACAGAGCCCACACAATCTGGAACCCGAGTGCCACAACTAGAGAAGAGAAAACCCACACGCCACAACTGGAGAGAAGCCCATGCACCACAATGAAGAACCCTTGTGCCACAACGAAAGATCCCACATGCCTCAAGGAAGATCCCGTGCGCCGCAACTAAGACTCGACACAGCCAAAAATAAATAAAATAAATAAATAATAAATCTATACTGGGAAAACTGGACAGCTACATGTAAAAGAATCAAATTAGAACACTCCCTAACACCATACACAAAAATAAACTCAAAATGGATTCGAGACCTAAATGTAACACTGGACACTATAAAACTCTTAGAGGAAAACATAGGAAGGACACTGTTTGACATAAATCACAGCAAGATCTTTTTTGATCCACCTCCTAGAGTAGTGAAAATAAAAACAAAAATAAACAAATGGGACCTAATGAAACTTCAAAGCTTTTGCACAGCAAAGGAAACCATAAACAAGACGAAAAGACAACCCTCAGAATGGGAGAAAATATTTGCAAACGAATCAACGGACGAAGGATTCATCTCCAAAATATATAAACAGCTCATGCAGCTCAATATTAAAAAAACAACCCAATCCAAAAATGGGCAGAAGACCTAAGTAGACATTTCTCCAAAGAAGACATACAGATGGCCAAGAAGCACATGAAAAGCTGCTCAACATCACTAATTATTAGAGAAATGCAAATCAAAACCACAATGAGGTATCACCTCACACCAGTCAGAATGGCCATCTTCAAAAAGTCTACAAACAATAAATGCTGGAGAGCGTGTGGAGAAAAGGGAACCCTCTTGCACTGTTGGTGGGAATGTAAATTGATACAGCCACTAGGGAGGACAGTATGGAGGTTCCTCAAAAAACTAAAAATAGAATTACCATATGATCCAGCAATCCAACTACTGGGATTACATACACCGTGAGGAAACCATAATTCAAAAAGAGTCATGTACCACAATGTTCACTGCAGCTCCACTTACAATAGCCAAGACATGAAAGCAACCTAAATGTCCATCAACAGTTGAATGGATAAAGAAGATGTGGCACATATATACAATGGAATATTACTCAGCCATAGGAAGGAACAAAATTGGGTCATTTGTTTAGACGTGGATGGATCTAGAGACTGTCATACAGAGTGAAGTAAGTCAGAAAGAGAAAAACAAATATATTAACGCATATATGTGGAACCTAGAAAAATGGTACAGATGAATCGGTTTGCAGGGCAGAAATTGAGACACAGATGTAGAGAACAAACGTATGGACACCATGGGGGGAAAGCAGTGGGGGGGTGGGGATGGTGGTGTGATGAATTGGTTGATTGGGATTGACATGTATACACTGATGTGTATACAATTGATGACTAATAAGAACCTGCTGTATAAAAAAAAACCTGACATCTATGTTGATAAAAGAAAACAAATGTCAAATAAAGAAAGGGCAACCTGACTTTTCCATGAACCTATTACAAACTGTACCGTGTGAGACGTACAAATCAAATTGCTCCTGATACTATGTTTCTTCTCCTTTTGGCTTCTTAGTGTTGTGACAGTACTAGGGAGATAGAGACTAGTTTGACTTTCAGAATCCTATGCAATTTTACTGGCCTCATGTTATTTATATAGATGTTGCTATCACAGAAATAGGTGATATTTAATTAAACCTTAAAGCAAAGTGGGAAAAAAAGAAAAGAAAAATAATAAATCTAAAAAATAAATAAATAAAAAGTAAGTGACCATAAAATTAAAAAAAAAAAAAGAATCTGATCCTTAAAGAGTTCTGGTTGATTTGCAACATTAAGTACAGCATGACCAAATACTCTACTTGAAAGCCATTGAGGACTCATCAAGCCCATCCCACTTCCCTTCTAGTCCTAACTAGGGGCAGGAAATGAGGTACCCAAAAGTTGAGTCCCAACCTTAGAAACCTATGTTTAGCCAGCGTGTAGTTTTACAAAGTTTTGAATTTAAGTCCATTGGTTGAGCACATCCTTTCCTGATCACCACAATTCTCACCACTCCCAATTGTCCTGTATCCAACCATTCTACACACTTAACGTTATCTGCCTCTGGCCCCTGAAGACATTTAAATTTACAACCCCTGCCAAACTACTTCAGAGTGATGAAATTATATACTGTATAGGGAGGGGCATCCACCCAGAGCCATATACAACCATTCAGAATTTGAAGCAAGAGGGAATAAAAGATATTACTTTTACAAATTCAGGCAAGATTGTGAATAATACTCGTAATATGTCTTTTGAAGGATTTAAGATCTAACATTTTCCAGTGTTGATACACTGAGGGTGTTCCTATCAGTGTAATATATTTAGCAGAATCAATTACTTGGACATTAATATATTTGAAATAAAGAACCTTATCTGAGGCCCTGTGTCAAAGACATTGGTGCTTTCTGATTCCTGTGTTTAGATGAATTGATCACCCTAGTTTAGCTCAGTGGTTCTCCACTGGGGGTGCCCATAAACATATTAGAACTTCCCAGGGGAAGTTCCCACAGTAAATTATGCTGTGCAATGAGATGCGTTGCTGATTGGAGGATGTTGTTTGTATGAATGGTGTAGGGGTAAAAAAAAAAAAATGGTTGTGAATCAGTGACAAAGCCTATTTTGAAAGGCTTCACAAGAAAGAGTTAGTTTGTTAGCTGCAATTTGCTTTCTCTCTAAGTTCATGCCTCTATAGTTCCCCTGTGAAGTTGAGAAGGTGAAAACCTGTCTTTCTTGGTTTTCTTACTTTGTGGACTCAGATGAAGATGCTTGATGACTTAATCTTGGTTTTCCCTGGACTCTCCAACAATGGACCATTTCCCAGACCTTAATGTTCTATTTCCTCTTTAGAAACCTCCTTCCATTAGTGAGGAAAACATTTGTTGGGTTAACTCCATCCTGATTTGTGTCTGATTCAGCTTGTAAGCCATCAAAGCTGCTCTACAACTGTTTATTAATTAAGCACCCACAGGGTTTCTTGGACTGTACTGAGTAAGGCAGGGCGGTTCAGGAAGCAGGCTCCGGAGTCTCTGGCATTTGGTTTCAGGTTAGGACTGTAGTCCCACACTCAGCAATTTAATCTGAGTCTTCCAAGGAGGCCAGGGAGGAGCAACATTTCCTAAGGCAGCTAATAAATGGCTCTCTCTCTTTCCCTCTCTCTCTCTCTTTCTCGCACACATACCCACACTCTAATGTTCAAAACCTGAGTGTGTGTGTCTGTGTGTGTGTGTGCACGTGTGTGCATATATGGGCTCTAGTGGTGGTTAGGACCCCAACAGGGATGAAATAACAGGAGAGGGAGGGAAAGACAGAGTAAAGGAAAAAGTCCAGAAGCAGGTTCTTCTTGTGCCAGCCCATCCGTGTTTTTTCTCTACACTAATCCACGGTCTGTAAGGAAGCCGAAAACTAACTCCTAACTGGAAGTTACTGAGAGTTTTGAATTAGTTCTTCTGACTAAAACCAGGAACAGTTTATCCCAATGATATAATGGTTTGATTTTCCTTTGTAAGTTACAGTCATCTTTCTCTTTCTCCTATATATCTTTCTCCTAAATGTTTTTTATAGGCGTTCTTTATATCTCCAGGCCATTCCATTTAATCAGCAAGATATATTTGCCTTCTAGACTTGGAATTCAATTGTATTGTGGCTGAGATAACCAACTTGTTTTACTTTTGACCTGCTTCATTTAGACTGCTTCGATGCTGCCTGACAGAATTTCCCTCCCAGAGCAATAAGATTTCTGATTGTAAATACGCTGTTATAAAAATAATTGAAAGAAATGTTTATTGCCTTCCTATCCTATACAAGGCAATGTGTTATTTGCAGGGTGTGGAGTGAGGGTTGCATAGAAAGAAATACAGAACTGAGTCCCTGCTCTCAAGGAGTTTAATCTACTTGGGAAGAGAAAAAAATGTATAGACAGAAAACCATGGCTAATACTAATGTAAGGGAATTATTTAGACTCAGGGAAGGGAGCAGTCATCAAAGACTACAAAGGCTAGCAAAGGCTTTAAAATGTCTGGTACATACTAGACATGCAATATATTGGGTTGGCCAACCCAATATATTTGTTGGGTGAGGTAGAATTTGAGCTAGATCTCGAAGGATGGGTAATATTTAGAGAGGTAGTTTAGAGCAGGAACTATATATTTTTTAAATTTTATTTTTTTATACAACAGGTTCTTATTAGTTATCCATTTTATACATATTAGTGTATACATGTCAATACCAATCTCCCAATATATTCTTGATTGAATACATGGTACAGGCAAATGTGGGGGAAGCATAGGTTGTGCCGGGGGAAACTGCAAGTAGCTGTTTTTCTAGAGTGAAGGGTTTATGGAGGAGATAACACTGAAAATGTGGTTAGGGCCAACTAAGGAAAGGCCTAGGAGGCCTGGGAGAGGAGTTTGAGCTTCATCCTGTACACAGTGAGGAAGCACTGGAGGTTTTGAGCAAAGGATAATGTCGAGGGAGGATGAATCTGGTGACAGTGTGCAGGATGGAGAGACTGGAGGCAGTTGGACCAGCCAGGAGGCTACCGCGTGGTCTGGACAGGAAGTGATAAGGGCTGTAACTGGGCTAATAGCAGTGGGAAAATGCAGTAAGATATGCAGCAACACCACGTAGAAGATAAATAAACTGGGCTTATTGACTCGATTTCATCATGTGGGGCAAAGGAAAGGTGGAAGGTAAGATGACCCAGACTTTTAGTCCATGAGACTGAAGAACGGTGGTGGCATCACCGGAAATGTTTTCTCTGCTTAGAAGTTGTTTACTGATGTCTTAGGCTAGTTTGCAAAAGGACAAGTCTCAGGCTGTTTAAGTCCATTTCATTTTGTTGTATTGTGGGAATCTGGGGCTTGAGGAGACCTAGAGATTCTAGACTGGCATGTTTGAACTCTGGACTGTAGGCAGGGCCAACCAAAATTATGACATTAATTTCACTGTGTCCTGATTCACCTTTCTTGCTATTTCATTCAGATCGCAAGTCTGTTGGCTTTATCCAGGCTTACCTTTTATGGGCTGAAGAACTCTTACTCATTGGCATGTCTTCCTCCTTCCTCACCTGTGCAGTACTGTCTCTGCTTGATATTAGCACGTCTTCATGCTCATTTTTGGCTTTTGAGAACTATAGACATCTCAGGGATTGATGCTTCCTCCTTTTTTAAAATGCACCTGAAGGCAGCAGCCCTAGAAAATTAATGACGCCTTAATTTTTATTTTATTAATTTAAATAAAGGAGCCCTTCTGCCTGTAGAGCAGGCACAGAGGCACAGGGAGATTGTTTTTTTTTTTTTTCCCTTTCCTTACAGGGGCTTGGGTTCAGTAGTGTATGCCTGAATGAATTCCTTGTAGCAAAAGAGATACTGGAGGAAGATATATGAAAGATTAAAAGAATAATGTCAGGTAGTGTAAAAAATATACTTAGCATTTTAAGTGCTTACTTATGCCAAAGCCATTTATAAAAATTTAGTTTGTTGACAAGCCAACATACTCCCCACCCTACCCCAAATATACAAACACTTCAAAACAACAAAGTTCCACGGTCACTTCTTTCATATATAGGAAAGTAAATGGAGGCGGAGTAAAAATATCACTTTTGATTGGAACAATGATAGATTGTAAAGTACAGTCCAAGGATCTGGGTGCTTGAAATTATGATCTATTTCACCTACAATGCAATATATTTTAAAAGGCATTTTCATACTCTTTAGCTCATTTCATTCTCAAAGCTTTCTGGTGAAATAGATCAGCTAAATACCATTATTTCCCAGGCAACAGAGAGGATAAATTACTCAAAGTCACCAAGCAATTTACCATCAACGCCCTTTTTCTTTTTTTTTTTTATTTTCCACAGAAGAGAAAAAGCTATTGCCAGGCTTTGCTCTGGGCCTCTAGTCAATGAGTCATCAGGGGCAGGGGACAACTGGAAGAAAGATGAAGCCCCTTCTGTAATGGAGAGTCCATGGAGCACTATGGGCTTCCACTATGGCAGCCCACACATCTCAGACAGCTAGCTTTTGGAAATGGGAAGGAAGTGCCCAGGGTCTCTGGCTCAATGCCCTCAGAATGGGAGCCAACCCTCTGCTTTGTCCATATCAGTGATTGATTTTCCTTAATCATCTAGAAATGTTGTATGGGAATAATCCTCCTACTGAAAAGTTTAGATAATGGGGTCATAGAAAAGCAAGCCGTATCTTTTCATCTGAAGACCTAGAGAGTTCCCTTTCAACATAGGATGGATCAAGTTATGGTCCGGGTCATTTTAAAAAAGATCAGTCACACTCACACACATAGTTTCTATGACTGAATTGTATAGCCACGAATAGCAAATCTAATCTCTTTCTACCTTCCTGCTGAACTTATGTGTCCAACTGCCTACTGGGCATCACCACTGGTATGTAATCCCTTTACACATACCTCAAATGTAACAGATCTAATACCAAATTCATCACCACTCCCATCTTAATCTACCACACATATTTTATATTAGTCTTTGGCAACACCATCTATGCAGTTTCCCAGGCCAGGAAAGTGGGAGTCATCCTTGAATCCCCCTTTTCCATCACTCTCCCACATCCCATCACCAAGTGCTGTCAATACAGCCTCGAAAACGTTTCTCACCTCCATTCCCTTCTCTCTATTCCTATAGCTGTTGTCTGAGTTTGGGACATTGCCATCACTCTATTGGACTCTTGTAACCTCCTATTGTGTGATCTCCCTGACTTCATGCTCTTCTCTGTCATTCACTCAGTGATTATGAGGTTTCCAGAACACAAATCTGATCATATCTTTCCCATACTTAAGAGTTTGCTGATTTTCCTCTGGCTATAGGATCAAGTTTGAATTGATCAGTAGGCCCCTACCTAGCTATCCAGAGGTATCTTATCTTTCTGCTACTCCCACTCACATATCCTAGACTCCAGCCACACCAGACTACTTGTCCCCAGCACATTGCTAACTTCCCTCATGCGTTTTCTTTGCCTGGGATGCTGCCACCTGACACCTGTTCCCTGCTCGTGAATACCTACTTCTCCTTCAAGTTGCAGCTCAAATGTTACCTCCCCTCTCAGTAGCTCTCCCTGACTTTGCCAGGCAGAACGAAACAGTCCTGCTTCTGTGCTTTCCTGGTCCCAGAGTTGTCTGTAATTCTGTCCATACATTGAAAATAGCTGCTGTCTCAAGGTATTGCAGTTATTTGTTTTTCCACAAATAAAACAAGCTTGGGGGTAAGGAGGTGGGTCTTATCTACTTCTCCCCCAACCTAAACATTTGCATAGTATTTGGCATTTAGTTGGTTTTCAGAGAATACTTATTGAATCTGTAATTCATGAATAACTTCATTTAATCATTGAGCCCCTATGTTAGGCCCTAGGAATTTGGCAGTGACCCAGCAACGCCTGGCCTGGCCCTTATGGAACCCACCATCAATGCTTAGACTGGTAGAGGATGCCCACAAACAACTATAGAATTCCAGCAAAACATAGCAGGTGTACAGTTTGAATTTCAGCTGTCAGGAAGCATAACACAGAGGTTAAGAGCATGGTCTCTTCTCTGGAATTAGGCTAGCCTGGGTTCAAATCCTGATTTTTTTTTAAACATCTTTATTGGAGTATAATTGCTTTACAATGGTGTGTTAGTTTCTGCTTTATAACAAAGTGAATCAGCTATGCATATACATATATCCCCATATCTCCTCCCTCTTGCGTCTCATCTCCCTCCCTCCTGGAGTATAATTGCTTTACAATGGTGTGTTAGTTTCTGCTTTATAACAAAGTGAATCAGCTATGCATATACATATATCCCCATATCTCCTCCGTCTTGCGTCTCTCTCCCACCCTCCCTATCCCACCCCTCTAGGTGGTCACAAAGCACCGAGCTGATCTCCCTGTGCTATGTGGCTGCTTCCCACTAGCTATCTATTTTACATTTGGTAGTGTATATATGTCCATGCCACTCTCTCACTTCGTCCCAGCTTACCCTTCCCCCTCCCTGTGTCCTCAAGTCCATTCTGTACATCTGCATCTTTATTCCTGTCCTGCCCCTAGGTTCTTCATAACCATTTTTTTAAGATTCCATATATAAGTGTTAGCATATGGTATTTGTTTTTCTCCTTCTGACTTACTTCACTCTGTATGACAGACTCTAGGTCCATCCACCTCACTACAAATAACTCAATTTCGTTTCTTTTTATGGCTGAGTAATATTGCATTGTATATATGTGCCACATCTTCTTTATCCATTCATCTGTCGATGGATACTTAGGTTGCTTCCATGTCCTAGCTATTGTAAATAGAGCTGCAATGAACATTGTGGTACATGACTCTTTTTGGATTATGGTTTTCTCAGGGTATATGCCCAGTAGTGGGATTGCTGGGTCATATGGTAGTTCTATTTGTAGTTTTTTAAGGAACCTCCATACTGTTTTCCATAGTGGCTGTATCAATTTACATTCCCACCAACAGCGCAAGAGGGTTCCCTTTTCTCCACACCCTCGCCAGCATTTGTTGTTTGTAGATTTTTTGATGATGGCCATTCTGACCGGTGTGAGATGATAGCTCATTGTAGTTTTGTCAGATCCTGAGTTTACCATATACTAGCTGTGTTGCTTTAGGCAATTTATCTAATATCCTGCTTTCCTCATCTGTAAAATGGGAAGTATCATAGTCTTTACATTACAGGGCTGTTATGAAGATTATATGAGTTAATATTTATATAATAGTATCTGGCATAAAGCAAGTGTTTAATAAAATAAACAAATTCTAGTGGAGAGTACAAAGAACTTTAAATTGCTTGGCTTGAGGGCTAATGTGGCCGGCTTGTTCCCTCTTTACCAAGTGTGATTTCACCTCTGTATAATGACTGTCCCCATTCCTGCCACTTTAGGTGCAGGGCTTATTTGGGAAAAGAAAAGAGGAAGGTATGGTGGGAATGCCCATGCAGGGTGGAATGCACAGCCCAGCATCCTGCCACTCTCTCTACTTCCCTATCTCACACCCTGGGAAGCTCAGCCTTGCTTGGGGCCAGTCACCTCTCTGGGGCTGGGGCTGAGTCATGGGGTCCTGACAAGAGGGCCTTAGGTACCTCTCTGTCCTATCACCAGTCTCATCTCTTTTCCATCTCTTACTGGAGGTAGCTCATCCCTGCCTGCTGTCCTTACAGAGAAGACTGTGGCGCCCCTTGGGGCTTTGCAGGCAGACATTTTTGCGGGGTTCTCAGCCTCTGGCCAAATGGAGTCCTTGGCCCCAGCTATTCCTTCCGCTGTCACCTCTCTTCCTCTGACTGTCACCCTTGTGGGGCCTTTGATCCCAGTAGTGTCAGGGATGGGGAAGGGAGAGAGAGAAAAAATAGCTAATAGTCTCAGTAATTATTTATATATTGCTTTATTTCCTGAGACAACTGTTTTGCCATATTGCTGGAATGTGTGTCTGTGGTCTCAGATTTGGCAGGCTAATTATGTCACTGCTTTAATGACTCCAGAGCCATGTCTCTGAGAGGTCAACCTAATTGTTTCTGCCTCCCCAGCTTGTGCCAGGGGTGTTATGTCTGTCTGGAGGTTGTGACCAGAAAGACATGTAGTCTCAAGAACCTCTGCCCATTGCCCACCTCCTCTGCTCTGGGATCAGAGATCTTAAGACCTACTGCTGGCCCCTGGGAGAGCTGGTAAACTCCCCTTTTGCTGGAGAAAGACTGAGAGATGAAGCATGGCAGGTGCATGACATGCTCCACTTAACAGCAGAGGGGCTGAGAGGCACGCCAGTTGCATCTCATCTGGTCATTAGCTGTCAAGGTCACTCCACCCTTAAGCCTCCCTTGGGAGGTTCACTGGGTGCCTTTAGTGCTGGAGTCCTAATAATCCCTTATGTCTGGGTAGGGATTTCTAAGCATGTTCATACACATTATTTCTTCTTACAGTATAATCTGGTGAGGTAGATGGTATTATCCTCCCATTTTACAGGTGAAAAAACTGAGGCTTAGAGAGGTTAAGAAGTTAGCTGATAGCATGGGAACCCTGACCTTTGCATTCAAATCCGTGCTCTTTTTAACCTTCTAGGGATGTCTCTTCAGTCCTTCCTGTCCCTCCATCCCCAGACAGGGTACAGATGAGTTGCTTTATCAGCCTACCCTTTTTGTGTCCCTCTCTCTGTTTATCATGTCTTCTCTGCTGTTCCCAGTGCTCTCTAGCTGTACAGGAGGCCTGAGCAGTGTCCTATAGTTTAAATCTCCCTCTTCCCCCCTCCCAGAGAGAGAAAGAGCTGGAGAATCTGATTCCTACTACTGAGCTGATGACTGATCCTTGGTAGCAGGCCTTGTAGGCAGGTCCTAGGGAGTTCATCTTTGGAATAAGGACTGAGGCTTAAAGGAACAATGCTGACCTGCTGGAGGTTCAGATGCCAAGGTCGGCTGGTAGTGGGGATAGGAAAGTATTTCGAGTATGAGGACAGCTGGAGCCCGCTATTTCCAAATACTATTCAGTTGCTACAGGAGTTAGGAGAAGGCTGTGAAGTTCTCGCTTCTGACATCTGCCTGAAAGGGGCTCAGTCTGTGCTGCTGCCTTTCTGGCTGGTGAGCAGCAGGGAAGCACACACATCAGCAGTCTCCACTGCTGGGACCAGATGGGACCCTCTCTTCTGGGTAGAGGACCTACTGCTCCCAGAGGACATGAGTGGGAAGAGCCCTGGCTTGGGAGTAGAGGGGTCTTGGGTTCTCATCCCTGGTTTGCCATTGCTTCATTGGATAAAACGCCTTTACCTCTCAGGTCCCTTTTCCTGTCTGTAAAAATGGGGTGATGCTCTTTCAAACAGAAAATGAGCATCTGGGTGGTACTGTATACTTTCCACACACTGTATTTTGTTTAATCGGCAAGTTTGCTTTAAACTGAGGATGAGGAAGCAGGCTCAGGGAGGTATGTGACTTGCCCAAGGTCTTATGACCTGTAAGTGGTAAAGCCGAGGTTCAGGCTTAATTTTGTTGGCAGTCACACTTCAAATCTTCATATGTTACATGGGGATGAGGATGATGGGGGAGGAGGCGGAGGAAGCTAACGAATGCTTATCATAAGCCAGGCTCTGTGCTAAGCACCGTTATTTCATCCTTACAACAACTCTGTAAGAACAGTACTACTCTTATCTTCATTTTACAAATGCTAAAAGCTGAGGCCTGGAGTGATTAAGCGTCCTCTTTAAGGTCATAGTGCTGGTAAGTGGCAGAGCTAGTGCTTAAATTCCTGACTCCTAGGGTAGTGCTCTTCACACTATACTAGTCTACTTAAAAGGCTAGATAAGAAAGTGCTCTGGAAATATGCGGTGCTATCTGAAGGCCAGCTGGTCCCCTCCATCATGTTATCAGACCCACCAATGTGCCTGGCAGCCTCTAGGGGAACACATACTTGTCTGGGCCCCAGGCCAGAAGGTCAAGGTAGGATGGGGACGTGCCTTCAGGAGACTCACTTTCTCCAGGCTCGAGCTCTCTGAAGGTAGTGTGGCACAGAATCTTGAGAACTACCCTGTTGTAGTGTCAGCTGACTGCACATCTCAAGGGGGCCTGGTGGGCACCTGTTTGGGAGCACGCGTTGTTCCATTTCTTCCTTGCCACCTTGACTCCTGGCCAAAGCTTTTGTTTCCTGTATCTCCGGCCTCTTCCAGCAAGTAGGGACACACGTCTCCTTCCCCGACCCCTGCTCTGTCTTTAGTTTGTCCAGACAGGAGTTGGTCTGTGAGCCCTGTCACTCTACCTCTGGAGTCTCAAGGGAACCAAACCTAACATACTATCTGCTGTAGTATTTTATTTGGATCCATGTCAGGACACCATAAAGCTTGCATCCTGCCTCTTGCAAATTAAAAGGGATTCTATCGCTGGGCTCTTGGAGTCCTGATCGGTACTCAAGCTACCTCTGGCACTAGCCCTCACCCTTCAGCAGTACCACTCCCTCTCCGAAAAGTCACAGTTTACGTTCCTCCTCCGAGTTTCCAGCCTACCGTCTGTCTGTTATCACGTTGCAAAGAGATTTCAGGGAAGAAAATCTAGAAATGTCTGGGGAGGCTGTGCCATTGTGCAAATTCGATGCCAAACCAGGCAGGATAAAGTTGAGCAAGCTGCTAATAAGATAGTGGTTCCGAGGACAGGCTGGTGCGGGATCAAGTGGTTGCCAGTGGTGGTGCCGCATTTTCCAAGTCTTTCAACCCATCTGCAAATCCTGACCCAACTCAACTCTTCCTTTCCTAGATTTCTTCTCCCAGACTTTGAAATACCTCTAGAGAAAGTTACATGACTGTGCAGATTGGTGCCGCCACGTTCTGATTTTCCGAGCTAGGCCGAGCCTCCAGTGCCATTCCACACACACCTCCCTTTTGCATCTCCTGAGTCTACTTCCTTTTGAAAGTCCCACATCCAGGGATCCATCCTGTCCCACTGCCCCCTGCCTCACAGCAGGAGAGCTTGTCTCCTGCCTCACAGAAGAAAGGGTCTTTGAGATACGAACTTCCACCACTCCACGGCAAATCTTATATTTGTATCTAACTTTATTTTCGTTTTTCAGCTGTTCCCACGCCTTTCTAAGGCTAATCTCCCCACCCCTGCTTTTGGTCCTCCACCTCCTACCTCCACAGTGTGTTGTTCCATTTCTTTTCTCCCATATGCTCAGTCTTCTTCACCCAATTCTCCCCTTCTCAGCCCTTGAATGTGTTTGCGTCTCTCCATCAAAAATAAGAATCCCCACCCCCACCCCAGCTACTTCCTTCCCCATTCTCAACTCTGCTGTGAAAATTCTCAAAATCATAGCTTCCATTTGTTTAGTCTTCATCTCCAGTTTGGCTTCTGTCTCCGTGACGGATTTCTACTACATCACAACATTAACAGCAGCTCACATTAAGTTCTAAATATGAACCAGGCACTGTTAGGTACTTTATACAAATTGTCTTATTTGATCCTTGCAACAGTCCTATGAGGTCAGTACTATTATAATCTCCATTTTACAGACGGTGTTGGTTAGAGCTCCTAAGTGACTTGTTCAAGGTCACATAGCCTAGTGAGTGGTAGAGCTGGGATTTAAATAGAGGTGATTTGACATTAGAGCCCATTCTTTAACTCAGGGGCCCACAAACTTGTTCTGTAAAGGCTTAGATAATAAAGGTTTTAGGGTTTGCATGCCATATAGTCTCCGGTGCTACTGTTCAGCTCTGCCATTGTGGTCTGAAAGCAGCCATAGAGGATATATAAAAGAATGAGAGTGACTGCATTCCCAGTAAAACTTTATTTATGGACACTGAAGTTGAGTTGCCTATAATTTTTACATGTCATGAAATCTTCTTCTTCTTTTGACTTTTCCCCAGGCATTTAAAAATGTGAAGATCATTTTTAGTTTGCAGCCCATACACAAACATGTGGTAGGCCAGATTTGTCCCATGGTTGTGGTTCGCTGACCTCAGCTCTAGCCATTACATTATTCAGCGCTCCTCAAACTGTCAAATCCAATGGTTACAGCTCTCAGTGCTGATAATACACACCCCCTTTCTTTCTCTCCCCATGATTTTGAAGGCAACACTTACTTCCAGTTCTCCTACCTTTATGATCTCTTAGCCTCTTCGGAAAGCTTCCTTTCTCCCACCTACCTCTCAAATGTTGGCATTTCCAAGGATTAGTAGTTAACTTATTTCTTTGTTTACTCTACTCTGCTAGAATAATTGATTCTAGTTCCATGACTAACACCTGCTGTTAACATAGTAGCTCAGCGCATGGGCTTTGGAGTTTTACTTGCCTGGGTTTAAATCCTGGCTCTAATAGATACCGCTTGTGGTACCTCATAGGTTTGTTGTGAAGGTTAAATGATTCATTATTAGGAAAACTCTCGCAACCATGCTTTTAATGTAGGGTATATTTAATAAAATAGTTGTCATCATTATTGTTATCACTATGATGGGATGTTGATTTCCTAATCTATGTCTCCAGCTCAGACTTCTATTTTGAGTCCTAGACCCACATATCTAACATCTGTACTTGGATGTCCACTGGCACCTTGACCTCAACATGTCCCACACCCAACTCATCATCTCTCTCCTACCCCTGTATCCCCTCACCCTAA
Organism: Leucopleurus acutus; assembly: GCF_964270905.1. Classification (NCBI taxonomy): domain Eukaryota; kingdom Metazoa; phylum Chordata; class Mammalia; order Artiodactyla; family Delphinidae; genus Leucopleurus; species Leucopleurus acutus. The sequence goes on from NC_139148.1 coordinate 97,314,214, forward strand.
CCCGCTCTTTTCCCTCCATCATTCCTTGTTCTTCTTAACAGCAACACTGTTCACTCAGTCGCTTAATTGAGAAAACTGGAAGTCCAGTTTCATGTTAGAAAAAAATGACATGAAACATCTAGCTTTAAAGTGAAGATGAGACTGAACATTTTAAATCTCTCCTTAGTTGGGACTGGAGATTAACTATGTGGTTGATTTGAAAAAAGTTTTCCTCTCTTCCCTGTCCTAATCTTCTCTTCACTCCTGTCAGATGTATCTCCTCTCTCTCCCTTAACCTTGATGCGCCAATTTCTAACTCCTCACTTTGATCACATGATTCCTCTCATCTGAAATGCATCCCCCCATATATCTCCAAATGTCATCCATCGTTCAAGGGCTAAAACACCCAAGAAAATTTCTTCACCTCTCTAGTCAATAAAATAAGGTATATTTTGGAACCAAGAGCTTATATTTTTAAATTGAATGTCATTATTACATATTCCATACTTTATAATGCTGTCACAAGTCTCAAAATCACTCAAAATCATATTGTTTCATCGAGATTATAAGCATCTTAAGTTCACAAGGCATAGAATGTTCTTCCTCTGAATTCTCCATGATGCTTGGCACAGTTATCCTTTTGCCTTCCATCACTCTTTCTCTGGCGCCTCTCCTTCCAGTTAACGTGGACCATCAGGTTCTACTTTATCTGCTTTTCCCCCTCTTCTGACTTTCTTCCTTAGACATTGTAAATCTACTTTTCAGAGATAAAATTTTTATATGTATATCTATGACTTCCCAGATTTTCATCTCATTTCCTAACCTCTCTCTTGAGCTCCATTCCCACATCTAAATTTCTTGGTGGACATTTTTACAAGGATGCCTTGTCTGGCTTCAAACTTAATACTATATCAAAATCTCAATTCATCATCTTCCCATCTCACCCCACCTTCACATTTCCTTATGGCATCATCATTCTCTGTTACCTGGACAAAACTTGCAGTCATCTTTGACTACCTTCATCGCACATAGACAACAGTTCACCATAATATATTTACTGTTCCTTATGGTGTCTTTCACAGCCCCTCCTTTCCAGACCCACTACTACAGTAACAATAACAGTAATAAAATCTATAACCGTTAACATGGATCAAGTGCTTGCTGTGGCCAGGTACTGGGCTAAGTACTTTATATGTATTAACTCATTTTATCCTCATATCATTCCTATGAGGTAGGTCTTCTTAGTATCCTCTTCATAGACGAGAAAACTAAGGCTCAGTGTGGCAGAGCTAGAATCACATCACACTGGGTTTGGACTCAGATTCAATACTCAACCACAGTGTCACTTACTCCTCATGCCTGGATTTCTATAATTGCTTCCTAACCAGTGTCCTTCCTGTGTACGATTTCCAGGATAATCATCCCCAAACATTGCTATCATTATTTCATTTCTTATCTCAAAATCCATTGCTATCTCTGTTTCATACATTAAATTAAATCTAGCCACATCCTAACGTATAAAGCTCTCCACAGACCTACCACAACCTAATTTCCCAGTTCTGTCTCTTAGATGTGCCTGCGTAGATTTCCATGAATGGATTAAACCACAGCATCCTACTCAGCCATACCACGGTTTTACTTCATCCAACTCACTCCTGATCATGTTGTAAGCTCCTAGAGGGAAAGGGTGGGCATGCGCATTTGTATCCCACAGTGCCTTCCACCTGGTCCACACTCAGTGAACATCTGTCAAGTGATTGACAGTAGGGGCTCAGTTAACCCTTGGAGGATTTGACTGTTTAATTACTACTGAACACTCTCCTCTTTCTTTCCTCCCCATTCGCTCTCTCAGTTTTCTCTTCCCTGGTATAATTATCCTATGACAAACGTGAAAATCCTCTTTTCTGCGGTCCTAGGAAAACCTTTACTTATCCATTACCACTTCATCAGCTCTTTCCTTGATTTATCCCCAAACGTACCTTTCTTTATTGCTTGGTATTTACTAGACTAAATGGTACCAATCTAGGAAATGTTTCTGGGGATGACCACTTTGTGAAGATGTCAGCACAGTCTATAGCATAGAGTGGCTTTTGAGGTAAAATGTTTTATGTAAGCTGCAGACTTTCAGGTGATGTTCAGTACCGGCCAGGGCCCCTGAGCCACTGTATCTAAGAGATGGCAATGGAAGTGACAACTGGGAAGCTCAGTTCCAAATCCAGATGTCATAAATCCCCAGATGTTCTTGCATCACAGAGAGAAAGCATTCCTATTTTTATTGGATTTTTAAGTTTTTCTTTGGATCCCTGTTGCTTTCCGGGCATTGCCACAGATTTGGTACTACAATGCCAAAGGGTAGCATAGAGTTCCCTAATAGTTCAGGAAGACCAAGGTTTTTATGTTTAGGCAGAGATTCATTTATTTATAAGGATTATTTATAATATCTGGCCAGTGGTTCCAATAATTCAAAGCACTATTTATCAAACTTTTTGACAGTAACCCACAGCCAAAAAAAATTTACATAGGATCCAACATACACACAAACGTGCACATACTCACACGTACATTCACCACACACTCACACGCACAGACTCACACACATACGGCACTGAACAAAAGTTTCATGAAACAATGTTTACTCTTACTACATGTGATTCACATTTTCCTCTTTTAATCTATTTTATTTAAAAATAGTGATGATGAACTACTAAACTGATTTCACAGTATATTAATGAATCATTGCCCACATTTTGAAAAACACTGGTTTAAACAAGAAAAGGATGATAAGATGTTCCATTTTGTGCTATGAGAAGGCAAGTATATACTGCATGCAACTGATAATGTTGGGAAGAAGCAGTTCTTAAGTTACAATGTCCATAGCAGGGATAACAGAAATAATTAACTGTGGCGTATTGATTTTGTTATCAGTTTTACTCAATTCTTTGTTTAAATCAAACTTGTCATCTTTTTCTCTGCCTGTTGATATATTACATTCCACCCAACTATATGGTAGTCTGTTTCAGTGTTTACAACTATGCAAAAGTTCCACGTTCTTTTGCAAGTTAGATGGAAAGCTGTGTCAATTTTTAAAAGATTATTTATAAATAAGACATTGGGCTTATTTATACTAAAATATGATCCCCTTGTTACTCTGTGGGGTAATGATAACTATATTTCATGAATTTTTAATATTTTTTCTCCCAGTGTGCACTGTGAACACTTCTCTCCTTTCTCTATCTTCCTCCCCCACCCCTCCCCTCTTGTGTTTGTGCTTCCTGGAATTCCAGGATTCTGGAATGTTCAGATAAAATTGGTGGGATATATAAAAATATGGAGGCATTAGGGTTATATGATGTACAGAGTATTCAGGTGAGCACCATGGGGTCAGTGGGACTATAAAGCGGTATAGAAAGTGGGCGTGGCAACCAATTGCTTGCATAACTGACTGGCCCAAAGATTTGTCCCTTAACACAGGTGTTAGTTCTTCCAAAGTTGTGTTGTATTGAGAATGCAGCAAAAGGACAAAATGGATTTGGGCTGTAGCTTGAGAGGTTTTGTTATGATGTAAAAACCTTTCTGCATGTCAATTCATAGTTTCTTACATTTTCATTCAGAAGTTCTAGAGGGGAAAACATAAAATGAGGCAGGGGTGATGGCAACCAAGTAGATGGGAAACAGTGGAAGCAAGGCTTGTCACTCAATACCCTTTTATATATTTTGATTTTCAAACAATGGGCATAAATTATCTATTCAAAAATTTAAATAAAAAAGAGAAAACACGAAACAAAATAACAACAAACAGCAACAAGGAAAACAAAAATAACAATTGAAAGAGCTTTCTGATAATGAGCAGGCCAGGGGGAAAATGCAGGATTTGGAGGAAGAGACACCTATGTTCCCATTGTGCCTCCACCGTTTACTAGCTGTACAATATCAGGCATACCACTTAACTTGCCTGATCCTGTTTCCCCATCTGTTAAATGGGAGTAATAATACCTATCATTTGGAGACTGTAGTGAAGATTACTTAAGATAATGTATTTGTAGCACTCAACACATAGAAGATTATGGTAGGCAACATAATGGCCCTGTAAATATGTCAGCACATCCCCAGAACCTGACGATGTGTTAGGTTAAGGTTGCTAATTAGAATGCCTTAAAATAAGGAGATTATCCCGGATGATCCAGGTAGGCCCAGTATGATCACGTGGGCTCTTAAAAGCAGAAGAGGAAAACAGACAGAGATGCAAAGGAAGAAGAGGCAGGAGAGATTCAAATTGTGATAGGGACTCCACCTGCCCTGGTGGCTTCCTTTCATTCAACTCTTTTGCCCACACTTAAGGCTTTTACACTGAATACAGAGAGAAGTGGACATGGGGAAAGTTCATACTTTTAGTTTTTTAAATGATAAGCTGCATGAATTGTCCCTACATGCCCAGTAGGTAGTTTATTTTCAAATGACTTTCTGATGCTTTTTGGGATAAGCTCTAGCCAGTGCCTCTCAAACTTTAGCATACAAAAAAAATCACTGGGGGATATTCTTAAATGTCAGATTCTAATTCGGTAGGTCTGAGGAAGGGTCTGAGATTCTGTATTTATAAATAGCTACCAGGGGATGGTGGTGCTACCACTGTGGGGACCACACTTGGAGCAGCAAGGCCTTAGCCCACTCATTCTAGCCTCTTTCTTATCCTTGTGATATTCTCCCTATAATGTGAAAGTTTTTCATATCATTCTTCTGGGCTGTCATAGAATAGACATGTCTTCATTGGTGTCTTTTCTCAGATCCTAAAAGAAACTATGGTGGGATTAATGGAAACCAGGCATCAGGGCTAAAGAATGGAGGCAGGAAACAGCCTCCCTGCAAACCTTCCTTCTTCTCATACTTTACTATGAAAATCATCTGCCTTCTCTTTTCTACTTCCTTTGTTTTAATTTTTCAGGAAGTGTGTGTGTGTGTGTATGTGTGTATGCATACATATTTATGGGCGCCGATTCTGAGTATACAAAGCCTAAACCATAGTTACTAGATTCTACCAGCTTCCGTTCCTCAAAGCTAAAAGCGAGCAGCAGAGACTGGGTTTTGTAGATGTCTTGCTGTTGGTGGTGTGAGCCACATCAGTCAGATAAGTGTGAGCAGCTAAATCTCTGTCATGTTTAATTCTGCCCTCCACCTGAATATACTGGCTATAGGCATATGCCATGTTTTCTTAGCTAGCAAGATAGGGGTGTGTGTGTGTGTGTGTGCGTGCACACGCGCACGCGCGCTGGGGGCAGATGGTGGGTGAGAAGGCAAGGCAATAAACATATAAGTATGAATATATAAATACGGGATGGAAGTAGAGGTCTGTGATCTCGATAAACTTGGCCTTTGTTACCTCTTAATTTTTTGGAAAGATCTTCAGAGAGCTTTAGGAAATATATTCAGTACCAGCAGGCAGCCCTGGGTTGGTTCTGTCACTAGCTGGTTCTATGTTTTGGGGAAGTCATTTCTACTCTCTGGGCCTCAATTTCTTTATAGGAGAAATGAGGGGATTGGACCCTGCCAAGATCCCTGCTTATTTCCTACCATCAGCTCTTTCCTTGCCCTTGCTAAGGCAAAAAGCTGGGGCAATTGCGTGGGCTACCAGCATCAACTCCACACTGAGTGATGGACAACCAAACCTAGGGAACTTGCAGAGTTCCCTGACCCAGCGAACTGCAATTTTTGCTTTGTCCCACCAGCTTTTATTATTGTTATTTTTTAAATGATCTCTTCTTGCTCAGTTGAGTATGGTGTACATGTTTGCTCATGAGACCACAGCTGGGTCATTCAGGACTCCTTCCTTGCTATTGGGATGGGTTGGTTGGTCTCACTGGACAAAGGGCTTGAGAGATCCACCAACAGAAGTGAAGCTATGTGAGTTTAGAAAGGATGATACTATGGAAACCTCAGCTACTAAGCTCTGGACTCAGTGGCGAGCCTCAGCTTAGCCCTGGTCTGGGTTGATTAGCTACAACTTCTGCCTAGAATGAGGCATCATTTCTGTCTGCAGGCTGCAAACTTTGTCGTACCCCTCCCCAGAAATCTGGAAACTAGCCAGGCCAGATCAGGCCGGTGGCACAGGGCACTCTGGGGAGAAAGGTCCTGCTCCTCTTATTCCCCACCAGCTCACAGGAGGCTTCTGAACGACTTTGTGTACTTAGCTGAAAACAAGAAACTTTGGCAGAAGTAAAGCAGGCAGAAATATTTTGGTCCCTCTCTTTCAGTGATGGGGTCATGGCAAAAGACAAAGTAGAATATTTGGAAGCAGGCTGGAGGGCAATAGCATGACATGTGTGAAATTATCCATTCGATAATTAAGCACCTGATTGGCTCATAGATTGGAATTGAATATGCCAAGGAGTGAAATGCGATGGCAAAAGTGAAAATGTACTTCAGTGCTCCCCATTCTCAGGTTCTAAGGAATTCTCTCACTGTTTGCAGTGTTTGTTTACAAGGCAAATCGTAGGCAATTTTAGGGTGCTTCACTTCTTAATCAATTTCCTGGACTAATTCCATCCCCAGCCGAAGCAAAAGAAAGCAAACACCTGGATGGTTTTCTTTCCGTGTTTCAAAACATCTTTGGGTTCTGTCCTATCCTTTTCCTCTTCATCCCCACTGCATCTGTAATTTTCTGGCCTGGCCTTCTCTAAGCACTGTGGTTCTGTCATTCTGGTTTCAGTTGTTAATTCTAGAAAGAAAGGACTCATAGTGCTATAGCTCTTATAGCTGGTAGAAATGGCAGATGTTATCTGGTCCAGGTCTCTGCGTTAGAGCATACACTAAAGCCAGGTGAATGTGTGTCAACACAGCTGAGGACTACATGGCTCTGTATCCCTGAACTGCCCATCTCCTTGTCCCCTGAGGAACCGTGGACCAGGACCCACTGCAGCAGCCAGATACTCACATCACCAAGAACAGAGCAAAGACCTATACTTTAGGCTTCATGCCTGTTGACACTTTCAGTTCTTCCCCTAGTGTGAAGCTGCTGATTCTTTCCTACCTGTCTGCAACCTGGTCTTTGCTATTTATGGGAAAGTGTAATTTTAACCTAAGAAGATATTTGCTTATGACTGCCTAAAAAAGTAACAGAACAGGCACCTTTTCAGTTCCTATTGAGTAATCCTTGTTCTATCCTGTCTCTCGGCAGTGAGCATTAGAACAAATTGCCTGATGCAACATAAACAGTTCGCTTAATGCAAAATCTGTTTCTCTCATTTGCTGAGTTGGAAAGAGGTAATTCATTGTATTTTGGTAACATAATAATAAATAGGAAGTTTAACAGAGGAGCCTGGATGCTTTGGAAACACAAATTCAAATACTCCCCACTCGGCTACAGCAGCACAGAGCCCAGATTGTATGGAGTTGATCTGAGTTCTAGAAAAAATACATACACACCACATATATTACAACTTTATGAAAGCAGTGTCACACTCACTCTATCTATCTATCTGCCTCTCTGTCTGTCTATCTATCTATGGTAAAACTTATCTATCTATCTATCTATGGTAAAACTTCATGAAAACATCATCTTCCAGGGACCAAAACAGATTTCAAGTGGCATTCAGTTTTTCCTTCAACCTGGCAGATAGAGCTTGACCCTTTGGGTTTCCTTTATCCTGGTCTAAACATTTGCTTTGAGACCAACTTGGTACTATGCAAATGTATTTCCATGCCTTCTGGTTTAGAATAAGCAGATGTTAAAGACTGGGTGAAGGGTACCATTTGACATCATTTATCTCAGCTTTTTAAGAGTCTGTAGGAAAGGAAACATCATATAACACCAAACACCAACATCTGTAGAACACCAAAAAAATGCCCGAGACCGACAATAGACAATTACAAACGCTACTATATAAACTTGCCCTATTTGCTAAATGCCATGAAGATAAATATATAGCAATAGACAAGTGGATCTGGGTGCCATGTCAATGTAGTAAATATTTTTTCCTTTGAAGCCAAGGCTGACATGCACAATCTCTAAAGGGAGCATTACTGATTAGCCTGTGTCTCCCCTACTCATATGATAAACTCAGGTAAAGTTCAGAGATCCTGTCTTCCAGACCGCTTTCCTGGCTTTCTGCGGTAGCCATCACCACATACTTGACTATGGCAAGAAGATCCCAAACTGGCAAAGGGGTAAAGAGCCCTTTTCCTAGTTTCACTCTTAGAGACCATGGAGAAAGATCAGGATCTGGAAATACAGCTCAGTACCTGTGTGTGTGGGGGAACAATCATGATCATGACTGTTTGTCCAAGTCAGTGTGTGTGTTTGGGGAGCGAGGGGGTGTCCACTTTGGAGCAGAGATCTGACTGATGTCCCCCTATTTGTATTTCCTGGTTCCTTTAAGGATCCAGGGAAATGAATCTGGCCATTTCATAAGTTTGAAGGATACAAAACAGAAAGAAGGTCAATGGGGGCTCTGGTCCCTGAGCCCTTGTGAGCTCACCTCCGGCTCCCGGCATCTTAAAGTGGCTTTTGGCCAAAGGGCCAGTGTCCTTATTCCATGCCCATCTCCCAGGTCAATATTGATCTCAGATCACTGTCCAGGGGTAGGGCAAAGCTCTGGTTTAGGAGAACATCCCAAACGAAAAGGATGTTTTTGGACATTGCCAAGAGCCACCTTGTCCTGACACCCCCAGAGCCCCAGCATATCTCTCCTCCTGTGTCCAAAAAACAATCTGTTGCTTGCTTCGCTCTGCTCCCCACCACCCTAGCCCACAGCCAGCCAGCGCCTCCCAGCCCTCAGCATCCCGGCATCTTCACTCAGCCCGCACCTCGCCGCCTTTTGGCTGCGCTCCGGCAGCAAAGCAGAGGGCTCTGGGCCGCCTGTCGACTTACCCCAGGCCAAGCGATTTGTTCGGATGTGCGTCGTCTGGCGTCCGAGAGCCAAGGAGCTCGCTGCTGCCGCCTTACCGGTTCTTCCGCGGCGCGCCAACAGCAACCGCCTGGGACAGCCCAGCCGGGGCCTCAAGGCTGCCTGGCCGGTGGGCGGATGGGCACCGGGAAAGGGGCGGGGCGTGGCAAGAAGCGCAAGTGCCGGCTCCTACCGTGATTTCTCCCTTTGCTTCTCAGTCATTCCCAAACTTCCCTGTGGCCGGCCGGCTCTGCTCACCTTTCGCCTTCGTCAGCACCCCGAAACTCTCTGCTCTACCCGCGCCCCTGCCTTGTCCTCGCTCGCTTCTCCCGGCTCTCTGACCCAGCGTGGGCCGCTTCAAAGGCACACACTCCTTCCCGCAGCCTGACACACAATAAGAGCAGGGGAAGAAACTGACACGGGGAACTGACAGAGGTAGCTGATGCGGGAGTGTGAGGAGGAGAGAGAGGAGACACGGGGAGAGACAGAGAGACCCGCATCCGCACTCTCACATGCACACACACACACTCCAGCTCCAGCTGCTAGGTAGTGGCTGGCGGGAGCCCTGGCCACCCTTCCAAATCTTTCTAGACTAGAGGTTTCTGTCCCCTTCCGCTGCCGCTTCTGGAAAATGCTATACAACGAAGGGGAGAGAAAAGCAAAGAGGGGTGGGGAGGGGAAAATCGAGGAGGCGCGCTCCTTTTCTCCTCCGCACCCCAGCTCCAAAAATGTCCAACCCTGAGCTCTTCCCTTTCCCTTCTATCTGCTCCCCGCTTCCCTCTGCTCCTTTTCTCTTCCTCCTCTCCTTTGGGTGGCTGCGAGCTGGGAGAACCCGTTGCGGTTGTGAGGTGTGTGTATGTGTGTGTGTGTGTGGGGGGGGGGCGTTGGGGGAGACCGCTGCTGTTGGCGAAAGCACCTCTCACCTCCCCCAACCTGGACCGGCTGCCTCACACACTCTGAGCTCAAGGCAGGGCGGGCGGGGCAGGGCGGGGGAGGGAAAGAGCGAGAGGGAGGATGGGGCAGCAGCTCCTGCCTTCTCTGCAGCTCCGTAGCCAGGGGTGGAAGGAAGCCGCAGATGAAACCCCAAGTCAGCCCCCGCGCTGCCCTGTCCCACCGTCTCATCTCTCCCCCCTCGGTACGGAATTTTCTGTTTCATTCGTTTGCTCTCCCCGGGCCTCCCCCTCCCCTAGGTGGTGACAGAGACTGGGGGGCTGAGCGCGGTTTCGGGTAGAGGGGACCGGAGAAGCTCGGAGCGCCTGGCCGGCAGACTCTAGTTGCCCCTTGTATTGACTGCCCCTCCTTTGGACTGTGACCCACACCCCCCCCCCCCCCCCCGCCCCTCGTCAGACCGGGCTCTGAGCCGCTGGTGGCGGGGCTGCATGGGCAGCCACGGGTCATCCCGAGGGAAGGGGAGTTGAGCCAGCGAGAGCGCGGGCGAGCGGCCGGGGGACAGCAGGCCCTCGGCACCGAGCGCGGGACCCTGAGTCGCCAGGAGCTGACGTGGGGGTCTTGGATCCCTGACCCTTCTAGTGTAACCCAGTGCAGGCAGCCTCGGGGCGCAGCCCAATTCTCACATCCTTGCCCCTCTCACCCGTAGGGTTAGGGTCGGTCATCCAAGACCCAACCTAGATAGAAGAGGAGTGGGGATGGATAGCGGTATTGTAGGAGGGAGTAAGTTGCTTAGCGGTGGCAGTGGCGTCTGTGTGTGTGTGGAGGGGTGGATGTCACCGGCCACTTGGACCCCTCCTTGATCTTTGCACCTTCGGGTCACGTGAGGCACCTCCCCAGCCGCCACCACTCACGCTGTACTCGGGCGCCCTGAACCCTCTTGAAACATCCTGGGAAGAAATGGCTTAGATTCATACCTGCAACCTGCAGGCGCTTAGGTCCGCTAGCAGGCAGCATCTCCTGGCCCGGCCACACAGCCCCAAAGCTCGGCTTTGTCTTTTATCTCCCTCACTACCTCTCTCCAGAAAGGCGGGTGCGGGGGCTCTGCCTCTCTGGCCGCTGGGCTGGTACCTGAAACCCTTTTCCCTGCCCGTTCTCAGAACAACCTAGAGCTCGGAGAAAGCTCTGCTGTGCTTGCCGCTGTCGCCTTAACCCCCTGAGCACGAACTGCGAGCTTGAGTCGAGCTCCAGAAAGAACCGTCTGCCCTAAATGGCCGAGTGTTCCCATTGCTGTGCCGGTGAAGCTGGCTTACTTATGTTCAGCGGGAGCCCTAGCAATTCTCCTAGGCTACCCTGAGAAAGTCCCTCGAGGCACCAAGCAAGACAAGTTTATCTGTTGTCCTCGGTTCCCTAAGCCCCGGGTGGCCCAGTATTCTGGAGAGTATTAAGCTTTTGTGTGGGAGCAAGGCGCTGGAGAAAAGTATTGCTTTGGGGAACGAAGAGTTTGTGTTCCTGGATGAGGGGGTTTGGGGGGCAGGGGTGAGGGTGGAGTCTCCGTTTCCATACTCTTTAAACAACTTGAAGAAGTGTTTCTAAAGATTGGCCCGTAATATAGATTAAAAAAAAAAATCACTCGATTCTGGAACCTTGCTGCCTTTCTCCCATTCAAATGCAGTTCTGCTGTGGTCAGCCAGCTCGAATGTACAGCCTCCCAAACAAAAGAGGTCTGTGTTGTGATTAAGCTGGTCCCTCTTTCGGCATGAGGAGTGAGGAGGAAATGTGACTCTGGACAAGACGCTGGGGCATCTCCCTTTCTCTGACTAAACTGCAGCTCAGTTGACGCTTCTACTTCAAGCCTGGGATGCAATCAGGAGCGATGCCCAGGGAGAAGGAAAGAAAGCGCTATGCTTGTGCGCTGTCTCCTTCAAAGGCCCTATGTGTATAATGCAATTGTCTTTAACGTAGGGGTATTCTGGGTGTTTTTGAATTTGGGGGCTTTCCCAGTGCATGGTGGATAAGACCCATTTCTTTTTCTGCGTGTCCCTGCCTCTTCAAGAGCTTGAGGTTGTATAAAGGAAAACCCTTTCCAAGGCTAAGAGCACCATGAAAATGTGAGGCATTACCATACGAGTTCCAGGACAAACCTATTAGTGGATCTCCTAGTGCAATTAAGAAGCTGACTTCTGTAGGAGCCTAAGCTTGCCTGGGTTGCTTGTCAGCCTTGTGGGCTGGGGGAACTCATCTTCTTTGTGTATATGGAAATATTCAGGTTTTCTACTTGGTGGCTAAGAGTGTATGTTTGCTTGAACTCTCCCAGGGCACATTGCAACCAGAGGCCACATCTGCAAAAGTGGTTCAAAGCCGAAAATGGAAGTGACTGTGGATAATTTAAGTCCAAATCTATTTGGCTTCTAGGCGAGCTTTATTCACATGGCCTGGCCCTATCCAAACACCATCCAGATAACGACTGTCAAAATGCAATTGAGACAGAAGCATTCAGGGGCCCTGCCTCTTCTCTGTTCTTAACAGCCTTGACCAGAGTAGTAAGTGGGATGTGTAGACTGAAGTTTAGTGTGATAGGCAAAGAGAGACTGATATGACGAACCCAGAGAGGAAAGGTGTTGCAGGAAGTGGGACCCCTTCCAGGGCCCGAGAGTGGGCTCTTGTCTAACACTCAGAAATGAATTGTCTGAGGAGACACACGCATTGACGAAGCAAAGAGACTTCATTGGAAAGGGGCGCCTGGGAGGAGAGCAGCAGGGTCAGGGAACCCAGGAGAACTGCTCTGCCACGTGGCTGGCAGTCTTGGGTTTTATGGTAATGGGGTTAATTTCCGGATTGTCTCTGGCCAGTCATTCTGACTCAGGGTCCTTCCTGGTGGCCTGCACATGGCTCAGCTAAGATGGATTTCACCGAGAAGGATTCTGGGAGGTTGGTAGGACATACAGACTGGCGTCTCCTCTCTCCTTTTGACCTTTCCCGAATTCTTCTGGTGGTAGCTTGTTAGTTCCGCGTTCCTTACCAGGACCTTCCGTCGTAAGATAACTCATGCAAGTGGTTACTGTCGGGCCTGGCCAGAGCAGGTGGTTTCCGTCAGTGGTTCCCCTAACAAAGGCATTTTCTTTTCCCCATGAAGCAGGATTTCTCAACTTGGGTGCTATTGACATTTTGGGCCAGATGATTCCTTATTGTGGGGGGCTGTCCTGTGCATTGCAGGATGTTTAACAGCATCCCTGCCCTCTATTCACTTAAATGCCAGCAACACCCCTTATTACAGGACTCAAGTTCACGTGCCTGACTCACATGAGGCCAAAAAACTGAAACGTTGGAGTTTGGAGCAGAAAAAGTTTTATTGCAGGGCCAAGCAAGGAGAGTGGTTGGCTCATGCTCAAAAACCCCAAACTCTGATGGTTTTCAGGGAGAAGTTTTTATAGGCAAAATTTGGGGTGAGGGTTGCAGGGTGTGTGACTTTCTTTTGATTGCCTGGTGTTGAGGTAACAGGGCAGTGCTCCAGGGATCTTGAGCTCAGCCTGAAATTACCATCCTCCACTTCTTCCTGCAGAAGAACTCAAAGATATAGTTATGTATATCCTTTCAGGAGAACCAGGACGCTGCCCTGAGGCTGTGCTATTGTTTCTTGCCTGCTCCTCCTTTGTCTCTGCATCCCTCTGACTTCCCTGATTAGCAACTGTGAATCTGCCCTTTGGAACTCTCGGAAGTTCTAGGAGGCTGAATGAAGCCTATTTTTCCTACAAACAAGAATGGGGGTGGGGGTTAGTGGGGTGCACAGAAAGGATTTGTACCTGGGAGGGCCCCACAGGGTGCTGCTTGGTTTCACCCCCATCTTGGGACAACCAAACAGGTCTCCAGACATTGCTAAATGCCCCCTGTGGTGCAAAATCACCCTCCCCATTGAGAACCACTGCCATTTAATGTAGTAGTGTCACATTTCAAAGATGGGATGTTCTCTTAACTTTACCCACCTGGGATTGTCCAGGTGTTGTATGGAACAGAATCTCAGAAAATATGAAATATTTTGTGAGGAAACAACATGAAAAGGAGTCCTCACAAATTAATAAATTTTGACAAGTGATTGAATTCATTCTTATAATCATTGCTACTTCCCTATCACCATCTAACTTGTGGTGAGCACTCGCTGTGAGTAGGGTGTTGATTATAGCAAAGATCTACAAGGCATAATACCAGCTTTCAATACACTAAGAAACTATTGACTTTTTCATCCCCGAAGGGAAAGGTTTGCAGGTTTTCATGGAAAACCAGTTTCTGGATTGAATCTAGCCTTCTACCTCTTATTTCTCATTTGTCCCCAAACAGTGACTTATTCTTTAAGGTTCTGCCTTAGGGAGATTGCCCTTTGTATTGCTAATTACCATAGCTCTATGTTGAGATTTTTTGTGACTTCTCTATATGAGGCACTCATGCCATAACAACGTGTCCAGTGTCGAAATGACCACAACATCATAAAGGCTTTAACAAATTGAGCAGTTTGAAGGCAGGTTTTTATTTACTGCTGCCTAAAAAAAAAAGCACAACCTAAAAGTTGAGAATTAGTTTTTGTTTGGCAGACTGGAGGCAGCCTCTCAGATAGCTCTGAGGGACTGGCTCCAAAGAGGTAAGGGAGGGGCCAGGATACCTAGGGGTTTTTGCAACAAACACCAGGTAGTTGGAACAGCAAAATATTACTGTTAATTAAAGAAACCCAGATATCTCAAGTTGATGAATTTAGTGCTTTTCTACGTATGGGAATATGCAAGAATCTGGGCTCATTGAAATCATTCCTTTGATATGCAGCTTAGCTATCTAGGGCCAGTATCCTGCTCTTTCCCATCCTGAGTCCCCTCAGGGTGCACCACTGGGGGGTGACTGAGGGCTTGGCAGTGGTAGCAGCCCGTTTGTCTCCATCCTGAGTTCCCTCAGGGCTCACTGTTGGGGCCGTGGTAGTGGCTGATGGCTTGATGGCGGAAGCATCCTTTGTTTGCTGATATGGCGGGCAACATTTTTCATTCACAGTACAAAGGAAGGGACTTCTAGTTACCTGCATGTTAGAGAAATACTCAACAATGGCAAAGGAAATGGAATGAACTGGAGTGGAATGGAACAAGAGATGATTCTTAAAATACTGCGGAGTGTTGAAAAAATGTCTTGGTGTGATTGTGGGTTTTAACACTCAGCAGTATCTCTGCCCCAGGAAGTGAAACAACACTAATGTGAGTTGTGGGATCCTGATCAGGAATTCAGCAAAGGAAATGCAGGAGGAAGTGTGGAATATCTGTTTGAAAACAGCAGAGTAAACTCCTGCCTTAGAAAATAAGTTACCAGTGAGCCAGACTTATATCAGTGTCACTTACTTTGAATAACTCCTAACCCAACACCATGCATATGTATAGCAACATGCCACTTATAAAGGCCAATGCAGGGACCAACAAATCAGTACCTTAAAACTTTGTGTATTCATAAATTATGATTTTCTTGTCAAGGCTAATGATTTATTTAAATAAAAGTGTGTCTGAATTGGGACCATGAGTGGCTGTAACTGAAAACATGTTTCATATTTCAAAAGTAAGTTTAAGTTCTTACATAGCAACAGGCTCCCTGTAATCAAGGCATAAGGCCTTAAATGGTGATTAATCTTAATAAAAGAAGTGTAAACAAAGTCACACATCATGGATTAGCTAAGGACTTTGCTGTGCTTACCACTAATAAGAATACAAATGGGGCTGGCCCTGGGCAAATTTATTAAGTGGGATTTCAGAATCACAGAAGATTAGAGAACATTGGGCCAGTGAGAAGGGCCTTGCCCGAGGCTGCATAATGGTTAGTGACAGAGACAAGCGACCGAGACAAGTCTTGCTGCTCTGTGACTGACTCTTTATGTGGCCTAAGGAAGGGAAGGTTTAGTCTTTATTCTGTCTGCTCCCTCCTCAGCTTATTAAAATCTGCCCTCATGAAATGATGTGATCTGCCCTAATCAAAATACCAGTGTGTTTCCCCTCCCAGGAGTAGTTCTGTCTTCAGCCTTTTTTCTAATTGTGAACCCAAGACTCTATCTCCTTAGTAAAGAGCATTAAAGCATGAGGGGGCAGGTATTTCTTTGGGATAAAGACTTCCCGAGCCCCCGAAATCACCCCAGTTACAGGTCAGGCCTTGTAAATCTGTGAAGGCTGTTTGTTTCTCCTGCCTTTTCAAGAATGGACAGGTTTTTTTAATTTCAGGGAGGGCTTGATACAAAAATAAAATTTTAATTTGAATATTTTTCTCTTCAGGGTTTGTTGGTGTGAAGGAATATCCGGTGAGCTGTGCTTTATTCTTGGTCAATAACACAGGTCCTTACGGACAGAGTACTGAGGGGGGCTAGCTGTGGAAGGTTCTTGGAGAGTGGGCTGTGCTAGAGAGTGTAGGCTTTGGAGTCAGACAGACCTGGGTTTGAATTACAGCTCCATGTATTATTAGTTATGGATATTAACTTACGTGAACCTTGGTTTGCTGTTCTGTGAAATGGCGATAATGACTCACAGAGTTGTTTAGTGCGTTTAATTGGATAATACCTAATCTTAGCACAGAGCCTAACATATGGCATAGCCCAGCAATTGCTAATTTCCTTTCTTTTCCCTCTCTGCCCTTTTTGTATTGAGGTGACACATATAGCATAAAATTAACGATCTTAAACTGTATAATTCAGTGCCATTTAGTCCATGCACATGTTGTGCAACCTTCATCTCAATCTAGTTCCAAAACACTGTCATCACCACAAAAGGAGACCCTGTACCCATTAATCAGTCACCCCATTCCTCCCTCCCCTAGCTACTGACAACAGCTAATTTGCTTTCTGTCTCTATGGATTCAGCTATTCTAGATATTTTGTGTAAATGGAATCATGTAATATATAAACTCTTCTGTCTGGCTTGTTCACTTAGCATAATGTTTTCAAGGTTTATCCATATTCTAGTATGTGTAGGTACTTCACTCCATTTTATGACCAACTAATATTCCATTATGTGGATATCATTATATGGACTGTCTTAGTTTAGGCTGTTGTAACAATACCATAGATTGAGTGACTTAAGCAATAAATATTTATTTGTCATAGTGTCAACGTCAGGATTTCCAAGACCAAGATGCCAGCAGATTCTATGTCTAGTGAGGACCCTCTTCCTGGTTTGCAGATGGCTGTCTTCTTGCTGTGTCCTCACATGGCAAGGGGTGGGGGAGGGAGGGAAAGAGAGCGAGAGCGAGAGCGAGAGCGCGCAAGCGTACAAGCGTGCTAGCTCTCTGGTTTCTTCTTATAAGGGCATTAATCCCTCCCTGGGGGCTCCACTCTCATGACCTCATCTAAACCTAATTACCTCCCAAAGGCTCTACCTGCAAATACCATCACATTGGGGATGAATCTTGGGGGGATACAAAATTCATTCCATAGCAACCACATTTTGTTTTATCCATTCATCAAGTGATGGACATTTAGTTGTTTCTACCTTTTGGCTATTATGAATAATGCTGCTCTGAATTTTTGTGTACAAATATTTGTTTGAATAACTGTCTTCAGTTATTTTGGCTTTGTACCTAGGAGTGGAATTTCTGGGTCATAAGGTAATTCTTTGTTTGTTTGAGGAACCACCAAATTGTTTTCCACAGTGGCTGCACCATTTTACATTCCCACCAGTAGGGTACAATGGTTCCAATTTCCCTACATCTTGGCCAACACTTGTTATTTTCCTTTTTTTTTTTTTTTTTTTTTTTTTTTGCATTACAACCATCCTAGTGGTGTGAAGTGGTATCTTATTTGGATTTGAATTTCTCTAATGATTAGTGATGTTGAACATCTTTGCATGTGCTTGTTGGCCAATGTATATCTTTTTTGGAGAAATGTCTATTTAAGTTCTTTGCCTTTTTTTTTTTTTTTTTTTTTTTGCTTTACACGGGCCTCTCACTGTTTTGGCCTCTCCCATTGCGGAGTGCAGGCTCAGCAGCCATGGCTCACAGGCCCAGCCGCTCCACGGCATGTGGGATCCTCCCGGACCAGGGCACGAACCCATGTTCCCTGCATCGGCAGGCGGACTCTCAACCACTGCGCCACCAGGGAAGCCCCCCCCATTTTTAAATTGAGTCAATTTTCTGTTGTTTGTTGAGTTGTAAGATTTCTTTATATATTCTGGATACTAGACCCTTATCAATGTATGATTTGCAAATATTTTATCTCATTCTGTAGGTTGTCTTTTTGCTTCCTTGGTAAGTATCCTCTGATTCACAAAAGGTTTTAATTTTGATGAAGTCCAATTTATCTATTTTTTTCTTGTTCTTGTTGCTTGTGCTCTTGGTGTCATATTTAAGAAACCATCACATAATTCAAGGTCATGACGATTGCCCCTATATTTTCTTCCAGACAGCTTATGGTTTTAGCTCTTATGCTTAGGTCTTTGATTCATTATGAGTTAATTTTTTTATTATGTGAGATAGGGGTCCAACTTCATTCTTTTGCATGTGGATATCTAGTTGTTCCAGCACCGTTTGTTGAAGACACTGTTCTTTCTCCATTGGATGGTCTTGGCACCCTGTCAAAAATCAATTTGCCCTAGATGTATGGGTTTATTTCTGGACCCTCAATTCTATTCCACTGATACAGTTTGTCTATCTATGTGCCAGTACCACACTCTTTTGATTACTGTAGCTTTGTATTACGTTTTGAAATAGGAAAGTATGAGGCCTCCAACATTGTTCTGCTTTCTCAAGATTGATTTGGCTATTCAGGGTCCCCCAATTCCATATAAATTTCCATTTCCATTTTTTCAAAAAAGGCCAGCGTTTCCATTTCTTCAAAAAAGGCCATTAGGATTTTGATAGTGATTATATTGAATCTGTAGATCACTTTGGGGAGTACTTCAATCTTAACAATATTGTCTTCCAGTCTATGACACTTGATGTCTTTCTTTTCATTTAGGTTTTCTTTAATTTCCTTCAGCAGTGTTTTGTAGTTTTTGGTGTATATGACTTATACCTCCTTGGTTAAAGTATCAATATTTTATTTTTTTGATGCTGTTGAAAATTAAATTGTTTTCTTAATTTTATTTTTGGATTGCCCATTCCTAATGTATAGAAGTGTGAATGACTTTTGCACATTGACCTTGTACAACCCACAACTTGTCAAATTCATCTAATGGCCCTAGTTGTTTTGTGTATTCTTTAGGATTTTATCTGTATATAAGATCATGTCATATGTGAATAGAGATAGTTTTACTTCTTCCTTTCCAATTTGGATGCTTTTTGTTTCTTTTTCCTTCCTAATTACACTGGCTAGAACTTTTGTTCCAATGTTGAATAGAAGTAAAACAAACAAACAAAAAAGTGGCATCTTTATCTTCTTTCTGATCTTAGGAGGATAGCATTCAGTTTTTCATAATTGAGTATAATGTTATCTGTGGGTATTTCATAAATGTCCTTTTTCAGGTTGACGAAATTCCTTTCTATTGCTAGTTTGTTGAGTGGTTTTATCATGAAAGGTGTTGAAATTTGTCAAATGCTCTTTTCCTTCATTAACAGAGATAATCGTGTAGTTTTTCCTTCATTCTGTTAATTGGTGTATTACATTGATAATTTTCTTGAACCAGTCTTACATTCCTCGGATAAATTCTACTTAGTCATGGTGTATATTCCTTTAATATACTGCTGAATTCAGTTTACTAGTATATTGCTGAGGATTTTTGCATCTATATTCAAAAGGGATACTGGTCTGTAGCTTTGTTTTTATGTCTTGGTCTGGCTTTCGTATCAGAGTAATGCTGGCTTCATAGAACGAGTTAGGAAAGACTTCCAAAAATTTTTTGGAAGAGTTTACCAAGGATTGGTTTTCATTCTTCTTTAAATATTCATAGAATTCAGCAGTGAAGTCATCTGGTGCAGAGCTTGTCCTTGAGACCTTTTTGATTACTGATTCAATCCCTTTGCCTGTTATACCTTTGCCTGTTATATGCCTGTTCAATCCCTTTGCCTGTTATATGCCTGTTCAAAATTTCTATTTCTTCTTGAGTCAGTTTTGATAGTTTGTGTGTTCTAGGAATTTTTCCATTTCATCTTGGTTTTCTAATGTCTTGGTATACAGATGCTTAATTTTTTTTTTTTTTTTTTTTTGCGGTATGCGGGCCTCTCACTGTTGTGGCCTCTCCCATTGAGGAGCACAGGCTCTGGACGCACAGGCTCAGCGGCCATGGCTCATGGGCCCAGCCGCTCCACGGCATGTGGGATCCTCCTGGACCGGGGCACGAACCCGTGTCCCCTGCATCGGCAGGTGGACTCTCAACCCCTGCGCCACCTGGGAAGCCCCCAGATGCTTAATTTTTCTTATAATCTTTTAAATTTCTGTAATGTTGGTTGTAACGTACCCACTTTCATTTTTGATTTTAGTAATTTGAGCTTTCATTTTGTTCTTTCCTAGTCAATCTAAGTAAATGTTGTTAATCTTGTTGGTTGATCTTTTCCAAAAAATAACTTTATTTGATTGATTTCCTCTCTTGTTTTTCTATTCTCTGATTTATTTATCTCTTCTCTAATCTTTATTAATTCTTTCCTTCTACTAGATTTGGGTTTAGTTTGTTCTTTTTCTAGTTCTTCAAAGTGTAAAGTTAGGTTACTGATTTATGTTTTAACATAGTTGTTTACAGTATAAATGTACCTCGGAGCCCTGCTTTTGCTGTATCACATAAGCTTTGGTATGTTGCATTTTCATTTTCATTCTTCTCAAAGTATTTTGAAATTTTCTCTTGTGATTTCTTCTTTAAGACTCTTGTTGTTTAAGGTTTGCTGTTTAGTTTCTGCTTATGAAATTTCCTGTCTTCCTTCTGTTATTGATTTCTATTCTTAGCTCCTCTACATTTTGGTTGGTGAAGATACTTTGTACGGTTTTAATATTTTAAAATGTATTGAGGGACTTCCCTGGCTGTCCAGTGGTTAAGACTCTGTGCTTTCACTGCAGGGGGCAGAGGTTCAATCTCTGGTTAGGGAACTAAGATCCCACATGCTGTGCAGCATGGCCAAAAAATAAATAAATAAACAAAATAAAATAAAATTTAATGAGAATTATTTTGTGGTCTAAACTATGGTCTGTTCTGAAGAAGGTTCCTTGTGCACTTGAGAATAATGTTTATTCTGCTGTTTTGGGGTGGAGTGTTCTGCATATACCTGTTACATCTAGTTGGCTTATAGTGTTTTTCAAGTCCTCTGTTTCGTTAACCTTTTCTGTCTCATTGTTCTATTCATTATTGAAAGTTGGGTATTGAAGCCTCCAACTGTTATTGTAGAACTATCTATAACTCCCTTCAATTCTTGAATCATATATTTTGAGTCCCTGTTGTTTGGTGTATATATGTCTATATTGTTATACCTTCTTGAATTGGCCCTTTTATCAGTATATACTATTCTTCTTTGTCCCTTATAACAATTTTTGGCTTAAAGTCTGTTTTGTCTGTTATTAGTATATTCGTCCCAGTTCTCTGTTTGTTGCTATTTGCATCAAATCTCTTTTCCATCATTTTACTTTCAACCTATTTGTATATTTGAGTCTAAAGTGAGTCTGTTGTATACAGCAGATACTTGGATCATGCTTTTTGTTAAATCTATTCTGCCCGTCTCTGTCTTTGAATTAAAAATTTTAATAATTTACATTTAAAGCAATTACTGCTAAGGAAGAACTTACTTCTGCCATGTTGCTATTCTTTTTCTATACATCGTATGTTTTTTGTCCCCCACTTTCTCTATTTCTGTCTTCTTTTGTGTTTGATGGATTTCCCCTTCAACTTTGGGATTCTTCCTGGTAAAGGACCAGTATGGGAAAGCTATAAACCTATTCTTCATACATTTGTGCAATGACTATAAAATAGAAGACCCTCACCTCCCTCTATACCAACTTCTTCATCTTCTCTCATAGGCATACAAATGAGCTTCTCTGGTCCCTACCACTCACTCCCATACCTATCCACTTAAATGTTCAGCCATCAGTTCAAACTCAGTGGTTCTGAAGTTGACTAGCTCTCCCCATAAAATCCATTTTGTTTTAATAAGTAAAATATAATCAGGACTTTTATTATTCCAGTCTTCTGGACTTAAGATTACCCTGGCTTCTCCACTCTCCTTTAGTCCCCCTTCCATAAAGTCACTAAGGTTTTTATGCAATTTCTCCTTGTCCCTTGAATGTGGGAGATTTTGAGGGCAAAATTCCAGGCAAAAGTGATAGCATGTGAAGTCTCCTGGGAAAAAGCATGATATGTTCTAGGAAGTGAAAGAAAATAAAAACAGCTGTCATGTAGATTCCAAGGAGAAAGAGTGGCGAGAACAGTCAGGGACTAGATTATGCAATTATGTGAAATCATGTGAGGACTTGTCATGCTAGGGACTTGGAATTTCATCCTATGAAAAATGAAAAGCCATTGATCAGTACTAATAGCTTTTATGTGGAGTATTTACTGTTTTCTGTATAGAATATCATGTCATCTGCATATAGTAAAAATTTTACCTTTTCACTTCCAATTTGGAAACCTTTTATTTCTTTTTCTTGTCTGATTGCTGTGGCTAGTACTTCTAACACTAAGTTGAATAGAAGTGGTGAGAGTGGGCATCCTTGTCTTATTCCTGAATTTGGGGGGAAGGCTTTCAGCTTTTCACCTTTGAGTATCATGTTGGCTGTGGGTTTGTCATAAATGGCTTTTATTATGTTGAGATATGTTCCCTCTATACCCACTTTAGTGAGAGTTTTTATCAAGAATGGATGTTTAATTTTTTTTTTTTTTTTTTTTTTTTTTTTGCGGTACGCGGGCCTCACACTGTTGTGGCCTCTCCCGTTGTGGAGCACAGGCTCCGGATGCGCAGGCTCAGCGGCCATGGCTCACGGGCCCAGCCGCTCCGCGGCATGTGGGATCTTCCCAGACCGGGGTACGAACCCGTGTCCCCTGCATCGGCAGGCGGACTCTCAACCACTGCGCCACCAGGGAAGCCCTGGATGTTTAATTTTATCAAATGCTTTTTCTGCATCGATTGAGATAATCATGTAATTTTTGTCTTTTCTTTTGTTGATGTGGTGTGTAACACCAATTGATTTGAGTATGTTGAACCATCCTTGTGATCCTGGAATGAATCCAACTTGATCATGGTGTATGATCCTCTTTATGTAATGCTGGATTTGATTTGTTCATATTTTGGTGAGGATTTTTACATCTATATTTATCAAACATACTGGCCTATATTTTTCTTTTCTTGGTAGTGTCTTTGTCTGGTTTTGATATCAAGGTGATGGTGGTTTGATAGAATGAATTTGGGAGTTTTCCCTCATCTTCAGTCTTTTGAAAGAGTTTGAGAAGGATAGGTATAAGTTCTTCTTTGTGTGTTTGGTAGATTTCCCCAGTGAAGCCATCCTGTCCTGGAGTTTTGTTTGCAGGGAGTTTGTTCAATTATTGATTCTGTTTCACTTATATTGACTGGTCTGTTCAAATTATCTGTTTCTTCTTGATTCAGTTTTGGCAGTCTGTATGTTACTAGAAACTTGTCAATTTCTTCTAGTTTGTCCATTCTGTTGGCATATGACATATGTTCCTAGTATTCTCTTATGATTTTTTTTGTATTTCTGTAGTATAGATTATTATTTCTCCTCTTTTATTTTGTTTATTTGAGTCCTATGTCGTCTTCTTGGTGAGCATGGCCAGCGAGAGGTTTGTCAATTTTTTTTTATCTTTTCAAAAATCTACTTCTTGGTTTTATTGAGTTTTTCTATTTTTAAAAAATCTTTCTTTTATCTGTTTTCTCTCTGATCTTTATTATTTCCTTTCTTTTGCTCACTTGAAGTTTGGTTTTTTCTTCTTTTTCTAAACCCTTTAGGTGGTAAGTTAGGTTGTTTATTTGGGATTTTTCTTATTTTTTGAGGAAGGCCTGTATCACTATGTACTTCCCTCTTAGAACTATTTTTTAGCATTCCATAGATTTTAGAAAATTGTGCTTTTATTTTCATTTGTCTCAACCTATTTTCATTACCTTTTTTTTTAAGGGCTGGGAAGATGCTGAGATAATTTAATTAGAAACATGAGGAACTCAATCCGTTTTCTGATTTCCACTTTGATTCGTTCATTGACCCAACTGTGTTTTAGTAGGATGTTGTTCAGTCTCTGTGTTTGTATTTTTCCCATTTTTCTTCTTCTGATTGATTTCTAGTCTCATACCATTGTGGTTGGAAAAAATGCCTTATACAATTTTTGGCCTCTTAAATTTTTGGGGACTTGTTTTGTGGCCTAGCATGTGGTCTATCCTGGAGAATGTTCCTTGTACACTTAAACAGGAGGTGCATTCTGCTGTATATGGATGAATTTCCTGTAAACATCTATTAAGTCCAACAGTTCTAATGTATCATTTAAGACCCTTGTTTCCTTTTTGATTTTATGTCTGGATGATCTGTCCATATAGCTGATTCACTTTGTTATACAGCAGAAACTAACACAACATTGTAAAGCAATTATACTCCAATAAAGATGTTAAAAAAAATCGAAAAAAAAAAAAAAAAAAAAGATGTTTAAAAAAAAAAGTGGACTGTTGAAGTCCCCTACTATTACTGTATTATTGTCAGTTTTTCCCTTTATAACCGTTAATAATTGCCTTATATATTTAGGTGCTCATATATTAGGTTCATACATATTAACAATGTTATATTCTCTTGTATTGATCCCTTTATCATTATAAAATTCCCTTCTTTGTCTTTGGTTATAGACTCTGTTTTAAAGTCTACTTTGTCTGATATGAGGGTTGCTCCCCCATCTTTCTTTTCATTTCCATTTGCATGAAATACCTCTTTCCATCTCCTCACTTTCAGTCTGTGTGTGTCTTTAGCTCTCAAGTGTGTCTTTTAAGCAGCACATTGATGGGTGTTTTTTTTTTTTTTAATCCAATCAGCCACCCTTTGTCTTTTGATCAGAGCATTTAGTCCATTGCCATTTACAGTGATTATAGGTATGCAGTTATTGCCATTTTATTATTTTTTTTTCCTGGTAGTTTTGTAGTTCTTCGCTGTTCTTTCCTTTTTTTTCTTGTTGTTTGATGATTTTCTTTAGTGTTACAGTTGTGTTCCTTTCTCTCTAGTTTTTGCATATCTGTATTTTAGGTTTTTGATTAGTGGTTACCTGTGGGCTTCATATATGTTGACTTATAACTATATCTGCTTATTTTAAATGGATATTCATTTAAGTCAAAAACATTCTAAAAGATCTACATTTTTACTCCCCTCTCCCTCGTTTTGTGTTTTTGATGTCATATTTTACATCTTCATGTTTATTCCTTTACTATTTATTATAGTTATAGTTGATTCTATAATCTTTGTCTTTTAATGTTTGTACTAGCTTATTTAAGTGGGTAAACCACAGCCTTCATCATATATTTTTCTTTATGTATGGAATTTTTTCCTCTCCTGTAAGTTGTACATCTCTTTGTAGTCTTTGCTTTTCCAGTTTGAAAAGATCCTTTAACACTTTTTTTAAGATGTAACTTAGTATTGATGAACTCTTTTAGTTTTTGCTTTTCTGAGAAGTTTTTTATGTCTCGTATAATTCTAAATGATAATCTGCCTAGGTAAAATATCCTAGGTTGAAGGTTTTCCACATTCAGCACTTTATATCATGCCACTCCCTTCTTGCTTGCAAATTTTCTGCAGAAAAGTCAGTTGATAGCCTTTTGGGGTTCCCTTGTGTCTGAGTTTTTGTTGTTTTCTTGCTGCCTTTAGAATTCTCTCTTTAACTTTTACTATTTCAATTGTGGTATATCTAGGTTTGGATCTCTTTGAGTTTATCTTTTTTGGGACTTTCTGATTCCTATACCTGAATATCTCTTTTCTTCTTTGATATGTTTTCAGCCATGATTTCATCAAGCTTATTTCTACCGCTTTATCTCTCTCTTCTCATTCTGGGACTTCTATAATGCAAATGTTAGTATGCTTGATGTTGGCTCCAAAGTACCTTAAACTATTCTCAATTTAAAAAAAATTCGTTGTTCTTTTTGCTCTTCTGATTCATTGATTTCCATTATTCTATCTTCCAGATCACTTATGCATTCTTCTATATCACCTAGTCTGATGTTAATTCCTACTAGTTTGTTTTTCATTTCGGTTATTGTATTCGTTAGTTGTGACTTGTTCATTTTTCTATTTTTAGTTCTTTGTTAAAATTTTCACTGTGTTCATTTATTCTTTTCCCAAGTTTAGCTATCATTCTTATTACTAATGCTTTGAACTTGTTATGTTGTAAATTATTTATCTTTGTTTCATTAGTTGTTTTGACAGGGTTTTTTTCTTGTTCTTTAGTTTGCAACAAATGCCTTTGTTTTCTTATTTTGCTTAACTTTCTCTTTCACTATGACATTAGGTGAAGCAATTACTTATCTCAGTCTTGAAGGGGTATTCTTGTGTGGGAGCATCTCTATTCAGTCTGCGTGTGTCTGTTGGCTTTTGTGGGAGAGCTAGATTTGAAGTGAGCATGGTTCGCATCTTCATCGGGATGTGCTGTTGTCTATCACCTTGGTGGGAGGTGGGTCTGGAGATGGAGGAACCAGAGCTACGTGTGTGCTGGGGTTTCTCCTATGCTTAGTGGCTGTCTTTGACCTATCAGGGACAGGTTCAGGTCCCAAGATGCTGGAGCAGAATCTTTGAGGGTCTGATCTAAGCTCCCTCTATTTCCTCTAAGTGTACTCTCTCTCCTCTTCTAGCAACAGCATCTTTACCACAGAGGGGAGCAGCACTGGAGCAAAATGGGGCCAGAGTAGGCATTTGGCATAGGCTGGGGCATGTGCTGGGGTGATCCCAGCACAGCAGTCAGAGTTCCGGACTGCACCCCATCTGTTGCCTCCATGAACACTATTAATGGCTGCCCTCACCCCCTTTGGATGCCATACTGGGTTAGAGCTGACTCTGCTACCGCCCCCTCCCCACCAAGTGCACACTCTCCTCAGCAATGGTAGCCTTCTCCCTTTGTGGAGCTGCTCCATAGCTAGAGATGCTGGATTGGGCACTGGGCATGGGTTGGGCTATGTGCTGTGATGGTCATGGGAAACTGGCCAGAGTCCCAGGCAGTTCCATATGCTTCTTCCTCCTTGTTCCTGGGAGTTAGCAAGTATGTGTGTGCTCTTCACAAGTGGAGTCTATGTTTCTTACAGCCATCCTGTAAGTCCCACTGGTTTTAAACCAGTTAAGGGGACTCGTCTTCCCAGTGTCAGACCCCAGGGCTGGGGTGCCCAATATGTGGTTTGAACTGCTTACTACCCAGGGAGGATCTCTGAGCTTGTGTAATCCCCCTGCTCTTCTGTGTCCCTGCCTATGGGCATAGTTCCTGACCTGATCAATTCTCTTCCCATCCTACCTGACTCCGTGTGTATCTTTCTTTACAGCCTTGGTTGTATAAGAGTCTTTCTGCCAGTCTCCAGTTTATTCTCTGTAGAATTGTTCCACATGTAGATGTATTTTTGATGTGTTCATGGGGGGAGTTGAGCTAAATGTCCTCCTACTCTGCCATCTTGATCTCTTCCCTCCACAATTCTATCTACAGATTCTGCACAATCCCAATCAAAATGCTGGTATGATTTTTTTTGGAAATTAACAACCTGATTCTCACATTTACATGGAAATATAAATAACCTAGATCAGCCAAAACAACTTCAAAAAAGAACAAGGTTGGAGGACTTGCACTAGCTGATTTTCGAGTCTTATAATGCTACTGTAATCAAAACAGTGTGGTATTGGCATAAAGATAGATAACTAGATTGAGTTTTTTCAGCATCCATGAAACTGGCAGGCCAAGTTGTCAGCTTGCAAGTAGGGTAAAATCTCAGACACTTCACAGCTCTTGACACAAGGGCTTTCAAAGCTATCTGTAATGATGTATTTGTTAAACTGGTTGTAAGTACATGGATGCTCTTTTAATGTTTGTCCTTTACATCTTACATATACATTATATATAATTTTTGTATGATATATTTAATAATAAAAGTTAAAAATACTAAAATGATTTGGGAAAATTCAGTAAATCCATGTCACTAGAAATGTTGCTGTCAACCCAAACTGGGTTATTACAACCAGTATCATTTAATCCATACAACAATATTATGAAGTAGCTCGTATTATTCTCATTTTATAAATGAGGTAACAGAGGCTTAAAGAAGTTAGGTAATGCCCCAGAATGGTAGAGTCTGCATTTGAATCCAGGTCTCTTTGTCCCTAGAACCAGTACTTGCCCCCACTGTATCCGGCTACCTCTGTATGAAACAGGTTAAAATGCAAAAGCGTGTATTCAACAGGTTATTTGGCATCATATAAACAGCACACACAGCACAAAATACCTAACATTTTTCTCTTCGTCACCTCTCCTCATGCTCCCTATAAGATTAGCAGGCAGGCAGAAACATAAAGCCCTAGCCTCAGTTTTCACTTTTACTGGGGCTTTCAGGTCAAGCAGACAGCTTACCTCCCTCTGATCTCACAAATGGCCTAATGCCCAGTTCAGTCATAAAAACTTCGTCCAAACCAGAGTTTCCTAACCTGATGGGGGTTGTGAGCTCCTTTGAGATTCTGAAGAAAGCTAGACTCACTGTCCAGAAATCTGCACATACCTGCAGAATTTTGCACAAAAATGGAAGAGTTTCATAGGGCCCTTTAAAGTTCTGAGGTTTGCATCTGAGATGAAAATATTAGGGTCTGGCACTGCAAAGAAAGTGACAGTGAAATCTGAGACACAGGGTGAGCACCAAGCCTAGCACCCTGGCTCTGACAGAAATTTGATGAGTCCTTTTCAAATGTGGGGTTGCCTGTGGTTGTCTTCTCTTCCATATTAAGGCATATTCCTATAAAAAGTTTGATGCAAGAAGCTTAAGTTTAAATTCCTACCTGGACTCCTACCTGATTTGCGCTAAGAAAGATAAGTTCCATCATAGCATTATGTATTTTGTACACTCCACTGTCCACTGGTGGTCAAGGAAAAATCTTTTTTCTTGAGTATTTGGATATTGGAGATGGCTATTACTTCCTGGAGGAGGATAGCTCACTCTGAATTTCAGAATAGGGTCTTCTCTCTAGGCATTGTTTACTTTCAATTTTGATTTTTCAAAACTCATGTATTCCACTAAAATTTTGATGAAATCTTTTTGGGGTTCATGGTGAAGCAGTGGCCTACAGGGAAGAATACTAGACAAAGAGTCAGGACCTGCCACTAACTTGCTGTTATTGTTACTGAAGGTAAAGCACATTGCCTTTGTGTTCTCTGTAATTTCATCTGCAACATGAAGGGATTGTACTGTTATCAGAGCTTTTCAAACCTCTTACATTTTTTTTTTAGTAGTGAAAACTTTTTGCATTGAAATCTTGTGCAGAATGTGGATATGTAAACAAATAAAAGTAGAGCTGCTGTGATCAAAAAAGTGAGGATAGTGATGATGAGGGGTCAGACTTCCTCCCACCTTCTCACCCTCTACACCACCAACACATCCACGAAACATTTCCACAGAGTGTAGTTTGAAAACATTTGATCTAGAGAGCAACAGCATGTGATGGTCAAGAGCATGTGCTTTGGAGTCAAGCACCTATGGGTTCCAATATAGGCTTTACCACTTAATAGCTCTGTGCCCTTGGGCAAACCACTTAACCTCTCTATTCCCCAGTTTCCTTGTCTGACAAGTGAGGATGATAAATAGCTCTTACCCCATAGGGTGATTGTAAAGATTTAATGAGTTAATACATGTAAAGTGATTAGTCCAGTGCCTGACACACAGTAAGTGCTCAATAAATGTTTGCTTTTATTACTATTATTGATCTATATGATTTTAAAGCAAGGTGTGGCTCATGAAAAATTAGGCCATCCAAATTTCCCATTCTGCTCTCTTGCTCAATAACACCTTTCTTCCTATTCCATGCTAGAGCTGATGTAACGAGATTGGTAAAAAGGACTTCCCAATCTCTCTAATGTTTTAGCTAAACTATAATAACTATAATAAATGGATGTAGTGAAAAATTAGTCACATAGCAGACTGAGCTATAACTGTAGACTTTCCTTTTTTTTTTTAAGTTGTGGAGTGCTTTTATTTTTCTAAATGAAATATTACTCTGAAATTCAGTATATAGCAAATGAGTGGAGGTACTCTAATTGAAGCAGAATGGAAGAGGGACCACTACCTTCTATGTCTTCTCAACACTGACAACACCACCCTCCTCATATACACATACACTCTGGAGAACTCAGAGGAACTCCAGTGTCTTGTGGAGCAATGTCTGAAAACCGCTGAAACACTAAGAGACTTCCAAAACTTAGGTTCTCTGGAACTAATTTATTTTAGACTTGGACATACAATTTGAGGTTTTTCATATGCCCATCATTTCAAGGAAAGTACAGATTCTAGACAATACAGATCATTTTTACACCCATTGAATGAGAAAGTGAGGGCTCCCTGTCCTACTACTGTGATCTCTCTTGAGTCTCTCTACTCTGAACTCCCATAATACTTTAAAAAATAACAGATTTGTGGATGTGTATGTGGCATACAATAAACTGTACATATTAAAAGTGTACAGTTTAATATGTTTTCACTTATGTCTACACTCGTGAAACCATTACTGCCATAAAGATAGTGAACATATCCATCATCGCCCAAAGTTTCAACAGGCCCCTTTGGTATACCCTCCCAGTCCTTGGAAACTGATTTTGGTCAATATACATTAGTTTACATTTCCAAAATTTGTATATAAATGGAATCATACAGTATGTACTCTTTTTTTCTGTGGGGGGGGGGTCTGGATTCTTTAACTCGATTGTCATTATTTTGAGATACATCTAAATGTCGTTTAGTGTGTATCAACAATTTATTACCTTCCTGTAAAAATTTTTTTTATTTAATTTTTATTTTATATTGGGTACAGTTGATTTACAATGTTGTGTTAGTTTTAGGTTATATCAAAGTGATTCAGTTATACATATACATATATCAATTCTTTTTCAGATTCTTTTGCCATATAAGTTATTACAAAATATTGAGTAGAGTTCTCTGTGCTGTAGAGTCAGTAGGTCCTTCTTTTTTCGTTTCTTGTTTTGAATTTTATTTTTATTCTTTTATACAGCAGGTTCTTATTAGTTATCCATTTTATACATATTAGTGTATATATGTCAATCCCAAGCTCCCAGTTCATCACACCACCACCACCAACCCCCACCACTTTCCCCCCTTGGTGTCCATACGTTTGTTGTCTACACTTGTGTCCCTATTTCTGTCCTGCAAACCGGTTCATCTGTACCATTTTTCTAGGTTCCAATATATGCGTTAATATATGATATTTGTTTCTCTCTTTCTGACTTACTTCACTCTGTATAACAGTCTCTAGATCGATCCACGTCTCTAAAATGACCTAATTTTGTTCCTTTTTATGGCCGAATAATATTCCATTGTATATATGTACCACATCTTCTTTACCATTTGTCTGTTGATGGGCATTTAGGTTGCTTCCATGACCTGGCTATTGTAAATAGTGCTGCAATGAACATTGGGGTTCATGTGTCTTTTTGAATTATGGTTTTCTCAGGGTATATGCCCAGTAGTGGGATTGATGGGTTATATGGAAATTATATTTTTAGATTTTTAGGGAACCTCCATACTGTTCTCCATAGTGGCTGTATCAATTTACATTCCCACCAACAGTGTAAGAGGGTTACCTTTTCTCCACACCCTCTCCAGCATTTGTTGTTTGTAGATTTTCTGATGATGCCCATTCTAACTGGTGTGAGGTGATACCTCATTGTAGTTTTGATTTGCATTTCTCTAATAATTAGTGATGTTGAGCAGATTTTCATGTGCTTCTTGGCCATCTATATGTCTTCTTTGGAAAAATGTCTATTTAGGTCTTCTACCCTTTTTTGGATTGGGTTGTTTGTTTTTTTAATATTCAGCTGCATGAGCTGTTTATATATTTTGGAGATTAATCCTTTGTTCATTCATTTGCAAATATTTTCTCCCATTCTGAGGGTTGTCTTTTCATCTTTTTTACAGTTTCCTTTGCTTTACAAAAGATTTTAAGTTTCATTAGGTCCTATTTGTTTATTTTTGGTTTTATTTCCATTACTCTAGGAGGTGGATCAAAGAAGATCTTGCTGTGATTTATGTCAAAGAGTGTTCTGCCTATGTTTTCCTCTAAGAGTTTTATGGTGTCCAGTCTTACATTAAGGTCTTGAATCCATTTTGAGTTTATTTTTGTGTACGGTGTTAGGGAGTGTTCTAATTTCATTCTTTTACATGCAGCTGTCCGGTTTTCCCAGCACCACTTATTGAAGAGACTCTTTTTTCTCCATTGTATATCCTTCCCTCCTTTGTCATATTAGTTGACCATAGGTGTGTGGGTTTATCTATGGGCTTTCTATCCTGTTCCATTGATCTACATTTCTGTTTTTGTGCCAGTACCATATTGCCTTGATTACTGTAGCTTTGTAGTATAGTCTGAAGTAAGGGAGTCTGATTCCGCCAGCTCAGTTTTTTCCCCTGAAGACTGCTTTGGCTACTTGGGATTTTTGTGTCTCCATACAATTTTTAAGATTTTTTGTTCTAGTTCCATTAAAAATGCCATTGGTAATTTGATAGGGATTGCATTGAATACGTAGATTGCTTTGGGTAGTATAGTCATTTTAACAGTACTGATTCTTCCAATCCAAGAACATAGTATATCTCTCCATCTGTTGGTATCATCTTTAATTTCTTTCATCGGTGTCTTATAGTTTTCTGCATACAGGTCTGCTGTCTCCCTAGGTAGGTTTATTCCTAGGTATTTTATTCTTTTTGTTGCAAAGGTAAATGGGAGTGTTTCCTTAATTTCTCTTTCATATTTTTCATCATTAGTGTATAGGAATGCAAGAGATTTCTGTGCATTAATTTTGTATCCTGCAACTTTCCCAAATTCATTGATTAGCTCTAGTAGTTTTCTGATGGCATCTTTAGGATTCTCTATGTATAGTATCATGTCATCTGCAAACAGTGACAGTTTTACTTCTTCTTTTTCAATTTGTATTCTTTTTATTTCTTTTTCTTCTCTGATGGCCATGGCTAGGACTTCCAAAACTATGTTGAATAATAGTGGTGAGAGTGGACCTCCTTGTCTTGTTCCTGATCTTAGAGGAAATGCTTTCAGTTTTTCACCATTGAGAATGATGTTTGCTGTGGCTTTGTAGTATATGGCCTTTATTATGTTGAGGTAGTTTCCCTCTATGCCCACATTCTGGAGAGTTTTTATCATAAATGGGTGTTGAATATTGTCAAAAGCTTTTTCTGCATCTATTGAGATGATCATATAGTTTTTATTTTTCAATTTGTTAATATGGTATATCACATTGATTGATTTGCATATATTGAAGAATCCTTGCATCCCTGAGATAAATCCCACTTGGTCATGGTGTATGATCCTTTAAATGTGTTGTTGGATTCTGTTTGCTAGTATTTTGTTGAGGATTTTTGCATTTATATTCAGCAGTGATATTGGTCTGCAATTTCCTTTTTTGTAGTATCTTTATCTGGTTTTGGTATCAGGGTGATGGTGGCCTCATAGAATGAGTTTGGGAGTGTTCCTTCCTCTGCAGTTTTTGGAGGAGTTTGAGAAGGATGGGTGTTAGCTCTTCTCTAAATGTTTGATAGAATTCATCTGTGAAACCATCTGGTCCTGGCCTTTTGTTTATTGGAAGATTTCTAATCTCAGTTTCAATTTCATTACTTGTGATTGGTCTGTTCATATTTTCTATTTCTTCCTGGTTCAGTCTTGGAAAATTATACCTTTCTAAGAATTTGTCCATTTCTTCCAGGTTGTCCATTTTATTGGCATAGAGATGCTTGTAGTAGTCTCTTAGGATGCTTTGTATTTCTGCGGTGTCTGTTGTAACTTCTCCTTTTTCATTTCTAATTTTATTGATTTGAGTCCTTTCCCTCTTTTTCTTGATGAGCCTTGCTAATGGTTTATCAATTTTGTTTATCTTCTCAAAGAACCAGCTTTTAGTTCTATTGATCTTTGCTATTTTTTTCTTTGTTTCTATTTCATTTATTTCTGCTCTGATCTTTATGATTTCTTTCCTTCTACTAACTTTGGGTTTTGTTTGTTCTTCTTTCTCTAGTTCTTTTAGGTGTAAGGTTAGATTGTTTATTTGAGATGTTTGTTGTTTCTTGAGGTAAGATTTTTTGCTAAAAATTTCCCTCTCAGAACTGATTTTTCTGCATCTCATACGTTTTGTATTGTCGTGGTTTCACTGTTATTTGTCTCTAGGTATTTTTTGATTTCCTCTTTGATTTCTTCAGTAATCTCTTGGTTAGTTAGTAACGTATTTTTTAACCTCCATGTGTTTGTGTTTTGTATGTTTATTTCCCTGTAATTGATTTCTAATCTCATAGCATTGTAGTCAGAAAAGATGCTTGATATGATTTAAATTTTCTTAAATTTACTGAGACTTGATTTGTGACCCAGGATGTGATCTGTCCTGGAGAATGTTCCGTGTACACTTGAGAAGAAAGTGGAATCTGCTGCTTTTGGTTGGAATGTCCTATAGATATCAATTAAATCTGTCTGTTCTATTGTGTCATTTAAAGCTTGTGTTTCCTTTTTAATTTTCTCTTTGGATGATGTGTCCATTGGTGTTCGTGAGGTGTTAAAGTCCCCCACTATTACTGCGTTACTGTTGAGTTCCTCTTTTAGAGCTGTTAGCAGTTGCCTTATGTATTGAGGTGCTCCTGTGTTGGGTGCATATATATTTATAATTGTTGTATCTTCTTCTTGGATTGATTCCTTGATCATTATGTAGTGTCCTTCCTTGTCTCTTGTAACATTCTTTATTATAAAGTCTGTTTTATCTGGTATGAGTCTTGTTACTCCAGCTTTCTTTTGATTTCCATTTGCATGGAATATCTTTTTCCATCCCCTCACTGTCAGTCTGTATGTGTCCGTAGGTCTGAAGTGGGTGTCTTGTAGACAGCATATATATGGGCCTTGTTTTTGTATTCATTCTGCGAGCCTGTGTCTTTTGCTTGGAGCATTTAATCCATTCACGTTTGAAGTAATTATCGAGATGTTTGTTCCTGTTACCATTTTCTTAATTGTTGTGGGTTTGTTTTTGTAGGTCCTTTTATTCTCTTGTGTTTCCCACTAGAGAAGTTCCTTTAGCATTTGTTGTAGAGCTGGTTTGGTGGTGCTGAATTCTCTTAGCTTTTACTTATCTGTAAAGCTTTTGATTTCTCTGTCCAATCTGAATGAGATCTTTGCCAGGTAGAGTAATCTTGGTTGTAGGTTGTTCCCTTTCATCACTTTAAATATACCATGCCACTCCCTCTGGCTTGTAGAGTTTCTGCTGAGAAATCAGCTGTTAACCTTATGGGAGTTCCCTTGTATGTTATTTGTCATTTTTCCCTTGTTGCTTTCAATAATTTTTCTTTGTCTTTAATTTTTGTCAGTTTGATTACTTTGTGTCTCGGTGTGTTTCTCCTTGGGTTTATCCTGCCTGGGACTCTGCACTTCCTGGAGTTGGGAGGCTATTTCCTTTCCCATGTTAGGGAAGTTTTCGTCTATCATCTCTTCAAATATTTTCTCGGGTCCTTCCTCTCTCTCTTCTCCTTCTGACACCCCTATAATGAGAATGTTGGTGCGTTTAATGTTGTCCCAGAGGTCTCTTAGGCTGTCTTCATTTCTCTTCATTCTTTTCTCTTTATTCTGTTCCATGGCAGTGAATTCCACCATTCTGTTTTCCAGGTCACTTATCCGTTCTTCTGCCTCAGTTATTCTGCTATTGCTTCCTTCTAGTGTAGTTTTCATTTCAGTTATTGTATTGTTCATCTCTGTTTGTTTTTTCTTTAATTCTTCTAGGTCTTTGTTAAACGTTTCTTGTATGTTCTCGATCTTTGCCTCCATTCTTTTTTCCAGGTCCTGTTTCATCTTCACTGTCATTTTTCTGAATTCTTTTTCTGGAAGGTTGCCTATCTCCACTTCATTTAGTTGTTTTTCTGGGGTCTTATCTTGTTCCTTAATCTGGTACATAGCCCTCTGCCTTTTCATCTTGCCTGTCTTTTGTGAATGTGGTTTTTGTTCCACAGGCTGCAGGATTGTAGTTCTTCTTACCTCAGCTGTCTGTCCTCTGGTGGATGAGGCTATCCAAGAGGCTTAAATACTTTTTGTGATGGGAGAGCCTGGTGGTGGGTAGAGCTGGGTGTTGCTCTGGTGGGCAGTGCTCAGTAAAATTTTAATCTACTTGTCTGCTGATGGGATAGGTAGGGCTGGGTTCCCTCACTGTTGGCTCTTTGGCCTGAGGTGACCCAACACTGGAGTCTGCCCGGCTCTTTGGTGGGGCTAAAGGTGGGCTCTGGGAGGGCTCACACCAAGGAGTACTTTCCAGAACTTCTGCCACCAGTGTCCTTGTCCTCACAGTGAGCCACAGCCCCCCCACCATAGGAGACCCTCCAACATTAGCAGGTAGGTCTAGTTCAGTCTCCTATGGGGTCACTGCTCCTTCCCCCTGGGTCCTTATGTGCACACTACTTTGTGTGTGCCCTCCAAGAGTGGAGTCTCTGTTTCCCCCAGTCCTGTCGAAGTCCTGCAATCAAATCCTGCTAGCCTTCAAAATCTGTTTCTCTAGGAATTCCTCCTCCAGTTGCTGGACCCCCAGCTTGGGGAGCCTGATGTGGGGCTCAGAACCTTCATTCCAGTGGGTGGACTTCTGTGGTATAAGTGTTCTCCAGTTTGTGAGTCACCCACCCAGCAGTTCTGGGATTTGGTTTTATTGTGATTGCGCCCCTCCTACCATCTCATTGTGGCTTCTCCTTTGTCTTTGGATGTGGGGTATGTCTTTTGGTGATTTCCAGTGTCTTCTTTTCAATGATTGTTCAGCAGTTAGTTGTGATTCCGGTGCTCTTGCAAGAGGGTGTGAGCGCACGTCCTTCTACTCTGTCATCTTGAACCAATCTCAGTCAGCAATTTATTACTCTTATTAGCAGTATTCTGTTGTATGGCTATACCCGTTTGTTAATCCACTCGCATGTGGATGGACAGTTGAGTCATTTCCACTATTTAACTATCACATATATAGTTGTTATGAGGATTTATATACAAATTTTTATATGGACACTTGCTGTCATTTCTCTTGGGTAGATACCTGGGAATAAAATGGCTGAATTATATCATAGTTGTATACTTAACTTTTTACATTTTAAGAAATTGCCAAAGTATCCTCAAAAGTATTAAGACTTTAAATTTCCAGCAACATTGTATGAGAGTTCCAATTGCTTGAAATCACCACCGACACTTGGTAAGGTCAACCTTTTTAATTTTAAGCATTCTAATATGTGTGAAATTGTATCTTATTAATCTGCATTTCCCTAGTGATTAATGTTGTTGAGCATCTTTTCATATGCTTATTGGTCATTTGTATATTTTCTTTGTTGAACTGCTGGTTCAATTTTTTGATCATTTAAAAAATTGAGTCAGTGTTTTCCTCATTATGGAGTTTTGAGGGTTATTTATCATATATGCTTTGCAATGATTTTTCTGCCAGTTTATAACTTGTCTTTTCATCCCCTTACCAGTATCTTTTTAAGAAGGGGAGGTATAATTTTGATGAAATCTAATTTATCAGTTGTTTAGTGTGGACTGTCGTTTTGGTATTGTATCCAAGATATCTTTGCCTAACCCATGGTCAAAAAAAATATTCTCCTATGTTTTTTCTAGAAGTTTTAAAGGTTTTTACATTTAAGTCTCTGATCCATTTTGAGTTAATTTTTGTATATGGTATGGGATAAGGATGGATGTTCCTTTTTTTTTTCGCATATAGACGTTCAGTTATATGAGGACTATTTACTGAAAACACTATCTTTCTCCATTGAATTGCTCTTGAACTTTTGTCAAAACTCATTGAACATATATGTGTGGGTCTATTTCTTGGTTTTATATTTTGCTCCATTGACCCATTTATGCATTCTTACATGAATATCACACTGTCTTGATTACTGTATAAAACGTCTTACAGTTACCCAGTGTTTATTCTCCAACTTAGCTCTTTTTTTCCAAAGTCTTTTTGTTATTCTAAGTTTTCATTTGCAAATTAACTTTAGAATCAGCTCTATCTACAATAAATATTACAAGAATTTTCCAACTATTAAAAAAAATACTTCTAAACTTACTAAAAGAGTTGCAAAAATGGCTCATAATATGCCCATTTATGCTTTGCCCAGGTTCTACTAGTATCTTACATATCTATGATACAATGGTCAAAACTAAGAAATTAATGTGAGTACAATACTATTAACTATAGACTTTATTTAGATTTATCCTGTTTTCTACTTATGTCCATTTATTGTTTCAGAATCCAAACCAGGATATCATATTGCATTTTGTTGTCTTTCCAGTCCATGGTAGTTCCTCAGTCTTTCTTGTTTCTTATGGCCTTCACACTTTTGAAGAGTACTTCTCAAGTATTTTGTTGAATGTCCCCTCAGTTTGAGTTTGTATGATATTTTCACATTATTAGACCAAGGTAGTAGATTTGGAGAAAGAATACCACAGAGGTAAAGTGCTTTTCTCATCATGCAATATCAAGGGTTACATGATATCAAAATGACTTATCATTGGTAATGTTAACCTTGACCATTTGGGTAAGGTGGTGTCTGATAGATTTCTCCACTGAAAGGTACTTTTTTTCTGTTTCCATACTTTGTTAATTAAAAGAAAAACATTAATTCCAGCCAACACTCAAGGGGATAGAAATTAAGCTCCTTCTATCTCCAGGAGGGAGGAGTATCAAAAAATTATGGGCATATGTTAAAACCAACACAGTAATTAATAAATATTACTTGGAGGCTATGTAAATATCTTGTTTCTCAAAGCTTTACCCACTAATTAATCAGTGGATTTTGCCTGCAGAAGTTGTTACTGTTGTGTTATAATTGTTATTTTCTATTTCTCCTATCACTTCTACATTTTTAATTTAAATTATTCAGTAAGGAAGAGCCGTTACTTCTCTTCCATTTACTTTTTCAGTCATTTATATATTTTAGTCTGGACTCATAGATATTTATTGTATTCTTTGGGCTATAATCCAACACTATCATTACTTAGCTTGTTGCTCAAGTTGTCCAAATTTTGGCCATTGAAAGCTCTTTCGTGTCATATCCTGTGTCCTTTTGACATGGCCCTATCTTTTGTTTTTCTAAGCACTTTGTTACTTTTTTTGCACAATAAGATGATCCAGGCACCTTGTATTTTCCCTGTCCCAGCCCTAAAATCAGACACTTCTCCAAGGAGCCCTGGTTCCTTTGACTGGAGAATATTAGAAATGAATATTTGGGCTCTAGGTGTGCTCATTGCTGATTGGGTGTCACTTCTTCTAGTTCCTCTGAGCAAACAGAGTTGGGAGATGTGTTCACTCTTTGTGATGTACAGTTCTATGAGGTTTGAGAAATGCATAGTTATATATTCACCCCCACAGTATGATATAGAACAGTCATAGCACAGTGTTGTGTCTTTGTAGTAAATTCCTTCTTCACACGTGCAATCTCATACTGGGGTTTTGATTGTGATTGCATGTACTCTATAGATCAATTTAGGGAGAATCAACATCTAAATATTGAATCTTCTAACCCATATACGGAGTATATGTTTCTATTTATTTAGGTCTTTGTTTTCTCTCAGCAATGTTTTGCAGTTTTCGGTGTACAGCTCTTACACATACATTGTCAGATTTATCCCTAAGTATTTAATACGTTTTGATGCTTTTGCAAATGGTATTTCTACTTTTATTTCAATTTTGTGCGTTAATTGTTAATCTATGAAAAGACAATTTCTATATTGATATTTTATTTGCAATCTTACTAAACCCACACATTGGTTCTAGTTGCTTTTTTGTAGATTCCATCAAAATTTCTACATAGGTAATCAGGTCATTCACAAATAAAAGATGGTTTTGCATCTTTCTTTCCAATCTTGATAACTTTTATTGCATTTTTTCTAATTGTAGTTAATAAAACCTCCAGTACACTGTTTAAAAGAAGCAGAGAGTATGAATATGCTTTTCTTATTGCTGATCTCAGGGAAAAAATATCAGTCTTTCACCATTAAGTATGATGTTAGCTGTAAGTTTTACACTGATGTCCTTATCAGGTTGAGGAGTTGGGTAAGTTTTCCTTTTATTCTGAACTTGTTGAGACTTTTCCTCAGTATAGATGTTGAAATTTTGTAAATATTTTTGCATTGATTAAGATGATCATATGGTTTTACTTTTTTTGGTTTGTCTTATATAATACAGCCACTCCAGCTTTGACTATTGTTAGCAAGGTGTATCCATCATTGTACTTTTATCTTATTTGTGGGTTTTTTTAATTTGAAGAGTTTTTCTTGAAGACAGCATACAGTTGGGTCTTGTTACTGTATCCAATCTTATAATCGCAGCCTTTTAATTGGGATGTTTAGACAATCTACATTTAATGTGATTATTGATATGGCTAAGTTTAAACCTCTCCTCTTACTCTTTGTTTTTCATTTGTCATATGTATTCTTTGTTTCCTTTCCTGTTTTTCTCTGTTTGTTTTTTGGCTTTCTTTTGGATTACTTGAAATTTTAAAATTCAATTTAATCTTCTTTATTGGCTTACTTTAACTCTTTGTAATTTTATTC
This sequence comes from Leucopleurus acutus, assembly GCF_964270905.1. Taxonomy (NCBI): domain Eukaryota; kingdom Metazoa; phylum Chordata; class Mammalia; order Artiodactyla; family Delphinidae; genus Leucopleurus; species Leucopleurus acutus. The sequence continues at coordinate 97,354,636 of NC_139148.1, forward strand.
GTTTCTTTGGGGTTTATAGGATACATCTTTAACTAATCACAGTCCTTTCTTTTCCTTTTTTACAATTGAAGTATAGTTATTTACAATGTTTTGCTAGTTTCTGGGGTAAGGCAAAGTGATTCAGATATATATATGTGTGCATATATATATATATTCTTTTTCATATTCTTTTCCATTATGCTATATTATAAGATATTGTATACAGTTCCCTGTGCTATACAGTGGGACCTTGTTGTTTATCTATTTTTAATTAATTAATTAATTTTGGCGGGGCTGTGTTGAGTCTTTGTTGCTGCGCACGGGCTTTCTCTAGTTGTGCCGAGTGGGGGTTACTCTTTGTTGCAGTATGCAGGCTTCTCATTGCGGTGGCTTCTCTTGTTGTGGAGCATGGGCTTTAGGCATGTGGGCTCCAGTAGTTGTGGCACACATGCTCAGCAGTTGTGGTTCATGGGCTTAGTTGCTCCGTGGCATGTGGAATCATGGACCAGGACAGGGCTCGAACTGGACCAGGGCTCAAACCCATGTCCCCTGCGTTGGCAGGTGGATTCTTAACCACTGCGCCACCAGGGAAGTCCCTGTTTATCTATTTTCTATATAGTAGTGTGTATCTGCTAATTCCAAACTCCTAATTTAACCCTCCTCCACTTTCCCCTTTAGTAACTCTAAGTTTCTTTTTTATGTCTGTGGGTCTATTTCTGTTTTGTAGATAAGTTCATTTGTATCATTTTTTTAGATTCCACATATAAGTGATATCATATGATATTTGTCTTTCTCTGTCTGACTTCACTTAGTATGATAAGCTGTAGGTCCATCCATGTTGCTGCAAATAGCGTTATTTCATTCTTTTTATGGCTGAGTAATATTTCATTGTATTTATATACCACATCTTCTTTTCCATTCATCCGTGGAGGGACATTTATATTGCTTCCAGGTCTTGGCTATTGTAAATAGTGCTGCTATGAACGTTGGGGTGCATGTATCTTTTCGAATTAGAGTTTTCTTCAGATATGTGCCCAGGAGTGGGATTTCTGGATCATATGGTAACTCTGTTTTTAGGTTTTTTTTATGGAACCTCCATACTGTGTTCTCCATAGTTGCTGCACCAATTTACATTCCCACCAACAGTGTGGGGGGATTCCCTTTTATTCAAACCCTCTCCAGCATTTCTTACTTGTAGACTTTTTGATGATAGCCATTCTGGCCAGTGTGGGGTGTGGTGCTCTTTATTTCTTTGTGTAGATCCAGATACCCATCTAGTATAGTTTTTCTTCTACCTGACAGACTTTCTTTAACATTACTTGTAGTGTGGGTCTGCTGGTGATGAGTTGTGTCAGCTTTCGTGTGCATGAAAACATCTTTGTTTTCCCCTCATTTTAAGATTTTTTATTGTGATAAAACATACATAACGTAAAATTTACCATTTTAACCATTTTTAACTATACAGTTCAGTGGCATTGAGTACATTCACATTGTTGTGCAACCGTCATCCCCATCCATATCCAGAATTTTTTCATCTTTTTCAACTGAAACTCTGCACCCATTAAACACTAAATTTCCACTCCCTCCATCTGCCCCTGGAAGCCACGATTCACCTTTCTGTCTCTATGAATTTGACTACTTTAGATACTTCATGTAAGTGGTATCATACAATATTTGCCTTTCTGTGAGTGACTTATTTCACTCAGCATAATGTCCTCAATGTTCATCGTGTTGTATAGTATGTATCAGAATTACCTTACTTTTTAAAGCTGAATAATATTCCATTATATATATATATATATAATGTTGCTGTGAACCTGGGTGTACAAAAATCTGTTCAGTTCTCTGCTTTTGTTTCTTTTGGGTACATACCCAGGAGTATATGGATTTGTTCCTTTTATTTTTGGAAGATATTTTCTTTTTCCTTTTTTTTTTTTTTGTATTTTAAAGATGACGCTCCACTGTTTGGCTGTCATTGTTTTTTTTGTTTCTCTACATAACGTGTCTTTTTTTCCCCTGACAATCTGATTATGATGTATTTTGGTCTGGTATTTTTTTTTTTTTTTTTGGTTTGAGTTTCCCTGAGGTTCTTGGATATATGGTGTTATGTTTTCAACAAATGTGGAAAGTTTTTGGTTGTTACCTTCAAATGTTTTCTCTACACTTCCTCTCTCTCCTCTACTCTTTTTGTGTTTTATTTTGGATACTTTATATTGCTGTGTATTCAGATTTACTAATCTTTTTGTATTCAGTATCTAGTCTGCCATTAATTATATCTAGTAGAATATTCTGTGTAGCACATTGTAGTTTTCATCTCTACAAATTTGATTTAGGTCTTTTTTATATCTTCCATATCTTTATTTAACTTTAATATATATAGAATATGGTTATTATAATTTTTTAAATGTCCTTTTCTGCTAATTCTAAGGTCTGTTTCAGCAGTGGGTCAGTTTTGGTGAGTTGATTTATTTTCTCATTATGGGTCATCTTTCCCTGCTACTTTGCATACCTGGTAATTTTTTATTGGATGCCAGATTGTGAGTTTTACTTTGCGGGTGTTGGATACATACATACATATATATATTTGTATTCTTATACATATTCTTCAGCTTTGATTTGGAATGTAGTTACATCACTTAGGAAGAAAATGATACTTGCAGGTCTGTCTTTCAGGATTTGTTAGGCAGAACTGGAGTTATATTCAGTCTAGGACTAATTGTTTCCCACTACTAAAGATAGACCCTTCTGTCAGTAAAAGATCAGGGTCTGCGCAATTGCCTGGATTGGCCATGCCCAAGGCAGGGTTCTGAGGAGACTAAACAATGGCCCTGTTTTAAGGCAATGAATGAGTTTTCCTTGTTCTAATCAGTTCAACCAGACCATGGAATAGGAGACTAAAAAGCTATTGGAGTTTGAAAGTCCTGTGATTAGTGTGTGTTTCTGTGTATGTATGTATATAATTGGTGTGTAAGCACTATATCTTGTTTAAGCTGAATAGTAGATGACTTCATCTTCCATTTATGGCTTATGTTAACATACATGAAGGCATATTCTGGCAATAGAGGAGAATGCTTTAGATGTTATTACCATTATTGAATATTTAGTGGTTATGATGGGATGTGTGGTATGGGGCTGATGCAGGATAAGTCAGTCAGAAAGCTGTGAACTCTCTATGACTTTACATGCCAAGATTGGTGGTTAAAGACACCCCCAAATTATTCTGAGATAAACTTAGGAAATTTGTTTACAGATTTAAAACAAATCAGTCCCAAACAAGAATTAAGTAGAAAATATAAAACAGGCTGCAGTCAGCTTCCACATGTCTATGTTATAGGTCTTGCTTTTGCCATTATTGTTGTTACTCTGTAATTCTGTATGTGTGGATTCAGCACCCAAGAGGCTATTATCTCCTGTCATCCTCAGAATGATCTAAAAACGTAATTAAAAATGTAAACTTACAGGCCTCACTCCATACCTACTGAATCAAAATCTCTGGGTGTGGGGCATAGGAATCTACATTTTTAACAAGCTGCCCAGAGGTTTCCATGGCAGTCTGATAATTTTTTTTTAAAGTACTTCTACAGAACTAATATTATTGAAAGGAAAGAATTTCCTAAGTACAAATCAGTACCTTTAGTGTTAATCCTTAAATGTTCCCAGATATAGAATCTTCTAACCTTGGATTTAATCTTATATTTGTATTTTGGTTCAGTGCTTGTGTTTAACTCACTAACATCTTCTCTTGGGGATGAGAGTCCTACAAAAACAGTATCAGCTTTAGTGTTTCTGTTCAGTTGGGATTCAAAGTATATCTAGTTTGCTTCTTGCACCTCCTAATTAACTCTTTTATAGTCGGAGGGGGTATATTCACTTTTCTTAATATGTCACCTGGAGGGCTTGTTAAACCACACATCACTGGGCCTCACCCCCAGAGCTTCTGATTCCCTAGACCTGATTTGGAGGCCCATAATTTGCATTTCTAACAGGTTCCTGGGGGATACTGTTGCTGCAGGTCTAGTGATCACACTTGGAGAACCAGAGTTAAAAAAACCGACTTAGGATTTGGATCAGCTAAAAATGGTTCTGAAACCTCGCTGCACATTGCAATCACATGGGAAGCTTAAACAACATACTAGTGCCTGGAACTTACTCCAGATTAATTAAATCAGAATTCTGGGAGTGATGCCTAGGTATGTCTTAATATTCACAGTTGATTCTAATGTGAATCATTGTGCTACAAAGTACAGGCCAAATTCCCTTCTATTCCTCCACTACTTCTCTCCTGTGTAGCTGAATAACGAATGGAACTAGTGAAAATCCCTTTCACTTATTGCTTCCTCCATTGGACAACTTCTCTCATTGTACAATGTTGCCCAGGGCCAATCCTGCTCTTTAATGCCTCCTTTGACCTATTTCCAGGGTTCCCCATGCTGACTTGGAGCGAGTTTGCACATCAGCATGCTCTTCCCTTTCTTTCCTGTGTCTCTGGTTCTACAAGTCAGTATCTTTCTGTAGCAATAAGCCATTCATAATCAGAACTATTATCCTGAAGGGCTCTGAGCAGGAGTTCTTCTCCTATACAGTATTTGCAACAGGTGATGTTTTTAACCTCTTTATTTATAGCATCCTCCTTAACTGGAATGTGCCAATCAAGTGACACTAGTTGGAATATCTTAATCATTGTACATTCATCACAACCATGGTTAGGAACAGTAGTTTTGATCATGATGGATCCTTTCTCATTCAAGTATTGTAGACTGGAGAAACCACAGTTTTGCCCTTAAAATAAGACTTTCAGGGCTTCCCTGGTGGCGCAGTGGTTGAGAGTCCGCCTGCCGATGCAGGGGACACGGGTTTGTGCCCCGGTCCGGGAGGATCCCACATGCCGCGGAGCGGCTGGGCCCGTCCATGGCCGCTGAGCCTGCGTGTCCGGAGCCTGTGCTCCGCAACGGGAGAGGCCACAACAGTGAGAGGCCCGCGTACCACACACACAAAAAAGACTTTCAGAGAGCTATATGGATGCTTAATTTACCTGTTAAGGTCAAGGTGGGGTGAACAGCAGTTTCTTCACAGACTCCCTATGGTCTTATCTAGGATGTGGACTTTATTTTGGAAGGAGACTTCACAGAGACAGGCAGGACATGTTGGGACCCAGTCAAGTCTCCAGTGAGATTTCCATTTTCATTCATGTACTTAACAAATATTTGCTGAGGGCTTACTGTGACAGGTACTCTTTTAAGTGCTAGGGATAGAGCAGTGGCTAAGGTAAAGTTACTGCCTCATGGAAATGACATTCTACTGGCTAGTGTGCGTGTGTGTGTAAGACATTTAAAATTGTAAACAAGTAAAAATATATACGCATATACAGTTTCAAATAGTGAAAAGTGCTATGAAGGAAAGAAGTGGGATGGCGGGATAGAAAGTGCACTGGCAGGGCTATGCTGCTTTACCCAGGGATGTCCAATGAGAAGTCATTGCAGGAAGTTTTAATCAGAGGAATCACATTATTCGAATGATGATTTTAAAATGCTCACTCTGGCTGCTGCATAAAGAATGGTCTATAAGGCAGCAAGAGTGAATGCAGGGAGATCAGACTGGAGGTTTTTGTGCTAATTTAGGCCAAAGATAATGGTAGCTTAGCCTAGGCTTTTAGCAATGCAGGGTTGAGAAGTGGATGAATTTGTGAATATCATGAATGTCATGAATTTTAGAGGCATAGCCAACAGGACTTGCTGATGGATTAGATATGGGATCGGAGGCAAAGAAAGGAGGTTCCTGGGTTTTTGGTTTGAACAACTGGGAGGATGTTGGGGGCATTCAATGAAATGGAGAATAGTGGGAGTAAGAGCAAACCTGGTAAGAAAATCATTTACTTTGAGAAGTCTACATTGAAATGGAGCTGCTGGATTGGTATCATGACTCTGAAGCCCAGGGGAGAGAGGTCTGAGCTGGCCATACGAATTTGTGAGTCATCAACAGACAGAGGGAATTTAAAGCCCTGGGCCTGAATGAGATGCCCTAGGGAATGAGTGTAGAAGACAAAAGAGATCTGAAGCCTAAGTGCCATGGCAATCTAAAGGTCAGGGAAATGAGGCGGCAGCAGAGGAGGCTAAGAAGGGGCAACTAGTGAAGTAAGAGGGCAAACCCAGTGAGGGAGCGCCTTTCTCAGAAACCCAAATGAAAAAAGTGAATCCAGGAGGGAGGAATGGTCAACTGTGTCAACTGTGTCAAGTCACACTGACCAGTGCCTGTCCTGAGCCAGTGTAATACAGTGTAATACAGAGAACAGAATGCTGGTTTGCAAAGCAGGAAACTTGAGTTTTAAGAAGTAACTGGAACGGACTGCATCATCATCATTATAATAGTAGTAGTCAATATTTTTCCTATATCTAGTATGTTTCAGGTACTGGCCTAAGTATATGAATGCATTAGCTCAATGAATCCTCAAAGCAACCATATAGATATACATTATTATCATTCCCATTTCACAGATGGAGAAACTGAGGCTCATAGAGGTAAAATCATTTGCTTCACATCTCTTCTTTTCTCTCTTCTAAATCATTTGCTCAATGTGACACAGTGTCACCTGGGGTGAATTATTTTCCTTCTTTGCGCTTTAATTTCCCTCATCTCTAAAATGAGTGAGTGGATCAGTTTAAATTCTTTTCAGCAACAGGACCCTCATCTCAAACAAAAGCAGACACAGAAACTCAATATATAAAACAGCAGAGGTGCATTGTTTCAAGCTTGGGTGTAGAGTCTGTAGGCCCATACGCTGGGCTTCTGCCCACCCCCTACTCTCTGCCCTGTGGTTTTGCAAACCACTCAACTGGATGGATTCTATATGTCCTTCGGCTTTTAAAACTTCAGAATTCAGATTCTCACCTGTCCCCCTTGTGACCAAGGGTTGACATTACAGGTTTATTGGTCAGTGTTAGAAATTCTGTGTCTCTGGGCCACACATCACGGAGCCATCAGTACACGTGGGATGAAGTCATGACCACTTGCACTTCAGTGAACTGGCCATGATGAAAGCTGCTCACTTACTTTACAGAAGTAAACATCTGGATGGTTAAGTCCTAACACCATACCTAGAAAAAATTCGTTGTTCAATATGTGGTTGATTTAAAAAGAATTGAGTGGTTCTTTGTAATGTCGTCAGGAAAACCTTTCTCTACATCCTCTAGTAAAAGTCAGATTTCCCCCTCTTTATGTGTCTCCTGAACCCTCTTCCTACACCCCATTATAGTCTTTGCCACATTGGGTGGTCATTTATCATCTGATTACATATCTCTCTCCCCTGCTAGATGGAATCACAATCACCCTTCTGTCCTTGGCACCTAGCACAGGGCCTGGTCGCTGTGCTCATCTAACGTACATTGAATGCATAACAGACCCTCCTTTTTGGGAAAGGGTGGCTATAAGAAAGGGAAGAAAATTGTTTGGCAGGGAAACCTGGTGCCTTCCACTCATCTGGTGTTCAGTGGAATGTTTTGTCTCTGGGAACTTGCTCTGTACAGTGGCATAGGCTTGGAATTCCTTAGAGCCCATTAGTATGCCATAAACAAGGAGGACTACATGTGTTCCACTTCTCCCAATGTGATCAGACTGCTATGTGACAATTACAGTGCAAAATTCTGGTTTTGGTCTTCTAGCTCTAGGTCTGCTAATGGAAATGAAATATAGTCAGGGAAATACAGGCAAATATAGTCAGTACTGCAAATGCCAAGTCATTTCAAGTCTGAGGGTTTTGACCTGTTTGTCAGAACGAAAACTTTGGATGAGGGTACATTCCCTCCCCTCAGCTAGAGTAGTATGGTGGTACAGAAAGAGCAGAGTCTCTGCGTGCTGTTGACCTGGTTTTGAAAACCAGTTCTGTGTATTTCTACTCATGTGACTTTTGGCACATTACTCAATTTCTCTAAGTCTTAGTCTCCTCTTCTATAAAATAGGGGTAATGATATGTACTTTGATGTGTTTGTGTGAGGATTTTAGGTGGTTATATAAAGGGCCTGGCACATAGTAAATTCTCAATACACAGTAGCTTAAAAAATTAAACTATTGATAGTTTTACTTGTGCCAGAAATTGTTCTTGCATCTCATCCTATTGATGTGTCTTATCCGCTAAGCACTTCAGGTAGGGAGTGGGGGGTGGGGATGACACGTCTGAGGGCAGGTAGGGAAGGCAGTCTCTCTGCCCTTAAGCATCTCAGTATCTCCTGCATCTGTCTGCAAATAGATGCATATGTATTTTCATGTTTAAGCCATTCGGTCATTTTTTTTAATTAAAAAAAATTATTTTTGGCTGCATTGGGTCTTCATTGCTGCACGTGGGCTTTCTCTAGTTGCGGCGAGTGTAGGGCTACTCTTCCTTGTGGTGCACGGGCTTCTCATCGCAGTGACTTCTCTTGTTGCAGAGCATGGGCTCTAGGCACACGGGCTTCAGTAGTTGTGCCACACGGGCTCAGTAGTTGTGGCTCGCAGGCTCTAGAGTGCAGGCTCAGTAGTTGTGGTGCACAGGCTTAGCTGCTCCATGGCAAGTGGGATCTTCCCAGACCAGGGCTCGAACCTGTGTCCCCTGCATTGGTAGGTGGATTCTTAACCACTGCCCAACCAGGGAAGCCCCATTCAGTCATTCTTTTCTCCTGGAAAGAAAAAAACAAAACAAAACAAAACAGAAAAAGCTCAACTGATGATTACTTTAGCACAATTTACCCTATAAGATTAATCTTTTTCATTCATTCACTCACTTCCTAGTTCTTTAACAGATATTTAAATATTTAACAAGTGCCTGCTAGGAGTGAGGTGCTTTCCTAGGTGCTAGGGATACAGGACAGACAGAAATCATCTCTTTCATGGAGTTTACAATCTTTCTGAGGGAGACAGACAATAAAAAAATAAGTAAAATATGTCATCATATGTTAGATAATGCTGAGTACCAGGAAGAAAAATAAAGGAGGAGAAGTTGATAAGAAGTATTAGAGGTATCTTAAGTGACAGAGTTTCAGTTTGAGACAGAGAAACCAGGGAAAGGATCACTGAGAAGTTGACATTGTGGAAAAGGGCTGAAGAAACACAAATATCTGGGGGAAATCATTCTAGGCAGAGGGTACAGGACAAGTGCCAAGGCCCTCGAGCAGGGGAATGGCTGATGTGGACACAGGGTAGGAAAGGGGCCAGGACAGCAGGAGTTGAGCAACCAAGAAGAACAGTAGTAGGAAATGAGGTGAGAGACGTAACTGGGGTATTAGAGGGCAGATAGTGAGGGCCTTGTGCTTTGCCTTTGGCTCAGTATGAGATGGAGAGCTATGGAGGAGTTTGAAGGATCTCTCTGGATGCTGTGTGAGGATTAGACTTCTGTGAGGGAGCAAAAATCAGGCCAGGATATCAATTTGGGAGGTTATTGCCCATTTTACTCACTGTCATCAACAACGAAGGTGGTAGAAAGAAAAAGGTTTTCTTGCTCTTGCAAGAGCACCAGAATCACAACTAACTGCTGAACAGTCATTGACAGATACCCCACATCCAAAGACAAAGGAGAAGCCGCAATGAGACGGTAGGAAGGGCGCAATCACAATAAAATCAAATCCCATAACTGCTGGGTGGGTGACTCACAAACTGGAGAACACTTATACGAAAGAAGTCCGCCCACTGGAGTGAAGGTTCTGAGACCCACGTCAGGCTTCTGAACCTGGGGGTCCAGCAACGGGAGGAGGAATTCCTGGAGAATCAGACTTTGAAGGCCAGCAGAATTTGATTGCATGACTTCGACAGGACTAAGGGAAACAGAGACTCCACTCTTGAAGGGCACACACAAAGTAGTGTGTGTATCGGGACCCAGGGGAAGGAGCAGTGACCCCATAGGAGACTGAACCAGACCTACCTGCTAGTGTTGGAAGGTCTCTGCAGAGGTGGGGGGTGGCTGTGTCTCACTGTGAGGACAAGAACACTGGCAGCAGAAGTTCTGGGAAGTACTCCTTGGTGTGAGCCCTCCCAGAGTCTGCCATTAGCCCCACCAAAGAGCCCAGGTAGGCTCCAGTGTTGGGTTGCCCCAGGCCAAACAACCAACAGGGAGGGAACCCAGCCCCACCCATCAGCAGTCAAGGAGATTAAAGTTTTACTGAGCTCTGCCCACCAGAGCAACAGTCAGCTCTCCCCACCACCAGTCCCTCCCATCAGGAAAATTGCACAAGCCTCTTAGATAGCCTCATCCACTGGAGGGCAGACAGCAGAAGCAAGAAGAACTACAATCCTGCAGCCTGGGAACAAAAACCACATTCACAGAATGATAGACAAAATGAAAAGGCAGAGGGCTATGTACCAGATGAAGGAACAAGATAAAACCCCAGGAAAACAACTAAATGAAGTGGATATAGGCAACCTTCCAGAAAAAGAATTCAGAATAATGATAGTGAAGATGATCCAGGACCTCGGAAAAAGAATGGAGGCAAAGATCAAGAAGATGCAAGAAAAGTTTAAAAATGACCTAGAAGATTTAAAGAACAAACAAACAGAAATGAACAATACAATAACTGCAATGAAAACTACACTAGAAGGAAGCAATAGCAGAATAACTGAGGCAGAAGAACGGATAAGTGACCTGGAAGACAGAATGGTGGAATTCACTGCTGCGGAACAGAATAAAGAAAAAAGAATGAAAAGAAATGACGACAGCCTAAGGGACCTCTGGGACAACATTAAATGCAACAACATTCGCATTATAGGGGTCCCAGAAGGAGAAGAGAGAGAGAAAGGACCCGAGAAAATATTTGAAGAGATTATGGTCGAAAACTTCCCTAACATGGGAAAGGAAATAGCCACCCAAGTCCAGGCAGCACAGAGAGTCCCATACAGGAGAAACCCAAGGAGAAACAGGCCGAGACACATAGTAATCAAGTTGGCAAAAATCAAATACAAAGAAAAATGATTGAAAGCAGCAAGGGAGAAACAACAAATAACATACAAGGGAACTCCCATAAGGTTAACAGCTGATTTCTCAGCAGAAACTCTACAAGCCAGAAGGGAGTGGCATGATATACTTAAAGTGATGCAAGGGAAGAACCTACAACCAAGATTACTCTACCCAGCAAGGATCTCATTCAGATTCCATGGAGAAATCAAAAGCTTTACAGACAAGCAAAAACTAAGAGAAGTCAGCACCACCAAACAGGCTCTACAACAAATACTAAAGGAACTTCTCTAAGTGGGAAACACAAGAGAAGAAAAGGACCTATAAAAACAAACCCAAAACAATTAAGAAAGTGGTAATAGGAACATACATATCGATAATTACCTTAAACGTGAATGGATTAAATGCTCCAACCAAAAGACACAGGTTTGCTGAATGGATACAAAAACAAGGCCCATATATATCTGCTGTCTACAAGAGACCCACTTCAGACCTAGGGGCACATACAGACTGAAAGTGAGGGGATGGAATAAGTTATTCCATGCAAATGGAAATCAAAAGAAAGCTGGAGTAGCAATACTCATATCAGATAAAATAGACTTTAAAATAAAGAATGTTACAAGAGACAAGGAAGGACACTACGTAATGATCAAGGGATCAATCCAAGAAGAAGATATAACAATTATAAATATATATGCACTCAGCATAGGAGCATCTCAATACATAAGGCAACTGCTAACAGCTCTAAAAGAGGAAATCGACAGTAACACAATAATAGCGGGAGACTTTAACACCTCACTTACACCAATGGACAGATCATCCAAAATGAAAATAAATAAGGAAACAGAAGCTTTAAATGACACAATAGACCAGATAGATTTAAGTGATATTTATAGGATATTCCAACCAAAAATAGCAGATTACACTTTCTTCTCAACTGTGCATGGAACATTCTCCAGGATAGATCACATCTTGGGTCACCAATCAAGCCTCAGTAAATTTAAGAAAATTGAAATCATATCAAGCATCTTTTCTGACCACAGCGCTATGAGATTAGAAACGAATTACAGGGGAAAAAATGTAAAAAAACACAAACACATGGAGGTTAAACAATACATTACTAAATAACCAAGAGATCACTGAAGAAATCAAAGAGGGAATCAAAAAATACCGAGGGACAAATTACAATGAAAACACGACGATCCAAAACCTACGGGATGCAGCAGAAGCAGTTCTAAGAGGGAAGTTTATAGCTATACAAGCCTACCTCAAGAAACAAGAAAAATCTCAAATAAACACTCTAACCTTACACCTAAAGGAACTTACACCTAAAGGAAAGAACAAACAAAATGCAAAGTTAGCAGAAGGAAAGAAATCATAAAGATCAGATTAGAAATAAATGAAATAGAAACAAAGGAAACAATAGCAAAGATCAATAAAACTAAAAGCTGGTTCTTTGAAAAGATAAACAAAATTGATAAACCATTAGCCAGACTCATCAAGAAAAAGAGGGAGAACACTCAAATCAATAAAATTAGAAATGAAAGAGGAGAAGTTACAACAGACACTGCAGAAATACAAAGCATCCTAAGAGACTACTACAAGCAACTCTATGCCAATAAAATGGACAACCTGGAAGAAATGGACAAATTCTTAGAAAGTTATAATCTCCCAAGACTGAACCAGGAAGAAATAGAAATTTGAACAGACCAGTGATAAGTAGTGGAATTGAAACTGTGATTTAAAATCTTCCAACAAACAGAAGTCCAGGACCAGATGGTTTCACAGGTGAATTCTGTCAAACATTTGGAGACGAGCTAACACCCATCCTTCTCAAACTCTTCCAAAATATTGCAGAGGAAGGAACACTCCCAAACTCATTCTATGAGGCCCCCATCACCCTGATACCAAAACCAGACAAAGATACTACAAAAAAAGAAAATTACAGACCAATATCACTGATGAATATAGGTGCAAAAATCCTCAACAAAATACTAGCAAACAGAATCCAACATCACAGTTAAAGGATCATACACCATGATCAAGTGGGATTTATCCCAGGGATGCAAAGATTCTTCAATATATGCAAATCAATCAATGTGATACACCATATTAACAACCTGAAAAATAAAAACCATATGATCATCTCAATAGATAGAGAAAAAGCTTTTGACAAACTTCAACACCCATTTATGATAAATCCTCTCCAGAAAGTGGGCATAGAGGGAACCTACCTCAACATAATAAAGGCCATATACGACAGACCCACAGGAAACATTATTCTCAATGGTGAAAACCTGAAAGCATTTCCTCTAAGATAAGGAACAAGAAAAGGATGTCCACTCTCACCACTATTATTCAGTATAGTTTTGGAAGTCCTAGCCATGGCAATCAGAGAAGAAAAAGAAATAAGAGGAATACAAAAAAACAAAAAAAAGAAAAAGAAAAAGGTTTTTTTGAGAGGAGGCCCCTGGCCAGTCGGTCAGTCTGAAACAATCACTGCTTGAGGATGTAGCTGGGGAGCATGAAAATGGAAGGTAGAAATGTATCAAAGCCCCAACTGATTTAACAGTTGTTCTGTTATCTGTTTTTTCCTGGCCATGGTGTATTGGGAGTTCTCACCAACCTCAAGGCACTGCCTCAGCTCAGCTGTCATGGTCACCGTGACAACAGGCTCATCTTGGGTCTCACTCTGGCTCTGGAAGAAGGCCCACACTCACGGTGAAATGCCAAACTGCAATTGCCTCTTCCTCGCTATGTCTCTTTTTCATCATGGTTTTTTTTTCCGCCCCCCTCAGGTTTAACCTTACGCTTTTGCCAGGCACTCAGCACCAGGTTCCTTAGTATAAGCAACTGGGTGTCTGAGAGATCTGGGAAAGTGGTTACATATGTCATTTCCTCTTTGGATGAGGAAATCATGGGTGACATGCTCTCTAAGGTTCAAGGCTTTAATATTGTCAGTTTTCTGAAATTATACTTACTTTGAATATCTAGAAAAGTGAGCATGGGGCTATTTCTAAGTTTCCTGTCATTCAAGAAGTGGTCTAGGTACTAATGGCAGAATGCCACATCCTGCCTGTTGCTGGTTGAACCCAGAGGCTGAGAACACATTTGGCAAATTTAGCAAATAAGTAAATAGGCTCCAGGAAGGATGAAAGAGGGCTATGGTCTTAGCCATTAGGTGGCCATAATAAGGGAAAAGCTAAGGCCAAATGATGTGATTGTGGCAGAGCTAATCTGTTGATTTCCACTGCCTTAATGATGCACTGCCTGCCTCGCAGCGCAGTGTTGAGTACAACACTGCTGGCTTGAATCAGGCTGTTCTCCCACACAGTACAGTGATGCTAGGCTCATTATCTGCCTCCAGCTTTCTGATACAATGTTACTAATATACTTAGCCCTTTGCAGGTTATTTTCATATATATCTTATTGCATCATTATGGGATGGGCAAGTCAGGGATTATTATACCTACTTTCAGATGAGGAAATTGAGATCCAGAAGAGGGGGAAGCTTTTGCCTGTAACCAAAGAGCAGACCCATACCTTGAATCCAGTCTTTATTGCTCCTTCCTAAACATGAATCACAGTGCCTGTCACAGAATTAGTAACCAGACTTTATTAAGTGCCTGTTTACACTGGATGCTGAATTAGGCATGAAACAAAACCAAAAAGTACATAAACTTGTTTTCTCTAAATCTTTGTTCTCATATGACAAATAAGAGCACAGGGATAAAACAAATATCAAATTTGGTGATATCAAATTTGGGTTGAAGTATGGATATTGTAGGGGAGAAAGAAGGATGAGTTTATAGATATGGTCTGAGTGACAACGAGGGTGATGAACCATCCCGGTTTACCTGGGACTGAGAGGGTTCCTGAGAGACAGAACTTTCAGTGCTAAAACCAGGAAAGACCTAGGCAAACCAGGACAAGTTTGTCACCCTGGACAACCAATCTTTCCTGGGGGCAAAATATGGAAACAGAAGGATGTCATGGAAGGAGCACTGGACTTGAAGTTAAAAATCTAGGTTAAAATCCTGACTCAGGTACCACCTGTGTAACCTGGGAAATGTCATTGCTTCTCTCTAGGTCATAGCTTACTCATGTGGAAAATGGTGATATTAATAGCACCTATCTCCCAGTGTAGTAAGGATTAAATGAAATAATCCACATAGGTAAAAATGCTAAATTGTGGCCAGCTCTACAAATGTGAGGTTTTATTTGATGGTGGCTTCAAAGGAAACTCAAGAAAACAATGAGAGCAAGTTTTATGTTTGTTCTCATGCATCTGCTCTGTATATGAAAATAAAGTTTCAATGAGCCTTGAGTGATTTGAAGAGCCAAGTCACTCAGCAAAATTGTCAAATCCAAAACAAATTGGAGACTGTACTACATGTCTGCTTCTTTCATAGATCTGGAGACTAGAACATAAGCAATTTTAGATGGTACTTATCGTTTCTCCTGTACCAAATCTAATATGAGAAAGCATCCTTCTCCCACTTCCTTCTGTTCACCAATTTTCTCAAAATCTGTGGTCAGATACCATATGAATAGTGACCACACAATGTCAAAAATGGAAAGTAGAATATTCATGTTAACTGGGGTTTTACTTTCCTTTATGTCCCTATTTCTACTTCAAATCCTCAAATAGTGGTTTTGAGGGAGTTATTCATTTTTTAAACTGCATCCCTGGCGTTGGTATTGGGATAGTGTAGTTAAGAACAAAGAGGACTTAACTTCTATAAAGGTCTTCTCATTTGTTCATTTACTCATTCAACGCATTTATTGAGTCCATCAGGTCCCCATTAGTGCACTTGGGCACTAGCTACAGGTAGCCAACGAGGCCAGCCTGGTCCCAGACCCCTCAGAAGCTTTCATTCTAATGGAAGGAAGCATATGTTAAACATCTTTTAAAAAATAAATGCATGATCATTACACATGTTGAATAGTGCTATGAAAGAAAAGGGCAGGGAGCTTTGACGAAGAAGAATAACGAATATTGTAATTTAGATTGAAGGACTTGGCAATGAAACTTATACTTCAAGGTCTCATCTGACTTTGGAATAGAAATGAAGTGCATGGTTAATATAGATTATTTTCTTTTTACCTAAATTGCCAATGAGAAACTCAGTATGGGAGCTTTGATACTGAGCTCTCTGCTCATCATTCTCTGCTCACTGTTCACTCAACAGATATTTACTGAGTACCTACTATGCATTAGACATTGTGCTAGGTGCTGGGATAAGGTGCAGGGAGCAAGGTAGGTGGAGTTCCTGCCTTCATGGAGCTTACCGTCTAGCGGAGGGGAGAAAATAAATATATCTCAGATGGTGAGCTATACTAAGAAAAATAAAACAGAGTAAAGGGGAAAGAGAAAGATGAAGTGGGGGTTAGTCACTCTTTTAAATGAGGTGATCAGAAAAGACCTTTCTGAGAAGGTGATATTTGAGCAGAGACCTGAAGAAAGCAAGGGAGCCAGCTTTGGTGGTTTCTAGTAGGAGATTGTTTCTAGATGGAGGGAACAACCAGTCCACAGGATATGAGGCTAGAGTGTGCTTGTGTGTTTGAGGAACAGTGAGGAGGCCGGTGTGGCTGGAGCAACATCAGAGAGGAGGAGAATGGCAGATGAGGCCAGTAAAGTAGTGAGATTGGTGGCAGGGTGGATGGGGCTGGTGGATGCAATCATGTAAACCTTGTGGTCCATTGCTAGGAGTCTGGTTTTTATTTATCTTCTTGAGAGAAATGACGGTGATCCTTTAAGAAAATACTATATCCAAAACTTGGCAGGACCATTCTACTGTCCCTATGAAGCAAAGGGTATGTGCACTACCCAGGAAGCTAGAATGATGCTAGGCCAGAACTAAGTCACCCATGTTTTAGAAGTTGTCAGAATATAGGTTGGTAGCTTTTCTTATGGAAAGTCCAATTTGGCACATGAAAAAGAATATAAAGACCATGAAACGAGAAGAATTCCAAGTGTGGACAGTGTCTTGGTAAATGATTAAAAAAATCTTGAGGCCCAGGATGAGGTTCTTTAAGAAGAGATCTTTTAATCAGGTAGCGTTTTTCAAATTGGAGTTTGAGATTTCTTCACTTCCGGAAGGAGCAGTGGCATGGAGAAAGCAGGTATAATCTTGAAGAGATTAAAGGACATGGGCAGAGACCTAGGCAGTGGAGCTCCTTTTAGCTCTTCCAACCAATTTCTCCTGACTGAAATGATTTGTCCCCCACCACCTGCCCAGACACAGCCACTTTTCTTTTACCTGTCTCTTCCCTTTGAATCTGCTGAAATTCAAGAGGGCAGACGTACAGATGTTCAGTAGCGGCAACATCAAAAACAGTGATGTTTAACCTTTTAGAGTAAAAGGTCCGATGAGAGTCTGATAAAAGCTATGAAATATCTTTTTAAAAAGTTCTCTAGACACATGAATGTGAAATTTTGCATATTTCCATAGGCTCCTGGGCTCCCTGATAGCCATCCATGGGTGCTCGAGGGGAACGTGAGTTCAGGTTAAATAGCTCTGTGCTAAGAGATCAACCAGGGCTTTTGTTTTGATAAAGGCAAATGTGGGACGTGGAGGATTACGAGAGGAAAGAGTGGAGAACCATTACTCTGATAGCATTCATTGAGGTTATTTTCCCACCTACTCATTTTCTCTGGACTCTGAAAAGCACTCTTTGTTTCTGCCCTTCTCAGTGCTAACCATCTGGTGGACACAAGGGATTCAGAGGGACATCAGGCAGGGACTTCTGAGTATCCCTCTGCTTTCTCACCCTCCCATGGGAAAGGGTTCTGGCCACTATGTTCGAAATAAAGTCAGGAAAAAGAGGAGCAGTCAGGGTACGTTAAGGGGTCCAAATCTCCTTTCATTTTTAATTCTTCCAAAAGGAAGAATGTTCTTTTCAACCAGGTTTAGGCTGGCTGTGAATGCTGATGTCAGTGCGTGGTCTCACAGAGATTTGTCCCATTGGGGATATTTTTCTTTGTCTGGAAGCTTCCTTTTTTTGTTCATGATTTTTAAGCCTCTCAGCAGATATTCAATGGAAAAAGCTCAGGGCTGAGCCAAAGGCAATTATGAAGCACTTATAGAGTTGGAGACTGGCAAGTGGTAATTATTTGGAGATGCTTTGCTTTCTTTTCTTCTTCACCACTCTCTCCAGCCCCACCCCACAACCTGGTGTGGACTGTCTTTTCAGTTGATCTTCGCTTATTATCAAGGTTTGCCTTTATCACTTCTACATTAGGTAGAGAAATATCAGTAATGAAGCCATTTATGCTACTTCTCCAGCACTGAAGTTAGAAGTCTGATGATTTCATGTCAATGCTGAATGTCTTTTCACTACTTCCTTTTATTAGCTGCTGGGAAAAGGAAGAAACAGATTTGATGGTGTATGCCCTATACTGTCCCCTGGAAGCAAATTATTTTAATTCATTTCTACAGTCTCACCTTTTGTCCTCCTCAGCAAGGCAGGTGTTCATGCTGCTTTAGTCTATTCAGAGCAATGACTAATCAAACCATTTTGCAGCAATTCTGTTCTAAGCCCTGACCCTATAGCTCCTCTGATCACAAAATCTCCACGTTAACAGCCATGCAGGTTTATAAATGGAATGCTGGAGGGAAACAAAGGAGAAGGAAGTAGACCCTGTGGGTCAACGCAGTTTTTAATGTGCTTATTGAGCATTTGACTAAATCCATAAAACAAAACACCATTTGGGAGGGGGTTGTTCTTCCTTTCAGACTTCTAGGCTTCCAAGGACCACTTAGAAACAAGGAGATAAGGTTATAGTATCAGTATATTTTTTATACTATATAAAAATATAGTATATATTGTTTTAAATAATTTTTTTTGGGTAGAGTTGATTTACAATGTTGTGTTAGTTTCAGGTGTACAGCAAAATGAATCTGTTATACCAGGGGTCCCCAACCCCCAGGCCACAGACCAGACTGGTCCATGGCCTGTTAGGAACCAGGCCGCACAGCAGGAGGTGAGCCGCAGGCAAGCGAGCGAAGCTTCATCTATATTTACAGCTGCTCCCCATCGCTCACATTACTGCCTGAGCTCCGCCTCCTGTCTGATCAGTGGCAGCAGTAGATTCTCATAGGAGCGTGAACCCTACTGTGAACTGCACATGCGAGGGATCTAGGTTGCACACTCCTTATGAGAATCTAATGCCTGATGATCTGAGGTGCAGCTGAGGTGGTGATGCTAGCGCTGGGGAGTGGCTGCAAACACAGATTATCATTAGCAGAGAGGTTTGCACAGAGACCATAATAAATCAATTGCTTGCAGACTCATATCAAAAACCTATCAGTGAGTGGCAAGGGAAAACAAGCTCAGGGCTCCCACTGATTCTGCATTATGGTGAGTTGTATAATTATTTCATTGTATATTACAGTGTAATAATAATAGAAATAAAGGGCACAATAAATGTAATGCGCTTGAATCATCCTGAAATCATCCTCCCACCCCTGCCCCCGGTCCATGGAAAAATTGTCTTCCATGAAACCAGTCCCTGTTGCCAAAAAGGTTGGGGACCTCTGTGTTATACATATACATATATCCACTCTTTTTTAGATTCTTTTCCTATATGGGCCATTACAGAGTATTGAGTAGAGTTCTCTGTGCTATACAGTAGGTCCTTATTAGTTATCTATTTTATATATAGTATTTTGTATGTGTCAATTCCAATCTTCCAATTTATCCCTCTCTCCTTACCCCCCAGTAACCATGTTTATTTTCTACATCTGTAACTCTATTTCTGTTTCGTAGATAAGTTCATTTGTAGCCTTTTTTTACATTACAAATAAAAGTGATATTATACGATATTTATCTTTCTATCTTGCTCAGGGTATTTCCTTTTTTGTTTGGAATGAGAATGCTATCTTCAGACTGGGCCTAAGAAGAACAAACACAACAGAAAAGGCCATAGGTGCCACTAACAGCTTTGCAGGAGATAGTTCTGTGGTCTTTAGGGCTGTAAATGGGGCCTGGGTAGGGGTAGAGAATTCTAATTTTTGCCCAATGTTCTGCAATTTGGAATATGCTGAAAAAAATTATTCTTTGGAGTGGACTCTGAAAGACACTTAAGAACTCTTATTGGAAGTCTGTATAATTGGGAACTTGGACAAGAAAAATTACTCCTCACCTGACTAACCACTGTAAGGGTGGGACCTGTGTCAATTTATGTTCACTATTATATTTCCAGGGCCTATTACAGTGCCTGGTCCATGATAGCTTTCTATTATATATTTGTTGAATGAATGAATGACTTACTGCCCTGGTAGCAACTTGACCTTATCTCCTCTCCTGCACAGCCATACAGGCATTTAGGAAAGAAAGCCACTGCTCTAGATTAACCCAGCTAGGTAGCAGGCTTGTGAAAGAAGTTTGGAAGAAGTAGCCTCTGCCCCCTTCCATGTCCTGTAAACTTTCTGAAGTCTTTTCCCAACACGTTTATACTACTCTTATCGCCACTAGAGAGTTAGAGTAAATGAAAACAAGACTTTGGCTCTTTATTGTATTTTTCTTCAGTCAAGTTCATAGTCCTTTCAAACTGTTTGAGGCAGATTCTTCTGTTACATCAAAGTCTTACTGGCTTTACGAAAGATACCTTAGGGGGCTTCCCTGGTGGCGCAGTGGTTGAGAGTCCGCCTGCTGATGCAGGGGACGCGGGTTCGTGCCCCGGTCTGGGAAGATCCCACATGCCGCGGAGCGGCTAAGCCTGTGAGCCATGGTCGCTGAACCTGCGCATCCGGAGCCTGTGCTCCGCAATGGGAGAGGCCACAACAGTGAGAGGCCCGCGTACCGGAAAAAAAAAAAAAAAAAAAAAAAAAGGAAAGATACCTTAGGAAGTTGGATTAACTTATTCATGTCCTTAGAGATCCTTAAAGATCCTATGAAAAAGCCTACTAAACATTGCCCCAGTCTTCCAAAAGCATTCAATAGCTTCCAGAGTACTTAATTTACAGTCAGGTGCAAAATTTGTTTATGTATCTGAAGGCCAGACTATAGAAAAGATCAAATAAACAGATTTCTTTGGCATTTTCTGCCCACTATCTGATGAGAAAGAGTAAGCCAACCAACATAAGGAATTGACTTTTTTTAAAGCAACATAAAAGGACTGGTTAAGACTTGGTGTGTATTCAGCCCAAGTTTTCCAAAACCAGTTATATCTCTAGTACTGGATGATGAGATATCATATTCTCCATGTGGACATTAAAGCTGTAAACAAGGTTCAATCACTGAAGAAAACATGGTTATTCTCACTAGAGTAGATTTTCTGTTTTTCATATTGTTATGTCCTCATTATTTGAAAAATGGCAATTTATGTAAAGTAGAAAAGGGCTGACAACTTTTAGTTGCCCAGAGTGATCAATTAAGAAATACGCCATTTCCCCAATCAAACTGAATAAATGAAAGTTGATGGTTGAGATATTTCTCTAATGGTTTCTGTATTTTGATTTATTTAATCAAGGTTTTTTTTTTCCTCTGAGATAATTTGCCTGCAAGTATTTTGATTATGGATCCTAGATCCAAACAATCAGGCTTTCTGTAAGCTAATATAATAACAGAAAATAGTACAATTTCCCATACAAATATTCATTTCCATAAAAATGAAGATCTAATTCATGTGTTTGGCTGTTTGAATATAGGGTGACATAGATAGTCCTAAAGCATACATTTTAAAACAAAAAATAGAGACAACTAGGTACCATACTTTCAAGATTTTCTTTTTTTCATTGACTTTCAAACAGCTTGATTATGATGTGTTGTCACAAATCCAGAAATATCAAAATTAAAATCACCAGATCAATAAGTAGTATTTAGTAAGTATTTATTGCGCCTATAAGAACAGTTCACAAGCTAGGAGCTTTTAAATTCAAAGACTGATACGAAGGTCAGAGGCATGATGTTATAGGATGGCTTATAAAGTGAAAATGACGAAGTTGTTTAAACTTTATAATGATTGGTTATTACAGTGGGGGTTTCCAGACGGCAAGTCTTGATTAAAAGTGATAATCTTATACTATTTTTAGGAAGATGACTTAATTGTCTTTCGTGATTATCAGAGGCATTTACAACAAGTGGCCCAAGTTAAGTTTCACCTACGTGGCTTAAGTGGTTTTGTCTGCTCAGGGAATTTTCAAGTTCGGTCTCCATTTTTTATTTAATTTTAACAGTGTCTAGTTATGGATCTCTTTAACTTTATCCTACCTAGAATTTATTGAGCTTTTTGTATGTGTAGATTAAGGTTTTTCATAGACTTGGCAAAGTTTTAGTCATTACTTCTTCAAATATTCTTTCTGCCTCTTTTTCTTTCTCCTCTCCTAGAACTCCTATTAGGTATATTTTGGTATACTTAATAATGTCCACAGGTCTCTGAGGCTCTGTTCACTTTTCTTTCTTCTCTCTCTGTTCCTCAGACTGGATAGTTTCAATTGACCTACCTATCAGGTTGTTGATTCTTTCTGCCTTCTCAGAAAGAGTCTTTCTAGTGAATGTCTCATTTCAATTATTGTACTTTTATTAAATTCCAGAATTTCTACTTGGTTATTTTTATAATCTCTAATTCTTTATTGATGTTCTTTCTATTGATGTCATCATTCTCATACTTTCCTTTAGTTCTCTGGACATGGTTTTCTTTAGTTATTTTTTAAAAACATTTAAAATAGCTGATTTAAAGTTTTTGTCTAAGAAATCCAACACCTGAGCTTCCTCAGGGATACTTTTTACCAACTGCTTCTTATCCTATGAATAGGTTATAACTTCTTGTTTCTTTGCATATACTGGTAAATTTTTGTTGAAAACTGCACATTTAAAATAATATGTCAAATTTGGATATCAGATTCCCACTGCCCCAGGGTTTACTGTTGCCATTTGTTTTTGTTGTGGCCATGTTGTTTTTGTTTGCTTATTTAATGACTTTCCTGGATTAACTCTGTAAAGTCTGTATTCTTTGTCATGTATGGTCGCTGCAGTCTCTGCTTGGTTATCTTAGTGGTCAACTAATTATTGGACAAAGATTTCCTTAAATGAATTGAACCAAAAAGTCTTTCACCTTTTGCAGAGGGTCTCTGTGTGATCGTTGGGGCATGCCTTCAGCCCTCCAGCAGTTTATAACTCTGCCTTACCCTTTACCTCCTATTTGCAAATGCAGAGCCTCAAGGTCATGTAGAGGTGGGAGATTACAGCCTTAAGTCTTTCCTGGGCAAGCATACAGTCCTACCCATTTGCATGACTTTTGTTTTTTTAACATCTTTATTGGAGTATAATTGCTGTACAATGGTGTGTTAGTTTCTGCTTTATAACAAAGTGAATCAGTTATACATATGTTCCCATATCTCTTCCTTCTTGCGTCTCCCTCCCTCCCACCCTCCCTATCCCACCCCTCTAGGTGGTCACAAAGCACCGAGCTGATCTCCCTGTGCTATGTGGCTGCTTCCCACTAGCTATGTATTTTACGTTCGGTAGTGTATATATGTCCATGCCACTCTCTCGCTTTGTCACAGCTTGCCCTTCCCACTCCCCATATCCTCAATGCATGACTTTTTAAATCCCTAGAAATGTGTTGGAGCTTTTCAACCCCCTCTATGTGCATCTCATTCCCTAGTTTTTCCTTGTAAGTTTTTAGGTTACCTTCTTATTTGCCCCAAGTTTTATTGCTGTCTTAGGCAGATATGATATTAAATGATTACCACTGATTGTTTTCAAAACTCCAGGAAAAGGCTGTTCACACTGAGAAATGTCTGAGTTAGGTCAAATAAAGACAAGCACTGTGAATTGAGGTTTTAGTGGAACTGCAAGACGGGTCAAATAATGACAGTGTTGCAAATAGTAGTTTGGGGAAGCTTCAAAACCATTCTGCCCTGACGAATGGCTACTAGACTGCTGGTTTTCACCATGATTGTGGGGCTGTTGGTTGTTAAGGTTACTGTGGGGATGTGAGGTGGGGGTTATGAACAGGGCAAGTACAGTACCACAAAGCTCACTGTTCTTTCTAAGATTCAACCATTTTTCTTGAGTAAATGTTGGTCAGGTTGTTGCAAACCTGTGATTAATTTAAAGAGTTCTGAAAAAGTTGATTTTGCCTCCTTTTTTTGCCATTGTTCCCATTGGTTTTATGGAGGAGTAGCTTTTTGTAGGTCCTTACTCCGCATTCTCACTGACATCATTCCCCTAGGGACCATAATTACTAATCCTGTTATGAATATCTGGTTAACATATCTAGAGTTTTAAGTTCAAGCTTCAGAAAAATGCATCTTTTAATTTATTCTGGATGGCTCTGGGAGTTCTAGGCCAAATTTCCAGCAGTTCAGCATTTCGTTTTGCTTATAAGATTTGTGGCTATTGGTCATTGGGTTGGCTACTATGTTTCAGTCCAAGAAATCTGGATATTGCCCTCATGTAAAGGCTATTCTGAAATAATTTCTCAATGGTTTAAGCTCCCTTGTTTTCAGGCATTCTTTTCAATCTGTTTAACTTTTCCTGAAAAGAGAGGCAGCAATGTCACCCTCTCTGGAAAAAACTCCAAGTGAATTTTTTTCTTTGTTATTTGATATATCACCTGTGACTTGCAAGTCAAAGAGCTAAATTATTTTAAAATCAAGTAACATAAATAAAAAGTAAATGAAAGACACGTGAAGAGTCATTCAATCAAAATGGCATGGTTAGTTCATGCTTAGAGAATCCTTCCTTTTCTAACACACAGCAATGACAGATAAAATATAGACAGAGGAAATGTAGAATACACAGCTATACTCAAAATAATATAAACGTCTTCACGGATAGGAAAATGGACAGAAACACGAAAAACGGAAAACAAGTTTAGTATCATGTGTCTGTTGCACTCCTGGTTTAGATGTAGGCAGAGGTGGATGGGTGTTCAACTATTTTGGAATAGCAAAGACTAAAAGTTCTTCATTGGAGAATGAAGAACTAGAACTGTGTTTGCTACTCAGAATCAGGGTCTGGTATTAATCTTTTCTGCATTGAGGGTGTGGTGGTGGTTAGATTTTTCTGCATTTGAAAGAGCATTGCAGGGAATTCCCTGGTGGTCCAGTGGTTAGAACTCAGTGCTTTCACTGCCGAGGGCCCTGGTTCAATCCCTGGTCAGGGAACTAAGATCCCACAAGCTGGGCAGGGTGGCCAAAAAAAAAAAAAAGAAAAAGAAAGAAAAAGAAAAGGAGGGTTGCAAAACAGCTTCAGGTTATGACTTGTGTATACCAAGGAAGTGGGAGGACGGAGACACATTCTAGCATCTAGGACTTGAGTGAAATCCATAGCTAGCTCAAAAATTATGTCTGCATTATCACCAATATCATATCAGGATGGGGGTCTAAGCCACCTGGTTCTGAACTGCAGGGCAGAAGTGGGTGGTTTTGTGAGCAGAGGCAACTAAAAATGTATTAGACAGAGACGGTTGATAAAAGAGAAAGCTTGATCTCACTCAAGTTGATCCTGCAAACTAATATTCTAAAACTAAAGAAAAATAAGTGTAAGGAAGGTAACTAATAAAAATCAGGAAATGAATTGAATGCAGACCAAATGAAAATAACAGTAATCAGAAAATGATATTAAAATGTTTTTTAATGCTCTGTATATTTGAGATATCCATTACAAAAAACAACAAAAACTAGACCAGGTATAAACTAAACAGAAACACACATAATTAGAAATCTTGGAGATAAAAAAAAAATACAGAAGTTAAAATAAAAAAGCTAAATAAATGGAATAAATTCTAGGCTGCAGATAGTAGCAGAAGGCAGATTTCCACTCAAATGGCTGAAGAAAGTACCAGTCTAGAGTTCTATAACCTGATGAACTATCATTCATGAGTGAGGGACAAATAAAGACATTTTGTGATGTCAAAAGACTAAGACAATTTACCACTTACAAAACCTCTTTAAACTACTTAATCACAAACCATACAAGCATGAGTGGAGTAAAATATTTAAACTGTTGAAGAAAAAAAACCCCAACAGCCTAGAATTCTGTATTCTGTGAAATTATCCTTCAAAAGTAAAGACATATTTTCTCTGACCTACAAAAATTGAAGCAGTTTGTAGCCAGTAGCCTTACCTTGCAGGAAATGTTAAAAGAAATTCTTTCAAGAGAATAAAATAATGTAGGTCAGACAGAAATAAAGACACAGACGTAGAGAATGGACTTGACACGGGAGGGGGAAGGGTAAGCTGGGACGCAGTGAGAGAGTGGCATGGACTACCAAATGTAAAATATACACTACCAAATGTAAAATAGGTAGCTAGTGGGAAGCAGCTGCATGGTACAGGGAGATCAGCTCAGTGCTTTGTGACCACCTAGAGGGGTGGGATAGGGAGGGTGGGAGGGAGATGCAAGAGGGAGGAGATATGGGGATATATGTATATGTATAGTTGATTCACTTTGCTATAAAGCAGAAACTAACACACCATTGTAAAGCAATTATACTCCAATAAAGATGTTAAAAAATATATAGGTCAGAAACTCAGATCTACATATAGAAATGAAAAATATTGAAGAAGGAATAAGAGAGGGTAAAATAAAAACCTTTTATTTTTATCATTCTTAATTGATCTAACAAAAAAGATAGTTCAAAATAATAAAAGCAACAAAGTATATGATTATGTATGCTTATGGATATATCTGTATACGTATGTATATATAAGCTTATGTATGCTTATATATAAGTGAAATGAATGACAGCAATGATACAAGGGAAGTGAGAAAGAAATTAGGATTATTTTGTTATTATAAAGTACTCACCAGTGAAGTGGTACAGAGTTATTTAAAAGTGGACTTGGATTAGTTGTAATTGTATATTGCAGACTCTAGAGTAAACACTAGAAAAAAAAAAGAAGTATAACCGGTACCTTAAGGAAGGAGACAGAATGGAATCATACAAAATGTTCAGTTAAAACCTCAAAAGGCAAAACAGAGCAGAAGACAAAAACAAGAACAGAGGCAACAAATAGAAAACTATAGTATAAATATGACATAAGTTGAACTATCTCAATAATTATTTTGAATGCCAGTGGTTTAAATTCATTAATCAAAAGACAAAGATTGTCAGAGTGGATACAAACACACCCATCTGTATGTTGTCCACAAAAACTTTAAGGACATATAGATTACAAGTAAATGGATGGAAAAAGATACACCATGTTAATACTAATCAAAAGAAATCAGGGGTAGCTATATTAATTTCAGCACAGACTTCAAAGCAAGGAAAATTATCAGGGATAAAGAGGGTCAATTCTCCAGAAAGACATAATAAACCTTAGTGTGTATGCATCTAACAAAAGAACACCAAATATGTTATGCAAAAACTGTTAGAGCTGCAAGAAATAGATCAGTCCACTATATTCTTGGTGACTTCAATACCCCTCTGTCAGAAATGGACAGAGCCAGCAGGAAGAAAATCATTAAGAACAGTTGAATTCAACCACACCATCAATCAATTCAATATAATGCACATCTATAGACTACTTCATCCGATAGCAGCAGAATACACATTCTTCTCAAGCTCACGTTGGAACATTCAGCGAGATAGACCATACTCTGGGCCATAAAATACTCCTGCACAAATGTAAAAGAATAGGAATCATATAATGTCTGCTCTGAGACTACAGTACAATCAAACAAGAAATAAACAACAGAAAGATACTTGGAAAATCCCCCAATACATGGAGATTAAACAACTCACTTTTAAATAACACATGGGTCAAAGAAGTAATCTCAAAAGAAATTAAGAATTAACTTTAACTAAATAAAATTGAAAACACAACTTATCAATTGGTGGGATGCAGTGAAAACAATGCTTAGAGGGACATTTAGAGCATCAAATGCATATTTTAGAAAAGGAGAAAGAGCTAAAAATCAAACATATAAGCTTCCTCCTCAGGAAATTAGAGAAAGAAAAGCAAACTAAATCCAAAGTAAGCAGAAGAAAAGAAATAACAAAAATTTGAGCAGAAATCAATGAAATTAAAAAAAAACCAATAGAGAAAATCAGTAAAACCAAAACTGGTTCTTTGAACATATCAGTAAAGTCAAAAAGCCTCTAGGCAGACTAACTAGGGAAAAAAGAGAGATGATAAAAATTACTAATATCAGAAATGAAAGAGAGGGCATTTCATTTCTGAGATCTAGAGATCTCATTGGCATTAAAAGGATAAAAAAAAAAAGATACGCTATGAATATCTCTATACCCATAAATTGGATAACCTAGATGACATGGGCCTATTCCTTGAAAGGCACAACCTGCCAAAACTCACACAAGAAGAAATAGATAATCAATGTAGGTCTATATCTATTAAAGGAGTTGAATCAATAATTATCATATTCCAAAACAGAAAGTACCAGGTCCAGATGTGTTTACTGGTGAATTCTATGAAACATTTAAGGAACAAATTATACCAGTTTTCTACAATCTCTTTCACAAGGTAGAAGCAGAGGGAATACTTCCTAACTATTTCTATGAGGCCAGCATTACCCTAATACTAAAATCAGACAAAGACATTTTAAGAAAAGAAAACTACAGACCAATATCTCTCAAAAACATACATACAAATATTCTCAACAAGATATTGTCATATGAAAAGAGGCTCCACATCAGACGTCATCAGGGAAATGCAAATTAAAACAATGACATATTACTACTCACTGAATAGAATGGCCAAAATCCAGAGTACTGACAGCACAAAATGCTGGTGAGGATGTGGAGCAACAGGAACTCTCATTCACTGCTTGTGGAAATGCAAAATGGTACAGCCACTTTGGTAGACAGTTTGGTGGTTTCTTGTAAAACAAAGCATACTCTTAGCACGTGATCTAGTAATTGCACTCTTTGGTATTTATCCAAACAACTTGAAAACTTATACCCACACATAAACCTGCACACAAATGTTTATAGCAGCTTTATTCATAATTGCCAAGAACTTGGAAACAACCAAGATGTCCTTCGGTAGGTGAATGGATAAATAAACTATGACATATCCAGACAGTGGAATATTATTTAGCACTACAAAGAAATGAGTTATCAAGCTATGAAAAGACATGGAGAAAACTTAAATGCATATTACTAATTGAAAGAAGCCAATCTGAAAAGTTTGCACCTTATGTGATTGCAACTATATGACATTCTGGACAAGGCAAAACTATGGAGATAGTAAAAAGATTAGTGGTTGGTAAGAGTTAGAGGGAAGAGAGGCATAGGCAGAACACAGAGGATATTTAGGACAGTGAAAATATCATGTATTATATTTAATACATACATGATTCTAGTTAATCATGATACATATCATTATATATTTGTCCAAACCCATAGAATGTACACCACCAAGAGTGAACCCTAATGTAAACTATGGACTTTGTGTCAATCATTGTAGGTTCATCAGTTGTAATAAATGTACCACTCTGGTGGGGGATGTTGATAATGGGGGAGGCTATGCATGTGTGGGGAGCACAGGGGAATATGGGGAAATCTCTGTACCTTCCTCTCAATTTTTCTCTGAACCAAGATGTTCTAAAAAAATAGTCTTAAAATACACACACATTCACTGTACAGCAGAAGCTAGCACAACATTGTGAAGCAACTATATCCCAATTAATAAAAAAGGTAAATTAGATCAGCCTCTTATAAATTGTGAAAAAAAATACACACACAAACAAGAACTACTTAAGGTTGTATTTTAACAAAAATGAAGTGAACCCAGAAGGAAGGAGTGGGGTACAAGAAATTATGGTAAGGACAGAAACAGTAAAACATTCTGAGTATTGAATTAACTATAAACTTTATAAAATAATTGTATTTATGCATTTATAACAGAAGATATAACTAAAATTCTAGAAGGCAGTCACAGGAAATATGTAGATATTCAGTATTAATGAAGATAGTAAGGTCTTTGCCTTGTTTGAGAGGAGGACAGGAACCCTGGATAACTTCAGACTCTGTTAGAGAAGTATGTAGTTAATATTTATTAAAAATGTAAAGTTGGGGGCTTCCCTGGTGGCGCAGTGGTTGAGAGTCCGCCTGCCAATGCAGAGGACACGGATTCGTGTCCTGGTCCGGGAAGATCCCACATGCCGCGGAGCGGCTGGGACCGTGAGCCATGGCCGCTGAGCTTGCGCGTCCGGAGCTTGTGCTCCGCAACGGGAGAGGCCACAACAGTGAGAGGCCCGCGTACCGAAAAAAAAAAAATTTAAAGTTACTCACCAAAAAATAAATAAATGAAACATAATTCCAACCAGCAGGGGGAAAATGGAATAAAGGAAACTTTGTCAACTCAACAAAAAAGTAGGAATGGACAAAAACAAAAGCCAAATAAAAAAAGTTCTGTTAAAAAAAAAAAAAGATGGCAGAAGGAAGTGAAAAGAAATCACAATTGATGTAAATTAAACAAACTTTTTCTGAGACAGGACCCATCAGTTTGGATTAAAAATAACAAAATACAGCTGTATACACATTATGAGACACATCTAAAAGAAAAATAGAGAAAATGAAAATAAAGGAATAAAGAAAAATGAATGAGGCAAATACTAGGAAAAGAAAAGCTGGTGTGACAAAATTAACATCAGACAAAAATAGAATTTAAGCCAAATAGCATCAAAAAGGATAAAAAGGATACCACCTAGTAATATAAGGAACAATATGTTTTACAGATGAATTATTATTACTAACAAGAGGGTTCAGCCAGTTAATCTAGATATAAGATAAATATTTTAAAAATTGAAGGCATACTTCTACAACAGTAATTAAATTTAGAAAAATATAATGGGAAAAATCCACTCATAAAAGTAGCAGAAACTATAAGATTATAAAACATTTAATGAAGGAAATAAGAGTAATCCTAAAGAAAAAGACATGATATACTATTTTTGTAACCAGAAGACTTGGCATCATATAAAGACCTAAATAGAGCAAAACTACAATTTTTGTATAGGTGAATATATAATCTCAGAGCAGGGAAGGATTTCAAAAACATGACAGCACGAGAAGAAACCATAAAGGAAACTACTGATAAATACATTAAAATGAAATCTGTGCATCAAAAGACAGTTCTCAGAATCAGATGTTTGTAGTTCATTCAGGTAGCAAATGATCCAGAATATATTAGGAACATATACACACATAAGAAAAAGGCTAACAGCCCAATTAGAAAAATTGGAAATGTATATGCAGGCAATTCACAGAATAGAAACCTGAATGGTCAGAAAACTTGCCCATCTTCACTAGTTAGAAGGGAAATGCAAATTAAAACAATCAAGTACCACTCAGCTATCACATTGGCATGTTTTAACAAATCTGACTATTACAAATGTTGTGAATGTGGGGAAAATGATACTAAGGAGGTGCAGATTGGCACAGACATTTTTGGTGAGCAGTTTGCCAGTATCAGTCAAATTGAAGATATTTATTATCATAACGTGTCGCTGATACTCCTCCCCAGGGGACAGAAATAATTGATTTTTATTGGTGAGTTTGGGAGGAGGAACTGAGTCTGTGGAGGCTGAGCACCTGTTCTCCTATACTCCTCTGTGGGTTTTTTTTTTTTTTTTTTTTTTGCGGTACGCGGGCCTCTCACTGTTGTGGCCTCTCCCGTTGCGGAGCACAAGCTCCGGACGCGCAAGCTCCGGACGCGCAAGCTCAGCGGCCATGGCTTATGGTCCCAGCCGCTCCGCGGCATGTGGGATCTTCCCGGACCAGGACACGAATCCGTGTCCTCTGCATTGGCAGGCGGACTCTCAACCACTGCGCCACCAGGGAAGCCCCTCCTCTGTGTTTTAAGTTTTGCTGTCCAGTGGTGCTTGTGACTTGAGTGGGAGTAAATTTGGTTCTAGAATTTAAAAATATACCTGGCTGCAGATATAAACGCATTCTCTAACGTTAGCTTTATTTGTTAATAATAATCTACTTTACTCTTAAAATGAATTAAAAAAAAAACCAAACTCCTCAATTGATAACCTGAGTGAGGAAGGGAGATGCTATCTATTGGAATCTTCTCAAAACCCAACACTCATCATTCTAGTTTTATGTATATACACTAGAGAAACAATCACATGTGTACCCGAGGGGATATTTGCAAGAATATTTATGACAGGTTTGTTTGTAAGAGTGAAATGAGCAACCACCGAAATTTCTCTCCACAGAAGAAAGGATAAGTACAATGAAGTCGACCTACATGTATCAAAATGTCACAAAACATGTGTAGTGAAAACAATAAGTTTACATAAGGGTGATATGTACTGTCTGAGACCATTTATAAAAATGTTTAGAACATATAAAATGATACCATATACTGTACATAGGGTGATGAAAAGTATGAAGACATGTTTTTGAATGATCATACCAATTTGAGAGCATTGTCACCTCTTGTGGGGTCATGTAGGAATGAAGTGAGATTGGGGAAGCATGCAAAGAAAATTTCAACTGTCTACGTAAAGCTGTGTTTCTTAAAAAGATCTAGAGCAGCAAAGCTGGCAGGGTATTAAAATTTGTTAGATCTGGATAGTGGGTATATGGCTGTCTGTTATATTGTTTTCTGTACTTTTCTCTGTGCTTTAATAATAAAAAAATATCCCAGGATATTAGCTTAATATACTGACCTCAATTTCTCACTGAAAATATTTTAAAAATATCTTTTAACCCTGAATGCAGAACATGGGGCTATTGAATGAACTTGATTACTTTCTCCCTGTTTTGTTTTTAAAGTGAAGCCTAAAGCATATTCCTTCCTTTTTCTTGGGCCTGAATTTCCTCATTTATAAATCAAAAGAGGTTGGGCTAAATGATCCCTAAGTATAGTTCTCTGTAGTTTCTCGCTCTGATGTTCTGTAAGATTGGGATGTTTTCCACAAGGCAGATATTGAAAGAAAGGGAAAAGTTATATAGTGGCAGCCTAAGGCCTGTGATTTTTGGGAGAACCTATAATGTCCCTCCACTCCACCCTAGGCTTTTCAGCTGTTCTGCTCTTTTTTCTTCTTTTCGCTCCACCCTCTTTGTGATCAGTGCCTTGGCTGGTCTAGTACAGGTGGGTAATTGTAGACAGGTGCCATGCATTTGCCTACGCAGCGATGACCTTCCATGCATATACAGCAAGTGCTGCAGTCCTTAAGCAGGTTGCATGTATGGCAATCTTTTTCTGCGTGTGCAGGGAAGGCTGCTCAAATTCAACACAGAAAGCCTCAACGCTCATGCCCTCCTGTGCTGCTTCCTGAGCTGCTGTCCTGTTCTCTCTGACTAGTTCCTTTTCTTCAGTTATTCCTTTTTGACTGATTTGAAGCTTCAGCCCTGGTCCTCCTATAAAAGGCAGACCCTGCTTCCACCCATGCACTTCAGCCCGGTCTGGCACTGTAAAAACTGACCTTTGCCAGGCTCACTTGCTGAGGTCTTGCCTTTAGCCTGTTCTCTCTGGATCCATGGGACCCTATTGACAGCCACGGACCCTGCCCTTGCCTCCCTGGGACCCTAGTGCCTTTACCACACTGGCCCCAGCTGCCCTGACTCATTGTTTCCTAGGTGGCTGCCTTGAAAGGCAATTTGAATATCATTTGACTCCAGCCTTCAACACTGAAAGGAAACTGCCTGCCTGCCTGTGATAAAACAAGGCGTCATAGCAATGTCAGCCTAGACCAGAAACCCTTCTAAGCAAATGAATATCTTTTAAAGAATAAGCTATTTTTAATAAATTATTGATAGTAGACACCTAAAGTGATTTTTTAAATTATCTTTTTAAAATATAAAAGTAATATTTATTATGTAAAATATAGAATAAATACAAACAAAAAGAAGAAAATAAAGTACTTGCAATTACAACGATGAGGGGTGACAACTAACATGGTGCATATCCTTTTTGATTGTCTCTCCCTCTTCATATATATATGAGAACCATTATTTATGTGTGTATGTATATATATATGCGCACACATATATGTATAACCACACACATGTGTGTATACACATACTACACACATGCATACATATACATAGACACAGAATTAGTACTTTTTTTACAAAACATGATTAGATTGTATGTGATGTTTTCCTTTTAATGATATCATATCATTTTTAATGGCTGCATAATATCTATTATGGATATACTAAGATATAATTTAACCATTCTTTAATTGTTATACCTATAAATTATTTGCAGTTATTTTTGTTATTATAAGTAATATGTAATTAATCTCTCTGTGGCTAAGTCTTTATGTCATTATCTGATAATTTCCTGAGGATCGATCCCTAGAAATGAAAACACTGGATCAAAGAGAATGCATATTTTGAAGGCCTTTGAAATGTATAGCCTGGCTGGCTTTCAAAAAGTTTGCACAAATATATACTCTAACCAGCATATAAGAGAAAGTCTGTTTCTGGAAATCTTGTCAAACTGGATATTACCGATCTTTTCAATCTTTAACCATTTGTTAGGAAAGAATTACTATTTCATCCTTACTTTAACTCGCATCCTTTGATCACCACTGAGATTTTTATTTTACCACATGCTTCTTGGCCACTTGTATTTCTTTTTTATGAATTGCCTTTTTGTGTCCTCTGCTCATGTTTCTATTAGTGTGTTTGTCTTTGTCACGTTGATTTGTAACATCTTCTAATGACATTATTTTAAAGCAGAGATGTGAAGTGGCTTCACTGCAACCTTCCTAGGCAATTTTAGTTACAGGCAGGAATAGAATCTTTTGCTCATTTATTGTTTCAGCATCATTGTACGCCAGGACTGGAGCCCAGGGGCAGGATAGACATGTTTGGGAACATGAAAGTAAGTCCTAGAGAGGTTCAGTGGCTTACCCAGCATCTGAGATGTGATGCCCAACTTCCCAAATACTGTCATGTTGTTACTAATCTCACGTTCCAAAGTGATCCAGAGGGGAAATAGTGAAAATACCTCTCTTGATGCCAATGTTTTTAGATTCAATTAAATCCAGAAGCTCAGTTTTACATGGGCTATTTAATAATTGACTGGGCAAGGTAAGGCAAACATTTTATCACTGCATTAATTTTATCACTTTATTCCTTATCACATAAACCTCCGGTGGCTCTCCATTGTCTCCAGGCACGTCTAGACTCCCCAGCTTGGCATCTAAGACCCTTGGTAATCTGCTTCTACACAGCTCCGTGCCCTTCTCTCTCCCCAAATACAGTCCATTCAGATTGGTCTCCTCGGTGATGTCACATGTGACATTCTATGTAGCAATCCCTGTGATACTGCTGTTCTCCACATCTGCACTGCTCTTCTTCCTTCCCTTTCTTGTACCTATGTATATACATCCTGTCCTCTGGAGTCCAGATAGAGAACAACTTCCATGGAGCCTTCCCATCTCAGCTTTTATATATATGTATGTAGGTTTCCTTCTCACAATTTTTTTTTTTGGCTGTGCCATGCAGCTTGTGGGATCTTAGTTACCCAACCAGGGATTGAACCCGGGTCCTCAGCAGTGAGACCGTGAGGTCCTAACCATTGGACCACCAGGGAATTCCCTCCTTCTCACATATTTTAAAGCCTGACCACATACAGTTGATTTACTGTAGTCTTTCCTGTACTGTCCTATCTCTTAAAGCTGCATGTGGTTTTGTCTCCTGTCCCCCAAACGGAAGAACGTATCTGGGGCGGGGGAGTATGTGGGACAGAACCTGAATACATCTTGCCTATCATTATGTATATAATCTGGAATAATCTGGAACAGAGGCTTATAAATTGATAGGTGCCAATTGGTATTTGTGGAGTTGACCTTTTCATTGAAACCTATATTAAGCACTTATTGTGTGCCTCTACTTGGCTAAGTGCTGAAAGGTGTGTGCTTTTGAGGAAGTCACAGTCCACTGGGGGAGGTTCTAAATCTGTCTCTGCCAGCAATTTAATAGTTTACCTTGGGAATGTCACATAATCATCTCATCTATTCATTCCACAGGCATTTCCCTATGTGTCAGGCAGTGTGCTTGGTGCTTAGAAATACAGAGTTGAACGAGATCAACCTCTGCCTCCAAAAGCATCTGTGTTCCCACTTCCTTATAACACAGTGTGAGAAGTGCTGTAGTTAAAGTATGTACAAAGTGCTATGGGAACTGGAACAGGAGGGAAAGTCACACTTATGGGCTTGCTAGGTGGCAAGTACTATCTATGTAAATGCTCTCAGCTTAGGTAGGGGTGGGGCACAGAGGCAGGGAGTTTAAGGGAAGGCTTTGAAGAACTGGACATTTGAACTGGATAAGTTTGTTACTGACTTTTAGAGGGTAGAGGGAGAGAGAGAGCAGGACTGTTAAGAATATGTTATAGGAACTAAGGGGTGTGTGTCTACGTGTGTCTTGTGATGTATGTTGGGAGGCGGTGAGAGAGGGGAAGAAGAGCTTGGAGAGTTAGGTTAGGAATGGGTTACAAAGGGCTTTGAATGCCATGCTAAAGAATTTGAGGAAAGAGACAAAAGTTTGC
Source organism: Leucopleurus acutus (assembly GCF_964270905.1). Classification (NCBI taxonomy): domain Eukaryota; kingdom Metazoa; phylum Chordata; class Mammalia; order Artiodactyla; family Delphinidae; genus Leucopleurus; species Leucopleurus acutus. Next base: position 97,390,966 of record NC_139148.1, read on the forward strand.
TATGTTCACTGTGTGGAAGGAGAAAAGAAATGATAAATAGGAGTGAATAAGAACGCATGTTCTCTTTAAGAAATTTCAATATAAGTGGAACGGCCATATCGCATGGTGCCTCTGTGGTGTGTGTATGTAAAGGAGCTTGGTAAACTGTAAAGGCTTACAGTAGTAGTGTCCTTGTTGTATAATTTTATTTATTTTAAAATTTTTATTGGAGTGTAATTGCTTTACAATCGTGTGTTAGTTTCTGCTTTATAACAAAGTTAATCAGTTATACATATACATATATCACAATATCTCCTCCCCCTTTCATCTCCCTTCCACCCTCCCTATCCCACCCTTATAGCTGGTCACAAAGCACCGAGCTGATCTCCCTCTGCTATGCGACTGCTTCCCACTAGCTATCTATTTTACATTTGGTAGTGTATATGTCCATATATACACTACCACTCTCTCACTTTGTCCCAGTTTACCCTTCCCCCACCCCGTGTCCTCAAGTCCATTCTCTAGTAGATCTGCGTCTTTATTCCCATCTTGCCCCTGGGTACTTCATGACCATTTTTTTTTTCTTTTTAGATTCCATATATATGTGTTAGCATATGGTATTTGTTTTTCTCTTTCTGACTTCACTCTGTATGACAGACTCTAGGTCAATCCACCTCGCTACAAATAACTCAATTTCGTTTCTTTTTATGGCTGAGTAATATTCCATTGTATATATGTGCCACATCTTATTTACCCATTCATCTGATGATGGACACTTAAGTTGTTTCCATCTCCGGGCTATTTTGGTACATGACTATTTTTGAATTATGGTTTTCTCAGGGTATATGCCCAGTAGTGGGATTGCTGGGTCATATGGTAGTTCTATTTGTAGTTTTTTAAGGAACCTCCATACTGTTCTCCATAGTGGCTGTACCAATTCACATTCCCACCAGCAGTGCAAGAGTGTTCCCTTTTCTCCACACCCTCTCCAGCATTTATTGTTTCTAGATTTTTTGATGGTGGCCATTCTGACCACTGTGAGATGATATCGCATTGTAGTTTTGATTTGCATTTCTCTAATGATTAATGATGTTGAGCATTCTTTCACGTGTTTGTTGGCAACCTGTATCTCTTCTTTGGAGAAATGTTTATTTAGGACTTTAGCCAATTTTTGGATTGGGTTTTTTTTTTTGATATTGAGCTGCATGAGCTGCTTGTATATTTTGGAGACTAATCCTTTGTCAGTTGCTTCATTTGCAAATATTTTCTCCCATTCTGAGGGTTGTCTTTTCATCTTGTTTATGGTTTCCTTTGCTATGCAAAAATTTTAAGTTTAATTAGGTCCCATTTGTTTATTTTTGTTTTTATTTCCATTTCTCTAGGAGGTGGGTCCAAAAGGATCTTTCTGTGGTTTATGTAAAAGAGTGTTGTGCCTACGTTTTCTTCTAAGAGTTTTATAGTGTCTGGCCTTACACTTAGGTCTTTAATCCATTTTTAGTTTATTTTTGAGTATGGTGTTACGGAGTGTTCTAATTTCATTCTTTTACATATAGCTGTCCAGTTTTCCCAGGACCACTTATTGAAGAGGCTGTCTTTTCTCCATTGTATATTCTTGCCTCCTTTATCAAAGATAAGGTGACCATATGTGTATGCGTTTATATCTGGGCTTTCTATACTATTCCATTGATCTATGTTTCTATTTTTGTGCCAGTACCATACCATGTTGATTACTGTAGCTTTGTAGTATAGTCTGAAGTCAGGGATCCTGATTCCTCCAGCTCCATTTTTCTTTCTCAAGACTGCTTTGGCTATTCGGGGTCTTTTGTGCTTCCGTACAAATTGTGAAATTTTTTGTTCTAGTTCTGTGAAAATTGCCATTGGTAGTTTGATGGGGATTGCATTGAATCTGTAGATTTCTTTGGGTAGTATAGTCATTTTCACTATATTGGTTCTTCCAATCCAAGAACATGGAATATCTCTCCATCTGCTTGTGTCATCTTTAGTTTCTTTCATCAGTGTCATAATGTTTTCTGCATACAGGTCTTTTGTCTCTTTAGGTAGGTTTATTCCTAGGTATTTTATTCTTTTCGTTGCAAAGGTAAATGGGAATCTTTCCTGAATTTCTCTTTCAGATTTTTCATCCTTAGTGTATAGGAATGCAACAGATTTCTGTGCATTAATTTTGTATCCTGCTACTTTACCAAATTCATTGATTAGCTCTAGTAGTTTTCTGGTAGCATCTTTAGGATTCTCTATGTATAGCATCATGTCATCTGCAAACAGTGACAGTTTTTAAAATTTTTTTAATTTTTATTTTATTATTATTTTTTGAGGTATGCGGGCCTCTCACTGTTGTGGCCTCTCCCTTTGTGGAGCACAGGCTCCGGACGCACAGGCTCAGCGGCCATGGCTCATGGGCCCAGCCACTCCACGGCATGTGGGATCTTCCTGGACCGGGGCACGAGCCCGTGTCCCCTGCATCGGCAGGCAGACTCTCAACCACTGTGGTACCAGGGAAGCCCAAACAGTGACAGTTTTACTTCTCTTTTCCGATTTGGATTCCTTTTATTTCTCTTTCTTCTCTGATTGCTGTGGCTAAAACTTCCAAAACTATGTTGAATCATAGCAGTGAGAGTGGGCAACCTTGTGTTCTTCCTGATCTTAGAGGAAATGCTTTCAGTTTTTCACCATTGAGAACGATGTTGGCTGTGGGTTTGTTATATATGGCCCTATTATACTGAGGTAGGTTCCCTCTATGCCTAATTTCTGGGGAGTTTTTATCATAAATGGGTGTTGAATTTTGTCAAAAGCTTCTTCTGCGTCTGTTGAGATTATCAGATGGTTTTTATCGTTCAGTTTGTTAATATGCGGTATCACAAAGACTGATTTGCATATAGTGAAGAATCCTCGCATTCCTGAGATAAACCCCACTTGATTATGGCGTATGATCCTTTTAATGTGCTCGTGGATTCTGTTTGCTAGTATTTCGTTGAGGATTTTTGCCTCTATGTTCATCAGTGATATTGGCCTGTAGTTTTCTTCCTCTGTGACAGCTTTGTCTGGTTTTGGTATCAGGGTGATGGTGGCCTCGTAGAATGAGTTTGGGAATGTTCCTCCCTCTGCCATATTTTGGAAGAGTTTGAGAAGGATAGGTGTTAGCTCTTCTCTAAATGTTTGATAGAAGTCACCTATGAAGCCATCTGGTCCTGGGCTTCTGTTTGTTGGGAGATTTTAAATCACAGTTTCAATTTCAGTGCTTGTGATTGGTCTGTTTATATTTTCTATTTCTTCCTGGTTCAGTCTCAGAAGGTTGTGCTTTTCTATGAATTTGTACATTTCTTCCAGGTTGTCCATTTTATTGGCATATAGTTGTTTGTAGTAATCTCTCATGATCCTTTGTATTTCTGCAGTGTCAGTTGTTACTTCTCCTTTTTCATTTCTAATTCTGTTTATTTTAGTCTTCTCCCTTTTTTTCTTGATGAGTCTGCCTAATGGTTTATCAATTTTGTTTATATTCTCAAAGCACCAGCTTTTAGTTTTGTTGATCTTTGCTATTGTTTTCATCATTTCTTTTTTTCTTTTTAAATTTATTTTTGGCTGTGTTGGGTCTTCGTTGGTGGGCGCGGGCTTTCTCTAGTTGCAGCGAGTGGGGGCTACTCTTCGTTGTGGTGTGTGCGCTTGTCATTGAAGTGGCTTCTCTCATGGTGGAGCATGGGCTCTAGGCGTGTGGGCTTCAGTAGTTGTGGCACACGGACTCAGTAGTTGCGGCTCACGGGCTCTAGAGCACAGGCTCAGTAGTTGTGGCACACGAGCTTAGTTGCTTCGCGGCATGTGGGATCTTCCCGGACCAGGGATTGAACCCGTGTCCCCTGCATTGGCAGGCTGGTTCTCAACCGCTGCACCACTGGGGAAGCCCCTTTTTCATTTATTTCTGATCTGAACTTTATGATTTCTTTCCTTCTGCTAACTTTGTTTTTTTTTCTTCTTTCTCTAATTGCTTTAGGTGTAAGATTAGGTTTTTTATTTGAGTTTTTTCTTGTTTCTAGAGGTAGGATTGTATTGTTATAAACTTCCCTCTTAGAACTTCTTTTGTTGTAGCCCATAAGTTTTGTGTCATTGTGTTTCCACTGTCATTTGTTTCTAGGTAGTTTTTTGATTTCCTCTTTGATTTCTTCAGTGATTTCTTGATTATTTAGTAGTGTATTGTTTAGTTTCCACGTGTTTTTATTTTTTACAGATTTTTTTCCTGTACTTGTTAACTAGTCTCATAGTGTTGTGGTTGGAAGAGATACTTGCTATGATTTCAGTTTTCTTAAATTTACCAAGACTTGATTTTTGACCCAAGATATGATCTATCCTGGACAATGTTCCATGAGCACTTGAGAAGAAAGTGTATTCTGTTGTTTTTGGATGGAGTCCTATAAATATCAATTAAGTCCATCTTGTCTAATGTGTCATTTAAAGCTTGTGTTTCCTTATTTATGTTCCTTTTGGATGATCTGTCCATTGATGAAAGTGGGGTGTTAAAGTCCCCTACTATTATTGTGTTACTGTCGATTTCCCCTTTATGGCTGTTACCATTTGCCTTATGTATTGAGGTCCTCCTATGTTGGATGCATAAATATTTACAATTGTTATATCTTCTTCTTGGATTGATCTCTTGGTCATTATGTAGTGTCCTTCTTTGTCTCTTGTGGAAGTCTTTATTTTAAAGTCCATTTTGTCTGATATGAGAATTGCTACTCCAGCTTTCTTTTGATTTCTATTTGCATGGAATATCTTTTTCCATCCCCTCACTCTCAGTCTGTATGTGTCCCTAGGTCTGAAGTGGGCCTCTTGTAGGCAGCATATATATAGGTCTTGTTTTTTTATCCATTCAGCCAGTCTGTGTCTTTTGTTTGGAGCATTTAATCCATTTTCATATTTTTAAAATAAATTTATTTATTTATTTATTTTTATTTTTGTCTGTGTTGGGTCTTTGTTGCTGTGCACAGGCTTTCTCTGTTTGAGGTGAATGGGAACTGCCCTTCATTGCGGTGTGCAGGCTTCTCGTTGCAGTGGCTTCTCTTGTTGCAGAGCATGGGCTCTAGGCTTGTGGGCTTCAGTAGTTGTGGCATGCAGGCTCAGTAGTAGCATTCAGGCTCAGTAGTTGTGGCACACAAGCTCTAGAGCGCCAGCTCAGTAGTTGTGGTGCATGGGCTTAGTTGCTCCATGGCATGTGGTTCCTTCCCGGTCCAGGGCTCGAACTCATGTCACCGGCATTGGCAGCCAGATTTTTAACCACTGCACCACCAGGGAAGCCCCTAATCCATTTACATTTAAGGTAATTTTCGATATGTATGTTCCTGTTATCATTTTCTTAACTGTTTTAGGTGTGTTCTTGCCAGCCTTAAGGTAATAGATTAAAGCGTAAGAGTGGGAGGGCATTGTTGACACCCACCCTACTCCCTTGTTTCCCAAAGGAACTACCATTTAGTGAGCCTAGCATCTGCTAGGTACTTGGCAGACTTCATCTCATTCAAACCTCCTAGAAACGCTATGAAAGTATGTACTACTGCTCATCTCCACTTTACAGTTGAAGAAATAGAGGCTCAGAGATGTTATGCATCTTTTCCAGGATCACAGAGTTAGTAACTGAATGGGTCTGGCTCCAAAGTTCAGATACACACTTTCCACTCTACATGGGACCACTGTTTGAAGCAGACCTCTGATTGTGTAATGAAAGGTTTTATCCTCAAGTAAAAGAAATGTAGGCCTCAAGGGTTCCATGGTAGATGTATTGGGAGGTACTTCATGAAGCAATGAGGATGCTGCCCACTATAGCTATGGTAAGGGCTGTCCTTGGCCTTCAACACGCAGAGACACACCACCTTTTGCAGAACTCTACCCCAAGTAATAACACATTGGAACCTCACGTCAACCCTCTAAGTAATATAGGACAGCTGTTATTACTCCCATTTTAGAGTTAAGGACAGTGAATCTAAGGAAAGTTAAGTAATTTGCCCAAGGTCACCAAGCTGGGAGCTTCACAGAGCTAGCATTCAAATGCAGGATTCCTGGCTGGATTCTACACACTTATGTTTTTCCTACAGTTCCGTGCTGTGCTTTGTACAGTTCCCCATGTGGTATGGATGCTCAACAAGTAATCAGTGACATCTACTGCTTGGCTCCCAACCCAGAGTAGAGCACAGTGAAAATGTGCTACATGCATCTTTAAGCACCGGAATATGAAGAACAGATAAATGAAGAGAAGCACAAATTGTGTGCCAGGTGCTTAGTATTCATCATTTAGCATCAGCAGCAGGCGTCAACGCTGAGGCAATTCTATTTTCAGATGCTGCTAAATAAATTCATCTCCTTTCCCTGGTATGACAATAATAGTAATAAATTCTCCTGACTTTTCAAGATGAAACTTTTATCTCCTTAGGATCCTCCAGAGCAGAAAATACTGAGCAAAATTGCAGAAAACAAGTCAGCAGTAGGAATTCCCGAGTAAACTACATCTAGGGGAGGTTTGTCTACTTTAGAAGGCAAAGGAGATGAAGTGAACCCATGAATTTCTGAGATGGGGTCAATGACAATTAACGGTAATAAAGGTCTTCTAGTGGCTTAGTGCTAGGGTCACTTCTTGCCCTTTCCCATATAATTTTGTCTGAAGAACTATTTCAGAGCTGGGCCAGGTCTGCTTGGAAATATAGTGTTAGTGTAATATACCATGGTCAGGGGTTCTAAACCAAATTCTATCACTAATGATATCAGGCAAATCCCTTCTCTTTTCCTTAATGGAAATATGTGAAAGGCTAATATCGTCTCAACTGAAAAAGGATATCTCACAGTTTTTGTTAGCGTTATAACCAATCATGCAAACATTGCCCTACAACATCCATACCAAACACCAATCTACCAGTGAGAAGAGTGAGAAAAATGGAAAGGAGAGTTTTTGTACATATTATAAGAAAGTGTGTCTCCTTGGAGGCCAGTTTTTGACTGAAAAAGATTTTCTTCAGTCAGCACTGACTCCAAGTGAAACAAATGTTTCATGCAGTTTTATTGTTGTTTTTTGTCATTGTTATTGTTAAACCAGGTTGATTTGGTTAACCATAGACTATATACCGACACTCCCTGTGATACAACTGTCTAAAATTTCTTTCTAAAACCCTCTTTTGTAAACAGCAAATGTAATTATGTTTAATTAGAAGAAATACAAGTTATCTCTAAAAATCTATCCTGTTGAAGCCAGTTATAAAAGTTGCTGTTTATAAGGGTATGACTTTGGCAAGTCATGGTTTGCGTGTGGAAAAAAGGTAGTATTGATCAGAAAGGAGAGGGACATTAAATAGATTTTTCCTCAAAATAAAAAAGGGAGAAGAGTAAACTGAAAGAGTAGTCCTGGCAAGAACAATGCCTGATGGTGATCTGAGCCACACCAACCAGACTCTCCATCACTCTGCCTTCTTCCCCCCATAAGAAGGAGAGAGACGAAAGGTGAAATGTACAGGGAATACATTTGACAACAAGCTGTGTGATGGATGATTCCTTAAGCTGAAGTACTCTAGTTGGCAACTGTAAAACTCTAAAATGGTTTTTGAAATTCAACTGTTATAAGTTCCCAGCACTGAAGTTCCAAACAATCCTTCATGTGAATTAACATGAAGATAGAACTCAGAATAGGTTCTAAATTGAATCGATGGCTGGGGCAAATTTCAGGGTAGATTAAACTGGAACTAAGTATGGTGAAGAGTTGTCACAGTATTTGAGTTTCAAGGTCAGGTTTAGAGAGTTGGATAGCCTTTTTAATATTACAATTTTCAAGCTTTAGATGAAAACAGAAATGCTACACTCACAATTTGTATTTACTCTCTAAATTTGAAGTGTAAAAATCAGTTGAACTGGGGGACCTTCAAGATGTTGGAGGAGTAAGATGTGGAAATCACCTCCCTCCCCACAATTACATTAAAAATACATCTACATGTGGAACAACACCTACAGAACACCTACTGAACACTGGCAGAAGACCTCAGACTTCTCAAAAGGCAAGAAAGTCCCCACATACCTGGGTAGGGCAAAAGAAAAAAGAAAAAACAGAGGCAAAAGAATAGGGATGGGACCTGCACTTCTGGGAGGGAGCTGTGAAGGAGGAAAAGTTTCCACACACTAGGAAACCCCTTCACTGGCGCAGATGGGGGGTGGGTGGGTGGGGGAAGCTTTGGAGCCACAGAGGAGAGCAAAGCAACAACAGTGCAGAGGGCAAAGTGTAGAGATTCCTACACAGAGGATCGGTTCTGACCAGCACTCACCAGCCTGAGAGGCTTGTCAGCTCACTCACCAGGGCTGGTGGGGGCTGGGAGCTGAGGCTCGGGCTTCAGAGGTCAGACCCAAGGGAGAGGACTGGGGTTGGCTGCATGAAGACAGCCTGAGGGGGCTGGTGTGCCCCAGCTAGCTGGGAGGGAGTCTAGGAAAAAGTCTGGGCCTGCTGAAGAGGCAAGAGACGATTGTTTCAGGGTGCACAAAGAGAGGGGATTCCTTCCCCTCATGCCCACACAAGGCAGAGCACTGCCTAAGCAAGCTCCAGAGACAGGCATGAGCCACAGCTATCATCTCAGACCCCAGAGACTGGCATGAAACGCTAATGCTAATGCTGCCACCAAGAATCCTGTGTGCAAGCACAGGTCACTATCCACACACACATACCCCTCCCCAGGAGCCTGTGCAGCTCGTCACTGCCAGGGTCCTGTGATCTAGGGACAACATCCCCAGGCAAACCCATGGCACACCTCAGCGTGTTGCAAAGTCATGTCAGCCTCTGCCACTGCAGGCTCACCCCGCATTCCAATTATGACTACCATACCCCTCCCTCCCAAGGGCCAGAGTGAGCAAGAGCATCCTAATCAGCTGCTGCTTTAATCCCTTAACTGTCTGGGTAGGGAACAGACACCTGAGGGCGACCTACATGCAGAGGTGGGGCCAAAACCAAAGCTGAGCCCTAGGAGCTGTGCAAACAAAGAAGAGAAAGGGAAATCTCTCCCAGCAGGCTTAGGAAGAGCAGATTAAATGCCCACAATCAACTTGATATACCCTGCATCTGTGGAATACCTGAAGAGACAGAAAATCATCCCAAATTAAGGAAGTGGACTTTAGGAGCAACTGTAGACTTCGGATTTGCTGTCTGTGACTGATTTGTTTCTGATTTTTATGTTTATCTTAGTATAGGTTTTAGCATTTGTTACCATTGGTGGATTTGTTTATTGGTTTGGTTGCTCTCTTCTTTTTTCTTTTTTTTTATCATTTTAATAATTTTTATTTTATTTGTTATTTACTTTAAAAAAGTTTTTCTTTCTTTTTTTTCTCCCTTTTCTTCTGAGCTGTGTGGCCGATAGGGTCTTGGTGCTCCAGCCTGGTGTCAGGTCTGAGCCTCCAGGGTAGGAGAGCCAAGTTCAGGACATTGGACCACCAGACACCTCCTGACCCCACATAATATCAATCAGCGAGAGCTCTCCCAGAGACCTCTGTCTCAATGCTAAGACCTAGCTCCACCCAATGGCCAGCAAGCCTTAGTGCTGGACACCCCATGCCAAACAACTAGCAATACAGGAACACAACCCTGCCCATTAGCAGAGAGGCTGCATAAAATCATACTAAGTTCACAGACAGCCCAAAACACACCACCAGACACAGCCTTCCCCCAAGAAAGACAAGATCCAGCCCCACCCACCAGAACACACGCACCAGTCCCCTCCACCAGGAAGCCTAAACAAGCCACTGAACCAACCTCACCCACTGGGGGCAGACACCAAAAACAAAGGCAACTATGAACCTGCAGGCTGCGAAAAGGAGAGCCCAAACAAAGTAAGTTAAACAACATTAGAAGACAGAAATATGCGGCAGATGAAGGTGCAAAGTAAAAACCCACCAGAGCAAACAAATTAAGAGGAAATAGGCAGTCTACCTGGAAAAGATTTCAGAGTAATGATGGTAAAATGATCCAAACTCCTGGAAATAGAATGGAGAAAATACAAGAAACGTTTAAAAAGCACCTAGAAGAACTAAAGAGCAAACAAACAATGATGAACAACACAATAAGTGAAATTAAAAATTCTCTAGAAGGAATCAACAGCAGAATAACTGAGGCAGAAGAAGGGATAGGTGACCTGGAAGATAAAATAGTTGAAATAACTACTGCAGAGCAGAATAAAGAAAAAAGAATGAAAAGAATTGAGGACAGTCTTAGAGACCTCTGGGACAACATTAAATGCACCAACATTCAAATTATAGGGGTCCCAGAAGAAGAAAAGAAAAAGAAAGGCTCTGAGAAAGTATTTGAAGAGATTATAGTCAAAAACTTCCCTAACATGGGAAAGGAAATAGTCAATCAAGTCCAGGAAGCACAGAGAGTCCCATACAGGATACATCCAAGGAGAAACACACAAAGACACATGTTAATCAAACTATAAAAAATTAAAGACAGAGGAAAAAATATTAAAAGCAGCAAGGGAAAAGCAACAAATAACATACAAGGGAATCCCCGTAAGGCTAACAACTGATCTTTCAGCAGAAACTCTTCAAGCCAGAAGGGAGTGGCAGGACATATTTAAAGTGATGAAAGGGAAAAACCTACAACCAAGATTACTCTGCCCAGCAAGGATCTCATTCAGACTTGACAGAGAAAATCAAACCCTTACAGACAAGCAAAACTTAAGAGAACTCAGCACCACCAAACCAGCTCTACAGCAAATGCTAAAGGAACTTCTCTAGGCAGGAAACACAAGAGAAGGAAAAGACCTACAAAAGCAAACCGAAAACAATGAGGAAAATGGTAAGAGGAGCATACATATATATATAATTATCTTAAATATAAATGGGTTAAATGCTCCAACTGAAAGACATAGACTGGCAAAATGGATACAAAAACAAGACCCGTATATATGCTGTCCTCAAGAGACTCCCTTCAGACCTAGGGACACATGCAGACGGAAAGCGAGGGGATGGAAAAAGATATTCCATGCAAATGGAAATCAAAGAAAAGCTGGAGTAGCAATTCTCATATCAGACAAAATAGACTTTAAAATAAAGACTATTACAGAAGACAAAGAAGGACACAATCATCAAGGGACCAATCCAAGAAGATATAACAGTTGTAAATATTTATGCACCCACCATAGGAGCACCTCAGTACATAAGGAAAATGCTGACAGCCATGAAAGGGGAAATTGACAGTAACACAGTAACAGTATGGAATTTTAACACCCGACTTTCACCAATGAACAGATCATGCAAAATGAAAATAAATAAGTAAACACAAGCTTTAAATGACACATTAGACAAGATGGACTTACCTGATATTTTAGGACTCTATTCAAAAACAACAGAATACCCTTTGCTCTCAAGCACTCATGGAACATTCTCCAGGAAAGATCATATCTTGGGTCACAAATCAAACCTTGGTAAATTTAAGAAAGTTGAAATCATATCAAGTATCTTTTCCAACAACAGTGCTATGAAAGTAGATATCAATTACAGGAAAAAAACTTAAAAATACAAACACATGGAAGCTAAACAAAATGCTACAAAATAACCAAGAGATCACTGAAGGGATCAAAATGGAAACCAAAAAATACCTAAAAGAAATGACAATGAAAACACAATGACCCAAAACCTATGGGATGCAGCAAAAGCAGTTCTAAGAGGGAAGTTTATAGCAATACAATCCTACCTCAAGAAACAAGAAACCTCTCAAATAAACAACCTAACCTTACACCTAAAGCAATTAGAGAAAGAAGAACAAAAAAACCCCGAAGTTAGCAGAAGGAAAGAAATCATAAAGATCAGATCAGAAAGAAATGAAAAAGAAATGAAGGAAACAATAGCAAAGATCAATAAAACTAAAAGCTTTGTCTTTGAGAAGATAAACAAAATTGATAAAACATTAGCTAGACTCATGAAGAAAAAAAGGGAGAAAACTCACATAAACAGAATTAGAAATGAAAAAGGAGAAGTAACAACTGACACTGCAGAAATACAAAGGATCATGAGAGATTGCTACAGGTAACTCTGTGCCAATAAAATGGACAACCTGGAAGAAATGGACAAATTCGTAGAAAAGCACATCCTTCCAAGACTGAACCAGGAAGAAATAGAAAATATAAACGACCAATCACAAGGACTGAAAATGAGACTGTGATTAAAAATCTTCCAACAAACAAAAGCCCAGGACCAGATGGCTTCACAGGGGAATTTTATCAAACATTTAGAGAAGAGCTAACACCTGTCCTTCTCAAACTCTTCCAAAATATGGCAGAGGGAGGAACACTCCCAAACTCTTTCTACAAGGGCACCATCACCCTGATACCAAAACCAGAGAAAGATGTCACAAAGGAAGAAAACTACAGGCCAATATCACTGATGAACATAGATGCAAAAATCCTCAACAAAATCCTAGCAAATAGAATCCACGAGCACATTAAAAGGATCATACGCCATGATCAAGTGGGGTTTATCTCAGGAATGCAAGGATTCTTCAATATACTCAATCAATGTGATACACCATATTAACAAACTGAAGAGTCAAAACCACATGATCATCTCAATAGATGCAGAAAAAGCTTTTGACAAAATTCAACACCCATTTATGATAACAACTCCCCAGAAAGTAGGCATAGAGGGAAGCTACCTCAACATAATAAGGGCCATATATGAGAACTCCACAGCCAACATCATTCTCAATGGTGAAAAACTAAAACCATTTCCTCTAAGATCAGAAACAAGACAAGGATGTCCATTCTCACCACTATTATTCAAAGTAGTTTCAGAAGGTTTAGCCACAGCAATCAGAGAAGAAAAGGAAATTAAGAGAATCCAAATCAGAGAAGAAGTAAAACTGTCACTGTTTGCAGATGACATGATGCTGTACATAGAGAATCCTAAAGATGCTACCAGAAAACTACTAGAGCTAATCAATGAATTTGGTAAAGTAGCAGGATTCAAAATTAATGCACAGAAATCCCTTGCATTCCTATACACTAATGATGAAAAATCTGAATGGGAAATTCAGTAAACACTCCCATTTACCATTGCAACAAAAAGAATAAAATACCCAGGAATAAACCTACCTAAGGAGACAAAAGACCCGTATGCAGAAAACTATAAGACACTGATGAAAGAAATAAAGACGATACAAACAAATGGAGGGATATACCATGTTCTTGGATTGGAGGAATCAACATTGTGAAAATGACTATACTACCCAAAGTAATCTGCAGATTCAATGCAATCCCTATCAAACTACCAATGGCAATTTTCACAGAACTAGAACAAAAAATTTCACAATTTGTATGGGAACACCAAAGACCCCGAATAGCCAAAGCAATCTTGAAAAAGAAAAATGGAGCTGGAGGAATCAGGATCCCTGACTTCAGACTATACTACAAAGCTACAGTAATCAACACAGTATGGTACTGGCACAAAAATAGAAATATAGATCAATGGAACAGCATAGAAAGACCAGAGTTAAACACATGCACATATGGTCAGCTTGTCTTTGATAAAGGAGGCAAGAATATACAATGGAGACAAGACAGCCTTTTCAATAAGTGGTCCTGGGAAGACTGGACAGCTACATGTAAAAGAATGAAATTAGAACACTCCCTAACACCATACTGAAAAATAAACTAAAAATGGATCGAAGACCTAAATGTAAGGCCAGACACTATAAAACTCTTAGAGGAAAACAGAGGCAGAACACTCTATGACATACATCACAGCAAGATCTTTTCAGACCCCCCTCCTAGAGAAATGGAAATAAAAACAAAAATAAACAAGTGAGATGTAATGAAACTTCAAAGCTTTTACACAGCAAAGGAAACCATAAACAAGATGGAAGGACAACCCTCAGAATGGGAGAAAATCTGTGCAAACAAAGCACCTTACAAGGGATTAATCTCCAAAATATGCAAGCAGCTCATGCAGCTCAATATCAAGAAAACAGTCCAATCCAAAAATGGGCAGAAGACCTAAATAGACATTTCTCCAAAGAATATATACAGGTTGCCAATAAACACATGAAAGGATGCTCAACATCACTAGTCATTAGAGAAATGCAAATCAAAAGTACAGTGAGGTATCACCTCACACCAGCCAGAATGGCCATCATCAAAAAATCTACAAACAGTAAATGCTGGAGAGGGTGTGGAGAAAAGGGAACCCTCTTGCACTGTTGGTGGGAATGTAAGTTGATACAGCCACTATGGAGAACTGCATGGAGGTTCCTTACAAAACTAAAAGTAGAGCTACCATATGACACAGCAATCTCAGTACTGGGACTATACCCTGAGAAAACCATAATTCAGAAATAGTTATGGGGCTTCCCTGGTGGCGCAGTGGTTGAGAGTCCGCCTGCTGATGCAGGGGACACGGGTTCCTGCCCCGGTCCGGGAGGATCCCACATGCCACGGAGCGGCTGCTCCCGTGAGCCATGGCCGCTGAGCTTGCGCATCCGGAGCCTGTACTCCGCAACAGAAGAGGCCACAGCAGTGAGAGGCCCGCGTACTGCAAAAAAAAAAAAAAGTTATGTACCACAGTGTTCATTGCAGCTCTATTTACAATAGCCAGGATACGGAAGCAACCTATCCCTTCAAAAAGGTATTTCAGCAGGACATTGTTTCAGCAGGTCCTGAAAATTAACTACTTACATGTTCCCTGCCTTGTCATTCATCTGAGCTCACTGGCTCTTGTCCCGTTCGTAGTTGCCAGTGTACAAAAAATGATCGTCTACTGCACACTTAACTGCTCTCCCACCTCCTGCCCATTCAGGTCATTCAAGAACATGGTCTTTTATAGGAAATGAGAAAGGGAGCTCAAAGAATTAAATACCCAAAGAATGTACTGCACCCTGTCTTCATGTTCGCAATTAGTGGACACAGTTTTTAGTAAACACAGGGGTGTTTAAAAAAAATTAAACAATGAAGCACTACATGATATGTACACAGCAGCTGTAAAATATGTTTCATTTTCAGAACCATTAAAATTCCAAAGGAATCACATGGGTCTTAGCCTTGAGAAACTATGGCACATGTACCATCTTATTCTACACTTGCTTATAGATTCAGTGAACTGTTCTCTGTCTCCTGTCAATGTGTCTTGTCTCCCAAATTAAGTGGTTCATCCATTGGAGGGAAGGACTTCTTATTTCTTCTTATTTTTTAATCCTCCCTTCAGATCAACCCTCACGCTTCCCTCCTGTCTTGGTTTTGAGCACAAAGCTAGGCACACAGTAGGTTCTCAGCAAATCCTTGGAGAAGTGGATTGAGTAAATCCACACACCTTGAATCATCTGTCTCCTGCTGGGCCAAGACCAGTATGAAATCGAATTCCCTGCAGACAGAGGTCACTGGCTTAAATCTGTTCTTTTATTTTTAGTATTGTTGACTCTAATTTATTTTCTGCACTTTGCCTTACTTTGGCTTTGTGTTCATATTACTCCTCCTCCAGTCAGGTAACAACCAAGAAAGGCCCTTCAGAGAGGACTGTGAATGAGCTGCCACAATCACTATATCCTTTCTTGGCCTTTAGGTGCCCTTCCAGCCCCAAGATGGCAGGGTCCTGCAGGTGTATTATCAGGGACCTCCTAAGGTTTCCTTTCTGGCCGGTATTGTAGCATTTTGCTTTCCACTCAAATGCCATTAATGGAGAACATGTTCTTTAGAAATGGAAAATATCTTCGTTAAAATCAATTCGTATAGAAAAATACAGTACTCTTCACAAAGAAGGAAATTAAGCATATTTGCAACCTGAGGAATAAGTGACTTGTTGAAATCACCTCCTTCCAAAGGATCAGCCATTTCTTAAAAGCTCTAGAGGGTAATTAATATTGTGTTCTTGACAAAGTGCTGAGTAGTAATGGCTTACAGATCCGTATTATTCAGCAATGTCTTTCAGAGGCTCTGTCCAACGAAAACATTCCCAGTGCCAGTGTAGCTGCTGTGTCCACTAATTGCGAACATGAAGATAGGGTGCAGTACATTCTTTGGGTATTTAATTCTTTCAGCTCCCTTTCTCATTTCCTATAAAAGACCATGTTCTTGAATGACCTGAATGGGCAGGAGGTGGGAGAGCAGTTAAGTGTGCAGTAGACGATCATTTTTTGTACACTGGCAACTACGAACGGGACAAGAGCCAGTGAGCTCAGATGAATGACAAGGCACGGAAGGAGGTAAGTAGTTAATTTTCAGGACCTGCCGAAACAATGTCCTGCTGAAATACCTTTTTGAAGATCTTAATTTTCAATAAGTGTGGGTGACAATGACTGCAGGCTAGAGGAGGTGAATAAATAGGGATAAAGATGGATGTTTGAACATTTTCTTAAAGACAAATACCGTATGCTAACTCATATATATGGAATCTAAGAAAAAAAAATGTCATGAAGAACCTAGGGGTAAGACAGGAATAAAGACACAGACCTACTAGAGAATGGACTTGAGGATATGGGGAGGGGGAAGGGTAAGCTGGGACAAAGTGAGAGAGCGGCATGGACATATATACACTACCAAATGTAAAATAGATAGCTAGTGGGAAGCAGCCACATAGCACAGGGAGATCAGCTCGGTGCTTTGTGACCGCCTGGAGGGGTGGGATAGGGAGGGGAGGAGGGGGGAGACGCAAGAGGGAAGAGATATGGGAACATATGTATATGTATAACTGATTCACTTTGTTATAAAGCAGAAACTAACGCACCATTGTAAAGCAATTATACTCCAATAAAGATGTAAAAAAAAAAAAAAAGATGGATGTTTGAAAAGAAAAACTGCCTGGAGAAATAGAGAAGGAACACTTAGGGGGTTTATCTTTTACTTGGGTTAATTGCAGCCTGTGCTTGAAAGTGCTTTGTTTCCTAGAGGGACAACATAGCAATGGGTTTACAAGCAGAGACCCGGGAGTCGGGCTGGTTCTACCACTTACTAGCTGGGTTACATGAGTGAGTCTGTGCCTCAGTTTCTTTATCTGTAAAATGGGATAGTAAAAGTACCTATCTCATGAGGTTGTATGAAAATTAAATGACTTGATATATGTGAAGTATTAAGAACAGGGCCGGATGCACAGTATTACATAAGTAATTTTGAATATGTGTTTTGGTTTAGGATGATCTTTTGAGTCTAATCTCCTTCTGCTACGGCTGCCCATCTTCTGCTTTAAGCTTGGCAGGCAGTCCCTACTCTGTTCTCTTACTTGATTTCTTGTTTTTAAACGTAAACATACTGAAAGCCTCTATCTATGTGTACTTGACAGAAAGTAATGAGATGAGACAAAAGCTCCCTTAGAGCAAAAATATGTACCACAGACCACAAGTTTGTAGGTGCAGTAAGTCAGATTGGCTTGAGCTGGATCATGTGTCCATTTAGAAAATCTCAGATCATCATGGTCCATGACAGAAGGGGCACATTTCCATCCATGAGTTAGGTTTACATCTAAGAATATGTGTCTTCCGGTAACATGCTTGGGGACCCTGTTAGGTTTATTAAGACTTTCATATCACTAGGGAAAGGAAAACAAGAGGAGTTAAAGCAAGAGAGGAGTGAACAATGGGACAGCAAAGTGTGTTAGTAGATTTTGGGTAAGTTTCTTCCTTGGCAATAAGGTTCCTCATTCTACTTAACTTGCTTCATGTGTTGCTTTTTCTTGACCTCTAGAGGCACAAAAGCTAAGCAGTCTGACCCTGAATTCAAAGTCTTCTGTTGTTTTCATTTTTTGCAGAATTAACCTCATATTTATATTGCTGACATCCTCCTTTCAGAAGGCTTGTTTGTCTTTTAAAGAAATATGCATTGAGTTCCTGCTACATGTCTGCTAATTTTTCTGTTGAGCATTGTAACAACCTGTAACACACTGGTATTTGCTTTATAGGGGAACTGAGTTTAAGTGAGGTTTGGAGGTATCCAAGGTCATGTAGTACTTTGTAGTAGTGGCATTTTCCAAAATGGTAATAGCTTTATTGCTATTATTTTTTATGGTAGGAAAAATGCATGCACAATGTTGAAATAAATGAGAATATACAGAAAGGCCTAACAAAATGAGAAAAAAAACCCACTGTCAACATTTTGGTATATAGCCTTCCAAGACTGTTTCCCTTTATCTACATATCTATTTCTTTTTTTTTCTTTTCTATTATGGTTTATTATTAAATATTGAACATAGTTTCCTGTGCTATACAGTAGGACCTTGTTGTTTGTCTATTTTATATATAGTAGCTCGTATCTGCTAATCCCAAACTCCTGATTTATTCCTTCCTGCCCCTTTCCCCTTTGGTAACCATGAGTTTGTTTGCTTTGTCTGTGAGTCTATTTCTGTTGTATAAATAAGTTCATTTGTATCATATTTTAGATTCCACATATAGAATTGTACATATCTATTTCTCTATCACTTCATTTGTATTTGGGGAATTGCCAAGATATCAGTTCATATCTAATCAGGGCTGATCTGACTGACACAAGTATTGCAAAAAGGTTCACCTGTTTTTCAGTAGGCCATTTCTGCTTGTGCGTCTATCTTGCATGCTAAGCAAAAGATTTATCAGGCGAGTTGGAATTGTTCTAAAAGGCCAGACACCACTTCACCTTGAATGCCATGAGTTCCTCTCACTCTGGGTGGACTCTGCTTCTCTTCCACACTTCCTCTCATATCCTACTCTCCCAAGGCCTCTGAAAGGCACCCTGAATCTCTGACATCATAGCAGACCAGGAGGAAAGAAGAGGTTCCACATTAGGTATAAGGCATGAAATCTTTGGTGGCCAGAACGTCAATTTTCATCATCTTCAAGGTCTGTGCTTTCCAAACCCCTGCACTGCAACTGTGACATAAGTGGAAAACATTTCTATGGAACTCTGGTGTAAAAAGGTGAGACTTGTAGCTCCCAGAGGCGATCAGCGCTGGGACCTTGAGACTGAGTGGGTCAATATATCATCAATGCATAGACAAATCTGTAGCTCGCAGCACACCAGAGTGCTGGGGCAGACTGATTAGGAAGCACTGCTAGTTAACAGCATTCTCTCCACCTCTCCTCCCATAGTTCTCCTGATTATATCTCTTTCAAACTCTCCTGGTTCTAACTTCCTCATGCCTTCTGGCAGATGTTCTATCAGATAAGAATTGGCCTACAGACTGTTAGTTTGCTGGTGACAGTGTTTTGGCTCCAAGAAAGAAGAGTGGGTGGGTAACAGGTGCTGCAAGAACGTAAAGTGAGCCTGTGAAATCCCTACTGCCCCTACAGAAACATCAGGTAATACATCAGGGACTCTAGGAAAGTACCTGATCCAAAAAACATTTTTTTAAAGTCTATTGTTTTTCTGATGTTTCACTTTCAGCAACAAGTGATGATGGAGGATTATAGAGGATATGAAATGCTGTCTAGTATGGTAAAGAGCATGGTGCTCCAATCATTTCAAGCTGGGTTCCGATCCCAGCTCTGCCACTTACTGTCTGTGTGACCTCGGGCAAGTTACTTGGCCTGTTTTCTCATCTCTGAAATGAAGACAACAAAAGCAGTATGGTTGTATGCTTTCTGAAGTGTAGGGGAATGAGCAGCCTGCATTTTTTTTTTCTAAATATAGATCTCAGCCTGCTCTTGAGAGAGCCTGTGGGGAAGCAGGGGGCTTGTGGTAGAGCCAGATTTCAGTTAAGGAAACAAGTGTTATGTGAAGAAGTTGGGCATGTTGGAGAGTTTGCTTATCTTGAAATGCTGATTCCAGAGAGCACAGGTGGAAAAGGTTGGAAGGAGGATATAGGGAAAGGAAGTGCAGAGCAGTCCTGGAAGTGAAAGGGGATTGGGACTAAATGAAGGCGTTTAGACATTTTGATCTTTTCTGTATTGTACTTTTATTAGAAGTGGTTGGGTGCATGTCTTTTCTCCCTCACTAAAATCATAGGGGGATAACTCCTCTTTGTAATCCCGTAGTCCATGCAGTAAGTATTCAGTAAAGACTTGAGTGATAAAAATACTCTTTTATCTGATGGTAATCTAATGTTTTAGTCATCCTGAAGTTACAACCTTGTGAAAGGAAAACATTAAAATATTTAAATAGATTCTACCCAAGGATTTCCCTTATTCCTGTTTCTCAATATCACTGTACACATGCAAAGTTCTCCCAGAGCATTGGTCAGGATTGACTTCCCCCTTCCCACTACCATGCCATTCCGGCCTTTCTATGGTTGTGATCTATACCTAATTCGAGATTCCAGCAGCTGGGGCCTGGAGTGGAAGACAGGCTCAGCAGTCCAGTATTCCCAGAGTCTCCAGGGAAGCCTCACTCATGGCTGAATATGCCCTTGGCCATGCACTAGACCTCTGATGTAGGTTGTGCATTCTGACTAATAGCTGCACGCTAATAGCTTCCACTTGGTAAAGACCATTTAGCCCCTTATTTCTCTACCTGTTGATTCAATCTAGATCACTTTCCATAAAGGGGCAGCTAGTAAATCTTCTAGGCTTTGTGGGCCTGTTGCAACCAATCAACTCTCTCTTTGTAGTGCAAAAGCAGCCACAGACCATACTTAAACAAATGGAGGTAGCTAAGTGTTCCAATAAAACTTTATTGACGAAAACAGGTAGCAGATTTGGCCCACAGGACTGTAGTCTGCAACATCTAGAGCGTTCCATGTGTTTGACACACTTTGATTTAGTAACCCTAACATGGCTACTTGATCATACCAGTTTGCCATTCTTAATAGAGTTGGAGGCAGGGAACTCATTCAGTGTGTCAGCCTGAATGCCTGACCGTAATGCCTTTTTACCCCTGAGCACGCTTCTGCCACTGTGGTCGTCATGGAGTCCTACTGAGTTCCTGGTGGCTTCTTCTCCTTGCTGAATTTTCAGAAACTCTGATTAGTGACTTTGAAGTTTCTGGGAGAATGGCCATCAAATTCCTTTTTGTCTACCTAATCTCTACTTGGCACCTGAGGTTGTTTTCTTTCTTTTCCTTCATGCTTTTCCATTATCTGAAAGATGTCCTTCTCCTTGCAACATCCTTTTTTGATTTTGCTGTTTAGCCAAACTCCGCCTGACTGTACCATGCAGTGCGGGCTAACCAGGATTCGTAGTCAGTAAAAGAGAGGCCCGAGGGAGCAGCTTTCCCTTAATGAGCTTGGCCTAGGCTTGGCCTCTTGATTAGATCTTCTCACATTGTACCAAAAAGCCATCTGTTAAATGAAATGTGGAATCCTAGATTGGACCCTGAAACAGTAAAAGGACATTAGTGGAAAAACTGATGAAATCCAATAGTTTAGTTAATAGGAATATATCAATATTAATTTCTTACTTTTGACAAATGTATTATAGTTACACAAGATGTTGACATCAGGGGAAACTGAGTGAACAGTATAAAATAGACAACTGATGGGAACATACTGTATAGCACAGGGAACTCTGCCTAATGCACTGTGCTAACCTAAATGGAAGAGAAGTCCAAAAGGGAGGAGATGTCTGTATGTGTATGGCTGACTCATTTTGTTGTGCAGTGGAGGCTAACATAGCATTGTAAAGCAACCCTACTCCAATAAAAATTAATTAAAAAATAAGAGTATATGAGAGCTCACTGTACTATCTCTGCAACTTTTCTGTGAATCTAAAATTATTACAGGGCTTCCCTGGTGGCGCACTGGTTGAGAGTCCGCCTGCCGATGCAGGGGATGCGGGTTCGTGCCCCAGACTGGGAAGATCCCACATGCCGCGGAGTGGCTGGGCCCCATGAGCCATGGCCGCTGAGCCTGCGCGTCCGGAGCCTGGGATCCACAACGGAAGAGGCCACAACAGTGAGAGGCCCGCGTACCACAAAATATATATATATATATATATATATATATATATATATATATATAACAAAAGACATAGTTTATTTTTTTAAAAAAACTGCCTGCTTAATTGATTTCTTACCCTCACCCCTCTTACTTCATTACTAGGTATTATGACAATCTCATCCGTGACAGCAGGTGCAAAGTGCAACTCCCCAAACCCAATCCCCACATTGATTCCCTGGGGTAACATAACATACACCAAGGACACTTCTGGAGTAGTTGGGAATGTGCTTCAGTCATATTTCTCCCCTCTAGCTATGTACTTCTTTGAAAATAGATCCTTAATACACAGTGAGAGCAAAGAGAGTGTGAAGAGTCTCTTGAATTGTCAATAGAAAAAAGAATCCTTTTGGGTTCTTGGTCTAGAGGACATAAGCTATAACAGGTGGCAAAGAAAAAAGTGGTTGGTTGGATTGATTCCCTCCTTAGGGAACAGATTCCCAATATTCAATGTTTTCTAAATTCTTTTTCAAGGATTGCCTATCCAGTGTGCTGGTGGAAGAGGGGGCCAGATAGAGTGACTTGAGAGGAGGTTAAAAAGGTCCCCAGTTTCTGTTGCCCCCTAATTAATGTGGCCCAGAGTTCTTCACTCCTGTGAGCTAGGGCTAGGGCTTTAAAATGTTCCCTATTAAAATGCAAGTGTTGCCTAGGAGGGGTATGAGGACCTGCAGGGGAGCTGTGGTGTGTAGTTACGTTTCTGCTTCATATGTTTCGGTCAAAACTATTTTAAGTACTCACATGTACAGTAACATAAAAATAGCCTTAAGGAAAGATGAATAAATGGTTTTGTGGTTGGGCCCTTTTATGTGCAAAAATGCTTGATTTAGCTATTTTCTTCCCTGGGTTAAATGTGGGTCCAGTTCACCATCCATATATCAGGTAGGGCAAGCAAAGGATTGATGACCTAGGAACAGGAAAATTAGGTTGATTCAGAAGATCTGAGACATGGAGATTGAGGCGCAGAGAGTGAGCTATGGCAAAAAGGAACAGGCAAGTATCACTCATTCATTAGTTAATTAAACACATTTTTTGGAGTGCTCAACTATGAACCAGGTACTATTCTAGGTACTGAGGGAACAAACAGACACAGTTCACTGTCTTCTTAGGGCTTGTAAACAAATATATAATATGTTAAGAGGTAGTAAGTGCTATGAAATTAAAAAAAATCAGGATAAGGGAATAGTGATGATGGGAGGTCGGGGTGCTGTCCCAGAACTAGGTGAGCATGATATAGAGGCTGAAAAACCCAGTGTGGCAGCAAGCCAGCACTAGTGAACAAGAGATGCTAAAGACAAATGCTAACGCTTGGGCAGAACTGTTTGTTCTCTACTTTGGTTTTTCCTTTGTTGGAGGTGGCAGACTTCGGTCCACAGGTATTGATCAGAATCCTAAAGGAGTCTAAAGAACAGGGGCATATCTTGCCTCTGATTGAGGGTGGGGTAGAGTTTTATATATCATCATTAAAATGTCTTGACATTTGGAAACATTCCTTTATAGGCCAACTGTGGCTTGCACTTATGCTATCTTGCATGCCACACCCACTTTCCACTTTCCTGATAGCCTACAGCTTGGATTAAAGGGGTGGGTTGGAGTAAAATGAGAAAGGGAAGAAATTCCAAAGAAAGGTGGAAAATCTTAAAATTGGCATTAAAATCTTGGCCTCGGAGGCTTAACATCTGAACAGTTCTTAAAAGCCAAAAAATATGACAATGTACTTTGACAGTGCCAAAGTACAATAATACAGTACTTGATGTAAAATCTGTGCTTAGTAGACCTTTGAATGTATGAATGAATGAATTGAACAAATGCCATAACAAAAGGAAAAACTGGAAGCAAAAGGATAAAAAGTGGCTTCTTGTGATGGGAGATAGACGTTTTCTCCAAACGTAAGTTCCTCTGTGGATTTGCATCTTTTGAAATAGGGCCATTTATAAGCAGTTAATGAAACCTCTTTTTTTTCCTTTAAAAACCACTCCATGCTAATTAAATGAGGTCAGTTCATTTCTCTTATTTAGAGAACTAGTTAATGTACCTTATGGACTTACAGCTCAGAGCACTGTGATCTCATTGTATCCACATAATTTCAGGACCTTTATATTCATGGACCTAAGAGCAATCTCTTAATCACCTCATTCTCTTTAAAGATAGAAGGAAGATCCCCCCTGCCTGCCAGTATTTCACTTATCCTATTCAGATGCCTCAGAATATGATGTTAAATCTGTAGTTGTTATCTTTCTCTCTTTCTTCATTTAATAGATGGCTGCTTAAATGATAATCTTAGCCATAGTACTTGAACTGCTCATTTACTTAAAAATGCTATCATTTTAAAATTTAATCAGAAAAATGTATTCTGTTCAAATTGCAGAACAACAAACATAAGTGAACAGGAGAAGTATTTTCTCTCTCTTAACTCCCACATATCAAGAAAATACAAAGATTTGAATCTAGGCTCTTCAAAATGGAATTTCTAATGCCCTCCCTCCCACTTTCTCCCGAGAGAAGAGAACAAATCAATTCTAGTTCATGTTTTCCTTCCTGGCCAAGGCAGAAGGTATTCATCATTCTCTGGGCAGAAGGTCATGTGGTTTCCTTGAGTCATGCTTTGCTTTCACATTCAGCTATTTGAGAAAAGTTTCCCTGGAGACTTTTTGGATGAAGAGATCACCTCTCCAGAATGAACGTGTTCATCTTTTCTTATTGCAACACAAGAATTCATTTGAGATCTTGGTGGGAGAAATGGCTTATAGACTATAGCCAGGGACTGCAAGACTGGTTTGTGACCAGGTAAGCTGGCCAAGCCATCCCTTCTTTCGCTTCAGGAGCTCCAGCAAAACTACCTAAATGTTAACTATCTTGTTTTCGATTAAGAGCCTGCAAATAATCACCCAGGAATCCCAAGCTCATTACCCAAGTGCTTTCTTAACTGTGCTGAAAACCTGGACAGACTCTAATTTCATAGGCTAATGGTTATAGAATCCTAGAACTAGAAGGAATCTTAGAGATTATGAAGTCCAGCCATACCATCCTTAGAAAGGGAAAACTGAGGCTCAGAGCAGGGAAGTTGCACAGTTATACAACAGTCAGTGGTAGAGCTAGGATTATAAGGCAGTTTTTCTTGACTCCCAATCTAGTGCACTTTAAACTATCCTCTCATCAGTTCAGCACTGTAAACATCGTCTGCATGGTTATGCTCCCGGTAGGCTGCTTTCTCTGTAGTGCATTCGACGGCCACTGTATCCCAATGGTGATGTTAGGAGAAGGGACGTGCCCCTGCCTTTTCTTCACCTTTGCCCAAATTTTAGTCACCTTCCCTCCTGCATCAGCTATTTTGTTGAACACATATTTTTCTCAGTAGATAGACTGCTCAGATGGATAAGTAAACAGAGAGATATATAAGCTCATTCAGGCTCCTTTGTTAAGTGCTGTCATAGAATTGTGTTCTTTTTATCACAGTACTTATTTACCTCTGTGTGCATAATTTCAGACTGAGGTTTGAGAGGAAGATAGCATGGTGGTTAATCGCATACATACTCCTAAGCTAAACTGCTTGGGTTCAAAACTTGGCTCTCCCCATTTGTGAACTGTTTGACTTTGGGCAAGATGCTTAATGTCTTCATGCTTTAGTATCCTCATCTTTAAAACAGGGATAACAATAGTACCCACCTCAGTGTCAATAAAGGTTCAATCAGAGAAGCGGAACCACTAGAGGTAACAGAGAATAAGGAATTTTATTATAAGGGTTACACATGATGTAATTGTGAGATCTAATTAGTTTCCATAAGACTCATTTCAGCATTTAATGTTGAGCCTAAAGTCAGCAGGGGAAGTGGGAGAACAAATTGGAACCTAAGAGGACATAATCAATCCTGCAAGGACAGTCTAGAACCTGTGCCTATCTTGTACTGCCTCCAGCCTTGGTGATGTGGAGCTGCGCATGTACCTGGTCCAGAATTCAGAGGAGCTGAAGGAGGATATCTTGCAGGAGCTTGGGGAGCTGCAGGTCTGCTTCCTGTTCCATGCCAATGAGATGGGCCCCAAAATGCCATTCAGAGTGTTAAAAATGTCTGCTCCTTCACGTTCACCTTTCAAAATTTACGTGCAAATTCCTCTTATGGCCAACCCTAATTTGGAACCATACAGGAAAGTAATTCTGGGAAGCATAGCTCTAGATTATAACTAATTCGACATAATATAAAGCCACCAGACAGTCAGTGCCTGGTATATTATAAACACTTACTAGATATTAGCTGTTATACTTGCTAGTGTGGTTCTTTGATGAGTGTTTTTCTCTTCTACGAGATTGCAAGTGTCATGGGAGGAGAGAATGTGTATGTTTTTGTGTACTGTTGTATCCTACCGCATAGCATAGTGGTTGATACAGGGTGGGAACTCATAAAATATTTGTTGAATGAATAGAAAGTCAGGCAGAAAGAAAACAGTTTGGAGAAAATGTAACACTTGCAAAACAATCTATCAGGAAGTATTGTGATGTTATGGGGAATGCAAATATATGTATAAGGTCTGGTCTCTATCATAACTTGCAGTTGAAGAGTGGAAAATTGGACATTGGGGTTGCAGGAACCTCAGTAGCATAAGGAAGTTTGAGTAAGGCAGGGCTAGTGATAGCAGAAACTGGTCCACCTGTTAGTGTAGTCCACCTATGCAGAGTATTCTCCACTTTTTCCTACAGTCCTTATCCTTTGCACTCTGTTCTTTACTCCAGGAGGCTGACCTTTATGATATATTCACTAGGTTATTTTGCCTTTTGACTTCTCAGTTGGGTACAGCCAGTGAAAGACAGCAGCAGAAGATGGGAAGAGATGGAGATCAGGATATTTAGTCCCCGAGGTTGATGCTGGTGTCAGTGGCTGAATACTTCCCTCAAAGGCCACAATTTGTTGGGGGAGGGGGAGCTTCAATCTCCTAGTCATAGCTGCGGGTCTCTCTCTAGGTCCTAGTAACTGCTCCCTCTACTTGTTCCTTTAGGTTTAAAGATGGTAAAGGCTCCATTGCTATTGTTAACTTTAGGGTCCCCCATCATCCTTTGTTGGTTTCTCTTAACCTTTCCCACACCATTTAAATAGCCCCTTCATTAAACGCTTCTCAGTTACCCTTCTGAATGTGCCTTATGTTTCCTTCTATAACCCTTATGGAAACTTCATCAGTCCAATATAGTACTCAAAGGAATGTACTGAGGTTTGTGAGGCATGCGAACAACAGGGTCTAGGTGACAGACAACACTCAAAGTCTGGTGTGGGGCGGCATCCTGGTTCTCAATTATGGTAGTAAGAATCCCACTATAGCTGAGCGTGCCATGATACAGAACCAGCTTCCTGAGAAAGAACTGGTTAGATCTAGGCAGACAGACAAGATAACCTTTACTCTCACCAGGAAACTAAGGCTGAAGATCAGTCATCAACACTGAATCACCATGGAATAAGGAGCAGACATGTCACAGGAACGTGAGTCCAGGAGTCACTCTGGGCTCGTTGGATACCATGAGTGGGGCAGAACAACTAAGGCCAACCCTGCCCACTGGAGGAGATAAAGCTCCCAATACACTCCCAGCCATGGTTAGGATTTGTAGGGTAATCAAGCAGACCTGGAGTTGCAAGTAAATAGTCTCAAAGACCGATGAAGTAGGAGAGGCTAAATAGTGAATTAGATGAGGCCAAATTGTGAAGGGCATTAGTGCCAAACAAAGGAGTTTGGATTTGGAACTGTAGCGGGTAATGAGATTGATAGCTTTTTAGCATTTAATGTCAATGACCTTTGAAAAATGATTTGTTATGTTAATGATTTAGGGATGTCTTTACTGACGGTGTGAGAGAAATTGATGATAATGATAGCATTTGTCATTTATTGAGCATATACTAGGTGTCAGGCACATGCCCCCCACTTTATAGACAATGTCTTATTTAATCTTTGAAATAATTCTTGTATAGTCAGTATTATTATTATCCTTATTGTACATATGAAGTAACTGAGGCTCAAAAAATGTTAAACGTTTTGCTTAGAGTACTAGAGCTAGAGTTGAGCCTAGGACTGAATGGCTCCAAACCCTGTGCTTATAATCTCTAAAATAGACCATCCCAGTTTCCCATTCTGTTGTCTTCTCCTTATCTCCAGTCCACCTATGGCCTTTTTATCTTGAAGTTGGCACTGTCCCCTCAGCAATATTACAAAGGATACTAATTTACCAGCTTTATTCATGAGCACCAAATACTGCGTTCATTCTCAGGCAGATACTGGGCTCTCTGCCAAAGTAATGACCCTGATAGAAATCTTCGTCCAATCCTCCTACATTTGGATAGCAGATGATGAGAAAGGAGAGTCTGGAAACTTTAAAGCTGACTTTGGAATTGCCCTCTACAGATGCCCTGAGGAGGTCTTAGAATGAGTCACTAACTTTCCTGACTGCATTTACTGATCTTTGGAGAGGAAATATTATCTAGCTCTGGCAAGGGACATTTGTGAACCTTAGCTTCCAGTGACCCCAGAGCTTTGGGAAGATACCTTGTGCCTTTGGAATAGAAAAGAAACTCATCTTCAGAAAAACTAAACCCTCATTAGCATGGGATGTTCAATTATCTTCTCCCCACTTTCATATACTCGTTATTTCTTATTTATTTATTTATTTATTGACCACTCCACACAGTTTGTGGGATCTTAGTTCCTTGACCAGGGATTGAACCTGGGCCCTCAGCAGTGAAAGCGTGGAGGCCTAACCACTGGACCGCCAGGGAATTCCCCTCACTTGTTATTTTTAAGTAAATGTTTGAGTTAGAAAGGCCCTTGAGTAGCTAGTCCAACCTCTTCAGCTTACACATGGGAAACCTGAGGCCCATAGAGCAGAAAGGACTTGCCCGTGGTCATATAGTAAGTTAATGTTAGAGCCGAGACTAGAGCCCGTGTCTCCTGGCCTCTTGGTCAGTCGCCCCTTCCTGATCTTTTTTAGTATCTATTCATGGTTTATTTTTTACAGCTAGTATGTAAGCTCTTGAAGAAAGTAATCCATTCTATATTTCTTTTGTATGCTTATGAAATGCTTAAAGGTACTTGGAATACAGTGGGTTCTCTGTGAATGTCTGTTAATTAAACTTTTTTTTCTTCTGTTGACCATAGTTGGAGCAAAACAGATCTGTCACAGGTTTGGGGCATTGGGTCAGTTTGAAATCATCTTTACCATTTTAATTTCATCTTGGTCCAATGGAAAGGCAAGTTCAATCTTTTCACTGGACAAAAGGCCTATCAAACAGGCCCAGCTCCCCAAAGGACATTGTCTAATCCTAATCCTTAGAAAAACTCCTCAGAAACAAACTTTCTAAGAAAGCCTGATTTCATTTTTTTTCTTTTAGACCTAAGAGTTGATAAAGTCTCATTGGAGAATCATTCTCATAAATTATATACCACAGGAACCTCTCCTTATTTTTCCTTTCATGTGGGAAATTCATGAATGCTGACACTTTACAACTCAACTTCTCTGTCTTTTCTCATCAGGATCCATGATTAGATATGATATCAGTGTGTTTCTCTTTTCCTGGGGCTAGAAAGTCTGAGAGTGGTTTAGAAGCACTGCCAGAGTCATTGGAAATGAAATAGCTGCATCTCATGGGAGGACCTCTCTTGCCTTTTTGAGATCAACATTCTCTATGTGGTTAGTCCCTCTGATATGGTCATTGATGATGGATAACTCAGTGCTATGGCTGTAGTGTCCATGCATTGATTTTCGGGCAAGGTTCCTAAGCTAGAGGGTCACAACTCACCTTCTAACAAAGTAGAGAAATCCCTTTCCCCACACTCTAAGAATGTGCTGGTAAGACCACCTGGAGCAGGCTAAGCAAAATGCCATAATGCCCAGTCCCTCGATTGGGAAGGGGGGTGTCTTGGAAGGTAGGGATGGCACGTGATGGTGAACTATTAGGTAGAAGAATTGCAAGAAAAAAAATAAGTGAAATGTGGACTTCATGGTCTACTGATTGCTGTTTCTGCCTCCTTGTAACCTCTGTTTAATCTCCAAGTGTCCCATCTTGGACTGTTCTATTGGAAAATTGCATGTGTCCTTTCCTAATACTTCTTTCCCATCAAAATAGTCTTGATCTCTGACGCATTCACATTAGAAGGTATATGAATGCTGTGGAAAGAGCAATGGACTTGGATTCAGCATATCTAGATTCTTCATTAACTTTAAAGCCTAGTAAATTACATGACTACTAGAAACCCTTTTCTTTCCTTCCACCCTCTCCCTTTCCTCTCACCATTTTGGTATCTGTGGATTTCCTAGAATTCTAGGGTATCATAGAGAAAAGCCTAGACCAGTTTTGATTGAAAGAATTTTAGAAACATTGTAGATTTAATGCATTGCTGTAACCATGGGATTAGGCATTAATGTACCTTAAGCACAAATCAAAGTAGAACTCTTTGGCTGCATTTTATAAAGTTAATCTTTCTTTCATTACCACTGTTTAAGATTTTCAGGATCTCCTTCCAATTCAGCTCTTTTCTCCTGTCAACAAAGAAAAGGGGCATAGGCAATTTGAAAGACCAGTGGAAGGGGTAAACCTGCAAATGTGACCTTCACCTCCAGTTCAGACATGCTATCATCAGTGATCTCATCAAGTGATTACTGAATGGTTTTTAGCATCTTGTGGCATAGAGCTGCCCCTCATTGCCTTCTCTTCTCATGGAAAAAGAGAGAGAAGGTGCTGAGTGCTCCATAGATTTTGGTACTAGGGATATTAATTAGCTTCATGTGTGTCTTCCCAAATATTCAGCATAAATTGATAAGAAGAACTCAAGATGGTGCTAATTTTACCAATAAAATGGGGGAAGAAAAAAGAAAGCAGGTTGTTGGTGAGCAGCCACATCCATGGATAAGAAAATGCAGTGTGTTAGAAAATTAGAAACATATGCTTCAGGGAGAACAAAAAGAGAGGAAATACTCATCAAGGTAGGCTAAATGCAGATTGCAACATCTTAAACTTGGGGGGTGGGGAGTATAACTTATCCTCACTCTACTAGCAAACAATAATAATTATTATTATGATAATAGTAATAACACAATGGATGATCACTATAAATCAGGCACTATGTTAGGGGAATTAGATTTTTATCCTCATTTATTCCTAAGAACAGCCCTATGAGGTATCCACTACTACTATCACTATTTTTTTTTTTTTTTGGCCTCGCCGTGAGGCATGGAGGATCTTAGTTCCCCGACCAGGGATCAAACCGGTGCCCCCTGCAGTGGAAGCACAGAGTCCTAACCACTGGACCACCAGGGAATTCCCTAATATCCCTATTTTATACTTGAGGAAACAAAATAGACACAGAAATAGATTAAGTAATTTGTCAAAGATCATAAAGACACAAAATGAGGCAATTTGGATTCTTTCTTTTTTAATTCACATATAATTTACATACAATAAATGTCACCATTTTAAGGTGTACAAATCAGAGCCTTTTAGTACATTCACAATGTTGTGCAATCATTACCACTGTCTAATTCCAGAATATATTAATTAAGCCCAAAAGAAATCCCATACCCATTAAGCAGTCACTACCCATTTTCCTTTGCCCCCCAGCCCCTAGCAATCCATAGTCTTCTTTTTTATTTATTTTTTATTATTATTTTTTTTTTGGTGGTACGTGGGCCTCTCACTGTTGTGGGCCCTCCCGTTGCGGAGCACAGGCTCCGGTGCGCAGGTTCAGCAGCCATGGCTCATGGGGCCCAGCCGCTCCGCGGCATGTGGGATCTTCCTGGACTGGGGCACGAACCCGTGTCCCCTGCATCAGCAGGCGGACTCTCAACTACTGTGCCACCAGGGAAGCCCCATAGTCTGCTTTTTTAAAAAAATTATTGAAGTATAGCTGATTTACAATATTTTGTTAATTTCAGGTATACAGCATACTGATTAAGTTATTTTTTCTGATTATATTCCGTTATAGGTTATTACAGAATATTGAATATATTTCCCTGTGCTATACAGTAAATCCTTGTTGCTTATCTATTTTATACATAAGTAGTTTATATTTGTTAATTACATACTCCTAATTTGTCCCTCCCCCCTCCCTCTCCCATTTGGTAACCATAAGTTTGTTTTCTATGTCTGTGAGTCTGTTTCTGCTTTGTATATAGATTCATTTGTATTATTTGTTTAGATTCCACATATAAGTGATATTATATAGTATTTTTCCTTCTCTGACATACTTCACTAAGTATAATATTCCTAGGTCCATTCATGTTTCTGCAAGTGACAATATTTCATTCTTTTTCATGGCTGAGTAATATTCCTGTGTGTGTGTGTGTGTGTGTGGGTGTGTGTGTGTGTGTGTGTGTGTGTGGTGTGTTTGTGTGTGTGTATGACTGTGTGTATGTGTACACCCCATGTCTTCTTAAACCAATCATCTGTTGATGGGCACTTGAGTTGTTTCCATGTCTTGGCTATTATAAATGGTGCTGCTGTGAACATTGGAGTGTGTGTACCTTTTTGAATTAGAGTTTTCATTTCTTCTGGATATATAACCAGGAGTGGAATTGCTGAATCATATGGTAGCTCTATTTTTAGTTTTTTAAGGAACCTCCATGCTGTTTTCCACAGTGGCTGTACCAATTTACATTCCCACCAACAGTGCATGAAGGTTCCCTTTTTTGCTCAGCCTTTCCAGCATTTATTATTTGTACACTTTTTGATGATAGCCATTCTGACTGTTGTGAGGTGATACCACATTGTGGTTTTGATTTGCATTTCTCTAATACTTAGCGATTTTGAGCATTTTTTCTTGTGCTTCTTGGCCATCTGTATGTCTTCTTTGGAAAAATGTTGATTTAGATCTTCCTCCCATTTTTTGATTGGGTTGTTTGTTTTTTTGAAATTGAATTGTATGAGCTGTTTGTATATTTTGGATCTTAATCCCTTGTTGTTTGCATCATTTGCCAATATTTTGTCCCATTCTGTAGGTTGACTTTTCGTTTTGCTGATGATTTCCTTTGCCATGCAAAAACTTTTAAGTTTGATAAGGTTCCATGGGTTTATTTTTGCTTTTATTTATTTTGTCTTGGGAGAATGATCTAAGAAAATATTGATATGATTTATCTCAGAGAGTGTTTTGCCTGTGTTATCTTCTAGGAGTTTTATGGTATCGTCTTATATTTAGGCCTTTAAACAACTTTGGGTTTATTTTTGTATGTGGTGTGAGGGGGTGTTCTAATTACATTGATTTACACGTAGCTGTCCAGCTTTCCCAACACTACTTGTAGAAAAGACTGTCTTTTCTCCATTGTATATTCTTGCCTCCTTTGTTGTAGATTAATTGACTGTAGGAGCATGGGTTTATTTCTGGACTCTGTTCTGTTCCATTGATCTATATGTCTGTTTTTGTGCCAGTACCACGATGTTTTGATTACTAAAGCTTTGTAGTATAGTCTGAAGTCTGGAAGGCTTATATCTCCAGCTTTGTTCTTTTTCCTCAGGATTGCTTTGACAATTATGGATCTTTTGTGGTTCCATATAAACTTTAGGATTATTTGTTTTAGTTCTGTGAAAAATGTCATGGGTAATTTGATAGGAATTGCATTAAATCTATAGATTGCTTTGGGTAGTACGGACATTTTAACAATATTAATTCTTCCAATCCAAGAGCACAGGATATCTATTTCTTTTAATCATCTTCAATTTTCTTTATCAATGTCTTAATAGTTTTCAGCATATAGGTCTTTCACTTCCTTGGATAAGTTTATTCCTAGGTATTTTCTTTTTTTATGCAAGTTTAAATGGGATTGTTTTTTGACTTTCTCTTTGTGGTATTTCATTGTTAATATAAAGACATGCAACAGATTTCTGTATTCTAATTAGTTCTAATAGTTTTTGCATGGAGACTTTAGGATTCTCTGTATAGAGTAGCATGTCATCTGCAAATAGTGACAGTTTTACATCTTCCTTTCCAATTTGGATAACCTTTATTTCTTTTTCTTTTCTGATTGCTGTGTCTATGACTTCCAATGCTATGTTGAATATGAGTGGTGAGAGTTGGTATCATTGTCTTGTTCCTGAATTCAGTGGGAAGGTTTTTGGCTTTTGCCCAGTAAGTATTATGTTTGCTGTGGGTTTGTCAAAACTGACCTTTATTATGTTGAGGTATGTTCCCTTATACCCACATTGGTGAGAGTTTTTATCATGAATTGATGTTGAATTTTGTCAAATGCTTTTTCGGCATCTATGAAGATGATCATGTGGCTTTTGTCTTTCCTTTTTTTAATGTGGTATATCACATTGTTTGATTTGTGTATGTTGAACCATCCTTGTGATACTGGGATGAATCCAACTTGATCATGGTGTATTAGCCTTTTTATGTGTTGTTGGATTCTGCTTGCTAATATTTTGTTGAGGATTTTTGCATCTATATTCATAAAATATATTGGCCTCTAATTTTCTTTTTTTGTAGTGTATTTTTTCTGCTTTTGGTATCAGGGTGATGGTGACCTCAAGAATGAATTTGGGAGTGTTCCCTCCTCTTCAGTCTTTTGGAAGAGTTTGAGAAGGATGAGTGTAAGGTTATTTTTGTATGTTCAGTAGAATTCCCCAGTGAAGCTGTCTGGTCCTGGACTTTTGTTTGCAGTGATTTTTAAAATTACAGATTCAAATTCACTTTTGATCATCTGTTCAAATTATCTGTTTCTTCTTGATTCAGTTTTGGCATGCTGTATGTTTCTAGAAACTTGTCCATTTCTTCTAGGTTGTCTATTTTGTTGGCATATAACTTTTTATAGTATTCTCTTATGATTTTTTTGTATTTCTGTGGTATCAGTTGTTATTTCTACTCTTTCATTTATTATAGTGTTTATTTGAGTCCTCTCTTTTCATCTTGGTGAGCCTGGCTAGAGGCTTGTTGATTTTGTTTATCTTTTCAAAAAAAACAGCTCTTGATTTTATTGATCTTTTCTATTGTTTTTATCACTATTTTATTTATTGATTACCTCTTGATCTTTATTATTTCCTTCCTTCTGCTAACTTTGGGGTTTTTTTTCTTCTTCTTTTTCCGATTCCTTTAGGTGGTAGGTTAGGTTGTTTGAGATTTTACTTGTTTCTTGAGGAAGGTCTGTATCACTATGAACTTGCCTCTTAGAACTGCTTTTGCTGTATCCCATAGATTTTGTGAGGTTGTGCTTTCATTTTCATTTCTTCTGAGGTATTTTCTGATTTCTTCTTTGATTTCATCATTGACCCATTGGTTTTTTAGTAGCATGAAGTTTAGTCTCCATGTGTTCATTCTTTTTCTTTTTTTAACATCTTTATTGGAGTATAATTGCTTTACAATGGTGTGTTAGTTTCTGCTTTATAACAAAGTGAATCAGTTATACATATACATATGTTCCCATATCTCTTCCCTCTTGCGTCTCCCTCCCTCCCACCCTCCCTATCCCACCCCTCTAGGTGGTCACAAAGCACCGAGCTGATCTCCCTGTGCTATGCGGCTGCTTCCCACTAGCTATCTATTTTATGTTTGGTAGTGTATATATGTCCATGCCACTCTCTCGCTTTGTCACAGCTTACCCTTCCCCCTCCCCATATCCTCAAGTCCATTCTCTAGTAGGTCTTTTCCCATTTTTCTTTTTTGTGGTTGATTTCTAGTTTCATACCAAATGTTGTCAGCAAAATGCTTGAAATAATTTCTATCTTCTTAAATTTGTTAAGGCTTGTTTTCTGACCTAATGTGTCGTCTGTCCTAGAGAACATTCCATTTGCACTTGAAAAAATATGTGTTCTGGTTTTCTTTTTAGTTTTGTTTTTTGTTTTTGCATGTAGTGTCTTATAGATGTCAATTAACTCCAACTGGTGTAATGTGTCATTTAGGACCTGTGTTGCCTTATTGATTTTCTGTCTGAATGATCTGTCCTTTGATGTCACTGGTTATTAAACCTCCTACTGTTATTGTATTCCTGTCAGTTTCTCCCTTTATACCTGTTAGTATTTGTTTTATATATTTAGGTGCTCCTATATTAGGTGCATATTGGTTGAGTGTAATATCTTCTTCTTCTATTGATCGCTTTATCTTTATATAATTCCCTTCTTTGTCTTCCTTTATGGCCTTTGTTTCAAAGTCTGTTTTGTCTGATATGAGTATTGCTACCCACTCTTTCTTGTCATTGCCATTTGCATGAAATATATTTTTCCAACCCCTCATTTTTAGTCTGTGTGTGTCTTTGACCCTGAAGTAAGTCTTGTGTAGGCAGCTTATTGCTTTTTTTTTAATCCAATCTGCCTGTGTCTTTTGATCAGAGCATTTGTCCATTGACATTTGAAGTAATTATTGATAGGTAGATAGGTGTGTACTTACTGCCATTTCTCAGTTCCTTTGTGTGTGCATGTTTCTTCTTTGTTCATTTCTTCTTTCTGTTTTTTCTTTTGTGGTTTGATGATTTTCTTTTGTATTATGCTTGAGTTCCTTTCTTTTCAGTTTTTGTGACTCTGTTGTATGTTTTTGATTTGTGGTTACCATGGAGTTCAAGTATGTTGACCCATGAATACATCTACTTCCTTTAAACTAGTAGATGAGAGGCATACAAATTCAAACACATTTTAAAAGATCTAAATTTTTATACTCCCTCTCCCACAATTTGTGATTTTAATGTCCAATTTTACATCTTTGTACTTAACTTTTTGTTATAGTTATAATCACTTTTACATTATTTTTTTTTGTTTTTAAATCTACATGCTGGCTTATTTAAGTGATCTTAATCCTTTTATATATTTACCTTTCTTATTGTGATTTTCCCTTTCCTATAGAGTCTTGCTTCTTTTTTATTTAGAGAAGACCCTTAAATATAGAGAGGAAGTGTAGGTTTAGTATTGCTGAATTCTTTTAGTTTTTGCTTGTCTGAGAAATTCTTTATCTCTCCTTCTATTCTAAATGATAATCTTTCTGGGTAGGATATCCTCAGTTTCACGTTTTTCCCTTTCAGGGCTTTGAATTTATCATACCCATTCCCTTTTGGCCTACAAAGTTTCTGCAGAGAAATCAGCTAATAGCCTTATGGGTGTTCCCTTGTAACTGACTCTTTGTTTTTCTCTTGTTGCCTTTAGAATCCTCTCTTTAACTTTTGCTGTTTGAATTATGATATGTCTTGGTATGGGTCTGTTTTGGTTTATCTTGTTTGGGACTCTCTGTTCTTCCTGAACTTGAATATCTGTTTTCTTCTTTAGATTTGGGAAGTTTTTAGCCATAATTTCTTCAAATACATTTTTGATCCCCTTCTCTCTCTTCTCCTTCTGGAACCCCTATTATGGATAGGCTGGTACATTTTATATTATTCCATGGCTCTCATATGTTGCTTTCATTTTTTTCATTTATCTTTCTGTCTGCTGTTCAGATTGGGTCATTTCCATTATTCTGCATTCCAGATCACTTATTCATTATTCTGTGTCATTTAGTCAGCTATTCATTGCTTCTAGATTGTTTTTTTTTTTTTTTTTTTTTTTTTTTTTGCGGTACATGGGCCTCTCAGTGTTGTGGCCTCTCCCGTTGCAGAGCACAGGCTCCAGACGTGCAGGCCCAGCGGCCATGACTCACGAGCCCAGCCGCTCCGTGGCATGTGGGATCCTCCCGGACTGGGGCATGAACCCGTGTCCCCTGCATCGGCAGGCAGACTCTCAACCACTGCGCCACCAGGGAAGCCCTAGATTGGTTTTTATGTCAGCAGTTGAATCATCTATTTTTGATTGGTTTGTCTTTACAGTTTCTAGTTCTTGTTACAGTGATTTGCATTTCTATCAATAATCTTTCTTAGTTCAGTTAGCATTTTTATTACCTCCTTTTTAAACTTAGGTTCTAGTAGACAGGTAAGCTCTGTTTTATTATTTGTTCTTTCAGTGGATTTCTCTTGTTCTTTTAGTTGAGAATGATTCCTCTGCCTTTTCATTTTACTTAATTTTCTCTGTCTCTATGAATTTAGGAGGAACAGTTACCTACTGTGGTCTTGAAGGGGTGTTTTTATGTGGGAGCATCTCTGTGTAGACTGTGTGTGTCCTGTGTTTTTGGTGTGAGGGCTGGGCTGGTTTTGGTATCGATACCAGCCATGTCTTTCCTCAGGGTGTGCTGACCATTATCTCCTTGATATGGGGTGTGGTTGGTGTTGGGGGATTTAAAGCCCGTGTAGGGTGTGAGGTGGGGCTTCCTCTCTATGGCTGTCACCACCCAGTCAGGGGTGGGGTCTGCTCCCCAGCTGTTGGAGTAGAAGCCCTGAGGGTTGGTTTGATCAGGCTCCATTGCCCTTGAGTGAGTGCCCTTCCCCAAAGGAGGTGGTTGCTAAAGCAAATGAGGCCCTTGTGGTCACAGAGGACCTAGGTACTGCCTGTGTAGGCATCTGCAATTCTACTCAGCAGCTGCCCAAGGTCACAACCCTTTTTCTGTTGTGTTCGTCCTGGATCTAGTGCAAGGCTGTGGTGTGGTGTCGGCTGGGGCTGAGGGTCGGGGTGTTGTGGCTACAGGAATTGAGGTGGCTGTGCTGCTGCCTGGATCCTGGCCTCCCTCTGTGGCAGACTTCTCCCAGGACCTATCTGCCCCAGATCTAGCACGAAGCTGTGGTGTGGAGTGGGTGGAGCCGGGGTGCTCTTGCTGGGAGATGTACTGCTGTGTACTCCTGAGCATGCTGATAATGGCAGCTGTAGCCCAACCTGCTGCCCTATGTGCTTGCTGACCATGGCTGCTGCAGAACCACTAGGACCACACCTCAGGCCCTCTGGACTCTCTCTACATAGCTAAATCAAGCCCTCTCCCAGTGCCTTGCTGCCTGAGATTCAGGTCTTAGCAGAGGCGTGCTTTTGTGTTACTGCCTCACAGGCATGCTGACAGTGACTGCTGTGGCTCCACCCACCACCCTGTTTGTGTGCTGACAATGGCCATCACAGCTCCACCTGGCTCATACTCTGGATGCCCCAATTTGTCTCTATATAGCTAGACTGAGTCTTTTCCCAGGGCTCAGTTGGCCCAGATCTCATGCCAGGCTGTGGTGTGGAGTGAGCAGGGTTAGGGTGTTCGCCCCTTTAGATTTGAAATTACAGTGAAGTGGCAGCCACCAGTACATGACTCTTTCCACCTTGATTGTTGGCAAGCCAGAACATGCACACTCCTTGTGAGTATTCTAGACTTCTTCAGCCCTGCTGTCTATCTCAGCAGATTTCCCAGCAAGCAAGAGGGCTTGTTTCCTCTGCATAGGACCCCAGGACTTGGATTCCCAGATTGTGTCTCACCCTGCTCCCTCTCCAGGGCAAAGGTTTACCTATGCAAATACTCTTTTCCTTACATATCCCTTCCTGGGGTGCAAGTCCCAACCCAATGCCTTTTTTCCCCCGTTTTACCTGGTTACATGGAGATCTTTCTTGCAGCTTTGGTTGTATAGGAGTTCTTCTGCCACTTTCCAGTTAGTTTTCCATGAGAACTGTTCCACATTTAGATGTATTTTTGATATGTTTGTGGAGGAAGGTGAGCTCCATGTCATCCTACTTCACCATCTTGATCCCAGCCCACAGTCTCCTTTTTATGGATTTATCTATTCTGGATGTTTCATATAAATGGAATCATACGATATGAGTCTTTTTGTGTCTGGCTTCTTTCACTTAGCATAACATTTTCAAGGTTCATCCATGTTGTGGCTTGCATCACTACTTCATTTATTTTTATGGCCAAATAATATTCTGTTGTATAGATATACCACATTTTGTTTATCTGTCCACCGTTTGATAGACATTTGGGTTTCAGTCTTTTGGCTATTGTGATTAGTCCTGCTATGAACATTGACATTCCTGTATTTATTTGAATACCTATATCCACTTCTTTTCAGTATATACTTAGGAGTGAAATTGTTGAGTCTTATAATTCTATGTTTAACTTTTTGAGGAACAACCAAATTGTTTTCCGTAGAAGTTGTAATATTTTACATTTCTACCAACAGTGTACCCCAGGGTTCTGATTTCTCCACATCCTCACCAAGACTTGTTATTGTCTATATTTTTTATTATAGTGTGCTTGGTGGTTACTGCAGTGGAATTTCATTGTGGTTTGATTTGCATTTACCTAATGACTAATAATGTAAAGCATCTTTTCATGTTTGTCTTGGCCATTTGTGTATCTTATTAAGGGAAATGGCTATTCAAATCCTTTGTCCATTTTTAAAATTAGATTGTCTTTATATTTTTTTCAATTAAAACATTTTTATTTTATATTGGACTATAGTTGATTTACAATATTGTGTTAGTTTCAGGTGTAATATTGAGTTGCAAGAGCACTTTATATACTTTGGATACTAGGCCCTTATCGGATATATGAATTGCAAATATCTTCTCCCATTCCTTGCATTGTTTTTTTTAACCTTCTTTATAACGTTTTTTGAAGCACAAAAGTTTTAAATCTTTATGAAGTACAGTTTATTTTCCCTTTGATTACTTGTGCCTTTGATGTCATATCTAAGAAACCATAGCTAACGCAAAGTCACAAAGATTTACGACTATGTTTTTCTTCAATTATTTTATAGTTTTAACTCTTATATTTAGGTCATTGATCCACTTCGAGTTAATTTTCATAAATAATGTGAGGTAGAAGTCCAACATTATGTTTCTTTGTATGTGGATATTCATTAGTCCCAGCAACAATTGCTAAAAAGACTGTCCATCCACAAATTGTTCTGGCATCATTTACATTTAATGTAATTGCTGATAAGGTAGATTTATATCTGATATTTCGCTCTTTGTTTTCTATGTGCTTCATGTCTATTTTATTCCTCAGTTCCTCCAGTACTGCCTTCTTCTGTGTTTAGTAGATATTTTCTGGTGTACCATTTTCATTCTTTGTAGTTTCTATTGCTGCTTATTTTTGTGTTATTTTCTTAGTGGTTGAGTTGGGAACAGCCATTATCACTTTAATTGTAACAATCTATTTCAGATTAATACTAAGTTAATCTCAATAGTATATAAAATTTTGCTTCTCCATAGCTTTGTTCCCCCCTCCATTATGCCAGTATTGTCACAACTTACATCTTTAAACATTGTGTCCTCATCAACATAGATTTATAATTACTTTATGTGCTTGCCATATGTATATCCTCTTCAGTGAAATATCTCTTCACGTCATTTTTCCATGTTCTAATGGTCTTATTTATTTTTACTGTTGAATTTTGAGATTTCTTTATATAGTCCAGATACTAGCCCTTTGCCAAATATTTTATCTCCATTTCTAAACTGTCGTTTTGTTCTCTTAACAGTGTCTTTAACAGAGCAGAAGTTTTTAGTTTTGATGAGTTCAAATTAATTGATAATTTCTTTTATGGATTTTGCCTTTAGTATCAAGTCTAAGAACTCTTTGCCCACTCCTAAATTCTGAAGTGTCCATCTTCTTTTAAATATCATTTTAGGTTTTACATTTAAATCAGTGATCCATTTTGAGACTTTTTTTTGGGGGGGGGGTGTAAGTTGTGCAGGAGATTTAGATCAAGGCTTTTTTGTTTGTTTTTGTTTGGTTGGTTTTTGCCTATCACTGTCAAAGTGCTCCACTACCATTTGTTGAAAAAGCTATCTTTCCTCCACTGAATTCTTTTGCACCTTTGTAAAAATAAAATAATTTGGGCATATTTGGGATCTATTTCTGGATTCCCTATTATGTTCCATTGATTTATGTGTATCTCTCTGCTAATACAATTCTGTCTTGATTATTATAGCTACGTAGTAATTCTTGAAACCAGGTAGAATAATTCTTACCACTTTTCTCTGATTCTTATTACTTTGCTTTTTTTTTTCAAAATTGCTTTAGATACTCTAGTTCCTTTGCCTTTCCATAAAATTTTAGAATAATCTTGTCTGTATCTATGAGGCATCTTGATGACATTTTGATAAGAGGTTGATAGGAATTAAACCCCTATGGCAACCTGGGAAGAACTGCCATCTTTTTACTATGCCAAATTATTGTTCTTCCAGTTCATGAACATGGTATATCTCTCCATTTATTTTGATCTTCTTTGACTTCCTTCATCAGTTATGTATTTTTCAGCATACAAGTGTTGTATATGTTTGTTAGATTAAACCTAAGTAGTTCATATTTTGCACAAATTGTATTTTTAATTTATCATCCATATTTTCATCACTAGTGTAAAGAAATACAATTTAAAAAAATGTTTATCTTGTATCCTGCAATCTTGCTGAACTCCCTTATTAGTTCCAGACAGTCCTTTACAGATTTTATAGATTCCTTGGAATTTTCTCCATAGACAATCTTCTCATATGTAAATAGGGATAGTTCTATTTCTTTCTGTGCTATATGTATGCCTTTTATTTACTTTTCTTGCTATTTTTGCACTGGCTAGAACTTCCCAGAACTGTGTTGAATAAAAGTAGTGTGAGCATAAATCCTTGGCTTGTTCCCAGTCTTGGGAATAAAAACATTCAGCCTTCCACCATTAATTATAGCATTAGCTGTAGGTGTTTTGTAGATTATCTTTATCAAGTTGAGGGAGTTCCTGTCTATCCCTATTTTTCTGAGAGATTTTGTCATGAAGGAGTGTTCAATTTTTTCAAATGCTTTTCCTGCATCATTGATATGATTATCTGATTTCTCTTCATTATCCTGTTAATGTGGTGGATTATATTGAATGATGTTTGAATATTGAACCAGTCTTGAATCCCTGGAATAAACCTTACTGGGTCATCATTTATAATTTATTTCATGTATTGCTGAATGCTAAATGCTAATATGTTGTGAAGGATTATTGTGTCTGTGTTCATGAGGAATATTGGTCTGAAATTTTCTCTTTTTTGTGCTGTCTTTGCCTGGTTTTGGTATCAGGTTAATACTAGCTTCATAACATGAATTAAAAAGTATTCCTTCTTCTTCTGTTTCCTGGAATAGAGTGTGTAGAATTGGTGTTAATTTTTTAAATGTTTGGGGAGAATTCTTCAGTGAAAGCATCTGGACTTGGAGATTTCCTTTTTGGCAGTTTTAAACGTACAACGTCAATTTCCATAATAGTTCTATACTTGTTCATATTATCTGTTTCATATTGGTTAAATTATAGTAGATTTTGTGTCTTCAGGAACTGTTCCATTTCATCTAAGTTCTCAAATTTATGTGTGTAGGATTTTTCGTAGTATTCCCTTGTTATCCTTATGAGGTCTGCAGGGTCTGTAGTGATAAACTTTCTTTTCGTCCCCTGTGGTAATTTGTGACTTCTCTCTCTTTTTCCTCCTCAGTTTTTTTAGAGGGTGGTCAATTTCATTGATCTTTTCGAAGAGTTAGCTCTTTTACTCCATTGATTTTTCTCTATTGTTTTTCTGTTTTCAATTTCATTGGTTTCTGTTCTTATCTTTATGACTTCCTTCCTTCTGCTTACTTTGGATTTGTTTTGCTCTTTTATTTTCCTGGCTCTTAAGGTGAGTGCTTATATTATTATTTTGAGGTTTCCTCTTTCTTAATGGGTACATTATCACTATAAAATTTCCTCCTAGTACAGCTTTGGCTGTTTCCCACAAATTTTGATATGTTGTATTTTCCTTTTCATTCATTTCTATGTATTTTTTTTAACCCTTTGGGACTTTTTCTTTCAGCTATGGATTATTTAGAAGGTTGTTATTTACTTACCAAGATGTT
Source organism: Leucopleurus acutus (assembly GCF_964270905.1). Lineage (NCBI taxonomy): Eukaryota > Metazoa > Chordata > Mammalia > Artiodactyla > Delphinidae > Leucopleurus > Leucopleurus acutus. Next base: position 97,434,409 of record NC_139148.1, read on the forward strand.
CAGATATTTTCCTTTTATCTGCTTGTTATTCAGTTCCAGTTTGATTACATTGTGATCTGAGCACACATTACGTGTGATTTCGAGGTCTGTTTTATAACTCAGGATATGGTCTATCTTCCCATATGTACATGGATACTTGGAAAGAATGTGTTTTCTGCAGTTGTTAGTTGGAGTGTGGACAGGGACGGGCCCCTGCTAATGCTGGGTAGTGGTGGAAATCCAGGTTCCCCACCAGGCCTCCACTAACACTGTGGAGTGTAAGCTCATTCTTGGTCATACAGTGATGAAAGTATTAGCTTCTTGCTTAGCCTTATCTGGTCCTACCCCAGCATGGAGGTTTGGCTGCCTCATTACAATGTTGTGACTGTGGAAGTCTAAGCTGTCCACTCTGGCCTTACTCTTGGGGGTGGGGTCACACTTTTTTCTGTAGGGTATAGGTGGAGTACAGCAGGTAATGCAGTATTGTATTGCAGTATTGTTTTAAAGTTTTCTTTCTTGTTAGGCTTCTTCTTTCCTGATCCTCTGGCTAGAGAGAGCAGGATTTGTTGGGGCTTTTTTTGTCTGCACCTATTGGCACTACCAGATTATCAGCTTCTTCAGCTACAAGTCTGAGTTATAGGAGGCAAAATAAAAACACAGGAACCTCATGTCCATATTGTTCCCTGGGTCCTGAGGTCCCTAGATGGTGTGCTTTTTTCCCTCTTCACCCTTCAGAATCTTCTTATGCTTGTTTTTTTTAATGTAATTTTCATGATTTTAGTTGTCCTTAGTGGGAGAAGTAGGGAGAAGTATGTCTGTCACATATTCCTGGAAGCAGAAGTCCCAAATTAGTTTCTGTAAATGTCAATTTTATGACCGTTTCTCTCCACAGCCTCATAAATAGCTAATCCCTAACTGCTTTTCCATGGTACAGAGAAGCAGAAGAAGAGAATTTCAGAGCAGAAGGCCTTATCTGAGGGTCTGATGCTGAGCACATGGTGGGGGATTAGGACTCAGTGAAAAATGTGGCTTGCCAGAAAATGAAGTACTAAAGAGATCTAGTGTTGTGATGGTCCACAGGGAGGGGAGCATGCTCTGAAGAAGATATGTGCATGTGTAGAAAAACGGGGCAGAAGGAAAGAACCTCGGATATGCTACTTTCTTTTTAAAAAAATTCTTAAAGAATAGCAGATGAATAAAAAATGAGCTCAGTGTGTGTTCAAGGAACAGATATGGATATGCTACTTTCAAACACATAATTTACTTACTAACCTTATTTATTGTCTCTCTCTCCCCACTAGTATATAAGCTCCAAGAGGGTAGGAATTTTTGTCTGATTTGTTTACTAACATATCCACAGAGCCTGGAGTGGCATCCGGCATGTATTGGCTCTCAATAGATATGTGTTGAATATTCATTCAAGAAATTCAACAATATCTTGGAGTTGGGAGACCTAGATTCTTGTCCTGACTTTGCCACTAACTAGAGATCTTAACCAGGCCACATTCCTTTTTCTGGGCTCAGTTTCTAAATTTATGAAAGATGAAAATTGCACTAAAAGTTCATTCAGGTTCTTTTGTCCACTATTATTCAGCAGTTCTGTAAATATTTCTATTATTTTCTGTAACATATCTATGATGTCTATTCATCCATTTTCTCATCCATTCATTCATTCATCCATCCCCCCTTCCATTCTTCCATCCATCCATCCATCCAACATTTCTTGAATAATGACTGTGTGATGAGGACTTCAGGATATACAAGGATTTGTGTCAGAGGTAAAGAGGCAATTAAAGTTGTGCAGTATGTTACCGTGGATAACTGTGGAGTACCATGGAGTGTATAACTGTGTATAACCTCTAAGCTAAGGGGCTAGGTGGGGCTCTGTGCTGAAACTAGGTGAGAGCATGGGTTGCAGAAGTGGATATAGCATTACCAGCAGAAGGAGCAATAGATACAAAGGCCCTGAGGCAGAAAAGAGCTTTACCTGTGTTAGGGGAAGAAAGAACTGTTCATGGAGTTTAGTGAGCTAAGGGCATGGTGGGTGCAAGATAAAATTCAAGAAGTAAACAGGTACATGTGAGTCCTTAAAAGAGTGCTCAGAGACCATCTATGTGTATGTCTTGTCTCCTTTCAGCCCCTTGAGGAAGAATGGATGGGTAGTGGATGGGGGAGGCTCCATTAACCTCCTCTCAGCTCCCCTCTCTGCATTTATATTTCTTTCTTGGAGACTTTTTATAGAATGAAAGAGTAGTTAATAACATTGTTAGGTTAGAATCAAAAACGGAATATCTAGTTAAAATTATTATACTTGACACGAGACTGACTGCTATGTAGGTCATTTCTCATAAGGCCATTTGGATGAATCTAACTTCACAGAAGAGCCCTTAGGCTCATCAAACTCTACCAAAAATTTGCTCAAACATTTAAAAATAAATGCTGTATACTTCCCAGAAAGGGCTGTTAATCACATTGCACAGAAAAGTTCTATTTCAGATCATCTTTCCTCAGATTTTTTAAAAAAATTCCTTTCTTAATTATAAGAAGAGTAGTGTAGTAGTAGTAGTGATAATAGTTAAAATTTATGGAGCGTTTACTAGTGGCAAGCACATAAGTAATGACTTTCCATGCATTATTTCATTTATTATGTGCCAGGCACTATTCTAGTGCTTTACATAACTCATTGAATCCTCACCACAACCTAGAAGTAAGAACCATTATTATGCCCATTTTACAGGTGAAACTAAAATCTAGAGGAGTCAATTTGCTCTTCAAGGTCCCCCAGATATCAAGTAGGAAGTTAATAATTTAAATTTAGGCAGTCTAACTCCAGAGATTGGGCCTTCAACTATTTTGCTATGTGATGAGTTAAGCCAACATGAGCTGCCAGTGCCAAGATACAAAGGGATCAAAAATGGCAGAAGCCAACAGACAGACACCAGAATCCAGTTAGTGAATTAGGAATTGGAAAGAAAGACAAGCTCAGATATTGGGTTCAGTTACCCGCCACATACAAACCTGAGTGGAATTAATTTGAGCACCAAAGTTTGTGGGGTGATCCTGAGTCAAAAACCAACAGGAGCAAACCAGAAATTAGGGAGGGAACATCATTTATGAGTCTGCAGTCATTCTGATTGGCTCTGGTGGTTGGAACATATGCTCCCTTTGAAAGCCTGTTGTCTCTTCCCCTCAACAAACTGCCCAACTTAAAGGTAGGCTTTTGCATTTTTCAGGGATAGCATGGAGACTCAAGAGTGGTAGAATAGAGAGAGTATTCAAAGTAAGAGAAGGGAAAGGCATAATGAAAAAGGATCTCTTCCATTATCATTATTGTTTTTTATTTTAAAAATTTATTTATTTACTTTTGGCTGTGTTGGGTCTTTGTTGCTGTGTTCAGGCTTTCTCTAGTTGCCGTAAGCGGGAGCTACTCTTCGTTGCGGTGCGTGGGCTTCTCATTGCAGCGGCTTCTCTTGTTGCAGAGCACGGGCTCTAGGCACGTGGGCTCAGTAGTCGTGGCTCATGGGCGCTAGAGTGCAGGCTTGGTAGTTGTGGCACACGGGCTTTGTTGTTCCGTGGCTTGTGGGAATCTTCCCAGGCCAGGGATCGAACCCGTGTCCCCTGCATTGGCAGGCAGATTCTTAATCACTGCACCACGAGGGAAGTCCCAATTATCATTATTTGAGTCTCACCATCTCCTTGTGGTACCATTGTAATATCTCTACTTTGTTGTAAAAATCATTTGCGTGCACTCCCAGTTTCCTCAAAAGGAATTCTCCACTCACCTGCATCCCACAGGCATCTTTAAGAGAGTAAGTGCCTTTCATCAGTGGTTATAATGCACTCGAAACATGTCAAGGACCAGAGAAATACAAGTAATACACAGAAAGAAGGAGAGGAGACTGAAAAATCACCTAACCTATTGGGAGCACAGTTGAGATCCAGGCAATAAGGAGGAAAAGAGCCTCTGAAAAATCAAATTAGGTTGAAACAAGAGCCTGCAGTAGAGCCGCCTTCTGTGTGAGAAATGCATTCATTTCAGGACATTGATTTTGCATTACCTGTTTACTTTTTAAAATGTGCATTGACTTTTTTATTTAACATCTTTCTTGGAGTATAATTGCTTTACAATGGTGAGTTAGTTTCTGCTTTATAACAAAGTGAATCAGCAATACATATACATATATCCCCATATGTCTTCCCTCTTGCGTCTCCCTCCGACCCTCCCTATCCCACCCCTCTAGGTGGTCACAAAACACCAAGCTGATCTCCCTGTGCTATGCAGCTGCTTCCCACTAGCTACCTATTTTACATTTGCGGTGTATATATTGTCAATGCCACTCTCTCACTTCATCTCAGCTTACCCTTCCACTCCCCGTGTCCTCAAGTCCATTCTCTACGTCTGCGTCTTTATCCCTGTCCTGCCTCTAGGTTCGTGAGAAACATTTTTTTTTTAGATTCCATATATATGTGTTAGCATACAGTATTTGTTTTTCTCTTTCTGACTTACTTCACTCTGTATGACAGACTCTACGTCCATCCACCTCACTACAAATAACTCAATTTCGTTTCTTTTAATGGCTGAGTAGTATTCCACTGTATATATGCGCCACATCTTCTTTATCCATTGATCTGTCGATGGACATTTAGGTTGCTTCCACGTCCTGGCTGTTGTAAATAGAGCTGCAATGAACATTGTGGTACCGGACTCTTTTTGAATTATGGTTTTCTGACGGTATACGCCCACTAGTGGGATTGCTAGGTCATATGGTAGTTCTATTTTCAGTTTTCTAAGGAACTTCCATACTGTTATCCATAGTGGCTGTGTCAATTTACATTCCCACCAACAGTGCAAGAGGGTTCCCTTTTCTCCACATCCTCTCCAGCATTTATTGTTTGTAGATTTTTTGATGATGGCCATTCTGACCGGTGTGAGGTGATACCTCATTGTGGTTTTGATTTGCACTTCTCTAATGATTAGTGATGTTGAGCATCCTTTCATGTGTATGTTGGCAATCTGTATATCTTCTCTGGAGAAATGTCTATGTAGGTCTTCTGCCCATTTTTGGATTGGGTTATTTGTTTTTTTGATATTGAGCTTCATGAGCTGCTTATAAATTTTGGAGATTAATCCTTTGTCAGCTTCTTCATCTGCAAATATTTTCTCCAATTCTGAGGGTTGTCTTTTCATCTTGTTTATGGTTTCCTTTGCTGTGCAAAAGCTTCTAAGTGTCATTAGGTCCTATTTGTTTATTTTTGTTTTTATTTCCCTTTCTCTAGGAGGTGGGTCAAAAAGGATCTTGCTGTGATTTATGTCACAGAGTGTTCTGCCTATGTTTTCCTCTAAGAATTTGATAGTGTCTGGCCTTACATTTAGGTCTTTAATCCATTTTGAGTTTATTTTTGCGTATGGTGTTAGGGAGTGTTCTAATTTCATTCTTTTACATGTAGCTGCCCCGTTTCCCAGCACCACTTATTGAAGAGGCTGTCTTTTCTCCAGTGAATATTCTTGCCTCCTTTATCAAAAATAAGGTGACCATATGTGCGTGGGTTTACCTCTGGGCTTTCTATGCTGTTCCATTGATCTTTATTTCTGTTTTTGTGCCAGTACCATATACTCTCTTGATTACTGTAGCTTTGTAGCATAGTCTGAAGTCCAGGAGCCTGATTCCTCCAGCTCTGATTTTCTTTCTCAAGATTGCTTTGGCTATTTGGGGTCTTTTGTGATTCCATACAAATTGTGAGATTTTTTTGTTCTAGTTCTGTAAAAAATGCCATTGGTAGTTTAATAAGGATTGCATTGAATCTGTAGATTGCTTTGGGTAGTATAGTCATTTTCACAATGTTGATTCTTCCAATCCAAGAATGTGGTATATCTCTCCATCTGTTTGTATCCTCTTTAATTTCTTTCATCAGTGTCTTATAATTTTCTGCATACAGGTCTTTTGTGTCCTTAGGTAGGTTTATTCCTAGGTGTTTTATTCTTTTGGTTGCGGTGGTGAATGGGAGTGTTTCCTTAATTTCTCTTTCAGATTTTTCATCATTAGTATATAGGAATGCAAGAGATTTCTGTGCATTAATTTTCTATCCTGTTACTTTACCAAATTCGTTGATTAGCTCTAGTAGTTTTCTGGTAGCATCTTTATGATTTTCTATGTATAGTATTATGTCATCTGCAAACAGTGGCAGCTTTACTTCTTCTTTTCTGATTTTGATTCTTCTTATTTCTTTTTCTTCTCTGATTGCCGGGGCTAAAGCTTCTAAAACTATGTTGAATAATAGTGATGAGAGTGGACAACCTTGTCTTGTTCCTGATCTTAGTGGAAATGGTTTTAGATTTTCAACACGGAGAAAGATGTTGCCTGTGGGTTTGTCATATATGGCCTTTATTATGTTGCAGTAAGTTCCCTGTGTGCCTACATTCTGGAGTGTTTTTATCATAAATGGGTGTTGAATTTTGTCAAAAGATTTTTCTGCATCTCTTGAGATGACCATATGGTTTTTCTCCTTCAGTTTGCTAATACGGGGTATCACATTGATGGATTTGCGTATATTGTAGAATCCTTGCATTCCTGGGTTAAAGCCCACTTGATCATGGTGTATGATTCTTTTAAGGCGCTGTTGGACTCCGTTTGCTAGTATTTTGTTGAGGATTTCTGCATCTATGTGCATCAGTGATATTGGCCTGTAGTTTTCTTTCTTTGTGACATCCTTGTCTGGTTTTGGAATCAGGGTGATGGTGGCCTCGTAGAATGAGTTTGGGAGTGTTCCACCCTCTGCTATATTTTGGAAGAGTTTGAGAAAGGTAGGTGTTAGCTTTTCTCTAAATGTTTGATAGACTTCGCCTGTGAAGCCATCAGGTCCTGGGCCTTTGTTGGTTGGAAGATTTTTAATCACAGTTTCAATTTCAGTGCTTGTGATTGTTCTGTTTGTATTTTCTACTTCTTCCTGGTTCAGTCTCAGAAGGTTGTGCTTTTCTAAGAATTTGTCCATTTCTTCCAGGTTGTCCACTTTATTGGCATAGAGTTGCTTGTAGTAATCTCTCATGATCCTTTGTATTTCTGCAGTGTCAGTTGTTACTTCTCCATTTTCATTTCTAATTCTATTGGTATGAGTCTTCTCCCTTTTTTTGTTGATGAGTCTGGTTAATGGTTTATCAATTTTGTTTATGTTCTCAAAGAACCAGCTTTTAGTTTTATTGATCTTTGCTATTGTTTCCTTCATTTCTTTTTCCTTTATTTCTGATCTGATCTTTATGATTTCTTTCCTTCTGCTAACTTTTTGGGGTTTTTTGTTCTTCTATCTCTAATTGCTTTAGGTGTAAGGTTAGGTTGTTTACTTGAGATGTTTGTTGTTCCTTGAGGTAGGATTGTATTGCTTTATACTTCTCTCTTAGAACTGCTTTTGCTGCATCCCATAGGTTTTGAGTTGTCGTGTTTTCATTGTCATTTGTTTCTAGGTGTTTTTTGATTTCCTCTATGATTTCTTCAGTGATCTCTTGGTTATTAAGTAGCATATTGTTTAGCCTCCATGTGTTTGTATTTTTTACAGACTTTTTTCTATAATTGATATCTAGTCTCATAGTGTTGTGGTTGGAAAAGATCCGTGATACGATTTAAATTTTCTTAAATTTACCAAGGCTTGATTTGTGACCCACAGTATGATCTGTCCTGGAGGATGTTCCATGAGCACTTGAGAAGAAAGTGTATTCTCTTGTTTTTGGATGGAATGTCCTATAAATATCAGTTAAGTCCATCTTATTGAATGTATCATTTACAGCTTGTGTTTCCTTATTTATTTTCATTTTGGATGGTCTGTCCATTGGTGAAAGTGGGGTATTAACATCCCCTACTGATTGTGTTACTGTCGATTTCCCCTTTATGGCTGTTAGCATTTTCCTTATGTATTGAGGTGCTCCTATGGTGGGTGCATAAATATTTACAATTGTTATATCTTCTCCTTGGATTGATCCATTGATCATTATGTAGTGTCCTTCTTTGTCTCTTGTAATAGTCTTTATTCTATTTTATTTTTTTGTCATACGTGGGCCTCTCACTGTTGTGGCCTCTCCCGCTGCAGAGCACAGGCTCCGGACGCATAGGTTCAGTGGCCATGGCTCACGGGCCCAGCCGCTCCGTGGCATGTGGGATCCTCCTGGACTGGGGCATGAACCCACATCCCCTGCATTGGCAGGAGGACCCTCAACCACTGCACCACCAGGGAAGCCCTAGTCTTTATTTTAAAGTCTATTTTCTTCTGATATGGGAATTGCTACTCCAGCTTTCTTCTGATTTCCATTTGCATGGAATATCTTTTTCCATCCCCTCACTTTCAGTCTGTATGTGTGCCTAGGTCTGAAGTGGGTCCCTTGTAGGCAGGATACATACAGGTCTTGTTTTTTCTTTTTTTTTTTTTTTGTGGTACGCGGGCTTCTCACCACTGCAGCCTCTCCCGTTGTGGAGCGCAGGCTCCTGACGCGCAGGCTCAGCGGCCATGGCTCATGGGCCTAGCTGCTCTGTGGCATGTGGGATCCTCCTGGACCAGGGCACGAACCTGTGTCCCCTGCATCGGCAATTGGACTCTCAACCACTGCGCCACCAGGGAAGCCCCAGGTCTTGTTTTTGTATCCATTCAGCCAGTCTGTGTCTTCTGGTTGGAGCATTTAGTCCATTTACATTTAAGGTAATTTTTGATATGTAAGTTCCTATTTCCAGTTTTCTTGTTTTGGCTTTGTTATTGTAGGTCTTTTTCTTCTCTTGTGTTTCCTGCCTAGAGAAGTTCCTTTAGCATTTGTTGTAAAGCTGGTTTGGTGGTTCTGAATTCTCTTAGCTTTTGCTTGTATATAAAGATTTTAATTTCTCCATCCAATCTAAATGAGACCCTTGCTTGGTAGAGTAATCTTGGTTGTAGTTTTTTTCCTTTCATCACCTTAAATATGTCCTGCCACTCCCCCTCTGGATTGCAGAGTTTCTGCTGAAAGGTCAGCTGTTAACCTTATGGGGATTCCCTCGTATGTTATTTGTTGTTTTTCTCTTGCTGCTTTTAATATATATTGTTTTGTATTTAACTTTTGATAGCTTCATTAATATGTGTCCTGGAGTGTTTCTCCTTGGATTTATCCTGTATGGGACTCTCTGCACTTCCTGGACTTGATTAACTACTTCCTTTCCCATATTAGGGAAGTTTTCAACTATAATCTTTTCAAATATTTTCTCAGTCCCCTTCTTTTTCTCTTCTTCTTCTGGAACCCCTATAATTCGAATGTTGGTGCATTTAATGTTGTCCCAGAGGTCTCTGAGACTGTCCTCAGTTCTTTTCATTCTTTTTTCTTTATTCTGCTCTGCAGTAGTTATTTCCACTCTTTTGTCTTTCAGGTCACTTATCCATTCTTCTGCCTCAGTTATCCTGCTCTTGATTTCTTCTAGAGAATTTTTAATTTCATTTATTGTGTTGTTCATCATTGTTTGTTTGCTCTTTTGTTCTTCTAGGTGCTTGTTAAACATTTCTTGTATTTTCTCCATTCTATTTCCAAGATTTTGGATCATCTTTACTATCATTACTCTGATTTCTTTTTCAGGCATACTTCCTATTTCTTATTCATTTGTTTGCTCTGGTGGACTTTTACCTTGTTCCTTCATCTGCTGTGTGTTTCTCTGTCTTCTCATGTTGCTTAACTTACTGTGTTTGGGGTCTCCTTTTTGCAGGCTGCAGGTTTGTAGTTCCCGTTGTTTTTGGTGTCTGCCCCCAGTGGCTAAAGTTGATTCAGTGTGTTCTGTAGGCTTCCTGGTGGGGGGTACTTGTGCCTGTGTTCTGGTGGATGAGTCTGGATCTTGTGTTTCTGGTGGGCAGGCCCACGTCTAGTGGTGTGTTTTGGGGTGTCTGTGACCTTATTATGATTTTAGGCAGCCTCTCTGCTAATGGGTGGGGTTGTGTTACTGCCTTACTAGTTGTTTGGCATAGGCTGTCCAGCACTGTAGCTTGCTGGTCATTGAATGGAGCTGGGTCTTAGTGTTGAGATGGAGATCTCTGGGAGAGCCTTCGTCATTTGATATTATGTGGAGCCGGGAGGTCTCTGGTTGACCAGTGTGCTGAACTCGGCTCTCCCACCTCAGAGGCACAGTCCTGACACCCGGCTGGAGCACCAAGACTGTGTCAGCCACATGGCTCATAAGAAAAGGGAGAAAGAAAGAAAGGAGGAAAGAAAAAAATAAAATAAAGTTATTAAAATAAAAATTAATTATTAAAAATTAAAAAAATAAGAAGAAAGAAAGAAAGAAAGAAAGAAGAGAGCAACCAAACCAAAAAACAAATGCACCAATGATAACAAGCGCTAAAAACTAAACTAAAAAAAAAAACAGACAGAACCCTAGGACAAATGGTAAAATTAAAGCTATACAGAGAATCACACAAAGTAGCATACACATACATATTCACAAAAAGAGATAAGGAAAAAATATATTTATGTATATATAAAAAAAAACGGAGGAAGAGACCAACCAAATCAATAAACAAATCTACCAATGATAAACTCTAAATACTAAACTAGTATAACCATAAAACCAGAAACAAATTAGATGCAGAAAGCAAACCCCGAGTCTCCTGTTGGTCCTAAAATCCACCACCTCAATTTTGGCCTGATTCGTTGTCTATTCAGGTATTCCACAGATGCAGGGTACATCAAGTTGATTGTGGAGATTTAATCCGCTGTTCCTGAGGCTGCTGGGAGAAATTTCCCTTTCTCTTCTTTGTTCGAACAGCTCCTGGGGTTCAGCTTTGGATTTGGCCCTGCCTCTGTGTGTAGGTCGCCGGAGGGCGTCTGTTGTTCGCTCAGACAGGACGGGGTTAAAGGAGCAGGTGAATAGGGGGCTCTGGCTCACTCAGGCCATGGGGAGGGAGGGGTATGGAATGCGGCGCAAGTCTGCGGAGGCAGAGGCTGGCGTGACCTTGCAACAGCCTGAGGCGCACCGCGTGTTCTCCCGGGGAAGTTGTCCCTGGATCACGGGACCCTGGCAGTGGCGGGATGCGCAGGCTCCCGGGAATGGAGGTGTGGATAGTGACCTGTACTCGCACACAGGCTTCTTGGTGGCGGCAGCAGCAGCCTTAGCGTCTCATGCACGTCTCTGGGGTCCACGCTGGTAGCCGCAACTCGCGCCCATCTCTGGAGCTCATTTAGGCGGTGCTCTGAATCCCCTCTCCTCCCGCACGCTGAAACAATGATCTCTTGCCTCTTATTTAGGTCCAGACTTTTTCCCATAATCCCTCCTGGCTAGCTGTGTTGCACTAGCCCCCTTCAGGCTGTGTTCACGCCACCAACCCCAGTCCTCTCCCTGGGATCTGACCTCCGAAGCCCGAGCCTCAGCTCTCAGCCCCGCCCACCCCAGCAGGTGAGCAGACAAGCCTCTCGGGCTGGTGAGTGCTGGTCGGCACTGATCCTCTGTGCAGGAATCTCTCCGCTTTGCCCTCCGCACGCCTGTTGCTGTGCTCTCCTCTGTGGCGCCGAAGCTCCCCCGCATCTGCCACCCGCAGTCTCCGCCCGTGAAGGGGCTTCCTAGTGTGTGGAAACTTTTCCTCCTTCACAGCTCCCTCCCAGAGGTGCAGGTCCCGTCCCTATTCTTTTGTCTCTGTTTTCTCTTTTTTCTTTTGCCTTACCCAGGTACGTGGGGAGTTTCTTGCCTTTTGGGAAGTCTGAGGTCTTCTGCCAGCATTCAGTAGGTGTTCTGTGGGAGTTGTTCCACATGTAGATGTATTTCTGATGTATTTGTGGGGAGGAAGGTAATCTCCATGTCTTACTCCTCCGCCATCTTAAAGGTCTCCCTGCACTGACTTTTAAAACATTTTATTTTGAGCTAATTTTGCTACATGCAGTTGTATGAAATATCACAGAGATATCCTAAGTATGCTCTACCTAGGTTATCCCAATGATGACAGCTATATATGACTATGGAGCACATCACACCAAGAAATTAATACTGTTACAAACCTATTATTCCTATTCAGATTGCCCCAGTTTTACTGGTTGTATGTATGTATGTGTGTTGTCACGTGAGCAGATTTGTGTGACCACTGCCACAGACAAGATACATAACCATTCAGTAACCACAGGGGTCCTCTGTGTTGCCCTTTATAAGCAAACTCACCTCCCTACAGAACCCCCCCCCCAAACCTGTCCTTAACCCCTGGCAATCACAAATCTATTCTCCATTTCTGTAACTTTATCATTTTTAAAAGTTATATAAATGGAATCATGCAGTATGTTAAATTTTAGTGATTGGCTTTTTTTTTTTTTCCACTCAGCATAATTTTCTAGAGATTTATCCAAGCCATTGCTTCTACAAATGGTCTTTTCCTTTTTACTGCTGAGTAGTTTTCCATGGTATGGATGTAACATGGTTTGTTTAATCATTTAATCGTTTACTGTTCAAGGACCTCTGGGTTGAATCCAGTTTTTGGCAATTGAATATAACTGCTATTGATATCTGTGTACATGTTTTTGTGTACATGGAAATTTTAGTTCTCTGGGATAAATGCTCAGATATGCAACTGCTGGGGTCATATGGTAGTAGCATGTTTAGTTTTATAAATAACTGCCAAACTTTTTTCCAGAGTGGCTGTACCATTTAAATTCCCAATGACAGAATATGAATGATCTTATTCCTCTGCATACTCTCCAGCATTTGGTGTTGTCTCTATTTTTTATTTTAGCATTTCTAATAGGTGTGTCATAATATATCATTGTGGTTTTAAGTTTCATCTCTCTGATGGTAAATGATGCTAAATATAGGTAGGTTTCAGAGATACTGCAGGTTCGGTTCCAGACCACCACAATAAAGCAAAAATTAAAATAAAGTGAGTCACATGATTTTTTGGTTTCCCAGTGCATATAAAAGTTATGTTTACACTGTACTGTAGGCTACTGAGTGTGTAATAGCATTATATCTGAAAAAACAATGTACATACCCAAAAAGATTTTATTGCTAAAAAATGCTAACCATCATCTGAGACTTCAATAGTCGTAATCTTTTCTCTGGTGGAAGGTCTTGCTTCTATGTTGATGGCTGCTGACTGATCAGGATGCTGGTTGCTCAAGGTTGGGGTGGCTCTGGCAATTTCTTAAAATAAGACAACAATGAAGTTTGCCACATTGATTGATTCTTCCTTTCATGAATGATTTCTCTGTAGTATGCAATACTATTTACTAGCATTTTACCCACATAGAACTTCTTTCAAAATTACAGTCAATCCTCTCAAACCCTGCTGCTGCTTTACCAACTAAGTTTATGTAATATTCTAAATCTTTTGTTGTCATTTCAACAATCTTCAAAACGTCTTCACTAGGAGTAGATTCCATCTCAGGAAACCACTTTCTTTGCTCATCCATAAAAAGCAACTCCTCATCCATTGAAGTTTTGTCATAAAATTGCAGACATTCAGTCACATCTTCAGGCTCCCCTTCCAATGCTGGTTCTCTTGCTATTTCCACCACATCTGCAGTGACTTCCTCCACTGAAGTCTTGAACTCCTCAAAGTCATCTGTGAGGGTTGGAATCAGCTTCTTCCAAACTCTTGTTAATGTTGATATTTTGCCCTCTTCCCATGAATCACCAGAGTTCTTAATGGCTTCTGGAATGGTGAATCCTTTTCAGAAAGTTTCAATTTACTTTGCCCAGATCCATCAGAGGAATCACTCTCTATGGCAGCTATCACCTTATGAAATGCCTTTCTTAAATAATAAGACTTGAAAGTTGAAAGGACTCCTCGATCCATGGGGTGCAGTATGGATGCTGTATTAGCAGGCAGGAAAACAACATTGATCTCATTGCACATTTCCATCAGAGCTCTTGGGTAACCTGGTGCATTGTCAATAGCAGTAATATTTTGAAAGGAATCTTTTTTTTCTGAGCAGTATCTCTCAACAGTGGACTTAAAATATTTGATAAACTACGTTGTAAAGAGATGTGCTTTCATCCAGGCTTTGTTGTTCCTTTTATAGAGCACAGGCATAGTAGAGTTAGCATATTTTTTAAGGGCCCTAGGATTTTCAGAATGGTAAATGAGCATTGACTTTTCAAGTTTAAGTCCCCAGCTGCATTAACCCCTAAAAAGAGAGTCAACCTGTCCTTTGAAACCAGGCATTGACTTCTTCTCTGTAGCTATGAAAGTCCTAGATGGTATCCTCTTCCAATATTAGACTGTTTCACCTACATCAAAAATCTGTTGTTTAGTGTAGCTGTCTTCATAAATTTTCTTAGCTAGATCTTCTGGATAACTTGCTGCATCTTCTACATCATTCTACACCAGCACTTGCTGCTTCACTTTGCACTTTTATGTTATGGAAACACCTTCTTTCCTCAAACCTCATGAACCAACCTCTGCTAGGTTTGAACTTTTCTTCTGCAGCTTCCTCACCTCTCTCAGCCTTCATAGAATTGAAGAGAGTTAGGGCCATTAAAGGACCTAAAATTTGGCCTTGCTCTGGATCGGGCTTTGGCTTAAGGGAATGTTGTGGTAGGTTTAATCTATATAGACCACTAAAGCTTTATATCAGCAATAAGGCTGTTTCACTTTCTTATCATTCATGTGTTCACTGGAACTTTTAACATCTTTCAAGAACTTTTCCTTTGCATCTACAACTTAGCTAACTAGCACAAGAGGCCTAGATTTGGGCTATCTCGGCTTTCAACATGCCTTCCTCACTAAGCTTAATCATTTCTAGCTTTTGAATTAAGGTGAGAGATGTGACTTTTCCTTTCACTTGAAAACTTAGAGGCCACTGTAGTGTTATTAATTAGCCTAATTTTAATATTTATAGGGAGGAATGGGGAGGCCTGGAGAAGAAGGAGAGTAATGGGGGAATGGCCTGTCAGTGTAGTGGTCAGAACACACACAACAATTGTCAGTTAAGTTCACCTACTTATATGAGTGTGGCTCGTGGCACCCCAAAACAACTACAATAGTAACATCAAATATCACTGATCACAGATCAGCATAATAAGTATAATAATAATAATGAAAGGTTGAAATAAATGTTGGGAATTACCAAAATGTGACACAGAGACACAAAATGAGCAAATGCTGTTGGAAAATGGTGCCTATAGACTTGTTTGATGCAGGGTTGCCACAAACCTTCGATTTGTAAAAATCATAGCATCTGTGCATTAAAAGTGCATTAAAATGAAGTATGCCTGTGTCTTTTTCTGTGCCTATTTGACATCCTTATATCCCCTTTATGGAAATACCTCTTCATGTTTTTTGCCTATTTTGTACTTGGATTTTTTTTTTCTAATGAGTTTTGAGAGTACTTTATGCATTCTAGATATTAACCCTTTGTCAGATATATGTGTTGCAAATATTTTCTCCTTGTCTATAACTTGCCTTTTTCATTCTCTTAACAGAGTCTTTCATGGATCAAATGTTTTAAATTTTAGACAAGTCTAGTTATTCAGTTTTCCTTTTCTGGATCATGTTTTTAGTATCAAGGCTAAGAAATTTTTGCCTATCCCTAGAACCTAAAAGTTTTCTCCTATTTTTTTCTTAAAAAAGTAGCTATAGTTTGATGTTTAAGTCCATCATTCATTTTGAGAAATCTTCTGTATGAGGTGTGATGTTTAGGTCAAGGTTCATTTTTATGCCTACAAGTGTCCAAGTACTTTAGTACCATTTGTTGAAAAGACTACTCTTCCTCTATTGATTTGCTTTTGTATCTCTGTCAAAAATCATTTGGGCATATTTGTATGGGTGTATTTTTAGCTTCTATGTTATGGTCCATTGATTGATATGTCTATCCCTCCACCAATACAACACCATCTTGATTACTTTAGCTATATAGTAAGCCTTAATATCAGGTAGGATGATTTCTCTCACTTTATTCTTCTTTGTCAAGGTTGTTTTAGCTATTCTAGGATTTGTGCCTTTCCATATAAATTTTAGAATAACCTTGTCTATGTCTCAGATAATCTTGCTATGATTTTGATTGGAGTTTCTTAAACCCAACTTAATGTGGGGAAAATCTTTACTATGTTGAGTCTTTCAATCCATGAACATGGTATGTCTCTCCATTTGGTAGGTTTTCTTTGATTTTTCATCAGCATTTTGTAAATTTTAGTATGCATATCATGCACATATTTTTTTAAGTGTGTACCTTAGTATCTCATTTTCACTGGGGCAATGGTAAACGGCATTGTGTTTTTAATTTTAGTTTCTATGTGTTCATTGTTAGTATAAAAAAATGTGATGGATTTTCCTGTATTGCTCTTGTATCCTACAACCTCGCTGATATTTATTTACTTATATTTTTCTCATAGTTCTAACAGCTTCCTGAACCTGGTTTCCAAGATTGTTACTAATTAAGAGGGAGAGGGACTTCCTCAGGCACATGCACTTACAGCAGTACAATATGAAAGTTGACATTAAGGGAGGAGGGATACAATTTAATTAGTGGACATAACTCCCAAAGCACAGGGCTCTAGGGGCCCTTTGGCAAAGAGGCATGCAAATTATACTCCCTCAAAAACATCCTTGTATAATTGAGGTTCTTGATGACCTAAGAGGTCATTAAGAAGCCATGTCTGTCCTAAGAGGTCATGAAATGACATTCTTAATATACTTAAGGAAAAAAATGTTGAAACTATACAAATGTATTTTACTTAAAAAAAAGAACACGATAATTTTCAAAAAATATTTTTACAAAATAAAGTTTAAATCACATTCTAGGTCCTTTAATGGAGGTAAATACAACTGAATTAATAATCCTGAATAACTCATTTCGTAAATATACCATGTGCTTAGATTCATAGATGCACACGTACGTGCACACACACACGCACACACAAAACCCCTTCACACTGCAAAGAGTGAATTGGTCTGCATTAACTTTAACATGAGGGACTTAGATCAACAGTTATAGAAGGGGTTTTGTTATATATATATAGAAGTTATATATTTTTAAACTAGCCAGTATTGAATGTCCAGTGGTAATATAAGTCTATTTCACCAGTTTGGATCAGAAGCCCTATCTCTACCATGTGTTAAAAGATATATACTGGCGAAACAACCACGTCAATGGAGAAAGAGCTGGTTAAACATGGGCCAGCAAGATAGGCAGTGCATCAAAGGAGGGTGTGATGATTATATGTTGCAATATTCATTAGGGACTGGGACTTGTAGGATTTCTTCTTTAAATTTAGATAGTGGTTTTAAATTCCCTACACATCTTTCTGCTGAAATGATTTAAATGTTTTTTGCACAGGGTTAATATTGGCAGTTCCCTCTGCACATTTGGAATCTCTCTTTATTGACTCTTGGTCTTCTCCTGGGGTGGTAGAGGAAGTACATCTTTCTCTAGGCACATCTGTGGTCATGTTTTTGCCTTTATCCCCCACCACCGCCAAATCAAAGACTTGATCTGTTAAATTTTATTGGGCTAGATCTCATTCCCAGCAAGAGTTTTAAGCAACAGTTGGCAAGAAGATGTTTGTTTGCAATGGTTTCTCTTGATAACTTCCTCTCTAGTTCTTTTATGTGGTCTTCTTTGGCCTGTGGCTCTTCTTATATCCTCTACAAAGTAGGCGACTAGCCTAGTGACAGTATTTCAGAAAGAGTGGGAAGACTGTAATGACTTGCTCTTCCCTAAATCTTTCTATTTATTGGCTGAAGACTGAAATTCCACCATCAGTTCTCTGTCTTTATCTTACTCTATCCCTCAGAAACTTTTGACACAGGCGACCACACCCTGCTTTCAGAAACACTCTTTTCTCCAGACTTTCATGATACCCCACTCTCCTGGTTTTGCTCCTACCCGACAGAGTGCTTTTTCTGTTATTTTGTTAGCTCCCTTTTTCTCTGTCTTCTAAAATTCAGGGTTCCCCAGAATTTAATTGTGTCATGCCTTCTCTTTTCTATCTATATTCATTAAATAGGTAATCTCATTTAGTCTTATGGCTTTTATATTGTCTCTGTGCTGATGACTCCCAAAGTTATATCTCCCTAGTAGATCAGACACCCATCTCCAACTGGCTTCTTGATATATCTTGGATGTCTAATAGGTATAGCAAACATAATATGCTCAAAAAGTAATTCAGTTGATTCTGTCCCCCAGTCCCCTCCTCTGCCCTGGTCAAACATATGTGTTCATTACATAGTATTTTTCATCTCACCTAATGGTACTACAATTCACCCAAATGTCTAACCCGAAAACACAAGAATCATCCTTGATTTCTCTTTTTCATTCATAACTCACATTCAATTCAACATCAAATGCTCTCACCTTTACCTCTAAAAGTATATCCCACATATATCTGTTTCTCAGTCATCCCTATTACCACTCTAGTTAGTAATCATCATCGCTCAACTGAACTATTATAATAGTCTCCTTAATACTTTTCCCTATTTCTCTCCTGCCCTCCTCTACAACCAGCCCCAGGACTAATCTTCTGCAAAATTTTTTTAACATCTTTATAGGAATATAATTGCTTTACAATGGTGTGTTAGTTTCTGCTTTATAACAAAGTGAATCACCTATACATATACATATATCCCCGTATCTCTTCCCTCTTGCATCTCCCTCCCTTGCACCCTCCCTATCCCACCCCTGTTGGTGGTCACAAAGCACTGAGCTGATCTACCTGTACTATGTGGCTGCTTCCCACTAGGTATCTGTTTTATGTTTGGTAGTATATATAAGTCCATGCCACCCTCTCACTTCGTCCCAGCTTACCCTTCCCCCTCCCCATGTCCTCAAGTCCATTCTCTAGTAGGTCTGCATCTTTATTCCCGTCCTGCCCCTAGGTTCTTGATAACCATTTTTTTTTAGATTCCATATATATGTGTCAGCATACGGTACTTGTTTTTCTCCTTCTGACTTACTTCACTCTGTATGACAGACTCTAGGTCCATCCACCTCACTACAAATAACTCAATTTCGTTTCTTTTTATCGCTGAGTAATATTGCATTGTACATATGTGCCACATCTTCTTTATCTATTCATCTCTTAATGGACACCTAGGTTGCTTCCATGTCCTGGCTATTGTAAATAGAGTTGCAATGAACACTGTAGTACATGACTCTTTTTCAATTATGCTTTTCTCAGGGTATATGCCCAGTAGTGGGATTGCTGGGATGTATGGTAGTTCTATTTTCAGTTTTTAAAGGAACCTCCATACTGTTCTCCATGGTGACTGTATCAACTTACATTCCCACCCACAGGGCAAGAGGGTTCCCTTTTCTCCACACTCTCTCCAGCATTTACTGTTTGTAGATTTTTGATGATGGCCATTCTGACTGGTGTGAGGTGATACCTCATTGTGGTTTTGATTTGCATTTCTCTAATAATTAGTGATGTTGAACAGCTTTCCATGTGCTTCTCGGCCATCTATATGTCTTCTTTGGAGAAATGTCTATTTAGGTTTTCTGCCCATTTTTGGATTGGGTTGTTTTTTTTAATATTGAGCTGCATGAGCTGTTTATATATTTTGGAGATTAATCCTTTGTCCATTGATTTGTTTGTAAATATTTTCTCCCATTCTGAGGGTGGTCTTTTCATCTTGTTTGTAGCTTCCTTTCTTGTGCAAAAGCTTTGAAGTTTCGTTAGGTCCCATTTGTTTATTTTTGTTTTTATTTCCATTTCTTTAGGAGGTGGATCAAAAAAGATCTTGCTGTGATTTATGTCAAAGAGTGTTCTTCCTATATTTTCCTCTAAGAGTTTTATAGTGTCCACTCTTACATTTAGGTATCTAATCGATTTTGAGTTTATTTTTGTGTATGGTGTTAGGGAGTGTTCTAATTTCATTCTTTTACATGCAGCTGTCCGGTTTTCCCAGCACCACTTATTGAAGAGACTCTTTTTTCTCCATTGTATATCCTTCCCTCCTTTGTCATATTAGTTGGCCATAGGTGTGTGGGTTTATCTCTGGGCTTTCTATCCTGTTCCATTGATCTACATTTCTGTTTTTGTGCCAGTACCATATTGCCTTGATTACTGTAGCTTTGTAGTATAGTCTGAAGTCAGGGAGTCTGATTCCTCCAGCTCTGTTTTTTTCCCTCAAGACTGCTTTGGCTATTCGGGGTCTTCTGTGTCTCCATTCAAATTTTACGATTTTTTGTTCTGTTCTGTAAAAAATGCCATTAGTAATTTGATAGGGATTGCATTAAATATGTAGATTGCTTTGGGTAGTATAGTCATTTTCACAATATCGAATCCTCCAATCCAAGAATGTGGCATATCTCTCCATCTGTTTGTATCATCTTTAATTTCTTCCATCAGTGTCTTATAGTTTTCTGCATACAGGTCTTTTGTCTCTCTTGGTAGGTTTATTCCTAGGTCTTTTATTCTTTTTGTTGCAGTGATAAAATGGGAGTGTTTCCTTAATTTCTCTTTCAGATTTTTCATCATTAGTGTATAGGAACGTAAGAGATTTCTGTGCATTAATTTTGTATCCTGCAACTTTCCCAAATTCATTGATTAGCTCTAGTAGTTTTCTGGTGGCATCTTTTGGATTCTCTATGTATAGTATCATGTCCTCTGCAAACAGTGACAGCTTTACTTCTTCTTTTCTGATTTGGATTCCTTTTATTTCTTTTTCTTCTCTGATTGCTGTGGCTAGGACTTCCAAAACTATGTTAAATAATAGTGGTGAGAGTGGACATCCTGTCTTGCTCCTGATCTTAGAGGAAATGCTTTCAGTTTTTCACCATTGAGAATGATGTTTGCTGTGGGTTTGTCATATATGGCCTTTATTATGTTGAGGTAGGGTCCTTCTTTGCCCACTTTCTGGAGAGTTTTTATCATGAATGGGTGTTTAATTTTGTCAAAAGCTTTTTCTGCATCTATTGAGATGATGATATGGTTTTTATTTTTCAGGTTGTTAATATGGTGTATCACATTGATTGATTTGCATATATTGAAGAATCCTTGCATCCCTGGGATAAATCCCACTTGATCATGGTGTGTGATCCTTTAAATGTGCTGTGTTGGATTCTGTTTGCCAGTATTTGGTTGACAATTTTTGCATCTATATTCATCAGTGATATTGGTCTGTAATATTCTTTTTATTTTAGTACCTTTGTCAGGTTTTGGTATCAGGGTGATGGTGGACTTATAGAATAGGTTTGGGAGTATTCCTTCCTCCGCAATTTTTTGGAAGAGTTTGAGAAGGATGGGCGTTATCTCTTCTCTAAATGTTTGATAGAATTCACCTGTGAAGCCATCTGGTCCTGGACTTTTGTTTGTTGGAAGATTTTTAATCACAGTTTCAGTTTCATTACTTGTGATTAGTCTGTTCATGTTTCCTATTTCTTCCTGATTCAGTCTTGGAAGGTTATACCTTTTGTAAGAATTTGTCCATTTCTTCCAGGTTGTCCATTTTATTGGCATAGAGTTGCTTATAGTAGTCTCTTAGGATGCTTTGTATTTCTGCGGTGTCTGTTGTAACTTCTCCTTTTTCATTTCTAATTTTATTGATTTGAGTCCTCTCCCTCTTGATCAGTCTGGCTAATGGTTTATCAATTTTGCTTATCTTCTCAAAGAACCAGCTTTTAGTTTTATTGATCTTTGTTATTGTTTTGTTTCTATTTCATTTATTTCTGATCTGATCTTTATGATTTCTTTCCTTCTGCTAACTTTGGGTTTTGTTTGTTCTTCTTTCTCAGGTTCCTTTAGGTGTAAGGTTAGCTTTTTTTATTTGAGATTTTTCTTGTTTCTTGAGGTAGGATTGTATTGCTATAAACTTCCCTCTTAGAACTGCTTTTGCTGTGTCCCATAGGCTTTGGATCGTCGTGTTTTCATTGTCATTTGTCTCTTGGTGTTTTTTGACTTCCTCTTTGATTTCTTCCGTGATCTCTTGGTTATTTAGTAGCGTATTGTTTAGCCTACATGTGTTTGTGTTTGTGTTTTTTTCACTTTTTTCCCTTAATTGATTTCTAATCTCATAGCGTTGTGGTCAGAAAACATGCTTGATATGATTTCAATTTTCTTAAATTTACTGAAGCTTGATTTGTCACTCAAGATGTGATCTATCCTGGAGAATGTTCCATGTGCACTTGAGAAGAAAGTGTAATCTGCTATTTTTGGATGAAATGTCCTATAAATATCAATTAAATCTGTCTGGTCTGTTGTGGCATTTAAAGCTTGTGTTTCCTTATTAATATTCTGTTTGGATGATCTGTCCATTGGTGTAAGTGAGGTGTTAAAGTCCCCCACTATTATTGTGTTACTGTCAATTTCTTCTTTTATAGCTGTTAGCAGTTGCCTTATGTATTGTGGTGCTCCTATGTTGGGTGCATATATATTTATAAGTGTTATATCTTCTTTTTGGATTGGTCCCTTGATCATTATGTAGTGTCCTTCCTTGTCTCTTGTAACATTCTTTATTTTAAAGTCTATTTTATCTGATAAGTGTAGTGCTCCTCCAGCTTTCTTTTGATTTCCATTTGCATGGAATATCTTTTTCCATCCCCTCACTTTCAGTCTGTATGTGTCCCTAGGTCTGAAGTGGGTCTCTTTTAGACAGCATATATATGGGTCTTGTTTTTGTATCCATTCAGTGAGCCTGTGTCTTTTGGTTGGAGCATTTAATCCACTCACATTTAAGGTAATTATCGGTATGTATGTTCCTGTTACCATTTTCTTTATTGTTTCTGGTATGTTTTTGTAGGTCCTTTTCTTCTCTTGTGTTTCCCACTTAGAGAAGTTCCTTTAGCATTTGTTGTAGAGCCTGTTTGGTGGTGCTGAACTCTCTTAGCTTTTGCTTGTCTGTAAAGCTTTTGATTTCTCCATGGAATCTGAATGAGATCCTTGCTGGGTAGAGTAATCTTGGTTGTAGGTTCTTCCCTTTCATCACTTGAAATATGTCATGCTACTCCCTTCTGGCCTGTAGAACTTCTGCTGAGAACTCAGCTGTTAACCTTATGGAAGTTCCCTTGTATGTTATTTGTCGTTTTTCCCTTGCTGCTTTCAGTAATTTTTCTTTGTCTTTAATTTTTGTCAATTTGATTACTGTGTGTCACAGCATGTTTCTCCTTGAGTTCATTCTGTATTAGACTCTCTGCGCTTCCTGGACCTGGGTGGCCATTTCCTTTCCCATGTTAGGGAAATTTTCGCATGTAACCTCTTCAAATATTTTCTCTCTCTCTTCTCCTTCTGGGACCCCTATAATGCGAATGTTGGTACATTTAATGTTGTCCCAGAAGTCTCTTAGGTTGTCTTCATTTCTTTTCATACTTTTTTTCTTTATTCTGTTCCATAGTAGTAAATTCCACCATTCTGTCTTCCAGGTCACTTATCCGTTCTTCTGCCTCAGTTATTCTGCTATTGCTTCCTTCTAGTGTATTTTTCATTTCAGTTATTGTATTGTTCACCTCTGTTTGTTTGTTCTTTAATTCTTCTTGGTCTTTTTTAAACATCTCTTGCATATTCTCGATCTTTGCCTCTGTTCTTTTTCCGAGGTCCTGGATCATCTTCACTATCTTTATTCTGAATTATTTTTTCTGGAAGTTTGCCTAACTCCACTTCATTTAGTTGTTTTTCCAGGGTTTTTTCCTGTTCCTTCATCTGGTACATAGCCCTCTGCCTTTTCATCTTGTCTTTCTGTGAATGTGGTTTTTGTTCCACAGGCTGCAGGATTGTAGTTCTTCTTGCTTCTGCTGTCTGCCCTCTGGTGGATGAGGCTATCTAAGAGGCTTGTGCAAGTTTCCTGATGGGAGGGACTGGTGGTGGGTAGAGCTGGCTGTTGCTCTGGTGGGGGTAGAGCTCAGTAAAACTTTAGTCCACTGCTGATGGGTGGGGCTGGGTTCCCTCCGTGTTGGTTGTTTGGCCTTAGGCGACCCAGCACTGGAGCCTACCTGGGCTATTTGGTGGGGCTAATGGCAGACTCTGGGAGGGCTCACACCAAGGAGTACTTCCCAGAACTTCTGCTGCCAGTGTCCTTGTCCTCACAGTGAGACACAGCCACTCCCCGCTTCTGCAGGGGACCCTCCAACACTAGCAGGTAGGTCTGGTTCAGTCTCCTGTGGCGTTACTGCTCCTTCTTCTGGGCCCTGATGCACACACTGCTGTGTGTGTGCCCTCCAAGAGTGGAGTCTCTGTTTCCCTTAGTCCTTCGAACTCCTGCAATCAAATCCTGCTAGCCTCCAAAGTCTTATTCTCTAGGAATTCCTCCTCCTGTTGCCAGACCCCCAGGTTGGGAAGCCTGATGTGGGGCTCAGAACCTTCACTGCAGTGGGTGGACTTCTGTCGTATAAGTGTTCTCCAGTTTGTGAGTCACCCACCCAGCAGTTATGGGATTTGATTTTATTTTGATTTCAACCCTCCTGCCGTCTCATTGTGGCTTCTCCTTTGTCTTTGGATGTGGGGTATCTTTTCTGGTGAGTTCCAGTTTTTTCCTGTTGATGATTGTTCAGCAGTTAGTTGTGATTCCCGTGCTCTTGCAAGAGGGAGTGAGAGCACATCCTTCTACGCTGCCATCTTAAACCAATCTCCAGAATAAGTAGATTCTTAGAGTTTGTTTTACTGTTGAAACAGCCCAATCATGATCATTTCATGCTATTTATTTTTCACCTAGCCCTCTTAAACCCTACTCCTTGTCTTATCTGAGAGGTATTACAGGATAGTGGCTAAGAGAGTGATATTTGGAAAAAGACAGACCTGTGTTGTAATCTCAGCTCTGTCAGTTATGAGCTCTGTGATCATGGAGCGTGTTAGTTACTTCTCTGTACCTCAGCTTCCCCATGTATAAAATGAGAATAATAGTAGTACCTGTGTTGTATAGTTGTTGTGAAGATTGAATAATTGAAAAAATGAAAACACAAGGCATAGTGCCTGACATATATTAAGTGCTTTTTAATGATAGCTTTTATTATATCTAGGCTATAGTATATGAAGTAACATGCAGTCATGACAGATTCTGTATGAGTTAGTTCAGCGATAACAAGAACATTGAAGATATTGACATACAGAGCTAATATTTTAGTTTCTTGTACATTACTACATTTTCATTATATCTTATCCAAAATTCATGTTGATAACTTTCCTAAAGATCTAAAATCCCTGTGTCTTTTCTTCCCAGATTCAACTGAGGTCTCCTAAGCCAGTGGGGATTTCACAAAGAGAGCAACACAAACCACTGACCTAGTCAGTTGATTTGCTAAAGTTTCAATTGACATTTTCAGATAGGTTTCAGGGTATCACATCCAAGGAGGAAAAAGCCTTTTGGTAGCAGGTCTTCGATTTTTCAGCTCCTGGGAGGACTTGAGAAAAAAAATTTGCATTTTAGCTTGGATTTCACCAAGTCCTAGAGAACATCAAGTCTTCCCTGAAGGAGAGTTATTTTTCCTTGAGAACTGTCTTCACTATGTCATGGGATATACATTCACTTTTCACCATTAGAAACCAGTGATATGAATGGCAAGGCCATAAGGGAGCTATTTCTTCAAAACAGTTGGTTTATATATTCTAAAACTCTGTAAAAAAAGAATAGGAAGGCCTTGGAGACGAGACTTCACCCCCTTCAGAAAATGACACCACATGGAATGCTGAATACATCTTTCTCTCTGCATGAGATGATATTAGTGGCCTAGAAATAGAACTTGGTAAAATGAATCTCACAGTCATAAATAGACAACTGAAGGTTTGGAAGTGCAGGGAGGGGATTTAATCATGAAAACGTTCTTTTAATTTTAACGGTTTTTCATAGCAAAGCCACTGAGGAGCTTAGAAAGAGGACTAATTAAAACAGGGGGACAGAGGGTGAAATAGATGATTCTTGTACCGAGGCTGCTGCAGTGCGGGAAAAGTGCATTGGCATATTTGCTTCTCAAGAAAATTGTGGAGCTGCTCGTGTGAACCACAACCCGGGTCAGCCCTACACGGTAGGACGATTTGTTAGAATGTGTCTTCCGGTTAGAACAGTGCTGCCTAGAATTGGACCATGGGGGTGGCAAACAGAGTAAGACAGCATTTAATAGACTGTCTGATGAGCTGTGCCTGCTGTTGATTTGGCTGCTTTGATACAGCACATGGATCTGGGTTTATTGTGAACTTTGCAGATGACTGAACCAGAGTATTGGCCAAAATTTGGTGCTGGCAGCCTACAACAATTCAGCAGTGTCATTTAGTAGTTAAGAGCACAGGCTCTGGAGTTAAATCTGCCTGGGTTTTAGTTTCTCCCTTCTTTGCTTCCCTCCCTCCCGTAAGTGTTTATTGAGTGCTAAGTAATATATAGGCACCATGCTAGTCTGTGGAGATGTAATGTGGAATAATACTAGATATGGTTCTTGTCCTTTTAAAGTTTAGCATCTAGTTAGGGAATGGACAACAACAAAATACAAATTGTAGGAATTACTGTGAAAGAAACAAACAAGGTTTGGTGAGAGCGGTGAACAGGGAGTGTATAATCAGGTAGTGTGGTAAACTTTACTACCTACTCACTGTGTTAACTTACCCTCTCTCAACCTAAAATTATCTCACCTGTAAACTAAGGATAACAATAATACCTTCTTTATGGAGTTTTTGTGAAGATTAAATGAAGTGATGTGTAGGCAGGGCTTATTAGATCAGTTCTTGGCATTGAGTACAACCATTGCTACTGCTATTCTATTAGAAACAAGGCTTAGTGGCACTAAACGTTCTCTTCTCCAAACTAACGTCCCAGGTCCTTTGGGCATTCTTCATTTAAAACACTTCCCTGATCTCTTGCTGTTTTGGTTCTTCTTTCCAGACACCGATGCTGGGGTTTTGAGTAATCTCTCCATAATCTCATAAACTAGCACTGGGAGAGGACTCAGCTGAGGTTCTGAGAGTTGGTTGCTAGTGGCAAAGTTGAAGTGCAAACAATTTGGCAAGGGGTGAGGGGGTGAGGCAGAATAGCTAGTGAGATATTCAGTGTTCCGTACTTCCACTAGTCACCTTTCAGTGTCCCTCATTTGATCAGTGGATGTTTTCCTTTCCAAGTTCAACCAAGATTATCTCTACCTACTGAAATCTACTTACATAGGAGCTGCTACATTTAATTACAGTGATGCATAAGTGAACAAATTGGCCCACAATGTGGGTTTAAACCGGCTGACCACACCCCAACCCCTATCCCAATGTTGGCTTTAGGTGCCAAATGACCCTGGAGTGGGGATAAATTAGCTATGTGAGTAGCAGTATTTGCTGGCTTCAGTAAGTTTGTCCTATAGGAAAACCTGATAAGCTCACTCCTATGTCTTTATTCCAAGTTGGGAGAAATAGCCAGTAAAACAGAAAACAGAATAATCATGGCAGTGGGGGAAAACTGACTATGCATAAGTACATGGAAAGGAAAAACATATCTGGAAGTTTGTAGTGGACCACAATCTTACTATGTATTGAATGTTTTAGAAACCACATAATGCTGTTGGCAGGCTTCAGTTTCTTCCTCAATAAAATAAGGCTAATAAAAATCACTTCACAGGATTGTTGGGAGGATTAAATGAGTTAATAAATGAATGGTGCTTGGAGCAATTCCTTTCATAGTGTAACACTGAGAAAGTGTTATCCTCTTAGTATGAGAATAAGTCTGTGCTTATTAAAAATCCCTGATCTAGATCAAGAGAGGTGATAAAGTCTATTATACTTGGTGCTGGCTAGGCCTCAGTTAGACACCTGGGTCCAGTTCTGGTGCCATGTAGACATGTTTTACTTGTACAATTGAGTGTTTTTTTTACTATTAAGCTTCATATTTGTTCAGATTTCACCATTTTTTAAAGTGGTAAATCTATATTACATAAAATTTACCGTTTTAACCATTTTTAAGTGTACACTTCAGTGACATAAAGGATATTCACATTGTTGGGCAACCATCACCACCGTCCATCTCCAGAACTTTCTCATCTTCGAAAAGTGAAACTCTGTACCCATTAAAAAATAGCTCCGCATTCCCCGCTCCCTACAGCCCCTGGCAACTACCGTTCTGCTTTCTGTATCTATGAATTTGATTACTCTAGGTACCTCATATAAGTGATATAATGAAATATGTGTCCTGTTGTCTCTGGTATATTTCTCTTACCTTAATGTTTTCAAAGTTCATCCGTGTTGTAGCATGTGTTAGAATTTCCTTCCTTGTTAAGGCTGATTAATATTCCATTGTATGGATATACCACATTTTGTTCATCCACTCATCTGTTGATGAACATTTGGGTTATTTCCACCTTTTGGCTATTGTGAATAATGCTCCTATGAACATGCGTGTACAAATATATCTTTGAATCCCTACTTTAAATTCTTTCGGGTATACACTCAGAGGTGGAATTGCTGGATCATATGGTAATTATATGCTAAATTCTTTTAGGAACTGCTATACAGTTTTCCACAGTGGCTGTACCATTTTACACCCTTACCAGTAATGCATAGAGTTCCAATTTCTCTCCACTGAGCAGTTTGGAGACTTTCAAATTAGTTGCCAACACTTAAAAATTAGGAGATTTCACCTCTGTCAACACTGTTTTCCTTTATGTAAAAGGCTAGGGAGAGGGGGTATTATTTGCTTTAATTTCAGATTGAGGGTCTAGGGGACTGCACCAATGCTAAGGAGTAGAGCTTCTAGAGAGGTCAATCTGGACTCAATTTGAAACACTTGTGGCAAAGTGGGCTGCCTTGGAAAGTAAAGAGTTCCCAGTCATCTCTTGGAACCCTATCTGTCAGGGACGTTGTAGAGGAGATTGGTGAGCTGAGTGAAAGACTGAAATAGAAGGCCTCTTTGGACATATCCACATCAAATATTCCACCATATTAAACACTACAATTAAGCAACAAGAGTGATTGCCATGAACGCCTTAGAACATCATGACTTTATAATCACCATACTCCTAACCATAGGATATTTGTATTTTAATAGCTGCTGTAGCCTTAAATAAACCCCCCAATAATGAACCTATCTCTAAAGGAAGAGTTTTTAGGTATTAGTATCAGGGCTCAGAGGAATATTTTGTCTGCCTTAGCCCGTTACTTATTTTGGCTATAAGTTCTGGTTGCAGGAGCTTATATGAAACCTATCTGAAAATTCCAGGTTAAATTTGGAATCTGTGTTATCCACTTCCTCTGCTTCCTTTGCTTCTCCATGAATAGCTTTCCTACAGTGATGGATGGCCCCTATTTTTAATGGACTTGTAAAGATGGGAAGTATGATTGGCTGAGAGAGATTTGAGATAGAATTTCTTGAGTATGTTTATATTAGTACAAAGGGGATAAGAAGTCCTCTCCAGCATCTGCAGGATGATAAATTGGTCCATTTCCCCAGTGGCAATGGAACAGCCCGTTAACATCCATCCATATATCGAGGGCATCTTGTTGCTTATTCCAAAGTCTTTGACCTCTGCATACTTAATGAGAAATTTAATCTAGCAGTCCTTCACTAGATATGTGAAGAGTTAATGATCCATTCTTGACAACAGGGATCCTCCAGGACTTTATGAGCCTTGGAATCAATAGCTCTCATAACATTAGAAAAATTGACATTATTTGGCCAAAGGTTAACACTGGTCAATGCTACCATGCATGAAAGGAGATTAGAGAATGAGATGGGGAGAGAGAGGAGAATAGATACAAAATTCTCATTGCTTGTGATCTCAGGGAAGCTGAGCAATGTATGCACTAACCCTGCAGATCTGTCCTGCCCTTCTGCCCTTCTGCAAGGGTCTGGAACAGTGGCAATAGGAAGTGTCCTGAGTATTCTTAGAAAGTAAGATGTAGGGTGCCCTCAGTCCATGGTGCACATGAATACAGGAGATGGTGACCGGAGAAAGCATAATACTTCATGAACCCAGGAAGGACCCTGCCTTTTCTATTGTAAGTGGCTTGAGGTCAACGACACTCACAACCCTTTTTCATTTCTACTTCCCAATAGGCAGTTGAACGTAGTTTTAAGAATACCATCTCCAGAGACAACCTGGGTTTCAGTGTCAGCTCTGCCAATTACTATCTTTATGCTCTCATCTAATTCCTTAACCTTTTCAGATTTTAATTTACTCATCTATTAATGGGGGAAGTCATAACAGCACAGGCCACGTATGATTGTTTTGAGTATTAAATGTGATAATGCACATAACAAACAACCAGATGTTGGATAAGGAGAAAAGAATATGCCAATAATATTTCCTGCCAATAGTATATATACAATAAATGTCTAACTGCTCTGCTTAACACAGAGTTGGCCTTAAAGGAGCCTAGGTAGTATGATTAAAAATTATTGGATGAGTCCCTTACATGAAATATTTCCTTCATTCCTTTTCATGGCATCTGAAATTTCATTTAAGATTTAATTTACTTGTCTATGGAAGACTTTCTGGTCTTCAGGAGTGTCTTGCAAAAATGGGAAGAAAAAAAGCGGAGGAAAGAACCTCTGTGTAAGGGAATGCTGTAAGCCATTACTAGACAATTCGGCAGTTAATAGACAATTCTTATTGAGAGTTCATTGACAGCCAGCTGGCACTAGCTTTTTGAGGACAACATCTAGGTTAAGTGTAGGATGAATCAGGAGTACCAGGAAAGGGGCAAGGGAAACTAAAAGAGAAGTGAGGGGGGTTACTAAAAACCAATATTGCCAAAGGTACAATTTGCCCAGTAGTTCATCAGGAGTTAAGGATACTTAGCAAAGGTGGTAATTTTGGTAGGGATCAAACTAAACAACAAACTGTATATAAGCAAGGGATACAACTTCCGACCCTGTGTCTATTTCTTGAGATGAACTAACTTCTCAGTGTCTGTTTCCCTGTCTCTGTGATGCTGGTCTGCATTAGGCCATCTACCAAGCTGCCAACTTGTGTTGCTAGCTGGTACCAAAAATAGTGTCTTTTCATGTTTCTCCATCTGGGCAAAGAAGGAGGTAGTTGTCCCAAGACCACATTGCAAAGCCCAAGACTCAGTCTATAATTAGGCTGCCTGAGGGCTTCACCTCATAGGGTGTCTTTCTGTGAACATTGTTGTCCTTTACTTCTTCCCCAGTTTTCCATCGTCTGCCTACTGGCAGCTGGCATTCCAAGTCCCTGTGCACCCAATTCCGTTCCCTTCAGATGAAGATCAAGTAGTTTAAGCCATTTAAGTCCTCAGCAAACTTTTCCTGCTAGTTTCTGTTCCCTCACCACACTCTCAAACACAACTCTGGGTGTGGTGTGATTAGCACTTTCTAGTTCTTGGTTGGTAATAGGGCCAGGACTTCCCTGGAGGTCCAGTGGTTAAGACTCCGTGCTTCCACTGCAGCGGGCGCGAGTTTGATCCCTGATCAGGGAACTAAGATCCCGCATGCTACGCGGTGCGGCCAAAAAAAAAAAAAAAGTTCACAGGGCTATCGGTTTCTGATCATATATTCTACCGGCAATTTAAGTAGCCACAACTGTATAGACATTAGTGCTGCTTGGCTGTCAGCTATGGTATATGAAGACCTAAGTGCTTGGAAATTGCCATAGTCAGGCTTGATGATGATTGACAGCATCTGAAATTTAGATTGCTTCTACCAGCATTTACGTTATAAGTCCTTTATCAACAAATAAGAAAAGAAAATCAGTTTTTAAAATTCATTTTAGGAGTCACAAAGACTAAAGGGCGGTTTTGGCTCTATAATGCTGGCATGGTAACTCCTGATACCACATAAGACCCATCCGGTAGATAATAAATGAAACATGACTTGGGTCTTTTATGATGGCACATGTCTTATGTGTTGTGCTGAGGAGGCTTCTAGAGTGGTAGAGTCTCCAAAATGGCATGCTGGAAGAAAATATTAGAAATTCTAGTGTTATCTTAACTTTCATTATATGAAAGGAATTAGGCTGTGTTTACATTTGATATTCAGATTGACATTTGTACCCTTATTTAGTATATATGTTAGAGGGTTTCATTCCACCTGATTCACAAGATATCCTGAGGGAAGGGTAAGAATTTCACAACTAGAAACTCATTGATCTGCCTTCAGAACGTTGCAGTGCATTGCAGTTTATGTATTCCAGATCAGTGAATTTATGAATTATATTATCTGATTTTAATTAAATAAACTCACAAAATGAACACTTGGCTTAATAAATATTTCTTCGAAGCAACTGTGGATTGAAGATCATACGCATCATGTAAGCACAAATGAACAACAATAAAATGGCAGAGCTGACCCCTCTCCTGTTTTGTGGTATGAGCTATTCATCAGCTATTGAATTATCAGGTAAAAACAGTGGCGATCTAATTAATTTAGAAAAGCAGTTTTCCAAGCAAAACAAAACAAAATTATTGAGAAGACAATTTAAAAAAACCTCTTTATGTCCATTATTATTGTTGATTATATCTCATCCTAAGTGTATATTTTGCCTTGAGATATTAGTGAATTATAATAGATTATGTACATAATTTAGAGATAAGTAAATTTACATATATTTAGACATTTTCTCCAAAATTTTTTTGTAATGTGGTACATGATCTCTGCCCTTATGCTAGGTATAACTCTGGTTAGATTATTGGGGGCTTAATCCTAAGGATAACTTAGGATAGAGAAATTCTTATTTCTCCACACCTTCTCTCCTTCTATTCCTTAGCCTTCACTCTACCTCTTCCCTCTCTGATTGTTTCCCCAGTTCCTAAAATCCAAATCATTCCAATATTCCTATCCCTACCTCCACCTGTACTGTCAAATCAGTAATTCCCTCTCTATATAATCAGTTATGTTTACTCACTGAAAACTCTCAGCAGATTTATAGCTTGGCTCTTGACACTAATATTTCTCTTCAGAGAGACACTGCCCCTCTTTCCAGGAACGTAATCAGATTTTAAAATAATCCTATAAAATAGTGACTTCTTAAACTAAGAAGTAGGTCAAGTTGTTTTGCTAGTCTAGATTGTATCTGCTGAATAGAAAGATATTTTTTCTTGTGGGCTCACTGTATAATTTTTTTTTAACATCTTTATTGGGTGTATAATTTTTTTAAAGGAGTCTAGTCAAATTCAAGCAATGGCACAATTGCGGGAATAGTGGCACTGTTAACAGTAAAGGCGGTAATCATGCAATTAATTGGATTCCAAAGGACTCCAAAGTGCTCTCCAAATAACAGATATCATAGTTTGGTTGTACATGAATTAGGACTTTTTTAGTTGTGTATAAGAAAGGAAATAACTCAAAGTGGTTTTGGAAGAAAAATTGACTCATGTAAGTAAACAATCCAGAGAGGTATTTAGCATCAGGCATGGCTGGATCAAAGTATTACAGCCAGATCATTAGGAATCTGTTTCTATCACCTGGTTCTGCTTTTCTCTAATTCGGTGTTATTATCAGCCAAGATGGATACCGACAGCTCTAGATTTACATCCTATTAGCTTAGCGGTCCTAGTAGGAAAACTCTCTTTTCCAATAATTTCAGTTAATATCTTGAGATTTATTCACCAGGACTGAGTCACCTGCTTTTCTGTGAAGTCAGGGGGATGAGGTCAGCCACATGAACTGAGAGTGGTGAAGGAGTTGTTTTCCAAAGGAGATTTAGGGTATTATCAAAGGAAGGCGCAGTGGCCTACCAAAAGCAAAGATTTGACTTTCCTATTATGGCATCTCTTGGGCTGAATGTAACTCCTTTGGGGTTAGTCAATTGCTTTCATTATTCAGATGGTCCTGTTTCCTGTGAGATTCTGAGCTTTTGTTGAAAATAGAGCCTTGCTCTTCTTGCTTCCATTGTGTCCTAGACAACAAAAACAATGAGTGTGAAACAATAAAACATCTTGAGCTTGTCTTGCATTCATTCTGTACTCCTCATTCTCTTACTCTTTACAAGATAAATATTAAAGGAAAGAACTTATTTGTCATAATGGAGGGTGAGTTCTAAGATTATCACTGTGGCAACTGTATAGTATCCTAAGTAGTCAAGGACTTAATTTTTTTTCTTGAATATATAGAGGCGCATCAGACCCATGAGATCTGTAGTCATGACTGGAAAAAAAAATTATGGGAAGACAATACTCTCCTATGTTGCCTTGGAGACAAAAAATATTATTTTTACCATCTCTCCAGAAATTCCCCATCTCTCCTCCCACCCCACACATTACAGTAGGTCCTCTTACAACTAGGGACAGGAAATACATTCTAAAGTCTAGATCAGCTAGCACTGCAGAAATAGGCCCAGCTTTAATAGTCCAGTCAGTGGGCTTTTTTAATCAGCTTTAATAGTAAAGATTTTCCTGTCATTCAGTAGGATCCAGTCAAAGAAATGCTGAATGGGGTTGATGCCATGTAATTGACAAGAAGGTCCCCTTGCCCTGGTATACTAGTGACAACTGTCTTGGGCTTTCCAACTAGTCACCAGTAAAAGAAGTGAGCATTGGGGGAGGGAAATCATTACCAGTGTTTTCACCCTCATCTAGTCCAGGTTGAACATATTATGATACAGGTGTTAAGGTATCATGAAAACAGAATTATTGACAATTCTCAGCAGTGACTGAAGTGTGCACAGGATGCTGAACACTGCTCCTTTGGCTGACATTTTGCAAACAGCCTGAACTGGGTGCAGGAAACAGGAAGAAGGGTCAGGAGATGAGATTATCATCACAAGGATTTTTTTCTTCCTGTTCAAGCTGTCACCTGTTAATTGTATTCAGTTCTCGTCACTGTTGGTAAAGGAGGGTGACTGGAATCATGAGTATGAAACCTTCCAGCTTTTAATTCATTTGTAACCAATGACTGATTGACTAGCACAACTGGGTTTGCATTTTAAATAGCTTTATTGGCATCCTTCCACCCCCTAATACAATACAGATAATTCCCTGACAGTGTGCCAGAGATAATGCAATTATCATTGAGTTTCCTTAGACATGTTTTATATTATCTACTTAAAAGAATCCTATTTCCTTGCTGTAATCTAATCTAACTTGGACCTGACTATCTTAAATGAGACAGATAGTTTAAAGACAAAAGGATAAACTGGGGATGGGCTAAGGTGCTTTCTTCCTTTGCCTCCCCTGTGAGACCACATCTTCTGTGTAATCTGTGTCAATAAAGAGGCCACAGCCCCCAACTCTGCATCCTCATATCCCTAGGGACATTGGTGGTGGCTTCAGGATATTCCCATGGATATTTCCAGTTACATACTCATAGGAAGAGATCTTGAGGCAACATTTAGTTCATTTCCATCCCTCTAGGAGGAGCTACATTGGGACTATTCCAGGAGACCCTGTTAAAAACTACTTGAAATAAGAACCTGCTGTATAAAAAAATAAATAAAATTCAAATATTCAAAAAAAAGATCCTGCTGTATAATAAATAAATAAATAAAATTAAACAAAGAAAATTAAAAAAGAAAACTGCTTGAGCCAGATCCTTTGGCCTTTCTCTGCCCTACCCAATAATCCACAGCAGTGCCTATTACCCTTTTCTCTCAGGAAGTTCTTTATATCTGGTCTAAGTTACTGACAGTGTAACTTTGCTCTCATTTCTCCTTAACGGAGATTTACGATACCATCTTCCTCTTCATTTAGCGATGCCTTACAGTTCCTAGAAACCAGTCAAATCACTCTTTGGTCTTCCCTGATAAAATTGTTCCATTTCCTTTATTTTTTTTTCTTTTAGGCCTCAGTTTTGAATATCTGTTAATTAGCTATCTGCTCTCCTTGGCCGCCACTTAGGTCTCCACATGTGCTGAATTTGTGGAGCCCAGGCCTGGTCCCTATTGTTACAACCAGAATAGGTGTGCACTGGGACCACTGGGCAGTAAGGGATAAATAGTCTGGCTAAGAAAACTGCCAGGAGACACGTGGCCCACAAAGTGAAATCGTGCAACTCCGTGTTTTAGGTAACACCAAATGAGCTTGGAGAACTGCATTATTTATATGATGAATTATGAAAATAATTACATATCTTCCACATTCTTTCAGAAAAATAGCTTAGCCACGCACAGCAGAGATGTTTATGTTTCCCCTCACTCATATGTCACCTCAGTGTCAGGCAAGCTCTCACATTGAACAATCCCAGTGGTTTCCATTCCCAGGCAAGTGAGAGTTTAATGGAGGGGATCCATGTTGCACTTCCCACCCATTTTATTTTCATTAAGCAAGTGGGCAGACTCTAATTCAGCCGTGAAAACAATGTCTGGTTCATAGCCCTCAGGAACGTATTCCTTTCTAACTGGCCATTTATTTGTTTAACAAATACATATTGTACTTCTTATGTGCCAGGCAGTGTTCTAAGCACTTTACAAATATTAATTCTTGTAATTTTCATGACAATCCCAGGAGGTAGTTACTAACAATAACCTTGTTTTACACATAAGGAATGTGTGGCACAGAGTTAATATATAACTTGAGGTCACACCATGAATAAGCGGCAGGACAGAGATTTAAACCCAGGCAGTTTGATTCCAGAACCTGCCTGCTTACCTACTATCTCTTTTTGCCTTTTTGACTTTCTTCTCCATTCCACCCTCCAAACCTCATCCTTTTTCCAAGATGGGACTTTGATGTCTCCCAAACTGTCGTTTTTCCAGTAATTTTCTCAGGTATATTACGTATGTACATAGTGCATGATTTGGGGAGACAGATGGCCAAGAGAAATCGCCCTGCCTAGATGGTAAGCTCTCTTTTACTTTGTGCATTTTGTTCCTGTGCTTTTTTGCCACCTGCATTATGATGAGAGTTTTGTCTCCAGATGCTTAATCAATTACTTTCTCAATGGTAAAAAGGGAAAAGCTGGTAAGAAATTTTGGTGATTCTCTTAATTTCTCAGATGTCTGTGATTCACACAGGTGGAGAGTCCTGCATTTTGCTCTTTCTTCCTCTATTACCTGCAGTGCCTATTAACTTGAGGTGAAACAAAATGCCCTAGATCACCTCCAACAGAATCATGGGGAGTGGGAGTTCTTGTAAAAGGACGGATTCCTGGGCTTCACTCGACCCACTGAATTAGAATTTTAGGAAGGCGATCCAGGAATAGCACACATTAGCACACATATTAGCAAGCTCCCCCATCAGTGATTCTGATGCATAGCTAAGGTTGAGATCTACTACCCCAAGAAGCTTTGTGAGTGGCCAGCCTGCAGAGTTAATGTGGAGCTTTTGAGAAAATGCAAATACCCTGGCTCCACCGCTGGAGAGTTTATGCAGTGGTGTGCTGGCTAATGTTTAACAACCATCTCTCTAAAAGGAAAATAAAATCTGATTTGTGGCGTTTGCCCATTTCCATGGTGTAAATATTCCCACCAGGTTTTATTTCCAACTGCATATGTGAGGGCACTGACCTCAGAGTTGGGAAGACGTGTGCACAGTCGGTTCTTGCAAGCCAGTGCAAGCTGGCACCTGCACACTGGATGGGTGAATGTGAGAGGGTGTGAGTAGGAAGTTGGCGGGTAACATAGGAAGGCGGAGGCTATTAAATGCAGTTAGTACATGGCAGAGCTCGATTTAAACCCAGCTCTTTCTCACTCCAAAGTCCATGCCTTTAACCCTGCCATTTTCTATGTCTTTGTGCACACTATAGCCAGTTTCAGGAATATTCTTTCCTTCCAGCTCTGTCTGTGAAAATTCCACCCATCCTTCAAGGCCCAGTTCAGCTGCAGCCACCTCCTTGAAGCCTTCCCTGTATCATTTCCCCACTCCCAGCAGATGTGTCCTCCCCCGTTGCTATGGGATGGGTAATGGAGAGACATCTTTATTGGAGGCATGCTCTTTCAGCAGACCCACCCTGATTAAACAGAGCAGCACGGTGCAGGAAAGCAATGGGGCATAGTGACAAGAGCATGGGGTTTTGGAGCTAGACATAGATGAATTCAAACCCCAGCTCCAAT
Organism: Leucopleurus acutus; assembly: GCF_964270905.1. Lineage (NCBI taxonomy): Eukaryota > Metazoa > Chordata > Mammalia > Artiodactyla > Delphinidae > Leucopleurus > Leucopleurus acutus. Next base: position 97,472,126 of record NC_139148.1, read on the forward strand.
ATTAGTCACCCCTCTAAGCCTCAGTTTACATAGACGTAAAATGGGAATAAGAGTGACCCTGCAGGATCATTATAAATATTAGTAATAATTTATGGGAAACACTTACAAATTGTGGCTATTATTATTCATGTATTTGCCCTATACCAACAAATGCTACTCCTGACTTTGCATCGTCAATTATTTGATACCAGAGGCACAGACTACAGTGTAGCTTTCCCTTTATCAACTCTGAATACCACTCTCCAACACACCCAACTAAAAGAATAGTATTTGAGATTGTCTTTGGTGACTCTCAGCCTCGCCCTGAGCTTTGGTCAGGGCTGCCAATCCACGCAAAAGCTACGTCCTTTGTTGCCCTGCACCTGTAAATGGCTGGCTTGCCTGATACCCATCTCTCCCCTCCTGCCTCATCTTCTTTATGGCTTTCAGTGCTATGAGTGAGTCAGGAGGGATAAAGTTGGGGTTGCGATGGAGCCCGTGTACTACAGTATCAGTGTATCAAAACTCACTCTCCGTGCACTGCTTGAGTGGCAGCCAGGCTCAGTGGGCTGATGAAGTGATGAAGTGGTTGTCGAAGAAACAGCCGATACCAATCCATCAAGTCAGCCTTTGGCCTACAGACAGGAGAGAGCCAAATGTGTCTGGAGTTCACAAGCTTAGGCCTGGATCCTACAGGATGATTGCCGCCAGGCTGGCGTGCTGGAGAATATCCAACTCTACACAACTCTGTGGTGTCTAAAGACTTTCTGGAATGTTCTTTTTTAAACGAAAGGCATTATTGAAGGCTTATTTCAAAGTGTAATAATTGTGAGTGGGGCCACTATCTGATATGGACACCTGTGCAGAAATCAGTCTATCAGTTTAGTCAGTCATTCAGTAACGCTGAGTAAGATTCAGGCAAGTGAGGTTTACAGTTGTGGTCAGGATGGGCTGATTCACTATCAAAACTGGTCAGGGGTTAACAGAGCACTTGAATAGTAGGGTGTGAGAGGAGGGGGAATGTTGGAGTAGTTTTGAAAGTAAACTTAGCCATTCAGAAATGGGAGTTTTGTGGTTTAGGAACAAATTCGCCAGACTTTGCCATCTTGCTCAGGCTGATTCTGGGTCCCAGACTTAGAGCAGCTCCCTGAGTTGCCAAGCAGCAAGTGACTTCACTCACTGTTATCCTGCACTGAGAAGCAGAAGATAGTGCAGTGACGATACCTGGACATACTTGTATGCACTTGCTGACAGCCCAGGGACTCCGGTTGCAGAGCTATATTTCGACAGCCTTTTTCACTGCTCACTCTCCCTACCTGTGGATGCAGGGATCCTGGGGAATCTCAGTCTGTCAGAAGTAAGGATTTGAATAACAATGAGGGGAGCCAGTGCTGATTGCATTTCTTGGAAGAGTCCTAGTTGAGGAGAGGGGTAGCCAGTGAGGACAAGGGCCCAGGATCAGGATTGGCTTCGGTCTGACTTCCTCCCGGCCAGACCCAGACGTTCAAAGGCACCGTTTTTATTTTAATTGTAGCCCAGTGAATTCTGTGAGGGATGTGGGGTTTTTTCCCATATAATTATAATTTTGTCTCAAGATCTGGTTAGCTGGGAATTATCTCAGAAGAAAATCTCAAATCAATTTACTAAAACCAAGCAACCACGCTCAGTCTTTCCTCGCTGACTTCCTAATAAAGACAAAACACCAGACACCCAAACCCTCTATGAGATGAGTGATGCTTGACATTTATGCCAAAGAAGGTGTCCCCTCTAGGGGAAAAAGTACCTCCACAAGGATTCAACATCATTAATCCTCATTCAGCCCACTAATTATCTTGTCCACTCCTATCCAGTCTCTCGAGGGATGATGTTTTGTTTCTTTTGTCCCTCCTGTTGCAAATGCTAGGCTGTTTATTTCCACTCCATAAATATTGACTGAGTGTCTATTATGTATCAGGCACCATGCCAGGCATTGAGGCTGAAAATATAAATAATTACAATAGTTACCGCTTGCTGAGTACTGAATGTGTACCAGATCTTTAGATGGGTTTTCTCTTAAATCCTCCCAGTTACTCTAGTAGATACGTACTATTATTGTTCCCATTTTACAGATGAGCAAACTGATACACAGAGCGGTTAAGCAACTTGTTCATGGTCACAAGTGGTAGAAGTAAAACTTTAAACCTAGTTTTCTCTGGTTCAACAGTGAAAGCTTTTATTCTATCATGTATATTACTGTGATAAGGTCTTTACCTTATCTCAGGTGATACTCATAAAAACCCTGTAAGGTAAGTATTATTATTCCCAGTTTACAGATGAGGGGACTGAGCCTGAGAGGGATTATTTAACTTGCCTGAGTTCATATGAGGAATAAGTGGTGGGGACAAGATTTAAGCCTTGGTAGTCAGACTCCAGAGCACATGTACTTAACTGCTATGTTCTACTGCCTCCTTGAAAGCAATCTGTGATTATTACATGAAGACAAAGAGGTCAAGAAGACATATCAGTGGCAATAAGACAGGGAAAACTAGAACTAGAAGCCCAGGAGATAACTTGGAATTGGCAGGTATTTTAATTCAGGTGGACCAATGGAATACCAGCAAGATTACAAGGAGCAAAAAACCAGGTAACTTAGGTTCAGGTACAGGAGATGGAGCCTAGAAATGTCAGCTAAGGCAGGTAGTAGCACAACTGTATTCAGCAAAGCGGTCATATCTGTTTTCTTCACAGAAGTCTGGAGATTTGCACGCTAGTCTGAGCCCTACTCTCACTTCCCTGGGTGATAGTGGGCAAGCTAGGTCTCTTTGAACTTCAGTAAAATCCAAATTAGAGTCCCTACTCTGTCTATCTTACAGGGGTAGTGTGAGGATAAAAGAAAATAATAGACTGTTCAAATGTTTTCATTTCTATTAAATTCATTTTTGGAGTAATTAGGTCCATTTTTCTATGTCTTTGCATCATGTAAGCACCACCTGAATTTGACTCTTGGTGATTAACTGATTCCAAATGAACCTTCCAATTGCTTTTATTTTATTTTATTTTATTTTTGGCTGTGTCAGGTCTTAGTTGCAGCACGCAGGATCTTCACTGTGGTGCGTGGGCTTCTCTCTAGCTGTGGCATGCAGGTTTTCTCCTCTCTAGTTGTGGCGTGCAGGCTCCAGGGTGCATGGGCTCTGTAGTTGTGGTGCGTGGGCTCTGTAGTTTGCCGCATGCAGGCTCTAGCTGAGGCACACAAGCTCAGTAGTTGTGGCACGTGGGCTTAGTGGCCCCACGGCACGTAGGATCTTAGTTCCCTGAACAGGGATCGAACCCATGTCCCCTGCATTGTAAGGTGGATTCTTTACCACTGGACCACCAGGCAAGTCCCCCCAATTGCTTTTAGACATATCTAAAAATGAGAGTCAACCGTTATTCCATAGGTGTTTCCCTGGGATCTCACACTGAGAGATCTGGGCATGGGCCCAAGCTGATTTCCAGTCACTTTTACTATCGACTTTTTAGTTTTTCAACTTACTCATTTGATTAAGGCAGAGGACACTGGAGTGGGCTTCCCTGAATTTGACAGAAAATCCCCCACCCTTTCTTTGTTTCTTGAACCATTAGCTGGGATTTTCCTGCGTCCTCCTCCAGTTTACAAATTTTAGGACACTAGGAAATTTCCCTATGTCTTAATCCCCTACCCTCTTCCCCACCGTCCTTACTCCTTGAGGGGAACTAAGCTAAGGCCTAAAATCCTTTCCCTATTTTGAACCTGATTCTCAGGAAAGGGGGTTGTGGTATTGAAACCGTGCATCTCAGATTGGTACTTAAACCCACAGCCCGGGACTAGAACCGAGCCAAATCCCAGACTGGGACTTGAACCCACGGTCTTTCAACTGAGATCACACACCTGGTCTCGGGACTTAATGAGGCTCAGGTTCTTGATATCTCATTGCAGAAAGAATTCAGTGAGAGACAAAGTGATAGGTAAGAAGTGGATTTATTTAGAGACAAACACACTCCACAGACAGAGAGTGGGCCATCTCAGAAGGCCAGTGCGGCCCAAGGGTATGGGGTTGTCAGTTTTTATAGGGGTGCGTAATTTCATAGACTAATGGGTGGGAGGAGTATTCCAGCTATTTTGGAGAAGGGGTGGGGATTTCCAGGAATTGGACCACTGCCCACTTGTTGACCTTTATGGTTAGCCTTGGAACTGTCACTGGCGCCTGTGGGTGTGTCATTTAGCTTGTTAATGTGTTACAATGAGCATATACTGAGGCTCAAGGACTAGTGGAAGTGACTCGTCTGCCATTTTGGACCTATTTGGTTCTAATCGGTTTATGTCATGTCCTCGGGCTATGTCATTCTTTTAAAGGTTGTGCCCTGACCCCTTCCCTCCCGCTTCAGTATTACAGCCATTGTTACCACTATTCATAGGGCAGCAGGAAGCATGGTCAGCCAGTCATATGGTCCTCAGCTTCTTTGGGACCAAGAAGTAGTAACAGTAGTAGTACTGAATCACCCATTTTGACTCAGAAGAACATTAATGCATCTTGGTGGGCACAGAGGGGAGAAACAGGCTTTACCCCTTCTTCTCACTGGTCATCTCAGTCACTCACCAACCATGTACCTGCCAACAGAGTGTGAACTCACAGGAAGGTCACAGTGGGCATAGGGGAACATGTGGCAGAAAGGAAGCTCAAGGAACAGCCAACAGCATCCGTCTCCTTCAAATCGGTTAGTTGATTTGTCCTGTGGTTATAACTGAGTTGCACCTGTCTTTGGGGCTGTGTTTTTTTCATGCTGGGGAGAGCTCAGGAGAAGCTAAAACACATGGTCGTGGCCCAGAGTCAACTGATTTTGGAGCTGAGTTCTATTATAGCCCTTGAGGCAAAGAGATCTCAGTCTGGGCATGACTGAGCTCTTAGACACCTCATAGGGAGTCAGTTGTTTGTTGCTAAAGGAGTAGCAGCAAAAAGAATGCCGTTGGACTTTCTAAATCTTTCTATTGTCACTGTAGAACTTTGATTTTATTTATTGGAAGATTTTTCTCAAAAGTCATGATGAACCATTGATTTTGACTTTGGAGTCAGATAAAACCCTTACTGGCTGTGTGACCTTGGGCAATTCACCTAATCTTTCTGAACTGTAGTATCGTTTTTGCCCTGTCCACAGGGCTAGTGATGCTCTCCTCACAGATAGGCAATGAGGATTGAGTGAGATACCATAGGTAAAGCAGCCAGCATAGCACCCTGTCACATAGTAGACATGTAACAAGTACCAGTTCCACGGCCCTCATTGTTTTGGCACTATTTGGCAAGGAGACATGGGTACTGATTTGCCTTAAAAAAAATTTTCTGCCACAAATAGTAAGTGGTTGGTTTGTTAACCAATAAATTCTTTATCTTCCAGAACTTAAGGGCCAGAGTGTCGCCTTATATATACTTACCCCTTTGTTCCTTCTGTTGGGTCATCAGCCCTGTACAAGTAGGACATAGCCATGAAAAAGAGAAACCAGTAAGTCTGAAACCCTAACCTGGGTTGATGTAAGAGTTGATTTGCCTGGGGCCCTCCACTGCAGTGATACCATCATTCACACCATATATTCTAGGGACTGGGAACCCCTGGGTCTTTGATCTAAATATAGGAGTGCTGTCTCCATGGTTACAGTCAGCTCTAGAACTAGTGGTCAACTTGCCAAAGTTTGTGATTTCCACAGGCTGCAGTTGGGACAAAGGCTGCAAGCCATGAGTCATCCTTGAATCCCACCCACCCACCTGTACTCACTCCTCCTTTTCCTCTCCCACTGCCAGAGCGAATGAGTGGCTGGAGAGAAGCCAGATTGATGACCTCCTTTCTGTACTCCAGAAAAATCTGATTTTGAATCTCTACTTCAGGCACGTGGGGTCAACATCACTGCCTCCCGTAAATATAAACATGGATGGCTTGATTTCTCTCTCTCCAACAGTTTCATTAAGATCACTGTATGCTTCATGGAGCAAAAAGGTGGGGGGTGGTACTCAGTAGAGCTTTATGATTCTGGCCTGGTAGCTGATTATATTCACCCTGGCCTTGAGTTTGGCTAGTATTTACCAAGGGGGAGGGTAGGCTTGGCTTCTTAGATGTGTTTGCTTCTGCTTTTGGAGTTTATGATTCAGACTTGCCTTTTTCAGGATTCAGGTAACTTTCCTTCCCTTTTTCTACTCCAAGTTGTTTCTGGCAGCAAAACTGAGAAATATCATCAAGGTCTGCTTATAGAATTATTTGCCACAGATGGTATCAAACTTGAATAAATATGTGTTCAGTTTGGGCTTCTTTAAAACCTACCACTTATCCCGGCAGCCAACTTATATCAGTGGATTCAGTCAAGGACAAATGACAAATAGCTACCCTAGGCCAGCATATGGTCTTCTTAGCAGCAAGTGACATGACCACAGTCCGAATGTGAGTCAGACCTGAGCCTGCAGCCTACTTGATAAAGGAAAGTGGACTTCAGTATCTAGGTCTGCAGTTCTAGGTTACCTCTGCTAAGTCTCCAGAATGACTTAATGCTTCACAACAGCTGTGTTCCTTTGCTTCTGGCCCAAAGCAATGCCTGTAATTGGCACCACTGCCAGGACTGTTGTTTGCCTTAGAGGCAGATTGTCTGCCTGACTGTGTCTTTTGTGAAGGCAGGGTTTGGTCACACAGCCTGTCATAGAATTGAGTCCCAGAGCTCTAAAACATTTCTTCTCTAATTATTGGGCAATATCGTTTTCGTTATTGTGACTTAAGAAAAAGTATAAATATTAGTTGCATCCAATAAAAATGCCAAGTCAATTCAGAACTCTGTAAGGTCTGGTCAAGGTCTCACTGAAAAGTTGGGCCTGGCATCCTTCCCAGAAGGTCAACAGACTGGCTTTATTGATGCATCATGGAAGGAGTCATTCCCAAGGCAAGGATTCTGACTTGCTCCCACCCTGTCCTTGGCTGTTTAAATCTGAGAAATATTATCAGGAGCATATTGGGAAATCTCAGCTCCCAAGAGTCTACTCATGAGTAAGGCTGAGGAAATGATCCATTTTAAGGCTGTAAATGTTTGTGGAAATAGCTCCTTACAAGTACTCATACAGAGTCACGCATCCCAGGCTGTACCAAATGTTTTTGGCAGTGGAGGAAGCTATTGCTTTGGAGGCGGGGTGGAAAGAGATGAAGAGAGGAGGGAAAGTGTGAAACAGTTTAGACTGCAGAGTTGGCTCAAGTGCCATGGAAGGGAAGAGAATGGTTTGAATGAACCTAGTAGCTCACCTATCAGGTTATTTTTGCCTGATTTTGATGAATTGGTTCAGGGAACCCAGTGTCACAACAGCATTCTCTCATCTATGGTTTGCCACTTCCTATCTGTGTGATCTAAGTAGGTGATGTAACCCCTTTGAGCCTATTTCCTCATTTACATATGGGGAAAATAGTATCTACCTTATAAGTTCACTGTAAGGATGAAATGTCCTTCCTTTCCCCTCTCTATGGTATAGTGGCTACTCCTCATTCTCCCAGGTACTCGCTTATATATATTATCCTTTCAGAGTAACCAAAAGATAGGGAAATTCACACTGTCCAGACTCAAACCAGGGTCAACACCAGAAATCAGTAGACACCAGAGACAAATTTTGGATCAGGAGTCCAGACCACAAGGTGGGTAAAGAAGCAAAGCAGAATAATGTCCCACCTCAGCCAGAGATATCTACATCCTAATCCCTGGAATCCATAAATACGTCACTTTACATGGCAAAAGGGGTTTTACACTTGTGATTAAATTAAGGATCTTGAGATGGAGAGATTATCCTGGATGACCTGGGTTGGGCCAATATAATTAAACGTGTTCTTATAAGCAAGAGCCAGAGGATCAAAGGTAGAAGGCGGCAATGTGATGACAGAAGCAGAGGTTGGAGGGATGCCACTGCTGGCTTTGAAATGGAAGGGGGTGATGATCCGAGACAAGTGCGCATCCCCTAGAAGGTGGAAGAATCAAGGAAAGAGATTCCCCCTTAGAGCCTCCAGAAGGGAACCAGAGAGCCCCGGAATTAAGTGGTCTCTATTAAATAATCCTAGATTTCAGAACAGTCTCCTCTTCTTTTGAGCAGGACTAACATTCTGTAGAGTGAGGTCAGCTGCCAAGATGGCTTTATGTCAGGGGCATCTAAAAGGGCTGCCTTGCTCATAAGAATTCACATTAGAATCATGGAGGGAAGACTTGTGTGTTTTATTGAGGAAGTAGGACAATTAGATAGCAGCCGATGGGAGTAGAATGGTTTGCCACACAGCAACTGCACTCATACAATTCACAGGGGCTAGACCTTTGCCTTGGAAATTCCCTGAGGATCAAGGTAGTGACCTCCAACTTGATCTCCTTTGAAGTGGCCTCCAAAGGGCAAGTTCACAAATGAATAATTGGAGCTAGCAGCAGAACAGATGGCTACAGTTTACTAACTGGCAAATTCTCTAGGGATTAGGTCCTACATTATTCTAGTTTAAGTACAAAATAAGGAAAGGAAACAGATTTTTCCTCCTTCCAAGTCTTTAAAGCTCAATTATTATATCTTACCGAACCCTAAGGGAAAATTAGTCTGAACATTTCTATAATGGAGGTATATACTCTGTATACATTTCTATGATAGCTCTTGTATAATATATTTTGTTTCTAAATGCTGCCTTTGTGTTATTCACCAGTGTACGCTCAGCACTTAGCATAGAGGGCCGCACTTACTACATTGTTTGAATGAATGCGGAGCAGTTTGTTCAGTGAGTCAAATGAGGCTGAGTCGGTCTCAATAAGTTTGGGACATGAGAAAGACTAAATGTCATGATCTATCAGAGTATGTCGTGCTTTTCTAGAGTAAGGAAGGTGGACTCACTACAGACTGCATGATGACCACTTCAGAGGAAGTTCTATTTCCCTAACATGGCTCCTACAACAAAGCAGATGTATCCTTTGCCTTCTATTGAGACATAATAAAATACAGAAAAGTGCAAAGAAAAATAACACCCGTATCCCCCAGCCCAGTCCTATAATTAACTATTAGCATTTTATCTTATTTCCTTCTATTTTCTTCCTTATTTCACTCTCACTGCTATTGCAAAGGGCATTGGAATGTCTTTTTTCAGACGAGATGGAGCAGCCTCATTCCTCCCACTTTCTCTCTCTTACAAATGAAAAAACATCGTCTTAACACATCAAACAAACAAGAAATATCCAAAAGGATGAAATAAGAAGGCAGACTGCTTTAGAAACCTCAGGACTTGAGTAACAACACAGCAATAATTCTGCTGGGCTTTCTTTTTTACCTCTTATCTATCCCAGACAGAGCACTATATTAGCCTCCAACCTGGAACCAACAGGTACGGCCAAAAAAATCCTGTTACTCCTATTCAAAGCACCGGGAAAAAGGTGACCTAACAACGAAAAATCTTTTTGGCAATACCTGTCCTACTCCAGCTAAACACCAATGGAAAAACTGTACCATTTCCACCACCACCCCCCCCATCTTACAGAAATAGGTGATTATATTCCAATTCCCCCACTGGGAAGCAGATCTTCCAACCTGTCTCCACCTACTGAAAGCAGATGGTGGTACTCTGAGTACCTCACCCAGGTGGTATTGATAGGCAGAGTAGGGAGCTGAACTTCCACTCTCCTACTCCTTCTCTCTGTTACCTCTTGCTCCATGGAAGTAGGTGATATTCTGATTCCCTTCCTGGGATGGTGTTGGCAGGGCTAAGCATTAGGGAGCTTATTTTACATCCCCCCACCTGGCAGGAGCAGGTAATACTCAAAGTCCTTACTTTGAGAGTCAGTGGGGCTCAGTGAGGAGGTAGGCTTCTACTCCTGCCCAACATCAACAAGGTAGGATGAAGAGGAGCAAGATGGGTCTAATAAGGTAGGCACTCCACCCCCACCCCCACCCCACCCCACCCCATGTCAGCCTAGTAGGGGGACCAGCGGAGAGCTGAGTTTCCATCCCCAGGCAGCAAAAATGATACTGAATGACAGGGCATAAGGCAGGAAAAATGAACACTGTGCTTTTCCCCTTGTTGGTGTCAGCTAGGCCCAGAGGGGAGCTGAGAGCTGAACTTCCCCTCACACATGGCAGCAACTAGGCAGAACATGGCTGTGCAAGGTGGTAAGAGTTGGCCCTCTGTTTCTTCCCCCATCCTTGGTGTCAGTACAGCCCAGAGAGGTGCTGAGCTTACGCATCCACTTGGTGTGAGTTGGTACCCCACATTCACTAAAGACAATGGCAAGAAGAAGGGAACTGAACTTCCACTCGACCATCTACAACGGGACAGTATGATTTAGCATCCACTTTTCCCAAGGTGGTATTAACAGGCCAAGACAGAGGCTAAACATCCACTTCCACCCATGCCCACAAATTATGATTAAACATGGTGACTGCCTGCAATAAAGAGACTGACTAGGATCCAGAGACTCACAACATGATACCCAAATCTTCTGGAATACAATTAAAAATCACTTGTTATATACCAAGAATCAGGAAAACCATAACTTGAATAAGAAAAGATAATTAACAGACATCAACAATGGGATGACTCAGATTTTGGAATTATCTGACATTTTAAAACAGCAATAACAAACACTCTTAAAACAAATGAAACATTAAATATCTTGGTAAGGAAATAGAAAATATAAAGAATCAAAGGAATATTATAGAACTGAAAAATATAATAACTGAAATTAAAAATAAAAACTTCCTATGCAGGCTCAGTAGTAGATCAGATGCCAGAGGAAAGAATCAGTGAACTTGACAACAGATCAATGGAAATTACCCACTGTGAACAACAGAGAGAGAGTAGGCTGACAAAATAATGAGCAGAGCCTCGGGGACAATGGACAATAACAAAAAAATTAACATTTGTGTTATCAGAGTCTGGGAAAGGGAGAAAAAATAGTGAGGACTGAAAAATTATTTGAAGAAATAGTGGCCCAAAACTTCACAGATTTGGCAAGAGACATAAACCTACAGATTTAAGAAGCTAAGTGAATCACAAACAGGATAAACCCAAAGAAACCCGTGCCAAGCTTTCATGATAATCAAAATTCTGAAAACTGAAGACAATAAAAAATATTGAAAGAGGCTAGAGAGAAACAACACACTGTCAATACCTATAGGGGACCAATGATACAAATATCAGTGAATTTATCATCTGAAGCCATGGAAACCAGAAGTAAGTGGCACTAAAGTAACTGTCAACACCAAATTCTATATGCAGCAAAAATACCCTTCTAGAATAAAGGGGAAAGTAAAACAGTCTCAAATTAAGAAAAACTAAGAATTTGTTACCAGCATACCTACCGTGAAAGAATAGCTAAGGGAAGTTTTCTAAAAAGAAAGAAAATGATAGCAAAAGAAGGCTGTGACTCCAGAAAGGAATAAAACAAGGACTGGGTAAAAATAGGAGCAAATATAGATTTGTTTCCTCCTCATCAGGTTTTTAATTGTTTGATGGTTGAAGCAAAAGTTATAACATTATCTGATTGTGGTGCCCAATGTATGTAGAGGAAATACTTCAGATATTTATATTTTAAAAGTGGTGAGAGTAAAGGGACTTACATGGATGTAAAGCTTCTTCACTTAAAGTGGTAAAACATTGGTACAAGTAGACTCTGATATATTCAGCATATGTATTGTAATACCTAGAGCAACCACTATAAAGCCTATACAAATACACTATAAATTATAAAATTCAAATACATTAAGTATAAATCAAAATGGAGTTCTGGTAAATGTTCAAGTGGCCCAAAAGAAGGCCTGGAAAAGGAAACAGAGGAATAAGAAATAGAACAAACAAATAGAAAATGCATAATACAATAGCAGACTTAAGCCCTACATATGAATAATTACTTTAGACGTAAATGGTCCAAATATAGCATTTAAAAGACTGCGATTTTCATCACCTCAAAAAGAAACCTGTACCCATTAACAGTCATTCCCTATTTCCTCCCTCCCCATCCCCAGCCCTAGGTAAACACCAGTCGACTTTTTGTCTCTATAGATTTGCCTATTCTGGACGTTTCCTATAAATATAGGAATCATATAACATATGCTCTTTTGTTACTGGCTTCTTCCATTTAGCATTATGTTTTCAAGGTTCATCCATGTTGTAGCATGCCCCCCCTCATTTTTTAAGTTATCATTTATTGGACACATAACATGGTGCCAGGCTCAATGAGTGCTTTATTTTGTTTGATCTTCAAAACAATCCTTTGAAGATAAATAAGATTATCTCTATTATAGATGAGAAATGTGAAATCCAGAAAAGTTTAATAATTTGCTCAATGTCCCACAGCTAGTAAATGGCTGAACCAGAAATTAAACAAGATCTGATGCCAAAGCCCATGTCCTTTACACTCTGCCATGTCATTTCACTGTTCAAGAAAAGGTGGATCTATATCAGAAGACAACTTGGAATATGCTCAATGACCAGTGATTATTATGGCTTGGCCATAACAATAATATTTAAGGATTCTATTGGCCTTGACTTGAGTTGGTGCCTTTGAGAACAGGACAGACTTGTTCCCTCCAGCCATGAAAGCTGGTCTTGAAGAACTGGTCCTCCCACATCTTTCATTTGTGACCAGTTCCGCTGTATGTAAGCAGATTTGGCCAATATTATTCCCCATTTATAACAAAGGGTTAAGCATCTTTGAACCTTTGAGGTTTTAGATGAAAGAATATATATTTATTTTATACTATAGTGAGCACTGATTTATCTAGGTTATCATGCTTAATCAATATAAGTGGAAGACACTGTTTGCTACAGATAACTATAATTATTTCCAAGAGAAACTTGCAAGTTCCAGGGAAATTTGGTATTTCATTCTCTAGATCCTTTCTATAGTCACTTTAAAAAATATCTATTTCTCTTTAGTGGTGAAAAGAGCATTTTGAAATTTCCTCTCAGAGACTTGCAAGAAGAAAATTTGTTGAGCAAATAATGTGCAGTTGGGAAAAGCCGCTTAGGTAGCCAGATTTTTCAGTGGCTAATTTGATATTCTTAGATTGTCAGATACTGTAAGCCATCCAGGTAATTTGCTGCTTTGAACCAAAACACAATTTCCTCCCCAAGCCCCCACAACTTATTTTTGTTGTTTGAAATGTTGCCTAACAATGGCTTTCTCCCTTCAACTCACCATTCTGAGCCATCTGTTAGGAGAGTGCCTATTTTGAACGCAGTATCTCCCTATCATTCTTATAGCTCCTGGAGGAGCCAGGCTGTTTGGAGAAGGAATCCTGACGTTAGGAAAGGGAAGAAGGAAAGAAGGTAGAACTAGAGTCTTCAATATATTTCTACAAAGTTTCTCTGCTGTAGCGGGATAACTGTGCCATGGCAGTCTGTTCTTTGAATATGTGGAGTGATGTTAAAAGTGGATTAAGGTGTAGTCAAAGCCAGACCCAAATCAAGTAGAGAGTTTAAAGGGCCAAGCACCAATGAGTGCTTATTGGGTGCTTTATTTTATTTGCCCTTCAAAGCAATGATTTGCAGATCAGGAGGGTATTTTAGCTGTGTAGAGTTAATATCGGATGTGGAGTCATGAATAAGAACCTAGGTTATCTATAAAGGTAGCAATAGAATCGTAGTGGAAAATCAGGTAAAGCCCATCTAACTTTATCCTGCCTGATAGCCTATTGCTGGCACAGGCTTATTTTTAAAGTCCTGGGAGCATCCCTTCTATGCTGAACTGCTGTTTGTCTTTAAGGCATTAACCAGAGCCCAGCATTATCAAGTGGCTAGGAAGAGAAACAAAGTTGGGAGACTCAGCAGTTTTCAGTGCAGCCGGTCAGAGTGAGGTTAGTGAGTGGGTTAAGGAAACAGCCTTATCTTCTCACCCTCCTAACCTTAAATAATCTATTTATGGACACTTGCTGGGGGAAACAGAAAGTGCTGATAGTTGGCAAGCCTTGTGTTATACTGATGCCAATGGATAAAGATTTGGGGAGTTGGGGAATGGAGGTCAGTGTGTGAGCATGTGAGCAGCTTACTCTTTCATCTGACCATTTGGGTCAACCTTAGATCCTGTGATGGTTAATTTTATGTGTCAACTTGACTGGGCCATGTGGTGCCTAGATATCTGATTAAATTTTGTTTCTGGTTGTGTCTATGAGGGTGTTTTGGATGAGATTAACATTTGAATCAGTAGACTGAGTAAAACAGGTTGCCCTTCCCAATGTGGGTAGGTTGAGTTAGAAAGAATACTTTCTCTCTGCCTCATTGTCTTCAAGCTGGACTTTGGTCTTCTCCTGTCTTTAGACTTGGCTTTCCCAGGTCTGGATTTCTCAGCTTCCATAATGGTGTGAGCCAATTTCTTATAATCAATCAATCAGTCCCTTTCTCTCTCTCTCTCCGCATACACACACACACACACACACACACAAACACATTCTATTGGTTCTGTTTCTCTGGAGAACCTTAATATAATACCAAATTCCCATTGCTTGCCCCGGACTTCGCATATGATCAGTCCAATTTTCCCACAGGTAACCTTCTTGGGATAACAGAGAGGAATGTTCTTTCACTGTTTCTATAAGAGGAAGAAATAATTCTCTCCTGCCTAAACCCGCAGCCATCTTCTTCCATGTAATTACAAAGATGCACGTGTAGACCTAAAATTTGAGATCTGAGATAAAGTTGTGTGGTTGTTGGTTTATTTAGTCCTGTGCTTGCTTGATTGTCTATAGCTATAACTGTATGGGATCAGCTCTTCTGGCTGAATTGACTGGCCAAATGGAAATGTTAAGTAGACCCAAGACTGTACATTACGTATGTCTGGGGATGTTACCTCTCTAAGTATTCACAAGGCCGAGACTGCATTGCTGTTTTGTCTGTACAATGTCCAGAGTAGTGCCACATGCACATGGAGGCTTCATTGGAGTTATTTGATGATACAATAATTGATAATTTGCCCTCTGTATGCAGATCTCTCAGGAGAAAGACTAACCAGAAGCACTGTTATATCTACGTGACAAAACATATTTAAAGTCAAAAAGAAAAATGCGATTGGTCTTCAGAATGTTTGATTGTTATCAGGAGTGGGGAACATTTAGCCCTCAGAGGGGGAAGATCAGATATGTGGCTTATTTTCATTTAGCCCACAGGTCAGACTTTAGGATATGATCCCATTTATGTGTGTAGCTGGGAACATAAACATGACATTTAAAGTATTTTGTGGATATATTTAAAAAACAGTGAGAGGAATCGTTTTCTGTGCAAGATCTTTATCTTGGTCAAAATGTAAGGACTACGATGACTGTAAGGTTGACTGTGATGATGGTGATGATAGTAGCTACCATGTACTGAGTATTTACTAAATACTTGACACTGTTTTAAGTGCTTTACATATAACAACTCATTTAATCTTCAGAAAACTACCTTCAGCTACAGACCTTCATTTAGGGATGCTCCTTAAATGAGAAAAAGGAAGCATTTTAGAAGTGCCTGTACTGCTAAACTTTAAATAGAAATTAAATTCTGTCCATTTTTACTTACTGTTAAAATATAAAAGATTGTATTATTTTCTTTTAAAAAGTCAATGTGTTAGATCTCTGCTTCTTGGTGCTTTGACCAACATCAAGCTCTTTCTGTCTTTTATGTCCTTGCCTCCTCCCCTCTGCCCATTCCTTCTTTCCTTTCATCCTCCACTTCCTTCCTTCCTTCCTTCCTTCCTTCCTTCCTTCCTTGGCCATCTATAGAAAGATAAAAGACATTCCTTGTTTGTTGTGGGCACTGTTTATATCCTGCAAAACGTAACACTGCACATCAGGCCATCTGAAAATTTCTGGATTACTCGGGGAATTTTTCAGTGTTCACAATGTTCAGAGTAAATAAGTCTTGATCAACCAAGTTATGTATCAGATTAGTTTTGACTATCTTTGACTATTTTTCACACTTACGTAGACAATATATAATGTGTGTGTGGGTGTATGTGTTCGAATTGTGGATAAAAGATTAGAAATGACTCTATATTGAACTTGCAGGCTGGCACTCCACTTACAACGCTTTACAGCCATAGCTCCTAGTCTCTAGCCCTCAAATACCTAGTGGTGTTAAGCCAGGATGAGATAGCTTTTCATTTTAAAGCAGATATACGGCTTTACTTATTTTTTTTTAAAAATGCCCCATGCCTAAGAGGAAAACAGGTGCACTTTGACTTCAAAGGATTTACTTGGTAAAGTTGTAAGCATTTTAATAAAAAAATGTGTCTTTGAACCTTATGAAAATGAGATACACTGAAGCATGGAAAGTGGATATAAACCAAAGTGCACACAGAAAGAAAGATCAATCTCTGAGCTTTCTGCCATCCAAGGTCTGGGAGATGATTTAAGTGGAACTTTTTCCATACTATCAGCTGCTGCTCTGTTTGTCCTAAAAGATAAACAAAGAGCATCTCTAGGTGCAATGAAATTTACCTAAAATGAACTGAGTCTAAAGTAAACTGGTTCATAACTTCTTACCTGGCCCAAATGGTTTCCGGTGTCTTATTAGGAGTCACATTATTAAATAAAATGAGGCAATTAAAAAAAAAACACCCTTCTCCTAAGCTATGAGCTCATTTTTTCTCTGAGCTCAATCTCCTAACAAGTACTGCTGTGATAACATGAGCTTGGGAAATATTTGTTTTATAACCTCCAGTGCCAGGTTGGGTACTGAAATAAAGGTAGAATCAATTGTGAACTATTGTATTTGGAGAGACAGAGTGTGTGTGTGAGAAAGAGAGTGACAGAGAGAGAGAGTGTGTGTGTATACATGGGTCTGTGTGTGAATATGGAGGATTGGGCCTGAGCACTAAGAAATTATGAAGTAAGCACATTTTGTGATTTAGTAAACGCTATACGCCAACAACGGTGGGTGCCCCAGTTTTCCTGCTGGCTCTGTCCCATAGCTGTCCAAGTCCCCTGGCTCTCGTGCACCTACCAGACTTGGCCCCATGCAGTGCCTCCTGCCCTGTATATTTCTCTCTCCCTGTTCTATCACAATTTGCCTATTCTGAACCTTGCTAATTAGGTAGCCTTTACTAGCTGATAATGAGTACCCTTCTGGGCTGAAGAAATATAGAAGCATAGAAGATCAGAGCTGGATGAGACTTGATCCAAACCCCTCATTTTTACCTTGGTGATCCTGGAGCCCAGAGATGGAAATTACCTCAACCAAAGTCACACAGCTGGTTATTGAAAGCTAACAGGTTACCCTTCCCATGTCTTATTTTAACTGTCAGCTTCTGGAGTTAATGCTTCAGCTCAAAGGTTTGACTCTAATGGTGAAATTACTCCACGGTTGGTGTGGAACAATAAGATAAGAAAAGGTTTTGAGCCATTTTGAGGTTTCCAGTGAGAAGTCTTTCCCTCTTTTCTGCTACTGATTTGGCTCCTATCTCCTGAGGTGCAAAGCATGGGCCCCTGTGCTAGGTGAGCATGTCATCCTAGCTGGTTGCTTCTATGCTGTTTGCCATAGGGACTGCCTCTGGTACCTTCTCTGACGGATGTCAAAGAAGTGGCTCCTGGGGAAGATATGAGTCCATTGCGAACTGCTTTCACCATTTCATTGAGCTCATTTCCATCCTCTCTCTTTTTCAAATCGCTGATATGACTTGCCCACATAAATAGAAGCAGCCCCAATTAAACGTGCATGGGGCTGTTTCCTAAGAATTTCACAGTGGGAAGCCAACCAGGAACACTCTAGAAAACACAGCCATCTTTATGCTTTGCTCCCTAGATTCTACTTGGAACTGAATATGCCAAAAACAAAAAGGTCAGGTGGGCTGGTATCAGGGGCCTGTGGGTGACGCACAGAGGTAGAGCTGTTTTTGTCCTAGGCTCCCTTTCTCTTGAAGTGTTCAAAGATTTATGATGTAGGTCTTGGCTCTAGTATGTTACATCTCAGTGACCATAGAGTTGGAAAAAACCATAGAGATTATCTATTACAACCTACCTATGGACAAAGACTGTTCCCTTGACCAGTCTTTAGTCGGAATACTCTGAGACCTCTCCTCAGCTAGACCTTGATCTTGGCCCCTGCCCTCTCTTTGGCCTGCCCAGCCCAGTCTTAGCAAAACATCCTGCTAAGTAATTCCCCCCCTTGATATCTGATCATCCTTGATATATGATCAATTTCCTCATCCCCCATCTTTGATGTCTAAGCCCTTGGCCTGCTTTTAGCAGGAATCTTATTAGGCCAGTTTAGTAAGAATGCCTCCTACCATTGATATTTCCTCTTAGTAATTTTCCAGCCATTGACCCCCTCACCCTGCACATTGACTATAAATCCCCAGCTGTCTTTGCTGTATTCGGAGATGAGCCCAATCTCTCTTCCCTGTTTCAGTACCTCTATTGCAGCAGTTTTGGGGTAAAGTTTGCCTTACTGTTTAAGCAAGTATCAAAATATTTTTTTCTTTAACATTCCCAGTGTCAGAATCCCACCTTACTGCATCCCTAATGGGATGATAACTCAGGCTTTACTTGAATACTTCCAGTGACATGGAGTTCATTACTCTGAGGTAGACCATTCTCTTGTTTAGATAACGTGAAAGATGGAAAAGGCAGCAACTTATCGGAAAGAGCATAGGCTTTGGTGTCAGACAGGCCTGATTTGATTAGTTGGTTTCTTCCTTGAAACCTTCCTTCTACCTTCATTCAACAAACATTTTATGAACCTTTTGCTGGCAACAGGGGAAGATGGGGTAAGGAATCTGTTCTAGATAGAAGGAACAGGCTATGTGGAGGCCAAGAGGGAAGAAATAGGCAAGAAAGAAGAGAGCATGGCATAGGTTAAAAAGTAATTTTCAGAAAGAGGTAAAATCATGATGCTTACACATGTATAAAAATGAATATGTGTTAAAGAATTTATTTTACTCATAAGATATAAGTGAACCAGGCAGATGTTATAACTGGTTCAAAACCTGCCTCCTCCTGGTCAGCCTGGAAGACGCCACGTCAAGGCAGCTTCCTTTTGCCTGCCGATGCCCTGCAGGACTGGGCACCATGGGCCAAAATTTTGTGTCCAAGGAAGAGGCAAGAAGTGCAACCTCTGTTTCACTTTGTGGTCAGGCTGTGTCTTCATGCTGCGACGGCATCGCCTTTATGGAGTGTAGACGTTGGCATTTATGTACAATTTTATTTGTGTCCTAGTTTATTTTACCTTCAAAAGAAAAACACTATCAAAACCCAAGGAAGTCTGTGGTGTTCTCCACAAGTGGTTGACGTTTGACTACTTGTTTGAATTATGTCTGGAAAGTCATTGACAGTGTGGGCTGTTCCAGGGGTTCGCTTGTTTTGTGTTTTTGTTTTTATTTTTGATTCTGAGTCATTGCATCCTCTACCAGCTGTTAATCCATCACTTTGTGGGGGGGGGGAATGTTGCATTGCTGTTTGTAAGCTTTTTTATTTTTTTTATTATAATTATTAAAGGCCTGACTTTCTCCTCTCATCACTGTGAGATTACAGATCTATCTGAATGAAATGTAACATTGAAAAGACTTGTTTGTTGCTTTCTGTGCAGTTGCAGTATTGGGGTGGGGGGCGTTGGGGGGGTTGGGAACTGGAAATGGAGGGGCTGCTGAGGTCCTGTGAATGTTTCAGTCATTGTACTTTCTGCCAGAAGCCTGCAGAGAATGGAAGGATCTTCTTTACTGTCCTGGCATGTTCATCTCTATTGTCACTAAGTTGCAACTGGAGTTTCATTTGGATCTAGTTAAAAAATTTCTTCTGTGCAATAGGTGGGTTCGAGGATGTAGCTGCCCTGGTGTCTTGATCATATCCTGATAAGAATGTCCACGCTGAGGAGTCAGGTGCTGTATTGCAGGAGCGATGCAGGATAGGGCACGAGCCTGGCCGAGTTCCTGGGAAATCAGGGAAGAGGTGGATAGAGACCCTTTCCTGCTGTTACCATGTGTTCCCTTCGGGGAAGTCAGAGGTTAAGGAGGGAGCTTTGTTCCCATGTAGGACTCCTTGCTTCTCCCTAGTTCCTCTCTTCAGTCAGTCCAGCTCTCACTTCCACGCCTCAGAGCCCCGTGGGGAAGGCGTTAGCAGGAATGAAGCAGGCAGGGGCTGCAGCACCAGTGAGGCTCCCCACTTCTTTCTGAACATTGTTCTGTACGTAGCAGGGGACAGGAACAGGGACAGCGGCCTCCCCTGTCCCCACACCATCCCAGCAGCTCAGCTAAGCCCCTGATTTGAAGAGGGCAGCAGGAGGTCTCTGAGGTGTGCTGAGAGGCTGGCCACACAAGAAGCCTTTGCCTTTGCCTTTGCAGGAGGTTCTGGTGTGCTTTTTCTTAAAAAGGTAAGGAGCTGAGATTTTTGTTTTTTAATATTAAGAATCTATTAAGAAAAAATACAGGACTGACCCTCAGGCATCTTCCCCTACTCCCCAACAAATCCCCAGAAGAGAGTGTGGAAGGCGGTGCAGAAGGCGGATTGAGCTTTGGTTCTGTAGCCAAGAAGAGGTCAGCTGCTGAGAACACCAGTGGGTGCTCGGACCCGCCTGCCCCGGGGCCTGCGCTCTGCCCTGGCCACACAGGTGCCCCACTTGCCTTTGTACCTTGGTTATTTCCCCTATTTAGATCTTATCACACATTTGCTTTTCTAGAAGATGAACTCTATTTCTTAACTGCGGGCAATGAAAAGTGCAATGCTGGAACTCCTGCTGCCCTGCTAGCTGGTCACGGAGGATAGTGCCAGGCCGGATTCTGGAAACCCAGTGCACTTAAACTGATCCTGAAAAGAGCACTCGGAGCACTCTGGACACCAGGAGGGCTAGATTCCCCAGAAACTGTCTTACTTTTTGCCCAAGGAAACATGCTCGGTATTCGGGATCCCATGAACCCTGGTACTTCTGTTACCTCAGGGCCTTAGTACCTGGATACTGTCACAGAACTGGGGTGGGAGGAGGGGCCTATTTTTAAATAACTGTTCAAAGTTGGGGGATTTTTTAAAATTAAGAAAAAGGAAAGCTATTCTGTATTGCACCTTTTCACGGTTTAATACATTTTCCTGTGATTTTTGAAATTAAACCATTGTGTGTCGTGTAATGTCCTAGTTGAGCTGCTGACCAGCAGCTTCCTTCAGAAGGCTTTGGAGCAAATGTGTCTGTTGCTTTGTCGCCTGCTGGAAGGGGACCTGGAGGGCTGCTGAGGACTAGTTTCTGTACACACTTGTTTGGCCTTTTCTGTAGTTGATGCTGTAAACTCTATGGCTTTTTAAAAAACAATTTCATGTTTTTATTTAGTATTGGAAATCCAACACACTTTTTTTTAATCCAAAAAAAAAAGAAGAAAAGTCAAAACAGCACAGATTTATATGGAGTAAAGGAATATTGAGATGAATTGTAAATAAAGACAAAACTGGTTTTTCACAAGGGTGGGGAGGAATCAACTAAATCACTACTGGGTAGGACATAACTTACGTGTCTCTCAGTTATCTACAACTTACAAAGAATTGTAAAATGGCTCAATGACAATGAGGAAATAGAATCTGATAACCTAGAAAAGTGGGCTATAGAGGATGCATAGTTTTCCATTGAAACACAATTTTCTTCTATGTGTATTTGAGTAATTCAAAGATATTCAATGTGGCCATGGTATAGTTCCAAGTGGTGAGTGGTTATAGAGAAGTAAGCTATGGCCAGATCATGAAGGGCTTCATAAAAAATTTAAGTAGAGAAGTAACATGATCAGATTTATGTTTTAAAAAGAGCATTCTGGCTCCATTGGTATTGGAGGGACAGGATTGGATGTATGGAAACCAATTTAGGAGCCTGTTGTAAGCTTGGATTCAAATCCTTGCTCTGCTTCTGCTAGCTGTAGAGACTTAGGTGAAGCTACTCAACCATTCTGAGACTCCACTTTCTCCTCTGGAAAGTGAAGAATAATATCTTCCTTGCAGGATTGCTGTGAGGTATGCAATGGGTTTGGCATGTTGTAGACAGTAAATATTAATTTCCTTTTACTCTGCTCCTGCTCTGCAGAGTAACCAAATGTTACCAAATTGTTAGAACATTTTTATAATGAGCCCAAACTTGTTTCCCTTAACCCTTGTGATTGTGGAGATCCTAGCTGTGCTATTTGAAAGAATATAAATTAAGGATAACCCCTCTTGCCTTCACATATTTGAAGATAGATTTCTTATTTCCCTTAAGTCTTCCTTTTTGAAACTAATCTTTCTCAGCTACTTCATAGTTCTTTCTCTCTCTCCCTGCTATTCTCCCCTACATGAAATATCCCTCCTAACTTATGGCATGCAGAAGTGAAATTAACATAATACTCCAGGTATGCTTGAGATAGTATATAGTAAAGTGGAACAATCAGTTCTCTTGGCCTGGATAATAAAACTGTTATATTGCCTAAAATTGCATTAGCCTTTTTAAGCAACCATGTCATATGATTGGTTCATTTTTAGCCTACGGATAACTAAAGTGCCCAGGTATTTTTATTTTTCATATGAACAGTTGTTTAAGTGAATTTTCCTTTATTTAGAATATATTCAACGGCATTTTTAACTTACAGATAGGGTTTTGTTTCATCCACTAAATTTCATTTTTGTTAATCTTGAACTAGCCTTCTAGCATATATATACATATATATATATACATACATATATATATATATATATATATATACATACACACATAGCATATACACATTCAAACATCACAGAACTGTATACCAATGAGCAATATGTTTTCTTCCATTGATATACTGTCTCTTATTCTCCTTCCCCTCAAGCAACCACGATTGCCATTTTCTTGTAAATCCTTTCAAAAATCTATTTCTATACAAGTAAATGTACAACTAAAAATACTAAAGACAGCATACTATACACAGTAGTCTGCACTTTGTCCTTTACATTAATAATTCCAATAGAATGTAAGCTCTAGGGAGGCAGGATTTTGTTTGTTTTTAGCATCTAGAAAAATATGTGACATGTACTAGAGGCTTCATAAATATTTGTTGAATGCTGAGCAATATTTGGAGATTTTCCATATCAGCATATACCAGGGATCAGCAAACTTTTTCTATGAAGGACTAGATAGTAAATATTTTAAACTCTGCAGGCCATATGGTATCTGTCACAATTACTCAAGCAGCCACAGATAATACATAAACAAATAGGTGAGACTGTATTCCAATAAAATTTTATTTACAAAAACATATGGTGAATCAGATTTGTTTTGTGGGCTATAGTTTGCTGGCCCCTGGTATATACAAATCAATCTAGCCTTTTTCACAGTTGCATACTATTCCATCATATGGGTATACTATAAATTTGTTAATGAGACCCCTGTTTATGTTCATCTAGATTAATAGTCTTTTGCTATTATAATCAATGCTGTAACAATGTTTCAGTGAGCAACATTTTTCTTTGTGCACCTGTCTAAAAACATCTTCCTAAATTGTAATGGCCAAGTAAAAGAGAACAGGGATTCTTAATTAAACAGGTACTGCACAATTGCCATCTCAAGAGATTGCATCAATTTGTGCTCCCACCTCTAGTGGGATGACATTGCCTGCTTCTCTACACTCTCTCAGTGCTGTGCATTTTTAAATTTTCCTTTCTGCTGATCTAGGGGGTGAAAACTAGGTGATCATTCATTTTCATTTTTATTTTTAAAATCATCCAAACATACAAAAAGCCCAGAAAATCGTATAAGAGACACAGCAAAAATTAAATAGATGCTAATATTTTACTTTATGTTCTGCACATCTCTCCCTCTTCTTTCTTTTTAAAGAGGAAATAAAATGTTATTCATATAGCTAGAATCCCACTTCCTACCCTTTCCCTCTCCCTCCGTCCTCAGAGGTAACTTCTACATTGAAGTTGATGTGTATCACTACATATATGTATATTATATAATAATATGCAATATATATAACAAATATGTATATGGATAGTGGTATATAATAATATAGAAAGTTATATATCATTCCATATATGTGTGTATGCATATATATAATATGTATACCCACATTAATATATGTATCTCTCTGTTTTTAAGTTTCACATAAGTGGTATCATACTGTCTTTTTGCAACTTGCTTTTTCAGTTTAAAATTATTTTTGAGGTTTATTCAGCTTGCTTTTATGTATTCAAAATTGTGTTTGAGATTTATATGGCTATATGTAGATCTAGTTCATTCGTTTTAGCTATTATGTACTATTCCATTGTACAAAGAAACCACAGTTTAATTATCCATTCCCCTCCTGTGGGACAGTTAAAAGATGTCAAAGATTAACAAAGCTGGTCACTAATTAAAGTGGAAAAGACAGAGTTTAATCAGTAATATACTATCACAACAGGGACAAGAATCCAGTGTGAACTGAACTCAACTTTGATTCGTATAGAGGTGACTGGAAGATTTAAAGGGAGAATGAGGGAATAGGAAGGGGAGTGAGTAGGGACTCAGTAGAGTCAGGGAAGTGAAAAATTACAAAAAGTGGGAAGAAGGTCTTGGTCCATGTGAAACCCATCTGGATTTGCTAACTAGCCCTTACTGAAGTTAGATTCCTATCCTCCCACAGGGACTGGGAGACAGGGGTGCTATCTTCAGATGTTGGCTGGAACAAACTGAATTCTTATGGCAGACTTGAGTTTTCTCAGGCAGGCACTTTAAGGGGATCTAGGGTCATCCTAGGGATTTGACTTTGTGCTGTTAGAAATGATGTTAATGTTTTCTTCAAGCCTTCATAGGCCAAGGTTGAGGTGTAGTCAAGAAAGGGCTCAGAGAAGCCTGGATAGAGTTTGGTCAAGGAGAGAATCTTTGTCAACGATCACCTCCTTTTTTGCAAGAAGAGTGCTGCAGAGCAAACCCTTGTACGTTTGTGTACTGGTGTGAGAGTTTCTTTAAGATAGAATCTTTTAGAATTTATCTAGCAGGTTTTCCTGTCCACACCAGAAACTGTCCCCCCACCATAAAAAAAAAAGGATAGAATCTTAGAACTGGAATTACTATGATGTAAGGTGTGGCATCTTCAGTGTCATCAAATGACTCTCCAAAATAGTTGTACAAATTTTTTATATTCCTACGAGAAATGCATAAATGATCCAATTTCCCCAAATCCTTACCAGGGCTTTGATCCAACAGACCCAGATTAGAGTCAAGGCAAATAAGATGAGTCATGCGAGTGTATGGTGAGATTCTATCTTTGCTTAAAAGTTTGATACTTTGTTCATCATGGATTTTTTTGGCATAAATTTTGAGTTTTGAAAATATTGCATTAAAATGTTGTTTATCTTGACTGCTGAGATTTTTTGGCGTCCCCTTACATTTTGTGCCTAAGGAAAGAGTGCCTCACTCACCTCACCCTAGTCCTAGCCCTGCTCAATGTTAGTTAAATTTATTCCTTCTTGCCATACTGATGGGTACAAAATGGTCCCTCATTATCCTAACTTGCATTTGCCTGATTCTTAGTGAACTCAAGTATGTTTTCCTATGTTTATTAACCGTCTGTGAAGTACCTGTACATATCCTTTAATCAATTTTCTGTTGGGTAGTTTGCCTTCTCTTTATTAATTTATAGAATATATATTCTTCATTAAAAAAAGAAAAACCTCTGTTGGCTGTATGCATTGCAAATATCTTCTCAGTCTGTGTCTGGCCTCTTCGTTTGGTTTATGGCGTCTTTTAGTCACATAGAAATTTATAATATAATTTTAATGTGGTCACATTCATCCATCTCTTCATTTCTAATCTGTGCTTTTCAGTGTGTTTTATTTAAAACATTTCCTCTACCCCACTATCAAAGCTCTTCTCCCCTCTTTCCTTCTGAAAGTTTTGAAGTTTTGCTTTTCATACTTAACTCTTTAATTCAGCAGGATGAAGCATGAATCTAATTTTTGTCTTTTTTTCATATAGCTAGCTCGTTGCCCCCCAAATTTATTGAATAGTTCATCCCATTTTTTCTTAATTGATTTATAACGAAATCTATTCAGAGATAAAGCTCAGATATGTAAAGTGGGTCTGTTTCTGGGTTTTCTCTTACATTCTATTAGTCTATCCATGTAATGATACTACACTTAAAAAATGATAGTTTTTGTTACAATTGTTCTATTTTATTGTTATTGCTGTTAATCTCTTGCAATACCTTAACTTACAAATAAACTTTAACATAGGTCTGTATTATAGGAACAAACATCATATATATAGGGTTCATTATCTGCAGTTTCATGCATCCCCTGGGGGTCTTGGAACACACCCCTCACAGATAAAGGGGGACCACTGTACAAAACCCTGCTTTATAATCAATATTTATTTCATAGTAGGTAAATCCTCCATTTATCATCATTATCATCATCATCATCTTCATCATTATTATCCTGACTGCTCTTGGCCTTTTATTCTTTAATATACATTTTAGGACAAACTTTTGAAGGAAAAATTTTGTTGGAATTGTATTTTGGGTTTATAGATTAACTTGGAGGAAATTATAATTTTTGTGATATTGATTTTCCCATCCATGAACATGGCACATGAACATCGACAATTCTCCATCTATTTATGTATTTTTTATGCTTTTAATAATATTTTATAATTTTCTCCATAAAAGTCTTATACTTCTGTTGTCAGATTTATTGTTTAATACTTGTAGCCTTCTTTTTCTGTGTAAATAGTGTCTATATTTGTTATTTTACTTTTAAATTATTTGTTCCTGATCTATAAAAACACAACCTTTGTACATTAATTGTATACCCAGCAATATTTTAGTTTTAAAAACTTGTAGTTTTTTCTTGGGTTTTCTGTGTAGGCAATCATATTATCCCTAAATAACGTCAGTTTTATTTTTTCTTTTCTATACTGAAATACTAGATTTTTTTTCCTTGTGTAGTTGTGTTGGACAGGTCTCCCAATATAATATTGAATAAAAACAGTGGTAGTAGGCATTCTTTATTCTTGACTTTAAGGCAAATAAGTATTTCAAAGGTATCATCAATTATACTTGTTATACATTTTCCAGTAGTTAACTTTTATCAAGTTCAGCAAATTAACTTTTTAAAAGACTATTTTTTTAGAGCAGTTTTAAATTTACAGCAAAATTGAGAGGGAGACACAGAGATATACCCCACACATGCATAGCCTCCCCCGTTATCAACATCATTCACCAGAATGGTACATTTTTTTGTTTTTACCAAGGATGGACTTACACTGACACATCATAATCGCCCAAAGTCCATAGTTTACCTTAGAATGCACTCTTGGTGTTGTACATTTTATGGGTTTGGTCAAATGCGTAGTGGCATATATTCATCATTATAATATTATACAGAGCATTTTCACTGCCTTAAAAGTCCTCTGTGCTCTGCCTTTTCATCCCCATCCCCGACTGGCAGTCACTGATCTTTCCATCGCCATAGTTTTGACTTTGAGGAAATTAATTTTTATTTTCAGTTTTCTGAGTGTTTTTATGCTGAAAAGGTGTTGATTTTTTTTTAAGGTGTTGATTTTTATCAAAAGCTTTTCCTGCATTTCATCAAATTAGTTTTCTGTTTGCTCTTACAGCATTAACAGACATTAAATACTTTTTTTTCTTGAATGCTAAACCATTCTTTCAGTTTTCAGACATACCACACTTGGTCATGATGTAACACACAGATGGATTCATTTTGTAATATTTTATGTAGTGTTTATGTGTCTATGTTCATAATTCAGTTTGGCTTATACTTGTTCATTTTCATTCTCTCCTTTTCTGCTTTTGATGTCAAACTAAATATTTCTGTCAAAACTAAACTAGGCTCATTAGAGAACTGAGTACTTTTTCTGTAACATTTATGTAAATTAGAGATGATATGTTCTTTGAAAGTTTGTTTTTTGAAATTTGGTTGAAGGAATAGATTTTTAACTGTTCAAATTTTAAACAATAATTGTAGGGCTTGTTCGGTCTGTTTCTCTATGGGTTGGTTTGAAGAGAATTTTCCCTAAATTTAATTTGATTAGCATAAAGCTCTTCATAATCTTCTCTTCTGATGGTTTAAAATATTCTCACTAAAAAATGCATTTAATTACAATGGTGGGTACATGTTATTATGCATCTGTCTAATGCGAAGGCATTCTGTATAATGAAAAAAGCCAAGCTTTGGAGACAGTGAAAAGATCAGTGGTTACTGGGGGTTGAGGAGGCGGGAGTGAGTACGAACAGGCAGAGCACAGAGGATTTTTAAGGCAGTGAAAATACTCTCTGATACCATAATGATGGATACACGTCACTATACATTTTCCCAAGCCCATAGATTGTACAACAGGAAGCGTGAACCCTAATGTAAACTGTGGACTTTGAGTGATTATGACAGCTCAGTGTGGTCTCATTGATTGTAACAAATGTGCCACTCCAGTGGGGGATGGCAGTCAATAATGGGGGAGGCTGTGTATGTGTCGGGGGACAGGAGGTATATGGGAAGTTTCTGTAGCTTCCATTCAATTTTGCTGTGATCCGAAAACTGCTCTGAAAAATAAAATATATTATGCATGTAATTATGGGTGAGGTTAAGCATTCATATATTTAAAAGCCACTTTTAAATATTTCTGGGAACTGCATGTCCATGTTGTTTGTCCATTTTTAATGGAGTTGTTTGTGTTTTCTGACAGATTTCTCAGAACTCTTTTTTTGTTTTTTTTTTTTTGTTTTTTTGGCCTCGCTGCATGGCCTGTGAGATCTTTGGTACCCCACCAGTTCGGTTCCCCTGCACTGGAAGCGTGGAGTCCTAACTATTGGACCTCCAGGGAATTCCCTTAGAACTCTTTACATATAAATGGAATTAGGCCTTTGCCCTATGTTGTAAATATTGTTTCCCTTTTCTTTTGATGTTTAGGATAGTTTGTGCTGTCAGAAGTTTAACATTTTTCTGTATTCAACTCTATCAATCTTTTCCTGCATGACTCCTAGGTTTTGTGTGTTATTTAGAAAGGCCTTACTCAATATTAGATTATTTTATAAATACTCTGCCATATTTCCATCTAGTATTTTTATTATCTTATTTTTTATATTTAAATCTTCTATCTGGAATGTATTTTTGGTTAGGGAGAGCCAATTTAATAACAATCGATAACGTGAGTTATCCATCAGTTATCAATTCAGTAACATCAGTTACTGAATAACTCATTTGCTGACAGATTTTAAATACCGTCCATAGAGTATAAAACTCCTATGTGTATAGGGGCTCTTCTGGGCACTCTGTTCTGTTACATTGACGAGTTTGTTTTCTTATTAGCCAATCCTGTATTGTTGTAATTACCAGAGTTTTATAGTATTTTTTTCAGTACTTTTCTGGCTAGTCTTGCGTGTTTATTTTTCCACATGAACTTAATACCTTTATGTCTAAATCCAAAAAGTCCTGTTAGTATTTTCATTTGGATCACATTTAAGTTAATAGACTAAATTTTAGACTAATATGTAAATTGCTTTTTTACAATATTGAGTTTTTATATTCAAGAGCACTGTATCTTTCTATTTGCACAAATTTTGTTTTATTCCTCTCAGCAATAAAGTGGTCTTCATAGAAATCTTTTATGTTTTTCTTTAATATGTTCTAACTGGAATTTTTATTCCATTAGAATTTCCAATGATATGAAAGTTAATGGTTTCTTCATTTGTAAATTAGTGATGATAATAATAGTTGCTACTTCCTGGAGATGTTACAATGATTGAAGGAAATAATGTATTAAAGCACTTTGCACAGTGACTGATACATGATAACCACTCAATATTTGTTTGAGAATTTATTCCTTGACATTATGTAATGAACCTACCAGGGGTATACAGTACAGTGCTACCCAGATATCTGCTTCCTTGCCATAGTATCTAGACTCTGTATGCCTTGGTATCCCCATTGGAAATTGGGGCAAGCAATTCCAATCTCCATTTCAAGAAAAAGTGGTGGCTACTGATGAGAATGACTAATTCTCTAACCACCAGCAATCAAAGCAATTTTCAGGAACTCTCTTCTCTGTGTTTCTATCTTTCTGTCCTGAGTGCCTAATAAAATACCAGATAGTATATTTTCTCCATACCCACCCCAAACTTCCCTGATTACTGAGAAGATAATAGCGTGGAATCTCTAGCTATGGTTGGGAAACAGGATAATAGTGTGGAATCTCTAGCTATGGTTGGGAAACATTTTCTAGGGTGGTTAGCATTAGATGATAGTAAAAGGAATTTTGGTGAGCTGGGCAGATGCTTTCTGCCTTGGAATACCTTGTCAGTTATTCCTAGTGGTCTGAGCTTTTGGCTCTGATGAGGCCAATTCTTGAAGTTTGAGATAGATAAAATCTCAACTTTCGACCCACCTGGATGGAAAGCTCTGGGGCTTTTACAGTAGGGTACAGAATCATAATTGGCTGGAAGGAGGAACAATTTATCTAGGACTGTTGGCTGCAGTATTTAACCCATTCATGCATATCAGCACCAGCTCATAGGAGTCCCTTACAGGAAATGGATCTGGGTCTTGGAAGCAAGTATAGCTTTTAAGACTGGTACATGTTCTATGATTTGGGGGGTTCCAAGCTGGTCCCACCACCCTTTGGAATCCTTCTCTGTCAGATCATGTTGGCCCTTTATTCTGCAATTGAGAAGTAAGTCCACGGGAAAAAGATTGCGGTGACGTGCTATTAATTCAAAAGGAAAGACTTGTGTTAGCTGGCTAACTTTTATAAGAGGAAGGCCTTGAATGTCTGGAGAAGGGGGTATTATATTGGGGAAATGTTACTACAGAGTGTTGATAGTGGTTCTGAAAGGGAGAGTTCGGTCTTCTAAAGGCAAATTTCCTTATTGCCAAACTTCATACACTAATAGCCAAATTAACACAATCGCCATCCTTCTTATATCCTGACTTCAGTGTTACTAGCTTTATATATCCATCTAAACGACCACCTGCAAGTCTGAAGGAAATGAGCATCTATATATAAGGCCTCTCCTTTCCCATTTATCTAAGCTCCGTCCTTCTTGCCTCAATACAACTATACATGTACATTATCTCACTTACATTGTACAGAATCTAAGCACAATCTCAGAAAGCTTTTGCAGATTTGTGCCTCAGGAGCATAAAGAACCCCATGAATATCTATTGATACTTTTAGGTAAGGAACTTTGTTTTGGGGCATGAGCAGGCTAATGGGCTTATATAGCTTCATTCAGAATATCGAGTGGTTACTTGATCTAAAGTGTAAGTTGTATCCCTGGCAACTGATCCTGGGGGACTTACAATTTGATAAGGCATAACTAAGGTCAAGCCTTAGTTTTAATTCAGTTATGAAACAGATAGTAATGGAATGTCCATAACATATCAGGCACTGTGCAAAGCACTGAGGATACAAGAATGAACAGGGCAGGGGCTCTGCTCTCAAGAAGATTGCAGATGAATAGGAAGATGGGGCTAAATGCAGTGGTAGAGAGAAGCCCAGGGTCTGAGGCCTTGGGTACAGAGGTGATCACCCAGGGAGTGGTAAAGTAGAAACCTTGGAGCACAACAACATTTGAGGTTTGAGCAGAGAAAGAGATTCCAGACTAGGAGACCAGGGATGAATGGCAAGAAAAGGAGAGAAATGGGGAGAGAATGATTTCAAAGAAGTCAAAGAAAGAGAGGAGTTTTCCAGGGAATAGTCAGTAATGTCAAAGGGAACATAGAGGTCAATTTAAGAAAATGACCGAAGAGTATCCATTGAATTTGGAATTATGGAGATCATTGGTGACTTCAGGGAGAGCAGTTTTAGTGGAATTATGAGAGAGGAAGACAATTTGCAGTAAGTAGAGGCGTTAATGAGAGATCAGAGAGTTAAAATGGTGAGTGTAGGCTATCGTTTCAAAGAATTTAGCTGGGAAGGAAAAGGAATAAGAGGATGCCAGCTAAAAAGGATTGCAAGTTTAAGAATGTTTATAATTTTGTTTAAGGTAGGAGAGCCTTGAGCACGTTCCTATGCTGTGGAAAAAGAATCAGTAGGAGAAAGTGAGGTTGAGGATAAGGAGAGGGAGAGGATGCTTTAAACAATCAGTGTCCCTGAGAAGAGGTGGCAATAGGATCCAAGTAGGTGAGTTAGCCTTGAACAGGAAGAGTGACAGCTCACTCTTTGGGACTAGAGAAAAGGAGGCAACAGTGGGGCTGGTTGCTGCATGGGAAAGTCTCCCTTGATGGCCTTGATTTTCTCAGTGAAGCAAGAGGCTTAAGCATCTGTAGACAGTGATAGGAGAGGTGGCAGAGTAAGATTTATGACTGTCAGGTGTCTGGCTGAAACTATGGGGCCCAGGAGAGAATATGGGGAAAAATAAAAACTACTACTAATACTATTAAATATTTGGAATTTCAACAACCCTAACAGTTTGGGATTTTTAGGCTAGTGTGTAGAGAGATGCAGTATCACCAAGCAAAGCTCAGCAATTTCTTTAGCTCCGGGTCTCAGCTGGGTTATTGAGGTAGCTCCGATTCATGTTCAGAGCCTTCCTATCTTCCTCTGTAAACAGCTTTATACATACTACAAGTCCCCAAACTTTGAAATATGCCTGAAGGTAATAATGATGATGATAAGGGAGAATGGTTAACATTCATTCAGTGTTTCATAAGTGCCAGACACTGTTTTAAGCTCTTTACATGGATGAGAGTTAGCTAAGGTTAATCCATGGAAATTGTGCATGTGTGTGTGTGTGTGTGTGTGTGTGTGTGTGTGTGTGTGTAAAATAAACATCATATAGCTGACATATGTATAACATATATATTCCGCACTGTGCCTGACACCCAGCGGAAACTCTAGTTTTTCGTTTCTTCCCACATATTCCCCATCCTTCACCCTTAGCCCTTGCTACCCATCATTCCACAGGGCTGGGGCAGGAGAAAGGTGAACGCAGAAGGTGTCTCTGCGTCATGGTCCCTGGTAACAGACTGGTTAGCGGAAAAGAGTGAAGCCCTTGAATTGCCTTTGGACTTTGAGTCTCAGCTTAGTCTCTCCATTCAGGTTGTCATGTTTTTGAGGGCAGGGGCTATGCCGGACCCCTGTTCAAGGCCCCCATAAGCACCGGCTCAGCGGTAGGCACACGGCTTAGTCTGGGCTCAGCTCCAGAGGTCCTAGTTTTCAGCAATTGCCGAGGCAGGTCTTGGAGTCGGGGCTCCCGGCTTCTCCGGAGCACAGAGAGCAGCAGCCCAAGCCACCCGGTAGCAGCCCTCTCGGCAGCGCCCTGCTGGGGACGGGGCACCTGCACCCCGGACTCAGCTCTGCCACCAACTGGCCAGATGACCCCGTGCCAGCCTCCCTGATTGCCTGGGCCTCAGGGTTTTCACCTGGGGAGCGAAGGTCATAAGTTTTGTTCTGCCTACTTCACAGAGGTTCTCTAAGGAACAGTTTGGATGACAATCATGAAAGCTCTTTGCAAAGTGAAAAGCGTGCAGATGTGAAGGGATGTTAATTCCCAGGGCCAGACCTTGACTCAGAAGAAGACAGAAAGGGAGGGACCCTCTGAAACCTGGACATATGGGGGCTTTAATTGGTTTTCCTCCTCTTTACCCAGCATCCATGATGCAAGCTGGTACTGCATGTGGAACACTCTGTCCTTTGAGATCCTCAGGGACAGGAGAATTTGTCAAGCAGTGAGGCAGCAACCAGCTCATGGCAGAGTGAAAAATAGATGAAATATGGTGGAGTTCTACTTGTGTTTCTTCAAACATTGCCTGGCTAATGGCAGTCAGGTGAAAGGCAGGACACTTGTCCTCTGTTCACTTCCCTAGTAAACCTTCCTCTCCTTGCAGGGTAGTCAGTCCCCACAGCTCTATTCTGAATGCTCTCTCCTTCATTTATCTTCCCTTCTTCCCCTGCATAACCTCATCCATTCTCTCAGCCTTGAGTGGTACTTCTCAAATCTGTGCCTGCAGTCAAGAGCTCTGACCCAAGCTCTGGATCTGAAACCACTTGGATGTCCTATAGGTGCCGCACATTCACCCTGTCCACAATCTGACTTCCCTCTTCAAACCTGCTGCTTCTCTTTCAGCTTGAGCTATGCGGAAGAGATAACCTAAGAAGCAGAAAGGGAGATGGTTTGGATTTGAGGATACGAACCAGGCCTCTCTCTTGTGAAGCTGAGGAGAAAGGAATAAGGGTGAAGCCTAGAGAGCTGGATGGAATATAGAGGAAGCTTTGTGTTAACTGATTTCACTTCATATTCACAACCACTAATCTCAGCTGGGCCCTTGGTGCTGACTGCCACTCCTATACATTCCCATGGTTCATTTACTCTCTCACTCTTTCTAATTTTCTTTCTTGTTCAACATCCCAACACTCCCTCCCTCAAGCCCCCTCACAGCAGCTGACCTTCTGAAGCAGTCAGAAGAGAACTCCCACATCTACCCACCTACTTGCAAATATACCCATATTGTTTCTCTTCTCTCTTGTTACTGTGGGAGAACAATCTCTGCTCCTATCTAAGGCCAACTACCCCATTTCTACACTGCATCCCAACTCCGCTAGGTTACTCAAGGCTATTGCTCTAGCATTTCTCCCCTTGATCTTCTGCATCAGTGGTTTTCACTCTCTACTGGTTCATTCCTACCACTGTATAGACATACTGTTACTGCTTACATCTTAAAAAAAAAGGAATCCTCCTGTTGACTCCACCTGACTCTATATCTATGGCCTCATTTTTCAGCTCACCTTCTTAGCAAAACTCCTCAAAAGAGTTGTCTCTCCTTATTGTGCCCTATGCTCTTTTGAGCTCACTCCAATCAGGCTTTTGCCTCCATCACTCCACCAAAATTGTTCTTTGTAAAAGTCACCAATGACCTCTAGTTTGTTAGATAAATGACAGTTCCTATTCCTTACCTTGCTAGACCTATCAGCAGCAATTAATACAATGAATTATACTTCCTGAAATGCTTTCCTTTTTAAAAAAGTTGAAGTATAGGTGATATATTTATTTTTTAACTTTAGTATTTTTTAATTGAAGTATAGTTGATGTACAGTATTATATATGTTACCGTGTACAAGATAGTGATTCCCAATTTTTAAAGGTTATACTCCATTTATAGTTATTGTAAAGTACTGGCTGTATTCCCTGTGCTGTACAATATATGCTTGCAACTTATTTATTTTATACATATTAATTTGTACCTCTAACTCCCCTACTCCTATTTTGACCTTCCCCCTTCCCTCTCCCCATTGGTAATCACTATTTTGTTCTCTATATCTGTGAGTCTGTTTTTTGTTGTTATAGTCACTAGTTTGTTGTATTTTTTAGAGTCCACATGTAAGTGATAACATACAGTACTTGTCTTTCTCTGACTTATTTCAGTTGACAAAACGCCTTCCAAGTCCCTCCATGTTGTTGCAAATGGCAAAATTTCATTCTTTTTTATGGCTGAGTAGTATTCCAGTGTGTTTGTTTGTGTGTGTCATATCTTCTTTATCCATTCATCTGTTGATGGACACTTAGATTGCTTCAGTTATCTTGGCAGTTGTAAATAATGCTGCTATGCACATTGGGCTATGTGGATCTTTTCGAATTAGTGTTTTTGGTTTTTTGGGGATATATACACAGGAGTGGAATTGCTAGTCATATGGTAGTTCTATT
The DNA here is from genome assembly GCF_964270905.1 of Leucopleurus acutus. Lineage (NCBI taxonomy): Eukaryota > Metazoa > Chordata > Mammalia > Artiodactyla > Delphinidae > Leucopleurus > Leucopleurus acutus. The sequence continues at coordinate 97,507,653 of NC_139148.1, forward strand.
TTTAGTCTTTTGAGAAACCTCCATACTGTTTTCCATAGTGGCTGCATCAATTTACATTCCCATCAACTGTGTACTAGGGTTCCCTTTTCTCCACATCCTTGCCAGCATTTGTTATTTGTATCCTTTCTGATGATAGCCATTCTGATAGGTGTGAGGTGATATCTCACTTTGGTTTTGATTTGCATTTCCTTGATGATTAGCAACATTGAGCATCTTTTCATGTGCTTGTTGGCCATCTGAACTCCTCTTTGGAAAAATGTCTATTCAGGTCTTCTGTCCAATTTTTTTTAACATCTTTATTGGAGTATAATTGCTTTACAATGGTGTGTTAGTTTCTGCTTTATAACAAAGTGAATCAGCTATACATATACATATATCCCCATATCTCCTCCCTCTTGCATCTCCCTCCCACACTCCCTATCCCACCTCTCCAGGTGGTCACAAAATACCGAGCTGATCTCCCTGTGCTGTGTGGCTGCTTCCCACTAGCTATCTTTTTTTTTTTTTTTTTTTTTTTTTTTTTTGCAGTACGCAGGCCTCTCACTGCTGTGGCCTCTCCCGTTGCGGAGCACAGGCTCCAGATGCGCAGGCTCAGCGGCCATGGCTCACGGGCCTAGCCGCTCTGTGGCATGCGGGATCTTCCTGGACCGGGGCACGAACCCGCGTCCCCTGCATCGGCAGGTGGACTCTCAACCACTGCACCACCAGGGAAGCCCTAGCTATCTATTTTTAATCAGTTTTTTTTTGATGTTGAGTTGTATGAGCTGTTTATATATTTTGGATATTAACCCCTTATCAGTCATATCATTTGCAAATATTTTCTCCCATTCAGTAGGTTGTCTTTTTGTTTTGTCAATGGTTTCCTTTGCTGTGCAAAAGCTTTTAAGTTTAATTTGGTCCCATTTGTTTATTTTTGCTTTTATTTATTTTGACTTGGGAGACTGATCTAAGAAAATATTGCTACAACTTATGTCAAAGAATGTTCTGCCTATGTTTTCCTCTAGGAGTTTTATGGTTTCTGGTCTTACATTTAGGTTTAATCCACTGTAAGTTTATTTTTGTATATGGTGTTAGAGAATGTTCTAATATCATTCTTTCACATGTAGCTGTCCAGTTTTCCCAGCACCACTTATTGAAGAGATGGTCTTTTCTCCATTGTATATTCTTGCCTCCTTTGTCGTATAATAGATTAATTGGCCATATGTGCATGGGTTTATTTAGGGGCTCTCTATCCTGTTCCATTGATCTATATTTCTGTTTTGTGCCAGTACCATACTATTATGATGACTGTAGCTTTATAGCATAGTCTGAAGTCAGGGAGCCTAATTCCTCCAGCTCTGTTCTTCTTTTTCAAGATTTTTCTGTTAATCTGGTTAGTTAGTTGGTTAATCAATTTACTTCATCAGTATATTACAGTTTTCAGAGTACAGGTCTTTTACCTCCTTAGGTAGGTTTATTCCTAGGTATTTTATTCTTTTTGATGTGATAGTAAATGGGATTGTTTCCTTAATTTCTGTTTCTGATAGTTCATTGTTAGTGTACAGAAATACAAGTGATTTCTGTATATTAGTTTTGTATCCTGCAACTTTACTGAATTCATTGATGAGCTCTAGTAGTTTTCTGTTGGTGTCTTTAGGATTTTCTATATATGGTATCATGTTATCCGCAAGGAGTGACAGTTTTACTTCTTCCTTTCCAGTTTTACTTCTTCCTTCCTTTGTAGTCCTTTTATTTCTTTTTCTTGTCTGACTGCTGCGGCTAGGACTTCCAATACTGTGTTGAATAAAAGTAACAAGAGTGGGCATCTTTGTCTTGTTACTGATCTTAGAGAAAATGCTTTCAGCTTTTCACTGTTGAATATGATGTTAACTGTGGGTTTGCCATATATGGCCTTTATTTATGTTGAGGTAGGTTCCCTCTGTGCCCACTCTCTGGAGAGTTTCTATCATAAATCGATGTTGAATTTTGTCAAAAGCCTTTTCTGCATCTACTGAGATGATCATATGGTTTTTATTCTTCAATTTATTAATGTGGTGTATCACAATGATTGATTTGTAGATATTGAAAAATTCTTGCATCCCTAGGATAAATGCCACTTGATCATGGAGTATGATCCTTTTAACGTGTTGTTTGATTCAGTTTGCTAACATTTTGTTGAGGATTTTTGCATCTGTGTTCATCAGCGATATTGGCCTGTAATTTTCTTTTTCTGTGATATTTTTGTCTGGTTTGGGTATCAGGGTGATGGTGGCCTCATAGCATGAGTTCAGAAGTGTTCCTTCCTCTGCAATTTTTTTGGAAGAGTTTCAGAAGGATAGGTGTTAACTCTTCTCTAATTGTTTGGTAGAATTTACCTGTGAAGCCATCTGGTCCTGGACTTTTGTTTGTTGGGAGTTTTAAAATTACTGATTCAATTTCAGTACTGGTAATTGGTCTATTCATATTTTATATTTCTTCCTGGTTCAATCTAGGTAGATTGTCCTTTTTAAGAATTTGTCTGTTTCTTCTAGGTTCTCCAATTTATTGGCATATAGTTGCTCGTAGTAGTCTCTTATGATCCTTTGTATTTCTGTGGTGTTGGTTATAACTTCTCATTTTTCATTTCTGATTTTATTGATTTGGGCCCTCTCCTTTTTTTTTTCTTGATGAGTCTGGCTAAAGGTTTATCAATTTTGTTTATCTTTTCAAAGAACTAGCTCTTAGTTTCATTGATCTTTTCTATTTTTCTTTTGTCTCTATTTCATTTATTTCTGCTCTGGTCTTTATGATTTCTTTCCTTCTACTAACTTTGGGTTTTGTTTGTTCTTCTTTCTCTAGTTCCTTGGAATATTTTCTTTACTTGACTTCCAGGACTTGGAGCTCTTCTGGTTATCCTCCTACCTCACTGGCTGCTCCTTCTCTGTCTCCTTTACTGATTCCTCTTCCTCTGTTTCCTCTAATCTCTGTGATCTACAGGGTTACATCTCACAACTCTTTTCTGTCTCTACTCATTCCCTTAGTGATCTCATCCAGATTCATGGCTTTAAATACTAAGTATAAAATTATGACCCCCAATTTGATATCCCCAGCCCAGACCTCTTCTCTAACTTGAAGACTCATACTTCCAAAACAGAGTTCCTTTTCTTCACCTCCAAACCTGTTTCTTCCATAGCCTTTCCCATCTCAGTAAATGTCAACTCCATCCTCGAATCTCCTCTCTCTCTTTTGTTCTCCCTCTACATGCAGTATTTAAGGAAACCATGTTAGCATTACCTTCAGAATATATACAGAATTTAACCACTTCTCACCATTTCCATTGCCATCCTGGTCCAGGCAACATGATTTCAAGCCTGGATCATTACAGAAGCCTCGTCTAACTAGACTCCCTGCTTCTGCCCTATACCCCTACATTTTATTTTCCACACAGAAGTATGAGTGAACCTTTTGAAACCTAAGTCAAGTCATATCACTCCTCCATTCAACACCCTCCAATGGCTCCCATTTCACTTAGAGGAGAAGCAAAGCTTTTATAATGGCCTGTAAGATCCTATCTAACATGGCAGTGATCCCCATCCTTTACCTACTCTGATCTCATCTCCAACCATTCTCCCCTTTTGTTTACTTTGCTCTAGCCACACAAGTCTCCTGGCTCTTTCTAGAACATGTCAGTCATATTCCTGCTTATGGGTCTTTTTCCTTGTTGTTACTTCTGCCTGGAAGGATTTTCCCCCATGTATACATATGACTTGTTCTGTCAATGAAGGAAAGAACCAAAACAATTAGTGAATGACAAACAACCTCCTGAAACCCTCAAACACCCAAGGCTGTAAGGCCATTCTTCTTTGTCTTTATATATACTCTCTTTGAGCAGAGAGTCAGCTCTCACCTATAAGGTCATGACTCCCAAATCTCTCTATCCAGTCCAGATATGTCCCCTGAACTTCAGACTCACATCGTCAGTTGGCTACTGGCAGAGCAACTGCAAGTGATTCTGGAGGAAGTGGGGACCTTAATCTAGCTTGGTGCTCTGCTCACCAAGTCCTGTACCAGGCTGCATTAGACTGAGTAAAGGGGTGCTTTTTGTTCACATTGAAGGTGCTTACTGTCCACTGACCAAGTCTTGTGCTCAGGACTGTCTACCTGGAGAGATCGCCTTGTTAAATATTCACACAAAAGCTCCAAAAAGACTAGCTGTAACTCTGCCTCCCAGGCAGCACTGCCTAAATGTTCCACTGGCACCTCAAACACAACATGTCCAAAAATGAACTCATCTTCTCTATCTCCACTGTGAATCCACTCCTGTTCTCGACTTCCAAATGTCTGTTAGCATCATCATTTTCCCAGTCATTTAAGCTCCAAACCTCAGACATCTTCCTCCCACTACCTTCTGCCACTTGAAGGCAGTTTCAGGTTCTGTCAGTTCCATTTCCATGATATTTCCTGTCTCTGGAATCCTGAGACCTCACTGTATCCACTTGAGTCTAATCCTGTCCTAAGTAATTCTAAGAGCTGTTTAGGAAATTCACTTAGCAAATAGCTATGGAATTTGTGAGTTGCAGATGAGTAATTATCCATTTAAACTATAAACCTGGTTTAAGTAGAAAATCTAAGAAAAGATTGGAGAAGAATACCTGCTTTCCATGTTCCTGATCTGGACAGGAATGGTTAATGCAGAGGGAATTATAGACTTCCTCGGTATATTGAGGTGGGAATTCGTAGCCCCATTCCTATTTTATAATACAACCCACTATGGCATACTCAAATATTCTGAACTTTTGTTTTCTTGTCTGCAAAAATGAGGTAATTGAATAAGATGAACTCTCAATTTCCCCTTGCTCTAATAGTCCAAGTTTCCAAGACTTTTGCTGAAACAGACACTTCATATCAGGGAAAAAGAAGAGGGGGATTAGTCCTTATTAAGTACTTCCCATATGTACCAGACTTGTTATATCCATTATGCAATTTAATACTCAGTAATAATTAATAATTCTGTGAGGTAGATACCGTTATGCCTGTTTTTCAGTTGAAAAAACTGAGGTTCAACCAAGTTAAATAAAAATTTTAGGGTCACACACTTGATAGAGGCTGGGCTTGACCTCAGGTGTCTTTGCCTTGAAAGCCTTATCTCCCAGATGTAGATATAGAATCTGCTCCTGTGATTTTTCACTTAGTTACCTTACTTTAATCCCAAGCTGGAAGACAATTTGTTTTCAAACCAAGTGCACTCAAGTCCATTCTCTACATCTGTGTCTTTATTCCTGTCCTGACTCACTTTGTTATAAATCAGAAACTAACACACCATTGTAAAGCAATTATACTCCAATAAAGATGTTAAAAAAAAAAGAAAAAACAAGTGCATTGAACCAATCGTCTAAGCATCATTTACAGTCAGGTGAACTCTGGAGCTCACTCTTCTCTTCCTCTGATTGTCCAGTTCACTTCTAGCCACATATTGCAGTAATCCTGAAGCATGGTGTTCCTCCAGGGAAAAACATAATCATGCATAGTTTTGTGGCGTGAGCAAGATTAATTATGAAGAAGCATAATTAGAATGCTAGGCGAGATCATTTATAATATTCAAGTCAAATTCTTGGCAGTATCCTTAGGGAGGACCCACTCCCTTCCTTCTTTTGCTCTAATCAAGTCCCCTTTTTCTGATACTCTGGAAGAACTCTGTTGGGAAAGTCCACCTTTAGGTGAGAAAATTTAACCACATCCATTGGGATCACATCCACCAGTTGGAAAGTGAAAGAATCAACCTGTTGGCTAGGCACATTGGAATCTCTTGAGGTACCATGACTGATTTGGATGATTTTTTTTTTAATTACCAATGATGAATTAAAGTTCTTTCTACAATATTGCAAAACCACAAAACATTTACTAGTTTAAAAATGTAGTTACGTATCTGGAGTTCGGTTTTTCAATTCTGTTGAAAACAAATGACTATTTTGATAAACATAAGCAGGAGTGGAGTACTTTAAGGGATATTAGCCATTAGCGCTTTTGCACAGATTAATTTTTATGACAGCAACATTATCCAGCAGGACTCCTAGGGAGAGAGACATAGAACAGGTAAATTTTGATGGGAAGAAGAGAGGTTATAGAGTTTGGGCAACGGTTTCAGTTGCTATAACTGAATTAGCCTATAATTTCGTTCTTTTTTCTGTCTTTCGAGGGCTAAGTCCTCATCTAGATAGCTAGCAGGCAGGCCTGTGCCATTCATTGAAGAGAAAATGGATTGGCAGTTAGGAGGTGGCATGATGATGTTTGGTGCCTGCTTGGAGGAAGTAGGGTATACCTGAAGAGAATGGGGCTCTCTCGAGGCTTAATTTAGAGAAGTGAGTAATGTGAAATGCCACTTCCTTTCTGTATCCCAGGCTGTAAAGAAGGAGCATTTGAGGGGCAGTCAGCTTTTTATAAAAGGCCCTTCAGTAACACAGAGGTAACCAATGCATAGGCCAGCTGTGTCTATCAGCGATCATAGTTCCTCAGGGGTAAAGAAGTAGAATCAAGAATCAGTGAGGCACCCACTCTAAGCCGTGGAACTGCTGTGAAATATTTGGTCCAAGAGAGAGCAGAAACCAGAATGGAACAACAGTAGTCCACATCAGTTAGGGTTTGCAGAAAAGAGATAAGAACAGCACAGTGGGAGCTAACTTGCTACTCTGATGAGATTAAGGAGAACAAGCAGGGCTTTCAGAGACAAAAGGATAAGGTGGAAAAATTGAGTGATTCATGTATAGGAGAGAGCGTGAGATTAGCAATGACTAAAAAATTGTCAGAAGCCTGAGCTGTTTTGAGATCAATCTTTTGAAAGGAGCAAGATCAGAAAATAAATCCTTGAAAGTTTGAACATTTTGAAGGTTTGGCAGGAATTGGTATAGACCAAATTGCCCCCAGCCAACTGCTTAATTTACTTCGTTTGTTCTGAGACTACTCATCCATATGATTAATTGCTTTTGACCGTGCCTTTTAGATGTTTGCACGTAGCAGTACTTTGTTCCATTCATTTATTCATTAAGCATTTAATAAAAACCTCTTGTGTACCTAGAACTGAGGTTGAAGCTATAAACACTTAAGAAAAAAAAAAAAAGAATTGGAGACATACATGTTTCCTGCCCATGAGGAGTTTATGATATTGTTTGGGGGGCAAGATTTTCAATCATTAAACAATTTAAAAATCATGACTATGCAGACATGTTCTTGAAAGAAGTCAAGAAATTCACAATTTGTGAGTTAAATAGTTTGTTTGGTACGCTAGCCCTGAATGAATGATCATGTCTAACATTATTTTCTGTAGGGAAATTGACTCCAAGCTGTAAATTTAGAAGCAAAGGGGTCGTTGTGAGTTGGGGTTCATCAGGGACACGGATGTTAAGCTGGGCCTGGATGGATGACCACGGAGGAGGGGGAAAGCAATAGGCACAGATCCAGAGGCCAGAGTTGCAAAGGTGCACTCAGTAGCAGTAAATAGTAAGGTTTGATTGGAATCTAGGTTTCATGTTGAGGAGATAAGTCAGGCTGTTAAGGTGAAGTCTCTTGAATGTCAGTCTGAAAGTATTGATTCGAATTCTGTAGGGCTTTTGAGTAGAAGAATGGCATGATTGCTTCTAATTTCTTCTTTGGTCACTTAACAGTATAGCATGTCTATTTCACACACCATAGAGTCTTTGAAAAGAGTGTACTTTAAGCTGAAACAGTTAAGTAAGAATAAGGTATTAAGGACTGTTTCCCAGACTTTTGTCTTCCAGGATCCATGTGGCCATTTAGAGCCTAAAATTAATATTCACAGTTGAAGGCATTAGGTGTGATGCTCTCCCGGACCTAAGTGTGCCACCCTGGCATTTCTGTACCCAGGCGAAATCTCATGACAAAAGAACCATTCCATTTAACAAAACCAGTTTCAACATCTATGGACAATCACCATCTGGTTATAACAAACTACACAATAACCTTAAAAATGGGAACACTCTTTTCCCCCTATCATATGAGGAATGAGCTTTCAGGAAGGTGAATAGTAGTGCCTAGGAGCACAGGGTTTTTAAAGCCACACAGATCTAGGGTTGGAATCTGACTGTCACTTCCTAGCTGGGTCACTTTAAGTAAGTTTCTTTACCTCTCTGAGCCTCAGTTTCTTCATCTCTAGAATGGAAACAAGCATTCATATCTCAAAAGGTTTAGGATTAATTAACATCGTGCATTCAAAGCTTTCAGTACAGAGTCTCTGGCACATGGCCTTCAGCATTCACTAAGTGTCATCATTTGTTGAAAGTGGTGTTGAGGCTTCTGAGTGCAGACAGCATGGAAGGTGGAGGAGTGGGGTGGTTAAGATAAGGGCATGGCTTCTGGAGCTAAGCTGCCTTGACTTGAACACCAGTTCTGCTCTGTGACCTTGTGCAAATAACTTAAGCTTTCTATGTCTGAATCTTCTCATCTGCAAAATGAGTATAATAATGATGGCTGAGTAATATTCCATTGTATATATGTGCCACATCTTCTATGCCATAGAATTATGAGGATTAAATAAGTAAATACATGTAAAAAGTGCTAGAACACTGCCTGGCACATAGCAAACCTCAAAAAATGTTAGCTACTATTATGTGCCAGGCACTATATGCTGAAGGTTTTTCATGCTTCATCTCCTTTAATCCTCAGATGCCTTACGAGGAGGGAGATATTATTATCCCCATTTCATAGAAGAGGAAATTGAGGCTCAGATGAGTTCTAGTTAGTAATGGGTCAAAGGTCACACCACTAGTAAATAACTCAAATCCAGGTCTGTCTGACTCTAAAGCCCTGTAAGCCTCTTAACCACTGCTCCATAGTAAGGCTTGCTTTTTTCAGGAGCAGTTCAGATGTGGTATGCCAGGGGCCAGTGAGAAGGGAAGGGGACTCATCTGGCAGGAAGGTAAATTTGATGTGACAGTCGTTGAATTTGCAAGGCTGGAGGGGACTTTCACAGGAGGATGTCTTGCTATTTTCTGTAGAAAGACGTGTCCCCTTTAGAAGCAAGCAGTCTGTTCTGAGACCATGCTGTAAAACACTTCGGGAGATTTGTGGTGCTTAATTAGAAAACTTGGGCCTATTTTAAAATAGCAATAATGCAAACTTCTACTTTAAAGGGCAAAAAGCTAATGGAGAGTAGCTGTAGAATGAAGAGCCACCCTCCTAACTGAGAAAGGTCCGTTATGCCAAATGAATAAAGTATTAAGAATCAAACAGGAAGCAAGGTTAGGAACACAAAAGAGCTGAGGTGGGTGGAAAAAAATCTCGTTAAGTCACATCCACAGCTACAGAGTAGGACTCAAGAAGCAGGGCAGCAGCAGAAAGGAAAGATCCTAGAGTATTAACCACTTGACAGTACTTGGTTAGGGTCTCCCTTTCCACATGGTCTTTAATTACAGAGTAATTCCTGTTTTTCGGCTTTCCTTTAGAGGGCTTGCAATCTGAAATTCTACTTTTTGAGATTTATTTCTTTAGCTCTATAAGTTTCCCATAATCAAATGATGATAGCCCTGATAGTGGGATAATAATCATAGCTAAAACTAATAGAGCGTGTATCATGAGCAGGACACTGTTCTAAGTGCTTTACATGTGTTAACTCGTTTAATCCTTACAACAATCTTGTGAGAAAGACCCTATTATTATCCCCATTTCATAGATGAGAAAACTGAGGCATAGAGAAATTAAGGAATTTATGAAAATCATATAGCTGATAATAGCAGAGCCATGATTCAAACCCAAGTACTTTGGCATCAGCATCTGCATGTTACTCATCACATTATACTGCTTCATTGGACCATTATTTGCCACTAACGTGTTAGTTTGATCCAGTTTTTCTGCTTTTTTTCCAGTGTGATCACTGTCCAAGAGCTAGGTAGAAAAAATTCTTGAAGTCACCAAATTCATATGTGGGAACCAGACACAGAGCTGAATAAAGTTCTGGGTCTCCCTCCAGGGGAGGATGTGTTGTGGCTAAAGATGGGAGTATGCCAGTTAGACCAGCCTTGGACTAACCCTAAAGTTAATTGTGGCCCTTCCCCTGGAATTGTCATGATACTCTTTTAATAGCTTCTTCAATGAGAGAATTGAATATGGTGCTTAAAATCACCACCCATGGAGGCATACAAACGGGTTCAAATGCAGGCTCTGAAATTTGCTAACCGTGTGACTTTGTGTAAATTACGTTTTCTGTGTATTGGTAAAACTGGTAAATGAGGAGAAAACTAGGACCAATCTCACATGATTGTTGGAAGGAGAAATGAAATGATCAATGTTTGGAAAAAAAAAAAAGAAAGAGTAAGCACTCAGTTCATTTGGCAGTTATTCCCTCTGGGGAGCTTTTGGGAGCCTGAGTAGTTCATTCTGAGCCTAACTCAAGGCATTTTTGCCTTTTCAGGTCATCTTTCAGAAGGTCTCTGAGGTCTTCATTCATTAGTCTTTATGGATTTTCTTTCCCCTACATTTGGCTTTTGATTTAAAGGAAGAGGACATTTATTCAAAGCAGTCAACCTTTTGACAGCCTCGACCATATTCTTTGCTAAAATGTGTCAGTAAATCCAATCATTTTGCTCAGGGGCAGAAGTGAAAAGAAACATGAACAAGAGATTGATGTTGAAAAGGCACCAAGATGGCAGGACCTTTTTTTAAATGAAGCCTTTTCCAAAGTGTGGTCTGTGGAACGTTAGTCTCATGAGATGCTCCTGGGAGAATAAAAAAAACAAACAAGGTTTGCATTGTCAAAAAGTTTGGGAAATAGAGCATACTATATCTCCTTCTTAGAGAGCCATACTCCACACTAGTCTGTTAAAAGCTCTAAATAATTTTATAATATTTAAATCTGTTTAACTTTGTCTTATCCAACACTTAAACATTAATTTGACCTCAGAACCTTTCAGAGTGGGAAATTACCTTGATTCAATGGTCATCTCCAAGTATGCTACCAGGCAAGGTATCCTAGAGGTCATGGGGCAGAAGGGCTCATAGACTGAATTAAGATGTTTGAATCATATGGTTTATTAAATCAATTTAAAATGTACATTGAGGGCTTCCCTGGTGGCGCAGTGGTTGAGAGTCCACCTGCCGATGCAGGGGACGCAGGTTCGTGCCCTGGTCCAGGAAGATCCCACATGCCGCGGAGTGGCTGGGCCCGTGAGCCATGGCCGCTGAGCCTGCAGGTCCGGAGCCTGTGCTCCGCAACAGGAGAGGCCACAACAGTGGGAGGCCCGCGTACTGAAAAAAAAAAAAAAAAAAAAAAGTACATTGAAAAGCAAAGGAAAATAGATGGATGTCTTAATGCATAGGATATGGGGCTGCTGATACAGCTCATCAGTTCATTAAAATTTGCCTATTAAACTAGTTATTTTCAGATAATAGTAACATTTAAAAAATTGTTTTATTGGCATATACTTGATTTACAATGTTGTGTTACTTTCTTCTGTACAGCAAAATGAATCAATTATGCATATACGTATATCAACGCTTTTTTAGATTCTTTTCCCATATAGGTCATTACAGAGTATTGAGTAGAGTTCCCTGTGCTATACAGTAGGTCCTTATTAGTTGTCTATTTTATATAGTAATGTGTATATGTCAATCCCAATCTCCCAATTTATCCCTTCCTCCCTCACCATCCCCCCTCAGATTACAGTAACATAATTGACACATTGAGTGTTAGACACTGTACTATTGTTTGTATATATACTTAACACAGCCTTAGTTTTGCATATTTTGTGGTGGGGAAGTGAACAAAATGTTCAGTTCACAAAACGCACCCTTGGTTTTGTCCTACGTCAATGATTGGAGTACCTAAATTTTCTTATTTACAGCCATCGCTATAGATTTTAATAAAAAGGAAATAAATGATCAGACTTTGGGTGTCAAGCTGATGGTGGATTGAACACATGCATTTAATTTCACTCCAAAAGTTTTCCCCATTTCTTGGGTCCAGTGAAAACTTCTGGTGTAATTCAGACAAGGGCAAAGGTACTGTATTAAAACCAGGGGAAATGAGTGAATCTATGCATACTAAAGTCAGAAGCCACCTGCCTTTTCCCTCTACTCAACTCTTAGAATGTTAGCAGCCAGAGCTTTACTCTGCAGACAGCAGATTGGAATCATATTTTCTGGGAAATCTCAGCAGCTTAGGAAGAAAGGCCCAAAGATACTGACATTGGAAAGTTCACCAGACCTCGTGAAATGCCTCTAAACTACAATAAAAGAATTACCTTTTAGATGTGTAAAGCCCACTGGGATAGAGAGAAATACAAGGAAGATAACAATAATATTTTGGAAGATGGAAAACAGATAGATCAAGGTTAACTGAATCAGCAAATCTAAGAAAGATAAATTCTAGACTGGCAGTGGCGAAAGCTTAGAGTCCACCTGGTTTACCCTGCAGAGTCATCAAAATGGTAACAGTTGGAGGCACCCTGTAGCTCTGGAACTGGCCATAAAGTAGAAGCTATTAAAGGAAGATTGATGGAAAGCTGTTAAAGAAGTAGAACACTAGATCTGTTCCCTCGCCTCGAAACTTCTAGGTCATTGCCCCGCCTCTACCTCAGCAGAAACTAGAGATTTATTCTCTAGAGATGGTAAAACATTGGGTCTCTGGACTGGGTGATACCATGAACAGCCGACAGCTTGAATATCATAAGTAACATGGGATTATGTGAAATGAATCCTGAATGCTGAAACCCTGGGCTTTTCCTCCCTCTAGGTCTGTTCAAAAAAATTATCCAAAAGTTGGAAAGAAGAATAAAAGAGCATAGCATGTTCTTTTGATGTCATGGGAACATTGTTTAATAAGCCCACCCAATGATGATTTAATTATCTAGGGAAATCTACATATATTTGACTTTGCTATTTATATTAAGGGCTCTGACTCTGTGGAGTTTTATGTTAACTTGCAGATCTTACCCAGTAGAAACACAAATAATTTTTGTCCAGAAGAAAATATAACTTCAAAATTATAGTTTTTATTGCCTTGTTAGATATTAATCAGTTGTGTATCTAATCTAGCAGTCTTATTCTAAAATTGCTTCGTATATGACTCTAAGTAATGTCTAGTTCCTCAAAATGTTCTTTGAATCTGCTTGACCCTAGCTTTGTACGAGCCTCATGTTTTTAATTTTATTAACATTTTATTTGGCAGTTTCTCAAATGTTGGCAGTCAGACCTTTACCTCTAGGTAGGAAAATGAAAGAGTATTACCCGGGAAATTTGACTAGCCAAGGAGAAAAAACCTAAAGATACTGACATCCAGTTTCCTAGCAAATGACCCAGGCAGACCACCTGTGTTTAGGATGACCATATATATTATCATACAAAATAGGACATTTTTGAGAGTAAGGGGAGGCTTTACTTTTCAAATTAATTTTATATTGAAACATAGTTGATTTACAAAGTTTTTTTAACATCTTTATTGGCGTATAATTGCTTTACAATGTTGAGTTACTTTCTGCTGTATAACAAACTGAATCAGCTATACATATACATATATCCTCATATACCCCCCTCTTATGTCTCCCTCCCACCCTCCCTATACCACCCCTCTAGGTGGTCACAGAGCACCGAGCTGATCTCCCTGTGCTATGTGGCTGCTTCCCACTAGCTGTCTATTTTACATTTGGTAGTGTATATATGTCCATGCCACTCTCTCACTTCGTCCCAGCTTACCCTTCCCCCTCCCCGTGTCCTCAAGTCCATTCTCTACATCTGCGTCTTTATTCCTGTGCTGCCCCTAGGTTCTTCAGAACCATTTTTTTTTAGATTCCTCATATGTGTATTAGCATACGGTATTTGTTTTTCTCTTTCTGACTTACTTCACTCTGTATGACAGACTCTAGGTCCATCCACCTGACTACAAATAACTCAGTTTTGTTTCCTTTTAAGGCCGAGTAATATTCCATTGTATATATGTGCCACATCTTCTTTATCCATTCATCTGATGATGGACAGATAGTTTGCTTCCATGTCCTGGCTATTGTAAATAGTGCTGCAATGAACACTGTGGTACATGACTCTTTTTGAATTATGGTTTTCTCAAGGTAAATGCCCAGTAGTGGGATTGCTGGGTCGTATGGTAGTTCTATTTTTAATTTTTTAAGGAACTTCCAAACTGTTCTCCATAGTGGCTGTATCAATTAACATTCCCACCAACAAGTGCAAGAGGGTTCACTTTTCTCCACACTCTCTCCAGCATTTATTGTTTGTAGATTTTTTGATGATGGCCATTCTGACTGGTGTGAAGTGTTACCTCATTGTAGTTTTGAATTGCATTTCTCTAATAATTAGTGATTTTGAATATCCTTTCATGTGTTTGTTGACAATCTGTATATCTTCTTTGGAGAAATGTCTGTTTAGGTCTTCTGCCCATTTTTGGATTGGATTGTTTGTTTTTTTGGTACTGCGCTGCATGAGCTGCTTGTATATTTTGGAGATTAATCCTTTGTCAGTGGCTTCATTTGGAAATATTTTCTCCCATTCTGAGGGTTGTCTTTTCGTCTTGTTTATGGTTTCCTCTGCTGTGCAAAAGCGTTGAAGTTTCATTAGATCCCATTTGTTTATTTTTGGTTTTATTTCCATTTCTGTAGGAGGTGGGTCAAAAGGATCTTGCTGTGATTTATGTCATAGAGTGTTCTGCCTATTTTCTCCTCTAAGAGTTTTATAGTGTCTGACCTTATATTTAGGTCTTTAATCCATTTTGAGTTTATTTTTGTGTATGGTGTTAGGGAGTGTTCTAATTTCATTCTTTTACATGTAGCCATCCAGTTTTCCCAGCACCACTTACTGAAGAGGTTGTCTTTTCTCCATGGTATATTCTTACCTCCTTTATCAGAGATAAGTTGACCATATATGTGTGGGTTTATCTCTGGGCTTTCTATCCTGTTCCATTGATCTATATTTCTGCTTTTGTGCCAGTACCATACTATCTTGATTACTGTAGCTTTGTAGTATAGTCTGAAGTCATGGATCCTGATTCCTCCAGCTCCGTTTTACTTTATCACGATTGCTTTGGCTATTTGGGGTCTTTTGTGTTTCCATACAAATTGTGAAATTTTTTGCTCTAGTTCTGTGAAAAAATGCCATTGATAGTTTGATAGAGATTTCATTGAATCTGTAGATTGCTTTGGGTAGTATAGTCATTTTCACAATGTTGATTCTTCCAATCTAAGAACATGGTATATCTCTCCATCTGTTTGTATCATCTTTACTTTCTTCCATCAGTGTCTTATAGTTTTCTGCATACAGGTCTTTTGTGTCCTTAGGTAGGTTTATTCCTAGGTATTTTATTCTTTTGGTTGCAGTGGTAAATGGGAGTGTTTCCTTAAGTTCTCTTTCCGATTTTTCATCATTAGTGTATAAGAATGCAAGAGATTTCTGTGCATTAATTTTGTATCCTGCTACTTTACACAATTCATTGATTAGGTCTAGTAGTTTTTGAGTAGCCTCTTTAGGATTTTCTATTTGTAGTATCATGTCATCTGCAAACAGTGACAATTTTACTTTTCTTTTACGATTTGGATTTCTTTTATTTCTTTTTTTTCTCTGATTGCTTTGGCTAAAACTTCCAAAACTATGTTGAATAATAGTGGTGAGAGCGGGCAACCTTGTCTTGTTCCTGTTCTTAGTGGAAATGGTTTCATTTTCTCGCCATTGACAATGATGTTGGCTGTGGGTTTGTCATATATGGCCTTTATTGTTAGGGTAACTTCCCTGTATACGTACTTTCTGGTGGGTTTTTATCATAAATAGGTGTTGAATTTTGTCGAAAACTTTTTCTTCATCTATTGAGATGATCATATGGTTTTTATCTTTAAATTTGTTAATATGGTGTATCACATTGATTGATTTGTGTATGTTGAAGAATCCTTGCATTCCTGGGATAAACCCCACTTGATCATGGTGTATGATCCTTTTAATGTGCTGTTAGACTCTGTTTGCTAGTATTTTATTGAGGATTTTGCCATCTATGTTCATCAGTGATATTGGCCTGTAGTTTTCTTTTGTGTGTCGTCTTTGTCTGGTTTTGGTATCAGGGTGATGGTGGTCTTGCAGGATGAATTTGGGAGTATTCCTCCCTCTGCTGTATTTTGGAAGAGTTTGAGAAGGATACGTGTTAGCTCTTCTCTAAATGTTTGATAGAATTTGCCTGTGAAGCCATCTGGTCCTGGGCTTTTGTTTGTTGGAAGATTTTTAATCACAGTTTCAATTTCAGTGCTTGTGATTGGTCTGTTTATATTTTCTATTTCTTCCTGGTTCAGTCTCGGTAGGTTGTGCTTTTCTACGAATTTGTCCATTTCTTCCAGGTTGTCCATTTTAGTGGTATATAGTTGCTTGTAGTAATCTTTCATGATCGTTTGTATTACTGCAGTGTCAGTTGTTACATCTCCTTTTTCATTTCTAATTTTGTTGATTTGAGTCTTCTTTTTTTTTTTTGATGAGTCTGGCTAATGTTTTATCAATTTTGTTTATCTTCTCAAAGAACTAGCTTTTAGTCTTATTGATCTTTGCTATCGTTTCCTTCATTTCCTTTTCATTTATCTCTGATCTGATCCTTATGATTTCTTTCCTTCTGCTAACTTTGAGGGTTTTTTGTTCTTCTTTCTCTAATTGCTTTAGGTGTAAGTTTAGGCTGTTTTTTGAGATTTTTCTTGTTTTTTGAGGTAGGATTGTATTGCTGTAAACTTCCCTCTTAGAACTGCTTTTGCTGCATCCCATAGGTTTTGTGTTGTTGTGTTTTCATTGTCATTTGTTTCTATGTATTTTTGATTTCCTCTTTGATTTCTTCAGTGATCTCTTGGTTATTAAGTAGTGTATTGTTTAGCCTCCTTGTGTTTGTATTTTTTACACTTTTTTCTCTGTAATTGATATCTAGTCTCCTAGCATTGTGGTCGGAAAAGATACTTGAAATGATTTCAGTTTTCTTAAATTTACCAAGGCTTGCTTTGTAACCCAAGATATGATCTATCCTGCAGAGTGTTCCATGAGCACTTGAGACGAAAGTGTATTCTGTTGTTTTTGGATGGAATGTACTATAAATATCAATGAAGTCCATTGTGTTTAATGTATCATTTAAAGTTCGTGTTGCCTTATTTATTTTCATTTTGGATGATCTGTTCATTGGTGAAAGTGGTGTGTTAAAGTCCCCTACTCTCATTGTGTTACTGTCAATTTCCCCTTTTATGGTTGTTAGTATTTGCCTTATGTATTGAGGTGCTCCCATGTTGGGTGCATAAATATTTACAATTGTTATATCTTCTTGGATTGATCCCTTGGTCATTATGTAGTGTCCTTCTTTGTCTCTTGTAATAGCCTTTATTTTAAAGTCCATTTTGTCTGATATGATGATATGAGAATTGCTACTCCAGCTTTCTTTTGATTTCCATTTGCATGGAATATGTTTTTCCATCCCCTCACTTTAGTCTGTATGTGTCCCTAAGTCTGAAGTGGGTCTCTTATGGACAGCATATATACAGCTCTTGTTTTTGTATCCATTCAGCCAGTCTATGCCTTTTGGTGGGAGCATTTAATTCATTTACATTTAAGGTAATTATCGATATGTATGTTCCTATTATCATTTTCTTACTTGTTTTGGGTTTGTCATTGTAGGTCTTTTTCTTCTCTTGTGTTTCCTGCTTAGAGAACTTCCTTTAGCATTTGTTGTGAAGCTGGTTTTGTGGTGCTGAATTCTCTTAGCTTTTGCTTGTCTATAAAGGTTTTAATTTCTCTGTCGAATCTGAGTGAGATCCTTGCTGGCAGAGTAATCTTGGTTGTAGGTTTTTCCATTTCCATTTTCCAACTTTAAATATGTCCTGCCAGTTCCCTGTGGCTTGCAGAGCTTCTGCTGAAAGCTCAGCTGTTAACCTTATGGGGATTTCCTTGTGTGTGATTTGTTGTTTTCTCTTGCTGCTTTTAATTTTTTTTCTTTGTATTTAATTTTTGATAATTTGATTAATATATGTCTTGGCATGTTTCTCTTTGGATTCATACTGTATGGGACTCTCTGCACCTCCTGGACTTTATTGACTATTTCCTTTACCATATTAGGGAAGTTTTCAACTGGAATCTCCAAATATTTTCTCAGTCCCTTTCTTTTTCTCTTCTTCTTCTGGGAACCCTATAATTCGAACATTGGTGCATTTAATGTTGTCCCAGAGGTCTCTGAGACTGCCCTCAATTCTTTTCATTCTTTTTTCTTTATTCTGGTCTGTGATAGTTATTTCCACTATTTTATCTTCCAGGTTACTTATCCGTTCTTCTGCCTCAGTTATTCTGCTGTTGATTCCTTCTAGAGAATTTTTAATTTCATTTGTTGTGTTGTTCATGATTGTTTCTTTGCTCTTTAGCTCTTCTAGGTGCTTGTTAAATGTTTCTTGTACTTTCTCCATTCTATTTCCTGGATTTTGGATCATCTTTACTGTCATTACTCTGAATTCCTTTTCTTTTCTTTTTTATTTTTGGCGGTACACGGGCCTCTCATTGCTGTGGCCTCTCCCGTTGCGGAGCACAGGCTCCGGACACGCAGGCTCAGTGGCCATGGCTCACGGGCCCAGCTGCTCCGCGGCATGTGGGACCTTCCCGGACTGGGGCACGAACCCGTGTCCCCTGCATCGGCAGGCAGACTCTCAACCACTGCGCCACCAGTGAAACCCTGAATTCTTTTTCAAGTAGACTGCCTATTTCCTCTTCATTTGTTTGGTCTGGTGGATGTTTACTTTGCTCCTTCATCTCCTGCGTATTTCTCTGTCTTCTCATTTTGCTTAACTTACTGTGTTTGGGGTCTCCTTTTCACAGGCTGCATGTTTGTAGTTTCCATTTTATTTGGTGTCTGCCCCCAGTGGCTAAGGTTTGTTCAGTGTATGTAGGCTTCCTGGTGGAGGGAACTGGTGCCTGTGTCCTGGTGGATGAGGCTGGATCTTGTCTTTCTGGTGGGCAGGACCACATCCGGTGGTGTGTTTTGGGGTGTCTGTGAACTTAGTTGATTTTAGGCAACCTCTCTGCTAAAGGGTGGGGTTGTGTTCCTGTCTTGCTAGTTGTTTAGCATGGAGTGTGCAGCACTGGAGCTTGCTGGTCGTTGAGTGGAGCTGGGTCTTAGTGTTGAGGCAGAGATCTCTGGGAGAGCTCTCGCCAACTGGTATTATGTGGGACGCGGAGGTCTCTGATGGTCCAGTGTCCTGAACGCAGCTCTCCCACCTCAGAGGCTCAGGCCTGACACCCAGCCAGAGCACCAGGATCTTGTCAGCCACACGGCCAGCCTCCTGCACTCTGTTGAGTCCTCTAGCCAATGTTGTCCTCCAGGCCTGGTCTATATGGTGAGCCTTCTTTGGATCCAGGTCTAGCTGCATTCCCTAGCTCTAGAAGAAGCAGCCGTTACTGCCATCCTCCCCAAGATTTACAGTGTTTTGTTAGTTTCTGGTGTACAGCAAAGTGATTCATATACATACATATATATATATTCATATATATATATATTCTTTTTCATATTCTTTTGCATTATGGTTTACCACAAGATATTGAATATATTGAATATAGTTCCCTCTGCTGTACAGTAGGACCTTGTTGTTTATCCATTCTATATATAATAGTTTGCATCTGCTAGTCCAAAACTTCCAATCCATCCTTCTCCTGCCCTCACTCCCCCTTGGCAACCACAAGTCTGTTCTCTATGTCTATGAGTCTGTTTCTGTTTTGTAAATAAGTTCATGTGTGTCATATTTTAGATTCCACATATAAGTGATATCATATGGTATTTGACTTTCTGTTTTCGACTTACTTCACTTAGTGTGATAATCTCTAGGTCCCCTCACGTTGCTGTAAATGGCATTATTTCAGTCTTTTTTATGGCTGAGTAGTATTCCATTGTGTGGGTGAGTGTGTGTGAGTGTGTGTGTGTGTGTGTGTGTGTGTGTGTGTGTGTGTGTTGTGTATACACAGACACAGACACACTACATCTTCTTTATCCATTCATCTGTTGATGGACATTTAGTTCGCTTCCATGTCTTGGTTATTGTAAATAGTGTTGCTATGAACATAGGGGTACATATATCTTTTCAAATTACAGTTTTTTCTGAATATGTGCCCAGGAGTGGGATTGCTGGATCATATGGCAACTCTATTTTTAGTTTTTTGAGGAACCTCCATACTGTTTTCCATAGTGGCTACACCAATTTACATTCTCACCAACAGTGTAGGAGGGTTCCCTTTTCTCCACATCCTTTTCAGCATTTGTTATTTGTAGATTTTAATGATGGCCATTCTGACCAGTGTGAGGTGGTCCCTCAATGTAGTTTTGATTTGCATTTCTCTAATTATTAGCAATGCTGAGCGTCTTTTCATGTGCCTATTGGCCATCTATATGTCGTCTTTAGAGACATGTCTGTTTATGTCTTCTGCCCATTTTTCGATCGGTTTGTTTGTTTTTTTGTTGTCGAGTTGTATAAGCTGTTTGTATATTTTGGAAATTAAGCCCTTGTCGACCCCATCATTTCCAAATATTTAGAATGGGGTAGAGAAAATTCACAAACAAAGCATCTAGAGTGCAACCTAAATGTCCATCGACAGATGAATGGATAAAGAAGATGTGGCACATATATACAATGGAATATTACTCAGCCATCAAAAGGAACGAAATTAAGTTATTCGTAGTGAGGTGGATGGACCTAGAATCTGTCATACAGAGTGAAGTAAGTCAGAAAGAGGAAAACAAATACTGTATGCTAACACTATATATGGAACCTAAAAAGAAAAAAAAAAGCTATTGATGAACCTAGGGGCAGGGCAGGAATAGAGACATAGACATAGAGAATGGACTTGAGGACACTGAGGGGGAGGGGGAAGCTGGGGTGAAGTGTGAGAGTAGCATCCACATATATACACTACCAAATGTAAAATAGATAGCTAGTGGGAAGCAGCAGCATAGTACAGGGAGATCAGCTCGGTGCTTTGGGATGACCTAGTGGGGTGGGATAGGGAGGGTGGGAGGGAATATGGGGATATATGTGTGCTTGTGGCTGGTTCACTTCATTGTACAACAGAAACTAACACAGTACTGTGAAGCAGTTATACTCCAATGAAGATGTATTTAAAAAAAAAGAGTGTTTTTGGACTTTCTAACAATAAAACAGGAAACCAGAAAATAATGGAGCCATGCTTTCAAAAATCCGAAGAAAAAAATATTTCTAACTTAGGAACCCCAATTATTCATTCCAGGGAATATGAAAAGTTGGATGGCAAAGGAAAAATATCAAAGATTACTATATGGTTATAATAATGTAAACACTGATCTAGACTAAATATAATTATCTTGGGAATTTGGAGAGAGTGGGGGATGCCTATGTTTGTGGTAGGTAAGAAAAAGAAAGAGTACCAGATCTTCATCCTCCAAACAGGCACATCAATAGATATGGCTAAAACTGAAAAGTCATGAGTTAGCAATACAAGCATGTAAATTTAGAGATATTGAGATATGCAGCAAAAGAATCATTGAAAATATTTGAAGTGCTTTCCTAATGGGAAGGATAAATAGAGTGAGGGAAGAGGAATAGGGACTGTTGTCTGGTCTAACAAGTCTTGTAGGATTAGTTGACTTATTATAATAGGTGCATGTGTGACTTCTATTTTTAAAGTGTTTTAAAAATGAAAAGAAATGAATAATAATTTTGTTTGGGTCATGGTTCAGGAAACAGTACTAGAGTTCGGAAAATTAAGTACTTGGTTCAGGTTGAAGTTCTTTTTTTTTTTTTTTTTTTTTTGCGGTACGCGGGCCTCTCACTGTTGTGGCCTCTCCCGTTACGGAGCACAGGCTCCGGACGCGCAGGCTCAGCAGCCATGGCTCACGGGCCCAGCCGCTCCGCGGCATGTGGGATCTTCCCGGACCGGGGCACGAACCCGTGTCCCCTGCATCGGCAGGTGGAGTCTCAACCACTGGGCCACCAGGGAAGCCCTGAAGTTCATATTTTGGTTAAAGATTCTGGCTCATGGACTTAATTCAAAAGAACTGTATCAATAGAAAAGGTTTTCTCTTTCATAGAACCTTTTTTGGCTACTAAAATGCTTAAATTATTTTTTATCATATATGGACAAAATGGAATTGTTTTGAGGTAGTGCTTCTGTAGGTAATGAGTACTTAAGAATCAGGAGATTTTAATTTGAGTATCTGTTCTACCACTGAGTGCTGTATTATGTTGAATAAGTCATTCACCTTTTTTGGACAGCAGTTTCCCCAGCTGTAAAATGGATGTAGTAGGAGAATTTATGTCTGCTGTCATGCAGTAGGTTAATAGTTCTCTCCTCCAGAACCCTGATTCCTGTGTCAGAGGGATCTAGAACTCTTAGAGGAACAGACTGATGAAGGGGCAACAAAGAATACCAGTGGATAGCCAATTTTTGAGTTGGAATGAAATCTTAACCCTACAGAAAGGACCCAAACCCACCCCCAGGGATGTAGTGATCCCAACAGGATCAGAAGCTTCTTGAATAGGTAAAGGATACAGCTGTTGACAAGAAACAAAGCTCCTATAGCAAGCCTATTGCCCTTTAAGATTACATAGGCTCCATTTAGTGGCAGAGCTCTCCAGACCACAACTATCTCCAAATTGAGTAAAAAAAGGCTCCTTTTGCTTTACATCTAATTAATGAGTTTTTTTTTTTCTGTGTGTATGCCTTCTCTATGCCTTTCATCCACTGTCTTTTTGTCCTGGAACACAATTTCTCTTATTGTCCTTTAGATACGTCATAACCTGTTCCTGTGACCATATTTTTTTTCTAGAACTTGGCGTTCATTTCTAATCTTAATTCTCTACCAAACTAGTACACATCTCAAAATGGTGAGCAAATCCTCAAGTGAAACCATTCCATATTTTGTTTGGTTTTCTGTATATTTGAAAATCCTGGGTTCATAGTGATGTCTCAGAATCCAAAAGGTGGCTGCAGTGGGGATTGAGGGGCAGGACTTAGGCCTCGATCTTAGAGCTCCAGGCATCCTTCACTTTTAACGTGATAATCTCCACTTTTATATATCTATATATAAAAATGGGGATGAATATATATGGCCTTTCAGCAAAATTTTGGGAGAAAGGAGTTCTTCAAAAAAATTAATTAAGTTTGAAAGTTTCTGACTTGATAGATGTGAAAAATATTCCTTGGATTCAATTTCACTTACTGGTTGTGGTCGTATGACTGTGCATAAGTTACTTAGTCCTCTCTGAGTCTCAGTTTTACCAACTGGAACATGCTATAGTTTATGAAAAAACAGAATCCAAAGGTAAGGGAATATTATGTTTTCATTCTCCCTGAACTTTCTCGTGCCAATATCTCAGGTGGTTGTAACCTTCCAATAATCTTCTGTCCTCTGCCCATACTAAATTTGGGGATCAGTGAGCAAGGTTCTTTAAAATATGAAAAGCCAAAGTACCATTCTGTGGCCTTGGGTGGTTCTCTGTGGCCCAAAGGAATCTTTGTCTGGGTCAGGCTGTAACCATTATTTAATGGGAAGGTGCCCTCCTTCCTTCTCTCCTTTAGGACGTGACTCATAAGCACCTGGCATCCACACCTCTATGACTTCTCTGCTCTCACTGCTTAGTTCCTGACAGCTCATTGTGCCTCTAACACAAAAGAGGCATACTGTCCCAGGCATCTTCCATGTAGCATGTTTCAGTTGCCCACTCTGATCACAGAGCCACTCCAGAACCTTAATTCTTAACTGTTGAAAATTAATCTGACACTTTGTGCACTCTTAGATGGAGACAAATGGACCTTGAATAATTTAAAGGACATTTTCTCAAAGCATCCAACAGAGTCGAAGGCTCCTGATTTTTCATTTCTCCTACAACCTAAGGCACACAAGCTAAATGACAAATGTGGATGCTTCAGTTCCTCTAAAAACAATGGCTCAGTGAGCATGCCAGGTGATCAGAATGTATCTGCTTATCAAAGTTGAAAATCCATCTTGAGGAGCTTGTATCTTTGGATCTGCCTCCAGCTGGGTTCCTGACACTGAAGAATGAGAATTGGTTCAGCTTCTCCTAAAGTGTTTTACCTGTGCTGTGGTTAAAAAGAAGGAGAGGCAAGCACAGGAAGCAAACTAAATGAAGGCCAAGGATGATCTACTAGTTACAGTAACATAGGCTTGCATTTTAATATTAAGGGGATTTTCAGTAACAGTTATATTAATAGATTTCTTAAGTAACTCTAAATCATGAACCATAATAAAATTATTCAGACATATTTTCAACGGATAGATCCTTCCTAAATATGGCTCATCCCTTAGAAGATCCAGAAAAATACTGCTGTCTGAGAGTGGGTTTTATTTTGTACGTAGAGGAGTATTTGCGTCTTTTTTAACCCAGCATCCTGCCAAATCAGGACAAACCTGCTGAAAATGGACATTTAAGAGCCAAGGGATAATTGAGAGAGCCTGAAGGAAAAAAATTAAGGAAGAATGTTATTCATCATCCTGGTCTTTACTATTGTTGGTTGCTATAACCCAGTCCTGGGTCCTCTCCTCTTTTCACTGTATACTCCTTTCCAGTTTACCTTGTCCTCTTCCAGTCTTGTGGCTTTAAATACCATCTCTATGCTTATGGCTCTCAAATTTCTATCTCCAACTTGATCTGAGCTCCAGACTCCACTATGCAACTGCCTACTGGGCATCCTAACTTGGATGTCCCCAAATCATCTCCAGACCAACACATCCAAAGCTAAACTGATTGTCCTC
Organism: Leucopleurus acutus; assembly: GCF_964270905.1. NCBI lineage: Eukaryota > Metazoa > Chordata > Mammalia > Artiodactyla > Delphinidae > Leucopleurus > Leucopleurus acutus. The sequence continues at coordinate 97,532,350 of NC_139148.1, forward strand.
TCCCACCAGTGCTCCTACCTATTAGGTAGCAAACACAATTCTAGGTACGCGTGATATAGCAGTAAACAGGTTTCTGACTACCAGAATTTACATTTTACCGGTAGAGAGTAATAATAAAAAACAAACAAATAAATAATGGGTGTGTGTGAATATATATATACACATAGAGAGAGAGAGAATATTGAAGCAAAGTATACTAAGGAGATAATGATGGAGAGGTTAATGTATTTGATAAGAGTGATTAAGGAAGTTCCCTCTGAGAAGACATGTTAAGGAAAACCTGAACAAAAAGAAGTAACACATCATGCAAATATCTGGGGGAACATTTCACATAGTGGAAACAGCAAGTGTGAATGCCCTGGGGTGGGAATATGCTTGGTATGTTTGAGAAAAAGCATAATGGCTAGAGAGCTGTAAGCGAAAAGAAAAGTTTTAGGAAATGGAGTCAGAGAGGTAGTCAGGAATCAGATCATATATATGCTTGGAGGCCATGATAAGGAGAATTTGATTTTTGTTCCAAGTATGATAAAAAGTCATTGTAGGGTTTTGAGGAGAGAAGTAGCATAATTTGATTTATAGAGTTTGAAAAAATCAAAATCTATAGACGGTAGGGGCCCGAGTGGAAGCAGGGAGACCTGTCAGGGTGCTATTGCAAAAGTCCAGGGGAGAGAGTGTGGTAAGTGGAATCAAGTGATAGCAATAGATATACTAAGATGTGTTTAGAGGCACGATGTATTTTGTAGGTAGAACTAATGAATTTGTCTATCTAAGGGAAACGCAACACCACCATCTATCCAGTCAGCAAGCCAGAAACCTCGGAGTCATTCTTGATTCTTTTCTTTTACTTCACCCCCAGCTATAATCCATTGCTAGAGTCTGTTGATTCTCCTCAGGTGAAGATTGGAAAGAAGAGCATTTCTGGCAGAAAGAGAGGCATGTTAGTTGAAATAAAATGCGTAGTAGGATCAATTAGACCACAGACTATTTCTCAAGGAAACTAATTGAAGAAATTGCATCCAATTAAATATCAGTACATGGAATAACCTTGTCTGACTCCTACCTCAACCTAAATTATGTTAACCCTGTTTCATGCTCCCATAATTCCTTGTTATTTTCCTTCATGACACTTATCACAAGTTGTGGGTACATATTTTTTCATTTGACTATTTATTTAATGTTTGTTTATCTCACTAGGCTGAAAGCTGAGATCAATGCAGGGACCGAATCTTACTTATCTTTGTATCTCTCGTGCCTAGTACTTGGTTCATAGAATGTACTAAATGTTTGATAAATGAATAACTGAGTGAATATAAACATAAAAATAGATTATTATAAAGAGAATACCAACGAAGTTCTACAAGTGATTTAGAGCACCGACAAAGAATAAGGTTAGGCATAAGAAAAAACAGCTTGACCAAAATATTTTTAAATCCGAGAATGAGGCTAAGAGTAATACCATCTCATTTCTTATATTCAGCAAACAGGAGATTTCCAGGTACTGGATATAAAAGAGGTTTGTTTCCACATGGGCTAAATGGTCTACAAATTCCCTTCTAGAATTGTAAGATTCTTAGAAGTATAATGGACAAACCATGAATCTAGGGAACGTTCATTGACTTGTTGATTTGACAAAAACATATTGAGTGACTATACTAGGCACTGGGCTGGGCATTGTGGACTCAACATTGATTCACATTCCCTACTCCAGGGGTCTGCATACTAGTAAGGGCATTCATTTGAGAGATATGCATGGTATAAGTAGACATAATTTCCTGCTTCCAGGTCCCAAGTATGACATCTTAAGGAATGTCAACAAATTGGCCTATGTGGTTGTCAAGGTTCTCTGAGAAAGAGATACCAAGATGGAATTTAATGTCCATGGTTTTTATTAGGGGAAATACCTGTGAGAGAAAATGGGGCGAGGGCCCATAAAGGCTGGGAGAGCTATCAGGCCACAAATTAAGTCCGACCTTGAATAAAGGAGAGAGTGAAGGAAAGTCCAGTGAAGTGTTCTAGACTTCTGAGCAGTCTAAAGAAGGTTGGATGAGGCCTTGGGGGAGTCAGCCATCAGAGAAGTCCTTTGTCTCCCAGGGATGGGGCTTCCTTCATTTCTCTGCTGTACTTAGTTGGGAGTCGCCTGCAGGGAGTGTGACTTTGGAGCAAATGTTGTGATGGATTTCAGAGCACAGCAGCTAGGGCCCTTGGTCAGTTATTCTCATTGTAGTTGCGGGTGTGTGTGTATGTGTAAGGCTCATTCTCATGACCGCCACAGCCCACTGTCAAGTTATGATGACTTATGCAAACCAGAAACATGTACTTGGAGGCTGTACCATGAATAGTTTACCAGGGAGAACATTAGAAGTCTACTTTTATGAAAAACAACCAAAAGAAATAGTGCAACATAAGAAATTGACTACCAGGTTTTTAGTGAGAGAAGCATTCAAGGCTAGCTCTCCTGGTTTATGTGTTCATCAGATCCATGCAGATATATGTATACAATTTCATTGTACTGGTGTTTGTTTTTATTGACACTCTATAAGGAAGGTGCTAACTACTTTGGTGAGGGTATTGCCATAGCCGTGACTGATTTATAGCATTGTTTCCCCTCAAGTATGCTCATATTCAGCTTTCTAAACACCATTAGTCAATTAGACAGCTACCAGTAAATCCATAGCAACGGTTGTAAAGGGGAGTGGGATGCTGTTTTCTTTATTTTCCTCCTTTTACTCTGTATCAATCATGGTATTCTAGATTATGCTGCAGTAAGAAGTAACCTGAAAAATTACAGTGACTTGAATTGGCAGAAGTTTATTTTTCATTCCCCTTGTAGATTGGCTGGGGCTTTTCTCTATATCATTTTTATTCTGGGGCCCAGGCTAATGGGATAGCCACCATCAGTAATATTGCTGCTCATTGCTATAGAGGGAAAATAGCAGGTAACCAAGCATGCAGTGTTAGAGCTTTTGCCCGGAAGTAATATGTGTCTCATTTTACTGACCCAAACGAGTCAAATGCCCAAGCCCTGACTTCTGGGGGTGGGAAGCATTATCCCTCCCCAGGGAGGTGATCCTCATGTTAGTGAACACTAATACATAGCAGGCATGTCCAGTCTGGACAGTCTTGTCTGTAGCCCTGGTACCTAGAAAGGTACCTGGCACATAGTCGGTGCTCTGTATAGATTTGTTGAATGAATGAATGGAACTTAAACCTGAATGTGCAACACACGTTCGAGTCCCTAGCATCTCCTCATTTCATGTCTTGAAATAAGGATTATCCAGCCTGATAAGTACAAAGGGAAAGAGGTGTAAGAAACTTAAAGGCAGGATTGGTAGGTAAGGATCAAGGAGCCTGATGAGTCTTAGGCAGGAAACCCTATTTGTGAGTTCAGCAATAAGAGAAGCGATACCCCTGTGCTTGAGGGGTTATAGTGTCTCGACTTTACTCCAAAAGTGCTCTCCAAGTCAGTGAATGTTTCTTAAAAGCCAACTTCATGGCAAACAAAAACTGAGGATTACAGTGGAGAGAGCAGGGGATCTGTCTCTAAGTATTATAAGACATAGATTCTACCCTTGGAAGTTTATAGTCCTATTGGGAAGACAAGGTATATTATAATAAAAACAACTTGAGGGCTTCCCTGGTGGCGCAGTGGTTGAGAGTCCGCCTGCCGATGCAGGGGACACGGGTTTGTGCCCCGGTCCGGGAGGATCCCACACGCCGCGGAGCGGCTGGGCCCGTGAGCCATGGCCGCTGAGCCTGTGCGTCCGGAGCCTGAGCTCCGCAACGGGAGAGGCCACAACAGTGAGAGGCTAGTGTACCGCAAAAAAACAAAACAAAACAAAACCCAAAACAAAACAACTTGAATCAGCACTGTGTAATGGAAAGAACATCGACTTGGAGCAAGATCAATCTGGATTTGAATCCTGGAATTATCACTTTGTTTTGTATGATTTTAGAAATGTGTTTTAACCTTCCTGAGTTTTATTTTACTCATCAGTGAAACGGGGGTAATAACAGAGCCTATGTCACAGGGTTGTTGTGTATATTAAATGGGATAATGTGTGTCACAAACCTAGCACAGAGTGAGCAGGCAGGAAATAATACCTAATATTTACTGAACACTTATTACGTGATTGTACAATTCTAAGATCTCTGTGTCTATGTATGTTCCAATGTTCATTCCAAGGTGATGTGTGTGTGTGTGTGTGTGTGTGTGTGTGTGTGTGTATTCCTTTAATCTTTACCACAACCCTGTGAAGTAGGTGAGTTAGGTGCTATTATTATCCCCATTTTATAAATGAGAAAGCCGAGGCACAGAGAGATTATGTAGCTTACTCAACGTATATAGCTAGTAAGTGGGAGATGACTTGTGAAGTCACACAGCCTGGTCCTAGTGGCTGTACTCTTAATCGCCATGCTGTGCTGGAGGTAAGCATGGAACATGCAGACAACATTAAGACAAGACCACACATGGCATAAGTGTATATGTCAGAGAGAAGTAGGTTATAGAGCTGGAAGTAGGTCAAGTGAAGTTTTGGAAGTAGACAAACTTTGATTATTGAAATTATTGTCTTGGAATAGAGTAGAGACTGAAAAACGAGGGCTATTATAAATTGTAATGAGTAACCAGAGAATGATTTGAGAGTATTCATAAACAAGGACTGAATTTCTTGGTAGAGATGTGAACGTTGTAGGCCTTCAAAGAAGGAAGCTGTTGAGTCAGGGTGAAATAATGAGGGACAGCTTCGTGAAAGAAGCAGAATCTGAAGATTTAAAATTTTCAGATGGAAAGATGAACCAAGGCATGGCATATGGAGAGGTGATGACAAACAAGACAGACAGTCCTGACCGAAGAGGAAGGGTTATCTTAAGGAATCACGATACAAGTTGATAATACAGTAATAAAATAAGGACAGTGGCATTAATACTTTTCCTGAGTATTGCACATTCCCCTTTGTACAGCTCAGTCCTGTGTGGTAGAAAGAGCACTGGATGGAGTCTGTGGACCTAGGTTCACACACCACTGCTGTCACATACTAGCTGGATAACATTGGGCACATAGCTAACCTTTTGTAATTCTTAATTTTGCCATTTCTAATGCGAGTATAAGAATACAATATTTAGCACAGAGTTGTTGTTTTGGGAATTAAATTATATAGTAGCTATGAAAATAGTGAAAGGACTCCGCAAATGTTCTTTTTTTTCTACGTCTCATTGGATCCTCCTGTGAAGAGGATGGTGCAAGTTTCATTACTCAAACATTTGTTTTCAGAGGAAGACACTGAGATTCAGAGAAACTGAGGTGTAGAGAAATTAAGTGATTCGTTCCCAAAACTACATGGCCATTCAGTGATACAGGGTCATTCTGACTTCCAGTCTAAAATACATCCCTTTGTCATTACATGTCCAGTAAGACAGTTAGGTGACACCATGATTTTGTGGGAACAGGACCCAAGATAGGGACATTCTGTGTAGGAAAAAGGGAGGCAGGATCAGGTCTGAGTGAGTCCTTGCATGGGAAAAGGGGATTGAAAAAGAGCCCTAAGTAGCCCAGAGGCAGCATGAAGGTCCTGGGGGTGGGATAAGGTTACCTAAGTTGGTAGCGGGATACAGGAAGTGTGGAGAGCACCACTGACCAGGACCAGTTTGACCAGGATGAGCACTGGCCCTGTCTCTTATTATGTGCATTTTGCAAAGAGAATTGAACCAGATTCATGAGCATAGATATGTGTATATGGGCACATGTATGCACATGCGCACACAGGCACACAATGATGGGGTGGTGGGAGGAAAGGGAAAAAGTGATGTTTGAGTTTGTTTTCAACAGAAACATTGGCGTCTAAAAAGGGGGTCCATAGATCAATTGAGACACCACAAGGCAAAAGGCAGAATAAACACCATTCGCCCCTATGTACTTGACCTGATTAGACATCACCTAGTTCCATCAACTATCTCCCTGTCTCTTTCCCTCCCTAAGAGCTGGATTGCCTCCTCTCCTTACTTCTCCTACACTCACCAGTTGCAGCAAGGTGATTTCTGGAGAAATTGAATTCATTAGGATTTTTATGGATAATTATAGTTGCAATATGCTTGGAGTCATTTTATTAAAGCAGTTATGAGGTAATTAATCTTGTCAGTAACCTCTGGAGTGAATGTGCATTTTCTGTATTCTCCACACTTTTTGCCTCTGTTCAAGTCTCTGAAGATATCCAAATGTGTTTGCCACTTAAGATGCTCTCATCCCGACCACCCCTCCAGAGCTGAGAGCCAGCTGGGAGCCCAGACCAGAATTATTTTCTTAGCCAAGGAGAGATATAAGACAGAAGACCTTTAGTTGTCCTTTGTTGTTTTCTTTTTCTTTTTTTTTTTCTTTTTTTTTTTTTTGCGGTATGCGGGCCTCTCACTGCTGTGGCCTCTCCCGTTGCGGAGCACAGGCTCTGGACGCTCAGGCTCAGCGGCCATGGCTCACTGGCCCAGCCGCTCCGTGGCATGTGGGATCCTCCTGGACCGGGTCACGAACCTGCGTCCCCTGCATCGGCAGGTGGACTCTCAACCACTGCACCACCAGGGAAGCCCAGTTGTCCTTTGTTTCTTTTCTGTTCTTTGCTATTTAAGAATGAATCACTACCTGTGGTCAGGTATCTCCCTGTAGCCCCTTCTCCCCAAATTAGGAGAATTGACAGTGCTGCTAGAGAATGACTAGCAATGCAAGGGCCTCTGAATCCTGTTCCCCGCATTGAATACCCATGTGCTTCAATTTCCAAGACCACCTGATAAGCAAAAAGCTGAATATACAGTACCATGAAATTTGGGCGCTTAGCACTACAGTTGTGATTCCTTGCACAGAGGTTTCCTTTAAATAGGCACTTAATATAGGATCTAGTTTACAAAACCAATTAAACAAAAAATCCCATAAGCTGAAAATTTTAGAAAATGCTGGTTTGCTAAACTCAGAACCTAACTGCACCTCAGTATTTTTTTTAAAAATATGACTGAACTAACCTAAAGAAAAATATATAAATATGTTATATATGTGTGTGTGTGTGTGTGTGCATGTGCATGTGTGCCTGTATTTTTTTAAAGTAAGGACCATACTAGAAAATTGAAACATTCTTTTTTTTTTAACATCTTTGTTGGAGTATAATTGCTTTACAATAGTGTGTTAGTTTCTGCTTTATAACAAAGTGAATCAACTATACATATACATATATCCCCATATCTCCTCCCTCTTGCGTCTCCCTCCCACCCTCCCTATCCCACCCCTCTAGGTGGTCACAAAGCACCGAGCTGATCTCCCTGTGCTGTGTGGCTGCAATCGAAATATTCTTTTTATGGAACCAACTGTTCATTGACTCGTTGACTTTCAGTCCCCAAGTTACATCTGACTTTCCAAGAACACATCTACTGTGTAAAGAGGGCACCTTTGCTCTTCCTATTGTGCTTTTGAAAGCTTCTGTCCTAAGAATTGCTAATCAAAGGACAAGGCAATCTGGACCTCCAGCCACTCTTTGATCTTCTTCTTATGGCTCGTTCTCTAACTCAAAGATAATGCCAGGGATGGTCATTATTCTCCATGTAGGCAAGATGGCTGAAGAGATAGATGTGACAAGCTGTCCTCTCTGTTAGGAGAACTTTTATCTTCCTTCTGGCTGAGTCAGAGAGAGCCTGCATTCAATGCCCCCATCTATAGACATATACCCAATTCTGAAAGCCTGCATCCCAGTAATAGACACATCTTCCCCAATTTTTAAATTTTGCATTATTCTTGCCCTTTAGCTGCCGACTCTTTGTAGAACACAGTATCTATTATCCTTTCAGTTTTTTAAATGAATCATACAATTCCAATGAGAATTTTGGAATGCTATGATTATCTGCTAATATTACCTGAAGATTATCTGCTAATAACTTTGATAATCTTAATAAGAATGGGGTAACAGTCTCCATGCAGTCGCCTGGGACAGAACAAAGGGAGTTGAGATGGTTCTTGGCTAAAATTAATTCCCTTTCTGGTGCTAAAATAAATCTAACTAAAACTGCAATAGCTATTGTATTGTGTGAGTGTGTGTGTGTGTGTGTGTGTGTGTGTGTGCGCGCGCACGCACATATGTATACACACACACACACAATATATTATAATAGTTCGTGGTCACAAAACCGTTGCTAAGGTTACATTGTTTACAAGATAGCCTCCCAGTTTTGGGACATGGAAGTAGTATCCACAGTGAAGTTGGTGGTTGTTCAGAATATTAGACAACAAGCAAAATTGTGACGGGCAAATTCCGTAACTCCAACAGTTTGAGCAGTTTGGGGGTTTGCACACTCTAAACTAGGTTTCCAGATGTGTTGCTTGATTGGCCAGTGTCTAGAACTGAATGATAGATATAAAATAGCAAGTGCTAATACTCAGGAAACCTCACTGGGACTATTCTTTATAAATAAAACTTGTCTAGAAGTGGTCTTTCATTTCTGGGGGGTCTTTGACCATGTTGGGAATCAGATGAAAGCCATTTATTCTCTCCAGAGAAATACCTATATGCACATATTTTGTCGATAATTATGGGAGGTACGGTGATCTTAAAAATTCTGGTCTAGATAACTCTTACACTAAATTGCCGAGTGGGTAAGCCTAAGCCGTCTTTGGACCCACAACATAGGCAGAGCTTTGGTTGATGAGGGTAGTGGATCAAATGTTTGCAGTGTGTCCTAGGGCTACTTGAAATAATAACCATTTTTCCCTCAGAACTTTTCTGTATCTGTTACAGAGTTTGTCATCTCACACTACCTTTAACCCTAATATTTTGAGTCAGCCTTAGTCTTTGGGGAATATATAGCATGTTCTTTGTAATTTCTCTGGTGTTTTTACATGGCTAACACCCTAGGAAGTTCATTTCATTAGTAACTAGTAAGCTCAATACCTGATCTGACTGCTGAATAATAGATGACCTCTTTTTAATGCTCTGTGTACATTCCCATATTCCTATCAATGTACCATTCAAGGACAGGAAAGACCAGTCTCTGAGCAGGCCTTGGTTTGCCTACTGTAATTAGATATTGCTACAAATATATTTTCTTATAATTTAACTTTACAACACACTTTCTCTTTGTCTCCAAGGGTTGCTCCCCAAAGCTAAGGGCTTTTGATTCATAGCATGTCCATGAGTTTCAGTATGTTTATACTCCACTCTGGAAGGTTTTATGGAAGTAACATAAGAGCTACTTGCTTTTCGAAAATGATTTTATTACGTCTAAGTGCGCCCAAAATAAGTTTTGGCCTCATAGAGACCTTGAATGAAACGTCTCCAGGCAACAGCTGGTGTGTTCTTCCCTCTCACTTCTCACAGTCTCCTGCCACTGAGACCTTCTGCTCTCCATTTGTTATTGTTGCCTTCTCCATCCCCCTTTCTCCCTGGCTTCCAGGACATTATGCTTTTTGGTATTTCCCATGAGCTTCCTTTCTTCATGTCCACTTGAAGTGTAGAAATTCCACTGCTTCTCTTCTCTTCACTTATTGTCCTCAAGTGGTTCCTGTAAGCCATTGTCCTCAAAGGGCCAAACCATACCAGAGCTTTTCCCCCTTCTCCTCTTGCCCTTCTGAGACTTTAAGCCTCAGAGCCAAATTCAGTACCTTGAGCCTCTAGGATGTTAGAGCCAGTCATTTTCAGCTATAGCTGATGGGAGGGATCCTGGAAAGAAGTGAGGTTAATGTGTCTCTTTCCATTCCTGCCCTCATCATGTATAATGCCAACTTCATCAAACGCTCTAAGTACCACTCATTAAGTTTGCATTTCCTTTTTTTTTTTCCCATTGGAATTACTGTGCAATTTGTATAGTGTGTTTTTATATTGAAGTACATGAAGATTGTACCCAAATGTCCCAATTCCAAAAAACATCAGGTTAGTGACAATAATCAGTTGCATTTTATGTTGCTGAAATATATTACTGAAAAATATTGCTGAAATGTATTGCTTGATACTGGAATGAACTCTCTGGCCATTTCTTCGCATGTCCTTTACCACATTACAGAGAGGGGGAAGGATCAAAAGTGCTTTTCCTCCAGAGAAGTCAAGGCTCTGTGGAGACAGATGCCAAGGTCCGCCTTAAAGTACATAAGACCCTTTATCACTTGCCCTTGGGACTTCCTCTCTATCCAGCTTCCTCTTTCATCACTTTCCCCTACAACCCTGGACCCACCAAAGGACCTGGAGTTCAGCAACCCTACTATTCTCTGGGTTGCCTTAGTGCTTTAGTTCATGCTATTGTCCCCTTTCCCCTCTTTACCTGGCTAATTCCAACAGATATTGTAAGACTCAGCCCAAATATTGGTTCCACTCTAGAATTCCTGGGTGAATCTTAGGAGTTATTACAGAATTAAATGTCTCCTTTAGCTGTACTACACTCTGTATCTCACTGCCTCCTGCAAACTCATAGAGATCCTGTGACCTCCTCCTAGAACCCCCCTCTTCCCCAGCTCTCAGTATGACTTCAGAGTATCCTGTTCCAGTCTCTTGTTTTCCCTTCCTTATGAGTTTTCCTCTCTTAAGAATCCCTTTTCCTGGCCACCTCTCTCTTGGCCTCTTTTCTTCCTAAGTTATTCTTAGGTCTAAAAGATAAAAGTCAGGAGAAATGGGAAGACCGATTGTGTCCATCTTTGTCCCTTTTCCACTGCTGACTGCCTTTTCCTGTGTTCCAGGGAGCTCTATCTCACCTACCGTAAGATTCAAGAAGAGAAGATAATGCTCTCCATGCTACCCATCCCCATTTTCTATCTTTTCTCAGCAACAAGTGGAATTAATGGTTCCCTCCTGTGTGTGCCTACAGCATATTACAGAGGCCAGATTGCAGTTACTGGTTTTTAGGTCTGTCTCCCCACCAGACAGTGGATACCAACTTTTAAAAAATGTGATACATTTGTTCATTTACCTTAGATTTCCCATGGGCCTACTTCACTTGGACAATATAGAAAAGATAGACTGAGGGTTCTGGGACACTCATGTCAGGGAAGCTCTAGCTGTAATGCTGTCTCTTCTCACGAGAGCTGGCTGAAAACTGCTATAATATATTAGACTTAGGATTTCTTTTCTTTTTTTTTTTTTTTAATAAATTTATTTATTTTTGGCTACATTGGGTCTTCGTTGCTGTGTGCAGGCTTTATCTAGTTGTGGCGAGCTGGGGCTACTCTTCATTATGGTGCACGAGCTTCTCATTGCGGTGGCTTCTCTTGTTGCAGAGCACGGGCTCTAGGCATGTGGGCTTCAGTAGTTGTGGCATGCGGGCTTAGTGGCTCCACGGCATGTGGGATCTTCCCGGACCAGGGCTCAAAACCATGTCCCCTGCATTGGCAGGCAGATTCTTAACCACTGCGCCACCAGGGAAGCCCATAGACTTAGGATTTCTTTAGGACCAGGCCTGGGCCTTAATCTGTATCCAAAGTACTTGAGACTGAGTAGGTATCTAGAAACATGTTGCTTGGTTGATTGGTTGGTTGGTTGGCTGCTTGGCTGGTTGGGTAGATGAGATAACATAGTATAGTATTGATACTATTTGAGTACCATATAGTGAGAATGCCTGCATCCCAGATTTGCAATTACACTTTTGACTTGACCTTAGGCAAGTTATCTTACCTCTCTGGGTGTGAGTTGCCCCAAGCATTAAGCATGGATAATATATCCACCTCAGAGCACTTTTTGTTTCAGCTCAGATTTATTGAGCGTCTGTTATACGCTAGACACTGTCATCACTGCTTTACATGGATTAACTCATTTAAACCTCCCTGTGAAGATAAATGAAATAAATCATGTAAACTGTATAGCATATAGTAAATGCTCATAAATGTTGGTTATTATAAAAGAGAAACAGCCTGGGTATAGCTATGAAATTCTGCCTCTAAAACACAGGTCTTAGGTTCCTAGTCTTGAGTTTTCTTTCTACAGGGTCCCCCTGTATTCCTTATTCCCCAGGAACTTGAGCCTTCTGTTGGGGCAGAAGGATGTATGATCTGGGTCTTAATAATTACTCCTCTGCTTAATGGTCGGTTTAGTGTTCCTGTCCCCAGACTTTGCCTGACTTGGATGAGTCCAGCCACTGTGGCCCCAGTGACTGAGTACAGACCCCTCCTGTGGGGGATTGGGATTCTTCAAAGACCCATTTCTCTGCTCATCCCAGAAACAAGGTGAGCTTTAACTTTTGCTCAGGTGCATGGTGCCAATGACAGAAGAAGCTCTTTAACTGGCCTTTATTTAAACTGACTTGCTGGCTTAACCAACCCTCTGTAAAACTGACTGATGCCCTGGCACTCTTTCTGATCGAGTCATGTAAGTGGGCTCAGCTGTCTTGGAGCCAGTTAGCTCCCAAGACCCTTGTGTCCTTTTCCCCTTTGCAGGCTGTTCTTGCTAAAGGCCAATCAACACTGGCGTTTAGCTTTAACTCTGAGTTTTGAGGGTTGATTCCTTCAGTCCTTTGAACAATGCTTTCCGACTGCTAAGCTGAGGCATGCTGATGTGCCCTGAGTGAGTTACAGTTGCGCTGAGCTGTTGATCCTTCCAGGTGGTCTGCTAGATAGGCAGCCAGAGTCCATGGGCAGTTTTTGCCTCTGGCCATGAATAAACTTGTCATTCCACTTTGATGTGCCATGTAAATGTTGTCATTTCTCACCTGTGTTGTACCCTGGAAAAATCGAGAATTATTATGTTTAGAGCATTCGTTATCAAATGTCTTTTAACTATGGAGCCACGATATATGAATCAGGTTAAAAGTGAATCTGATTGCTTAATACCACTCAACTGTAAGATGGTGAATTTTATGGTATGTGTATTTTACTACAATTTAAAAACTTCTTTTTTAATGAATCTGCTTTGAGTAAAATGACAGCTAGGCCCTGAAACCTTGGCATCCCTTTCAGCAGACTCTGAGGGCTTCAGGGAACACAGCTGAGAAAACACTGCTTTAGAGCAGGAATTGGAAGCCTCACTCTCCCCTTGGGCTCTGATGTCTGCAGTTAGTGCATAGCTCTGTGAAAGCCAGCCTTCAGCAACTCTGCAACGGGGCAGAGGGCCTCCTAGGCCTTCCCATGGGACGTGTTGACTCTTCCTAACAGTGTGTCCTCTGTTAACTACCTCGGGCACTCAGTGCCAATGTAACTCATCCCTGCCTTTCACTTTCCCAGCACATTGAAAAATCACCTGTCATAAACATATATAAATATGTACTGAGAAGGTTTTTCATCATCCTACTCTCTCTCTCTATATTTATCACCTAGCTAAAATATTCAGTCCTTTTGAAGGGTGTAAAATAAAAAGAAAACCTCTTCCTGCCCATTTTTAGTCCCACATCTCCCCAGGTAAAACCATTGCTGACAGTTATGTATTTTTTTAATGAGGTATAGTTGATTTACATTATTATATTAGTTTCAGGTGTACAACACAGTGATTCAAAATTTTTATAGATTATACTGTATTTAAATTTATTATAAAATATTGGCTACATTCCCTGTGCTGTACAATATCCTTGTAGCTTATTTATTTTATACATAGTAGTTCATATCTCTTAATCCCATACCCCCTAACTTGCCCCTCCCCACTGGTAACCACTAGTTTGTTTTCTATATCTGTGAGTATGTTTCTATTTTGCTATATACATTCGTTTTCTTTTTTAGATTCCACATATAAGTGATAACATACAGTGTTTGTCTTTCTCTGACTTCTTTCACTAAGCATAATACCCTCCAGGTCCATGCATGTTGCTGCAAATGGCAAAATTTCATTCTTTCCTATGGCTGAAGAGTATTGCATTGTATCTATGTGCCACATCTTCTTTATCCATTCATTTGTCGATGGACACTTAGGTTGCTTCTATATCTCAGCTATTGTAAATAGTGCTGCTATGAACATTGGGGTGCAGGTACCTTTTTGAATTAGTGTTTTTGTTTTCTGTGAATATATACCCAGGCGCGGAATTGCTGGGTCATATGGTAGTTCTATTTTTAGTTTTTTAAGGAACGTCCATACTGTTCTCCATAGTGGCTGCACCAATTTACATTCCCACCAACAGTGCACAAGGGTCCCCTTTTCTCCACACCCTCACCAGCATTTGCTATTTGTGGTCTTTTTGATGATGGCCATTCTGGCAGGTGTGAGGTGATATCTCATTGTGGTTTTGATTTGCATGTCTCTGATGATTGGTGATGGTGAGCAAATTTTGTATTTTTTGTGTCTGTGTATCCTTCCAGAAAAATCTTTGCACACAAAACCATCTAATCTGTAATATAAACAGGCCATTTTACACGTGTAATTTTACACTTTTCTCGTTTTACTTAATAGGATATCTTGGTAATTACTCCATATCATCACTTAGCATCCTATATCAAGCTTTAAAACAGCTGCATAGTATTCCATTGACTGGTTGTACCATACTTTATTTAATTACTCCTCTAATGATAATATTTAGGTTGCTTCCAGTGTGTCTGAAGAGCAAAGAATTTGAAACAATCTAAATGTTCAAGGAATTCATTAAATCAACTCTAGTGTATGATATATTATAGTGTAGTCTTTTAAAAATGATGTAAAAGCACATTCAATGCTATAACAAGTGTTCCCTATGTCTTTTTACAGGAAAAACGAGTTACAAATTAGTTTGAATAGTTGACTTCTGATGCTTAAAAAAATAGGAGCAGGCATGCATAAACCAGGTATGAAAGGATGTGCACTAAACTGTTAAAAAAGCTTCTCTCTAGGTGGTTGCAAAATAGGGTTTTAAGTCGTTTTCTCCATTTTGCTTATGCATATTTTCTAAATTCTCAAAAATAGATGTATATTGCTTCAATAATAGGAGAAATAATACAATAATGGTTACTTTCTTTAAGACAAGTTCACGTGCACCCTGTGCCACGGCAGCCACACTCTCCTGTCCCTACCGCGCTTATGGCATTCTACTTATGGTGGGGAAATAGCTGTAGGGGAGGAAAAATAATTTTCCCCCTACCCTTCTGGGAAGACATGTTGGGGACGGAGGTGGGACACAGGTGCCCAGCTTCACACACAGTTATCAGCAGCACACGCCTCACACTGAGGATCCAGCCAGGCAGTGTCTCCAAGAACTTTCTAGGTTCTTGGCTGAGATCGCTCCTCTAATAGAAGACATTGATGGGAGAAAAACAAACAGAAGTTTAATAACATGTATACCTCCTGTATATATGAGAGAGACCCAGGAAAACTGAGTAACTCTCCAAAATGGCCTAGGCCATCTCCTTAAATAGTCTCTCCAGCTGTCATTGCCTTCTTCATGGATAAGAGTTTCTAGAGGTTGGGTCATCCTCTTCCTGGTGCAAAGAGGGAGATACCCTTACAAATGGAGATTTCCTTTATAAACGTAAATGTCCCTCACAAAAGGGTAACTTCTATTCATTTTCAAAGCTTTTCCTGTGTCTGCTCTTTCCTAAAAATAGTCAGCTTAAAATAATCCTTATGCCAAAGATGCACATTTTCAGGTGACATATTCTGCTCCCCTTCACAACGAACCTGGGCCTTGCACTGTGTGAGCTCCCAGTCCAACCAGTGAGAGCAGGGAAGGCAGCTACCCCAGAGAAGCCTGAGACTAGTGTGGGGAAGTAGGAACTGACCACTCTTTGAGGCTCACACGTGGAGTGCTGAGGGGGACCAAGCAGAGGGAGCAACCCCTAAGGAGTGAAACAACAGTAGTCAGGGCAGGCAGGCTTCACAGAGGAAGTGGAAACTGGAAGAACAGTAGGATTTGCAAAGGTTAAGAGGAGGCGGGTGCGATTCCTTCAGGCCCTGGCAGTATTTGATAAGGCAGGAGCAGTAAGGTCTGCTGTTTTGTCACATCAGCTGATGGGTCGACTGGTCACCAAAGAGGTGTGGTGAGTGACTGAGATCATTTGCTTTGCAATCTGACACATGAGTTTAAATTTCAGCTCGGTCATTTACTGGATATTTGCCTAGGGAAGTTAACTTTTCCAAAGCCCGGTTTCCTTGTCTCTAAAATGGGAATTATAACAGTACCTACCTCATCAGGTTACTGTGAAGGTTAAGTGAAATAATGGATATAATATGACATAGCACAGTGCCTGACTGGCACATAGGAAAGGCTTAACATATGGCAGCTGTAATTATTAATCCAAATAAAGAAAACAAAATATGTCATAGTATTTAAAGATTTGACTTAATAATAATGAACTCATGTGAAAGAGATTCATAATTCTTAGAAGTAGATGGATTTTCTGAAGGTCTCTGAGGTGAGGTGGCAGAAAATTCTATAGCATATAGAACCCAAGCAGGTGTCTGAATTTCTAAGTGAGAGAAGAGAATCGTATATAGGATGGTGGTTAAAAATATTGGCTTTGGACTCAGGAAGACAGAGGTTCATGTTTCTGGCTCTGACATATGCACTGTGTAATGTTGGCCAAGTTCTGCTTTAATTCTAGGCCTCAGTTTCCTCATCTGAAAAATGGGAGTAATGACACTGTCTACCCCTAGGGTTGTTAATATTAGGATTCAATGAGATAACATGGGTGAATTGCTTAGTGCTTGGTACTCAATTTGTGCTCGGTTCATTCATTGAACAAATGTTTGTAGAGCACTTACAATGTGCTGAGCTTTCTGCTTAGGCACTGGGAATATATTGGTGAATGAGACAAATGGGGACCTTGCTTTTAAGTAAAGTTTTCAGTAAATGAGAACTACCATTATGGCTGCCATTACTGCTGTACAGATATTCCTCACTATCTAAAGTCTCACTATCTAGATATTCATTACAATAACTTAAAAAAATGTTTATCCCAAATTCACTATGCAAATTGAAAGCCCTCAGGTGAAAACGTTTGAGTTGCATGGGAGTCCCATCCAGAGGACATAGAATGTACCCCTCTCTGGATAGGACAGCATCTTGAGTTCCAACTGATTAAAAGCATTGTATATCATCACTATCATCTCCCCCACCATTTTCCTAAGAGTTTAGCCTTTCATGAGTCCCAGTATTTGCTTATTTCAAGTACCTGGGGGCACTATCAACCAAGGTCCACGTGGACCACATCTTGAGAATCTCTAACTTATTATTTCATTGTTTATTTATATTACAGTTTGTGTTCATTGGAGTTTAGGAAGAAAATATACTTTGTTTCTGAGGTTGTAAATTATTGCATCCCAAACATAAAAATACCTATTTATGAGTTTCTTAAGTGTTAAATAATTAGATATCAACATTTTAAATGCTTTATGTTACTAACACATACTTCATGGATGGATGTATATAGTTGTTTAAGAGTGTTTTAGTAATAATATTTAGGAAAATTGGTTGGGGTTTGTGGATGTTTTGTTATTTTCCCATTCAAAATAATGGAACATAGGGTTCCATTTTATGTTAATTCACTATATAACATATTCTCAGTAATGTTTTATATTTCAATATGCAGAGGCACCTGTACTAGAACCACTACTACAATATTACTTCCACTCACTACCTAGTGCTTGCGAACTAAGAATCTCTATCTACTGACTTCCACCAGCTACTGACCTCAGCATTACATTTCCAGTCTTTACAGAAGCTAATGTTGCCCTTTTCCTCTTCTTTATTTGAGTATGGTCATGTGGTTGGGGGTGGGGCCTCGTCCTCAAAGTAAAAGGCCGGAACCTTGTTGACCTTGTTGTGGCTGATGTCCAAGGAAGACTGCCTAAGGGTAAAGTGTACAACTTCAGTCACATCTTTTTGTGGCTCTGAAGCCAAGCCAGGAAGACAGTGATCCCCAGAGCCACGGCTGTTGGCAATGAGGAAGGAGACTTCACATGGAAAGGTGGCTAGGATGACCTTCTCCAGGGCACCAGCCGCTGCCTGCTGTGTGTGTATGCACGTGTGTTTGTCTAAGCATGTTGTCCCCTAGGGTACTGCAAAGGCACATGGTTGTTTTGGCAGGTATTGATAAGTACCTGAATGGGTAGATATAGAACAGAATTCTAGTTTTATTACTGATTAAAAATGTTTTTAAAGGACCTGTTCCTGGTGAAAGGACCAAGAGCATGTTCCTTAGTTGAAAGAGTTTAGGGGAACACTGTCTGCAGTATCTCCTGGGGATGTGGTCAACATATAAAAGGCTCCAAGTAGTCCTACAGTAAAGAAACTGATTACTCTTTGCATACCAGGATTTTCCCACACGCTTTTTCTTGGCTCACAGAAATCTTTTCTGTGTGGCAGCCCGCTGAACACTATTCCACAACACGTGTTTTGAGAAACCCTCTTGTATATTGTTGTAGAATGCAGTATAACAAATGCTAATGCACTTCCTGCCCCACCCGTTATCTCCCCACTCCCTCCTGCCCCATCTTTCCTTATGTTTCTCTCCTCCCACCCCATTCTTCTCTCCATTCCTATCTTTCTTCTCTTCCCTTCCATGTTTATTGACACATTATTAAGAGATCTGATCATCACCAAAAGCATTTCAGTAGTCCCCTTTGCATTGATACAATGCTGAGGGCTGTCAAAAGGTGAAAAACAAAATACTCTCTGCCCCTTCCACTCAGGAGCTGTCAGTAGCGCATAGATCTGGGCTGGGTGAATATGCAGCTTCTTATAACGTAAGTAATCTACATGTGAGCAAATGGCTGAACACATGGCATGTTCATGGAGGGGATGGGAGTACTCATAGTGAATTACAGCTACACCTTTATCAGTACCAACAACTTGCCAAACACAGCTCAGCAGGGAGAGAAGAAACAGTTGTTTTTCGCTGTATAATATATGCCATCGTACAGCCAGTGCTGTATTCTCAGAGGGACATTGTGCAATTTTCAGATTCTGCCACATGCTGCCTCCCTTGCGAAGCTACACAAGAATTAGCAGGTTTGGTTTCTAATGCCAGCTCAGCCGCGGACTTGCTGTGGGACCTGGAGCAAGCCACTTGGCCTCTCTGGGCCTCAGAGGAGGTTTCATTAGATGAGCTGGGAGTGGCCCTTCCCTTCCTGGTCTGATATTCTGTGATTGGTCTGACGGAGTTGCTGTCCCTTGGTGGTGGCTTGGGGTGAGGTGGGAGATGAAGAGGAGATACTTCCTCCCAAAACCTATTTCTGGTTTTGAAAAGTTCCTTCCCAAATGTCTCTTGTGAGGGGGGAGACTGACAGGTTTGTAAGTGGGAGCCAGTTGCTGGTGGGTGTTTGTGTGTCCATCTTGTTCCCCTCCCCCAAACTCCAGCACTGCTCTGTGCAATCAATATTGATTTTAAAGCACATTTGTTCATATGCCATTTACGTTCTGAGAGTAAGCTATGGTGTGCTAGTCAAGAGAACAACGTGTGATATTTACCTGGCACGGGAGATACCATGATCACAAAGAGAACGATGTGTAACAGTCGAATAACCATAGCAGTCACTTATCTAGAATTTAGACATAGGCAGAGCTCCAGGAGAACCTAACATGTATTATCTCGCTTTAAGCCTCACAACAATCCTGTAATGAATGTCAACTCGAATTATCCCCATTTTACAAGTAAGAAAACGAAGCCTTGGAAAGATTCCATGACCTGCCCAAAGTCACACAGGTAACTGGAGGAGCCAGCTTTCAAACCTAGCCAGGCTGACTCCAGAGCTCTTAACTAGTATGCTTTTCTTTTAACTGGATAAAACAGGTGCCCTGGGAAGTAATCAGTTATGGAGAGGGGAGGGATAGAAGGGGGGGAAACACAGCCCAGGCTGAGGGAGCCCCGGGCTGGCAAACGTTCTCTGTCACAAACTGGCTTTATGTAGAAGCATTGGATGCAGTGGTCTGCCACCTCTACTGGAAACTCTGTTCTCTGGGAGGCTGGTGGGAGCAAAGTGGAAGGGCTCTGCAGTGGCCACATCAGGAAGCTTTCCCAGTGCTGTCTGTACACATGACTGGCCAAGAGCCAAACCCTGAAAGATAACGAGCTTGTCCTTGGCACTTCCTATCCTCCTTTCAGGGCCCTTGTCCCTCCCTGCTCAGCATCTGTCGGGAACCTTGTGTGCGTATGCCCCCTCTGGGATCCCAGGTCCCTTCATGCTGGCACTCAACCCATCAACGTGCCATCCTCAATAGTTCCCTGTGCTCCAGATCTTTCCATCCTAATTCCTCCAGTTAAAAATCTCCCGATCCTACATCTGTCATTGACTAAGGTGATAATAGCAGTGGCTAACATTTATTAATCATTTTCTATGTGTGGGGCTCTGCTTTAGGCATTTCCATGCAGTATCTAACTTAATTCTTATAATCCTATGGGCAGGCAGTCTTATTGTGTCCATTTGACAGTGGAAGTCACTCAAGTTCAGAGAGTTTACTTGTCCAAGGTCAACCAATCAGTAAGTGGTGGAGAAAGACCCACACCCAGGTCTTTCTAACACCAAAACCCATGTCGTGTCCATGTCTGTTAGTCTATATTACCTCAGAAGTACTGTCAATAACCAGAATACCGTCTGCCTGGTTGGATGTTACTTTCCTATACAGGATATACATGATACAATTCCTCAAGATTGAAAAAAAAACCCTCATTTTTTTCTCCATTCCTTCCTTCAACTCATTTGATCCAAACTTAACACATTTTTCTATTTGCCTCCAGAGTTTACACTCACGTGTGATACTTTCTGTGCCCTAGCTTGGTTAATTCAAACTTTGAGTACTGCTAAGTTTTCTTAATCTTGCCCTGATACTCTTTCTGTTGCTCTTTCATATTTTTTTTTTCTCTCAAGAACTGCCTGGCATCTGCCCTCATAATTCTCTTACTGGCTTTTCCTCGTCGCCACTCACTCACAGGTGGAATTCATTTGCTGTCATGCTATTCTTGTGAGGCAGGCAGTACTATTGACATTGGCCCCATTTGATAGATGAGAAAACTGAGGCTCAAGTGGCTTAAGTGACTTGCTCCAGTTGGAAGGTCTTCCCTAGTACTATGAGGTAGAAGCAAAAGTAGGGGTTGAGAGTGCCTGAGATATATGGGGGCTTCTAAAATATAAATCTGACTTAAAATCACACCATTTTCTGGGTGTTTTCGCTAAAGCACCAGGACTTGAATGGGATAAGCTGGGTTAGAGGCCTCTAACGGGCCGCAAATCTGCTATTCAACTGAGTGAAGGTGAGTTTGATACTTTAGGCATCATTCAAATATAGCAAAGTAAATCGCCTGCCACTCTGAGACAAAGCCAGGATGAGACTTGGTAGTTTTTTAAAACAATGATCTTCTTATTCCTGGGCTGGATCATCCTGATACCCTAATGAATGCAAATGTCAAAGGAAAACACAAGGCTAACAAACATAGACGTTGGTGCTATGAAGAAAGAGCTGCTTTGGGTAAGACCCTACCTTTTTCTCAGTACTTAGCTTCACAATATTCTAGAAGTAGCAATTTTAGTTCTCCGAGTAGATAAAGGGCTAGTAAGTAGGAAATCTGAGAACAGGTCGGGCCTAGGAGAAAAAAGAGCATCTTTCATTTTCATCTGACCTTCCTGGTCAGATTTCTCCATTTAAGATTTTTTTTTTTTTTTTTTTTTGGTACACGGGCCTGTCACTATTGGGGCCTCTCCCGTCGCGGAGCACAGGCTCCGGACGCGCAGGCTCAGCAGCCATGGCTCAGCGGCCATGGCTCATGGGCCCAGCCGCTCCGCGGCATGTGGGACCTTCCCGGACCGGGGCACAAACCCGTGTCCCCTGCATCGGCAGGCGGACTCTCAACCACTGCACCACCAGGGAAGCCCTCCATTTAAGATTTTATTGGAATTCTCTCTATACATACTTGTCCTATTGCTTGGCAGGTAGTAGATGTTTGGTAAACAATGGCTGTCTAGGTGGATGAGTGGATTTGAGCAGCTGTTGTATGTTGATGGTCTGGATAATCATTCAATGTGCTAGCCTATGCTGTCCTTATCAGGGACACCATAGAGCCCATAGTGCCCAAACCCTAGACATAGTAAACCACTTCACATGGTATGGAAAGGCAGGAGGTTTAGGGTGATTCTAATAAACAAAAAATAAAACTTCCTCCTATTACTGAGTACCTTTCAAATAAGGACTTGGCTTCCTGTTGAAATGCAAATGCTCCTGAATGAGACGCAAAGTGTGGGCAAGAGAGCCTTCCCTGCCTGTGCTTCTCAGATTGACTTCAGAAGCAGGGAGACTCAAAGCAATAGGTTAAATAAGGCACATCTTCCTGGAGTGTCAATTTTTACTCCAAGATTTGAGGGAAGGGAAGTTAGGTAACTTTAGATTATTTAAACCATCATTTATATATTGAAGCAAGCATTAGTATCTGTATTAGTCAGCTAGGACTGCCGTAACAAAATACTATAGACTGGGTGGCTTCAACAGCAGAAATTTATTTCTCACAGCTACAGAGGCTGAGAAGTGCAAGATCAATGTGCTGGCCAGTTTGGTTCCCCAGTGAGGAACCTCTTCAAGGCTCACAGATGGCCACATATGTCCTCACATGGCAGAGGAAGAAAGCAAGCTCTCTTCTTATAAGGGTACTAATCCCACTGTAAGGGCCCCACCCTCATGAACTCATCCAACCCCATGTCCAAATATCACCACATTGGGCGGTTAGGGCTTCAACTTATGAATTTGGAGGGTGGGCACAATTCAGTCCATAGCAATATCTAGTAGGACAGACTGTTAAACTCATATATTTTTCTTTGTTTTACAATAAAACAGGAGACATCAAAATAATTCCAATCTTGCAACAAATCACTTTGGGCTATACCTCTGATGTCCTGGGGGATATTTTTTCCTTCTCCTCTGCCCAGGGGTGCTTGAGGTGAAGTTTAAGAACTGTCAGGGTTGCATAAGCTGCTCCAGTATGAATGGTGCCACTTGGAGTTGTGCTCAGAAGGAGCCTTAAGCCCTATGAAGCTGTTAGGAGTAGTTCATACCTGGATAGGAATGAAATATCTGAGAGGAAATTTTGGTGACCATGAGTAGAAGCAGATGTGATAAGGCTGAGAACAGGAGAACACTGAGGGAAAAGAAGGGGAAGAACTGAGAAGCTGTGGCCCTTGATCATTATCTTCCCCTGTTTTAATTTGTTTGGGGGAGGGCTGGCCTTCCTGGGACCTCTTTCCCATCTAATTCCCTGATAATTTCATAGGATGTCAGCTGTACTTCTAAGATGGCCCTCTGATGAGTCCTAGGGAAATAGGTTAATCACTAGATCCCAACAGGTTTTGTTTCTGGGACTGGGAGTGAGGGGTATTGGACAAGAATCCCAATGCAATACTCTTTAAACTTTCTACAAAGCACATGTGGCCAAGATCACTGAGACTCCCACCCCCACCCATATTCAGTAAGCAGTATCCAATAAGCACATATTTCTTCCTTTACTCCATGCAAGTCAGAATTAAATGCAACTTATTAAATGGTATCCTCCACTTACTAGTGTATTTAGGATTTCCTGGGTTTTGCTTTAAAATCTTCCTTGTAGGTGCTCTGGCCTGCCTAACTCATGCTACTTCCTTGATTTGTATAGTTTTCACGTTTACTTCCTTTCAGTCCCTTTACCCCATCCTCTACTTTCAGAGACACCTTCCCCTTTGGTACCGCCGTGCACTTAGAAAGGCCTCTTGCTCCCCTCAAAGTGTTTGCTCTGACTTTTCCAAGTTCAACCACTGTTTCTTATTAATTTCATTCACTAAAAGTAATTGACACAAGACCTATGGTATCCTGTCCACAACCAAGGCTACTTTAGTTCACTTGAAAGAACTGCTTCCTTTATAAAAATCCATTCATTCTCTTAGCAATAATATTAACAATAGCAACATTAGCCATCATTCAGTGAGCACTTGTGTTATGTTTCTTTTCACATTTAATCTTGCAAACAACCTTATGTGGCAGGTATTAGTGTTCTCATTTTAGAGTTGAGGAAACTGAGGCTCAGAAGAAATTTGCCCAAGGTTTCTGCTAGAAATAGTCCCCTATTCAAAACTACCTCTGCTGCTAACTTGGTACAGTGCCATTCCTTGGGTATGTAACTAAAACATTTATATTCCTGGGATAGGTAACCCATTAGCCTCTTTCCAGGCAGCAAAATGTCATCATTGAAAGCACAGGTCATGGCATTGGACAGATTTGGGTTTGAATTATGGCTCTGCTGGGTGACTTTGGGAAAGTCACTTTATCTCTCTTGATCTATTTCTTTTTCTGTAAAACAGGGACAATAATTCCCATGTAATAGAGTTATTATAAGAACTCAGTGAGATGGTATCCATAAAGTACTAACAGAGTAAGTTCAATAAATGACAGCTTGTCATTAAAAATCTAAGATTCAGATTGGAAATAATACAGATCCTGCCAAATAAGGAGTAGAGCTTGACTTCCAGCTGTTAAAGAAGTTAATGTATCTTGGAGAAAATACCTCAGAATTCCTGGGAGAACTTTGGAAAGATTTCACAGTTAAAGACTGTGTTCTTTCCCTTAAGGAATGAGGCACTATATTTAGAAAACAATTTGACCTGGTTTAAGAGGTCTTGCTCTATAATTTGAATAAAGCCCAGCTGTGTCATGGCCCCATCTATCACAGTGTTATGATCAAAGGAAAACAAGTCCCACGTCCAAACTAATCAAAGTACAGTTAAAATCTTCACAGCAAGCTCTTTCTAAAGTGCCAAAGACAGAGTACATTCATAAGGAACAGAAAGAGTTCTTCAAAAATCCCCTTTGCCATTTCCTGTACTCTCAGTTTTTTCCACACACCACAGCTGCGTCCAGGTCTCATTTCTCCCCAGCTGTGTCTCCCTAAACCTTTCTTACAAATGTAGCCCAAGGAGACACATGTCGTTCTCCCGACCCCCACCACTCTTCCCTAGATCAGCTCTTTATTTTGTAGTTCCACTTACCTAGATTCTACATCAACAAGGAGAGCTTAGAAGATGCACTCAGTGGCCTGACCACTGCCAGGGAATGTGAGTTTGTATGTGGGTAGGGGATGGAGGGGAGTGTAGATTAGGAGGTAGATTGCAAACCTTAGCATTTAATGGCTTCTAGATTTGTAGCAATTTAAGTCAATTGAAATTTTACACGTACTACTTAAGATATGGCTCCCTAGACTAAAAAGTACCTTTTTTTCTCTTTTGGATAGGAATTTAGCAATTAACAGATATAATACCAACCTTTGGGACTATTCTCGTTGGTAGCTATTTATGTTTTTTAGAAAAGAATGTATATATTTTCGTGAAAAATAATCTCAAAACCCAGTCGTGGTGGTTGGGGAAGATGATAAGATGGGCTTTGAGTGGTGACAAGTTTGGAAACCTCTGATTTGGTGCTCCCCACCATACACATGATCTCATGTAGTCCTCACAACACCCTGTGAGGTGGATGCCATTATTTCCATTCTGCAGGTGAAGAAACTGAGACTTATGGAAAGAAATGAAGTATGTTGCTTAATGTCACTCAGTTTACAAGCAATGAAGTTGGGGCTTGGTCCCAGAGCTGTATGACTCCAAAGTGGCAAGAGGAATAAAGCAAAGTTGCCCATATAGTTCCCTCACCCTCACACCCACACTTTTCTCTCTACCTCAATTCCCCGCCCCAATAAAGATGTTAAAAAAAAAAAAAAGAAAATGTATATCCAATCTGAGAGGAGTAGGCTGAAAATAGGTATGGTAATATGAAGGCCAAACCCAGTTATAGAGCTTGCAGATGACATAAGTCTGGCAAGAACTGGAGGAAGAGGAGGTTGATTAAGGTATGTAGGAACTAGCAAAGGTCATCCAAATGACAAAGTCATAAAGATGGATGCCACAATAACAATCATTTCTGTATCCACCACCTAGTGCAAGAAGTTAAACATTAACAATACATTTGAAATCCCTGTGTAACCCTACTGCCATTTTAGGAATAAAAACTATACTGCATTTGTCTTTTTCTATCATTCCCCTCCCCCCAAGAAAAAGATGGATGCCAATGGGAAATTTGAAAGTACCAAAGAGAGAGGGCAGCGAGGCCCAGTAGTAGGTGAATATTCTCAGCATTGAATTTAGAAAGGAAAGAGATACCAAAAGGAGAGTGAGCAGATTTTGAATGCCTTCCATACACCAAGCACTATAATATACTTAAGTAAAGCTTACATTATACTAATAGCTTATCTACATATTGCTTATCTCACGACAGTCCTGTGAGAAAGAAATTTATCATCATTTTACAGATTTGCATTCAACTCTCCAGACATACAAATGCCAATCACTGGCTAGGGTAAAGAAACTGAGATTTGGAGAGATTAGGTACCTTGTTAATCCCTGGTAGAGCCTTGAACCCAAGTCTAAGTAGTGCTAAAACCCACTTTCCAACACCACACTGGGAATTTCAGAAGTTGAGAAAATAAGAGAGAACCAATCAGGCAATTCCCAGCGCTAGTTTTCCTGAAGTTACATAGAACTCCCTAACACCATATGTAATCCTAGTGTGGGGACTTTTAGGCCCTGGTTGGCAGGAGCTCAACTCCTTTCACGGTTTTGTTGGTGGTTAGGATAAATACTGTGGAACAACAGAGATGCTGACACCTATAAAGTGGGCAAAAGGGACAAAGAAGTAGATGATTCAGTAGTGATGAGGAAGGTGATCCGGGTGGAGAGTATATAAGGGACTTCTGAGATTCTCGTGTTACTGAGAAATTGGTAGGTTGTGTATGTTGGAAATTTTATGAGCTTTGGCAACTGGACAGATTGTAAATGTGAAAATACTTAAAATGATACAGTTAGTTTAAAACTTATTACTCTTTCCATATGTGCTCTTTCATTGGAGCCTCACAAATTGTTCTTTTGTTTTCCTCATCAATGTGCTCTTTATAAATATAGGACATTATTACTGAGGAACCTGTCCCACCAGCCCAGTTTTTCTCACACTCTCCTACAAATTTTCAGGCCTTCCCAAGTTTTTCTCCTGTTCCAGGCGCACTCCACTTCTGACCAAGATCCTTAGGGTGATCTTGAAGGAGAGGAATCCTTGTTTCTTCTGTCTTCCTTGTACACCTTCAGACTCTTAATTCCATGTCCCCAAGATTCTGGGCTCTGCAGCTTTAAGAACATTTCTTTTTATCGTGAAACTTGGAAGTTGTAAAATAATCGTGGACTATCATCGGCTGTGATAAATGTTTTCCTGTTACATGGAAAGTAAATGTGGAGTGGCAGCCCTTACGGCAAAGCCTCCTGGGGAGAAGCCAGCAGGAAAACAGAAGACTTCCTTCTGCTGGGGTGAGAAAGCTCCGGAAGACAGGGCAGGAGTGGGGGCAGAGGTGATCAAGTCAGGGAGCTCTCACTTCAGGAACCAACTGACTAGGAGTCGAAAATGAAAATGGTGCACAGTAGGTCCAGCAGGCTCCTTTGGCCTAGATATCTCTTCAGGGAGTGCTGAAGAGAAGGTTATTAGTGAAGGGGCCAATGTGGAGCAGTTTGATCCATAAATGAAGTCCATGGTTTCCCTGAGTGGTTCAGGGCCTCTCAAATTCTTCCACCATGGTACCCTAAAGGGCAGAACCAGTAACCTTCCTCCCCCCTCCCCCCAGCCCTCCCCCACTACTACAGTCTACAAGACTTGGGACAAAGTACAAAGCCAGTCTCACGTAGAAAATTTATTTGAAGTCTGCTGTTTTCTTTTAAAAATTTATGTGAATCTGGTACTCTATCTCTTGTTTATTTCACTTTAATTTTATTACCCTTTAGCCTCCTACCCCCCTTCCCATTTGCTTCCCCCAACATAGGAACCATGCTCATGTGTTTTAGTGTATCTTTTTATCTGAATTATTCCAAAATGTATTGTTTTACGTGCATGCATTTTAATTCATGTAAATGGTATTTATCATATATCTCTTTTCAGTTCTTACATTTCTATTTCTCAGCACTGTGTATGTGAGAGCTTCCCATGCTCTTTGTATACATCTAACCTGATGCTACTCACGGAGGCATTACACTCCAGTGTGTATATCCACCACATTTTACCTGTCTACTTACCCAGAGATGAACACTCAGATAGCTGTCAACTCCCTACCTCCCCGGGCAGAGATGCAGGGAACATCTTTGTACATGTCCCCATATGGACCCATATGAAAATTTATTTGGGGTATATACCAAGAAGAGAATTGCTGGCCCACAGAGTATATGTGTTTTCTTCATTAGACTAAGTTCTGCCAGATTGTGCTCCAGAACGGCTGCACCAGCTTTGACTCTCACCAGCACTGGAGGAGAGGTTGTTCCTCTTTTCCTTCATCCCTTCCAACCTTTCAGCAGTATCCAAATTTCTGATTTTTGTCAGCCTGAAAGGTGTAAAGTGATAGTCCAGTGAATATTTTAATTTGCATATTTCTGACTATGAACGCTTCATGTTTATATTAAATGACCAATCCATAGTAAAGCTGCTACACCGAGAATCAAGAAGGGTCAAGTTGATCTTGTTTCCAGTTCCCCTCACGTACCCAGGATCTGCTCCCTGGGTTAGGCATATATCATTTGGGGGAGTACAGTTACTAGCTATGTCATCTTGAGAAAGTTGCCTTCTTTCTCTGGATCTCCATTTCCTCCTCTATAAAGGAAGATTGGACTAGATAATCGCACAGAGCCCTTCAAGGTCTAACATTTTGTGATTCAAGTGATGTCATCTTGAACCATCAAACACTGCATTACCCCTCTTCTGTATTAAATGCTCCCTCAACCAAAAACATCCATTCAGTTCATTTTTCTATGCAGTAGCAATTTACTCTCCACTAACTGTCCATTTCTTTCTCTCCCACTTCTCCCAACAAGGGAAGTAAACTGCCTCTTTACATTTTCTCACTAGCATGCGAACAGAATCATGCCAATTTGTTCCTGCTATTCTTTAGTCTCCTGCACAGCATTTGCCCAAATTGCAGACCTATCAAACTTGGCTGCCCCCAGTCAGAACAAGGGGAAGATTAAAAGATAGACTTGGGCTCAGCCACATGCCGCTGTAAATATGAAATGCAAAGGGGGCTAATAATATGACATTATAGTCTGACAATCACATGGTACTCATCATTCTTGGCACGAAATAAATGCTATTTATGCCCCTATTTTGCAAGGGGGTGAGAAGGAACAAGTCATTTCTAAACCTTCCCTGATTCGGGGAAAGAAAATAAATTTTAAAAAACTAAACAAAGTCTCTCAAAAATTCAGTAATGAAATATTGGGTCGAAGCATATGACACTGCACATTTTGTAGGTAAAAGCCAGTTAAATACCAGCAAATTCATATGGTTCAACCTAGTAGGTGTGGAATAGTCAAAATGCCTCTTAAAAATTCTGGAGGGGTCATTATCAATGACTTCATTAATACTACCCTCATCCTTTTCTAAGTAAGACCAACATATATTCTTTGACTCATAGACAGGGCATAAACAGAGCAAACTGTTGCTTTCTTGATGTTGAAAGACTGTAGTGGAGAAGAAAAGTCATCCTTCTTCTCCAGCTAGACCATGGGCTCTCCCTTTCCTAGAATATTTTGAGTATTTGCTGTCCATGTCACTCACTGTAGTCCTGCCCCCAGGGCTTGTTGTCTCAGGTAAATTTGTTTATCTAGTTCTTTAAAATTGAAGTATAGTTAATTTACAATGTTGTGCTAGTTTCAAGTGTACGGCAAAGTGATTCAGCTATACATATATATGTGTATTCTTTTTTAGATTCTTTTCCATTATAAGTTATTACAAAATATTGAGTATAGTTTCCTGTGTTACACAGTAGGACTTTGTTGTTTACCTATTTTATATATAGCAGTGTGTATCTTTTAATCCCAAACTCCTAATTTATCCCTCCCCCTCCTCTTTCCCTTTGGCAGCTGTAAGTTTGTGTCTGTGAGTCTGTTTCTGTTTTGTAAATAAGTTCATTTGTTTATCTAGTTTTAAAGCACCAGGCATGTCAAGGATTTGGGAGGAACTACTATTTGTTAAGTATGTGTCAGACATGGTACTCGGCATTTCACATACACCATCTATTCTAATCTTAACAAATGCCCGAGAAAATCACTTTTATATCCATTGTATAAATGAGGAGGTTCAGGCACAGAGGTTAAATAACTTGCTAAAGGCCACACAGCTAGTAAGAGGGAGCATTGAGGCTCATACTCAGGTTTGTCTGATTCCAAAGCTTATACTCTCTTCGATGTTTCATTTTGCTTTTTATCATGGTCTTGAATAATTTCTAACAACTTTATTTGTGAACAGTGCTTCAACAACGACATAGGAAGTTGCTAAAAGGCGAGAGCTCTTGTACCTGAATCAGCTGACCATCGGTGCCCATTGTAATTACATTCAGCTCTCATCTTACAAGTATTTATTGAGCATCTGTGTATGTCAAACAAAGCACCACCACCAACACTTCTACAAGCAACCCTCATTTACAAATAGCTTTTTGACTTGGGTTTCACTTTACCCCTACCCCCCAGGTTGCCTTCTGCCATGTATGCCAGAACCTATCACAATCTTTCTCAATCCTGTATATCAGAGACTTGGAACATGCTCTTACTCTCTCTGGAATATTCTTCCCCTCAGGCCAAATGTCACCTCATCATAGAGCCCTTCCTTAACCACCTGATCCAATGTAGAAGTCCCTGTCACTCCCTGTGTCCTATCCTTCTTTGTTTTTCTTCATTGCACTTATCACCATCAGATTTGTTTAATGTCTGTTTTGTTCAACATGTATTCCCAGCTATCTAGAACAATCCCTGGCACATAGTAGGTGTTCAATATTTGTTGAATGAATGAGGAAATAATTTCCACAGTTAAAGGAGATTACATGTACCTATGTTCATTATGCCATCATCATTTTGATGAGTGAAACAAAATATGTATGATTGGGTTATTACATAAAATTGGTAATAATAATGTCAGATTGCTTTTGTTAAGAGCTATTTTTTCCTTACTGAAGTACCTATCCTCCAGTTTCTGCTTATTCTTTATATGGCTTCTCATTTACCAGCTTCTCAAAGTAAGACACTTGAATTACATGGTATACTCATTATAGCTGATGGGATCTCAACATCTCCCCCCAACTCAGGCAATGTTACCTTAATTACTCTTTATAAAAGCTCACCTTTTAATATCTACAAAAGATATTTCTCTTTCAGAAACTTTCAAGCCCTGAGTTATTGATTACTGACAGCCAGATTTCATAACAACCTATAAATAGGGACCTGAATGAACTCAATACAGTTATAATCAGCCCAAGAACAAAAAATGAGAGGGGAGGGAGAGGGAGAGAAGATTCTAAAGTCTTCTTGGTTCTTCCAAAGGTCAGCACCATAGACCAACAGTGAGATTTCCTACGTGGGAGCTCAGGAAAGATCTACTGCAGGCTTGGTCTGAGCTAGGCATGCCCAGGACCTATGTGTAGGGCCTTTGTTGTGAGGGCAAGGATCTAAAAGTCAGATTTTGCAGCCAGATTCAACCTTCACAGACTAACAGTTTATTATAAGGATACCTAATCTTTGAATGTCTCTTCTGGCCCTAGTAGTGAGGAATATTGAAAGTCCTAGACTTTGTAAATTCTAGTTCTCTGCCCTCTTCATACGTGACCAAGTACCTGCTGTTTAGTCAGATAACGGATTCCCTTCCTTGTTCTCTCCCTTGCTTTTACTTCAACTTTTCTTCCTTGTCTTCAGTTGAAAGACAATTCAAAATTTCAACAGCATAGACAAGGTCAATGGACATACTGAAGTAGCTGTACACTGTGCCCTTTCCTTCATGTGTAGAATATTCTCCATGGTGATAGAAAGGTTAGGCAGCAAAACTTTAGGAAAAGCATTAAGTAATTTGCTTTCTGGGGAACAAAACGGTATCTTAGAGAGATAAACAGCAGATGTGATTAATGGTGGAGGTAGAGAAAAAGAAATAGTGAGGTGATTAGGGGCATAGAAGTGACCAAAAGCTGTTAGCTGGAATGTATCTGGAATTGGAGTTTAAGGAAGATATCTTCTTGGCTCTAACTACAGCTAGTATGTTTATTAACTATAAGCTTCAGCTTATGGCATCAAGCTTACATTAACACAATTGTCTTAAATTTCAGTTTTCTTACCCACCCCCTAAACTAGTATCAATGAAAATCAAATCTTCTCACATGTACTTGTCTTTAAACATCTCCAAATATTTAATTGCATAGGAAGGGATTTACCATTGTTCCTAAAAGAGAGTGGGAAGTAGTGGCATTAGTGCAGCCCAGGAAAGGTAATGGTTATTAGATACATTAAACAATCGAGGAAGCCTGAGGTTTCTATCAGAACAACATTCACCTCATTGTCCAAGTTTTGTAAGACCTATTTTCAAGGAGCTATTGCTTCTCTCTATGTACCATGATGACCATTTGCTGGATGGTATTTTCTGGGGTTATGGACTCACAAATTGAATAGGGAAGCTTCCCTAGATATAATGAAAAAAATAAAAATGATCTGTATGATTTGCCACTCACCTATTTCTTCTGAACCTCTTGCCTCCATATAGCATTTTATTAAAATATTAAAGGAAACTGACATTTACTGAATGCCTACAAAGAGAAAGGCATTGGGCTAACTACTTTTATATATGGTATCTTATTTAATTCTCCAGTAACTCTAGGAGTTACTATTAGGCCCATTTTGGAATGAGGAAACTCATGGACAGAGAGATTAGTCACTTGCTCAAAGTTAAACATGTAGGTAACATCAGAATTGGGAGTGAATCCAGGTATTTTGAGTCTAAATCCCACATATTGGTTTTCTTATACGCTTCCTTGCTAACCATGTGTTTCAATAAGAGTGAACATTTGAAATATTATTTAAATGAATAAAAGCTCCCTGCCACAATCAGAAAGTGTATCAAATTATCAATGACTATTTAATCCAACCATGCTTTATCTTCCAGGTTAGACTATAATACTTCTTCCAACCCTTAATTTTATGGGCATATGCAGGATTCTGAGGGACGGCCAGTAGTTTGAAATCAGAAGATCTTGAACGTATAGCTTTTTCCACCTAATAGCTTTGTGGCATTTGTAGTGACTAAATAAGTCTAAATTTGCTAGGTGAATTCTATATGAAGCTTCTTATTGTCTTCATAATCCCACCTCATCAAACTCATTCTTCCCCAACCGATTTCAATATCATACATCAAAGTAAAATAAGGACATAACATTTTCACTAATGACTTGCCTGAAGTTAAGCTGTTTTCAGTTTTTTGTTGTAGGAAGTTTCTAAGAATGATTATATATGTATTCCTATTTCCTAATACTAGAATCTTACAGTCTTATATAATTTATTTTTATTCTTATGATCTTTTCAGTTCACAAAGCAAAGCACATTCAAATAAGCTTTCTCATTTGACCCTTAAGCTAGCTGTGGTGAAAAGTTGATTTATCCAAGGTAACAGTCAGGTCCCCTGATTCTCAGTCTCTTGGTGTAGTTCTCCTACCACATGTCAGAAAATGAAGACTCTACAGGTAATGTTAGTGGATATATGTTGAGGGCTCACTATATATTATACTTGGCACTTTTTTCTTAGCAATTTATGTGTGGTATCTCATTTAATCCTCACATATGAGGTGCTTTCATCTTCCTTGTTTTAGAGGTAACAACTAAGGCACGGAGAGGATAGGTAACTTAATTATGATCACAGAGCAAATGAGCAGCAGTGGTTGGATTTCAACCCAGGGTGACTGATTATAGCACCCAAACTCTTAACCAGCATCTGCAACTATACCCCTAACACACTGAATGCTTACTAAGACAGAAAGGTATAATTAAACATTTTAGTAAGATTTTCTTATTGCCTGGTTTGATTTTCAAAATTAATTTTTAATTTGATTTGTTAATGTCTTTATATAGTTTTATATGTTATACATATAGATGCAATATATAATTTTATATTAATGTGATCATAATTTGCAGGTTTATTTTTCCCTGTTTCTTTTTGCTTAGTTCTGCCTTCTGTTGTTTCCTTTCCATCACATAACCCATGTTACCCTTAGAATATATTGTTCTGTGTTTTCTTATGCTCATACACACACACACACACACACACACACACACACACACACACACACACACACACACAGGACTTTGTCACTATTTAATGGGATCATATTGTACACACTTCTTTGCATCTTGCTTTTGTAAATCAAGAATACTTTTTGGAATTCTCTCCCAGTCATCTGGGATAACATTACCACATTAGTTTTAATTGCTCTATATTATTCTATGGAGTGGATATGTGATAATTTATTCAGCCTTCCCTATAGTAGGAGGAATTCTCTAATTTGTTTTTATTTTTGTCAGTTTGAACAATACTGCAATAAACATGCTTGTGCATACGCATTTATTACAACGGAATAAGCTATAAGGAATGGGACTGACTGCTGAGTTCAGTAACGTTTTCTTTTAATAGATGTCTCCAGATTGCTTTCCAAAATAGTTGTAACACTTCACATTTCCACCAGCAATATATGAGTATTATTGGTCTTTAAACTTTGCCAGTATGATGGATTTAAAGTACTACCTCATTTTTACTTTAATTTGCATGTCCCTGAATGCTAGTGAACTTTTTTGTCTTTATTCTTCTATGAATTGATTATTCATTACCTTTGCCCATTTTTCTATTTGGCATTTTTCTTCCAGTTTAAAAGAGCTCTTTGTTTATGGATAGTAATCTTCTGTCTTTCATCAGGAGTTTTAGTTTATGGTATTTTTGTTTATATTTTACTATATAGAAGTTTTAATTTTAAATGATCAAATGTGTCTATCTTTTGATCCAAAATTTTTAGATTTCTCATATACTCTATAGATTATAACATACAGTACCCTAGATTTCTCACAAGATTTTAATTGTATTATTATTTTTTTAATATCAAAGAAGTTTAATATGCTGCGATAAAATAAGCGCCCAGGAAAAGCTCATGGAATAGACGTCAATGTTAGAGAAATCCCTCCCACACATCATTTAGCTCCACACCCCATCCCTCAAAACCAAACCAGAAAATCTGAAACAACAAAGGAAATCCTTCCAAGCTTGGGTTTCAGTGAGGGCCCCTTTACCAATAACAAGAACACAGTTTCCTACATGGTCTAATAGGAAAGTAAAACACAGAAGCACAAAAAGTCCACAAGATGTCAATATTTAAGAGACTTGGTACATATTCAAAGTTAAAATAACTCCAACTTTTATAGCTATACATATTGTTTTAAAGCAACTTAATATATTTTAAATTTCATATATATACTCTCAAAGGTTCTTCAGCTGAGGTATGTAAACATTGTCTAATGAAAAATTTTCAGTGTTTCAAACCAACAAATTCACAGCGTACATTGAATTTTCATCCATAAAAAACACCGTATTTTCCTACACTCACTACCATAGTGGAAATCCAGGCCCAAGGGATACATGCTGATCATCCAGATTACCATTTGCAGTACTATTGTTGTTATTAATATTTTATTGAGATATAATTCACATTCCATAAAATTCTTTTAAACTGCACATATATAATGATTTCAAAGTTCATCTCTATTGTAGTTCATTTCTTTTCATGGCTGAATTAATTAATATTCCATTGCATGGATTTTGTTAATATATGTATACAAGTTTTTCTGTGAACATGTTTTCAATTTTTGTGGGTATATACCTAGAAGTAGAATTGCTGGGTCATATGGTAACTCTATGTTTAATGTTTTGAGGAATTGCAAAACTGTTTTCCAGAGAAGCAGGGTATGTGTCACCACCCACCAGCAGTGTATAAGGGTTCCAGTTTCTTCACATCTTTGTCAACATTTGTTATTGTCTGTCTTTTTGATAGGCACACCTAGTGGATGTGAAGTGGAATCTCATTACGACTTTGATTTGCATTTCCCTGAAGACAAATGATGTTGAGCATCTTTTCATGTATTTGTTGGCCATTTCTATATCTTCTTTGGATAAATGTCTGTTCAAATCCTTTGATGATTTTTAATTCTGTTATTTGTCTTTTTATTATTGAGTTCTTTTACCCCATCCCCCAGCCCCTAGTAACTACTTTTCTACTCCATTTCTATGAGTTTAACTTATTTTTTTTTTTTTAGATTCTACATATAAGTGATACCATGCAGTATTTTTCTTTCCCTATCTGGCTCATTTCAATTAGCATAATGCCCTCAAGGTCCATTCAGGTTGTCACAAATGGCAGGAATTCCTTCTTTCTTATGGATGAATAATTTACCATTGTATGTATGTGTGTGTGTGTGTGTGTATACATACATCACATTTTATTTATCCATTCATCTGTTGATGGACACACGTTGTTTCTATATCTTGGCTATTGTAAATAATGCTGCAGTGAACATGGGGGTGCAGATATCTCTTTGATATCTTGTACTGTATTCATTTCCTTTGGAAATATATGCAGAAGTGGGATTACTGGATCACATGGTAGTTCTATTTTTAATTTCTTGAGAAACCTCCACATTGTTTTTCATAGTGGCTGCACCAGTCTGCAGTCCCACTAACAGTGTACAAGGGTCCTCTTTTCTCCACATCCTCACCAGCATTTATCTCTTGTCTTTTTGATGATAGCCTTTCTAACAGGTAGGAGATGATATCTCGTTGTTGTTTTGATTTGCATTTCACTGATGATTAGTGATACTGAGCACCTTTTCATGTACCTAATAGCCATTTGTATGTCTTTTTTTTATTATTATTGTGTTTTAAGAGCTCTCTGTATATTCTGTATACTAGAATCTTATTAGACACATGATTTGTAAATACTTTTCCCATTCTATAGGTGGTTTTTTCACTTTCTTGATAGTAAGCTTTAATTTTGATGAAGTCCAATTTATCTAGTTTTTTTGTTGTTTTTGCATACTTTTGGTATCATAGCTAAGAAACCATTGCCAAATCCAAGGCACAAAAATTTACACCTATATTTCCTTCTAAGAGTTTTATCATTTTAGTGCTTGCATTTAGGTCTTTGAATCATTTTCAGTTAATTTCAGTATATGGTACAGAGTAGTTAATCTAAGTTCATTCTGCTACATGTGGATATCCAGTTGTCTCAGCACCATTTGTTGAAAAGACTAATCTTTCTTCCACTGAGTAGTCTTGGTATCCATGCCAAAATCAATTGATGATAAATGTTAGGGTTTACTTCTAGACTTTTCAAATATATTCCTTTTATTTGTATGTCTATCCTATGTCAAAACACAAAGTCTTAATCACTATAGATTTGTAGTAAGCTTTCATATACAGAAGTAGCTTTATAGTGAGTTCTCCAACTTTGTCCTTTTTCAAGATTGTTTTGGCTATTCTGGGTCTCATATGAATTTTAAGATCAGCTTGTCCATTTCTACAAAAACAAACAAAAAGGCTTTGAGAGGGACTGAGTTAAATCTGTAGATAAATTTAGTAGTATTGCCATCTTATTAATATAGTGTTCCAATCCATGAACATAGGCTATCTTCCCATTTATTTATATCTTCTTTAATTTCCTTGAACAGTGTTTTGTAATTTTCAGTGTACAAATCTTGTACTTCTTTGGTTAAATTTATTGCTAAATATTTTATTATTTTTGATGCCAGTGTAAATGGAATTGTTTTCTTAATTCCATTTTTGTGTTGCCTGTTTCTAGTGTATAAAAAACAATTGATTTTTGTGTGTTGATCTTGTATCTTGCAATTTTGCTGAATTCATTATTAGCTTTAATATTTGTGGATTCTTTAGGATTTTCTACATACAAGATGATGTCATCTGCAAATAGAAATAGTTTCACTTCTTCCTTTCCAATCTGGATACCTTTTATTTTTTTTTTACTTGTCTTATTATTCTGACTAGAACTTCCAGTACAATGTAGAATAGAAGTGATAGTGGACATCCGTGTCTTAGTCCTGTACTTAGGAGGAAAGTTTTCAGTCTTTCACCATTAAGTAGGATGTAAGCTGTGGGGTTTTTGTAGCTGGCATTTTTTTAGGTTGAAGAAGTTCCCTTCTATTTCTAGTTTGTTGAGTGTTGTTATCATGAAAAGATGTTGGATTTTTTTCAAATTTTTTTGTGTGTGTGCGCCTTTTGAAATGATCATGTGAGGTTTTACCTTTATTGTATTAACAAAGTATATTACATTGATTGATTTTCATATGTTGGACCAACCTTCCATATTTGAGATTAATGCAGCTTGGTCATGATGTATCAGAGTAATACTGGCCTAACAGAATAAGTTACGATGTGTTTTTTTTACGTTCTCTTTTTGGAGGGGCGGGGAAGAGCTTGTTTTAATTCGTTAAATCTTTGATAGAATTCAAAAGTGAAACCATCCAGTCCTAGGTTTTACTTTGTGGGAAATTTATTGATTGCTATTTCTATCTCTTTACTTGTTATTGGTATAGCCAGATATTCCATTTCTTCTTTATAGAGAGTTTCAGTAGTTGTGTCTTTCTAATAATTTGTTCATTTCATCTAGGTTATCTAATTTTTTGTTGTACAGTTGTTTGTAGATTTCCCTTATAATTCTCTTATTTCTTTACAGTTGGTAATAATGTCTTCTATTTAATTCCTGATTTTAATAACCTGAGTCTTCTCTCTTTTTGTCTTGGTCAATCTAGCTAAAGGTTTTTCAATATTTCATCTTTTCAAAGAACCAACTTTTGGTTTTGTTGATTATTGCTATTGTTTTTCTATTCTCTGTTCCTTTTTTTATGTTTTGTTTATAGTTAACTTCTCTCTGCCTGTGCTGGGTTTAATTAGTTCTTGTTTTCCTAGTTTTCTAAGGTAGAAGGTTAGGTTATTGATTTGTGATCTTACATTTTCTTTTTTAATATAGGCATTGATAGCTATAATTTTCCCTCTGAACACTCCTGCAGTTCTATACCAAAAGTTTTGGCATGTTGTGCTTTCATTTTCATTCATCTCAGATTAGCTTCTGATCTTCTTCGTGGTTTTTCCTGTTGTGGTCAGAAAATGTACTTTGTATGAGTTCACTCCTTTCAAATTTATTGAGATTAGTTTCATAGCCTAACATTTGGTCTAGCTTGGAGGATGTTCCATGTGCACTTGAGAAGACTGTGAATTCTGCTGTTGTTAGGTAGAGTGTTCTATAGATGTCTGTTAGTTCTACTGTAGTTGATTTACTGTGTTGTTCAAATACTCCTTCCTTGTTGATCTTCTGTCTAGTTGCTATACATTATTGAAAGTAGGTTATTGAAGTCTCCTAATTATTGCTCAGTTGTTTGTTTCTTCCTTCAGTTCTGTCAGTTTTTGCTTCATGAGTTTTGGCACTTTGTTAAGTGTGTATATATTTACAATTGTTATGGTTTTTGATGGATTAATCCTGTTATTATTATAAAATGTATTTTTGTCTATAGTAACCATTTTTGCCTTAAAGTCTGTTTGATATTTTATAGCCACTTTCCCTCTCTTTAATTACTGTTTTAATGGCATATCCTTTTTCCATCCTTTCACTCACAAACTGTGTGTGTCCTAAAATCTAAAGTATCTCTTATGATAGCATATAACTGGATATTTTTATCCATTATCCCAATTTCTGCCTCTAATTTGAGTGTTTAATCCATTAACATTTGATGTAATTATTAATAAAGCAGGATTCACATTTGCCATTTTGTGATTTGTTTTCTATATGACATATCTTTTTTGTTCCTATTTCCTCTATGAATACCCATTTTATGTTAAATTGATATTTTCTAATATATTATTTTAATTCCCTTGTCATTTATTTTAGCATATTTTTTGAGTTATTATCTTAGAGATTCCCCAGTTTTCTTAATTCACAAGAATTTTGTTTGGATTAATGCCAACTTAGCTTCAATTGTATGCAAAATTTTTTGAATACCATTTTTGTCAGATTTTAAAATTAAAGTTTTGCTGATATTATAAAATGAGTTGGAGAGCCTCCCATTGTTTTCTATGGCCTGGAATCATTTATGTAACATAGGACTATTTAATCTTTAAAGGTCATATAAAACTTGGTTGTAACCCCTGTTTCCTGGATGAAGTTATTTTCAATGGTAACACATTTACCTTTCTGATATTCCTCTCTGATAGTTGGTCTAGTCAAGTTTCTCACTTCTTTTTGGGTCAATTTTGGAAAGGTTTTCAATGTTGTGTCATAGAGTTTCATCATTTCTCTTCTCATGATTATGTTTATTTCTTATTCCTACACATGTCTATTTTGGTTCTCTCTCTCTCTCTCTCTCTTTTCCTGAAACAGAAACATCAAAAATTCATTTCCCCCACTCCCCAAAAAACACCTTTGGATTTATTTGCCCTTTCAATTTAGAAAGATTCATTCATTTCTTCCTGTTTTCTTAAACTTTATTTTTCTACATCTTGAAGATGATTAAATTTATTTTTTTTCTTCTTCTATGATGAAGACATTTAATACTACATATTTTCCTGTGACTATAGTTTTCAGTGTCTTATAAAT
The DNA here is from genome assembly GCF_964270905.1 of Leucopleurus acutus. Lineage (NCBI taxonomy): Eukaryota > Metazoa > Chordata > Mammalia > Artiodactyla > Delphinidae > Leucopleurus > Leucopleurus acutus. The sequence continues at coordinate 97,572,710 of NC_139148.1, forward strand.
TTTAGTATAAAGTGTTCTCCTTTCCATGCCTTTTAGGTATTTTTAAATTTCCTTTTATATCATCTTTGATCCAAGGGTTATCTAGGAATGTTTCTTAATTTAGTTTCCAAGTCACTAAGATTTTTATGCCCAAAATTTTATCTCTAATATTTTTGGATTATGATCAGAGACTTCAACCAATAAAATCCTTATTTTTTCATTGTTTTATGGTTTTGCTTGTGGCCAAGTACCTGATTAATTTTGTTAATGTTCTATGGACGTAACAAAGAGTGTATGTCCTCTGTTTGAGGAATGTAGGCTCCTATATATAGTTAATCAAGTTTGGTTGATTGTTTTCTTCTATTCCTCTATATTATTTTTTGTTTACTGGAGCAGTCTGATCTGAGAAAGGTGTATATGCTCTCCAACTACAATTTAATTTTATAACGTTTTCCTTTTATTTCTAATAGTTATTGTTTTGTGTAGTTTTGTATATACAAGCATGTGATTTTAAAAAAATCTTACATAGAGCTTGTGTTTGTTTATTTATTTATTTATTTTTGGCCGCACCGTGCTGCATGCGGGATCTTAGTTCCATGACCAGGGATCAAAGCCATGCCCCCTGCAGTGGAAGCATGAAGTTTTAACCGCTAGACAGCCAGGGAAGTCCCGGCAAGCATGTGATTTTTAGCATTACTTTAATATCCCTCTTATTCTCTTTTGTGCTTTAAACCTTACATTCACTTTGGTGTCATGATTGCCAGTTCTGCTTTTTCATTTTATCACTACCACCACTACCATTATAACTCCTAGATTTTGCTTAAATTATTTAGCACTTTTTGTTCTAAACTTGTGTTGCACAATATAGTAGCCACTAGCCACAAGCCGCATGTGACTATTTAAATTCAACATAATAAAAGTAAATAAAAATAAAAATTCAGTAACTCAGTTGTTCTAGTCACATACCAACTGCTCAATAGCCACACATGGCTAATGGCTACTGTATTGAACAGCACATATATGGAGCATTTCTCTCATCACAGGAAGTTCTATTAGATAGCACTGCTCTAGACCAGGGATTAGCAAACTTTCTGTAAAGGGCAAGGTAGTAAACATGTTAGGCTTGGCAGGCCTTGTTGTCTTTATTGCAGCTGTCCAGCTCTGCTTTTCATGTAAATCAGAGATAATACATAAATGAATGTGTATGGCTGTGTTCCAATAAAACTTTTTTTATGGGTACTAAAACTTAATTTCCTATAATTTTTACGTCATGAAATAGTCTTCTTTTGATATTTTTCAACAATCTAAGAATGTAAAATCATTCTTAGCTCACAGGCTATACAAAAATAGGTGGCAGGTCAGATTTGACATGTGGGCGGTAGTTTGCCAGCCCCTGCTCTAGACTCTTATAGAGTTTCTCTTAAAGTATGTCCCTTTTAGGTTGAGTCCTTATTAAACATCTTAAACATTCCCAGGCTATCTATCCTAATGTATGTATACCAATTCATCTCTTAATAATGACCATCTTCTGTTTCAACTTATTTACAGAATTGGATAGATGGAAAATTATTCTTTTTTATTCCAGAAAATGTTTTCTGTACTGCACTTGAACATCCTTCAGTGCTGTTATTTTTTATTTAAGTTTTTATCTGTCCCTTCCAGCAACTCTATTTCACTGAGCATATATTCAGTTTGTTCCGCTTGATCTTCCTCTCTCTAGCTGCTGGGTACCTGCGATGAGGTTGTTACTTTTTACTGTCATCCCTTTGGGATTCTGGTAGGCAGCATGTCCTATAGGTCAGCAGTCCTGTGGTGAATGCAAAGTGCTCTTTAACCCTGTAAGCCAGGAATAGAGAAGTAGGTAGGGAGTATGGAAGTGCTTACTGAGGCACTTGGAAGAATTCTCTTTCCTCTCTTGTTTTCTTCATACTCTCCTAGACTCAGGAGGAAAGGGAGGACTTGGATCACTTCTTCAGTTTCTTCTTGGAATTTTAGGAGGCAGGGTGACCTGCCAATCTCATGTAAGGCCAATATCGACCCTCTCCACAAGGATTCATAGCTTTGGAAAATCAAGATCTAGCAATTTACAGCCTTCACCTTAGGGGATCCATGATGCTGGTCTTCATACACTTATATAGTATTCGGGGGAGGGAGAAAGTCCTGTATCAACTTTCTCACTAGGACCTAACAAGGCCTTGCTAATACCCAGCTGCCCATGGTACCCATTTTGCCACGTACCCATATAGTACCTATTTTGCTCAGAAGAAGCATATAACTTGTAGTTAGGAATTGAGGAGAAAGGTGCTATATATTCAGTTCACCCTGTTTCCAGAATCCCCCTCTTCTAAAAATTAATTAAGCAGATCAGTTTGTTATCAGAACATATGTGTTTTACTGTAACACAGTCACTACACTCTAAATGAAATTTTTCTGTCTCAGGAACACAATTCGAAGTAATTAAATTAAACATGGCTAACAGAAAGTCAATTTATGTTGATAACTTAAGTGAAGATGAATTCAGATGTCCTATGAAATATATTACTTAACATCCTAATGCATATTGTACAACTCATCTGTTGATTTCATTAATTAATTTTTTGAATATAATAGAATGTTAGCTATTAGAAGTCATCTAGTCCAGTCTTATTTCTTTGGCAGATGAAGAAACTGAGACCTGAAGAGTTTAAGTGATTGTGATGGAGCCAAGAATATAAACCTCAATCCCACGGTTCCTATTGTAATGTCCTTTATATTATATCCCTCTGAGAATGAAAACTTCCGAGCTGTTTTAGCTAAATGAGTGAGCCTCAAAATCATTTGAAAATTAAAGATTTTTCAATAGAGTGATCCTGGTAATGGCAGGGAAGGGTTAATAGGACTGTCTATTCTATTATCATTTTAGATTTTAAAGAATATAGCTCCTTCCTCCGAGATATGTTTCCTATGTCATGATTGTAGATAATTATCTATAAATCAATCAATAAATCAATATATAAATATAAACCAATTTATGTATATGAGAGACGGTCTAGGAGCTGAAAAGGTACAAAATATACAACATAACCACCAGGCAGCCAAACAACTACAGTGAGGCAAAGGGATAAAATATTGGTGGAGCCTAGAAGCTGGATCTGTGCCCAGCTCACCCTTCTTCCATGAAGCTCTCTTCGATTTGCCTCTGCTGGAAGTAAGCAGTGAGATCTTCTGGTGTCCCGTATGGCTTATCACTGCCTCCCCCATCAGCTATGGGCGTGTGTACTCACCTTATCTTCCTGGCTCTTTGGGGGCAGGGCTGTCCTTATCTGTACAGCTCCAGTGACAGGAATATAAGGGGTGCTCAACAAATGTCTGTCGAATGCATAAATGGGATTTAATTCCTGATTTTGCCTGGAAGCAGGTCCCACCTGTGGACACATAGAAAGTATTCAATGAACATGTGTGTAATAAAAATATATATATATATATATATATATGTGGCATGGCTCTTAAGAGAGCTTATATTCGAATTGAGGGTCAATATTATGAAAGAAAAAATATATCTAGTGTAAGACTTCATACTAAGTAACATATGAGTATTCTAGATACTCAGAAATCTTGAAAGAGAGAAAGACCTCTGTGGGTTGAAGACATCAAAGGCTTCATGGGAGCAATAGAGTTTGAAGTCATCTTCGAAGGAAGAATATGATTCATAGCTAGGATAACTATATAATATGTTGTCCAAACCAGGACACTTAGTGAAAGAAGTCACCTTTAATTATTATATCAGGATAATATGTATAAACTGAGATTGTCTGAGGTAAATGTGGACAAACGTTCTCCATATTCATAAAAGGAGAAAGGGGAGCTCAGGGCATTCTAAATGAAGGGGATAGTTTAAAGGAAAAGACAAAGATAAGGATGAACTGGGTGTGTTCTAGATAAAAAAAAAAAGTTCGTATAAGGCACAAGTAAGAAAGAAGATTGAAAAGGGCCTTGAATGCAAGGCTTAGGAGCTTGATTTTATTCCATGAAAATAAGAACCATTTAAGCAAAGGAAATATTCAAAATATTTAACAATCAGCATGGCATGGGCCCTAACGATGAGAAGAGTAAGGACATAGCAGTGCATACCAGCTGAATAGCAGTTGTGCATTTAAGATGTGGAGGCAAGAGAGTGACATGATGAAGTTGGTGTCTCAGAAAAATGAATGTGACAGGGATGTGTAGGATCAATGAGGAAGAGAGCAGGGACCAGCAAATGTGTTTTGTGAATGGCCGGGTAGTATATCTTTTAGACCATATGATCTCTGTTGCAACTATTCAACTCTGTCATTGTAGTCTGAAATCAGCATTAGTTCATACGTAAACAAATAAGTGTGGCTGTATGTGAATAGAATTTCATTTACAGAAATGGAGAGCAGCATGGATCTTGTCTGTGGGCTGTAGTTTGCCAACCTGTGAACTGTAGGTAGAGAGACTGGTTAAATGACAGTTGCAACATCTCAGGCCCTTAGCCTGGGCTAGGGTTGTAATAGAGGGAATCAAAATTAAAAATATATACATATTCAAAATCAAAAAATATTAAATAGTTATATGGATAATTTAGGTAAAAATCCATCTTTAGCAGTCTGAAAGAGCCAAATAATTCAGGATAAAGTGTTTTCACCTGTATTATCCAGATCACTTCTCCCCTTTGCTTTCTGTCCATGAACATAGTCCTAACCTTCAGAAAGTATGTGCCTGTTCACATACCAAAGGGATTGAATGAATAAAAGCAACCAATGAACTCACTTAAACAGATGCCATATCCCAAGTTTGACTAAAAGTTTCACTAAACTGCATTATGAATCCACTGAAGATTATGAAGAGATAGCTACAAACCGAATGAATCATATGTTGAGGGATTATCAAGTACCAAAAATTAGCCAGAGAAGATGGAAGAACTGAGACGCTAGAGCACCTTTGAAACAAAGACTCAGGGGAATAGTAATTCAGTCTTCTTGAGGGGGACAGAAAACTTTTAGGATATTAGTAAAGAAGCAAATAAGAGCATTTTAAATGGCCTTAATTGAGCATTGTGTTATATGAATTGAAATAAAGTACACACTGATTTCTTAAATACTTGATGTGGGCATTTAGAGAGCAGAAAGAGACACTATTATTGAGATGTGATTGTGTGCAAAAAATGCAATTGTCCAATGACAGCCATGTGTAGCTGATAGAGTTAGGGGTAGGAGGAAGGGGTGACACAGTAGACTCTGGCAATAAAAGAAGTTTACTGATCATCTCTATCTAACCTGTATCCCCTGGAAATCTAAAACTGTCTGCTAAGAAGTTAGAATGTCAAATCCCTATCCAGTGGTTTAGTCAGTGGTCAGGCAAAAGGTTAAGGAAATGTCAATGAAATTATACCATCGTGGTACTAGAATTTCTGGTCAGTTTGGTCAGGTCCCTCAAATTGCTTGTCTTTTTGTGAGTGGGGCTGAGGGATGAAACTGCAATTTTTTGTTGTTTTTGCTAAAATTCACCAGGTTGATTTCGTTAAATTGGCCGACCATGCAATCAGTTTGGTAATTGGGTAATTTGGTGGCCTATATAGACACAACCTGCATTACTTGCTATTCTGACTGCGTTGTTTAGAGGAGGAAAAGACTGGAAGAAATTGTTAACATAAAAAAGGAGCTCCCTTATACCAGTTCCTTATAGGATACCAAATATGCTATCACCAACAGGGACAAAATGGATAAAAATGACTTACAGTTCACAAGATGCAAATATAGAGGGTCAGATGAGTAATCTTAAAACTGAAAGGGGAGGGCATTGGAGGAAGATGGAAAGAAGACAGTAAAGTTTTGATACAGTTCTTCGCACACTCTCTAAGTAATGTTTCTCTTCCTATACCCTACCTATTCCCTCCTGGCCTTGGCAGATGACAAGCTGATACATTAAATGACACGGTGTCAGTGACTATTAATAGCTTTAATGTACTCCTTCTCCAGAGAGTATTTGCATTTTAAGAGGGGACCCTGGAGGCCCAATATAAAAGGACACATCTCTAATAGGAAAAGTGTCTAGCATAGTGGTTAGCCTGAAGGGAATTTGGGGACTCATGGGGGGTAAATATACCTAGTGCTCCTCAAATTATCCCATGTTGGCAGGCACCTACTCTTACTGAATACAATAATGGAATGGAATAATGGAATCATAGGATCTACCATATTAGAGGCAGCAGTATGGGTTAAAAATATCTAATCCCGCTATTCTCAACTCTGGGTGCATACTAGAATCATTTGGGGGTCTTTAAACAATAAAATGTCTGGCACCCATGTCCACAGATTGTGACTTTATTGCTCTGGAGTGAAGCCTAGCCATTGGCATTTTCAAAAAACTTCCCAGGAAATTTTTATGTGCAAAGTATTTTAAAAACCTTCCACCCAATCCTATACTGGTAGAGTTGGAAGAGCCCTTATAAGTCATAAAGACCAATTATCTACCTCTTGACAATCTTGTCAAATGACTGCTAGCTTCTGCTTGCACATCTCCAGGGAAAGAATTCCTCCAAGACGTTACCCATCTCTGAACATGATTTCCCCATCAGCTACAGCCAAGATACTCTTCTGGGAAGCAAGAGAAACTATGCAAATGTCTCTGTTTTCTAAGGCCAATGACATACCCCAATCCTTTGGAACCAGGACTCAAACCAATTCAAAACTAATCCCATAACAAAAGCACGGTTACCAGAAAAGACAGAGAGAGTGCTTTAACATCAGGAGGTCCAATGAAAAAAGTACTTTCATGTCTGCCTATTCTCACCCTGCAGGGGAAATGGTTATTAAAAGGATTAAAAATGGGTAGTGGCTTAGAACAGTGTCTTCCAAACCATCTGTAGACAAACCATTTTTTATTTATTTTTTATTTATTTATATTTTTGCGGTACGTGGGCCTCTCACTGTTGTGGCCTCTCCCGTTGCGGGGCACAGGCTTCCGGGCGCGCAGGCTCAGCGGCCATGGCTCACGGGCCCAGCCGCTCCGCGGCATGTGGGATCTTCCCGGACCGGGGCACGAACCCGCGTCCCCTGCATCGGCAGGCGGACTCTCAACCACTGCGCCACCAGGGAAGCCTGACAAACCATTTTTTAAAATGCTTTGTGCCCATTTCTTCTCCCTTTCCTTCTCTAATGGCAACAGTTGGTGCTTAACTTTTGATACCCGTAGCCTGTTTTCCTTTCTTATTATCCCTCATTTTTGGAGATTTTGATAGAGAATTTAAATTGTTTACTTTTCTATAGTGGTGTCTTTTACAGTGTATTCTGTAGCACACTAGCACCATGGAATGTTTACAAGCATTTATTGAAACAAATGTTTCCATAGTCAAATTATATTAAGAAATGCTGGATTCAACAAAGTTAAAACTGATTTCCTATTGCAGCACTTTTCAGAGAATTTATTATGCTCGTATGCATTATGAATCTCTGAGAGGAAATTGTAGCACTTCCCAAATTTGACCATGAGAATCTTTTAAAGTGAAGAATCTCAGGACTAGTGTATTGCAGAACAATCTTTAGGACAGATGAAGTGGTCATCATTGAAATCTAGGCCGAGGAATACTAGTTTGGAAAGCATGGTCAGAGGTGGTAGGAAAACTGGTGATGAGAGGTACCTTGTTCCTTTGCTTATGTTTTGTATCCAAACCTTCCCTATTTTCAAGTTTTCCCTTTAACTGGAAACCTTCTTCAGCCCCTCTAGCCAATACTGATTTCTAACTTTTCTTCCTTGAACTCCTACACGTTTACCTACTATGGTAATCTAGTCCTCAGTATTAAGAAAATGAGTATCCTTTCCTCTCAAGTTGTTTCATTTTTCTTTTTTTTTAACACCTTTATTGGAGTATAATTGCTTTACAATTGTGTGTTAGTTTCTGCTTCATAACAAAGTGAATCAGCTATACATATACATATATCCCCATATCTCCTCCCTCTTGCGTCTCCCTTCCACCCTCCCTATCCCACCCCTCTAGGTGGTCACAAAGCACCGAGCTGATCTCCCTGTGCTATGTGACTGCTTCCCACTAGCTATCTATTTTCCATTTGGTAGTGTATATATGTCCATGCCACTCTCTCACTTCGTCCCGGCTTACCCTTCCCTATCCCCATGTCCTCAAGTCCATTCTCTATATCTATGTCTTTATTCTTGTCCTGCCCCTAGGTTCTTCAGAACCATTTTTTTTCCTTTGTTTAGATTCCATATATACGTGTTAGCATACGGTATTTGTTTTTCTCTTTCTGACTTATTTCAGTCTGTATGACAGTCTCTAGGTCCATACACCTCACTACAAATAACTCAATTTCATTTCTTTTTATGGCCAAGTAATATTCCATTGTATATATGTGCCGCATCTTCTTTATCCATTCATCTGTCGGTGGACACTTAGGTTGCTTCCATGTCCTGGCTATTGTAAATAGTGCTGCAATGAACACTGTGGTACATGACTCTTTTTGAATTATAGTTTTTTCAGGGTATATGCCCAGTAGTGGGATTGCTGGGTCGTACGGTAGTTCTATTTATAGTTTTTTAAGGAACCTCCATAGTGTTCTCCATAGTGGCTGTATCAGTTTACATTCCCACCAGCAGTGCAAGAGGGTTCCCTTTTCACCACACCCTCTCCAGCATTTATTGTTTGTAGATTTTTTGATGATGGCCATTCTGACTGGTGTGAGGTGATACCTCATTGTAGTTTTGATTTGCATTTCTCTAATGATTAGTGATTTTGATCATCCTTTCATATGTTTGTTAGCAATCTGTATATCTTCTTTGAAGAAATGTCTATTTAGGTCTTCTGCCCATTTTTTGATTGGGTTGTTTGTTTTTTGATATTGAGCTTCATGAGCTGCTCGTAAATTTTGGAGATTAATCCTTTGTCAGTTGCTTCATTTGCAAATATTTTCTTCTATTCTGAGGGTTGTCTTTTTGTCTTGTTTATGGTTTCCTTTGCTGTGCAAAAGCTTTTAAGTTTCATTAGGTGCCATTTGTTTATTTTGGGTTTTATTTCCATCTCTCTAGGAGGTGGGTCCAAAAGGATCTAGCTCTGATTTATGTCATAGAGTGTTCTGCCTATGTTTTCCTCTAAGAGGTTGCTAGCTTCTGGCCTTACTTTAAGTCTTTAATTAATTTTGAGTTTATTTTTGTGTATGGTGTTAGGGAGTGTTCTAATTTCATTCTTTTACATGTAGCTGTCCAGTTTTCCCAGCACCACTTATTGAAGAGGCTGTCTTTTCTCCTTTGTATATTCTGGCCTCTTTTATCAAAAATAAGGTGACCATATGTGCATGGGTTTATCTCTGGGCTTTCTATCCTGTTCCATTGATCTATATTTCTGGTTTTCTGCCAGTACCATACTGTTTGATTACTGTAGCTTTGTAGTATAGTCAGAAGTCAGGGAGTCTGATTCCTCCAGCTCCGTTTTTCTTTCTCAAGATTGCTTTGGCTATTCGGGGTCTTTTGTGTTTCCATACAAATTGTGAAATTTTTTGTTCTAATTCTGTGAAAAATGCCATTGGTAGTTTGAGAAGGATTGCATTGAATCTGTAGATTGCTTTGGGTAGTATAGTCATTTTCACAATGTTGATTCTTCCAATCCAAGAACATGGTATATGTCTCCATCTATTTGTATTGTCTTTAATTACTTTCATCAGTGTCTTATAGTTTTCTGCCTACAAGTTTTTGTCTCCTTAGGTAGGTTTATTCCTAGGTATTTTATTCTTATTTTTGCAATGGTAAATGGGAGTGTTTCCTTAATTTCTCTTTCAGATTTTTCATCATTAGTGTATAGGAATGCCAGAGATTTCTGTGCATTAATTTTGTATCCTGCTACTTTACCAAATTAATTGATTGCCTCTAGTAGTTTTCTGGTAGCCTCTTTAGGATTCTCTATGTATAGTATCATGTCATCTGCAGACAGTGACAGATTTACTTCTTTTGCAATTTGGATTCCTTTTTTTTCTTTTTCTTCTTTGATTGCTGTGGCTAAAACTTCTAAAACTATGTTGAATAATAGTGGTGAGAGTGGACAACCTTGTCCTGTTCCTGATATTAGAGGAAATGGTTTCAGTTTTTCACCACTGAGAACAATGTTGGCTGTGGGTTTGTCATATATTATTTATTATGTTGAGTAGGTTCCCTCTTTGCCTATTTTCTGGAGGGTTTTTATCATAACTGGGTGTTGATTTTGTTGAAAGCTTTTTCTTCATCTATTGAGATTATCATATGGTTTTTATCCTTCAGTTTGCTAATGTGGTGTATCACATTGAGTGATTTGCGTATATTAAAGAATACTTGCATTCCTGGCATAAACCCCACTTGATCATGGTGTGTGATCCTTTTAATGTGCTGTTGGATTCTGTTTGTTAGTATTTTGTTGAGGAGTTTTTGCATCTTTTCTCATCAGTGATATTGGCCTGTAGTTTTCTTTTTTTGTGACATCTTTGTCTGGTTTTGGTATCAGGGTGATGGTGGCCTCGTAGAATGAGTTTGGGCGTGTTCCTCCCTCTGCTGTATTTTGGAAGAGTTTGAGAAGGATAGGTGTTGACTCTTCTCTAAATATTTGATAGAATTCGCCTGTGAAGCCATCAGGTCTTGGGCTTTTGTTTGTTGGAAGATTTTAAATCATGGTTTCAATTTCAGTGCTAGTCTGTTTATATTATCTATTTCTTCCTGGTTCAGTCTCGGAAGGTTGTGTTTTCTAAGAATTTGGCCATTTCTTCCAGGTTTTCCATTTTATTGGCATAGAGTTGCTTGTAGTAATCTCTCATGGTCCTTTGTATTTCTGCAGTGTCAGTTGTTACTTCTCCTTTTTCATTTCTCAGTCTATTGATTTGAGTCTTCTACCTTTTTTTATTGATGAGTCTGGCTAATGGTTTATCCATTATGTTTATATTCTCAAAGCACCAGATTTTAGTTTTATTGATCTTTGCTATTGTTTCCTTCATTTCTTTTTCATTTATTTCTGATCTTATCTTTATGATTTCTTTCCTTCTGCTAACTTTGGGGCTTTTTGATTCTTCTTTCTCTAAGTGCTTTAGGTGTAAGGTTAGGTTGTTTATTTGAGTTGTTTCTTGTTTCTTTTTTGTTTTGTTTTGTTTTGTTTGCGATACACGGGCCTCTTACTGTTGTGGCCTCTCCCGTTGTGGAGCACAGGCTCTGGATGCGCAGGCTCAGCGGCCATGGCTCACAGGCCCAGCCACCGCGCAGCGTGTGGGATCTTCCCAGACCGGGGCCCGAGCCCATGTCCCATGCTTCGGCAGGTGGACTCTCAATCACTGCGCCACCAGGGAAGCCCTGTTTCTTGTTTCTTGAGGTAGGGTTGTATTGCTATAAATCTCCCTCTTAGAACTGCTTTTGCGGCATCCCATAGGTTTTGGGTCGTCGTGTTTTCATTGTCATTTATTTCTAGGTATTTTTTGATTTCCTCTTTGATTTCTTCAGTGATCTCTTTGTTATTTAGCAGTGTATTGTTTAGCTTCCATGTGTTTGTATTTTTTATAGGTTTTTACCTGTAATTGATATCTAGTCTCATAGTGTTGTGGGTGGAAAAGTTACCTGATACGATTTCAACTTTCTTAAATGTACCAAGGCTTGATTTGTGACCCAAGATATGATCTACCCTGGAAAACGTTCCATGAGCACTTGAGAAGAAAGTGTATTCTGTTGTTTTTGGATGGAATGTCCTATAAATATCAATTAACTCCATCTTGTTTAATGTATCATTTAAAGCTTGTGTTTCCTTACTTATTTTCATTTTGGATCATCTGTCCATTGGTGAAAGTGGGTTGTTAAAGTCCCATACTGTGATCGTGTTACTGTCAGTTTCCCCTTTTATGGCTGTTAGCATTTGCCTTATGTATTGAGGTGCTCCTATGTTGGGTAATATGTTGGGCATAAATATTTACAATTGTTATATCTTCTTCTTGTATTAATCCCTTGATCATTATGTAGTGTCCTCTTTGTCTCTTGTGGAAGTCTTTATTTTAAAGTCTCTTTTGTCTGATACGAGTATTGCTACTCCAGCTTTCTTATGATTTCCATTTGCATGGAATATCTTTTTCCATCCCCTCATTTTCAGTCTGTATGTGTCCCTAGGTATGAAGTGGGTCTCTTGTAGACAGCATATATACAGGTCTTGTTTTTGTATCCATTCAGCCAGTCTATGACTTTTGGTTGTAGCATTTAATCCATTTACATTTAAGGTAATTATTGATATGTATGTTCCTATTACCATTTGCTTAATTGTTTTGTGCTTGTTTTTCTAGGTCTTTTCCTTCTCTTGTTTTTCCTGCCTAGAGAAGTTCCTTTAGCATTTGTTGTAAAGGTAGTTTGGTGGTGCTGAATTCTCTTAGCTTTTGCTTGTTTACAAAGGTTTTAATTTCTCCATCAAATCTGAATGAGATCCCTGCTGGGTAGAGTAATCTTGGTTGTAAGATTTTCCCTTTCATCACTGTAAATATGTCCTGCCACTGTCTTCTGGCTTGCAGAGTTTCTGTTGAAAGGTCAGCTGTTAACCTTATGGGGCTTCCCTTGTATGCTATTTGTTGTTTTTCCCTTGCTGCTTTTAATATTTTTTCCTTGTATTTAATTTTGGGTAGTTTGATTAATATTTGTCTTGACATGTTTCTCCTTGGGTTTATCCTGTATGGGACTCTCTGTGCTTCCTGGACTTGATTGACTATTTCCTTTCCCTTATTAGGGATGTTTTCAACTATAATCTCTTCAAATATATTCTCAGTCCCTTCCTTTTTCTCTTCTTCTTCTGGGACCCATATAATTAGAACGTTGGTGCATTTAATGTTGTCCCAGGGGTCTCTGAGACTGTCCTCAATTCTTTTCATTCTTTTTTCTTTTTTCTGCTCTGTGGTAGTTATTTCCACTGTTTTATCTTCCAGGTCACTTATTCGTTCTTCTGCCTCAGTTATTCTGCTATTGATTCCTTCTAGAGAATTTTAAATTTCATTTATTGTGTTGTTCATCATTGTTTGTTTGCTGTTTAGTTCTTCTCGGTGCTTGTTAAATGTTTCTTGTTTTTTCTCCATTCTATTTCCAAGATTTTGGATCATCTTTACTATCATTACTCTGATTTCTTTTTCAGGTAGAATGCCTATTGCCTCTTCATTTGTTTGGCCTGGTGAGGTTTTACCTTGCTCCTTCATCTGCTGTGTGTTTCTCTGTCCTGTCATTTTGCTTAACTTAACTGTGTTTGGGGTCTCCTTTTTGCAGGCTGCCAGTTCGTAGTTCCCGTTGTTTTTGGTGTCCGCCCCCAGTGGCTAAGGTTGGTTCAGTGTGTTGTGTAGGCTTCCTGGTGGAGGGGACTGGTGCCTGTGTTCTGGTGGATGAGGCTGGATCTTGTCTTTCTGGTGGGCCAGACTGCATCCAGTGGTGTGTTTTAGGGTGTCTGTGAACTTATTATGATTTTAGGCAGCCTCTCTGCTAATGGGTGGGGTTGTGTTCCTGTCTTGCTAGATGTTTGGTATAGGGTGTCCAGCACTGCAGCTTGCCGGTCATTGAGTGGAGCTGGGTCTTAGCATTGAGATGGAGATCTCTGAGTGAGCTTTTGCCGTTTGATATTATGTGGAGCAGAGAGGTCTCTGGTGGACCAGTGTCCTGTACTCAGTTCTCCCACCTCAGAGGCACAGGCCTGACACCTGGCCGGAGCACTAAGGCGCTGTCAGCCACAAGGCTCAGAAGAAAAGGGAGAGGAAAAAAAGAAAGAAAGAAAAAAATAATAAAATAAAGTTATTAAAAGAAAAAAATAATTAAAAATAAAAAACTGAAAAGTCATAAAAAATGAAAGATAGCAACCAAAGCAGTAAAGAAATGCACCAAGGATAACATGCACTAAATACTATACCCCCCCAAAAAAATGGACAGACAGAACGCTAGGGAATATGCTAAAAGCAAAGCTATACAGACAAAATCACACAAAGAAGCATACATGTAAACAGTCACAAAAAGAGAAAAAGGGAAATATATAAATATATATAAAAGGGAAGAAAGCATCCAAATCAGTGAAAAAATCTGCCAAGGATAATAAACTGTAAATACTAAACTACGATAAACATAAAACCAGAAACAAATGCAGAAAGCAAACCCCAAGTCTACAGTTGCTCCCAAAGTCCACCGCCTCAATTTTGTGATGATTCGTTGTCTATTCAGGTATTCCAGAGATGCAGGGTACATCAAGTTGATTGTGGAGATTTAATCCGCTGCTTCTGAGGCTGCTGGGAGAGATTTCCCTTTCTCTTCTTTGTTCCCACAGCTCCTGGGGTTCAGCTTTGGATTTGGACCCGCCTCTGCATGTAGGTTGCCCTCTGGCGTCTGTTCTTCGCTCAGACAGGACAGGGTTAAAGGAGCGGCTGATTTTGGGGCTCTGGCTCACTCAGGCCGGGGGGAGGGAGGGGTACGGGGTGTGGGTGAGCCTGCAGCGGCAGAGGCCAGCATGATGTTGTACCAGCCTGAGGCACGCCGTGTGTTCTCCCGGGGAAGTTGTCCCTGGATCATGGGACCCTGGCAGTGGTGGGCTGCAGAAGCTCCCAGGAGGGGAGGTGTGGGAAGTGACCTGTGCTTGCACACAGGCTTCTTGGTGGCTGCAGCAGCAGCCTTAGTGTTTCATGCCCATCTCTGGTGTCCGTGCTGGTAGCCGCGGTCACGCCCTTCTCTGGAGCTCATTTAGGTGGTGCTCTGAATCCCCTCTCCTCGTGCACCCCAAAACAATGGTCTCTTGCCGCTTCGGCAGCTCCAGACTTTTTCCTAGACTCCCTCCCTGCCAGCTGTGGTGCACTAGCCCCCTTCAGGCTGTGTTCTCGCCGCCAACCCCATTCCTCTCCCTGAGATCTGACCTCCGAAGCCGGAGCCTCAGCTCCCAGCCCCCGCCCACCCCGGCGGGTGAGCAGACAAGCCTCTCGCTCTCCTCCATAGCCCCAAAGCTCTCCCCCCGCCACCCCCCATCTCTGCCAGTGAAGGGGCTTCCTAATGTGTGGAAACTTTTCCTCCTTCACAGCTCCCTCCCAGAGATGCAGGTCCCATCCCTATTCTTTTTTCTCTGTTTTTTCTTTTTTCTTTTGCCCTACCCAGGTACATGGGGGAGTTTCTTGCCTTTTGGGAAGTCTGAGGTCTTCTGCCAGCATTCAGTAGGTGTTCTGTAGGAGTTGTTCTACATGTAGATGTATTTCTGATGTATTTGTGGGGAGGAAGTTGATCTCCACGTCTTACTCCTCTGCCATCTTGAAGGTCTCCCTTGTTTTATTTTTCTTAAAAAAAAAGATAAGCTCTTTTAGAGAACAACGGCACATTCTTCTTTCGTGTGTTCCGCTGTGATTAGCCCAATGCTAGCCTTAACAGTTCTTAAATTATTTAAACTAATGTTTACTGAACATCTACAATATGCCAGGCTTGAAAGTTAGTGTTTTTTTGTACCTTAAAACTGTATTTCATTGTCATCCACACAACCAAACTCCTCAATTAATCCACATTCCACCACTCTACCAACCCCACCTCCCCTCACCCTGAAACCAACCTCTTATACCAAGGATTTATATGATTTGAACTGTACAAAAGCACTGTTTGATGATTTTTGGCCGCAAAAATGGAAATCTCTATTTTCATTTTGTTTTAAGTAACCATGGAAAAGTATACTGCATTCTCAGCCCTGCCTCCTACCCTTCTCTTCTGTCCATTGCCGGCTAGTGATTGCTGATGGTCCCAGTGATTATCTGAATCCTCTCACCCTCAATCAACAAGTAGAGCTTCTATGGAAGTCAGTGCTACAACTCTAAGGGCACTCTGGACTGTGTAGGGTTCTTACTGCGCTCTTCTTTTCCCTCACCAAGACTACTAATATCTGGCCAGCCCCTCTCCAAGGACTGGTTGTCACATTATTGTGTTGATCTGCTTCTGATCCAGATCCTGAGTTCCTGTGTTCAGTTCCCTGCTGTTCTGCAACTGTTTGTTCATCTCTGTCTTGAATCCCCAATCCAGACCTGTCTTTGTACACTCAGACTCTATGCTGCCCTCCTGCTTACAGTTAGTTTTCTGGGCGTGATCCCTGACCCAGACTCTTAACCTATGCTGGGCCTCCAACTCATCTGGATCTCTCTGATTATTACTGTCAACCCACATCCTGTAATTTAGAACTTTGCTTATGCTCTTTCTGTTTCTTCTGATCCCCTGGATACTATTCCCAGCTTCATCCTTATGATTTACTTTGATGTGTGAACCAAGTCCCCATTGGGCCTCTACTCAGACTATTAGCCACAGACTCACCAGTCCAACTTGATCCCTAGTTCTGGTTCTTCTTTGATTGTCTTATTTTTCAATAATCCTTGACCCAGGCATGGCAGTCATTAGACTTTTTTGAAAAGCAAGACAATAATTTAACCACTTTATAAAGTTTTCCAACATTATATTTTACATAAGGATATTTAATGAAATAGGAAAAATGTTCATGGTATATTCTTGACATTATAAAAGTCATGATCTAAAACCTTGTATATAGTATCATTCCATATTTTTTTAATGCATGTGTCACATACACACACATACCCATGAATGCTTGCATAGAAAAGAGACTGAAAGACTATATATAAAAATGTCGACAGTGGTTTTGTTTGAATGATAGGGTAACCAATACATGTTCTTTTGCCTTTTTCTCTATTTTCCAAGTAATCTATAATGAGCATTTTGTATTTTTGTACTTAAAAAATACATTATTTTTAAACAAAATTTTCTAACAAAAGTGTTAAAACTATAGTTATCATCTTAATGTTTGATCACTGTGGCCAAAAGCATGCTCCTCCAACCTGTAATCTTACATGGTATTCCTTGTGTGGCCCAGCATGTATCAGGCTACCACTATCTTCAACTTCTTCTATAAGCACACTTCTCCCAGGGAGATGGTGGCAAGGAGCCAGTGATGAGGGAAGGACATCCAGGAAGGGAAGAGAAATCTTAGCAATGGACTCAAATGCTTTTCTTCCTGTGCAGAGAGAAAGGTCATACCGTTGTGATGTCCTCTGTTTTAATGGGATGGGCATGACGTAAAAGTGCTTGAAATTCGAGCCACTCTTTGTGGCTGCTGTGGAGGGGTTTAGGGGTGAAAATACCCCTCTTAGTATGAAACATAGATTGATGTCTTCTGTGAAGCAGCAGAGACCATTTGGCAATCACAGTGGAAGAGTAGGCTTACTGAAAACTAGTAATGTGTACAAAATTCTGAGGTATGCAGTGAGCAGGTGATACAGAGTGAAACTGTGTCTCTTAAACTATAGTCAGGAGACACAAGATGTAAACCCATATTAGGGGTCATATATAGAAATAGCCAGTAAGTAATAATTAATATCAAGGAGCTTTGTGAGCATGAAAACCTATATAAACTCAAGGGAGTTGCTACCAGTAGACTTTTTAGTGCAGTGGTTCTCACAGACTTCAGTGGGGATCTGAACCTCCAATGGGCTAGAAAACATTCAGGTTCCCAGAATTCCTTTTCAGAGATTGTCCTTCAGAAGGTTTAAGGTAGAGCCCAGAAACCTATGTTTGTGTGATTTTTATGCCTGTTGTCTATGGACTGCGCCCTGAGAAAGCATGGTATAGTGGTTAAGAACCTGGAAGCTGGAGACAGAAAAAAACCTGTTTGAATTGTGGCTCTGCCATTTACTAGCTGTGTGACCATGGGCAAGTTACCTAAAAACTCTGAGCCTGTTTCTTCGTCTTCAAATACAGATGACAAGAACCTACTTCATAGAGTGCCAGAGAGGAGTGCAATCATTCATGAAAAGCTGCTAGTACAAGGAAGCAATCAAAAACTTTTAGCTACCACGACCAACCACCACTATCACCACTGTTAAGGTGTATGGTAAATGTTAAAAGGTGGCAAAGATACTATATGCTATAGGTATTGGAAGAGGTGAGAGATCACGTCTTTCCAGAATGGTCAAGGAACTCTTCACCAGGAAGATGCAACTTGAACTGAGCCTTGAAAAGATAAGAAAGAGTTGACCAGGTGGGGCTAAGAGAAGATGCACAAGAAGAGAGTAGAAGTCAAACTTCACCTGCTCCCTAACTGTTCCAAGGTCTAGGCCTGGAGAAAAGCAGACCACATAGTCCTGATAGATCTAGATACAGTCAAGACAAAATCCTGGGCAAATCTGTAGTTGAGGTGAGATGGGGAACAGGAACTCTGAGACCTTCTATTCCTTTGACTGGAAATTGTCTCTAGGACCAATTGGACTATTTAGGCAGACCTGAAAGTAAAATTCTGTGCTATATAACTGAGTGGTTCATTACTCCCTAAATAAAAAGCCGTAGAATCTGACCTCCTTTGAGATGTTTTCACCCTAATGGTGTGGTGGGGTCACAGGGTTCGTCTAACTCTTAGCTTTGCTGCTAACCAGCTGTGGGACTTATGGACAGCTTCTTAGCCAATCTTCAAACTATTTCCTCAAGTGCAAACTATGGCTGTAATATCTGTCATGATTTTGTACTTTTGAGTTTACAGGTTTGGCATCTAAGGCTCTTTTCTCCCCTAATTATTCTCCTGTAATTAGGGTAATTTTGTAGCATACTCCTGGATTCATATGGTCTCATGAACTAAATTCTAAAGCATATGTTTTATATGATATACAGATAGGAACCAGGAAATGTTTTGAGACGTTTACTTTTTGATCAATATATAACTTACCTGCATTCTAAATATAATCTTACAGAGCAGGCATAAACAAACAATCAACATGTAGGGACACTTTGGTATGTCTCTCACTAGTTGATATTAAGCTGTTTTTTGTTGTTGTTGTTAAGTCCTAGTCTTATGTTTTTATTAAAATGCTCCATGTCTGATTGGACATGGTTCCACAATTAGTTCAGGAGCTAGGATTTTGTTGGTTGACTCGTGATTGATTCCTTTAGCAGTTAGGACTTCTCTTCCTCTCTCCTTGATGAGTAATATAATTATCATGCTTTGATTGTTAAAATTAATTAAAGGGATGACTTTAGTTTGTGTTTTTAGTGTTCCAGATCAGTTAGGTGGTCCCTGCTATTCCTTTAGTCTCCTTTTCCCTGTTTTTCCCACAAGACAAAAAGCAAAAATCCACAAGCAAACAAGCAGACAATCCAAAAAGACTCGGAGAAAGGACAGACCACATAGCTTTCTCTCTCCTCATAGTAAAATAAACCTATCATGACTGGAGTGTTGCCATCAGAAAGTGGTACTTTTCCCCTCTTCAGACAGACCCTGAATTTGAATGTACTGTGTTCCTAGAGACTGTGTCTTAATGTCCCATATGGCAAAATCCTGTCTCCACATGTGCCAACATCTGACTGTATGAGCTGTTGCCTTTTTCCTGTTTGGTCACAGACAGAAACCAAGGAACAATTGGGTAAAGGCAATTAGAAGTGAAGTTAGTGTCCTGAATAAATAGTATGGTGGAGAGTTTGGGAATATAAGGACAGTTAAAAACTCCCTGTGTTGTTTTTAAATGCTATTATTATTGATAACAATAGCTAATATATAATGCTTGTTACTGCCAGACACTTTTATAATATCTTTAAATACATTTACTTGTTTAATCCTCACAGCAATCCTATTAGTAAGTACTATTGTTGTCCCCATTTTAGAAATGAGGAGACGGAGGCATAAGATGGTTGAATGACTGGCTCAAAGTAACAGCTGAACAAGGCACAGGTAGCAACACTGAGAGTAATTAAAGGGATTAGATCTGAACACAGGAAGTCTGGCTCCAGAGTCCATGTGCTTAAATACTACACTATTTTTTTTACAAAAAGAAATTACATTCAGTTTAAACGTTTAGATACAATGAACTATAAAGGATGTATAATGGGTTTTGATATCAGCTTGTAGTTTTCCTTCTCTAGAGAAGGAGTGTGACTTCATCTGTTCTGTGTGCCTGACATTACTCTAGCCGCTCTCTTAACTTCATAAGGATGCCCTCTTTCTGCTTCAGGATTCATAATCAAGTGGCTTAACCTGTTAAAAATGGAGCTTACAGCCTTTAGAAAGAAAGAGCTCCCCCCTTCTATTTTTTTTTAATTCAAGCAAAGAAAGTGACTGGCTAATCAAGGAGAACTTTGTTGTGTTGTGGAATAGATGTCCAGGAAAGGGAAGACAGGTGATTTTTAAAAAATTCATCAGTTAAAGGGATAGAAGATAGTGGCTTAGAGTTCAAGCTAAACTCATTCCCATTGCTCTGGCAACTACCTTTGCAGCACCATGGGCAACTGTGGAATTGTTCCACACCTCTCTTAGGCCAGCAGTTTTATCTCTTAGATAGGGCAGTAGACTAAGGTATACATAGCTTGCTACCTGAAGCTTTCTTTCCAGAAGTCTACAGATGCTGAGAAGGTGGTACTGAGAGGGGAGTTAACTTGAGAAAGTTTTGGCTCATGGCCTCTCAAGAGGATGCAGTTGCATTGGGGAGGCAGCAAGCATTATGCTGGGAAGCTTAGACTGGAGTCAGGTTGCTTAGGTTTGACACCAGACTCTACTACACAGTGGCTTCATCGTGGTGGGCTATTTGCATAGCCCAAATTTGCCTTGAGTTTCTCAGCAGTAAAATGGTGATGGCCACATAATAGTACCTAACCTACTGCACTGCTTTGTTTTGAAGATAAATGGATTAATAGTTGTACAATTTTTATATGCCTGTCACACAATTAGTGCCATGTGTTTATTAAAATAGAAATAGGGCCCCATAAAGTTGGTTTCTACACTTGCTTATTACTCAATTTTTGTTTGGTACTTAAAGAGTTGTCTTTCTTCACTGATAAAAGTGAAAATCTTTGTGTCTCTCTGACATTGCAAATGATGCTGTTTAGTGCTTTTAAGGAGGGAAACCTTTTTCTCAGCATTTTCTTCCTGCAGTGGTAATGGATGACTTGGATACAACAGCATTTTACTCTGGTAACTGTTCTAGCTAGAAAACTGTCTCTTGTTTTCAACTTCCATTTATAAATCCAAACTTGTGTCAGAACAAAAGCGAGATAATAAATGTGAAAGCACTTTAAAAAGTTAAGAGGGCCTGAGATTCTGTGCTAAAAAGCCTCTTTGAAATTGACTCTTTGGGATGACCAGTTTTCAAGGGTACCTTGTCCAGAAATAAAATTTGAGCACTTAAGACTAAGGATAATACTAATAATAACACGAATAATGAACACTTACTGAGTGTTGTGAAATAAAATTCATACTTTATGGCAAGACAAGAAAAATTTAAACATAAAACTTTTTCTCTGCCATTTGGCCTCCCCTCTCCCCCCTACTGCGCATTATGTTATCTGCATTATGTATTGACCAAACCTCGCCCATTAGCAGAAATACCTGCTTAACCATAAAGAACAACATTCTCCTAGCATCAACAAAACAACTCCTTAAAATATAGCATTTCTTCTTGATCTTGTAAGGGGTCACATGTCCCACCAGGATGACGCTTAGATCTGGATCATATAAACTGTCAATAATACATCATTTAATGTACAGCCTTCTGTCTCCAAAAACTTCTATAACTGTGCCTTGACGTCTAACAGGAGGAAGAGTTCTCAGAGCTTTCTGAGATGCTCTTCCAGGTTATAATCCTCAAATTTGGCTTGAATAAAATTTTCCATTTCTTTTTTAGATCAACTGATTAATTTTTCATCAACAGTCCTCACAGTGTGCCAGGAACCATGCTAATGTATCACATGCAGTATTTCATGTAAATGCTTCTTGGTGCTACTGCTTCTGCTGTTGTGTCTCTGAGAACTGGTTTATTCCTTTTCTTCATCTAGAAGGAAACAACTAAGACTTCACAAGAGGAAATCAAGTTGGGTTTTATTTTTCTGACAATGAGGGGAAAAATATTCACTTCCTCCTTCTCTGCCTCTAAGTTGTTTTTAACAGCGCTTTGAATTATTAATTCCTTATGTAACCTTGTTAGAGCAGGCATTTTTAAGGACAACAAACTTATTTTAATGACAAAGGAAAAGCATCGTCCTCAAAGAAAAGGAAGTGATGCTCAAAGAAGGGAGAGAACAAAAGGAAAGGAGGGAGGAAGGAGTGGTGAGGAAGAGAAGACAACCCTGCACCCAAATGATTAGAATCACAGGCTAGAAAATAATATCACCAATATATAGGACATCTATACTTTCTGTCTCTCTCTCTCTCCTCATTTTGAGTCATGAAGAGAGAGAGGCAGGGAGGTACGTAGGGAGGGAGAGAGAGAGAGAGAGAGAGAGAGAGAGAGAGAGAGAGAGAGAGAAACTAACTTCTTTTCAGGTCAAAGAGAAAGACTAGAAGCTTTCTTTCATGCCAACCAAAGTCACCCTTTTAAGGTTCTTGCTACTTCTCCAAGAACTGAGCTTCTGGGGAATCTTATATACACTGTTAAAAAAGAGACAACAGGCTCAAAATAGTCACTTATGCTAAGCCCCACATCACCGACCAAGACTTAATACCTAACTTAATTACAGTTTCAGCCTCCCCTAGGAATGGAATGAATCTTAAACCAGTCAATCTGGAATGACCTGGTCAGTACTAGTGAGGTAATCTTCCTGATAAACCCCTGTCATCTCCTAAAGGAAGGTGACCCTGCCACAAATAATCAGCTCTTTGCTAATGTAACTTCCTTGTCCTGCCCCCTTCTGCCTATAAAAGTCTTTCATTTTGTACAGCTCTTTGAAGGTCCCTTCTATCTGCTAGACGGGATGCTGCCCAATTCATGAATCACTGAATAAAGCAATAAGATCTTTAAAATTTACTCAGTTGAATTTTTTTTGACAACACTAAACACTCTCATTATTTCCAAACAGTCTCTCACTGGCCCCATGGGCCACTTCAGAAAAGAATTTAAGAGAAACAGTGAGCAAGATGCAGCCAGGACCCCATTATGTTTAGTTTTTTCCTGCACTGGGGTGGAATTATTCTACCCCAGTATGGTGGGTACTTGTGTAGTAGCCTGGAGGATGACCTTGAACTAGTTGGGGAACCAGAATTCCATAGAAGGTGACTGCCTGCTTTGCCAAAACTTTGTGATCCCATCCTGCCAGGTATCTCTAGGTCTTTTTTTTTATCCCCAGGAGCATTTTGGCCTGCTTATATTCTATACAGCTGGAGAACAGACTAGGAACAGAATAATACCATGTTTTAGGGCATTCATTTTCAAGTTTAAATTTACATCATGCAGGACAATGAGAATCATCTGTTCTCCCTTAAATCTCCAGTATAATCCCCTAAACCATTTAAAACTAGCTGGGAAGGTGCCCATCAAATGAGAACTGGATCTACATGTTGCTGTTACCACAGTAGCCTTCTGAATACACACAGAGTTCATTTATTGATATGCAGAGTGCTCACTGATGTGTACACAGAGAGTAATTGAGATGATAATTTAAACATTGTTATAAACACTTGTGGGGGAGATCTTCCCTAGCTCCATGCACAGGGAAGCCAGTCCACAGATTTCAGGCTTTAAATTGAGTCAGGGAATTGAGACCTAGCAGACAGTCTTCTTCATGTTCAAAATTCATGCTCCAGAGCAAACCATGGTCTTCTGCTTTTAGCCATAATTCCTCTAGTCCAGGTAATAAACTTTGTAATAAACTTTCCTCATCCTTTGGCATAGCGCTGGGATCTGTGATTGTAAGGTCCAGTTGGCTGTATAGGATAGAAGCCCACTCAGGCTAGTTTAAATCACAAAGGTCCATTATATTGGAAGGATAAATGTGGGGCATGGTTCTAGGAGGAGTGACATGAAGAAAACACCATGTTGTTTGTAGAAAATCATCAGGCAGCTCTATCTTCCTTTTTTTTTTTTTTTCCTTCGTGCCATATGGTTTCTTCTTTGTGTATATTTGCTCTATTCTTCCATTTTATCTTTGCAGATTAGCTTTCTCTATTGATTCATATTTTCTATGTTTTCCCATAACTATGGCTTGTAAGTGACTTTGTCTTGCCATGGCACCAACTCTGACCCAACTCAAGATGACCTTAGCTAATTCGTTCAGTCACTGTGTCCAAATGATTGTCTCAGCATAGCTTATGGATTGATAACTCCTGGGTCAGGTGTTCACCCCAATCTAAAACATGACCTTTTATCAGGGACTAAGACTATGTGGACAGTTTCAAAGAAGGAGGCTTTGGCTAGGTGACAACTCACATCTACTGTATGTGCTATCTGTGGATGTGTGAAAGATAAAAGTCTGCATTAGTCACGGTTCTTTTGGTAACAGAACACACAGTTCAAACTAGTTTAATCAAGAAAGGGGAACACATCAGGTTATGTATCTGAAAGTTTCAGGAGTAAGGCTGACCGCAGCAGGAAATTCAAACGATATCTTTAGAAATCTCTATCGTCTCTGAGATCTACTTCCCTTGTGCTGGAAGCTATTCCCGACAAAGTGATAAAGAAGAGCTTCAGCAACTCTAAACTTACATTCTACTAGCGTAAAAACTTCAGCAAAATCAAACAAAACAGTAAGCTCCTCATCTCTAGTAATTTCCACAAGTGTCCCAAGATCTTCTCTGATTCAACTGATTTGGATATCCACTCACTCCTAAGCTAATCGCTGTGGCCAGGAGGATGTTGTCCTTTTATTGGCTAATCCCAGGTTATTTGACCATTTCTAGACCTGGGAGGGGTGATTAAGCCTAAATGAAGAGGTGCGCTCTTTAACTAGAAAAAAAAAAAATAAAGATGTTAGACAAGTGAAAATAGCATGCCTACCTCACGGGCACATACGGGATTAAAAAAGATGCCCTTAACCTCATCTGCATTCTGCTCAATTCAATAGCCACCTAGCTTCAAGGGCAGCATGTAGGTTAAAACATCAAGCATGCTGCACTGATGGCAAATTTCCTAGTAAACTGTCTATGTACACAAGGCGCTTATATGTGGCTATACAAACAACATTGAGGTTGTACGTTGATATATAAACCATACTACATAATCAGAGTGTGGTGTTTAGCTATTAATTCTGTGTGATAATCATCTTCTCTCTGGACTTCAGTTTATCCGTGTGCAAATTAAAGTGCTTATACTAGACAAGCTTGCTAAGAACCTTTCAAACGCTGACATAAAACTTAACTTCAGGTGCTCAGACAGCAACGACCAGGAAGACTCTTAGGTAAGCGTTTAAACAGGAACAGATCCTCATGTCCAGGGACCCAAAATAATAGAAAGTAATTAGATCTTGTGTTATACTATCAATACTATTCATATGTCTTGAACATGGGCCTTGTGCTTTAAATTTTTCTTTGTAGTTATAGAAATGGGTTTGCACTGAGTCATCCAAACTCATTTTCATCCAATTCTAGGATACATCTCTGAAACAGCTGATCACACTTACATGGCAGATATAACATGGTCAAAGGCAACTGGCCCATTTTGTAGAAAGAAACCAAAACAAAACTAATTTATCCATTAGAACCCTTAATGTTTTAGGTGACTGAAACCCAGCACAAAGTAATTTATATAGTAAAGGGATATGTGGAGGGGACTCATATAACTTAAAACTCTAGAGATAAACAAAGCTCTATCCAGAAGCTCAAGCAATGTCACTCACAACCCAGTGTCCTTACATCTTTCTACTCTAATTTCTGCATGAGCGGACTCATCCTCATATTCCACTTGGTAGATACTTGGCAGCTCTAATCTCTCCTACCTCATGGTAGCAAAACGGCTACTGCAATTCCAGACCTCTCACTATTCTTGTACTACATAGAGGGAAGTCAGAATTTCTTCCAGTGGTTTCTACACTAGTCCTATTCATTCTCCATACTTCGCATGTATTAAGTCAAGTACTCATCTTTAAATGAATCACTTTGGCCAAGGGGATATTTGCTGATTTGTTTGGGCCAATCCGTACCCATCTCTGGTTTTAGGAGTGGAATCAACCCCACCTAAGCTATATTAACTGAAAATCAAGTAAGAGTGAATTCTTTGAAGGGCAATCAATGTATCACTGCTGAAAGAATGGAGTATGGCTGCCAGAGATGAAACAACAAATGTCTATTTTTAGGTAATGAAAATAGTAGGTCCACAATAATAGCAAACCTACAGAAGTATACCTTTTAGTCAAATATTAGAAATAGCTTATTTTTCTATGAAGATAATTAGATTCTCTAACCAGCTCATTAGTAAACAATTTCCAGGACTTGAAGAGGTCTGAACAGGAAATAGATTTATCTTTTCACTCCTTATTTTCTTAAATTATGCTATTGAGATTTTCCCTTTCTTGCCCCACAATGATCCTCGGGAAGAGTATATAGATTTTCAGGTACTTTCAGTTATACAGACAACTTCATTTTGAACATTTAGACTTTTTTCAGTTAATAAAAATCTAACCAATGTAAAGTGAAACTTCAGTCTCCTGTGTTCTCCCTCTCCCTAGCCCAAGGATATGCAGTTAGAAAGAGGGTTCTCTCTTGACTAACACTGACTGGCCATTGTGACAGGCTTTGAAATTCAGGCTCTATAATGAAGCATGTTCTTGGGTTCTCTGAAGCTACTTTCCTAGATGCCATAACATTGCATAGTTTCCCAATGCAGGCAATACGTGCTCTCCCTGACCAGAACTAATGCACATTTTGAAAGCTACAATTTTTCAAATGGGAGCAGTAGTTTACTAAATCAGAGTGAAGTTCTTACAGGAACATGGAAAAGTCCAGAGGGTCTTATGCACAGTTAATGCAGAGTAATCACAATAGCGATTGCGAGAAAGAAATATTTATGTAAGCATCCTGTTTTAGCCCTTTTTCACATGAGTTGTATACATAAGCTTCTTCTGTCTAAGCCTCACTGTCTGAATCTCATTCTCTCTTCTTTCATATTTCCCATCCCTTACTGCTCAGCCTTTTGCAGATACAGTTCTATTACTGATTCTCTTCATCTTTTGTTTTCTTTCAATACTGACGCCACCCTTTCCACTTCCAGGTCCATTTTAATCAAGTTGTGGATTGTTAACACAAGGTTGTTCTTAAGTTTCAGACCCAGTCCTCCTTCCCTGCCTCAGGTCTCTAGTGTTAAATTGCATTTACGGACCCAGTATCAAGACCCAAATCCATAAGGATTCACACAAAGGGTATGTTCTTTTGGGTTTAAAGTGTAAGATAACAAAACATAGAGAAGAAACTTTAGGAACCCTACAGCAACCATTGTTTTTGATTTTTTTAACCAAAGGACCTAGATCAGAATAGTGCTAACAGGAAATCTTGCAGAGCATAAAATCTCCAGTTTAAGTTGTTACTTTGACTCTTTTTTTGTATTCATTTGACAGGTCTTTGAACTTTTGGTCCTCCTTCCTCCATCCTCATACTATAGTACTATATATATCTGACTTCTTTGATTTCCTTTCCTAAATTCATTTCAGCACTTGTCTTTGGACTTTTGTTCACAAGAATATTATAAGTGAGTTCCCTCATTCCATTCCTCTCCTGGTAATTTTGTGGCATTTTTCCTACTCTATGCTTATAAAAAAAAAAATGGAGAAGAAGCATTTCTTTAAATCTGATAGGCACAATGAGTCATTTAAGATAGTTACGAAACCCAATTCATAATAGTATGTCTTATTCCAATGTCTCTGGAGTTATTTATGGCCTAGGGAGGCAGAGTACTTTCTGTGTTCCAGAGGAGAAACAAAAAAGGAAAGAAAGAAAACCTTTAGTTGTTCTAAATCAAATTAACTTTGAATTAGCCGGCACATAACAAAGGGAGAAAATATTCACCACACTTAAACACATACACACATATAATCTCACACAAAAACTGACTACAAAAGTTGCCTGAGAGCTTATTTTCCCAATTGCATAGCTGTCTCTTTCTCTAAGGACAAAATTTTTCCCCAGATAAGCTGCTATTTCAATTGGAGAAAAATAACACACGTGGTATACACTAACACACACACACACACACACACACACACACACACACACACACACACACAATTAACAACCGTTTTAGTTTATAGGTTTAGAAGATCACCTAATAGTCTCCCCGCTCCTCTTCTTGTCTCTAGGGTCTCTGGATTTAGCCATTCCCTGCTTCTTTCTCTCTCACTGTCCCCCGCCCCCATCTTACTCATGGAGATAGATAACTTTTATGGTTTACTTGTTGGTTTCAATCTCCAAAAAGTTCAAAACCCAACTTTATAATTTGCTTTTTATCCTTTTTACTGAGTGCTCTGGACTGCGTTATTATTCCAATCGAATAGATCCCTCTTCAGAGGCAGCTCCAAGAGTCTTCTGTAAGCAACCCCACAGTGCCTTTGGCTTTCTCCTGACCCTGCCTTGTAATCCAACCTTTACACTCTACCTTCTCCATCCAGAGGAGAGGTTCCTCTGCTAAATCTAGGCAGTCTCATGGAATACGTTCCATGATAAGAGTTCTGGCCTCTTGAATGTGCTTAACACTCTTGTTAAGTTCCTGATTTCTCTCTCTTGATCTCTCTCTACTTTAATTATATTCTCATTTTGGTTAATATCAGGAGGTTCTATCCTTAATCCTGATGAATTTACATTCCTTCATGGCAACTACCAATTCCAATCGAAGGGCCAGTCTTTTTGCTGAACCATTCACTCCAAGGAGGCTAAATTCACTTTCTCTATTTCCCAGATTTAACTATAGATTCCTTTTATATATATAAAAGGAATCTATATATATAGATAGATAGATAGATTCCTTTTTTATCCTCCATACCTACTCTCAAAGATGCAGAGAATACTTGCAAGACATATATATTCAGATCCCCTTTGTGTAAATGTCCCTCTAGGAAGTTACTCATATATGACCCTGAAACTAGAGGTATGATAGCTTAGCTAGTAATCCTCTAACGTCCCCAGCAGAGATGTGGCTCTTGCAGTACACAAGCACTTGGATTTGTTCATTCACTCAGGAGGTAGAAAGCGAGCTGTTGCTACTCTTCTGGGTGGTGGTGATAGAAAAGTGAACAAGAAAGGGCATGGTTCCTGCCATCATGGAGCCTTCATTTAGTGGTGGACACACACAATAGACTAGTGAACAGATCAATAAGATCATTTGCAGTAGTGCTAAACATTATGATGAAGAGAAAAGAGGATAACATACAAGAGACTGGGCAGAAGTAGAGAGCTACTTTTCAGTGAATGGTTAAGGAAGGTCTCTTTTTTTTTTTTTTTTTTTGGCGGTACGTGGGCCTCTCACTGTTGTGGCCTCTCCCGTTGTGGAGCACAGGCTCTGGACGCACAGGCTCAGCGGCCACGGCTCACGGGCCCAGCCGCTCTGCGGCATGTGGGATCCTCCCGAACTGGGGCACGAACCCGTGTCCCCTGCATCGGCAGGCGGACTCTCAACCACTGCGCCACCAGGGAAGCCCAGGAAGGTCTCTTTGATGATGTAAAAATTGAGGCAAGACCTGAAAGATGAGAAGGAACAAGCCATGTGAAGATCTGGAGAAAGACTGTTTTCAGGCAGAGAGAACATCCCCAGCATGGGCGAAGTTTGAGGTGTTCGAGAAACAGAAAGAAGGTCAGTATGGCTGGAACAGAATGAGCAAAGGGGAGAGTGGTAAGAAATGAGATCACAGAGATAGACAAGGGAAGCTTCTGCTAAGGAAAGCTTTGGATAAGCTTTATTATAATACACATAGCTTAAGGGTCCAGGCAGGCCAGGGTTGCTTTCACGGTGCCTTCCCCAGTAGGGCTCTCTCAGCCTCTCACCCACATCTAAGGATAACTAAGCATCCTGGTTTTCCTGGGACTGTCCTGGTTTTAGCACTGAAAGTTCATGTCCAAGGAAACACCTTCATCTCAGGCAAATCAGGATGGTTAATCATCCTATCACATCTCAGGTCTCTTGTCTCAAACATGCAGAAATACCTTCCCAAGGCCTGAACTGTGTCTCTACCAAGGTTACATGACAGTCTCACGAAGTGTACTCTGCAACCCATCCTTCCTACGTTCTTTTATCTCAAACTTCAGTTCCCATTCTTTTTTCTCCCCCCAAGGAAGAGGCAAAGTTATCTGTTCCGGGAAGGGTGGAGGTGGGAGAGAAATGAGTTTGAGACTTAAGGAGAGATAAGCTCTGAAACAGACTTTGTGATGGAAACACTTGGAAGTCAAGGAAAACAATGAAAGACTTGCAGATTGGCAGCAAAGACCCAGTCGATGCCAGACAGCATGACTTGGAAATGAACCAGCTTTGCAAAATTCTGTGACCCTTCCTATCTGCAAGGAAACCAAGAGATACATCATTATTTCTTCCTATTAAATGCTTGGAGGGTCTCCAGGGGAAGGTGCTATAGCTGTATTGAAATTAGCCCCAAGAGGACAACTGCTTTTAAATCAAGGGCAAGAGGGGAATGAATTGGGAAATGGTGGGGTCACCTGTGAGATAAACTCCCTGCTTATTATGGTGTCATCTCCAGGAGTACACAGCAGTTTGCCAATTGACCGTGGATGCAGGAAGCCCTATACTCACACTTATGCCAGAGTAGGACCAATAAGTAGCAAGCCTCTGATATTTGCATCCTAAGTGTAATCATTCAGAAGATAAACAAGCAAAAGATAGAAGTTGAATCACAATTTCACTGTAAAAATAGACACCTGCTCCCTGTTCAATTGCACTTTGTGAAATGCCCTTTAATTTCAAATGCTCCTGTTTTTGCTGCTGCATTTTTTTTTTTAAAAATAAAGCTCATTATCTGAAGCACCATTAACCTTCAGCACCATTGACATAAATATGATGCACTCTCCATATTAAACACAATCTGTTCAGCAGTTTGAGGACTGACCCATAAGCAGGGCATTCAGGAGGTGACCACAGTGAGATACACAGCTAGACAGGAAGCCAGAGGCACTGATGGGGGATATTTTGGGGGGAGGTAAGTGAGGAGGGAGGGGCGCAAAATCATTTCCGATTAGTGAGGGGCTTTGCTATAGTTAACCATTAGAGAAACATGAATATTTGTTGTTTTGGAAATACTTGATCAACTCACTCAGTACCATGGACATGACAGGCAGACACTCAGTAGAACTGATTGAATTGAATGGAACAGGAAGAACATGGGTAATAGAAATCCACTTTACCCAATAGTTGCAAAGTTACTTTTAGCAGAGTTTTTAAGCTCCTCCCAAAAAAGTAAATGTGGCTGACTTGAATTTTCTCTTTCATGGTGTCCTCAGCCCAAGACCGTAATCACAGTGGGACCATGTTGGTCATTGCTTAGGTCACCGTGTGGCTGGGATGGCACTCCCTCTTCAACATACCCACCAATCCCCACCAGCATCCGTTCACAAACATGAGGCCTAACCGAAATCCCAATATCACAGATTTCTCTCTCTGGTTTATGGCACTGGGGCTTCAGAAGGGACCGTTTATATATAACCACTTTGGAGATCCTAAAACTTAGAGCAGTTGTTGCGTTGGGCTTCAGCATCTTGGCATGACTTTGTAACTTTGAACTGATTTCCAGTATATAGCTGAATATAAATCTATCTGAGATCTGGGGAAGAAGATGGATCTGTTTTTTGATTAGG
Organism: Leucopleurus acutus; assembly: GCF_964270905.1. Classification (NCBI taxonomy): domain Eukaryota; kingdom Metazoa; phylum Chordata; class Mammalia; order Artiodactyla; family Delphinidae; genus Leucopleurus; species Leucopleurus acutus. The sequence continues at coordinate 97,604,202 of NC_139148.1, forward strand.
GGGGATGGTAGTGTGAGTACAATGGGTAAAGTTCAGTCTCAGAGCATGGATTGTGGGGGAGGGCAGGAGGAATGACAGAGGCATCTCTGAGCAGCTATGGGACCAGAGGTTGGGACGCAGTAGAGAGGAGAAAGTGATATAAAAAGAGAGGTAAGAGCATGAAGAAGAAATATAAATGATGAAAGAGCCAGCGGATGGGGAAAAGAGAATGAACTGGGTTACACAAAGTCTAGATGATTTACCAGAATGGACTAGTATCCTACTGCCATGAATGCTTTATGACACGACACGTTTTCTGAGACTGAATTGGTGTTGATATTAATTCAATTAAAAATTTTATTGTATACTTTATGTCATGCACGGTGCTAGGTATACAGCAGTGACAGAGACCCTCATGGAGCTTCCAGTCTGGTAAAGATTACCTGTACTTGCAATCAGTGTATGGGATATAAGATAGTGGGGAGGTCATTGTGTAAAGGAGTATGGGGAAGGTGCCTAATCCAGTCTTGGGTAGAGGCAGGGAAAGCTTAGAGGAAAAAACTTTTAAATTGATGCCTGAAGGATCAGTAGAAGCATGCCAAGGGAATATGGTGGAGGTGGGAAGAGAGTTACAGGCAAAAGAAATAGCATACACACAAGTCCAGAGGCAAAAGGTTTATATTTCAAGGAACTGAAAAGAATAATAGTCTGGTTGGAATACACAGTGCAGGTGGAAGGAGATGAGAGATTAGGTTGGAGAAATAGGCTGGGGGGACTTCCCTGGTGACGCAGTGGATAAGAATCTGCCTGCTAAGCAGGGGACATGGGTTTGAACCCTGCTCCGGGAAGATCTCATGGGAGCAAGTAAGCCCGTGCACCACAGCTACTGAGCCTACGCTCTAGAGCCCGCGAACCACAACTACTGAGCCTGTGTGCCAAAACTACTGAAGCCCGCGTGCCTAGAGCCCATGCTCTGCAACAAGAGAAGCCACCACAACGAGAGGCCTGCGCACTGCAGCGAAGAGTAGCCCCTGCTCGCTGCAACTGGAGAAAGCCTGCACGCATCAAGCAAGACCCAATGCAGCCAAAAATAAATAAATAAATTTATTTTTTAAAAAAAAGACTCAAAGCAAATATCCTATATTAAAAAAAATAATAAATAGGCTGGGGTCAGATCATGTTAATTTATTTATGCTTTATCTTAAGAACTATAGAAGTTCTTTCACGTCAGCCTTCCCAGGCCAATATACTGGGGTCAGACCCTTCCAACTTATTTCTGCCGGTTATCATTCCTCTGGCTAGGAGACACTCAGTTGTGTAGAGGTTTAGCCATCATGGGTTAAAGTCTTCAAACCACCAATGTGAAGTACTTTTTGGTACCTGTTCAAGATAATATGAGAAGTTTATAGACTCCCTGGGAAGATCACCTGACTCAAGGTAGAAAGAATTACCCAGTGAGTTTAATACTGATGTCAGTGATCTGTCTGACCCACAAATAGGACAATTTGACCTCTAATGTCCCTTCTGACTTAAGTGCCCATGATTTTTTTTTTTTTTTTTTTTTTTTTTTTTTTTTTGCGGTACGTGGGCCTCTCACTGTTGTGGCCTCTCCTGTTGCGGAGCACAGGCTCCGGACGCGCAGGCTCAGCGGCCATGGCTCACGGGCCCAGCCGCTCTGCAGCATGTGGGATCTTCCCGGACCGGGGCACGAACCCGTGTCCCCTGCATCGGCAGGCGGACTCTCAACAACTGCGCCATCAGGGAAGCCTGAGTGTCCATGATTTTTGGCTTAGATCTTCTGCCTTTCACCTCTATGCTCTTTCTGTCACCCCCGGCTACCTACCTAAGTGTAAAGATAGTAGGAAGGCACAAACTACAACCACATAGGCATTAGGCCCAGCTTCATCCAACTCGGGAAAATGACTTACTCTGTCCTCTCAGTTATGACTGTCTTTGAACCCAAGTTAAGATCCTCCTTCCCTGTTTATTCAAGCCAGATGCCTCTTCTGATTCCAGTCTGTACTCCTGGCTAAGCTCCTCTGGTTGTTCAGGAAGGTTCTGTCTCCTCTGGTGCAGAGAACCTACTGAATTAAAGACCCTCCTTCTTTCCTTCACCTCTGATGCTGTCCTGGAAACTGAGATTCTGCTTTGAGCTGTGGTTTGCAGTAATCCACAGGCATTTTCAACTTTCTGGAGGAGCCAGAAAGCCTTCTTTCATTTGGCCATTAAATAATCTTATTTAAATAAGTCATGACCGTTGAGGTGACATAACTGAATAGAAAGCAAATGAGCATCAGCAGACCTGAGTCTTAGTTCAGCTCTTCTCTGCCCTGGCTGTGGGATCTTGAGTAAGTCACTTATTTATTTTTCTGTGTCTTGGTTTCCTCTTGAAAAAGAAATAATGGATATGACAGTACTCTGAAAAATAAAATATTCAGAAAAGGTGAGGTAATAATTATATAATCACCACCATCATCATCACCATATACAGACCTGACATATGCAACACAGATCACACACTCAGGTAATGCATTGGCAGGTGGCTTCTCACAAGCTCTGAACACATCCAGGCCTCTCCCTGCCCAGCAGCCGCCTCTGAGGGAAAGATGAGGTGTGATCCTGGAGTTTGCAGCAGGATAGGCACTCACGTAATTAAGCTTTTTCATCCGGACAGCTATTCTGCTCTCCAGAGTTAACTATTTATTCAGTGGCTTTTTTCATCAATATGCCAGGCTGCCTTCTGAGGCTGTCTGACACACATTCTTCACGTGCCTATGCCTGCCAAATTATTCTTTTGAAGGCCACCCTCCCTTTTCTTTGTATCCACACTCCATAAACTTGTGCAAATTTCAAATTTGTTTGCATTTGCAGCATTCACAAATGATACCTATAATTTTTTTCCGTGTGTACCTGATAGGGACAGAATCAAAATGACTAGTCTTTCTTCCTTGGTTGAGGACCCGAAGTGTCAAATGGCAAGGCTGGAAGTCTGGTCTGAGGTAACTTTGGCCAGCCCTGAAATGTAATCCTGAGAGACCTATTCTGACTCCAACAAACAGGGTATGGGCTCCCAGCTAGGGGGGTAATGGAGGTGATTAGAGAGTTGCCTTTCAGGCCACTTGTCCTGCCAGGATCATAGCTGAAAAGCAAGGAAGCTGTACAAAGGGCTACTAGTGGTCAAAACAGCTGCTACATACCCTAATACTCATATTCTTTACACAGGAAAAATACGTCTTCATCCTTACACTATGCCAATATAATTTTATTCTTTATACAGTGCTAGCAGAATTGAACATTTTATTTCCCTGTCTATAGTAGATTAGAAGCAGCAAAATAGAAAGGGAACAGAGAATAGGACTCCCCCATTCCTAGGGCTAGGTTATTAGTGTCAGTCATGCTGACAGCTGCAAGGAATGACATACAAGTGGAAACTGATAACTAAAAAACCCAAGAATGGAAAAAACTTCAGTTTGGGACCTTTGAGTGCCAAGGAAGATAGTAATACCTGTCTTCAGAGTCCCTAAAGGCATCATTACATGAAAGCACCATACTATGCTTAATGATGACACTAAGTCATCAGGAAGAAAAAAACCAAATTACATTAGATATCTTTCTCTTTAAGTAATCATAGACCTCTATTTGTGTGTAATTTTAAAGGAAGACAGAATGTTGTAATAAAAAACACTGAAATTCAAAAATATAATTTCTTCCATTGATTCTTTCATTCATGAAATATGAATTGAGCACTCTGCTATGTACCAGGCACTGGGGATAGAATGGTGCCCATGCCACCTTGAAGATCACATACTAGTGGGAAAAACTGACAAGGAAACAGGTGATTAACATGCAGAGTGAAAAGGGGATTAACAAGGTCCTAAGAGATCACACAGAAGGGACACAACTTGGACATGAGCATTCAGGGAAGGCTTACTGGAGGATATGATGTTTAAGTTAATAAATAAGCCAGACAAAAATAAGTGGAGATGAATAGTTCCATTCAGAGGCAACATCATATATGATAGGCTGAAAATGAAGGAGAATATGACGTATTTGTGGAAATACAGTAGTTTAGTGGGAAGGGAAAGATGAGGGAGTGCCAAGCAAGAGGTTAGGATGTTTAACGTTTTTCATAAAAACAGTGGGAAGCCACCGAAGAGTTTTAAGTTCCTGAGTAACATGAATTTTTAAAATTTAAAATGTTTACTCTGGCTACAGTATAGATAATAGATTGTAGGGAGCAAGACTAGAGATGGGGAGTAGAGTTGGGTGGCTGTTTTAGTGATTCAGGTGAAAGAAAATGGAAGCCTGGACTAAGACAGTGTCTGTATCAATGGAGAGAAGATGGATTTGAAAGAGACTTAGAAATGGTGTTGATATGACTTTGTAAGGGAGAGAGAGGAGACAAGGATCACGCCTAACACGGGCAACAGGTAGATGGTGGCATTTTCTTTAGTAGTCCCTACTTAGCTACCCACTAGCTTTGAAATCAAATTCAGCTTCCTCATTTTTAAACTGAGGAATTTAGACTAGATTATTGGTTCTCAATAGGGGAGATTTTTGTCCCTCACCCAGGATACATTTGGCAATGTCTGGAGACAATTTGGCTGTCGTATCCAAGGGGGGAGAGGTGTTAATGGCATTGAGTGGGTAGAGGCTAGACATGCTGCTGAAGATCCTACAGTGCACAGGAGAGCCCTTTTCCCTCAACGAAGAATTTTTTGGCCCCAAATGTCAATAGTGCCAAAGTTGTGAAACCCGGGGCTAGATAATGTAAAAGGATTTGGATCAGATAAACTCAAAGGTCTAGTCAAAGCTTTTGAGTTTACAAGCTAGAGTGGTTGTGTATACTTTGACACTTTAGGGGATCAGCTTTTAGTGACTTTCTTCTGGAAGGCTGGAAGACTCTCTTCTGTGGACCAGGTGGATAAATGAGGCATTACTAGAATTATATGACTGATAATAACTGGACATTGGTGAATGGGGTCTCAGTAATTTAAGCCAATTTTCAGGAGGATCCGGGTGAATCATGTGCTGCGGGTATTTGGAGTATATGTGCACGTGGCACTTAGAGGGTGTCTGCAAACTTACTCCAGTCTTCCAGAGACCTAGGGTGCCTCCTATCTGTATTCATTTTTTCCAAAATGTGATGTGCTCAATTACACTTTAGGGCAAAGGAACAAGAAAGAAATGATGGGGCTATGCAGCTCCTGCCTGAGCTATATGTCTTCTAGAACTATCCTTGGCATCAGAAGCCCTGTTTGTACAGATTTTAGCCCCATGTATGGGACCACAGGCAGAGCCCCACAGAGTGTCTACCCCAGGCCAAGATATTTTATTACCTTTTCTCTTTAGGGTGTAGCTCAAATTTTGATAGCAGGTGCTTTTCTCCATTCTATATTAAGAAACACCCTTCCTGAAGGCATGTCTCCCACTCTTAGGGGCTTCCTCATAGAAAGGGAATAAAACTCAGACCATCTGTATAAGGCTATGGAGCTCCTAGTCAGAGTCTTCCAAAGTCACCTCGGCAATGGGGTCCTTACTTAAGGCCTTCACAGCACATAGTAAGCATTCAATCAATAAATAAATCCTTCTTGAGCGAATTAATGAGGTCAAATCTGAATGCTATAGACTGAATATTTGTATCCCTCCTCAAAAAAAATTCATATGTACAAACCTATTCCCCAGTGTGATGGTATTAGGAGGTAGAGCGTTTGGAAGGTGCTTAGATCAGGAGGACAGAGCCCTCATAAATGGAATTAGTACCCTTATAAAAGAGGCCCAGAAGGCTCCCCAACCCCCGTCACTATGTGAGGACATAGTGAAAAGTCAGCTGTCTATGAACCAGGAAGTAGGGCCTCACCAGACACTGAATATGCTAGAACATTTTTTTTCTTTTTGGCCACACCGATATCTTAGTTCCCCAACCAGGGATCAAACCCGTGCCCCCTGCATTGGGAGCACGGAGCCTTAACCACTGGACCACCACGGAAGTCCCATGAATTTGCTGGAACACTTATCTTGGACTTCCCAGAGTCCAGAACTGTGAGAAATAAATTTCTGTTGTTTATAAGCCACATAGTCAATGATATTTTTGTCATAGCAGCCCAAATGGACTACGACACTAACTTATGCTTTAATATTTTTAGCTAGAAGGCCACCTAGGAGTCTATTGCAGTAATCAGAGGCAAATAATAATGCTGGTCAAATCCAGCATGGCAGCAGTGAATGTGGTAAGAAATGAGTGGGTTCTGAGTATATTTTGAAGGTAGAGTCAACAGGGCTTCCTGATAGGTTAGATGTGGCTGCAAGAGAAGAGAGGACTCCAGGATGAACCTGAGCAATAGGAAGTACGGAGTTTCCAACAACTGAGATGAGGAACACTGTGCATGAGTTGAGATTCAGTTTTGGACTAGTGAGTTTGAGATATGTATTAGACATCTAAAGGAAGATGTCAAGAAGGCAGTTGGTTGTATCATCAGATTTGGAGAGAGGTGTAAGATGAAGATATGAAAGCCATGAGACTGGATGAGATCATCAAGGAAGGGTGTATAGACAGAGAAAAGAATCAAGATCTAGACCCAATATTAATAGACCTTTGTCATTTGACCTGGGGGCTAACTCTGCCTGCTTACTTTTCGTTGAGTGAACATTGTAGCAGCCACCCTGCCCCCAGCAGCCTCCAGAAAGGGGCTTGGAACTTTGGAATCTTAGCTCTCTATGTCCCATTGTGCATTCATCTCACAGAAACAATAGCTAAGTCATCCATGTGATGTTTAAACCTCTAAGAGGTTACTTGGTTATAAATATTTATCATTTCCTCCAGGCTAATATAATGATTATTAATCCTAGCTGAATAAGAATCCATTCTTACCAGGGTGAGGAGATTTTTGTTCTCTGTATAATTCATATGCAAATATTTTGAAAAGCAGTTTGAAATGCAAGCTGCCACCTGTCAGTTTCCTTTTTGCAAGGGAGAAGAAGGCACCAATGTCTCTGAATTCTACGAAGAGCAAGCATTTTCCTTGCTCCACGAATCTTCAGCTTATTGTTTGCAGGCTGAAAAGTTCATATGATAGGTGTTACTTTAGGTAGGCCATCCATTCCCAACGCTGTTGCTCAGTATTTATCATCATTTCAAAGAACACTTCTCTTCCTTTGAAGGCACTCATCTTAACTCCCCTTGGGGTACAGGCAAGAGATAGAAACATTGATTTATAAAGGAGGAATGAAAAAAGAAGAGTCAGCAAATACTGGGCTGAGGCATTACTCTAAGGTCACCATGTTCCTTGTTCTGCCTCTTAGACAGGAATGCATCCAGCATTGGTCCTAATTCCCTTGAAACTGTTTAGGTATATTTCACATTGTAATCAGCGTAAATCAGTCTTGATTTCTAAGTTTTATGGTTCTGGTTACAATGGTCATTCACACATCCAGGCTCTTGGTTCAGGGGCACACATACTGTCTAAGGTAACAGTTTTCATACCGGGATGTATGTACCCTTGCGGGTACATGAAGACTTCCTAGGGGACACACAGACACAATTTTAGGAATATCAGTTGCCAGATTCTCAATTTTCATAAGTAGTTTTTCCTAAAATAGATGTATAGTTGGAGTGTCATGCTAGTTCTCCTTTTGTACCTCGTCTTTCAAAGTCATTCTTCTGCTCTACAAAAGAAAGGCATACCCCTCACCCATCTGAATTACTACGATCTATTCCATCCTCTGACTATTGTTAAAGAGTGCAATATTCTGGACAGGGGGTCTAGTGAGAGTAAACAGAGAACCTTCGTAAGAAATGCCTTTTGTAAGTTCTGCATTTACTATTAGCCAAAACCTATCCTCTTCTTGCTGTTAATTTCCACAAAGTACATTAAACTGAAGTCTTAAAAGCATAACATTTACTTATATATAGAAGTAGGACAAAATGTTCCCAAATGTACAATCTAGTATGTAATGACTTGAACTTTAGAATATCAGGTTCATTTCATTAGGGTTAACTTCTCCCTCTCAGACATGTTCTATTTCTGTCAAATTGTTTTCAACCATAAAATGAAAGTATTGACCTATCTATGTATAATAATTCTCAAATATCCATCTCTGTATTCATCCGTCACACCATTTAAAGGCACTTTGAAACCATCTGTGTTAGAAATTGAAATTTAACATTAAATATTTAGATCCTAATTCACAGCCTATGGGAAAAAACATAATATGCACACTTACAAATTTTATTAGTTGTTCATTCTCCAATTTTGTCTAACTTCATAGACAAGGTGCCTCTAAGTGAAAGAGTTACATATATGGCTAATATGTTTTTATTTTTAGAAATAAATTGCTTTTGTTGATTCATAAAATATATATAGAAAAGTATGCAAACAGTAAATGTACATCTTTATGAGTTATCACAAAGTGAAGGGACCCATGTAACCAGTCAGGAATTAAAAACACTTCCAGCACTACAGAAAGCCCCTTGAGCTTTCCAATCAGTATCTCATTCTTCCTCCCTATAGGTAACCATGCTCCTGACTTCTACCAGAATAGATTTATCTGTTTTTTAAAAACTTTTTATTTAAGTTGAATCATACAGAATGTATTCTAGTGTGCCTGGTTTCTTTTATTCAACATTATATTTGAGGTATTCATCCATGTTATTTAGTGAGGCAGTATCCATTTATTTCCATTGCTATATAATATTCTATTATATGAATATAACAAAATGTTTTCATCATCATTTCTACTATTTTTTAAAAAAATTTATTGGAGTATAGTTGCTTTACAATGTTGTATTAATTTCTACTCTACAGCGGAGTGAATCATCTATATGTATACATATATCCCCTCCTTTTTTGGATTTCCTTCCCATTTAGGTCACCACAGAGCATTGAGTAGAGTTCCCTGTGCTATACAGTAGATTCTCATTAGGTATCTATTTTATACATAGTATCAATAGTGTATATATGTCAATCCCAATCTCCCAATTCATCCCCCACATCCCCCTTGGTATCCATACTTCTGTTCTCTACGTCTGTGTCTCTATATCTGCTTTGTAAATAAGATCGCCTATGCCAATATTTTCAGAATCCATATATATGCGTTAGTATACAATATTTGTTTTTCTCTTTCCGACTTACTTCACTCCATATGACAGTCTGTAGGTCCATCCATGTGTCTACAAATGACCCAATTCCATTCCTTTTTATGGCTAAGTAATATTCCATTGTATGTATGTACCACTTCTTCTTTATCCATTTATCTGTCATGGACATTTACGTTATTTCCGTGTCCTGGCTATTGGAAATAGTGCTGCAATGAATATTGGGTGCATGTGTCTTTTTGAATTATGGTTTTCTCTGGGTATATGCCCAATAGTGGGATTATAGGGTCATATGGTAGTTCTATTTTTAGTTTTTTAAGGAATTTCCATACTGTTCTCCATATTGGCTGTATCAATTTACATTCCCACCAACAATGCAAGAGGGTTCCCTTTTCTCCACACCCTCTCCAACATTTGTTGTTTGTAGATTTTCTGATGATGCCCATTCTAACCGCTGTGAGGTGATAACTCTTTATAGTTTTGTTTTGCATTTCTCTAATACTTAGTGATGTTGAGCAGCTTTTCATGTGGCTCTTGGCCATCTGTATGCCTTCTTTGGAGAAGTGTCCGTTTATGTCTTCTGCCCATTTTTTGATTGGTTTTTTTTTTTTTTTAACATTGAGCTGCCTGAGCTGTTTATATATTTTGGAGATTAATCCTTTGTCCGTTAATTCATTGGCAAATATTTTCTCCCATTCTGAGGGTTGTCTTTTCATCTTGTTTATAGTTTCCTTTGCTGTGCAAAAGCTTTTAAGTTTCATTAGGTCCCATTTGCTTATTTTTGTTTTTATTAAAATTACTCTAGGAGGTGGGTCAAAAAAGATCTTGCTGCGATTTATGTCAAAGAGTGTTCTGTCTGTTTTCCTCTAAGAGTTTTATAGGGTCTGGCCTTACATTTAGGTCTTTAATCCATTTTCAGTTTATTTTTGGGTATGGTGTTAGGGAGTGTTCTAGTTTCATTCTTTACAGGTAGCTGTCCAGTTTTCCCAGCACCACTTATTGAAGACAGTCTTTATTCCATTGTATATTCTTGCCTCCTTTGTCATAGATTAGATGACCATAGGTGCATGGGTTTATCTCTGGACTTTCTATCCTCTTCCACTAGTCTATATTTCTGTTTTGGGGCCAGTACCATACTGTTTTGATGACTGTAGCCTTGTAATATAGTCTGAAGCCAGGGGGCCTAATTCCTCCAGCTCCATTTTTCTTTCTTTAGATTGCTTTTCCTATTCGAGGTCTTTTGTGTTTCCACACAAATTGTAAAAATTTTTTGTTCTAGTTCTGTGAAAAATACCATTGGTAATTTGATGGGGATGCATTGAATCTGTGGATTGCTTTTGGTAGTATAGTCATTTTCACAATATTGATTCTTCCAATCCAAGAACATGGTATATCTCTCCATCTGTTTGTGTCATCTTTGATTTCTTTCATCAGTGTCTTATAGTTTTCTGAGTACAGGTATTTTGCCTCCTTAGGTAGGTTTATTCCTAGGTATTTTCTTCTTTTTGTTGCAGTGGTAAATGGGCTTGTTTCCTTAATTTCTCTTTCTGATCTTTAATTGTTAGTGTATAGGAATGCAAGATATTTCTTTGTATTAACCTTGTATCCTGTGACTTTACTAAATTCATTGATTAGCTCTAATAGTTTTCTGCTGGCATCTTTAGGATTTTCTATGTATAGTATCATGTCATCTGCAAACTGTGACAGTTTTATTTTTCTTCTCTAATTTGGATTCTTTTTTCTCTTTTTCTTCTCTGATTGCCATGGCTAGGACTTCCAAAACTATGTTGAATAATAGTAGCAAGAGTGGACACTATTGTCTTTTTCCTGATCTTAGAGGAAATGCTTTCAGTATTTCACCATTGAGAATGATGTTTGCTGTGGGTTTGTAATATATGGCCTTTATTATGTTGAGGTAGGTTACCTGTATGCCCACTTTCTGAAGAGTTTTTTTTTTTTATCTCAAATGGGTGTTAAATTTTGTCAAAAGCTTTTTCTGCATCTATTGAGATGATCATGTGATTTTTATTCTTCAATTTGTTAATATGGTGTATCACACTGATTGATTTGCGTATATTGAAGAATCCTTGCATCCCTGGGATAAATCCCACTTGATCATGGTGTATGATGCTTTTAATGTGTTCTTGGATTCTGTTTGCTAGTGTTTTGTTGAGGATTTTTGGGTCTGTGTTCATCAGTGATATTGGCCTGTAATTTTCTTTTTTGTGATACCTTTCTCTGGTTTTGGTATCAGGGTGATGGTGGCCTCGTAGAATGAGTTTGGGAGTCTTCCTCCCTGTGCACATTTTTGGAAGAGTTTGAGAAGGCTGGGTGTTAACGCTTCTCTAAATGTTTGATAGAATTCACCTGTGAAGCCATCTGGTCCTGGACTTTTGTTTGTTGGAAGATTTTTAATCAGAATTTCAATTTCATCACTTGTGATTGGTCTGTTCATATTTTCTATTTCTTCCTGGCTCTTGGAAGGTTATAGCTTTCTAAGAATTTGTCCATTTCTTCCAGGTTGATCTTTGCTATTGTTTTTTCGTTTCTATTTCATTTATTTCTGCTCTGAACTTTGTAATTTCTTTCCTTCTACTAACTTTGGGTTTTGTTTGTTCTTCTTTCTCTAGTTGCTTTAGGTGTAAGGTTAGGTTGTTTATTTGAGGCTTTTCTTGTTTCTTGAGGTAGGATTGTATTCCTATAAAATTCCCTCTTAGAACTGCTTTTCCTGCATCCCATAGGTTTTGGGTCATCATGTTTTCATTGTCATTTTTTTCTAGGTATATTTTGATTTCCTCTTTGATTTCTTCAGTCATCTCTTGGTTATTTAGTAGCACATTGTTTAGCCTCCATGTGTTTGTGTTTTGTACAGTTTTTTCCTGTAATTGATTTGTAGTCTCATAGTGTTGTGGTCAGAAAAGATGCTTGATATGATTTCAATTTTCTTAAATTTACTGAGGCTTGATTTTTGACCCAAGATGTGATCTATCCTGGAGAATGTTCCACATGCACTTGAGAAGAAAGCGTGTTCTGCTGCTTTCAGATGGAATGTCCTATAAATATCACAATTATGTCGTCTATCTGGTCTAATGTGTCATTTAAGGCTTGTGCTTCCTTATTACTTTTCTGTCTGATGATCTATCCATTGGTGTAAGTGGAGTGTTAAAGCCCCCCACTATTGTGTTACTGTCAATTTCCCCTTTTATGGTTGTTAGCATTTGCCTTATGTACTGAGGTGCTCCTCTGTTGGGGGACCAAATATTTACAAGTGTTGTAGCTTCTTCTTGGATTGATCCCTTGATCATTATGTAGTCTCCTTCCTTGTCTCTTGTGACAGTCTTTATTTTAAAGTCTATTTTTTCTGACCTGAGTATTGCTACTCCAGCTTTCTTTTGATTTCCATTTGCATGGACTATCTCTTTCCATCGCCTCACTTTCAGTATGTGTGTCTACCTAGGTCTGAAGTGGGTCTCGTGTAGACAACATACGTATGGGTCTTGTTTTTGTATCCATTCAGCCAGTCTATGTCTTTTGGTTGTAGCATTTAATCCATTTACATTTAAGGTAATTATCAACATGTATGTTCCTACTACCATTTTCTTAATTATTTTTTAATCTCTTTATTTTATTTATTTTTATTTTTTTTAACATCTTTATTGGGGTATAATTGCTTTACAATGGTGTGTTAGTTTCTGCTTTATAACAAAGTGAATCAGTCATACATAAACATATGTTCCCATATGTCTTCCCTGTTGCGTCTCCCTCCCTCCCCCCCTCCCTATCCCACCCCTCCAGGCTGTCACAAAGCACCGAGCCAATATCCCTGTGCCATGTGGCTGCTTCCCACTAGCTATCTACCTTACTACGTTTGTTAGTGTGTATATGCCCATGACTCTCTCTCGCCTTGTCACAGCTCACCCTTCCCCCTCCCCATAACCTCAAGTCCGTTCTCTAGGAGGTCTGCGTCTTTATTCCTGCTTTACCCCTAGGTTCTTCATGACATTTTTTTTCTTAAATTCCATATATATGTGTTAGCATATGGTATTTGTCTTTTTCTTTCTGACTTACTTCACTCTGTATGACAGACTCTAGGTCTATCCACCTCATTACAAATAGCTCAATTTCGTTTCTTTTTATGGCTGAGTAATATTCCATTGTATATATGTGCCACATCTTCTTTATCCATTCATCCGATGACGGGCACTTAGGTTGTTTCCATCTCCGGGCTATTGTAAATAGAGCTGCAATGAACATTTTGGTACATGACTCTTTTTGAATTTTGGTTTTCTCAGGGTATATGCCCAGTAGTGGGATTGCTGGGTCATATGGTAGTTCTATTTGTAGTTTTTTAAGGAACCTCCATACTGTTCTCCATAGTGGCTGTACCAATTCACATTCCCACCAGCAGTGCAAGAGTGTTCCCTTTTCTCCACACCCTCTCCAGCATTTATTGTTTCTAGATTTTTTGATGATGGCCATTCTGACTGGTGTGAGATGATATCTCATTGTAGTTTTGATTTGCATTTCTCTAATGATTAATGATGTTGAGCATTCTTTCATGTGTTTGTTGGCAGTCTGTATATCTTCTTTGGAGAAATGTCTATTTAGGTCTTCTGCCCATTTTTGGATTGCGTTGTTTGTTTTCTTGTTATTGAGCTGCATGAGCTGCTTGTAAATTTTGGAGATTAATCCTTTGTCGGTTGCTTCATTTGCAAATATTTTCTCCCATTCTGAGGGTTGTCTTTTGGTCCTGTTTATGGTTTCCTTTGCTGTGCAAAAGCTTTGAAGTTTCATTAGGTCCCATTTGTTTATTTTTGTTTTTATTTCCATTACTCTAGGAGGTGGGTCAGAAAGGATCTTGCTGTGATTTATGTCATAGAGTGTTCTGCCTATGTTTTCCTCTAAGAGTTTGATAGTTTCTGGCCTTACATTTAGGTCTTTAATCCATTTTGAGCTTATTTTTGTGTATGGTGTTAGGGAGTGATCTAATCTCATACTTTTACATGTACCTGTCCAGTTTTCCCAGCACCACTTATTGAAGAGGCTGTCCTTTCTCCATTGTACATTACTGCCACCTTTATCAAAGATAAGGTGTCCATATGTGTATGGGTTTATCTCTGGGCTTTCTATCCTGTTCCATTGATCTATCTTTCTGTTTTTGTGCCAGTACCATACCGTCTTGATAACTGTAGCTTTGTAGTATAGTCTGAAGTCAGGGAGCCTGATTCCTCCAGTTCCTTCTTTCGTTCTCAAGATTGCTTTGGCTATTCGGGGTCTTTTGTGTTTCCATACAAATTGTGAAATTTTTTGTTCTAGTTCTGTGAAAAATGCCACTGGTAGTTTGATAGGGATTGCATTGAATCTATAGATTGCTTTGGGTAGTAGAGTCATTTTCACAATGTTGATTCTTCCAATCCAAGAACATGGTATATCTCTCCATCTATTTGTATCATCTTTAATTTCTTTCATCAGTGTCTTATAATTTTCTGCATACAGGTCTTTTGTCTCCTTAGGTAGGGTTATTCCTAGATATTTTATTCTTTTTGTTGCAATGGTAAATGGGAGTGTTTTCTTGATTTCACTTTCAGATTTTTCATCATTAGTATATAGGAATGCCAGAGATTTCTGTGCATTAATTTTGTATCCTGCCACTTTACCAAATTCATTGATTAGCTCTAGTAGTTTTCTGGTAGCATCTTTAGGGTTCTCTATGTATAGGATCATGTCATCTGCAAACAGTGACAGCTTTACTTCTTCTTTTCCGATTTGGATTCCTTTTATTTCCTTTTCTTCTCTGATTGCTGTGGCTAAAACTTCCAAAACAATGTTGAATAATAGTGGTGAGAGTGGGCAACCTTGTCTTGTTCCTGATCTTAGTGGAAATGCTTTCAGTTTTTCACCATTGAGGATGATGTTTGCTGTGGGCTTGTCATATATGGCCTTTATTATGTTGAGGAAAGTTCCCTCTATGCCTACTTTCTGCAGGGTTTTTATCATAAATGGGTGTTGAATTTTGTCAAAAGCTTTCTCTGCATCTATTGAGATGATTATATGGTTTTTCTCCTTCAATTTGTTAATATGGTTTATCACATTGATAGATTTGCGTATATTGAAGAATCCTTGCCTTCCTGGAATAAACCCCACTTGATCATGGTGTATGATCCTTTTAATGTGCTGTTGGATTCTGTTTGCTAGTATTTTGTTGAGGATTTTTGCCTCTATGTTCATCAGTGATATTGGCCTGTAGTTTTCTTTCTTTGTGACATCCTTGTCTGGTTTTGGTATCAAGGTGATGGTGGCCTCGTAGAAGGAGTTTGGGAGTGTTCCTCCCTCTGCTATATTTTGGAAGAGTTTGAGAAGGATAGGTGTTAGCTCTTCTCTAAATGTTTGATAGAATTCGCCTGTAAAGCCATCTGGTCCTGGGCTTTTCTTTGTTGGAAGGTTTTTAATCACAGTTTCAATTTCAGTGCTTGTGATTGGTCTGTTCATATTTTCTATTTCTTCCTGATTCAGTCTTGGCAGGTTGTGCATTTCTAAGAATTTGTCCATTTCTTCCAGATTGTCCATTTTGTTGGCATAGAGTTGCTTGTAGTAATCTCTCATGATCTCTTTTATCTCTGCAGTGTCAGTTGTTACCTCTCCTTTTTCATTTCTAATTCTATTGAGTCTTCTCCCTTTTTTTCTTGATGAGTCTGGCTAGTGGTTTATCTATTTTGTTTATCTTCTCAAAGAACCAGCTTTTAGTTTTATTGATCTTTGCTATTGTTTCCTTCATTTCTTTTTCATTTATTTCTGATCTGATTTTTATGATTTCTTTCCTTCTGCTAGCTTTGGGGTTTTTTTGTTCTTCTTTCTCTAATTGCTTGAGGTGCAAGGTTAGGTTGTTTATTCGAGATGTTTCCTGCTTCTTAAGGTGGGCTTGTATTGCTATAAACTTCCCCCTTAGAACTGCTTTTGCTGCATCCCACAGGTTTTGGGTCGTTGTGTCTCTATTGTCATTTGTTTCTAGGTATTTTTTTATTTCCTCTTTGATTTCTTCAGTGATATCTTCATTATTAAGTAGTGTATTGTTTAGCCTCCATGTGTTTGTATTTTTTACAGATCTTTTCCTGTAATTGATATCTAGTCTCATGGCGTTGTGGTCAGAAAAGATACTTGATACAATTTCAATTTTCTTAAATTTACCAAGGCTTGATTTGTGACCTAAGATATGATCTATCCTGGAGAATGTTCCATGAGCACTTGAGAAAAATGTGTATTCTGTTGTTTTTGGATGGAGTGTCCTATAAATATCAATTAAGTCCATCTTGTTTAATGTATCATTTAAAGCTTGTGTTTCCTTATTTATTTTCATTTTGGATGATCTGTCCATGGGTGAAAGTGGGGTGTTTAAGTCCCCTACTATGAATGTGTTACTGTCGATTTCCCCTTTTATGGCTGTTAGTATTTGCCTTATGTATTGAGGTGCTCCTATGTTGGGTGCATAAATATTTACAATTGTTATATCTTCTTCTTGGATCGATCCCTTGATCATTATGTAGTGTCCTTCTTTGTCTCTTTTAATAGTCCTTATTTTAAAGTCTATTTTGTCTGATATGAGAATTGCTACTCCAGCTTTCTTTTGGCCTCCATTTGCATGGAATATCTTTTTCCATCCCCTTACTTTCAGTCTGTATGTGTCTCTAGGTCTGAAGTGGGTCTCTTGTAGACAGCATATATAAGGGTCTTGTTTTTGTATCCATTCAGCTAATCTGTGTCTTTTGGTGGGAGCATTTAGTCCATTTACATTTAAGGTAATTATCGATATGTATGTTCCTATTCCCATTTTCTAAATTGTTTTGGGTTCGTTATTATAGGTCTTTTCCTTCTCTTGTGTTTCTTGCCTAGAAAAGATCCTTTAGCATTTGTTGTAAAGCTGGTTTGGTGGTGCTGAACTCTCTCAGCTTTTGCTTGTCTGTAAAGGTTTTAATTTCTCCATCAAATCTGAATGAGATCCTTGCTGGGTAGAGTAGTCTTGGCTGCATGTTTTTCTCCTTCATCACTTTCAGTATGTCCTGCCACTCCCTTCTGGCTTGTAGGGTTTCTGCTGAGAGATCAGCTGTTAACCTTATGGGGATTCCCTTATGTGTTATTTGTTGTTTTTCCCTTGCTGCTTTTAATATGCTTTCTTTGTATTTAATTTTTGACAGTTTGATTAATATGTGTCTTGGCGTATTTCTCCTTGTATTTATCTTGTATGGGACTCTCTGTGCTTCCTGGACTTGATTAACTATTTCCTTTCCCATGTTAGGGAAGTTTTCAACTATAATCTCTTCAAATATTTTCTCAGTCCCTTTCTTTTTCTCTTCTTCTTCTGGAACCCCTATAATTCGAATGTTGGTGCGTTTAATGTTGTCCCAGAGGTCTCTGAGACTGTCCTCAGTTCTTTTCATTCTTTTTTCTTTATTCTGCTCTGCAGTAGTTATTTCCACTATTTTATCTTCCAGGTCACTTATCCGTTCTTCTGCCTCAGTTATTCTGCTATTGATCCCATCTAGAGTACTTTTAATTTCATTTATTGTGTTGTTCATCGTTGCTGGTTTCATCTTTAGTTCTTCTAGGTCCTTGTTAACTGATTCTTGCATTTTGTCCAATCTATTGTCCATTCTATCTCCAAGATTTCGGATCAACCTTACTATCATTATTCTGAATTCTCTTTCAGGTAGACTGCCTATTTCCTCTTCATTTGTTAGGTCTGGTGCATTTTTATCTTGCTCCTTTATCTGCTGTGTGTTTTTCTGTCTTCTCATTTTGCTTATCTTACTGTGTTTGGGGTCTCCTTTTTGCAGGCTGCAGGTTCGTAGTTCCTCCTGTTTTTGATGCCTGTCTCCAGTGGCTAAGGTTGGTTCAGTGGGTTGTGTAGGCTTCCTGGTGGAGGGGACTAGTGCCTGTGTTGTGGTGGATGAGGCTGGATCTTGTCTCTCTAGTGGGCAGGTTCACGTCTGGTGGTGTGTTTGGGGGTGTCTGTGGCCTTATTATGATTTTAGGCAGCCTCTCTGCTAATGGGTGAGGTTGTGTTCCTGTTTTGCTAGTTGTTTGGCATAGGTTTTCCAGCACTGTGGCTTGCTGGTCGTTGAGTGAAGCTGGGTGCTGGTGTTAAGATGGAGGTCTCTGGGAGATTTTCGCCGTTTGATATTATGTGGAGCTGGGAGGTCTCTTGTTGATCAGTGTCCTGAAGTTGGCTCTCCTACCTCAGAGGCAGAGCCCTGCCTCCTGGCTGGAGCACCAAAAGCTTTTCATCCACACGGCTCAGGATAAAAGGGAGAAAAAGTAGAGGGAATTAGTAGAAGTATGAGGAAAGAAAGAAGGAAAGGAGGGTAGGAAGGAAGGAAGAAAGAAAGAAAGAAGCAAAGAAGGAAAGAAGGCAAGAAGGAAAGAAAGGAGGGAGGGAGGAAGGAAGGAAGGAGGGAAAGAAGGAAAAAAGACAGAAAGAAAGAAGATACAGTAAAAATAAAATAAAGTATAATAAAGTTATTGAATTAAAAAATTCTTATTTAGAAAAAAAAAAAAGGGACGGAAAGAACCTTAGGACAAATGTTGGCAGCAAAGCTATACAGACAAAATCTTACACAGAAGCATACACATACACCCTCACTAAAAGAGGTAAAGGGGGAAAAATCCTAAATCTTGCTGTCAGAGACCACCTCCTCAATTTGGGATGATTCGTTGTCTAAAGGAGGGAAGGAAGGACGGAAAGAAAGAAAGAAAGAACGAAGGTAAAGTATAATATTGTTATTAAAATTAATTATTAAGAAAAAAATTAAAAAAAAACATGGACAGATAGAACCCTAGGACAAATGGTGGAAGCAAGCCTATACAGACAAGATCTCACACAGAAGCATACACATACACCTTCACAAAAAGAGGAAAGGGGAGAAAATCATAGATCTTGCTCCTAAAGTCCACTTCCTTAATTTGGGATGATTGGTTGTCTATTCAGGTATTCCACAGATGCAGGTACATCAAGTTGATTGTGGAGCTTTAATCCGCTGCTTCTGAGGCTGCTGGGAGAGATTTCCCTTTCTCTTCTTTGTTCTCACAGCTCCCTGGGGCTCAGCTTTGGATTTGGCCCTGCCACTGCGTGTAGATCGCTGGAGGGCGTCTGTTCTTTGCTCAGACAGGACGGGGTTAAAAGAGCCGCTGATTGGGGGCTCTGGCGCACTCAGGCCGGCGGGGACGGAGGGGCACAGAGTGCGGGGCGGGCCTGCGGTGGCAAAGGCCGGCGTGACTTTGCACCAGCCTGAGGCGCGCTGTGCACTGTCCCGGGGAAGTTGTCCCTGGATCCCGGGAACCTGGCAGTGGCGGGCTGCACAGGCTCCGCGGAAGAGGGGTGTGGAGAGTGACCTGTGCTCGCACACAGGCCCCTCGGTGGCGGCAGCAGCAGCCTTAACGTCTCCCGCCCGCCTCTGGGGTCCGCGCTTTTAGCCGCGGCTTGCGCCCGTCTCTGGATTCCGCGCTTTCAGCCGCGGCTCGCGCCCGTCTCTGGATTCCGCGCTTTCAGCCGCGGCTCGCGCCCGTCTCTGGGGTCCGCGCTTTCAGCTGCGGCTCGCGCCCGTCTCTGGAGTTCCTTTAAGCAGCGTTCTTAAACCCCTCTCCTCACGCCCCAGGAAACAAAGAGGGAAGGAAAAGTCTCCTGCCTCTTCGGCAGGTGCAGGCTTTTTCCCCGGACTCCCTCCCGGCTAGCTGTGGTGCACTAACCCCTTCAGGCTATGTTCAAGCCGCCAACCCCAGTCCTCTCCCTGCGCTCCGGCCTCAGCTCGCAGCCCCGCCCGCCCCGGCGGGTGAGCAGACAAGCCTCTCGGGCTGGTGAGTGCCGGTCGGCACCGATCCTCTGTGCGGGAATCTCCCCGCTTTGCCCTCCGCACCCGTTGCTGTGCAGTCCTCCGCAGCTTCGAAGCTCCCCCCTCCGCCTCCCGCAGTCTCCGCCCGCGAAGGGGCTTCCTAGTGTGTGGTAACTTTTCCTCCTTCACAGCTCCCTCCCACTGGTGCAGGTGCCGTCCCTATTCTTTTGTCTCTGTTTTTTCTTTTGCCCTACCCATGTACGTGGGGAGTTTCTTGCCTTTTGGGAGGTCTGAGGTCTTCTGCCAGCCTTCAGTAGGTGTTCTGTAGGAGTTGTTCCACGTGTATATGTATTTCTGGTGTATCTGTGGGGAGGAAGGTGATCTCCGCGTCTTACTCTTCCGCCATCTTCCGCCTTCTTCCTATTTTTTAATCTCTTTATTTTATTTATTTTTATTTTTAGCTGTGTTGGGTCTTCATTGCTATGCGTGGGCTTTCTCTAGTTGCAGTGAGTGGGGGTTACTCTTCATTGCGGTGCATGGGCTTCTCATTGCAGTGGCTTCTCTTGTGGAGCACGGGCTCTAGGCACATGGGCTTCGGTAGTTGTGGCACGTGGGTTCAGTAGTTGTGGCTTGCAGCCTCTAGAGCCCAGGCTCAGTAGTTGTGACACACCAGCTTTGTTGCTCCGTGCCATGTGGGATCTTCCTGGACCAGGACTCAAACCTGTTTCCCTTGCATTGGCAGGCAGATTCTTAACCTCTGTGCCACCAGGGAAGCCCTGAGAGTTGTTTATCATGAAAGGATGTTGAATTTTGTCAAAGAATTTTTTGGCATCTATTGAGATGGTCATTTGATTTTTATCCTTCATTTTATTAATTTTATGTATCATGTTGGTTGATTTGTAGCTGGTGAATTATTTTGCATCCCTGGAATAAATCCCACTTGATCATGGTGTATAATCCTTCTAGTATATTGTTGAATTCAGTTTGCTAATATTTTGTTGAGGATTTCTGCATTTATGTTCATCGGGAGTATTGGCCTCTAATTTTTTTTTTGGTGGGTGGTGTTGTCTGCCTTTGGTATCAGGATAGTGCTGGCCTTGTAAAATTAGTTTCGAAGTATTTCCTCATTTTAATTTTTTTGGAAAAGGTTGAGAGGGATAGGTATTAAATCTTCTTTGAATGCTTGGTAGAATTCACCAGTGATGCAGTGTGATTCTGAGCTTTTGTTTGTTGGGAGGTTTTTGAGTAATGCTTCAGTCTCCTTTCTAGTAATTGATCTATTCAGGTTTTCATTTTCTTAATGATTAAGACTTAGAAATTTGTATGTTTCTGAAAATTTATCCATTTATTTTACGTTGTCTAATTTGTTGGCCTATACAGTAAGTTCCCTACATATGAATGAGTTCCATTCTGAGAGGGCATTTGTAAGTCCAATTTGTTTGTAAGTCCAACAAAGTTAGCCTAGGTACTCAACTAACACAATCAGCTATATAGTACTGTACTGTAATAGGTTTATAATACTTTTCACACAAATAATACATAAAAAAAACAGGAAAATAAAGAATACATTTTTAATCTTACAGTACAGTACCTTGAAAAGTACAGTAGTACTGTACAACACCTGGCATACAGGGGCTGGCATTGAGTGAACAGGCAAGAAGAGTTACTGACTGGAGGAAGGAGAGCAGGTTGGAAATAGTAGAGCTGAAGGATCCTCAGAAATAAGAGATGGAAGGACAGCTGCAATTTCACTCATGCCTGATGTTGATGGCACAGGTTCTGATTCGATGGAACCAGATGCACGTTCGCATCTTTGAAAGTTTACAACTTGAAGGTGTGTATGTAGGGGACTAACTGTAATTGTTCATAGCAGTCTCTTATGATTCTTTGCATTTCTTTGGTATCAGTTGTAACTTCCCCTCTTTCATTTCTGATTTTACTTATCTGAGCCCTCTCTTTTTTCCTTAGTGAGTCTAGATAAATGTTTATCTATTTTATCTTTTCACAGGACCAGCTTTTAGTATCATTGATTTTTTTCTATTGTCTTTTGAGTCTCTATTTCATTTTCTTCTTCTCTGATCTTTATTAGTTTCTTCCTTCTACTAACTTTGGGCTTTGGTTTTTACCTCCTTTTCTAGTTCCTTTATATGTAGTGTTAGACTGCATGTTAGAGATTTTCCTTATTTCTTGATCTAGGACTGTACTGCTATCACATTTCCTGTTAGAACTGCTTTTGCTACATCCTGTAGCTTTTGGTATGTTGTATTTTTATTTTCATTTGTCTCAGGTATTTTTGAAGTTCTCCTTTCTTTCTTGACCCATTGGTTGTTTAGTAACATATTGTTTAATCTCCACAAATTTGTGATTTTTCCAGTTTTCTTTTTTTTTTTGAGTGATTTCAAATTTCATACCATTGTGGTCTAAAAATATGCTTGATATGATTTCAATCTTAAATTTATTGAGACTTGTTTTCAGGCCTATCATATGATCTATCCTGGAGAATATTCCATGTGCACTTGAGAAGAATGTGTATTCTGTTGCTTTGGGATGGAACATTGTGTATGTATCTGTTAAGACCATCTGATTTGTGTCATTTAAATCTCATGTTTCCTTATTGATTTTCTGTCTGGATGATCTATCCATTGATTTATGTGGATTATTAACATCCCCTACTATTATTGTATTGCTGTCAATTTCTCCCTTTACCTCTATTAATATTTGCTATATATATTTTTATATTCTATATTGGGTACATAATATTTACAAATGTTCATCTTCTTGTTCATTGTATTCCCTTATTATTTTTAATATCTATAGAATCTTTAGTGATGTCACCTCTCATTCCTGATGTTGATTATGTGTTCTCTCTCTCTCTCTCTCTCTCTCTCTCTCTCTCTCTCTCTTTTTTTCTCTCCTCTGTCTTTATCTGTCTCTTGAGAGTCTGGTTAAAGGATTACCAATTCTATTGATACTATCAATAAACCAGTTTTTGGCTTTACTAATTTTCCTTATTTTGTCTGTTTTCTATTCTATTGATTTCTGGCCTGCTCTCTATTATTTCCTTTCTTCATATTTTAGGTTGCATTTGCTCTTCCTTTTCTAGTTTTTAAGGTGGAAGCTGAGGTTATTGATTTTATTTCTTTGTACTTTTTAAATATAAACATTTTAATGCTATAAATCTCTCTTTAGGTGCTTATTTAGTTGCATCCCTTAAATTTTAATATAGCATAACTTTATTTTCATTCAGCTCAAATTACTGTCCCTTTCGATTTCTTCTTTGACCTATAATTTTTAAAATAATTTTAACATTTATTTTCCAAATATTTGCAGATTCCCAGAGATCCTTCTGTTATTGGTTTCTAGTTTAATTCCATTATGGTCATATGGCAAACTTTGGAAAGAATGGTTTTCTGCTGTTGTTGGGTGGAGTATTTTATAACTGCTAATTTAGTCAAGTTGGTTAATAGTATTATTCAAGCCTTCTATATCCTTACTGATTTTCTGTCTACTTGTTCTATCAATTATTGATAGAAGGGTCTCTAAATCTCTGGCTATAACTGTGGATTTGTTTTATTCTCCCTGTACATTTATCAGTATTTTTTAATGTATTCTGAAGCTCTGTTACTGAATCCTAAGGCATAAACACTTAGGATCCTTATGTCTTGTTGAATTGGCCCCATTATCATGACTAAGTGGTGCTCTTTTTCTGTGAGTGTATTCTTTGCTCTAAAATCTACTTTGTCTGATACAGACATACTAGCTTTCTTTTGATTAGTGTTACATGTTACATCTATTTCTATCATTTTACTTTTATTTTTGTCTTTATATTTAAAGTGGGTTTCTTGTAGGCAACATATAGTTGAATTTTACCTTTTTAAATCCAATCTGATATTCTCTGTCATTTAATTTGGGTATTTAGACCATTAACATTTAATATGATTATTGATGTGGTTGATTTTAAATCTTTCTGTTTGTTTTCTATTTCCTCCATCTATTGTTTGTTCCTATTTTCAACTTTTTCTGCCTTCTTTTAAATTGGATAATTTTTATCATTCAATTTCATATCCTTTTGTCTTATTAGCTATAACCCTTTGTTGCATTTAGTGTTTATAATATACATCTTTAACTTGTTAGTCTGTCTTCAAGTGTTTTTATACCACTTTACACATAATTTAGGGACCTTATAACAGTATCCTTCATTTTCTCCCCTTCCAATCTTTCTGCTATTTGTGTCATACATATTACTTCTATATATGTTATAGACTCCAAAGTACATGTTTTTATTTTTGCTTCAAACAGCTGGTTATGCTTGAAAGTGATTTAAATTATAAGAAAATGTCTTTGTATTTACCTATGTTGTTACTATTAACAATACTAACAGTAATAGAATAGAATGTTGTTACTATTCCTGGGGTTCTTCATTAATTTGTGTAAATCTGTATTTCCATTAGTATCATTTTTCTCCCACACAAAAGACTTCCTTTTACATTTCTTATTGTATGGGTTTGTTGCAGATTATTTGGTTTTGCACATCTGAAAAAGTCTCAATTTCTCTTTTGTTTTTGGGAGATATTTTCTTCAGGTAAAGTATTCTAGTTTGACAGTTTTTTCCTTCTAATACTAAAATGGTGTTACTCTCCTGTGTTCTTTTTGCTTTTTGAGGATACATCTGCTGTAATTCTTATCTTTGATCCTCTGTAGGTAATGTGTCCTTTTTTTTTTTCTGTTTGTAAGATTTTTTCTTTATCACTTGTTTCAAGCAAGTTAATTCTGATATGACTTGCTGTAATTATCCCTGTGTTTATTGTTTTTAAAGGATGTTTGAGCTTCTTAGATCTGTGGGTTTATAGTTTTCATCAAACTTTGAAAGAATTGGCCAATATTTCTTTAAATATATTTTCTGTTTATCCCCTTTCTCTTCTCCTTCAGGGACCACAATTATACTTATATCAAACCAGTTATTGTTGTCCCATAGCTCTCTCTGATGTTCTATTTTATCCCAGTATTTTTTTCCATTTATGTTTCATTTTTTATCATTTCTATTGTTATATATTCAAGTTCACTAACCTTTTGTAATATCTACTCTGCCATTAATCCTGTGCAGTGCATTTTTAAAAAATCTTAGACATTGTAGTTTTCATATCTACATACCTACATATCTTTTTTCTTATATTTCATATTTTTTAATGTGTTTCATCTTCTAGTTTTTCAACATCTGAAATGCAGTTATGTTAATTTTAAATGTCCTTGTCTAATAATTTGGTTGTCTTTATTCTTTCTGTGTTGATTTTGACTAATTGATTTTTTTCCCTCCTTGTTAAGAGTTATATTTACCTGGTGCTTTGCATGCCTGGCAATCTTCCTTTGGAAGACAAACATTGTGAATTTTACTTTGTTGGGTGTTGAACATTTTTGTATTCCTATAAATATTCTTGAGCTTTGTTCTCAGATATGTACTTTGAAACAGAATAATCCCTTTGGGTTTGTTTTGGAGATTTGGTAGTTGTGATTGCAGCCGTGCTTAGTCTAGGGCTAATTATTCCCATTACTGGGGTAAGACTTTTCTGTGTGTTCTACCCAATGATCTGTGAATCCTGAGTTTTTGTAGTCTGACGAGTGGCAACAGATACTATTCTCAGCCTGTTCGAGCATTAAGCACTCTTATGCCTAATCATTTCAGATGGTTCAGCACACACATATGCTGATCAGTACTTAGCTGAACACTTGAGGAGACCATCTGTAGATCCGCATGGTTCTCTTTTTGTGTAGGTCTCTTCTCTTTGGTACTCTGTGCTGCAAACCCAAGTTGCCTTGGTCTCCCCAGATCCTTAGCTTTGTCTCTTCAAATCAAGGGGACTCAAACTTTGCCTGGCTTCCTGCGCCTTGTACTGTAGCTTGGAAATACTCCAAAGGCAGTAAGCTGGGGCAATCATAGAGCTCCCCTTGTTTGTCCTCCATCTCTCAGGGATCACTGCATTTTATTCCCTGATGTCTAATATCTTGAGAACTGTTTTATGTTTTGTCTATGGTTTTAGTTGTTTCAGTCAGGAGAGTAAATCCAGTTCCTTTTATTTCATCTTGGCTCAAAGTGAAAGTTTCCCATTCTTTATTCTGAAAAATCTCCTTTCTCTTGGTTTCTGTGACACCCTCTTGATTATCCCCCTACTCTTGTTCCACACACTCCTTAATTTGGGTATCTCTGTTCTTGTCTTTACATTCTCCCTCTCAGAGCTCATGTGTGATTTTGAGTCCAGGTACCATCCCTTCTGATAACATCTTAAGTATTTAGTTTCTTGAATGTCTGTATCATATCTACTACTGCCTAGGGAGAATTCCACTTAGATATCTTGCTCTCATTTAAAATTCAGAAGTTTGGTGTTTTGTAAAGTGCACCTGTTACAGTGTCAAAAGGCCTAGATTCTAGTCCCTACTTTGCTGCTACCTGACTAGGTAACCTTAGAGAAATTACTTACACTTTCTTAGCTTTAATTTCATCATGTATAAATTGAAGAAGTTTGATTAGATAACTTCTGAACTTTTTTTTCTAGTTGTAATATTCTTTTATTCTAGGTAACTCTTAATTATCCTCTTTTTCTGAAAGCTAATTGCCTTCACCCCACATCTGCATTAATACCACATCCTCCTAACAAGCTTTCTTTCCTCCATCTAACCCTGCTGGACATTACAGCCAAAATATGATTCCTTAAATACTCTTATCAACTCATATCCTTGTATAAGAACTTACAATAACTCTTTGTTGCCTGACACATTAAATACAGTCTTCTGCCTGACTTTTAAGATACTTATCCTATCTTTTTTTATGTACTCTTTATGTCTTGCTACTCACCTATATGAACTTTTAGCCTCATTCTGGATGATCTCTTCTCTATATTCTATCTTCCTGTTCCTGCTCCTATGCCTACTGTTCTAGCTTGGTGTATCCTCTTTTCCACCCATCCAAGTCCTCACTATCCCTCAAGGTCCAGCTCAAGCCTCTCTTCCTCCATGAAGCCTTTGCCTACTGCTTCAGAACACACTGACCTCTCTACCTTGTAAGATCCTTTTGTACTTCTTCAGTACACCTCATGGTTTAATTGCTAAATATCTGATTATTTCATGCTTGGTAATTTTTCATTTTCTCATACAGAAGGTAAGGTCTTTAGAGACATAAAACATACCTTCTCATTCTCTAGGTATGATTTCTTCCAAATATATGTTATTTATCAAGAAATCATTGATGGATTAAGCCATTCAACTGAGGTTTAGCTCATCTCCTTCCTGAATTATCATTGTGAGTGTCTGTTTGTATGTGTGTGGGTGTGTGTAAAAAATGCTGGCTCCTAAGACAGTTTGTGCTTATGTTTATTCATATTATACTGACATTTGCATGTGCTTTCTGACCACTGTCCATTCCTAAGTTTTCAGAGGCAAGTCCTTGATTAGTGAGTCTGAGCTGGGATTTTGGAGCACAGATCTGTCTTGATGGCAGGAGCTATGCTTGCATCACATTATCCATTCCTTAGTGAACTTGCAGCTCGTTGTTGGGAAATCTGTGAGTGAATCATTGTGACAGAGAGGAAGAGAAAACCTCAAAGCTCTAGACCTTGATGGCTTAAGAATAAATAACCTCTATTAGCAAAAAAAAGAGAGAGACAGATGACACTACTATGTAATGGTACCTCTAGGATAAGGAATCAGATAATGGCCAGGATTTGAAGAATGAGATAGCTTTAAGGAAGGGTGGAGAAAAAATTTTGCAGCAGGCTTTCTTGAAAATGAAAGTGTGCTAAATAAAGGAAAGGAAGCAGGGAGCTGTGAAAGGATTTCACAGAAGAAAACGTCTTGAATTTGTTTTGAGTAACTTAGTATGTGGCATGAACAGTATTTTAAGGCTTCTGAAATCACACTTTACCCTGTTCAACTCAGAACTCATTCTTAGGCTTCTGAAGTACTTAAGTGGAAGAGACTCAGCTTCTTGGTTTCATATAGATATGGTTGGAATAAAGGCATTCCACCCCTTTGCAGCCATCACCTCATTCCCAGCCAAAACTGAATGCTCAGAATTTTACTCTTAGGGACATTTTTTTCATTTACTTGCCCCACCAAGTTGGCTTTAGACTACAATTCATATTAGCTGTCTCTTGTGCCCGGGGACCACAAAGTTTAGTCACAGTCAGGTGTTTCACAGCCATCTACATAAAGAAAAACAAAGACATGTCAGTTGAATTGCTGAGAGACATTCATCATTTCTTTTCCCAAAGTTGGTTTATTAACAGGTTCACTGAACTGACCCTCTAAAGACAGCATGGTTTAGTAGAAAGAGTACTATATTGAGAATCAGGAGATCAAACAGAACTAGCTGGCTGTTTGACTTTGAGCGACCCACTTAACCTCTGTATTTTAAGTGTGTCATCTGTTAAATTAAGAGGTTGAACTATACAATCTCTCAAGTACCATTCAGGGATGATGTTTGATGTATTTGTGACTATTTTCTTTCATACAGTGCTTCTCATATGTCTTTTCCTTGATGCTCTGTCCACTCTTGGATTCTGAGAAATCTTTTCTCTTCTCACTTCCTGGACCAATACTTGTTTTGTTTTGTTTTTCCCCGGGGTCTTGTTTGTTTGTTTGTTCCATCTCTTCTGATTGGTGAAAGCCAGAACTGTGTTAAATGTAACTCGATTCAGAGGTCACAAATAGCCCAAGGGTCAACCCAGCTTATAATTATGTCTGTCTGATCAGGAGAGTGTTTAATATTTTTTTCTTTTTCAGTACTTGTTTTTTTAAAAATTGAATTAGTTACCAGCATTTGAAAATCAAGGGATCTCACACAAATATCCATATTTCCAGCTTCTCTAAAAGAATCATAATATCAGAAAGCAAGAGCCCCTCATTTCCACAAGGGATCAACAAGCTGGTACGAAAGAGTGACACTCCCTTTTAGGCTGGGCTCTCCCCTTTACCACTCCCATCGTTACCTCTTCCCATTGTCTTCCTGGCACTGAGGCCAAAAGTAACTGCCATTTATTATCATGCCTTGTGTGGCTGGTTTACTCTTTATGTGGGGCATTGACTCTCCAGTTTACTGAGGCCCCCTCTACTTCCTATAGCATTGAGGTGAACGTCAGTTACCATTTATCATCCTATTTGTACTGCTGTTGTTCTTTTACAGTTTTAAAAGGAAAGTGAAATTTTTGTACCTGTATCATCTCTATCAAAAATAAGAAAACATATCAAAGCCAAAGAGTCAAGAGTTTTATTTGTCTCACCCAACTTACTGTTTTATTTTACCTTCCTGATCTCTGTTGGTCTTTGTATCTGTAACCCCTGTTCTAAGTTGAACATATTTTTAATATATTCCTCATTCATAAGGATAGTTTCTTCAACAAATGGTGTTAGGAAAACTGGATATTCACACACAAGAGAATGAAAGTGGACCACTATCTTACACTACACACAAAAATCAACTCAATATGTATGAAAGACTTAAATGTAAGACCTACAACTGTAAAACTCCTACAAGAAAACATAGGAGGAAAGATTCATAACATTGGTCTTGGTAATGATTTCATGGATATGACACTAAAGGCATAGGCAACAACAAAAACAAAAATATGTGACTACATCAAGCTAAAAAACTTCTTCAAAGGAAAGCAAATCAAATAAAAGGAAAGGAAAATAATCAATGCAGCAAAGGAAATAATCAACAGTGAAAAGGTAACCTACACAATGGAAGAAAATATTTGTAAACCATATGTCTAAATAAGGGGTTAATATCCAAAATATATAAGGAACTCATACAACTCCATAGCAAAAAACTAATAACCTGATTTTAAAATGGGGGAAAGACTTAAATAGACATTTCTCAAGACTTAAAAGTGGCCAAAAGGAATATGAAAAAATGCTCAATGTCACTAATCATCAGGGAAATATAAATCAAAATCACAATGAGAGGGCTTCCCTGGTGGTGCAGTGGTTGAGAGTCCGCCTGCTGATGCAGGGGACACAGGTTCGTGCCCCGGTCTGGGAAGATCCCACATGCCGCAGAGTGGCTGGGCCCGTGAGCCATGGCCGCTGAGCCTGCGCATCCGGAGCCTGTGCTCCGCAACGGGAGAGGCCACAACAGCGAGAGGCCCGCGTACCGCCAAAAAAAAAAAAAAAAAAAAAAAAAAAATCACAATGAGATATTACCTCACACCTATCAGTATGGCCATTATAAAAAAAAATGACAATAAGTGTTGGCAAGGATGTGGAGAAATTGGAACACTTGCACACTGTTGGTGGTAATGCAAAATAGTATAGGCACTATAGAAAATAGTGTGGAAGTTACTCAAAAAAAAAAAAAAAAAACTAGAACTTACATTTGATCTAGCAATCCCACTTCTGGGTGTTTATCCAAAATAACTGAAATCAGGATCTCAAAGAAATATCTGCACTCCCATGTCATTGCAGCATTATTCACAATGACCAAGATGTGGAAACAATCTAAATGTCCATCATAAGATGAATGGATAAAGAAAATGTGGCATATACGTAAAATGGAAAACTCTTTAGCATTAAAAAAGAAGGAAATTCTGCAATACGCAACAACCTGGATAAACCTTGGGGACTTTATGCTAAGTGAAATAAGCCAGTCAGAAAGACAAATACTGCATTATTCCACTTATATTAGGTATCTAAAATTATCAAATTCACAAAATCAGGGAGTGGAATGGTGGTTGCCAGGGATCAGGGGTGGGTGGGTGAAGAGGGGAGTTACTAATCAATGGATAGATATTGAATAATTTAAGTTAAGCTTGATCAATAAACTTGAAAGATCTGCCCTATAACATTGTACCAATAGTTGATAATGCATTGTACACCTAAAAATTCATTACGAAGATGAATCTGTTAAGTGTTCTTACCATAATAAAATTTTTTAAAAGAACAATGGGAACCATTGAGGGGTTTTCATCTTGGGGTAGGGTTGCCAGGTAAAATATAGAACATCCAGTCATATTTGAATTTCAGAAAACAACATAAATTTTAATATAAATATGTCCCAAATATTGCATGATACCTACATATGCTAAAACACTGTTTGTTGTTTAGCTGAAATCCAAATTTAACAGGAAATTCTGTAATTTTATTTGCTAAATCTAACAGCCCTATCCTGGGAGCAACCTGATTGTTTTTTTCATTTAAAAAGATCACTTCGGTTGCAAGTAGAGAACAGAATTGATGGGTGTAAGGCTGGAGGAAGGGAGACACTTTAGAAGGCTGAATTGCACTAACTAGATGACAGATAATTGGTAACTTAGGCTAAGGTTGTAGCAGTGAAGATAAAGGGGATAATCAAAATAAACAGGTCTTGGTGAAAAATAAAGAGGATGGAGGCATTATAGAGAATATTCTACATTAAGGTACCCTTTTGATTTCTGATTTCTAGTATTTGCAGGATGACCATAATTTATCATCCAGAATTGAATATTTTTGCAAATGAAAGAGGATGCTAAACCAGGATGTATGGTCACTAGTAATTTGTAGCTTCTTTCTTTTTTTTCTTGATCATTATTACCAATGCATATCGATTTTATTAATCTTTTCAAAGAACAAAATTTTGGCTTTGTTTATCCTTCTAATTATATACTTTTATTCATTTAATCTTTGCTGTTGTCTTTATTATTTCCTTCCTCTTTCTTTGACCTAACTATTCTGTTTATAGTTTCTTGACATGGATACTTAGATCACTCATTCTCAACATTTCCTCTTTTCTAATACATATATGCTTTCTAAGACTATACATTTTTCCCATAAGAATGGATTTACCTGCATCCCAGATGTTAAGATATGTAGAATTTTCACTGTCATTCAATTAAGAATGTCTTCTATTTTTCATTGTTATGTTTTCTTTGACCCTTGTGTTATTTAGAAGTGTATTTCTTAATTTTCTATCATATGGAAACATTCTAGTTATCTTTTTGTTAGTCATTACTTATTTCTACTGTGTCAGAACCTATCCTGTATGATTTCAATCTTTGAAATATTTGAGATTTGCGTTTTGCTTCAACATATTGTCGATTTTGGTGGATGGCCCACGTGGACTTGGAAAGAATGTGTATTCTGCAGTTGATGGGTAGTGATCTATAAATGTCAGATTAATTTGGTTAATACTGTTGTTCAAATATTCCACAACCTTGCTCCTTTTTAAAAAAATTCCATATCTTTGCTGATTTTTTTGCTTGTTCCATCATTTTATAGGAAAGGTGTGTTAAAACTCACTCTATTTGTGAAGTTGGCTTTTATTAACCTTTTATAATTTTGAAATGCAGCTGTATCTTTAATAATTCTTATTTCCTTAAAGTTTACTTTTGTGACATTAATATAGCTAACCAACTTTTGTTTGGTTAGTGTTTGCGTGCTATAGCATGTTCTATCATTTAACTTTTAACCTTTCTGTATCATTATAATTTAGACGGGTCTCTTGTTAGAAACTTACGCTTGTTTTGTTTTCTTTCAAATCCAGTTTGATAATTCTTATATTTTAGTAGGATTATAGTCCATTTATTTTTGGTATGACTTCTGATTTATTTGGGTATAAATCTAGTATCAAATTTTCTTTCTTATATCTAATCTGTTTCAAGTTTGTTGTTGTTGCTTCTTGTCTTCTTTTGGAGTTTTTTTTCATTTTTTTCCCTCTATTATTGTTATCACATATTGTTTTAATGGCTCACCTAGAGATTACAACATTTTTTTCTTGACTTATCAAAGTCTAATATTAGTGAGCTCTTCTGTCTTTTAACAGAAAATGCAAGGATGTTAGAACACTTTAAAGAGTTGTGGAGAATGATTCCCAGCTATTATTATCCCCATATTACAGATGAAAATACTGATGTTCAGAAGAGTTAAGTGACTTGCTTATGCTCTCAGAGCTAATAAGTAGCAGAGGGATTTGAACTATGACAGCCACAGGTTGCACTCTCTATAGAGTCCTTTACGGTCCATTGCTAATACATACTTTTATAGTGCTCGTGAGTCCACAGTCTACCCTCCCAGCCCCCACCCACCACCCACCACCAGTACATACTTTTATTTTTAATTTGTATAGCATATCCTTTACTGTGCATCCTCACGTACATTATCTTATTTGATACTCTCAATAATTCTATTAAGTAGGTGGGAACAACAATATTACCACTTTTTGAAAAATAAAACTGGGCTCAGAGAGCTTAAGTTGCGAGGACACAGGCCTTAAGTGGTAAATGCTGTCCTAAAACCAAATTCTTCTGATGTCTGCTCCATGCCATTTCCATTGTAAGTGTACTGGGCCCTGTTGTTGCCAATATTTTTATGAAATGTCTTTGATGACATAGAAGGAACTTCTGGAAAATCTGGAGGTGAAAAAGAAGGAATAGCTAGTCGCTAATGTAACAGGTGAAAATGATTGCTCAGAACTAATAAAATGAAGCTCTACAAGGATAAGTGTAAAGTTGAACAAAATTACATTAAAAAATAATTTACTCAAGTTAAAGGATGGGGGAGAACTAGCTTGCCAAGAGTTCAGTTGAAGAAAGTTCTGGATTTCTTTAATTGTTGTTTATTTGTTGATTTATTAAAGGCTTATAGTTGCCTATAAGCTTAATATGAGCTAACTATGGTATGTGTCTGGGTAAAACCCCTCGTTGGCTTCAGTAGTTATATATAGATTAATAATGTGGAGCATGGGCTTTGGAATCAGACTTGGCTCACATCCCAGCTCTAGCATTTACCAGCTGTGTGACCTTAGGTAATTCACGTTTTTTCTGTCTCAGTTTCTTCATGTGTAAAGTTAGATAATAACAGCACCTATTTTATGGAAAAACTGGAAGATTAAATCAAATAATGCATATATATATATTTATATATATATATATGGCTTAATACTATATCTGACACTTAGTAACATTCAAAAAGTATCAGCTATTGGTAATTTGATTTCATCTGGAGTAAAACAACCAATTCTGCTTAACAAATACATAATAAATGTGGCCATAGCCAGGATTGGAAAGGCAATGGAAACTATTTCATATGGGGAATGACTGAATATACAGAATCTTTAGTCTGGAGGAGATAAAGCAAGAAAGATAGAATGCACTTTTTCAAAGACTTTTTTTTAACCTTGAAGAAGAGGAATTATGCTTATTCTGTGTGGCTCTATGAGAAACAACCAGAGCCAATAGGCAGAGAGTAGGGAGGTTACAGGAGGCATATTTTGGCTCAATGTAAGCCAAAAAAAAAAATTCTTGCAAGAAGAGGGGTATGAGATATTCAATGAAATATTGAGTCTCTCATAATAGGAGATAATGAAAGACTTCTGTCAAGGCTGATGAAAAAATGATTTCTCCAACAGGGAAGAAGCAGGCTTGATGAATTCTAAGATTTCCTTGACTCTGAGATTTGATTATATACCACTGGGAGGCAAGAGTCTCTGGATCCCAACAGGCCAAAGTAACATAAAGGATCCCATCTCCCCAAAAAGCCTACTGTTTCACCCTCTCAATATCAGTGCCTATCCTAAATTTCTCCTGCTTCCGTGTGAAGCCATTCCAGACCAAGCCTTCAGTTTAAAACGAGAAAACAACATCTCACTAATTCTCCATACAATATACTTTCCTAAGCTCTAAAGATGGTGACTACAAACTCCATCAGTCCTTTCATCTTACTTCTTTGTTGACTCTTGTCCTCTGTAATTACATCTGCACCTACGGAAAATAAGTAGCTTTGGAGGGAGAAGCAGTATTTTTGGTAGGAAAAAAATAATGGCTATTTCTCCTCAGTGCAAACTCAATAACTCCTAGAGCTACTCCTAGAGCTTTTGAGTCTGTCTGGCTTTTCATTCCAACATCTGGAAGAGGATGTGGCAGGAAGAGGTATATCAGGAAGGGGAAACAAGGTGAATGGACAGTGGGCCAGGAGCAGTGGTTGGACTACAATTCCAAGTCTCAACTGCCACTTCCTAAGACTCATGGTCATGTTTGTGGATGTGGCCTTGGGAAAATATGCAACTCCCCACCCCCCGCTCCCTGCCACAGTAAAGTATCACAGTAGAAATGAATTCTCTGGGCAAAAAAATATAGGCATAAAAATAATAGTATAGCTAATAGCCTATGGCAAACTATGGTCTGCAAGCCAAAACCAGTCTACTGCTTGTTTTTGTAAATAAAGTTTTATTATGGCAGCCATGCCCATTTATTTACATATTGTCTACGGCTGCTTTTTTTTTTGAAGTGAGCCTCTCACTGTTGTGGCCTCTCCCGTTGTGGAGCACAGGCTCCGGACGCACAGGCTCAGCAGCCATGGCTCATGGGCCCAGCCGCTCCGCGGCATGTGGGATCTTCCCGGACCGGGGCATG
This sequence comes from Leucopleurus acutus, assembly GCF_964270905.1. NCBI lineage: Eukaryota > Metazoa > Chordata > Mammalia > Artiodactyla > Delphinidae > Leucopleurus > Leucopleurus acutus. The sequence goes on from NC_139148.1 coordinate 97,639,466, forward strand.
AACCCGTGTCCCCTGCATCGGCAGGCGGACTCTCAACCACTGCGCCACCAGGGAAGCCCTCTATGGCTGCTTTTATGCTACAATGGCAGACTTAAGTATTTACAGTAGAGACTATATAGACCATAAAGTCTAATATATTCACTCTACAGCTCTTCACAAGAAAAGTTTGCTGACCCTAGTCTACCATACTATTCTCCAAAGTAGGAGTCAACCCAAGGACTGCATGAGACAATGAGTTGGGATATGGAAAGAAAGTTTTAGAACTTCTATTGTTGAATTTTTTCCATCTCATCCTTTTTTACTTCTCTTCATATATATATATATATATATATATATATATATATATATATATATATATGTATGTATGTATATAATTAGTACTAAATTTGTTTACAGATTTGTGTACACAATCCATGAAGTTCAGAGACCACTGGTCTACTGTTGTGTTCCTACATCAGAATCACCTGCAGAATGTTAAAATGCAGATTCTTGGGACTTACCTGTGGTAGGCAGAATAATGCACCCCCAGCCCAAAGATGTCCACATCCTAATCCCCAGAACCTGGGAATATGTTACCTTATGTGGTAAAAGGGGCTTTGCAGACATGATTACATTAAGGATGAGATGGGGATTATCCAGGTGGGCCCAGTGTAACCACAAAGGTCCTTTAAAGTAAAAGAAGGACGCAAGAGACTCAGAATCAGAGAAGGAGATGTGATGACAGAATCAGAGATCAGAATGATGCAATTTCTGGCTTTGATGATGGAAGAAGGAGCCATGAGCTAAGGAATATAGGCAGCCTCTCTAAACTGGAAAAGGCAAGGAAACATTATACCCTAGAGCTTCCAAAAGGAACACAGCCCTGCTGACATCTTGATTTTTAGCCCACTGAGACTCATTTTACACTTCTGACCTCCAGAACTGTAAGATAATAAATTTGTGTTAAATCACTGAGTTTGTAATAATTTGTTATAGCGGTAATAGAAAATTAGTAAAAAAACTCGTAGAGATTCTAATTCAGTATGCTGGATTTAGGAGTTTTGATCCCTACCAATAAAATGTGTTCCCTCAGACAAGTTGCTAATCATCATTTTTTTAACACCTTTTTTGGAGTGTAATTGCTTTACATTGTTGTGTTAGTTTCTGCTGTATAACAAAGTGAATCAGCTATACGTATACATATATCCCCATATCCCCTCCCTCTTGCGTCTCCCTCCCACCCTCCCTATCCCACCCTTCTAGGTGGTCACAAAGCACGGAGCTGATCTCCCTGTGCTATGCAGCTGCTTCCCACTAGCTAGCTATTTCACATTTGGTAGTGTATATATGTCCATGTCACTCTCTCACTTCGTCTCAAGTTACCCTTCCCCCTCCCCATGTCCTCAAATCCATTCTCTACGTCGCTAATCATCATTTTTAAAAAGAATACTTCCAAAGGTTAATACCTACTTAGCTCATAAGGTTGTTTTGTGGATCAAGTGAGGTAATGGCTGAGAAGGTGCTTTGAAAAAAGTAAAAACACCATGCATATGTGAGCTATTACTGTTTGTCCTTGTGTTAGCCCACCTACATTTTATTTAATGTCACTTTACTTTTGTTATATTTTCAAGAGATAGCCAGCATGATTTTTCCCTCTAAAAGCTGAGAACATGGAGACTTACATGCAAACATTCTAGGGGCTTTGTCACTTATTATAACAATACACTTGGTATTTGGCATTATGGTTTATGGAACACTTTTATCTATATTATATCACTTGATCTGAACAGCAAACTTGTAGTCCACTCAAGTATTTATGTTAATAGCAGCAAAGGGGGTGGTTCATATATTTGTATATGCTTGCAGAGGTGGATAATGTAGTGTGATGATTAGATACATGTATATATTGTAAATGCTTACCAAAATAAAGTTAGTTAACACATCCCTTACCTCTATAATTACCATTTTATTATTATTGTTATAGTGAGAACATTAAAGCTCTACTCTCATAGCAACTTTCAAGTATACAATAACAGTATTGTTAACTATAGTCATCATACTCTACATTAGATCACGGTAACTTATTCATCTTATAACTGGAAGTGTGTACACTTTGACCAACATATTCCCATATCCCCCAACTCTCAGCCCCTGATAACCACCAGTCTAGTCTCTTTCTATGAATTTCATGTTTTTGAATTCCATGTGTAAGTGAGATCATACGTATTTGCCTTCCTCTGTCTGACTTATTTCACTTAGCATAGTGCCCTCAAGGTTCATTCATGTTGCTGTGAATGGCAGAGATTTCCTTCTATTTTCTGGCTGAATAATATTTCATTGCATATATATACCACATTTTAAAAAATCCATTCATCCACCAGTGAACCCTTAGGTTATTTTCATGTCTTAGTAATGCTGCAGTGAACCTGGGAGTGCAGATATCTTTTCGAGATAGTGATTTCATCTTCGAATATATACCCAGAAGTGCGATTGCTGGATCATATGGTAGTTCTACTTTTAATTTTTTGAGGAACCTCCATTCTTTGTTCCAAAGTGGCTATCTCGAGACTTCCCTGGTGGTCCAGTGGTTGGGACTTCATGCTTCCACTGCAGGGGACACGGGTTTGATCCCTGGTCAGGGAACTAAGATCCTGCATGCTGTGTGGGACAGCCAAAAAAAAAAAAAAAAAAAAAAAAAAAAAGACAAAGTGGCTATATCGATTTACATTTCTACCAACAGTGCACCAGGGTTCCGTTTTCTCCACATCCTTGCCAGCATTTTTTATCTCTTGTCTTTTTGATAATAGCCATTCTAACAAGTGTTAGGTGATATCCCATTGTGGTTTTGATTTGAATTTCCCTGATGATTAGTGACATGGAACACCTTTTCATGTACCTGATTACTATAGCTTTGTAATATATTTTGAAATCAGGAAGTATGATGGCTTCAGCTTTGTTCTTCTTTGTCAGGATTGCTTTGGCTATTCAGGGTCTTTTGTGGTTTCATATAAATTTTATTTATTTATTTTTATTTGTTTGGTTGTGCCCGGTCTTAGTTGGGACAGGCGGGCTCCTTAGTTGCGGCTCATCAGCTCCTTAGTTGTGGCATGCAAACTCTTAGTTGTGGCATGCATGTGGGATCTAGTTCCCTGAGCAGGGATTGAACCTGGACCCCCGGCATTGGGAGCATGGAGTCTTAACCATTGTGCCACCAGGGAGGTCCCTCATATAAATTTTCGGATTTTTTTTTCCTACTTCTGTGAAAGATGCTATTGGAGTCTTTTTGTTTTTGTTTTTGTTTTTTTTTCTGGTACACGGGCCTCTCACTGTTATGGCCTCTCCCGTTGCGGAGCACAGGCTCCGGACGCACAGGCTCAGCGGCCATGGCTCACGGGCCCAGCCACTCCACGGCATGTGGGATCTTCCTGGACCGGGGCATGAACCCGTGTCCCCTGCATCAGCAGGCAGACTCTCAACCACTGCGCCACCAGGGAAGCCCGCTATTAGAGTTTTGATAGGGATTATATTGAATCTACAGATGGCTCTGGGTAGGATGAACATTTTCACAATTTTAACTCTTCTGATTAATGAACATGAGATTTCTTTCTATTCATGTCTCCCTTCTTTCATGAATGTCTTATAGTTTTGATGTACGTATAGATTTTTCACTTCTTTGGTTAAATTTATCCTAAGTATTTTATTGTTTTTGACGCTATTGTAAAATGGAACTGCTTTATTTCTTTTCCAAATAGTTCATTATTAGTGTATAGAAATGTAACTGATTTTTGTATGTTGATTTTGTATCCTGAAACCTTACTGAATTTGTTAATTAGGTCTAACAGTTTTTTGGTGGAGTCTTCAGGATAGTTTATGTACAAGATCATGTTGTTAGCAAACAGAGACAATTTTACTTCCCCTTTTCTGATTTGGATGCCTTTTATTTTTTTTTCTTGCCTAGTTGCTGTGGCTAGGGCTTCCAGTACTATGTTGAATAGGTTTGGTGAAAACAGCACCCTTGTCTTGTAATTTATTTTAGAGGGAAAGCTTTCAGCCTTTTACTGTTGAGTATAATGTTAGCTATAGGTTTGTCATATGTGGCCTTTACCATATTGAGATATGTTCCTTCTGTATCGAATTTATTGAGAGTTTTTATCATGAAATAATGTTGAATTTTGTCAAATGCTTGTTCTGCATCTATTGAGATGATCATATGATTTTTGCCTTTTATTCCATTAATGTGGTGTATCACATTAATTGATTTGCATATATTGAGCCATCCTTGCATCCTAGAGATAAATTCCACTTGATCATACTGTATGATCCTTTTAATGTGCTGTTAAATTAGGTTTGCTTGCATTGTGTTGAGAAATTTTGCATTATATTTATCATGGATATTGGCCTATAGTTTTATTTTCTTGTACTACCCTTATCTTTAATATCAGGGTAATGCTGGCCTTGGAAAATGGGTTTGGGAGTATTCCCCCCTCTTCAATTTTTTTGGAAGAGTTTCAGAATATTTGACATTAATTCTTTAAATGTTTGATAGAATTTGCTTGTGAAGCCATTTGATCATTATCTTTGTTGGGAGGTTTTTGATTACTGATTTAATCTCCTTGTTATTGGTCTGTTCAAATTTTCTATTTCTTCATGACTCACACTTTGTAGGTTTTATGTTTCAAGGACAGTATCCATTTCTTGTAGACTGTTTAATTTGTTAGCATATAATTGTTTATAGTAGTCTTTTATGATCCTCTGCATTTCTATGGTTATCATTTGTAATGTTTCCTTTATCCTTTATAATTTTGAGTCCTTTTTTTATTGATAAGTCTAGCTAAAGGTTTGTCAATTTTATCTTCTTAAAAAACTGACTCTTAGTTTTGTTGATCTTTTCTATTGTTTTTCTAGTTTCTATTTCATTTATTTCTGCATGATGTTTGTTACCTCCTTCCTTCTGCTACCTTTGGGCTTAGTTTTTTCTTGTTTGTTAGTTCCTTGAGGCATAAAGTTAGGTTGTTTGTTTGAGATCTTTCTCTTTTTTTATATATAGGCATTTATCACTTTAAACTTCCTGCTAAGCACTGCTTTTTCTGCAACCCATAAGTTTTGGTTTGTTGTACTTCCATTTTTGTTTGTTGCAATATATTTTTTAAATGTATCTTTCAATTCCTTTTTTGATCTATTGGTTGTTCAAGGGTGTGTTGTTTAATTTCCATCAAATTGTGAATTTTCCAGTTTTCTTCCTGGTATTAATTTCTAGTTTCATAACATTGTGGTTGGAAAATATACTTGGTATAATTTCAGTCTTTTTGAATTTACTGAGATTTGTTTTGTAACCTAACATATGATCTATCCTGGAGAATGTTCCATATGTCCTTGAGAAGAATGTGTATTCTGCTACTCTTGGATGGAATGTTCTCTGTATCTCTGTTAGAACTATTTGGTTTAAATATAGTTCAAGTTCAATGTTTTCTTATTGATTTTCTGTCTAGATGATCTAACCATTGTTGAAAGAGGGGTTTTGAAATGCCTACTATTACTGTATTGTTGTCTTGCAGATCTGTTATTATTTGCTTAATATATTTAGGTTCTCCAATGTTGGGTACATATTTATTTATAACTGTTATGTCTTCTTGATGAATTTACCCCTTTATCAATCATTATATAATGGCCTCCTTTATCTCTTGTTAACAGTTTTTGACTTAAATTCTATTTTGTCTGATGTAAGTATAGCTACCCTTGCTCTCTTTTGGTTTATATTGTGTGGAATATCTTTTTCTATCCCTTCACTTTGAGTCTGTGTGTGTCCTTGAAGCTGAAGTGAGTCTCTTGTAGGCAGCATACAGTTTGATCTTTTTTAAAAAAATTTATTCAGTCATTCTATCAGGCTGTATGATGTAGATTAAAGAACACAAAGTTTAAGCCATACAGATAACCCTGTTCAAACGCTGCCTATTTCACTTATTAGCTGAATAATTGTAGACATGTCACTCTGCTTCAGTTCATTTATCTCTCAAAAGGAATAACAATAGTTGTTGTTATGCTACCTCATGGGGTTGTTATGAACATTAAATGCAATAATTCGTGTAAAGTGTTTAGTACCATTCAAAGAAGATAGTAAGCTCCCCGTTAAATGGTACCTGTTATTTCTTTTCCCTAAAATTAGGAACGTAAACTCATATAGTAGTTATTATTAGGGGTTTATAAACAAATAGACCTGGGTTGTGTCCTTGAGTAAATTACTTAATTTCTCTGGGGCTTAGAGCTCTCTTCTACAAGTAAAGGTTAGAATAGTGTCTACCTCATAGGGTTGTTAGTATTAAATAGGAATCATAAACTGCAGCATTTGACACAAAGTAGGAACTTCGTAAATGGTAGCTGTTACAATGGTTGAGAAAAAATGAAATAGGGAGTTGTATCAACAACAAAGAACTATATCAACTACTCTTCTGCAATCTAATAGCAAATAAGAAAGTGTGGGTTTTCTCCTATAGCTATTGAGCAAAAGACATAAAAATACACTTTATTGAGTCTGCCTTCCCAATTTACCCAGTCAGTTCATAGAATAGATGTTTATGATAGTGCTTAGAATAAAACCTCATTCATATTATGTTGTAATAAATATTAGTTAAATCTGAATCTGGACTCATTCATTTAGATCATATTGAATAATTCAACATTCCATGTAATTTTTTGTTATTGGCATTATTTTTAATTGAAAAATAATATATGCATGCACATGGTAAAAATATCCAACAGTAAAAGGGTATGTACAATTAAATATAAGTTCAAACTCCAGCACTATTATTTATCAACTGTATGGCCTCTGTGTCTCAGTTTCCTTGGCTATGAGAATCATGTCAGTACCTACTTTATAGGGTTGCTATGAGACTCAAATGTGTAAATCACTTAGAATAGTACTTGGCCTATGATAAGTTCTAGTATGAGTTTAGCTTTTTGTCATGTGTCATTTGTATTTTTCTGTGAATTTCTCATTCATTTCCTGTCCCCATTTAAAAAAATCGGGTTGTGATATTTTTCTTTGGATTTGTAAAAGCTCTTTATTATTAAGGTAATTTGTCCTCTACCATATTTGTAAACCTTTTTTTCTCAGATTTTAATTTGTCTATGGATTTTTCTCATAGTATTAATTTTTGCATAAAGAAATTTTACATTTTTTATAGTCGAATTTATCAGTCTTTTGCCTTAAGTTTTCAGGGGTTTGAGTCTTATTTACAGGGCCCTTCCACATTCCAAAACTATTTTTTAAATTCTCCCATGTGCTCTTCTACTGCTTTTACAGTTATCCTCTTTCTTTGGTCTATCTGGACTTTATTCTGTTGTAAGAAGTAAAATAGTGATCTACCTGTATTTCTTTTCCAAATGGGTAGCCAGTTTTTCTAGCACCATTTATTGAGTATTCTATGTAAGTTAAAATTCTTGCTATCTCCCAGATGACTGGATGCTCTATTTTTCTTCAAGTCCAAATAGAATGTAGCCCAATCCTAATTCACTCCACTTTAATTTTTCGTCTGGTCTTGATTTGAATACAAGTTGACTTGGGGAGACACATTTCTTAGGCAAATTACTTTCTCTCCTTATAAATTAAAAAAAATAAAAAACAGGCACAAAGTAAGAGGTTGCACCTATCTTTAAGATTCCTTTAACTACCAGCCTATGAGAATTGTTAAAAAAAAAGTAAGACTTCCCCATTGAAACACTGGATATAAAACTCTTTGTCACCTAATATTCTGTTATGTGGGTAAATCATAATTGATTAAACTATGACTCTTGTATCTGATATTAGCATAATTTTCCCTGTACTATCTATTACATGTATTACTGTGCTGACTATTCTCAGACATATATTTGTTTTTCTCTTAGGATATCTTTTTAAATGTGCAATTACTAGTTCAAATGATATTAATTTTGAAACATTTTTATTGAAGTGTAACGTACATACAGAAAAATGCACATAAGTGTACAACTTGACAAATTTTCACAAAGTGAACACACCCATATAACCACCAACAACAAAACCTAGAAATAGAATGTTACCAGCACCTCAAAAGCCTCCCACATACCTCTTTCAATTACTACTTCCTCCCAAGGGTAAGCACTATCAGGACTTCCAACAGTCTATATTAGTTTTGCCAGATTTAAAACTTATTTGGAATCATACAGTATGTAGTTATTTGGGGGGGCCTCTTTCATTCAACGTTTGTAATATTTATAGTTATAGAGCATTGATTTTAATTGCTGTATAGTATTTTATTGTGTGAATATATCAATTTATTCACTTTACTGTTAATGGGCATGTGACTATAACTTTTTCAATCATGAATGTTGCTGCTATGAACACTTTATGCATTTCTGTTGGGTATATGCTTAGGAGTAGGCATATACTTTAGAAATGACTATTGCATATATACCTTAGAAATCAGTGGATCGTAGGATATGCACATGTGAAGCTTTTATGTATTTTTATACCAAATTGCTTTCCAGAAATGTATATTTATAATGATATAAAACAATAATCACTCTTAAGTGATAGACCTTTCAACTTTAAGTATTTTATTTAATGCTCATTATAACCCTATGAGGTAGTGTTATTCTTTTTTATTGATGAGTAAACAGAGGTTCAGAGATGTTAAATAATCTGCCCAAGTCCACAGTTACAAAGTGGATGAGTCAGAATTTGAACACAGATTTGTCCGACTTTCAAGGGCATGCTCCTTCTACTATACCTCCTGTATTAGATTCCTAGGGCTGTTGTAATAAGGTACCACAAACTGCATACCTTAAAACAATAGAAATTTACTCTGTTACAGTCTTGGAGGCTTGGAGTCCAAAGTTAAGGTGTTGGCAGGGCCAGGCTCTCCTAGCTTCTGGTTGTCACCAGCAATCCTTGGTGTTCCTTGGCTTGCAGCTACAAAACTCCGATGTCTGCATTCCTAGTCACATGGTAGCCTTCCCTCTGTGCATCATTGTCTTCACATGGCTGTCTTCCATCTGTGTATGTCTATCTCTGTGTCTTTTCTCCTTTTCTTACAAGGACACCAGTCATACTGGATTAAAGCCCCACCCCACTCCAGTATGACCTCATTTTAACTTGATTACATTTTCAAAGACCTTATTTCCAAATATGACTGAATTCACAGGTACCAAGGCTTATGACTTCAACATATCTCTTGCGGGGGACAAAATTTAACCCACAACACCTTCCTGCCTATCTTATTTCAATCATTCAGCATTGAACATAGTGGGTAAAAAGGTCCGTGCTTTTGTTTAACATTACAGTTTTTATTGCTGCAGAGCTGATGTCTGTGGGGTATGTACCTTCAGAAACAGCACTTGTGTATGACTTGCCAGGAGGATGGATGCAGTGGCTGGGCTGAGTTCAGTGCCAGGCTAATGTTCTTTCCACCAGGTGGGCTTAGCAACCCAAACATTCATAACACTAGCTAGTATTCTAATTGGAGCCATGTGTTCTCATGTGTGCTAGGAAAAAGGGATATAGGGGCCAGGTGAGGCCCAGGTTGAGGAAGGGCCATACCTATTTACTTATTTCTGCAGATGGGCACTGGCATTTCAGAAACTGCATTTCTGTTGTTGGCAGGGCAGGCTGTCCAAAAGCTCCTATTTTTTCCTCTCACCAGAAATCCCTGTTTTCTCTCAAACCTCAGGAGGATTATAATCAGTACTTGTGTTTTTTAATGAACACCTGCCAAGGGCCACAAACTGTGCTAGGGATTTTGTGCACACTATTTCTAATTCTTAACATTTAAGGTAGGTTTTATATAAATGCATCCCCTGGAATTAACCGCCATGGTGAAAAGCAGGTGATAGCACCTGGTTGACAGCATGATCCAAAGGAGGAGGACACATGTCAGTGCCAGATGCTCTGTAGCAAATCAGATTGTCCTGATGTTAGAAACACAATCAGAGGCTGAAAGACCTATAAGCACTTTGCTTCAGAATGACTGACTCCTAGGGACATCTGGAGTCTGGGCATCAGGTTAGGATCCCCAAAAGGATAAACCTATTAGAGTCTTTCTTTCTTGAAAATCACGAGGGATATACCATTCAGGTCTCTTTTCAGAGAGAAGAGCACAGATCTAAAATGGACCTGTAGGAAGGAAAGGTTACTTCTGTGGCACTCCAAGAAGCTATCTTTTCCATATCCTTACAACAGGGCAAAACCATACTCAAATCAAATCCCTAAGGCCAGAGAACTTTAATTACAATTTGATAGATGGGCAAGTGGTAGGAGAGGATAGTGTCAAGAAGACTGAAACCGGAGGGCTTCCTTGTTTCTCGAATGCAGAGGTCACAAACCAGTAACCCAGGATTTGAATCCGGCCCACAGATATTTTTTGTTTTTCCCACATAGTTATTTTTTTAATTCAATATCAGTTGCTGTCACGCAAAAAAAATAATCAGGAAATTTTATATAAAATTCCATATTTCTGACTTACTGAAATGTAACTGAGTCCACATTCCAACGTGGCTCAGTTGCAGCTGCTCCCTTTTAGAAGGCAGGCTCCTGATTTGCCATGGTCCCCTCCAGTGTTGATGCTGGGTCACTTTTTGATGTTGTCTACTTGGTCCCTGAAGCTTTTCAGTTTGTGACCCCCCCCAACCCCCTGCTCTAGATCTTTGGCCAGGATGGATTTGGAATGAGGCCAGATCCAACTCTCTACTAAAAATAAAATAAATAAAATACCACCAAATTGAGAGATCAGTTATTTTGGAGGTGATGGAAGTATTCTAAAATTGATGGTTGAACAACTTTGTGAATATACTAAAAGAGAACCCATTGAATTTTATACTTTAAATGGCTGAATTATATTGTGTGAATAAAGCTGTTTTAAAAAATAGAAATCAGATAAGAGGGAGGAAAACACAAATGAATCAACTTCTCAATACTAGTCTTTGTCACTGAACTCTTAGAAAGTCTCTAATATTGTAATACTGGGGTGGCAGTAGACTCGAGTGGTTAAGAGCATGAAAAATAAAGATTAGAAATACTACCTACCTCATGGGGTTATTGGGAGGAGTAAATGAGGCACATGGCACTCTGCCTGGTATGTGGTAAGTAACAGATAAAGGTGAGGTATTATTGGCTACTATGGCACAGAAGAGACCCAAGAAAACTTAACAACACTGACATTGTGTACCCAGATAGTTCCCTGAACCTTGGAGCAGCTCTTCCTGTGGCCTCTCCAAATGTCCAGTTGTTTCTAGGTGGCTACAGATCCTCAGCCAGAACTCTAGGAGCCTCAGAGTCTCTTAATTGATAAAGAAAAAAATAGTATACTAATACTGCAATATCTAGGGAAGTGGGGACAACCTGTTTGTACCTTATTCAAGCAATATGATGTAGTAGAGTCTCCACAATGTTAAGAGTAGGGAGACCTGAATTCTAATATTGCTTCCACTCCAAACTGGATTCCCTTTAAAGAATACTATACAATGGTATTTACCCTGCTTACTTTATGCTTCCAAAGGAAGCATATAACTACTTGGAATAGTACAAAATTACACATAAGGTAAGGTATGTTTATTCAAATACATAAATCAGTGACCCCAATCAGGTGACAAGCATACTCCCAGAGAAAGTCTAAGGGTATGAAATTCTTGTAATAAGAGGGACTCGAGGATGGTTTTATAGTTATAGACCCATTGTCTTTGTAAAGAGTCCCCAGAGGATGATGAAGGTGTTGGCAATCAGAGCAGATGTAGCATGGGCTACCAGATACCATGAAATAAAAAGAGCTTCTGGCAAAAGAAAATCATCAAACCAATGTCTTCACCCTATTACAGAATGGAAAATGTCAGCTTCCCTAGATTAGAGGGTAGGGCTCCAAAGCAGAGAAAATTACATTCACACCCAGAAATGGGAAATTTCTTCTCTGGGAAGAGCTAGGCTGTCATTAGGAGAGTGGGTAGGTAGCTGTGATTTTCTTCTTCTGAAGTTCTTTATGACTCTCCATAAAATTCTAAGAAAGAGTTTAGAAATTGATTAACCCTGTTATATCTCCCCTCACACACAGAGCTGTCCAGATAACTTCAGATACGTCATCCAGTGGATATGGGATAAGCAGGGGCATTTTGCCAATGCAGCAGTTGGTAGGTCATCTTAATGAACCAAGGGCAGGCACATTCAGCTCCGGTAGGGTCTGGTGAGGGACAGCTGATCTCTAATGTTCCCCAACACAATCTTCCAGTTGGAACTGGTGGACTAAGGGAGTAGTAGTCACCAGCAGCTCCTTCTAACACATTTTGTTATGTCAAGAGATATTTTACTATTAGAGAGTCAAGGACGGAGCTGAGAGAGAGGGAGTAAGGTGGGAGTATTCATGGGACTTGAAGGGAGGGGTGTCCTTTCAACATGGAAATACGTATGTTAGGTAGTGATCCAGAGTGGTTAAGAGCATGGGTTGTGGCATCAAATAGACCTGATTTATATCCTGGCTCTGCCACTTATATTCTCGGCTAATTATAAAATGGGATGAATACAATACTGATCTTAAGTAGCTCTTATGAGGAGAAAATGAGATTACATACTTAAAGCACGTAGCACATTTCCTGGTACATAGGAAGTGCTAAAAGTTAGTATTAAAGATTCATGCACCCCAATGTTCATAGCAGCATTATTTACAATTGCCAGCATATGGAAGCAACCTAAGTGTCCATGAAATAATACTCAGCCATAAAAAAGAACGAAATTTTGCCACTTGCAGCAACATGGATGGACTTGGAGGGCATTATGCTAAGTTCTGAAATAACTCAGACAGAGAAAGACAAATACTGTGTGACATCACTTATATGTGGAACCTAAAAAAACTACAACAAACTAGTGAGTAAAACAAAAAAGAAGCAGACACAGAGAACAAACTAGTGGTTGTTTACCAGTGGGGAAAAGAAAGGGGAGAGGGGCAATAGAGGGGTTGGAGGTAAAAAGAGTTGGAAAGTTAGCAGCCTCACAACAGCGCCTACAGTGAAGGCTGACATGATGCCTTGAATGACACAAGGACACTCCTTTTGGAGCACATACTATAATTCCTGTCTGTAATACACATATTTGATGATGATGTTCAATTTGGAATTTCATTCTTGTATATGGTTTTGTGCATGCATATGATCTTGCCTTTAATTCTATAAGCTCCCTAAGTTCAGGGACTTGGTTTTCTATTTATATGTTATCTACAACAGTGCTTAGCATAGTTGCTGGAAGCATTGGGAACTCTTAGTAAGTAGTGATTGAATGTCACTGAGTTTAGGGAAATATGTAAAGAAGTTAATACATAGAATAAATCGATTAAAAGGCAGTTTTAGACCCAACAAAACATTAAGTACCTAGATGGATCAATCTCAGAGCCAATTTTATCAAATACAGTAATAACATCACAGTTTTATTACTAGGAGTATTTTTTTTTTCCTGTATGCGGGCCTCTCACTGTTGTGGCCTCTCCGGTTGCGGAGCACAGGCTCTGGACGCGCAGGCCCAGCAGCCATGGCTCACGGGCCCAGTCGCTCCGCGGCATGTGGGATCTTCCCAGACCGGGGCACGAACCCATGTGCCCTGCATCAGCAGGCGGACTCTCAACCACTGTGCCACCAGGGAAGCCCACTAGGAGCATTTTTATAATGCTTTGTCATTTATGACTTGTTCTCCTCATTCTCTTTCTCTCAAAATAGCAAATCTGAATGGAAACAGAACTTAGGTGTTCAGCTGTCAATTAAATAATTAGGGTAAAAATATTATTCCCAGGAAATGGAATAGCAAAAATTAACATGTATAGAGCAACTACTATAAGATAGGCAAAATTCTAAGTGATTTCCATGTACTCTCTTATTTAATCCTCTCAACAAACCTGTGGAAGAGGTATGGCATTATTGCAATTTTATAGATGAAAAAGCTGAGACTTAGGTGAATTTATTTGCCTAAAGTCACATAGCTAGGAATTGAATGAAGATGACTCTTCATGAAAAAGACTGAGTCAACGAACCTGCAATAAAGTTTTACCATAGGAGGAACTAGACAGAGCTGATTGAGAAGACTCTTTACAGCCTCATATCTAGAAAACAAATTGTGATGAGAAAAACATTAGCCAACTCACAATAGAATAATCAGAATAATGAATGATGTCTTGGCTAACAAAAACTAATCCAAAGTTTAAATGACATATTGGATCCAAAGGAAAAGCTTCACACTCGTAAGTATTTTTTCCAAAGGAACATGATATACAGAGAGGGGATAGGTCTTTGTGTGGAACTGAAGAGAACTTTATAGAAAAACATAGGTTCTCTATAACAAGAAGAATAATTTTTAAAAGGCCCAAACAAGGAGTCAAGAAAACACAATATGTAAAGTAACTAGAGTTGTTCAGTATGGGAATATTTTTTAACATCTTGATTGGAGTATAATTGCTTTACAATGTTGTGTTAGTTTCTGCTGTATAACAAAGTGAATCAGCTATATGTATACATATATCCCCATATCCCCTCCCTCTTGTGTCTCCCTCCCACCCTCCCTATCCCACCCCTCTAGGTGATCACAAAGCACAGAGCTGATCTCCCCATGTGATGCAGCTGCTTCCCAGTATTTTACATTTGGTAGTGTATATATGTATATATGTCAATGCTACCCTCTCACTTCGTCTCAGCTTACCCTTCCCCCTCCCCATGTCCTCAAATCCATTCTCTACATCTGCGTCTTTATTCCTGTCCTGCCCCTAGGTTCATCAGAACCATTTTGGTTTTTTTTAGATTCCATATATATGTGTTAGCATACGGCATTTGTTTTTCTCTTTCTGACTTACTTCACTCTGTATGACCGACTCTAGGTCCATCCACCTCACTACAAATAACTCAATTTCGTTTCTTTTTATGGCTGAGTAATATTCCATTGTATATATGTGCCACCTCTTCTTTATCCATTCATCTGTCGATGGACACTTAGGTTGCTTCCATGTCCTGGCTATTGTAAATAGTGCTGCAGTGAACATTGTGGTACATGACTCTTTTTGAATTATGGTTTTCTCAGGGTATATGCCCAGTAGTGGGATTGCTGGGTCATATGGTAGTTCTATTTGTAGTTTTTTAAGGAACCTCTATACTGTTCTCCATAGTGGCTGTATCAATTTACATTCACAAAAATAAACAAATGGGACCTAATGAAACTTCAAAGCTTTTGCACAGCAAAGGAAACCATAAACAAGATGAAAAGGCAACCCTCAGTATGGGATTTATTGAGCACAAACTTGTAGGCTTATTGCAATGAGATCTTTACCTAAATGTAAAGGGGCGATTTTAAGGGGATAGCCCAGAACTGTCTTTCTTAAAGGATCCCTGTTTTCAGCCCAGCCTAATGGTCTGAGTGGGTTGACTGTGTCTTCTGTAAAACTGCCTTATTATGTGATCTTTCTGCATGGGTTCATGCCCATTCAAAAACTGCAAATACTTGGCACAGCCATGTGTCCGGCTTGATCAGGACTTTGTCAATGGATGTGGATCATAGACTTATAAAAGTAAAGCAACTTACTGACTGGCCCAAGTCCTTAGCTCAAACTAGTGGTCAATCTGACAGGAAAGGAAGCAGAGTTTCTTAGAATCTACTGGTCAACACCACCTCCCTAAAGCGCCTTGGTCATCTAGCCCAGTGGTTTTCAAACTATAATTTTCAGTTTCAGAGGGCTCCATAGGGATGCCTCAGGGGGTTCCTTAAATGCTTTTTAAAATGACCTTTCTATGAAAGAATGAATACAAAGTTCTAAAAATACAGTACATGGCTTATCTTCTCTGGTTTCTGACCCCAATTTGATTAAATCTAGTGCATTCATTAATTGATATCTTGCCCAGGCTGTAAGGCTGTGCTTATCTAATATCCTTATCTAATATACCAAAACTCAGAAATGGGCCTTTACGTATTTGGCTTGGACTTTCCTATGTTTTCTCTCTCTGCCCATGTTCATTTTCTAAATCTGGATGCTCAGTACCCATTGCTGAAAACTGTCTTTAGTTCATGTGCACAGTGTCTGGGATGATTTTGCAAAGTCACCTCATGGATTAATGAGAATCAGTCATGTAAATCTAAAAGGAAAATTCTTTCCATTTGGGACTTGATACTTCTAAATTTAATGTAAATAAAAATAATAAATTAGCTCAAGTACAGTTATAACAATCCCAGTACATGGTATAGAGGGTGTTGATGAAAAATCCCTAATATACTATTTACAAGGCAGCAGATACACAGACTTTGGGGAGCTTGACTTTGACAGAATTATTTCCATCTAAAAATTCTCTTTGGTCTAGCTCCACTCAATCTGATTTATCTTCTGGACTTTGAGCTATAGAAAAGTTAACAGGCACTTCAAAACACTCATTGAAAACACAAAGGTTGATTATTATTGTGTGAACAGGTTGAAAAATAAAGCTTTTGGCAACTGCTACATCTGGGGGTTGTAGTTAATGACCTTTTTGGATCAGTGCCCAGGACATGGATCTTCCACGTGCATGGCTCTGTTAAGGTTGCAACCAATCTGAAGCAGGCAGGGTAACAATATAATAAAACAGCCTGAGATCCTCCAGATTGCAGTGCCAAGCACAGCACATCTCCACGCACTCATGGAGTTGAGGTATCGGCCAGCCATTTCACACTAGGAACTCTGGTCTGAAGTGCTGGGGGCAAGGCCTCTGCGGCACCCTAGGAGCAAGTGAAACTAGATGAAGCACAAAGGAAAAGGAAAATAAAATGTATCCACCACTTTTTGAAAGTTTGCTTTACACTGCTTCACTGTTAAGTAAGGTCTACTTTAGTACCTGTTTTCACTAACTGAAAGAAATCCAAAGAAGCTCCTCCAAGCTCCTTCCTGGGAACTACAATAGCATCTCAGCATCAAGCGGCCATAGCTTTGAACTATGCCTGTGGCATCTGTGCTCTGTCTGGATTTATTTTACGCATCCATTAGCAAGATGTGTCAAAAGTGCTTTAGAGATTGGTTCAAGATGGCAGAGTAGAATGACATGTGTTCACTCCCTCTTGCGAGAGTACGGGAGTCACAACTAACTGCTGAACAGTCATCGACAGGAAGACACTAGAACTCACCAAGAAAGATACCCTACATCCAAAGACAAAGGAGAAGCCACAATGAGACGATAGGGACAAAATCACAATAAAATCAAATCCTATAACGTCCGAGTGGGTGACTCAAAAACTGGAGAACAATTGTACGCAATGGAGAACAGAAGTCCACCCACTGGAATGAAGGTTCTGAGCCCAACGTCAGGCTTCCCACTTGGGAGTCCAGCAAAGGAGGAGGAATTCCCAGAGAATCAGACTGTAAAGGCTAGTGGGATTTGACTGCAGGACTTTGACAGGACTGGGGGAAAACAGAGACTCCACTCTTGGAGGGTACACACAAATTAGTGTGTGCATCAGGACCCAGGGGGAAGGAGCAGTGACCCCATAGGAGACAGAACTAGACCTACCTGCTAGTGTTGGAGGGTCTCCTGCAGAGGTGGGGGATGGCTGTGGCTCACCACGGGGACAAGGACATTGGCAGCAGCAGTTCTGGGAAGTACTCCTTGGCATGAACCCTCCCGGAGTCTGCCACTAGCCCCACCTAAGAGCCTGTAGGTGCCAGTGCTGGGTCGCCTCAGGCCAAACAACCAATAGGGATGGAACTCAGCCCTATCCATCAGCAGACAAGCATATTAAAGCTTTACTGAGCTCTACCCAACAGAGCAACATCCAGCTCTAACCACCACTAGTTCCTCCCATCAGGAAGCTTGCACAAGCCTCTAAGATAGCCTCATCCACCAGAGGGCAGACAGCAAAAGCAAGAACTACAATCCTGCAGCCTGTGGAATGAAAACCACATTCACAGAAAGTTAGACAAAATGAAAAGGCAGAGGACGATATACCAGATGAAGGAAAAAGCTAAAACCCCAGAAAAACAACTAAATGAAGTGGAGATAGGCAACCTTCCAGAAAAAGAATTCAGAATAATGATAGTGAAGATGATCCAGGACCTTGGAAAAAGAATGGAGGAAAGATCGAGAAGATGCAAGAAATGTTTAACAAAGACCTAGAAGAATTAAAGAGGAAACACCTACAAGAATTAAAGAACAAAAAACCAGAGATGAACAATACAATAACTGAAATGAAAAATACACTAGAAGGAGTCAGTAGCAGAAAAACTGAGGCAGAAGAACAGATAAGTGACCTGGAAGAAAGAATGGTGGAATTCACTGCCACAGAAAAGAATAAAGAAAAACAAATGAAAAGAAATGAAGACAACCTGAGACCACTGGGACAACATTAAATGAACCAACATTTGAATTATAGGGGTCCAAGAAGGAGAATATAGAGAGAAAGGACCCAAGAAAATATTTGAAAAGATTATAGTCAAAAACTTCCCTAACATGGGAAAGGAAATACCCACCCAAGTCCAAGAAGTGGAGAGAGTCCCAGGCAGGATAAACCCAAGGAGAAACAGGCTGAGACACAGTAATCAAACTGACAAAAATTAAAGACAAAGAAAAATTATTAAAAGCAACAAGGGTAAAACGACAAATAACATACAAGGGAACTCCCATAAAGTTAACAGGTGATTTCTCAGCAGAAACTCTACAAGCCAGAAGGGAGTGGCACAATATATTTAAAGGGATGAAAGGGAAGAACCTACAACCAAGATTACTCTACCTGGCAAAGATCTCATTCAGATTCAATGGAGAAATCAAAAGCTTTAAAGACAAGCAAAAGCTAAGAGAACTCAGCACCACCAAACCAGCTAGCTCTACAACAAATGCTAAACGAATTTCTCTAAGGGGGAAACAGAAGAGAAGAAAAGGACCTACAAAAACAAACCCAAAACAATTAAGAAAATGGTAATAGGAACATACACATTGATAATTACCTTAAATGTGAATAGATTAAATGCTCCAAGCAAAAGAAACAGGCTTGCTGAATGGATACAAAAACATGATCCATATATATGCTGTCTACAAGAGACCAGCTTCAGACCTAGGGACACATACAGACTGAAAGTGAGGGGACAGAAAAAGATTTTCCATGCAAATGGAAATCAAAAGAAAGCTGGAGTAGCAATACTCATATCACATAAAATAGACTTTAGAATGTTACAAGAGAAAAGGAAGGACACTACGTAATGATCAAGGGATCACCCAGGAAGAAGATATAACAATTATAAATATACATGCACCCAACATAGGAATACCTCAATACATAAGGCAAATGATAACAGCTATGAAAGAGGAAATTGACAGTAACACAATAATAGTGGGGGACTTTAACACCTCACTTACACCAATGGACAGATCACCCAGATGGAAAATTAATAAGGAAACACAAGCTTTAAATGACACAATAGACCACATAGATTTGATATTTATAGGACATTCCATCTGAAAATAGCAGATTACACTTTCTTCTCAAGTGCACATGGAACATTCTCCAGGGTAGATTGCATCTTGTGTCACAAATCAAGCCTCAGTAAATTTAAGAAAATTGAAATCATATCAAGCATCTTATCGAACCACAACACTATGAGATTAGAAATCAAATACTGGGAAAAAAATGTAAAAAACACAAACACAGGGAGGCTAAACAATACGTTACTAAATAACCAAGAGATCACTGAAGAAATCAAAGAGGAAATCAAAAAACACGGAAAGACAAATGACACTGAAATCACGATGACCCAAAAGCTATGGAATGCAGCAAAATCAGTTCTAAGACAGAAGTTTATAGCAATATAATCCTACCTCAAGAAAAAAGAAAATCTCAAATAAACAATCTAACCTTACACCTAAAGGAACTAGAGAAAGAAGAACAAACAAAACCCAAAGTTACTGTAAGGAAAGAATTCATAAAGAGCAGAGCAGAAATAAATGAAAGAGAAACAAAGAAAACAACAGCAAAGATCAATAAAACCAAAAGCTGGTTCTTTGAGAAGATAAACAAAATGGATAAACCTTTAGAGAGACTCACCAGGAAAAAGAGGGAGAGGACCCAAATCAATAAAATTAGAAATGAAAAAGGAGAAGTTACAACAGACACAGCAGAAATACAAACATCATAAGAGAATACTACAAACAACTCTATGCAAATAAAACGGACAACCTGGAAGAAATGGACAAATTCTTAGAAAGGTATAACCTTCTAAGACTAAACCAGGAAGAAATAGAAAATATGAACAGAGCAATCACAAGTAATGAAATTGACACTGTGATTAAAAATCTTCCAACAACCAAACGTCCAGGACCAGATGGCTTCACAGGTGAATTCTATCAAACATTTAGAGAAGAGCTAACACCCATCCTTCTCAAACTCTTCCAAAAAATTGCAGAGGAAGGAATACTCCCAAACTCATTCTATAACACCACCATCACCCTGATACCAAAACCAGACAAAGATACTAAGAAAAGAAAATTACAGACCAATATCACTGATGAATATAGATGCAAAAATCCTCAACAAAATACTAGCAAACAGAATCCAACAACACATTAAAAGGATCATACACCGTGATCAAGGGGCATTTATCCCAGGGATGCAAGGATTCTTCACTATACGCAAATCAATCAATATGATACACCATATTAACAAATTGAACGATAAAAACTATATGATCATCTCAGTAGATGCAGAAAAAGCTTTTGACAAAATTCAAGACCGATTTATGATAAAAACTCTCCAGAAAGTGGGCATAGAGGGAACCTACTTCAACATAATAAAGGCCATATACGACAAACCCACAGCAAACATCATTCTCAATGGTGAAAAACTGAAAGCATTTCCTCTAAGATCAGGAAAAAGACAAGGATGTCCACTCTCACCACTATTATTCAACATAGTTTCAGAAATCCTAGCCACAGCAATTAGAGAAGAAAAAGAAATAAAAGGAATACAAATTGGAAAAGAAGATGTAAAACTGTCACTGTTTGCAGATGACATGATATTATACATAGATAGTCCTAAAAGATGCCACCAGAAAAGTACTAGAGCTAATCAATGAATTTGGTAAAGTTAGAGGATACAAAATTAATGCACAGAAATCTCTTGCATTCCTATACACTAACAAGAAAAATCAGAAAGAGAAATTAAGGAAACAATCCCATTTACCACTGCAACAAAAAGAATAAAATACCTAGGAATAAACCTACCTAAGGAGGCAAAAGACCTGTACTCAGAAAACTATAAGACACTGATGAAGGAAATTAAAGATGACACAAACAGATGGAGAGATATACCATGTTCTTGGATTGGAAGAATCAATATTGTGAAAATGACTATACTACCCAACACAATCTACAGATTTAATGCAATCCTTATCAAAATACCAATGGCATTTTTTACAGAACTAGAACAAAAAGTCTTAAAGTTTGTATGGAGACACAGAAGACCCCGAATAGCCAAAGCAATCTTGAGGGTAAAAAAAAACCAAGCTGGAGGAATCAGACTCCCTGACTTCAGACTATACTACAAAGCTACAGTAATCAAGACATTATGGTACTGGCACAAAAACAGAAATATAGATCAATGGAACAGGATAGAAAGCCCAGAGATAAATCCATGCACCTATGGTCAACTAATCTATGACAAAGGAGGCAAGGATATACAATGGAGAAAAGACAGTCTCTTCAATAAGTGGTGCTGGGAAAACTGGACAGCTACATGTAAAAGAATGAAATTAGAGTTCCGGGAAGATGGCGGAAGAGTAAGACGCGGAGATCACCTTCCTCTCCACAGATACACCAGAAATACATCTACGCGTGGAACAACTCCTACGGAGCACCTACTGAACGCTGGCAGAAGACCTCAGACCTCCCAAAAGGCAAGGAACCCCCCACGTACCTGGTTAGGGCAAAAGAAAAAACTAAACAGAGACAAAAGAATAGGGACGGGTCCTGCACCAGCGGGAGAGAGCTGTGAAGGAGGAAAAGTGTCCACACACTAGGAGCCCCTTCGCGGGTGGAGACTTCGGGAGGCGGAGTGGGGGAGCTCGGGAGCCGCGGAGGAGAGCACAGCAACAGGGGTGCGGAGGGCAAAGCGGAGAGATTCCAGCGCAGAGGATCGGGCCGACCGGCACTCACCAGCCGAGAGGCTTGTCTGCTCGCCCGCCGGGGCGGGCGGGACTGGGAGCTGAGGCTCCGGCTTTTGTCGGAGCGCCGGGAGAGGACTGAGGTTGGCGGCGTGAACACAGCCTGCAGGGCGTTGGTGCGCCGCGGCTGGCCGGGAGAGAGTCTGGGGAGGGGTCTGGACCTGCCGAAGAGGCAAGAGACTTTTACGTCCCTCTTTGTTTCCTGGTGCACGAGGAGGGGGGATTGGGAACGCTGCTTGGGAGAGCTCCGGAGACGGGCGCGAGCCGCGACTAAGAGTGCGGAGCCCAGAGACGGACATGGGACGCTAAGGCCGCTGCTGCCGCCGCCAGGAAGCCTGTGTGCGAGCGCAGGTCACTAGCCACACGCCCTTCCGGGGAGCCTGTGCAGCCCGCCGCTGCCGGGGTCCCGGGATCCGGGGACGGCTCCCCCGGGAGAGCGCACGGCGCGCCTCAGGCTGCAGCGTCACGCCGGCCTCTGCCGCTGCAGGCCCGCCCTGCACTCTGTGACCCTCCCTACCCCCCGGCCTGGGTGAGCCAGAGCCTCCGAATCAGCGGCTCCTTTAACCCCGTCCTGTCTGAGCAAAGAACAGACGCCCTCCGGTGACCTACATGCACAGGCGGGGCCAAATCCAAAGCTGAGCCCCTGGGAGCTGTGAGAACAAAGAAGAGAAAGGGAAATCTCTTCCAGCAGCCTCAGAAGCAGCGGATTAAAGATCCACAATCAACTTGATATACCCTGCATCTGTGGAATACCTGAATAGACAACGAATCATCCCAAATTAAGGAGCCCTGTGGATGAAAGGCTCTTGTTGCTGCAACCAGGACTCAGTGCTGTGCCTCTGAGGTGGGAGAGCCAACTTCAGGACACTGGTCCACAAGAGGCCTCCCAGCTGCACATAATATCAAACAGCAAAAATCTCCGAGAGATCTCCATCTCAACGCCAGCACCCAGCTTCACTCAATGACCAGCAAGCTACAGTGCTGGACATCCTATGCCAAACAACTAGCAAGACAGGAACACAACCCCACCCATTAGCAGAGAGGCTGCCCAAAATCATAATAAGTCTACAGACACCCCAAAACACACCACCAGACGTGGACCTGCCCACCAGAAAGACAAGATCCAGCCTCATACACCAGAACACAGGCACTAGTACCCTCCACCAGGAAGCCTACACAACCCACTGAACCAACCTTAGCCACTGGGGACAGACTCAAAAAACAACAGGAACTACGAACCTTCAGCCTGCAAAAAAAAAAAAAAGGAGACCCCAAACACAGTAAGATAAGCAAAATGAAAAGACAGAAAAACACACAGCAGATGAAGGAGCAAGATAAAAACCCACCAGACCTAACAAATGAAGAGGAAATAGGCAGTCTACCTGAAAAAGAATTCAGAATAATGATAGTAAGGTTGATCCGAAATCTTGGAGATAGAATGGACAATAGAATGGACAAATTGCAAGAATCAGTTAACAAGGACCTAGAAGAACTAAAGATGAAACAAGCAACGATGAACAACACAATAAATGAAATTAAAAGTACTCTAGATGGGATCAATAGCAGAATAACTGAGGCAGAAGAACGGATAAGTGACCTGGAAGATAAAATAGTGGAAATAACTACTGCAGAGCAGAATAAAGAAAAAAGAATGAAAAGAACTGAGGACAGTCTCAGAGACCTCTGGGACAACATTAAACGCACCAACATTCGAATTATAGGGGTTCCAGAAGAAGAAGAGAAAAAGAAAGGGACTGAGAAAATATTTGAAGAGATTATAGTTGAAAACTTCCCTAATATGGGAAAGGAAATAGTTAATCAAGTCCAGGAAGCACAGAGAGTCCCATACAGGATAAATCCAAGGAGAAATACGCCAAGACACATATTAATCAAACTGTCAAAAATTAAATACAAAGAAAACATATTAAAAGCAGCAAGGGAAAAACAACAAATAACACACAAGGGAATCCCCATAAGGTTAACAGCTGATCTTTCAGCAGAAACTCTGCAAGCCAGAAGGGAGTGGCAGGACATATTGAAAGTGTTGAAGGAGAAAAACCTGCAACCAAGATTACTCTACCCAGCAAGGATCTCATTCAGATTTGATGGAGAAATTAAAACCTTTACAGACAAGCAAAAGCTGAGAGAGTTCAGCACCACCAAACCACCTCTACAACAACTGCTAAAGGAACTTCTCTAGGCAAGAAACACAAAAGAAGGAAAGGACCTACAATAACAAACCCAAAACAATGAAGAAAATGGGAATAGGAACACACATATCGATAATTACCTTAAATGTAAATGGACTAAATGCTCCCACCAAAAGACACAGATTGGCTGAATGGATACAAAAACAAGACCCATATATTTGCTGTCTACAAGAGACCCACTTCAGACCTAGAGACACATACAGACTGAAAGTAAGGGGATGGAAAAAGGTATTTCATGCAAGTGGAAACCAAAAGAAAGCTGGAGTAGCAATTCTCATATCAGACAAAATAGACTTTAAAACAAAGACTATTAGAAGAGACAAAGAAGGACACTACATAATGATCAAGGGATCAATCCAAGAGGAAGATATAACAATTGTAAATATTTATGCACCCAACATAGGTGCACCTCAATACATAAGGCAAATACTGACAACCATAAAAGGGGAAATCGACAGTAACACATTCATAGTAGGGGACTTTAACACCCCACTTTCACCAATGGACAGATCATCCAAAATGAAAATAAATAAGGAAACACAAGCTTTAAATGATACATTAAACGAGATGGAGTTAATTGATATTTATAGGACATTCCATCCAAAAACAACAGAATACACATTTTTCTCAAGTGCTCATGGAACATTCTCCAGGATAGATCATATCTTGGGTCACAAATCAAGCCTTGGTAAATTTAAGAAAATTGAAATTGTATCAAGTATCTTTTCTGACCACAACGCCATGAGACTAGATATCAATTACAGGAAAAGATCTGTAAAAAATACAAACACATGGAGGCTAAACAATACACTACTTAATAATGAAGATATCACTGAAGAAATCAAAGAGGAAATCAAAAAATACCTAGAAACAAATGACAATGGAGACACAACGACCCAAAACCTGTGGGATGCAGCAAAAGCAGTTCTAAGGGGGAAGTTTATAGCAATACAAGCCCACCTTAAGAAGCAGGAAGCATCTCGAATAAACAACCTAACCTTGCACCTCAAGCAATTAGAGAAAGAAGAACAAAAAAACCCCAAAGCTAGCAGAAGGAAAGAAATCATAAAAATCAGATCAGAAATAAATGAAAAAGAAATGAAGGAAACAATAGCAAAGATCAATAAAACTAAAAGCTGGTTCTTTGAGAAGATAAACAAAATAGATAAACCACTAGCCAGACTCATCAAGAAAAAAAGGGAGAAGACCCAAATCAATAGAATTAGAAATGAAAAAGGAGAGGTAACAACTGACACTGCAGAAATAAAAGAGATCATGAGAGATTACTACAAGCAACTCTATGCCAATAAAATGGACAATCTGGAAGAAATGGACAAATTCTTAGAAAGGCACAACCTGCCAAGACTGAATCAGGAAGAAATAGAAAATATGAACAGACCAATCACAAGCACTGAAATTGAAACTGTGATTAAAAATCTTCCAACAAAGAAAAGCCCAGGACCAGATGGCTTCACAGGCGAATTCTATCAAACATTTAGAGAAGAGCTAACACCTATCCTTCTCAAACTCTTCCAAAATATAGCAGAGGGAGGAACACTCCCAAACTCCTTCTACGAGGCCACCATCACCTTGATACCAAAACCAGACAAGGATGTCACAAAGAAAGAAAACTACAGGCCAATATCACTGATGAACATAGATGCAAAAATCCTCAACAAAATACTAGCAAACAGAATCCAACAGCACATTAAAAAGATCATACACCATGATCAAGTGGGGTTTATTCCAGGAATGCAAGGATTCTTCAATATACGCAAATCTATCAATGTGATAAACCATATTAACAAACTGAAGGAGAAAAACCATATGATCATCTCAATAGATGCAGAGAAAGCTTTTGACAAAATTCAACACCCATTTATGATAAAAACCCTGCAGAAAGTAGGCATAGAGGGAACTTTCCTCAACATAATAAAGGCCATATATGACAAGCCCACAGCAAACATCATCCTCAATGGTGAAAAACTGAAAGCATTTCCACTAAGATCAGGAACAAGACAAGGTTGCCCACTCTCACCACTCTTATTCAACATAGTTTTGGAAGTTTTAGCCACAGCAATCAGAGAAGAAAAGGAAATAAAAGGAATCCAAATCGGAAAAGAAGAAGTAAAGCTGTCACTGTTTGCAGATGACATGATCCTATACATAGAGAACCCTAAAGATGCTACCAGAAAACTACTAGAGCTAATCAATGAATTTGGTAAAGTGGCAGGATACAAAATTAATGCACAGAAATCTCTGGCATTCCTATATACTAATGATGAAAAATCTGAAAGTGAAATCAAGAAAACACTCCCATTTACCATTGCAACAAAAAGAATAAAATATCTAGGAATAAACCTACCTAAGGAGACAAAAGATCTGTATGCAGAAAATTATAAGACACTGATGAAAGAAATTAAAGATGATACAAATAGATGGAGAGATATACCATGTTCTTGGATTGGAAGAATCAACATTGTGAAAATGACTCTACTACCGAAAGCAATCTATAGATTCAATGCAATCCCTATCAAACTACCACTGGCATTTTTCACAGAACTAGAACAAAAAATTTCGCAATTTGTATGGAAACACAAAAGACCCCGAATAGCCAAAGCAATCTTGAGAACGAAAGAAGGAACTGGAGGAATCAGGCTCCCAGACTTCAGACTATACTACAAAGCTACAGTTATCAAGACGGTATGGTACTGGCACAAAAACAGAAAGATAGATCAATGGAACAGGATAGAAAGCCCAGAGATAAACCCACGCACATATGGTCACCTTATCTTTGACAAAGGAGGCAGAAATGTACAGTGGAGAAAGGACAGCCTATTCAATAAGTGGTGCTGGGAAAACTGGACAGCTACATGTAAAAGTATGAAATTAGATCACTCCCTAACACCGTACACAAAAATAAGCTCAAAATGGATTAAAGACCTAAATGTAAGGCCAGAAACTATCAAACTCTTAGAGGAAAACATAGGCAGAACACTCTATGACATAAATCACAGCAAGGTCCTTTTTGACCCACCTCCTAGAGAAATGGAAATAAAAACAAGAATAAACAAATGGGACCTAATGAAACTTAAAAGCTTTTGCGCAGCAAAGGAAACCATAAAGAAGACCAAAAGACAACCCTCAGAATGGGAGAAAATATTTGCAAATGAAGCAACTGACAAAGGATTGATCTCCAAAATTTATAAGCAGCTCATGCAGCTTAATAACAAAAAAACAAACAACCCAATCCAAAAATGGGCAGAAGACCTAAATAGACATTTCTCCAAAGAAGATATACAGAGTGCCAACAAACACATGAAAGAATGCTCAACATCACTAATCATGAGAGAAATGCAAATCAAAACTACAATGAGATATCATCTCACACCAGTCAGAATGGCCATCATCAAAAAATCTACAAACAATAAATGCTGGAGAGGGTGTGGAGAAAAGGGAACCCTCTTACACTGTTGGTGGGAATGTAAATTGATACAGCCACTGTGGAGAACAGTATGGAGGTTCCTTAAAAAGCTACAAATAGAACTACCATATGACCCAGCAATCCCACTACTGGGCATATACCCTGAGAAAACCATAATTCAAAAAGAGTCATGTACCAAAATGTTCATTGCAGCTCTATTTACAATAGCCCAGAGATGGAAACAACCTAAGTGTCCATCATCGGATGAATGGATAAAGAAGATGTGGCACATATATACAATGGAATATTACTCAGCCATAAAAAGAGACGAAATTGAGCTATTTGTAATGAGGTGGATAGACCTAGAGTCTGTCATACAGAGTGAAGTAAGTCAGAAAGAGAGAGACAAATACCGTATGCTAACACATATATATGGAATTTAAAAAAAAAAAAATGTCATGAAAAACCTAGGGGTGAAACAGGAATAAAGACACAGACTTACTAGAGAATGGACTTGAGGCTATGGGGAGGGGGAAGGGTAAACGGTGACAAAGCGATAAAGAGGCATGGACATATATACACTACCAAACGTAAGGTAGATAGCTAGTGGGAAGCAGCCGCATAGCACAGGGAGATCAGCTCGGTGCTTTGTGACCGCCTGGAGGGGGGGGATAGGGAGGGTGGGAGGGAGGGAGACGCAAGCGGGAAGAGATATGGGAATATATGTATATATATAATTGATTCATTTTGTTGTGAAGCTGAAACTAACATACCATTGTAAAGCAATTATACTCCAATAAAGATGTTAAAAAAAATAAAAATAAAAATAAAAAAAAATAAAAAAATAAAAAAAAAAAAAAAAAAAAAAAAAAGAATGAAATTAGAGCACTCCCTAACACGATACATAAAAATAAACTCAAAATGGATTAAAGACCTAAATGTAAGACAGGACACTAAAATTCTCAGAGGAAAACATAGGAAGCACACTCTTTGACATAAATCACAGAAAGATCTTTTTTGACCCACCTCCTAGAGTAATGCAAATAAAAACAAAAATAAATAAATGGAACCTAATGAAATTTAAAAGCTTTTGAATAGCAAAGGAAACTGTAAACAAGATGAAAAGACAACCCTCAGAATGGAAGAAAATATTTGCAAATGAATTTTCTGTTTTCAGTATTTTGTATTTGGGGGTCATTCTAACCAGCATGTAGTGATATCTGTTTTAATTTGACATTCTCTAATCATATATAATGTTGAATATATATTCATATACTTACCATCTGTATGTCTTCTTTGGTGAAATGTCTGTTCAGGTCTTCAAGCCATTTTGTAATTAGGTTGTTTGTTTTCTTATTGTTTAATTTTAAGAGTTCTTTGTATATTTTGGATAATTGTCCATCAGATGTGTCTTTTGCAGATTGTTTTCCCAGTCTAGGCTTCTCTTCTCATTCTCTTGACATTGTCATCCACAAAGTAGAAGTTTTTAGTTTTAATAAAGTCCAGCTTATCAATTCTTTCTTTAATGAATCATGCTTTTGCTGTTATATTTAAAAAGTGATCACCATGCCCAAAGTCATCTAGGTTTTCTCCTAGGAGTTTTCCAATTTTGGGTTTTACATTTAGGTCTATGATCCATCTTGAGTTAATTTTTGTGAGGGATGAAAGGTCTGTGTCTATATTCATTTTTTGCATGTGGATGGCCAGTTGTTCCAGAACCATTTATTGAAGAGACTAACTGTGCTCCATTTTGCTTGTCATCTTTGCTTGTTGTCAAAGATCAGTTGACCATATTTATATGGGTCTATTTCTGGACTATCTATTATCTTCCATTGATCTGTTTTTCTATTCTTTCCCTGATACCACACTATCTTGATCACTGTAGCTGTATAGTAAGTGTTGTAGTTGGGTACTGTCAGTCCTCTAACTTTATTCTTTTTCAATATTGAGTTGGCTATTTTGGGTATTTTGCCTCTCCATATAAACTTTAGAATCTGTTTATCAATGTCCAGAAAATAACTTGCTGGTATTTTAATAGGGATTGCATTGAAACTATATATCAAGTAGGGAAGAACTGACAACTTGAAAGTATTTAGTCTTCCTGTCTATGACTATGGAATACCTTCCATTTATTTATTTCTTCTTTGATACCTTTCATCAGAGTTTTCTGTTTTTCTTCACATATTGTACATACTGTGTAAAATTTATGCCTACTTCATCTTTGAGTGTAAATGTAAATGGTAATGTGTTTTTAACCTTTCAAATTTAATGAAATATAACTGACATATGACATTGTGTAAGTTTAAGGTGTACAGTGTGATGATTTGATACATGTATGTATATATATATATATAGTGAAACATTTATCACAATATGGTTAGTTAACACATTCCTCACATCATATAATTGCCATTTTGTTGTTATTACAGTGAGAACATTAAAAAAACTACTCTCATAGCAACTTTTAAGTATACAATAGAGTATTGATAACTAGACCCAACATATTGTATATTAAATCCCTGGAACTTATTCACCTTATAACTGAACGTTTGTACCCTATGAATGACATGTCCCTATTTCTCCCACCCCTCAGTCTTTGGCAACCACCATTCTACTCTATGTTTTTATGAGAGTTATGTTTTTAGATTCCACATCTAAGTGAGATCATACAGTATTTGTCTTTCTCTATCTGACTTATTTCACTCAGCATAATGCCCTCAAGGTCCATCCATGTTGTTCAAATGGCAGGGATTTATTTCTGTTTTATGGCTGAATACTATTCTATTGGAGATATGTATATATATGCCACATCTTCTTTATCCATTCATCTGTTGATGAACATTTAGGTTTTTTCCATGTCTTGGCTATTGTGAATCATGCTGCAATGAACATGGGAGTCTACATATCTCTTTGAGATGGTGATTTCATCTTCTTTGGATTAGATACCCAAAAGTTGGGACTGTTGGATTTATGTAGTGGTTCTATTTTTAATTTTTGAGGAACCTCCATACTGGTTTCCATAGGGGCTATAACACTGTACATTCCCACCAAGCATGCAGTAGGCTTCCCTTTTCTCTACATCCTTGACAGCATTTGTTAGCTCTTGTCTTTTTGATAATAGCTATTCTAACAGATGTGAGGTGATATTTCATTGTGGCTTTGATTTGCATTTTCCTGATGATTAGTGATATGGAGAATCTTTTTCTGAACCTGTTGGCTATTTGGATATCTTCTTTGGAAAAATGTCTATTCAGCTTTGCCATTTTTAAATTGGATTGTTATTTTGCTATTGAGTTGTATGAGTTCCTTATATTTTGGTTATTAAACACTTATCAGATATGTGATTTGCAAATATTTTCTCCTATTCATAGGTTGCCTTTTCATTGTATTTATCATTTCTTTTGCTGTGCAGAAGCTTTTTAGTTTGATATAGTCCCACTTGTTGATTTTTTTCTTTTGTTGCTTGTACATTTGGTGTCATATCCAAAATGTCACTGCCAAGACCAATGTCAATAAGTTTTTTTTTTATATTTTCTTCTAGGAGTTTTATGGTTTCAGGTCTTATACTTAAGTCTTTAATCCATTTCAGGTTCATTTTTGTTGGTTGTGTAAGGGTCCAATTTCATTCTTTTGCATGTGTATATCAAATTTTCCCAGCACCATTTGTTGAAGAGATTATCCTTTTCTCCTTGAGTATTCTTGGCTCTCTTGTCAAATATTAGTTCAAGATATCTGCATGAGTTTATTTCTGGGCTCTTGATTCTGTTCCATTGATCTATATGTCTTTTTATACCAGTAACGTACTATTTTAATTACTATTGTTTTGTAATACAGTTTGAAGTCAGAGTGTGATGCCTCCAGCTTTGCTCTTCTTTTTAGGATTAAATAGCTATTTGGGGTCTTTTGTGGGTCCAAGCTAATTTTAGGATTTAAAAACAAATTCAGTGAAAAATGCCATTGGAATCTTGATAGGGATTGCATTGAATATATAGATGGCTTTGGGTAGTATGGACATTTTGACAATATTCTTTCAATCCATGAGTATGGTATATATTTCCATTTATCTATGTCTTCAATTTCATTCATCAATATCTTACAGTTTTCAGTGAACAGATCTTTAAATTCCTTAGTTAGATGTATTGCTAAGTATCTTATTGTTTTTGATACTATTGTAAATGGGATTGTTTCTTTCTTTTTCAGATAGTTCATTGTTTGTGTATACAAATGAGACTGATTTTTGTATGTTGATTTTGTATCCTGAAACATTACTGAATTTCTTGATTGGCTCTAAGAGTTTTTAGGTAGATTCTTTAGGATTTTCTGCATATAAAGTCATGTCATCTGCAAACAGACAGTTTTACTTATTCCTTTCTGATTTGAATGCTTTTTATTTCCTTTTCTTGCTAATTGCTTTGTCTAGGACTTTTAGTACTGTGTTGAATAGGAATGGTGAGAGTGGTCACCCTTGTCTTGTTCCTGATATTAGAGAAAAAGATTTCAACCTTTTACCGTTAAGTAAGATGTTAGCTGCGGACTTGTTTATGTGGCCTTAATATGTTCAAGTTTGTTCCTTTTATACCCAATCTGTTGATAGTTTTTATTATGAATGCATGTTGAATTTTGTCAAATGCTTTTTCTGCATCTGTTTAGATGGTCATATGATTTTTATCATTTATTAAGCGATTTATCACATTTATTGATTTGCATATGTTGAACTATCCTTGCATGCCAGGGTTGAAGCCCACTTAACTGTGCTGTATAATCTTTTTAATGTGCTGTTTGAATTAATTTTGCTTTTATTTTGTTGAGAATTTTTGCCTCAATATTCATCAGTGATATTGGCCTGTAGTTTTTTTCTTGTGGTGTCCTTATCTGGCTTTGGTATCAGGGTAATGCTGGCCTTGTAAAATAAGCTTGGCAGTGTTCCTTCCTCTTGAAATTTTTGGAAGAGTTTGAGTAGAATTGGTATTAATCATGTTTTTTTAAATTGGAGTATAGTTTCTTTATTGGGTGGGCCAAAACGTTCGTTTGTTTTTTTTCCGTAAAATGGCTCTAGTAGCACTTAGTTGTCTTTAACTTCATTGGAAACAATTTTGTTAGATTGTATGTGACAGCTATCGTATCAGCATGCATTTATAAAAAGACTTATCAAAATTGCTGAATTTTTGTGTAGACATTTTAATATTGAAGATGGAAGACATCCAGTCCATCCATGATGGACATTTAGGTTGCTTCCATGTCCTGGCTATTGTAAATAGTGCTTCAATGAACATTGGGGTGCATGTGTCTTTTTTAAAAAATTAATTAATTTATTTTTGGCTGTGTTGGGTTTTCATTGCTGTGTGCGGGCTTTCTCTAGTTGCAGCGAGCAGGGGCTACTCTTCATTGCAGTGCGCAGGCTTCTCATTGTGGTGGCTTCTCTTGTTGCAGAGTACAGGCTCTAGGTGAGCGGCCTTCAGTAGTTGTGGTGCACAGGCTCTAGAGTGCAGGCTCAGTAGTTGTGGTGCATGGACTTAGTTGCTCCTCTGCGTGTGGGATCTTCCTGGACCAGGGATCAAACCCGTGTCCCCTGCATTGGCAGGCAGATTCTTAACCACTGTGCCTCCAGGGAAGTCCTGGTGCATGAATCTTTTTGAATTATTGTTTTCTCTGGGTATATGCCCAGTGATGGGTTGCTGGGTCATATGGTAGTTCTATTTGTAGTTTTTTAAGGAACCTCCATACTGTTCTCCATAGTGGTTTTATCAATTTACATTCCCACCAAAAGTGCAAGAGGGTTCCCTTTTCTCCACACCCTCTCCGGCATTTGTTGTTTGTAGATTTTTTGATGATGGCCATTCTGACCAGTGTGAGATGAGGTATTAATTCTTTGAATGTTTGGTAAAATTCACCAGTAAAACCATCTGGTTGTGGACTATTTTTGTTGGGAGGTTTTGGATTACTGACTCAATCTCCTTACTCATTATTGGTCTACTCATTATTGGTTCAGATTTTCTATTTCTTCATGCTTCTGTCTTGGTAGGTGGTGTGTTTCTAGGAATTTATTCATTTTTTTAGGATGTCCAATCTGTTGATGTTTAGTTGTTCATAGTACCCTAATATAATCCTTTGTATTTCTGTGGTATCAGTTATAATGTCTCCTCTTTCATTTATAATGCTATTCATTTGGGTCCTCTCTTTTTTTCTTGGTTAGTCTAGCTAAAGGTTTGTCAATTTTGCTTATCTTTTCAAAGAACCAATTCTTGTTTTATAACAGTTTCTCTTGTTTTGTTATTCTCTATTTCATTTATTTTTGCTCTAATCTTTATTATTTCATTCCTTCTAGCTTTGGCCTTAGTTTCTCCCTCCTTTCCCACAGTTCCTTGAGGTGTAAGGTGAGGTTGTTTATTTGAGATATTTTCATTGATGTATGCATTTATCTCCATAAAATTCCTTCTTAGAACTGCTTTTGCTGCATCCTGCAAAGTTTGATAAGTTGTATTTTCACTTTAGTTAAAAATGTTTAAAAATTTCTCTTGAGATTTCTTATTTGATCTGTGTTATTTAGAAATACGTTTAATCTCCAAGCATTTGGGGACTTTCTTGTATCTTTTTGTTGTTGATTTCTAGTTTAATTTCATTGTGGTCTGAGAGGATACACTGTTTGAGTCCCATTTTTCAAAAAATTTTAAAGTACATTTTATTGCCCAGGATGTAGTCTATCTGGGTGTTTCATGTGCACTTGAGAAGAATGTGTATTCTGCTGTTGTTTGCTGAAGTATTCTATAGATTCCTTTATATCCAGTTGTTTGATGGTGTGGTTGAGTTCACCTGTGTCCTTTTGATTTTTTGCCTGCTGGGTCTGTCCGTTTCTTATAGAGTGATGTTGAAGTCTCCAACTATTATAGTGGATTAATCTATTTCTCCTTCAGTTCTATCTGTATAAGGAGGCAAGTCTACTGGCAATAAGTTTCCTCAATTTTTGTTTGTCTGTGAAAGTCTTTATTTTTCCTTCACTTTTGAAAGATAATTTCACAGGGTACAGAATTCTAAGTTGGTGTTTTCCCTCAGCACATTAAATAATTCACTCTACTCTCTTCTTGTTTGCATGGTTTCTGAAGAGAAGTTGGATGTAATTCTCATTGTTGCTCCTCTATTGGTAAGGTGTTTTTCTCCTCTGGCTCCTTTCAAGATATTTTCTTTGTCTGATTTTCTGAAGTTTGAAAATGATATGTCTAGGTATAGTGTTTTGTTTATTTGTTTTGGGTTTTTATTTGTTTGTTTGCAAATATCCTGCTTAGTGTTCTCTGAGCTTCCTGGATCTTTGGTTTGGTGTCTAACATTAATTCTGGGGAAATTCTCAGGCATTATTGCTGCAAATGTTGCTTCTTTTTCTCTTTCTTTCCTTGGTATTGCCATTACATATATATTACACCTTTTGTATTTATCTCACAGTTCTTGGATATTCTGTTCTGTTTTTTGCAGGTTTTTTTCCTGTGCTTTTCAGTTTTGGAAGTTTGGCAGTTTCTGTTGTCATATCCTCAAACTCAAAGATTCTTTCCTCAGTCATGTTTAGTCTACTAATGAGCCCATCAAAGATACTCTTCATTTCTTTTAGAGAGCTTCTGTTCCCTCACATTTCTATTTGATTCTTTCTTAGACTTTCCATCTCTCTGCTTACATTTTCCATTTATTTGTGCATGCTATCTACATTTTTTTCCCATTAAAGCCCTGACCATATTAATTATAGTTTAAAAAACTTCCTCTTCTGAGAAGTCCAACAATCCTGCCATACCTGACTCTGGTTCTGATGCTTTTTCAGTGTCATCAAACTGTGTTTTTTGCCTTTTTAGTATGCTTTGAAATTTTTTGTTGAAAGGCAGACATGATGTGCTGGGTAAAAGGAACTGCAGTAAATAGGCTTTTAGTAATGTAGTGGTAAGCTGTGAGGCAAGAAGAGTTCCATAATCCTATGATTAGGTTTCAGTCTTTTGAAGACCCTATGCCTCTGGACTGTGAAATTCACCAGTGCTTCTTAGTTTTGTTTTTCTCTCCTTAGTTGGGGCAGGATGGCTAGAGAGAGCTAGAGTTGTATATTTTCCTTCCTCCATGTGGAAGACTAGAGGGGGTTGGCATTGATTATTTCACTTCTCCCAGGCTGATTAGGCTCTCATAAAACCCCAGCAGGTGAGGTTCTGGTAAAATAGTTTCTCCCGAGGGTAGGCCTTATTAAGTAGAATGTTCTGACATACATACTTACTTAATAATGGTTCCTTTTACTCTCCTGCTGGAAGCATGAAGGAATTTTTTTCTCCAATATTCACTATAAGAACCAAGTTGAGCTCCTGGAGGTAAAACTCAAAAAATGTGATTCTCCCTGAGTTGGGTCCTCCAGTTTTTAACTCAGAGTTGTCCACATTGAGCCTCCAGCAATTTGTCATTATAGTCCAGGT
This sequence comes from Leucopleurus acutus, assembly GCF_964270905.1. Lineage (NCBI taxonomy): Eukaryota > Metazoa > Chordata > Mammalia > Artiodactyla > Delphinidae > Leucopleurus > Leucopleurus acutus. The sequence continues at coordinate 97,675,641 of NC_139148.1, forward strand.
TTTTCTACCTGGAACTTGTTCCCACAGAGATTTCTGTTTGGGGTTTCTGCTCTGACAAATTATGATTCTCTGAATTCCCCTTGTAACTCTCCAATTTTGGAGGCAGTGGTTCGCCCTGTGACCTTACGTCTTTGTCAGACCTTGATTTTTTTTTGCAGTTTGTTCAGCTTTTTACTTTTGTTGGAATGGAGTGGCAACTTATAAGCTCCTTACATGCTGAACTAGAAACCAAAAGTAAAGCTAAGAATTTTAGGTACAAAATTGCTGTTGTCTTCTGGGCCCTCCAGATCCATCATGGATCTCCTGTACCATCTTAATGAATCCTTAGGTAAAGCCACACCACTACTCACCCACCAGTAACACTACCAAGCATCCCATAATCCCTTGCACATGTTTGAGTTGTTCTTCAAAACGTACTCAGATTGAATATCAGCTATGTATTCATCTGCTTTTTTCTCAAGAAGGCAGTTCCATGTGTTTGGAGCCTCTGCGTGATTGTCTATAATTTATGGTACAACTTTTGTGTAGTTACTATTATTATCTCCTTGAGAGGTTTATGAAATAGCATTACATTCTTTTGGGAATAGTTTTTCATTTTAGGAAAACATATTTCATAAAAGAAACAATTTGGAAAGAAGTGATTGCTAACAAACCCCCATGCCCTCATGGCACATCTCCAGTAATTGGCTTCCCTTGGGTTCGAGCTCATTTTTGGTAGGAGTAATGGAAGTAGAAGGGAAGCAAAAGGTTCAGAAGGTTCCAGAGAGGAGGCTGAAGGAAAACTCAGTGTGAGGGGCAGGCTAGAAAGAATCCAAAATTAGCCAAGGGATGTTATCTTGAGAACTATTGACAAAGCATAAACAAAGACTTTTAAAATGTCTTTTTTAAGGCTTTTTTCCCTTAAGGATATGATAATGTAATGGATAGTCTATTAAATCCAAGCACACATACCTTATTTCTCTCTTTTAGCTCTTTAAGGAGGATATTTATCAGATGGCCCTGTTCAAACTTTTCATGTTTTTTCTTTTATTATAAATATCATACCAGAGGTTTCTTCTAAATTAACATTGCTTCATTTCTTCTTTATCAAAGTTGATTTTCCAGGGATGTTTAATGAGGAAATATGAAAATGGGATAGAATGGGTATGATGGAGAAGTCACAGATATTTGAAAAAACCTAATCTCCACCTCACAATGGAAAAAAATCTTCTTGATAATTGAAAATGCCAGGCTCTCGTCTTCTCAGCTGTGAGTATGGGAGTTAAAGACTAAATCATGTTATTTTAGGAAAATCAATAGGTCTCATAAAATTACCAGCCTCTTCATGAACACAGAACAGTTTTTCTGAAAGCAAATGTGATTTGTTCTGTTCTATGTGTACACTTATAGAAATCGATGAGAGATGTGGAATAATCAGATAATTCCTTGGCAGTCCCTGATAAATCACTTTTCCTTCAATTGTGAGAGGAGAAAGAAAGAATTTTTTTCATCATGGAAATTCCAGAGTAAATTTCCACTGGCTTCTCTAGCACCCCAGCTGTGAGAAGTATAACCTAAGCTCTGTTGTTCAGCATAACTTTCAGTCTGTCCCTTTAGGCTGCTAGACACAAAACAGGCCACAAACATTAATTCTTCTGCACAGGCCATTTCCACACCACTCAGACAAAGGCAGCAATCAACCAGGAGCCACAATGGCAGTCACAGAATAGCCTATTAAATAAGAAACATTGAACTGCTGTTGAGGGTATTTGAACCCCGTAGTGGATAATCTATCCTTTAGATTTGACATCTAAATTAGGAACAATCAATCAATGTCTTTCACATACTAATTATAATACATGGAGATGATGAACAAATTCCACAGAAAATCCTCCAAATTTATATTACACATTGGCTTCTGCCTACTTTCTTATCTCAGCCATCACAGCTTTCTACATCTTTGCCCTGAGGAAATTACCAGGAAACAATGGAATGGCAGACAATGGATGGAGGGATGCAGAAGCAATAAGTTAGGAACTCAAGGGTTTCCACCAACTAAGAAATTGATGCTTCACTCAACTCCAGCATATTTGTTACCAGGTCATCTCTACCAGGCAGTTCAACATAATTAGTTAAGAATATAGGGCTTTTGTGTCAGGTAGACTTGGGTCTGAATCTTGGCTCTCCCACTTACTCAGTGTGGGGTCTTGGGCAAGCTACCTACTCTTTCAGGTTCAATTTCTTCATCAGTAAAATGAAGCTAAGAATGCCTTCATTAACTTACTTTCATGATTAAATGAAATTACTGATGTAGACGGAGTGTAGTGTTCAGCCCCAAATAAGTACTCTGCAAGTGGAGGTTGTGGTGATGGTGTTTATGTGTTGCCTTTCTTTGGAACCCATATCCTTCAGATGTTTGGTTTCTTTTTTTTGTTTGTTTGGTTTCTTTTAACATTATTGTTGAGGGCAGGCTCAGTACACATTTTGTAAGCTGGTACAAAAGGCCATGGGTCTGCAGCAATTGAATACCTGTTTTGGTCATTTTTCAAACATGATTTTTGTCTTTGTAAAGTTTCTACTCATCTTTATGAACACAAGTTGACTTTAAGTCATGACTCTGGAGCCTAGAGAATTCCCAGGGGGTCAATAAAAAGTCATGATTAGCTGGTTTTCATTACTAACTACCTAGAGCTTTAAGCAAAAGTTCCATCTTAACTGATAGAACCAGAGGAACCATTCAGTTAAACTCAACCTAGAGCTTGTGTTTCACAACCCACACCCTTCACTAAGTGGCAAGACCTGCGAGAGGGAGTGTTAAACTATGGGTCCTGAAACCAGCAAACTTCAGTCACTTGAGAGACATGGAAGCTACTAAGCTTTAAAATAATGAATTCTGGAAGGGAGGAGTCAAGATGGTGGAGTAGGAGGACGTGGAGTTCACCTCTCCCCACAAATACATCAAGAATACATCTGCAAGGATTTTCCTGGTGGTGCAGTGGTTAAGACTCTGAGCTCCCAATGCAGGCGGCCCAGGTTCAATCCCTGGTCAGGGAACTAGATCCCGGATGCATGCTGCAACTAAGAATTTGCATGCCACCACTAAGACCAGCGCAACCAAAAAAAAGAAAAAAAAAAGAATAATCTTCAAATGGAATAATTCTCACAGAGAACCTGCTGAACACTAGCAGAGGACCTTGGACACCTAAAAGGACAAGAAAGATCCCTGCATAATTGGGTAGGATGAAAGAAAGAAAAAAAAAAAAAGAAAAGAGGAAGCAGGACAGAACCTGTGCTTCTGGGGCAGGGGGGAGCTGAAGGAGAGGAGAGTTTCCCATATGTGGGGTAGTCCCCTCACCAGTGGGAAGATAGGCTGGGACAGAAGGGGAGCTTTGAGGGCTCAGAGGAGAGAACAGAAACCAGGTCTGTGGCAGGCAGGACAGAGTGAGACCTACACAGATGGTCCATGCCACAGCCCTGCACACCCAAGCCTGAGATGTGTGTCTGCCAGTGCAGACAGGGGCTGGGAGCTGGAACATGGGGTTTGGAGAGCAGACCGAGGGAGAGAGGACTGCTGTTGGCTGTGAGGAGACAGCCTGAAGGGATGAGAGTGAGGAGCTCTGCAACCAGGAATGTTTGCAGAAGAAGCCCTGACTGCCATAGAAGTGAAGCACCATTGTTGAATGGGCCACCATTGCAGCCTCTTTCCCCACGTGCTGGCCCCTTCCTCTGCGGGCACTAGGAGGGGCTCCAGCCTAGGTGGGCTCATGAGCCATGGTCGGTTGCTGCCTCAGCCAAACCAGCTTTACAACAAATGCTAAAAGAACATCTCTAGGCAGGAAAGAAAAGGCCACTACTAGAAACAAGAAAATGTAAATGGGAAAGCTCACCAGTAAAGGGAAACATACAGTAAAGGTAGGAAATCATCCACACACAAATTTGATATCAAAACCAGCAATTGTGAGAAGAGGAGAATACAAATGCAGCAAGTGGGAATTGCATTTGAAATTAAGAGGCCAGCAACTTAAAACAACCTTGTATATATAAAGACTGCTGTATCAAAACCTCATGGGAACTGCAAACTAAACATCTACAATAGACACCCACAAAAAAGAAAAAGCAATCCAAACACAGCACTAAATTTAGTCATCAAATCACAAGAGAAGAGAACAAAAGAGGAAGGGAAGAAAAAAGACCTACAAAAACAAACACAAAACAATTAAGAAAATGGCAATAGGAACATACATATCGATAATTACTTTAAATGTAAATGGATTAAATGCTCCAACCAAAAGATATAGACTGGTTGAATGGATACAAAAACGAGACCCATATATATGCTGTTTACAAGAGACCCACTTCAGACCTAGGGACACATACAGACTGAAAGTGAGGGGATGGAAGAAGGTATTCCATGCAAGTAGAAATCAGAAGAAAGCTGGAGTAGCAATACTCATATCAGACAAAATAGACTTTAAAATAAAGACTATTACAAGAGACAAGGAAGGACACTACATAATGATCAAGGGATCAATCCAAGAAGAAGATATAATTATAAATATATATGCACCCAACATAGGAGCACCTCAATATATAAGGCAAATGCTAACTGCCATAAAAGGCAAAATCGACAGTAACACAATAATAGTGGGGGACTTCAACACCCCACTTACACCAATGGATAGATCATACAGACAGAAAATCAATATGGAAACAGAAGCCTTAAATGACACATTCGACCAGATGGACTTAATTGATATTTATAGAACAGTCCATCCCAATGCAGGAGAATACACTTTCTTCTCAAGGGCACATGGAACATTCTCCAGGGTAGATCATGTCTTAGGTCACAAATCAAGCCTTGGTAAATTTAAGAAAATTGAAATCATATCAAGCATCTTTTCTGACCACAACGCTGTGAGATTAGAAATCACTTACAGGGAAAAAAATAAACTTAACCCCACAAACACGTGCAGGTTAAACAATATGCTACTAAACAACCAATTGATCACTGAAGACATCAAAGAGGAAATAAAAAAATACCTAGAGACAAATGACAACACAAAAACCATGATCCAAGACCTATGGGACACAGCAAAAGCAATTCTAAGAGGGGAGTTTATAGCAATACAATCTTACCTCAGGAAACAAGAAAAATATCAAATAAACAACCTAACCTTACACCTAAAACAAGTAGATAAAAAAAGAGCAAACGAAACCCAAAGTTAGTAGAAGGAAAGAAATCATAAAGATCAGAGCAGAAACAAATGAAATAGAGACAAAGAAAACAATAGAAAAGGTCAATGAAACTAAAAGCCGGTTCTTTGAAAAGATAAACGAAATCAATAAACCTTTAGCCAGACTTATTAGGGAAAAAAAGGGAGAGGGCTCAAATCAATAAAATTAGAAATGAAAAGGGAGAAGTTATAAATGACACCACAGAAATACAAAGGATCATAAGAGACTCCTACAGGCAACTATATGCCAACAAAATGGACAACCTAGAAGAAATGGACAAATTCTTAGAAAGGTACAACCTCCAAAACTGAACCAGGAAAAAATAGAGAATATGAACAGACTAATCACAAGTACTGAAATTGAAACTGTTACTTAAAAACTTCTAACAAACAGGCAAATTCTATCAAACACTTAGAGAAAAGTTAACACGTATCCTTCTGAAACTATTCCAAAATATTGCAGAGGAAGAAACACTCCCAAGCTCATTCTATGAGGCCACCATCACCCTGATACCCAAACCAGACAAAGATATCACAGAAAAAGAAAATTAGAGGCCAATATCACTGATGAACATAGATACAGAATTCCTCAACAAATGCTACCAAACCAAATCCAACAATACATTGAAAGGATCATACACCATGATCAAATGGGATGTATCCCAGGGATGCAATGATTTTTCGATATATGCAAATCAATCAATATGATACACCACATTAACAAACTGAAGAATAAAAACTGTATGATTATCTCAGTAGATGCAGAAAAAGCTTTTGACAAAATTCAACACCACTTATGATAATAAGTCTCCAAAAGCGGGTATAGAGAAAACACACATCAACATAATAAAAGCCATATACGACAAACCTACAGCTAACATCATTCTCAATGGTGAAAATCTAAAAGTATTTCCCCTAAGATCAGGAAAAAGACAAGGATGTCCAATCTTGCCACTTCTATTCAACATAATTTTGGAAGTCCTAGCCATGGCAATCAGAGAAGAAGTAAAAGGAATCCAAATTGGAAAAGAAAAAGTAAAACTGTCACTCTTTGCAGATTACATGATACTATACATAGAAAATCCTAAAGATGCTACCAGAAAACTACTAGAACTCATCAAAGAATTTGGTAAAGTTGCAGGATACAAAAGTAATACACAGAAATCTGTTGCATTTCTATACACTAACAACTAAAGATCAGAAAGAGGAATTAAAGAAACAATCTCATTTACCATCACATCAAAAAGAATAAAATACCTAGGAATAAACCTACCTAAGGAGGCAGAAGACCTGTGCTCAGAAAACTATACGATTCTGATGAAAGACATCAAAGACGACACAAACAGATGGAGATATATACTGTATTCTTGGATTGGAAAAATGAATATTGTCAAAATAACTATACTACCCAAAGCAATCTACAGACTTCCCAGAATTAGAACAAAAAATTTTACAATTTGTATGGAAACACAAAGACCACAAATAGCCAAAGGAATCTTGAGAAAGAAAAATGGGGCTGGAGGAATCAGGCCCCCTGGCTTCAGACTATACTACAAGGCTATAGTCATCAAAAGAGTATGGTGCTGGCCCCCAAACAGAAATATAGACCAATGGAACAGGATAGAAAGTCCAGAGATAAACCCATGCACCTATGGTCATCTAATCTATAACAAAGGAGGCAAGAATATACAATGGAAAAAATACAGTCTCTTCAATAAGTGGTGCTGGGAAAACTGGACAGCTACCTATAAAAGAATGAAACTAGAACACTCCATAACACCATACCCAAAAATAAACTCAAAATGGATTAAAGACCTAAATGTAAGGTCAGATAATATAAAACTCTTAAAGGAAAACATAGGCAGAATACTCTCTGACATAAATTGCAGCAGTATCTTTTTGGATCCACCTCCTAGAGTAATGAAAATAAAAGCAAAAATAACAAATGGGACCTAATTAAACTTAAAAGATTTGAACAGCAAAGGAAACCATAAACAAAACAAAAAGACAACCCACAGAATGGGAGAAAATATTTACAAACAATGAGATTGACAAGGGATTAATCTCCAAAATATATAAACAGAGGGTGTGGAGAAAAGATAACCCTCTTGCACTGTTGGTGGGAATGTAAACTGGTACAGCTACTATGCGGAACAGTATGGAGGTTCCTTAACAAACTAAAAATGGAGCTACCATATGATCCAGCAATCCCACTCCTAGACATATATCCAGAGAAAACCATAACTGGAAAAAATACATGCACCCCAATGTTCATTGCAGCACTATTTACAATAGCCAAGACATGGAAGCAACCTAAAGGTCCATTGACAGAGGAATGGATAAAGAAGCTGTGGTACATATATACAATGCACTATTACTCAGCTATAAAAAAGAATGAAATAATGACATTTGTAGCAACATGGATGGACTTAGAGACTGTCATACTAAGAGAAATAAGTCAGACAGAGAAAGACAAATATTATATGATATCGCTTATTTGTGAAATCTAAAATAAATGGTACAAATTAACTTTACAAAACAGAAATAGAGTCACAGATGTAGCAAACAAATTTATGGTTACCAAAGGGAAAGGGGGGGGGGGATAAATTACGAGATTGGGATTAACATATCCACGCTACTGTAGGTAAAATAGATAACTAATAAGGACCTACTGTATAGCACATGGAATTCTACTCAATATTCTATAATAACCTATATAGGAAAACAATCTAAAAAAGAATGGATACATGTGTATGTATAACTGATTCTCTTTGCTGTACCCCTGAAACTAACAACAAGGTAAATCAACTATATGCCAATAAAATTTTTAAAAATAAATAAAATAATGAATTCAGGGTGGGGTCATGTCCATATAGAGCCCAGAACCAGGAAAGTAAGCCTATCAGCTTTCTCCGGTTCCTCATAGCTCCATCTCCTTATAGGCTTCACTAGTAGGCCTCAACTCACACTGGTTCTTGAGCCAATACTGGTAGAGTCATGGGGGCTTTAAGCTGATTAAACTCCCACCTACACCATCAAATCAAAGGTAGGGAGTATGGGGATCTGAATGGCTGATTTTCAGCATTCCTTTATCCTCTGCAATGATGGCCAAACTTGACTGAGTTAATCAAAACTATGGTTTCTGCCACTATTGATATTTGGGCTTTCAGTCCTTTCTCTGGGGCTTGGGGTTGGATGTGATAAAGAGTTAAGAGCTCCTCTCCTTTCTTCTAGAATCACTGAGAATCAATCATTTCCCTCTCTGGGTCTCAATATTCCTGGAATAACCTAGAACAGGGGACTTCATGTTTCATGGTGATGCTACCCATATCCTGGAGACTTATCTCATGACTTTGAAAAAAATCTGCCAATACACTTATAAACCATATTTTCATATGAGAATGATTAAAAGCCACCTGGATAGAAAAAAATGGAAGAGGAAAGCAAGTGTCCTCTATACATCTGCCACTATCTATGACAAATACACTTGAGGCCACCTAGCCCAGTGCACTGCCTCCACTATAAGTCAACTCAAATCCATTTCCTGGCTGTTGCTTTAGCCATCTCTGAGTATACTGATTCCATGTTTTGTTCACTCATGTATATAAGTTCATCTCCAGATCTAATGAACATTTCCTTGATACAGTTTCATTCTATTTCTTTCTTGATTTATTTTTTATGAAGACAGAGATCATTGGGAACATTTTACTCTGGCACTGCTCTTCAGGGTCTCCCTGCAGACTGAATAACTGAGGCCTGCTGGCAGGTCACAACCAGTTTCCTTTATGACACATTCTTACAGAAGACAGGAAGACTTGACAGTCTGACAGACACTTAAAATGTGAAGATGAATAAAAGATACATCACTCCTGATGGATATATATAAAAAAAGCTGTCAGTCGATGTAAGCAGTATTCTAAAAACATACAGTACCATATCAGTGCTAGAGGGTGCTGGATACAAAAAAGAGTTGGCAGATGGACAATTTTTGATAGTCAGGTCTATGTGGATGTGAAAACCAAGCTGAGAAGGAGTTTGTTAGTCCTCATTTGTTACCCTGCTTTGAAAATCACATTTGGAAGCTTTGCTTTCTTTCTCTTTGACTTCCTTCAAGAGCTACATTATCAGCCAGTAGGTAGACTGGATGATGATCTAGATGCTATGTTTAATGTGAGTGGTGTCAGGCAGGAAATTCTAGCCAAAACATCTTACTCACTGGCTGTTGCTTTGCCTGAAATTCTACCATTAGAGATTCTTATTTGGGAATATACTACAACTCAGACGCTCTGAAAAAGGGAAATCTTTAGCTTACTCTAGTGAAGATTGATTTCCAGCCATTTGTGGTACCAGGGCATTAAGGATTGGGGGTTAACTGGAAGTCAGGTGAAAGGGCAGAGAACAGAAAGGAAGACTCAGAAGTCACAGAATTTCGATATTATCTACTTCACACTGTCATAGAAATATCTGAGTATATTCATCTAACCTTTATCTGGTACATGAATCTGCTTCAGAACATCCCCATGAGGTGTTCATCCAATTGCTACTTAAATACTTTTAGTGATAGGGAGCACCTTTCTTATTGACGTTCACTCTATTATAAGGCAGTTCTAAACTCTAGAAAGTTCTATGTTATAGGAATTCCAAATCTGTCTCCTTGCATCTTCCATACTGTTGATGTTTGTTCTTCATAGAATTAGATTGCCTCCCTCCCTGGATAGGTACAGGCAGCTTTACTGATTCCCTACCCTCAGGCAAAAAATGAAGTCTCTCCTCCCACTTCTTACCACATTCCTCAAAGGACATGGGGATAGGATGATAGTGAGCAGCCAATAGGGGAATGATCTAATGGCTCAAGGCCCTTCAGGAGCTTCTGTAAAACTCCATACAAATAAAATGTAAAAGACTGACAATGCCAAGTGTTGGCAAGAATGTATGACTGGAACACTCATGTACTGTTGGTGAGAATGAAAAATAGTATAGCCATTTTGGGAAAGAGTTTTCAGTATCTTGTAAAGTTAAACAGTCTTACCATATGACCTATGCCTAGGTATTTAACCCAAGAGAAATGAAAATATATTTGTACACAAATGCTCATAGTAGCTTTACATGTAATGACCCCAAACTGGAAACAACCTAAATGTCCATCAGTAAGGTGAAACAGGGCTTCCCTGGTGGCGCAGTGGTTAAGAATCTGCCTGCCAATGCAAGGGACACAGGTTCGAGCCCTGGCCCGGGAAGATCCCACATGCCGCGGAGCAACTAAGCCCGTGTACCACAACTACTGAGCCTGAGCTCTAGAGCCCGCAAGCCACAACTACTGAGCCCACGTGCCACAACTACTGAAGCCTGCGTGCCTAGAGCCCGTGCTCCGCAAAAAGAGAAGCCACAGCAATGAGAAGCCCGCGCACCGCAACAAAGAGTAGCCCCTGCTCACCGCAACTAGAGAAAGCCTGCTCAACAGCAACGAAGACCCAACACAGCCAAAAATAAAAAAAATAAAATAAATAAATTTATTAAAAAAATAATAATAATAAGGTGAAACAAGATGTGTTATATCCATACAATAGAATATTTCTGGCAATAAAAAGGAATGAGGTACTGATACATGCCACAACATGGATGAACCCCAAAAACATGCTAAGTGAAGGAAGCCAATCACAAAAGACGACATATTGTATGATTACATTTATATGAAATGTCTAGAAAGGGCAAATCTATAGAAAGTAGATTCATGATTACCTGGGGCCAGGGATGGGGAAACTGACTGCAAAGGAATATGACAGAATTTTGAAGTAATGAACATATTTTATATCTCAAATGTGGTGGTGGTTTTATATATATGTATATACATATATATATATATACACACACATATATATTTGTCAAAACTCATTAACTCTACATACTAAATAGATGAATTTTTTTATATGTAAATTATATCCCCAATATACTTTGAGATTTTTTAAAAGTCAGGCAGAGGCCAGCTTTCTGCAGAATCATGTTACTGCTGGTACCTTTGCATCCCCAGTTATCCTTTGGGAACTCCAAGTGCCAATGGCAGCAGCATCCTCAATGCAGAGGTCACAAAGAACACAGATACACAAGTAGGTGGAAAGAGCTGTCTTATTGGAAATATGATCCAATGAGAAAAGATGGAGAAGTAGACATGACCTTACTGAAATCTGGGGCTCAAGACAGAAGGGCTTTGCAAAGAGGGCATTTTGAGTCTATTATAAGCAAAGGCCATAAATAAAATGAGGTTGCTGCTGCAACTTGAGATGCTAGAGAATCCCACTCCTTCTCATTTGGTCTTTTCCCATCCCCCAGAATCTGCCCCACTGCTGAAGCTTGTGGCCCGATTATGCTTGTGGCATGACACGTGAGAGGTAAATAATTCCTCTGTCTTCACTTAAGGGTGGTTGAAAATACCATATCTTTAAACAACTCTTGTTGGATTATTTTGTACTCATTTTCTTTCCAAATCTGATAGATAAATTTTTTGACCAAGGGCCTGGGCATATCTGAAACTCTTCTAAGAAGAGAGTAGCCACAAACTAAATGACCCATTTGTCCTAGCATAGTACATTCTCAAGGGTCTCCAAGGTTTCTCACTGCTCTGGCTAAGGTCAGCATAAGTCTAGGGCTGGGACATCTGCCTCCTGAGCATTAGTCTTAACTGCCACGAGTCTTTATCTATATTTCTATCTGGTTAACTCAGGCATTTGTAATGCAAAAACATGCTGATATGCTCTGGAACAGGGCTGAGTTTTTCACTCACTTCAGGGAATAATAATAGAAGAGTTATATTGGGAAGGGGAAACAGTAAGACCACTTTGCTACTATCTAGTTTTAACTATTATATGTCTGTCATGGGCAGATATTATAAATTCAACAAAGAATTACTGAACACCTCTATGTGTAAGGAAGTATGCTAGGACTTAGGGATATAGAAATGAAATTGGATGATGCCTGTCTTGATTAGCTCATAATCTAGTAGGAAAAATGAGCATATAATAATTTATTACAAGTGATATGAGTGTTTCAAAGGAGAAACACTAAGACATGTTATATGCTAAGTGAATTAGCTTAAGCCACTTGCTCCACATCAAGAATCAGCTTCCTCCAAATTCCCAGATAGACACTGGAGCAGGTGACAAGGACGTTTGGTAGGTAATCTTCCAGTGTCTACAGAAAATATGCTATCAGTGGCTTCTATCATTGCTGTCTTCTGGATGCCAGGAACTTTACATACAGTATCTCAACTCATCACAGCTACTTTGCAATATACAGATTTTACAGATGTGAAAACTAAGGTTCAGAGAGGTAACTTGCCCAAGGTCTCAGAGCTTTGGCTTAACTCAGATTGGGATTTTAATCTAAATTCTTTCTAACTCCCAAGCCCATGATTCTTCCACTGTTTCAAACTACTTTCAGGATGTAGTGTTTTTAGGAGCAAGAGTTGAGGATGCTAGTCCCAGATCTAATACTAAATAGTTGTACGCCCTTAGACAATTCTTTCTTTATCTGTTGGTGGGAGTGTTGAAGACACGCCTTGCCTACTTCATATTTTATCAAAATGATAAATGAGACAGTAGGAGAAGACTTAGATCACATAAAATGCTCTGCGTATGGGTGGGATGTTACCAATTACTGAATAACATTAAAAGGTTGCTTCTTCACCATACTCTATAGCTTGTTCACTCATAGTCAAGGTTGGGAGAGGAAAGAAAGGCTAACTGGAAAGGGTTTGGGATTGGAACATAGTAAAGAGAGTCATAACATGACCTGAATAATTTTCCATTTCTTGAGCCTTAAATTCTTCACCTCTAAAGTTGGAACATTAATCTGTGGCTTTAGGAGACTTTTTTTTTTAACATCTTTATTGGAGTATAATTGCTTCACAATGGTGTGTTAGTTTCTGCTGTATAACAAAGTGAATCAGCTATACATATACATATATCCCCATATCCCCTCCCTCTTGCGTCTCCCTACCTCCCACCCTCCCTATCCCACCCCTCTAGGTGGTCACAAAGCAATGAGCCGATCTCCCTGTGCTATGCGGCTGCTTCCCACGAACTATCTATTTTATGTTTGGTAGTGTGTATATGTCCATGCCACTCTCTCACTTCGTCCCAGCTTACCCTTCCCCATCCCCGTGTCTTCAAGTCCATTCTCTACATCTGCGTCTTTATTCCTGTCCTGCCCCTAGGTTCTTCAGAACCATTTTTTTTTGATTCCGTATATATGTGTTAGCATACGATATTTGTTTTTCTCTTTCTGACTTACTTCACTCTGTATGACAGACTCCAGGCCCATCCACCTCACTACAAATAACTCAATTTCGTTTCTTTTTATGGCTGAGTAATATTCCATCGTATATATGTGCCACCTCTTCTTTATCCATTCATCTGTCGATGGACACTTACGTTGCTTCCATGTCTTGGCTATTGTAAGTAGATCTGCAATGAACATTGCAGTACATGACTCTTTGAATTGTGGTTTTCTCAGGGTATATGCCCAGTAGTGGGATTGCTGGGTCGTATGGTAGTTCCATTTTTAGTTTTTTAAGGAACCTCCATACTGTTCTCCATAGTGGCTGTATCAATTTACATTCCCACCAACAGTGCAAGAGGGTTCCCTTTTCTCCACACTCTCTCCAGCATTTACTGTTTGTAGATTTTTGATGATGGCCATTCTGACTGGTGTGAGGTGATACCTCATTGTAGTTTTGATTTGCATTTCTCTAATGATTAGTGATGTTGAGCATTCTTTCATGTGTTTGTTGGCAGTCTGTATATCTTCTTTGGAGAAATGTCTATTTAGGTCTTCTGCCCATTTTTGGATTGGGTTGGTTTTTTTGTTTTTGATATTGAGCTGCATGAGCTGCTTGTAAATTTTGGAGATTAATCCTTTGTCAGTGGCTTCATTTGCAAATATTTTCTAGGAGACTTCTGATAATTGAAAAACATGATATGGACTAAGTTGTTTATATTAAGTTTTCTCCACCTTGAGCAGGGCCACAGGTTGCCTGCATACCACAGGGACATGGCAAAGCAAAAAAAAAAGTTTAAATCTAAGTGGGCTAGGCTCTGTCAGCTCATCAGTTGCAAGTGGTGTTCATCACTAAGTGAATTGCACTTAATGAATTAAAGATGAAAGAGGCAGCAGGGAGCACAAATGCAGGAGAAGACCTTTCACTTCAAATTTAAAGGGCTCATTTTATGACTATTTAAGATCTGCAGGTCAGAATTTTTCCATTCTTCCTCTAATTGTTTACTTGAAACAGCATATACTGTTTGAAATGACGGGGGCATTGGGAATGGACAGAGGAACAAAGATAAATCCTCAAATTGGTAAACAAAGTCTGCTGTAGCTTAGTCAGAGTCTCCTCTAGGAACAGGAGCTCTGAGGTAGGTGGGCAAGGTGGGTAAGGTTCAGGTTGGCTGTAGATCTGAGGATCAGATTCTAGATTGCATACAACTAGTGGTCAGTTTCATCACCTGTATTTTACTCCTCACCAAGTAGTAATGCTAACTCTGCTTGCATTCTTCCAATGATACGGAACTCATAAATTACTTCATGGAGACAATCATCCCATCTCCACCTCTACCCTCCCAAACGTCTTCAGATAGTGCCTTACTTGTCTCTGAGAACAAGTATTCCACACAGGAGTCCTTCAGAGACAGTTACACATGTATCAAGTTTCCCCTTTGACCCTTGACTTTACTTAAAATCTCAGTGCCTTGGTTTTCTGACCTGAAAAATGACAAAATTGTGGTCAAGATTGAATGAGGTAATGAATATTAAAGTGATTTTTAAGATACTTAAATTTCTGTACACATAGACAGTGAAACTCAATGGGGATAAGAACCTAATCATTCCTTTCTGGTTGTTCTTTTAATATTTTCACATATTGATTAGATGGGTATGGTGATAGCTCAACCCAGATTTATTGAGATGGTCCCAATTTAGAATGTTATCTCACTGTTCTTATAAAACATGACAAGGTGCACACTCAGTTATGTAAAGCACTCTTCCAGACTGCTTCCTTGAACCTAGAAGTAGTAAAGAAGTCTTTGTCAGACATGATCATTTGTTTTGCCTTGCCAAAAAATAAAAATCATTGAATTTATGGGGCTTAAGGAAGAAAGGAAGATAGTGGATAGAAAGCCAAAAACTGGTGTGATACCAATGCCTGCTGGGCTCTCCTTCAAGCTCAGACCACTTCTACAGAGCTCCCATCCCCCTGCTTGCTTACTCAGCTTCCTCCCATTTTGATCAGATTTTCATGACTGGATTCCAGGTCTTATTTTTCTTGTCACAATTTTAACCTCAGGCTACTACTAGTAGGGATTCTTTTGCTTGTCCTTCCCCTAGCCCTTTATCATCTTAGTGTATCCATCAACACAGATTTACATAAGGCCCATGGAACCAGCCCTGTGCAGGGTATTGTGGGAGTTTAAAAGAAAGAGGCTTCCTCCAGGAGGGAACATAAAATCATGTGTCCTTCCACACAGTTCAGGGAATGGAGAAGTTAGTAAGGGTCTGAGTAGTCAGAGGAGGCTGCATCGAGGAGGCTGAACTTAAGCTGAGCATAGGAAGAAGAGGGCTTTTAGGTGAGGGGATAAAGAGATTAAAAGCAGGAGTGGGCATGATTACATGTTCTGAAGTGCAGGTAGGGGCTTGGCTTCCTTATATGTAAAATGCAAATAATCATACCTACTTCATAAGACTGCTGTGAGGATCATACAGTCTACAAGAGAGGTAACAAACGCATGTTCAGCATGTTGCAGTTATCCCTCCAGACCCCATGGCAGACACTGACAATCCTTCACAACATTCTACCAGTGAGGCCAGTTACAGGTCCAGAATCCTCTTACATACAGCTCCAGGCAGCCAGTACCAATCAGAGGATGTAAGCTGGCATAAATTAGGTACTCAAGAAATCACAAGTGTTATTACCAAAGACCTACAAAAATGGTGGATACAACTGAAGGAAAACAGGACTTTTCTTTCCTATTCTTACCAAATAGAAATGAAAATCTCTGCATTTACAGTGTGTCAGAGGCCTGCCATGTCTTCAGCACTTGCAGGTCTGAAATGAGACTTCGACCCAATCCTGCTGCAAAGGTTATCTGCCATATGTTATAACATCTCTTATGAGCTGTAAGTAGCAGCACACCTGATCTTCAGGAGTTGACAAACCTCCAAAACATGGCTACTTTCCCTGAAGTCTTCATTTCACCACCCATATAACGTTGGTACCCCTCAATTGAAATCAAATTGGCAAGTACAGCGAAGAAGCAATAGAGTCTATCTTTGGGGTTTTTCCTTGACTCCATATAATACTCTGTGTTCAACCCTAGTGCTATGATGTCCACCTAATGGCAGATCACCTTGCCTTCCATCCAGTGTCCAGATCCTTGCCTTCCTAGAAAAACTCTCCCATTCCTTCTAGGCATTTTTCTTTATTGGATTGAGAGAAAAGAACAGTGTAAAAGGGTCATGTATTGCTGGGATGATGTTATCGGTCATGATTCTGGCTGGTGACTGAGCAGAATCATTCAGACATGTGCTGTGGTTGCCAGCAGAGACAGTAGGCAAAGGAGAGAAGGTAGGTGAAGGAGGAGACTGGGAAACATGACCTTAGGAAGAATGTTAAATAGACCCAAGGAGCAGGAAGGCTGAGATGGCTCCTTAATAGAGTTGTGCACATTCGAAAGGAAAACTGGGAAACTGACAGGGAATACTTGTAGATAGTGTTCATGACATGTTGAACTTCGTAAGCAGCTAGGCCATGGGTCCAGCTGAGCCAGAAGGAAGGTTGACGCTTAAAGGAAGGTATGAGGTCTGAGTCATAGCAATAGGCATTTTGATCCCAGCTGGGCTGCTCTGTCTATGATATGGGGATAAGAGAACGATTTTTCTACCTCATTCACAGGCAGAGCAGAGCAGAATAGTACATAACTCCCAGCAGGAACTACAGAGTCCTGAGAGCAGGGTCAACTCAATTGCTACTCTCTCTCTTGTCTCTGAGCCAGCTACATCTCACATGCCTGAGCCAGGTCTGCACTAGCCCACTGTTTAGAGGTGACCATGCAGCCTCAAGCAGAGTCTAGGAAGGAAGCAATCTACATATCACACACTTCAGGGGCCACTTTTGGAGTCAAATATTTTCTACTTTCAAAAAAGTAGATAGTGCCGAAGCAGAAAGGGCCTTTTGAGATTACTCAGCCTACAGTTTTTTGAAAGTGTTGCTGGGGAAACTTCTGCATCAGCATCACTGACAGAGCTTGATTAAAATGCAAATTATCTGGCCTCATCCCAGACCCACTGAATCACACTGTCTAGGGGTGAGGCCCCAAAATCTGTATGTTAAAATTCCAGGGGATTCTGAAGTATCCTGAAATTTGAGAACCTCTGACAAATACAGTTTTGTGTGGGCAGTCACCCAATATTCCCAAGGTAACATCTGAAGACTTCTTAACACAGAATAATTTGGGGTGCCTGTAAAAAATTCATATTCCTAGGTCTCCTGTTAACCTTCCTGAATCAGAATTTCTTATCTTAATAAACTTCAAGAAACCCAATCCCTTCATTATACAGATATAGAAACTGACCCAGAGAGAGGAAGTGACTTGCCCAAGGTTGTCAGTATAGATAGTGGCAGAGCTGGGGTCACACCCAAGTCTTCAGACAAGTTCAAGCAGTATGCCCCTGTGGTCACCTTATCAGGGTTATTTATCTATCAGTTTAGCTCCTATGACCACAGCATTCCTTAGAAGATCTGGAGAACAAGAGTAAGAATGCAGCTGCTTTGGGTAGTTGCATGACCCTAGTTCAATCTTCTCCAATGAGTTATGTAGAACAGCTTGAAAATAAAGCAGTGTAAGGTCACAAAGCTCCCTTACAGGCAGCAGGATACTGCAGGCCCTTCTCCAAATGGGGTCTTAGGGGACTCCAGAGTGGAGTAGTTTTATATCTGGGGAAACTCTTAACTATGGCTTTGGTTCAAACTGAACACAAACATCAAAGTGGCCTGCAATAGTTTACTAAACCTAGTTTTGTGTTGTTTTTGTAGTTGAAGCACATACTGATTAAGGAAAAGCTTAAGCATATGCAGTTTTCTATCAGACCTGGTCCAAGCTCACTAGTCTGATCCCTCAAGCCTGTGCATTTGAGTTACGAGCTCTGTCTCTACTTTGTCTCCGAAAGACTGTGGTCTGGAACTCCTCCAGACTGTCAGCTCTTCCCCCAGGATCTGCTGGAACAATCCAATAGAAGGCCATTGACCTCTAAAAGGAGAGCAATTTCCAAAATGATAAGGCAAGGTAGATTTTCTTTGAGGGATTAAGCCACTGCCATTGACAACAGTGCCATTGTATGATTTGCATTTGGGCTAATGCTTATAATTTTAGCAAGTGTTTCACCAGTGCTACATAATTAGAAAAATTAAATGATCTGCCACTTTGAATACATAATTCTGTAAAGAAACTGGAGACCTCTACAGATATTCTGGAACTTCTGAGAGTGGAGTCAAAGGGCAGAAAGCAGGGACAGAGAAGGAAAAGTTATAATTGCACCCCAGAAAAAAGAGTTTGGTAGAGGTCCACAAACCCTTAGCTTCAATTCTGAAATCAAAAGGCTCTGTACAACAGAAGCTTTTTTTTTTTTTTAAATTTGGTGCCAAAACTTATTTGGCAGAAAAACCTGACCTGAACTGACATGAACTTAGTCTTTATCTCTTTTAGTATGAATATTCAGACATTTTTTTTCCTGCAGAAATGTTAATGGCTTAATTATGGGATGTTTTCCCAGACATTACTGGGAGTGTTATGTAATAAACAGTACATACTCTATGTTACTTTTCTTAAATCTGAAAATAATTTAAATTCTAAAACACAGACTGTGGACCTAGAATAATGATAGCTAACATTTATGGAGCATTTGCCATCTGCATGAAGCTGTGCTCATCTCTTTTCATCTCATTTAATCTTCATGACACCAAGAGGCACGTATTAATATCATCTCCATTTTAAAGTTTGGATTCTCACAGAGGTTAAGTAACTTGTCCAGAGTCACACAACTTTTGGCCAAGCCAGGGTTTGGACCCAGGTCAGTCTGACTCTAGAACCTACATGCTGAACTCTTGCTTTCTATTACCTGGGAGAGATGAGCAGTTGTTAAGAACAGTGTGGGCAATTTGTGGCTTTATATGGAGGTAGAATAGGCTACCACCTATTCTACCTCATTTGAGGGTCAGCCTCCTACCCCCAAATATGTCTCCTCCCCATCCCTACTTCTCTGAGATGCTACTAATATGGCTTTATTGCATGATATTTGTATGGATGGCTTTTCTCACAAGGACCACCATCATCAGAAATCTGCCAGCCAACCTGTACAGGTTCCTGGCATCCACTCCAGACTTACTGAATCAGAATTGCTAGAGATTGGGACCAAGTGGATTTTTGTACACATCAAAGTTTGAGGAAACAAAAGTGAATACCCTGAGAAAGGCCAATCATTAACACTCAATAATTAACATATTAGCTATCAGTTGACACCTAGCTGGGTTGACAGGAATAAACTCATGGATGGGCACCTGTAAAGTGAAAGATGTCTGAAAGGTAAATAGTAGACTAGATGGGTGAGGTATGGAAAGGAAGAATGAAAGGAGGTATGACAGTATCTTTCTACTTTGGCGTTATGCACTGAGGGTAGAGCCTCACCACTGGCATTGTTCAGCTGCACTGGAACAATCTTGGAAGCAAATCTCTCATTTTTTGTTGCTACTCAGAGCACCTATCTATTGTCTCATTGATACTCACAGCAACCCTTTGAGGTAGACCAGATAGTCATCCTCATTAGATAAAAAGAAATTGAGAAGCAAATGAGTTCTTCAAATCATCCAACTGATAGTGTTTGGGCAAGTCTCTGGCCCCCCATCGTACACTATTTCATTCTTCCAATAATTTCTTCCATAGGTTTCGAGAGGAGGTACCATCAAATAAAACCTAGGGAATCAAATCTTGCTTTCAGTGATACATATTTTTTTGCCCACTGATGGCCGATTTAAATACATTTAAATACTACACAAGGAAAGGACAGTGAGAGGAATTACATAGCAGAATAGTTCAACCAACATACAGTATGTTTGGGGTTTGTTTTAAACTTTTACTGGTTGCTATATTCTTGTTATCAACGCAGGGAAGACTGCTGAACATTTTGATCTTTATAATTTAAGAATATTCTGTTCTTCTTTGCTAGGTCCTCAATCTCACCTCTTCATCTTGCCTGTGATGTCTTAATCATGTCCATGGCAACCAAATGTGACCTCAGACACAGACTAGAAAGCCAGAAAAAATGGATTAACTACCACCACAGCAATCGGATCCTCACAGCACTGCAGGCTATGATTGGAGCCCTGAGGGTCAAGTCCAACCAGTAATTTATTTCTTCTGAATGTGCAGAGCACTGGCATTCTCCATGAAGAAGAGGCAACACTGAGTAGTGGACAGCAGTTTTTGGCGTTTCTCAGCTCTCAGCATACCCTTGTGACTTGCTCATGACACCGTCTGTCTGATCACAGAGCAAAACCACTGTCTGCTCATTGGTATCCAATATTGGTACTCAGTTCTGCTTAGTCTCACTTGATTCCAGAAGATACAGTAGAGAATTACACAGAATCACCACCTACCAGAGTGCTCTGTTGAAGCAATATGAGAACTTTGTTCTTGAGTTACAGCAGTCATTTGGTGAGCCCACAAAACAGGAAATGAACCCCTTGATGAATGCTAAGGTTGACAAAAGGGACAACTTCTCTCAGCAGGATGCCACTACTTTCCAGCTCCTTGCTCAAAATCTGAGATATAATGAAACCAATCAGAGTGATCACTTCCAAGAGGAACTAGCTGACTCCATTCAGGCTGAAGTAAGTGGCACAGATCTGATGGACAATCTCCCAGACCTTATCACTCAGTGTATTCAGTTGGATAAGCAACGTAGTGACAGGCCAGAGCTCCTGCAGCCAGAGGCCCAGATCCCAGTGTTGGCTTCCCTGATCTCCAACCCCACAGGTCCACCACCCAAGGAAGACCCTATACAGCTTCGAGGAAGCCAGCTGCCTCTTACTCCAGCCAAACGAGCCCGCCAGCAAGAAACTCAGTCATGCCTCTACTGCAGCCAGGCTGGTCACTTCACAAGAGATTGCCTTGCCAAACGTTCTCGAGCCCCAGCAAGGATAAATAACCCAGCTCACCAGTAAGAGGAGCCCAGGCAGGTCACATTGTAAACTTATACCCCTCTCACCTCCAGCCTCATTGATTTATATCCTGCATTAACATTTAAAATACAGATGGGGAACTGCGATACCACTTTACAGTCATGAACTCCTAGGCTTCTGAGAATTTAAACAACCAGATCTTGTTCATTTGGTGACCCATCACCAAACTTGATAAAGCAATGATGAAAACAATTCCCAGGCACTTTATACAGTTGGGACTAATTTCCCAAGTGTACTGACAGCCTGCAGGAAAAACTCTGCCCAGTCTGACCCAGTGGAAACCACCCTGGAAGTACATTGGGAACTCCATCCCCACCGATAGGTGATAGATACCTGGGTTGAGTTTGTTGGCCCAAGGCCTTCACCCTTACTCTCATTGGTCTGTATCCTAGTCCCCTGTTGGTTTAGGACTCTTGGCTGAAGTCCCAGTTGCATTTCCATATCCTACCAACATTTTCCTACTAGAGGCTGAATCCTGCTCCACCTACTGACTAGAGTCCAGCTTAACACAAACCAACCTTCATGGAGACACAGCTATGCCACCTTTTCATACAGCTATATATTTTGCTACTATTTAAAGACTGCTGCTTGCTCAAAAGTAATCTCTTGGCTATTGACAAACTAGATGGTATGGCCCTTTGAGCAGTCTGCTTGGAACTTTGGGTCCACTTCTTTGAGAGTTAGCCCTTCAGGCAGGTATATGTTTTTAGCCAAGCCCTAGCTTTTCTCCAACAACCTACTTCAGGTTCCAGCATGCCTTATGGCCAAGTCAAAATGCTCTAGGATAATGACCTCTAACAAGTATTTAGTGTGTCCCATCATAATTACTGTGTCTGAAGCATGTCCCTGCTGCCTTAGACAGGGAACCTGGCTAACTAAATCTCCACTGAAGACTGAGGATCAGGCCCTTCAGTAGTTTCTGACTCTAGAGGCCTCAGTGTGGTCACCATCTAGGATCACTGCTCATTGATGCTAAGCCCTACCCTTATGGACCACCTCTGGGGACCTTCACCTAGTTGAGGCTCTTGAAGAGCAATTAATGGCAGACAGTTTTCTGAACCATCTCACATTTCAAATCCTGGGGCATATACATCAACACCATCTGTACGTAAAACTCACGAAATGGGGGTATGATTGCTTGTGTTGTACTTTTGGCATACATTAACTCTGTGTGTGGATTCCTAATGCTTCTGAGCAAAAGTAGTGCTATGCTGAAAAGGTAAAAATCCCTAAAATGTTAAGGATATGCAGTGATAATTGGTGTTTTCTGGTAATTACCTGCTCTTTGTTCCCTGCTTCTTAGGGCTGATGTATGTCCCCATAATGGATTTCCCGAAGTAAAATCAGTAATTCCGTATTTCCTAGCAGCCATCAAGGCCTCTCAGAACACGAAGCGCCACTGTAGTTTGGCCTGGAGAATTATGCTTTGACAATACCTAAACTCAGCTAGGACCTTATTACTCTTATCCTATAGCACTAACAAACAGATATCTTTTCACCCATCAGTGCCTCACTAGCCACTGTGCTAATTCTTATTTGTATTCGCGAGGAGTCTCCTTTATTAACAGCTTGCTATACATCCACCTTACTCCATATGCTCTGACAACTAGGAGACCTGAATGCACATATTTCAATTGTGGTAAGAAATTCCCACTAGTGTACTGGGATTGTATGAGATCCTCTAACGGATCTCTATTTGAACTTTAAGTGACTCTGGTATTACCTGCAGGTATCCTGATCTAGTACCACCAATTCTATAATAAAGGACTAACCCAATGGCCTCCAGTCACTTTCCTTACGAACACCAATATCGTCCTGGAATGTTGACAGGAGCATTCAGTTGGGTTAATCACCAATCTTTCTTTATCTTAGGGCCACAATTTATCATTGCGTACTCCTTATGCATATGTACTCTTTACATATAAAGATATGTCACTTTATTTTCTGCAGAGGACTTTCCCTCTGCAGCAACATTACCTTCTTCCCCAAGAAATCTTCAGATTCCATAGCCTCTCAGAACAGATCATTAATCCTGGGCTATGAAGTTCAGTTCACCTCCTACTTCTAGAAGCTCCTTGTTGAGAAATTCCAAATCAAGGGCCTCTTGTGCTCTATGTGATACAATCCAACAGCCAGGCTGACCATATGAATAGGATGCTGGGATAATGCTTTACTGCCTACTAGCTAGCAACCATTTTGTTCACCACTTTAAAATATTGTTATAGTGATACCATCCACTTCAATTGGAATGAATTAATTACTTAGCATAAAGAGAGTTACATGGATGAGTCCTCAGAACTTACACCTAAGTGAATTTCTCTGAGAGTGAAACTAATTAAAATCTACAGAGAACAAATGAGATGTACCCTACTCAAAGATGTAGTCTGCAGTTGCAAAGGCTTGGGGAACCCCCAGGTACAACCAAGGTTGTAGTTTTAGGGAGGCAGATCTGCTACATGATTGATGCCACCAAGCAAGAGGGAATTTAATCATTTTACAAGTCTGAAGAACGAATTGTTAACAAAAGAATGATTTGCATGGAATCTAGAAAAGTGGGCAATTAAAGAGCCGTAAGGCATCAGTAATCTCTCTAGAGTCAGAGAGGGGATTTTGATCAGCAGACCCTGCCAGGGTCCACCTGCAATGGGATAGAGGCACCAGGCCATCCCAATTTGTGTCATTAGCCATTAAGATTGTCACCTAACTCCCCTTGCTCTGACTCCATGCTCTAAGAAATAATCTGATTTTAATTACCCTCCCATATAAACTTTGTTATGGGAAGAAAATTTGCTAACCAGCTGACATGAAGTGTTCTAGCCTACTTGGCAGTTAATTCTCATTATAAGTGAATAAATTGGTGTTTGGCTTATACATCAATTTTGTGGTTTTAATAGCATCCGTTCTCCAGACCCTAATCACCTCTGAGCACACTGGAAACAAAATAAGATTCTCACCATGCAAAGTCAGCATCACAGTGTGAACCATAGTGAATCCACTGAAGACTGTCCTCCCTGGGAGCCTTGCCTCAACAGTCAGTCAGTATCCCTCTTTATCGCTCTCATTTGTCTACAGCTATAATAACATTCCTAAATACCTATGGTTTGCACTTCCTACGTTTACTTCTACTCACACCCAGCACCATGGTACCTGGCATAAGTAATTGCTTCTTACAATACCACATAGTTCAGTCTAACCATCAGAATATACTGCCGTGGATGAAGACATAACACATGACTGTAGACATGAGCCCCTGACAAGCACCTTTAGAGAGAGAAGAGTGTATGATTGACCTAATTCTCACTACCTCCATTCTGTCCAGATGGCAGCACATGGGACCCATGTGACTCTCATTATTCAATCAGACCCATAGAGCCTTCACTTCTATCCATGATGGTTAAAACATATCACCCTTTTTTTGGACTCTGGAAGATCTTCTCCACCCAGCACCATCTTGCCTATGATAATAGTCATCTCTGAAACAAAACAGAAAATTTAAGGTATACCAGCCTCTGGGCAAAATGTAAAACCTCATGCCCTTGGGAGAGCTCTGGAAGCTTGGGTTACATATATAAAGCCTTTTATTGATACACTGGTGGCCATGCTTTATTGCCTCCCTATGAAGCTTCAGGTCTCACTTGGCCAGGAAAATGGAAAAACATTCAAGGGAATATAGTGTCATGAATCTTCAATGTCACCTTCATGCAGGCGTCACTGCCCACGCTTTACAAACAAAAGTCCTGGAAGTGAGTTACACCATTTAGTAGAATCAGTAGAACTATCTTGGTATTTGAACCACACTTTCCAGTCATTGATTTCCACTATAACTTTGAGCATTCATGCACTAAATTATTGGTATTACTTCCTGGTATTGGCTTTGATTCTGCAGTCTATTTGAACCTGTTTCCTGCTCATTGACTTCTAGTACATACCTTACATGGCACTGGTACTCTTATCCATCCAGCTCAGTGATAAGCCAATTCTGACTGTATTCCACCCACTTCATCTACTTTTACATGGAGAACCCTGTAGGATTTCAGTTTTCCCTATGCATAGAAGACTCATCCCTTTGGACATAAAATCTGGCTTTGTGTGCATCTAGAGAAAGGGAACTAATAGTTGGTTTATGCCAGGCACTGTGCTCAGTGCTTTGTTTTTTTTAAACATCTTTATTGGAGTATAATTGCTTTACATTGTTGTATTAGTCGCTGCTGTATAACAAAGTGAATCAGCTATATGTATACATATAGCCCCATATCCCCTCCCTATTGCATCTCCCTCCACCCTCCCTATCCCACCTCTCTAGGTGGTCACAAAGCACCGAGCTGGTCTCCCTCTGCTATGCAGCTGCTTCCCACTAGCTACCTGTTTTACATTTGTAGTGTATATATGTCCATGCCACTCTCTCACTTTGTCTCAGCTTACCCTTCCCCCTCCCCGTGTCCTCAAGTCCATTCTCTACATATGCGTCTTTATTCCTGTCCTGCCACTAGGTTCTTCAGAACCATTTTTTTTTTGATTCCGTATATATGTGTTAGCATACGGTATTTGTTTTTCTCTTTCTGACTTACTTCATTCTGTATGACAGACTCCAGGTCCATCCACCTCACTACAAATAACTCAGTTTTGTTTCATTTTATGGATGATTAATATTCCATTGTATATCTGTGCCACATCTTCTTTATCCATTCATCTGTCAATGGACACTTAGGTTGCTTCTATGTCCTGGCTATTGTAAATAGTACTGCAGTGAACATTGTGGTACATGACTCTTCTTGAATTATGGTTTTCTCAAGGTATATATCCAGTAGTGGGATTGCTGGGTCATATATGCTTTGTTAATGATACTTAATTTCACACTACTAAAATATATTGATAGAATATCCATTTCTGACATTTAATGCTTACCACGCCTTTATGGGGCAGGTGTAATTAATTCAATTTAAAGAGGATGAAATGAAAGTTCAGAGCAATTAACTTCTCTGCCCTAAATTCACACACCAAGTAAGTGGCAGGGCTAGGATTTGAAACCAGTTTCTTGCTAATGCCAGAGCTGATCTCTGATAGAAGAGGAAAACACTCTAAGTCACACCCCTCCTGACCAGCCTAACTGACCCTATTACACCTCCCAAGACCACTCAGTAGAGAAAGGCCACTCTAGTAACTGGTATTCACATAGCCCTTGGTTGAAATACATGTTCTGGACAACAGTCTATAAAAGAAGCACATAGCAAATCAGTGCCTTCTAGGACTTTGAGATTTCATTTGTGTTTCTAACAGTTGTAGAAAATTCCTTGACAAATCGAAACATGTACTGTGTCTGCTTTATCTGACTGGGTAGGCTCTTGCTTGTTGAGTCAGGATTCTAACAAAAGTTTCTGGCTATCACAAAGCCCTCATATTTCTGTAGCTCTTCATTCAAAGCTATTGGGTCTTTTTGAATAATAGCTCAATGATGTTTACAGTGTTTTCACAATGCCAAGAGACAACAGGGACTTTGAAGGCTCCTGATGGTTGTTACCTGCCACTGTCATAGGAATATCAAGATTAAAACAAGAATTTGATTTAGTCTGACAACAGTTAGTTGGTCATTGAAATTTGAGATCTGCCACCACTATATCAACCTCAGGGAATTTCCAGTTCAACAATCTGTCTCTAAGGAGCATTTGTAGGAAGATAGCCATGTTCTTTTTTATAATAACCATAAGGTTAGCAACAACTATCAAACTTCATGTTCCCTTAGTTACCCATGATGAGTCTACCATGCATGTATCCTTTATTAAATATGTTTTCAGTCTGTAATGCTTCATGGGGGCAATGGATACCATTGGCTTACTATCTGCCATTTACATCAGACTTCCCCTTACTTGCATTAGCTTCATCTATGTATAATTTAAAGACATTCCCCTCCCCATTAAATTGTTCCAGGATATGAAAGAGTCTGTCTTGTCGCTGATCACTTCACACATGATTTTAGAGGCTTCAAATAATAATAATAGTCACTGAGTGCTTACTGTGTGCCGAGCACAAGACTCTCCGATTCATGGGCATAATCCTCACAGTAACACTACTAGTATTTGCATTTTACAGGTGAAAACAAGTAAACTCATAAGGTTTAAGTAATTTATCTAAGGACTCAAGCTAATAAGTCACGTAGCCAGGATTCATCTCCAGGTCTATCTATCTGACAGAAAAGGCCATGTTCTTGACTACTATCCTACCTGCCCTTCCCAGATTGATGTCCTAGACTGAAAAGTCTTAATCTTTTATGTGGGCCCTCACACATATAGGCCAGTAGTCTCTTCAGCACACCCTTTCCAAATCTTCTCCATCCCTACTCTGTCTTTAGCGAAAATAATTATTCCAAACTTACCCAGAATTCCAGGTGTGGACACAAAACAAATTTGAACAAGATAACGTCGTCTCTTTTGTTACTAAAGCTTTTAAAAATAATATCCAGTAATTTTTTGGCCTTTTTGGGTTTCATCAGCATCTTGAGGAAAGAGTCATTGTAGACCTTTCCCTGAAGCCTACTATTCTCTTTCCTGAGATGTAATTGATGACACAAATCCCACTACCCTAAAAATGTAGTTGGAATGTTTTAATAAATAGATATCCTTAACACTGAAGCTCATCTTTCTTCCCTTTCATAAGTTTTTCTTATAGTTTTTCCCCATTGGCTTTAATAATAATAATAATAGCTACCATGTACTGACCACTTACTACATGCCAGGCATTGTGCTTTATGTGTATTTTCTTTTAATTCTTAAAACAACACTCTTAGACATCTGTTATTATTATCCCTATTAGGCAGGTGAGGAAATTGAGGCTTAGAGTAGTGAAGGAAATTATGCATAGAGCTAGTAAGTAAACAGCAAGACTCAAATCTAGATACTTCTAACAGCAAGAGTCCATACTCCTACATAGTACCTTACTATCCATCTACAACCAGATTCAACAAACTACCACCTGTGGGCCAAATCCAACCTACTGCCTGTTTTTAAAAATAAAATTTTATTGGAACTCAGTCATACCCATTCATTTACATGTTTTCGGGTGCTTTCATGCTAAGACATGTATGGGCTACAAAGCCAAAAACATTAACTATCTGTTCCTTTACAGAAAAAGTTTCCTGACCCCGGATCTAAAACATATTAAAGTATTAAATCAGACCAGCCCATGGACATCTCATTGTTTATATTTCTCCTTTCAAATGGCCCATTTATCCCTATTTTTTGTTTCTTGCCTCTAAATTAGTCCCATCCATATGATGAAACAATGGGATTTTTGTAGAGGCTTGAATAGGATGTTTTGGTAGTCCATATAAATTTCATTGGTGGTTCTTTATTGAATGCATGCTTTCTGCATCAAACAACCCTAATGGATTGTCCAGGTGTGGTTGTAGGGGACATTTGCTGTTTGCCTCCCCAGTAAGCATTATACTTTCTTTTTTTTTTTTTTTTTTGCGGTACGCGGGCATCTCCCTGTTGTGGCCTCTCCGGTTGTGGAGCACAGGCTCCGGACGCGCAGGCTAAGCGGCCATGGCTCACGGGCCCAGCCGCTCCGCGGAATGTGGGATCTTCCCGGAACGGGGCACAAACTCGTGTCCCCTGCATTGGCAGGCGGACTCTCAACCACTGCGCCACCAGGGAAGCCCTGTGATGATATTTTTAAGTATAAATTTTTTATTGAAATATAGTTGATTTACAACATTATATTAGTTTCAAGTGTATGACATAGTGATTCAATATTTTTATAGGTTATATTATACTTAAAGTTATTAGAAAATAATAGGTATATTTCCCTGTACTGTACTTCACATCCTTCTAGTTTATTTATTTTATACATAGTAGTTGGTACCTGTTAATCCTCTACCCCTATCTTGCCCCTCCTCCCTTTCCTCTCCCCACTGGTAACCACTAGTTTGTTCTCTATATCTGTCAGTCTGTTTCTGTTTTGTTATATTCATTCATGTGTTTTATTTTTTAGATTCCACATATAAGTGATAACATATAGTGTTTGTCTTCCTCTGACTTTTTTCACTAATACCCTCCAGGTCCATCCATGTTGTTGCAAATGGCAAAACATTTCATTCTTTTTTATGGCTAATATTCCATTATAGATATATACCACATCTTTATCCATTCACCTGTTCATGGACACTTAGGTTGCTTCCATATCTCGGCTATTGTAAATAATGCTGCTATGAACACTGGGGTGCATGTAGCTGATAATAGTTTTTGAATCACTGAATCCTGCTATGCCTGAAGATGTTTAGCCTTGAAGCTAATAAAATCCTTTTATAGAGGTGCAAAGAGTCCTGATACAATGACTTTCCCTACTGAAACTACACTATTTTTAGCTCAATCTCTTATATCAGCTTGAGGAGTCAATGCCTAGTAACAGCAAAAAAAAAAAAAAAAAAAAAAAAGAAAAAGAAAGAAAGAAAGAAAGAGAAAAAGAAAAAAAATATTCCTACATTGTAGTGGTGGTATTGGGCAAAGAAAAACAGATTTATGTATTCTGTTCCAAGTTTAACCCTCTAATAAATACAGAAATTCCCAGCTTTTCTGCCAGAAGCTTTGTAGAGTCTTCTGGATTCATGAGTTTTGTTTGTCCTACTGGGCAGATACAGACTGATCCTGTGTAAACCCATCACCTTCCAAAAGGAATACAAGCTTCTGCCCCAAAGTCCTGCCATTACTTAGTAAACAAATGTGAGATGGCTACTTAAGGTTTGGGGGACAGGTTGTGGCCTAGAACTTCTTTTCCCATCTTCAACACCTTCACCTTTGCCAAGTACAAAGCAAGACAGCAAAGTATAGTGGATTAAGAGTGGGGAACTCTGCCTGGCTTCAAATGCTGGGCTCTACCTCTCACTACCTAGATGACCTTTTCAGTTTCCTTAACCTCTCTGTGCCTCAATTTCCTACTCTGTATAGTATTATGAAGACTAAATTAACGTTTATATAAAAAACTTAAAGTAGTACCTGGTACACAGTAACCACTATACAAGTGTTTGTTAAACAAACAAACAAAATGAATAAATAGCATACAAATACTACAAACATTTGAAAGATACTTGCAGAGGGTCTGTCAAAATACACATGGTCCCAAACCAATATAATTCATGATGGAAACAACAAAGATACCTTTGGATGAGAAAGGATATTTAAATCTTAAATATGATACATAGGATAGGTTATTCTATCCTATCCTACTCCCAAACCCATATCATGAATTCTTTTTTTAATCCATTGGGACAGTTGCAGAATTGGTCTTGCCTGAAAGCTACATATGGACAGAAGTCAATAGTGAACTCAACCTACAGTCTCCCTTTCCAACCAGGGAAGCATTTATGCTTCTCTCCCTTTACCTAATCCCCAAAATGACACAGGTCAATTTCAGAGATGTGCTTTTGTTTCATTTTAGTAACCTAGGAAAGACTCGGTTAAAGATTCTCAATTTTCTTCTGCTGTCTCCCACATTCCCTAAACTCCCTCTAGCCTACAACAAATCTCAATTCAAGTAATCATTGAAGACTTAACTCTGTGCCTAGCACAATGCCATAAGGTGTCAAGTGATTCCAAGGAGCAGGAGACAAGGTTTTAGCACTTAAATATCTTAAAATGTTGTTGAGGAGATAAGTAGGAAACGAAGTAAACAATGCAAGAGGATAGCTGACTTGGTTCTAAACTTTCAAGTCTGTCAAGGTCCCTTGTCAGGCCTTGCCTACTTCCCAGGCACTGCAGCCCTTGGCCCTCCTCCTGCTGGTTTCCCTTGCCCTCACATATTCAGGCCTGCATTAGTGAATACTGACCACCAGCAAGAGGAGAGGTTTAAAGAGGTCTATTTTAATGCCACAGTTTATTCAATAGCAGAGTTTGCTATATAATCTGTGGCGAAGAGTGCAAAATGAAGATGTGAAGCCTCTGGTTTAAAATGCAGAAAAGTGCCATTAAAGGTACTAAACTATAACACTTTTTGTTTCTTGTGCAGTCTCTCTGTCATGATGGTATTTTTAATTTTTTTTTTTTTTGGAAAAATTTAAAACCTACAGAAAACCTGAAAGAAAGTATGGTGCAAAACTGGTATACCCTTGTATTAATTTCCTGGGGCTGCTGCAACAAATTATCACAAACTCGGTGTCTTAAAACAACAGAAGTTTATTCTCTCATAGTTCTGAAGGCTAAAAATCTGAAATCAAGGTGCCAGCCAGGCCAAGCACCCTCTGTAGAAGAATATTTCTTTGCCACTTTCAGCTTCTGGTGGCTCCTGGTGATCTTTAGCTTGAGGTAACTCCAATCTCTGCCTCCATCTTTGTAGGACAGTATACTTTGTACCCACTATGACCTCTCCATTCTCTTACAAGGGCATGAGACATTGGGTTTAGGGCCCACACTAAACCTAGTATGATATCATCTTGAGATCCTTGACCTAAGTATATCTGTGAAGACTCTTTTTTCAAAATAAGGTCACATTCACAAGTATCAGGAGTTAGGACTTGGACATATTTTTGAAGGGTGAACCATTCAAACAACTACAACCCTTTAACTAGATTCACCAATTTTTAACATTTTGCCAACTGTCATTCTCTCCCTTTCTCTCTGTCATTCTCTCTCTCCCTTTCCCTCTCCCTTTCTGTGTAAATTGCAAAAAGCATAGCACTTAGCTCTAAATACTTCAGCAGACATCTCTTAAGAATAAAAAATTATTCTACATGACAATTAGAAAATTTAACATGAATTCAATAGTATCATATATTATCTAGTCCAAATTTAATTCTTCCATTTCTCCTAAAATTGTCTTTTATAGCTTTATTTATGACTGAGAATTCAATCAACGTCCCCTATTACATTTGGGTTGTAACATCTCTTTAGTTTCTTTTAATCTTGAATAGTTCCTTGCTATTTTTGTTGCCAGTGTTTTTTTTTTTATGACATTGATATTTTCAAAGAGTCCAGGTCATGTCTATCATGTAGAGTGTTCCACATTCTAGAGTTTTCTAATAGTTTGTTCAAGATTATATTCAGGTTAAACATTTTGAAAAAGACCAACGTATAGGTGATGTTGCAGACTTCCCAATGCATCATCAGCAGGCATGTTAGTTTGTGCCTATACTGATAATGCTGGGTTTGATCCTATGGTTACATTAGGGTCTATCAGCTCTCCACACTGTAAGTGTACCTTTTTTCCTTTATATTTAGAATTAACTGTACAGTGATATCCTGAGACCTTTTGACTATCAGCTCCCAAAACCTTTTCACCCAATGGTTCTAGCCTCCAATAATAATCTATGCTTGCACTCCTTATTACACTGGAGGGGGTTAAATAATGCATTTATTAGCTAGCATTCTTCTATAAAGAAGAACCTCCAGGGCTTCCCTGGTGGCGCAGTGGTTGAGAGTCCACCTGCCGATGCAGGGGACATGGGTTCGTGCCCCAGTCCGGGAAGATCCCACATGCCACAGAGTGGCTAGGCCCATGAGCCATGGCCGCTGAGCCTGCATGTCCGAGCCTATGCTCCACAACAGGAGAGGCCACAACAGTGAGAGGCCTGCGTACTGGGGAAAAAAAAAAAAAGAAGAACCTCCAGGCTTTCCTTCTCTCCCCTCTCCCCCTCCCCTTTCACTATAAACTCAGTGATTTTTTTAGTGTCAAATGTAATATGAAATTTCCTTCTTCCTGATATTTCAAGATTCTTTATTTTATCATTTCCTTTCTCCTCCAAGAACTTCTTTAGCTTTCTTTTAAGGTAGGTCTGCTGGCAATGACTGTTCTCAGTTTGCCTTCAATGAAGAATGTTTTTTTGTTGTTGTTGTTGTTGTTGTTTGTTTTTTTTGCAGTACACGGGCCTCTCACTGTTGTGGCCTCTCCCATTGCGGAGCACAGGCTCTGGACATGCAGGCTCAGGGGTCATGGCTCAAGGGCCCAGCCACTCCGCGGCATGTGGGATCTTCCCGGACCGGGGCATGAACCCGTGTCCCCTGCATTGGCAGGTGGACTCTCAACCACTGTGCCACCAGGGAAGCCCAATGAAGAATGTTTTGATTCACTGTCATATGACACAGCAATCCCACCCCTGGGCATATATCTGGACAAAACACTAACTCCAAAAGGTACATGCACCCTATGTTCATAGCAGCACTATTTATGATAGCCAAGACATGGAAACAACCTAAATGTCCATCAACAGATGAATGGATAAAGATGTGGTACTTATGTAAAATGTAATACTACTCAGCCATAAAAAAGAATGAGAGACACCTTCAAGGTGGCGAAAACTAAGACGTGGAGATCACCTTACTCCACACAAATACATCAGAAATACATCTACATGTGGAACAACTCCTACAGAACACCTACTGAACACTGGCAGAAGACCTCAGACTTCCCAAAAGATATATATTTTTTTGTTTTTCTCTTTCTGTGAGTGTGTATGTGTATGATTCTTTGTGTGACTTTGTCTGTATAGCTTTGCTTTTACCATTTGTCCTGGGGTTCTATCTGTCCATTTTTCTTTTAGTATAGATTTTAGCGCTTGTTGTCATTGGTGGATTTCTTTTTAGGTTTGGTTGCTCTCTTCTTTCTTTTTTTTTCCTTTCTTTCCTACTTTTTAATTTTTTTGATTTTTAATAATATTTTTATTTTTTATTTTAATAACTTATTCTTTTTCTTTCACTCTTTCTTTCTCGCTTGCTTTCTTGCTTGCTTTTCTTCTTTCTTTCCTTCTCCATTTTCTTCTGAACTTTGTGGCTGATAGGGTCTTTGTGCTCTGGCTGGGTGTCAGGCCTGTGCCTGTGATGTGGGAGAGCCGAGTTCAGGACACTGGTCCACCAAAGACCTCCCAGCTCCACATAATATCAAACGGCGAAGGCTCCCCCAGAGATCTTCATCTCAACGCTAAGACCCAGCTCCCCTAAACGACCAGCAAGCTACAGTGCCGGACACCCTATGCCAAAAAACTAGCAAGACAGGAACACAAACCCATCCATTAGCACAGAGACTGCCTACAATCTTAATAAGGTCACAGACACCCCAAAACACAACACCGGACACAGTCCTGCCCACCAGAAAGACAAGATGCAGCCTCATCCACCAGAAAACAGGCACCAGTCCTCTCCACCAGGAAGCCTACACAGCCCACTGAACGAACCTTAGCCACTGGGGGCAGCCACCAAAAACAACAGGAACTGTGAACTGGCAGCCAGTGAAAAAGAGACCCCAAACACAATAAGTTAAGCAAAATACGAAGACAGAGAAACACACAGCAGATGAAGGAGAAGGCAAAAACCCACCAGACCTAACAAATGAAGAGGAAATAGGCAGTCTACCTGAAAAAGAATTCAGAGTAATGATAGCAAAGATGATCCAAAATCTTGGAAATAGAATTGAAAAAATACAAGAAACGATTAACAAGCACCAAGAAGAACTAATGAGCAAACAAACAATAATGAACAGCACAAAAATGAAATTAAAAATTCTCTAGAAGGAATCAATAGCAGAATAACTGAGGCAGAAGAATGGATAAGTGACCTGGAAAATAAAATAGTGGAAATAACTACCACAGAGCAGAATAAAGAAAAAAGAATGAAAAGAATTGAGGACAGTCTCAGAGACATCTGGGAAAACATTAAACACAGCAACATTTGAATTATAGGGGTCCCAGAAGAAGAAGAGAAAAAGAAAGGGACTGAGAAAATATTTGGAGAGATTATAGTTGAAAACTTCCCTAATATGGGAAAGGAAATAGTTAATCAAGTCCAGGAAGCACAGAGAGTCCCATACAGGATAAATCCAAGGAGAAACACGCCAAGGCACATATCACTCAAACTACCAAAAATTAAATACAAAGGAAAAATATTAAAAGCAGAAGGGAAAAGCAACAAATAACATACAAGAAAATCCCCATAAGGTTAACAGCTGATTTTTCAGCAGAAACACTATAAGCCAGAAGGGAGTGGCAGGATATATTTAAAGTGATGAATGGGAAAAACCTAAAACCAAGATTACTCTACCCAGCAAGGAACACATTCAGATTCAATGGAGAAATTAAAAACTATACAGACAAGAAAAAGCTAAGAGAATTCAGAACCACCAAACCAGCTTTACAATAAATGCTAAAGGAACTTCTCTAGGCAGGAAACCCAAGAGAAGGAAAAGACCTACAATAACAAACCTAAAAAAAATAAGAAAATGGTAATAGGAACATACATATCGATAATTACCTTAAATGTAAATGGATTAAATGCTCCAACCAAAAGGCATAGACTGGCTGAATGGATACAAACACAAGAGCCATATATATGCTGTCCACAAGAGACCCACTTCAGACCTAGGGGCACATACAGACTAAAGTGAGGGGATGGAAAAAGATATTCTATGCAAATGGAAATCAAAAGAAAGCTGGAGTAGCAATTCTCATATCAGACAAAATAGACTTTAAAATAAAGACTACTACAAGAGACAAAGAAGGACACTACATAATAATCAAGGGATCAATCCAAAAGGAAGATATAACAATTGTAAATATTTATGCCCCAACATAGGAGCACCTCAATATATAAGGCAAATGCTAATGGCCATAAAAGGGGAAATCAACAGTAACACAATAATAGTAGGGGACTTTAACCACTCATTTTCACCAATGGATCATCTAAAATGAAAAATAAATAAGGAAACACAAGCTTTAAGTGATATATTAAACAAGATGGATTTAATTGATATTTATAGGACATTCCATCCAAAAACAACAGAACACACTTTCTTCACAAGTACTCATGGAACATTCTCCAGGTTATATCATATCATAGTTCACAAAACAAGCCTTGGTAAATTTAAGAAAACTGAAATCATATCAAGCATCTCTTCCAACCACAACGCTATGAGACTAGATATCAAGTACAGGAAAAAAAATCTTTAAAAAACATACAAACACATGGAGACTAAACAATACACTACTAAATAACCAAGAGATCCCTGAAGAAATCAAAGAGGAAATTTAAAAACACCTAGAAACAAATGACAATGAAAACACGATGACCCACAACCTATGGGATGCAGCATAAGCAGTTCTAAGAGGGAAGTTTACAGCAATACAATCCTATCTCAAGAAACAAGAAACATCTCAAATAAAAACCCTAACCTTAAACCTAAAGCAATTAGGGAAAGGAAAACAAAGAACCCCCAAAGTTAGCAGAAGGAAAGGAATCATAAACATCAGATCAGAAAGAAATGAAAAAGAAATGAAGAAAACAATAGCAAAGATCAATAAAACTAAAAGCTGGTGCGTTGAGAAGATAAACAAAATTGATAAACCATGAGCCATACTCATCAAGAAAAAAAGGGAGAAGACTCAAATCAATAGACTTAGAAATGAAAAAGGAGGAGTAACAACTGACACTTCAGAAATACAAAGGATCATGAGAGATTACTACAAGCAGCTATATGCCAATAAAATGGACAACCTGGAAGAAATGGACAAATTCTTAGAAAAGCACAACCTTCCAAGACTGAACCAGGAAGAAATAGAAAATATAAATGACCAATCACAAGGACTGAAAATGAGACTGTGATTAAAAATTTTCCAACAAACAAAAGCCCAGGACAGATGGCTTCACAGGTGAATTCTATCAAACATTTAGAGAAGAGTCAACACCTATCCTTCTCAAACTTCCAAAATATAACAGAGGGAGGAACACTCCCAAACTCATTCTATGAGGCCACCATCACCCTGATATGAAAACGAGACAAAGATGTCACAAAGAAAGAAAACTACAGGCCAATATCACTAATGTACATATATGTAAAAATCCTCAACAAAATACTAGCAAACAGAATCCAGCCACACATTAAAGGATCATACACAATGATCAAGTGGGGTTTTCCCAGGAATGCAAGGATTCTTCAATATAGGCAAATCAATCAATGTGATAAACCATAGTAACAAATTGAAGGAGAAATACCATATGATCATCTCAATAGATGCAGAGAAAGCTTTTGACAAAATTCAACACCCATTTATGATAAAAACCCTGCAGAAAGTAGGCATAGAGGGAACTTTCCTCAACATAATAAAGGCCATATATGACAAATCCACAGCCAACATCATTCTCAATGGTAAAAAACTGAAACCATTTCTTCTAAGAGCAAGAACAAGAAAAGGTTGTCCACTCTCACCACTATTATTTAACATACTTTTGGAAGTTTTAGCCACAGCAATCAGAGAAGAAAAAGAAGTAAAAGAAATCCAAATCAGAAAAGAAGAAATAA
The DNA here is from genome assembly GCF_964270905.1 of Leucopleurus acutus. Taxonomy (NCBI): domain Eukaryota; kingdom Metazoa; phylum Chordata; class Mammalia; order Artiodactyla; family Delphinidae; genus Leucopleurus; species Leucopleurus acutus. Next base: position 97,713,405 of record NC_139148.1, read on the forward strand.
AGCTGTCACTATTTGCAGATGACATAATACTATACATAGAGAATCCTAAAGATGCTACCAGAAAACTACTAGAGCTAATCAATGAATTTGGTAAAGTAGCAGGATTCAAAATTAATGCACAGAAATCTCTTGCATTCCTATACACTAATGATGAAGAATCTGTAAGAGAAATTCAGGAAACACTCCTATTTACCATTGCAACAAAAAGAATAAAATACCTAGGAATAGACCTACCTAAGGAGACAAAAGACCTGTATGCAGAAAACTATAAGACACTGATGAAAGAAATTAAAGATGATACAAACAGATGGAGAGATATACTGTGTTCTTGGATGGGAAGAATCAACAATGTGAAAATGACTATACTACCCAAAGCAATCTATAGATTCAATGCAATCCCTATCAAAATACCAGTGGCATTTTTCACAGAACTAGGACAAAACATTTCACAATTTGTATGGAAACACAAAAGACCCCAAATAGCCAAAGCAATCTTGAGAAAGAAAAATGGAGCTGGAGGAATCAGGCTCCCAGACTTCAGACTATACTACAAAGCTACAGTAATCAAGACAGTACGGTACTGGCACAGAAACAGAAATATAGATCAATGGAACAGGATCGAAAGTCCAGAGATAAACCCATGTACATATGGTCACCTTATTTTTGATAAAGGAGGCAAGAATATACAATGGAGAAAAGACAGCCTCTTCAATAAGTGGTGATGGGAAACTGGACAGCTACATGTAAAAGAATAAAATTAGAACACTCCCTAACACCATAAACAAAACTAAACTCAAAGTTCATTAAAGACCTAAATGTGAGGCCAGAAACTATCAAACTCTTAGAGGAAAACATAGGCAGAGCACTCTATAACATAAATCACAGCAAGATCCTTTCTGATGCCCCCCTCCTAGAGAAATGGAAAAAAAACAAAAATAAACAAATGGGATCTAATGAAACTTAAAAGCCTTTGTACAGGAAAAGAAAGTATAAACAAGATGAAAAGACAACCCTCAGAATGGGAGAAAATAATTGCAAATGAATCAACTGACAAAGGATTAATCTCCAAAAATTTCAAGCAGCTCAATATCAAAAAAACAAACAACCCAATCCAAAAATGGGCAGAAGAACTAAATAGACATTTCTCAAAAGAAGATACACAGATTGCCAACAAACACATGAAAGGATACTCACATCACTAATCATTAGAGAAATGCAAATCAAAACTACAATGAGGTATCACCTCATACCAGTCAGAATGGCCATCATCAAAAAATCTACAAAGAATAAATGCTGGAGAGGGTGTGGAGAAAAGGCTACTCTCTTGTACTGTTGGTAGGAATGTAAATTGATACAGCCACTATGGAGAACAATATGGAGGTTCCTTAAGAAACTAAAAATAGAACTACCATATGACTCAGCAATCCCACTGCTGGGCATTTACCCTGAGAAAACCATAATTCAAAAAGAGTCATGTATCACAGTGTTCATTACAGCACTATTTACAATAGCCAGGACATGGAAGCAACCTAAGTGTCCTATGACAGATGAATGGATAAAGAAGATATGGCACATATACACAATGGAATAGTACTCAGCCATAAAGAGAAATGAAATTGAGTTATTTGTAGTGAGGTGTTGGACCTAGAGTCTGTCATACAGAGTGAAGTAAGTCAGAAAGAGAAAAACAAACACAGTATGCTAACACATATATATGGAATCTAAAAAAAAAAAAAAAGGTTCTGAAGAACCAAGGGGCAGGACATTAATAAAGATGCAGATGTAGAGAATGGACTTGAGGACAAGGGGAGGGGGAAGGGTAAGCTGGGACGAAGTAAGAGAGTGGCACAGACATATATACATTACCAAATGTAAAATAGATAGCTAGTTGGAAGGAATTGCATAGCACAGGGAGATCAGCTCAGTGCTTTGTGACCACCTAGAGGGGTGGGATAGGGAGCATGGGAGGGAGATACAAGAGGGAAGAGATATGGGGATATATGTATATGTATAGCTGATTCACTTTGGTATAAGGCAGAAACTAACACACCATTGTAAAGCAATTATATTCCAATAAAGATTTTTAAAAAAAGAATGAAATAATGCCATTTGCAGCAACATGGATGGACCTAGAGATTATCTTACTAAGTGAAATAAGTCACAAAGGGAAAGACAAATAAAATATGGTATCACTTATATGTGGAATCTAAAATATAACACAAATGCTCCTATCTATTGAACAGAAACAGACTCACGGACATGGAGAACAGACTGGCTGTTGTCATGGGGGAAGGGGTTGAGGAGGAATGGAGTGGGAGTTTGGAGTTAGCAGATGTAAATTTTTATATATAGAATGGATAAACAACAAGGTCCTACTCTATAGCACAGAGAACTATATTCAATATCCTGTAATAAACCATAATGGAAAAGAATATGAAAAAGAATATATATATGTATATATGTGTGTGTGTGTGTATATATATATATATATATAATCATTGAATCACTTTGCTATAACCAGAAACTAATACAACATTGTAAATCAACTATTCTTCAATAAAATAAAAATTTTAAATGTGTTTAAATTAAAAATAGAAATAAATAATAAAAATAATTAAATTAAAAATAAAAATAAATAAATAAATAAAAGAACTCACTCATGGGGGAAAAATGTCTTGATTGCCCTTTAATTCCTGGAGGATATTTTTGCTGGATTTGGGACTCATGGTTTACAGTTCTGTTTTTTGATACTGTAACAATCTTGTGCCTCTTCCATCTGGCCCCCATGGTTTCTGATAAAAAATCCACTGTAAGTTGAATTATGTTTTTCTACTCTAGGCAAGATATTACTTGTCTCATTGCTTTCAATATTTTCTTCTGTCTTTAGTTTTCAGAAGTTTGACTAAGATGTGTCTTAAAATGCATCTCTTTAGGTTTATTTACTACTAGCATGTCATTCTTTTATTTTGAGTCCAATGACCTCTATATAAATGCAAAACCCCTTGGGAAGGGTCCACATTAAAATTTGCCATTAATTTAAGATGAGTGTAAAGAAATGTACCACCCACTGTGGGACTGTGGTGGTAGTCAGGCAAAGGGCACAGAAAGAGGAAGCAGGAGCTAGGAAAAGTAAACTCCCCTCTTCCCCTGTGGGTTTTGCTGTTGGCCTTGAATACCCAGAGGCTTGACATTTAATGAGGACCCCATATCTTGTGCTTTTTGCTGTTGAACTGACAAGAGTTTTGACACTGCCCCACAGCAATCTCTCACTGGCCTTGATTAACACGCAGATGCCTAGGGATGCAGGCAGTGGAGAGTTTGAGGTAAGGTAGAGATTGACATCTGCATCATTGCCATAAGCTTTATTTGGGGTGACAGAATACAATTCAAACAACTGATGCACATTGAGAGCCCACTGTGTATGTACAGGTGTGGCAGGAATGCAGAATTGGCTACGATATGGTCCCTGCCTATAAGGGGCTTATAACGTGGCAGGGTCTATGAGACCTATGTTTGGTGATGATAGCTATGATGAAAATGGTAATAGCTAACTTTAACTGTGTGCTTACTATTTGCCCAGTACTGTGCTTAGTGTTTTACAGTCATTAACTCATTTATTCCAAGAACCCTGTGAGGTATGTACTGCTGTGCCCATTTTATAGCTGCAGACACAGAGGCTCAGAGCCACTAAATGGTGAGACCAGAGTCACACAGCCAAGATTCACACCCGGGTTTGCCTGACTCTAAAGCCTCAACTTTTAACCACTGTGACATAAATAATTAAACCACAAGACAGCCCATAAGACATATTTGGAAGAGATCTTCAAAAGTCAGTCAATTCAAGTATTTCTCAAACTGGAAAGACTTGGGAGAAATGGAAGCCAATTAGAGATCCTAAAAATGAAGAAGGCTTAGGACAAGGAGGCCAGCGCTGTGCTCTGAGAATCCATGCAGGCAGCAAGGCAAGCTAGATCCCCTAACTTCCTGTTTCTAGTGCTCTCTCCAGGTCGTCATCTCCCAACCAACAAAGGAGACTGGAATTCACATACTTCAAAATACAGTTGACCTTTGAACAACAGAGGTCCACTTATATGTGGATTTTCTTCAATAAATACATCCAGTATTACACCATGTGCAGTTCGTTGAATCTGTGGATGTGGAACCATGGATATGAAAGGCCGACTATGGGACTTGAGCATCTATGGATTTTGGTATATCCAGAGGTTCCTGGAACGAATCCCCTGCAGATACTAAGGGACAACTGCAGAGGCTGGTGTCCGTGCTACTAGAAAAATAAAACTCAGTCTTGAATTTGTCAGACAGGACCTTCCGCCTTATTTCTATCTGTTCCTTGGACAATCATTTACTAAGTGATTATGGGCAAGGCATTGTGCTGGGCATATGTAGACAAAGGAGAGACAAATAAGACATGGTCCCTATACTCAGTGAGATTATTTTCTAAGGCAGGAATCAACAAACTTTTTCTGCAATGATCCAGATAGTAAATGATTCAGGCTTTGAGGGCCTCTGTTACAGCTACTCAACTCTCCTATTGTAGTGTGAAATTAACCATAGATAATACATAAACAAATAGACCAATATAATTTATTTACAGAAACAGGCAGTGATCTGGATTTGACCTATGGGCCAGAGTTTGCCAACTCATGCCCTAAGGCATGGAACTTAACCTTGGATACACATTAGAATCACCTGGAGACCTTTAAAAAATGCTTACATCTGTGTCTCACTCTCAGAAATTCTCATTCAGTTGGTCTGGCACAGGCCTTAGATCAGGACTCTTTTAAAAGTTCCCAGATGGTTTTAATGTGCTGATAATATTAACAACTACTGCTTTAAAGGGAAACAGACTTATTAATAGTACTAGTACAAAACATGGGCCAGAATGAAGGTGTGAATAGGTACCATGGGAATGTACAGAAAATAATTTGTTTCAACTGAGGAAATCAGGTTAGTCTTCCTGGGGGGAGTGGCACATGAGCTAGCAAAGGAATAAAAAGTATTACTATTACTACTGCTGCTACTGCTACTACTACTACTACCACCACTACCCATAATCATATGCCAAGTGCTTCTCTAGAGGCTTTCTAGCATTAAGGCACTGAACTCTCACAACCCTCTGAGTTAGGTATTATCATTATTGTCATTTTATGGAAGAGGAAACTGAAACCTAAAGACATTGAGAAACTTGCCTTAGGTCACACAGCTCACTCGTGCAATTCTCTCTCTCTCTCTCTCCATATATATATATATATATATATATATATATATATATATATATATATATATATACACACTCCTTACAATGCTCCCCACTCACGCTTGGTCCCCAACAACTCTTCACCAACCCTACCTGTCCTACACAATCACCCCAAAAGTAGGATTATCAGGGGCTCAGGTGGGCTTTATGTTTTGGGGAGGCCCTTGTGCCTTTCATATATATATGAAAATGAAAATCATGGAAACAATAAACACAGAATACAAGATAATTACATAGTTATAAGACATGACATCATAAAACTCCTAGAAGAGAAAAACATAGGCAAAACGTTCTCAGACATAATCATAGCAATATTTTCCTAGATCAGTCTCCCAAGGCAAAAGAAACAAAAGCAAAACTAAACAAATGGGACCTAATCAAACTTACAAGATTTTGCACAGCAAAGGAAACCATCAACAAAACAAAAAGATAACCTACAGAATGGGACAAAATATTTGCAAAGGATGTGACTGACAAGGGGTTAATAACCAAAATATATAAACAGCTCATACAACTCAATATCAAAAGTAAAAACCCAATTAAAATATGCACAGAAGGGCTTCCCTAGTGGCGCAGTGGTTGAGAGTCCGCCTGCCAATGCAGGGGACGCAGGTTCGTGCTCCAGTCTGGGAAGATCCCACGTGCCGTGGAGCAGCTGGGCCCGTGAGCCATGGCCGCCGAGCCTGCGTGTCCAGAGCCTGTGCTCCGCGACGGGAGAGGCCACAACAGTGAGAGGCCTGTGTACCGCAAAAAAAAAAAAAAAAAAAAAAAAAAAAAAAAAAAAAACACAGAAAACCTAAATTGACATTTCTCCAGAGACTACATACAGATGGCCAACAGGCACATGAAAAGGTGCTCAACATCACTAATTATTAGAGAAATGCAAATCAAGATCACAATGAGTTATCACCTGACACCAGTCAGAATGGCCATCATCAAAAGGTCTATAAATAATAAATGCTGGAAAGGGTATGGAGAAAAGGGAACCCTCCTACACTGTTGGTGGGAAAGTAAATTGGTGTAGCCACTATGGAAAACAGTATGGAGGTTCCTTAAAAAACTAAAAACAGAACTACCATATAATCCAGCAATCCCACTCCTGGGCATATATCTGGAAAAGATGAAAACTCTAATTCAAAAGGATATATGCACCCCAATGCTCATAGCAGCACTATTTACAATAGCCAGGAGATGGAAACAGCTGAAGTGCCCATCAAGAGATGATTGGCTTAAGAAAACATGGTATGTATATACAATGAAATATTACTCAGCCATAAAAACGAATGAAATATTGCCAATTGCAGCAACATGAATGGACCTAGAGAATATCATACTAAGTGAAGTAAGTCAGAGAAAAAAATATTGTATGATACCACTTATGTGTAGAATCTAAAAAATAATACAGAATCAGACTCACAGACATAGAAAACAAACTTATGTTACCAAAGGGGAAAGGGTGGAGAGGAGGGATAAAGTAGGAATATGGGATCAACAGATACAAACTACTATACAGAAAGTAGATAAGCAACAAGGATTTACTGTAATAACCTATAATGGATAATAATCTGAAAAAATATATATGTACATATAACTGAATCACTTTGCTGTATATCTGAAACTAACACAATACTGTAAATCAACTATCCTTTAAATTAAAAAGAGAAACAAGATAGTTTTTACCTTTGGTAGCAAGAAAGAGGTAAAGGGATAGGACAGAGTAGGTGCACATGAGTAGATGTAAATGTGTGAGTAACGTTCTAGTCCCCCCACACACACCCCAGCTTACTGGGCAGTACTTTCACAGGTTTATCATATTACATTTATAAATAAATATATAAAGTCATGTGTGGGCCAATGATGATAATATATCATGAACCAAGGAGCATATAAATATATAAATAATCCAACCGTATGAGATGTAAAAAAAAAAATGAGAGAGGAAAGAGAGGGAGAAGGAGGGAGAGGGATAAGGAGGGAGACAGAAAATGTTGGAGAATTGGGAAGATTTAGGAGTTATTTACCTTACAATGCTCCCCACTCACCCTTGGTCCCCAACAACTTTTCACTGACCCTACCTGTCCTACAGTCACCCCAAAAGTAGGATTATCAGGGGCTCAGGTGGGCTGTGTTTTGGGGAAGCCCTTGTGCCTTGAGGAGTTGGCATTAACATTGGGAGGCTGCAGGTCCAGAGCAAGGCAGAGGAGAAGGAGTGGGTCTCTCAGGCTTTCCAAATTGACATGTGCTTCCTCTTTGCTACCAGCATCATCAAGAGGAGGTCTGGAATGGGTGGCTCACATGGCTCCCTGTGGTATCCTGGCTCTATCTTTCCTCTCCTCTTCTTCGTGCTATTACTTTGTCCTAAATGATCACAGTTATCTGAGCCCCTTGGAGGAACAAGGGAGACATTGAAGCGGATGGCAATTTGACCTAGAACCCCTTCTATACCTGTTAATTTTCTTCATTGTTCCCTTCTTTCATTCACTATTGTCTTGAGAGCAGAGCCAAAATCTAGGACCCCAAAGCAAAGAATGGGGAAGAGCAGTGGCCAGGGACAATTATTTTTCTTATTTGCTCATTTGAACCAGCACCCATAACAGATATCAAGTGAGATAAACCTGCAGCAAGCTTGTGATGGGGCCTTTAAAATATCTGAGAACACTCCAGAAATGGTCCCAGGTGAGTCAGTGTAGCCTTAGAGTGGGCTCACAATCTAGTGGGCTTACAACCCTGCCACAGCAGGGTTGGCCTTTCTCCTCTGGCACTATCTGGCCCTGCCTGAGCTCTTTGAGGCACAAGCCCTGCCACCACTCCCCCACCCACTGCCCCCAATGCCTCCTGGGTTGTCACTTTCTCATTCCCCGACTGCTACATCTCAAAAATTTTCCTTCTCACATCTCTATTTATGTTTTCCCTTCTTTTTGTGTCCTGAAGTTTTGCTTTCCTGCTTTTTATTTTTCTCTTTTTTGCTCTCTTTTTTCTTTTCTATTTCCATTCTCATACATTGTAGTACCCCCCACTCCTTTCTATCTTGGGTTTCTTATCCCCTGGCATCACAGTATCTCTTCTCTTCCTTTCCCTTCCCATTCTCTGTCTTTCTGTCTGTCTCTGTCTCTGTCTTTCTCTCTCATAATTAACATTATTTTTCCTCTTCTTTCCTCTTCCCAGTGCCCAGTTTCTCTTATTCAAAACTAAAATGGATGGGAGCCCAATCCCTTAGATTACTAATATGATGTGGGAAGTTAGAACAGTCTAGGAAGTACCTCTACTGGAATCCTCGGAGGGGGGGTTATATTTTGGCAACAGGCACATGAAGCACTGTATGCAGAGGGGTGTGTTGGGACCATGTGGTGGGTGGAGAGTGCTAGACTGGTAGAGCTCCCTATGTTTGCTTCATCACCAGCCCCGAAATGCTGGATGTGGAGCCCATTCCAAGGCCAAATCTGGCCATTGAACAGATGTCCCTGAGATAGAGACAGCCAGTGAGTCAAAGCAAAGGGCAAGTTAATTCCCCAAAGGAATCATGGCAGACCATCTTTATGGAGAGGTTGGGACAGGTCAGCCAGTTCAGCAAAGGGAAGTAGCTGGTGGAGATGGAGTACATGCAGGCTCCTTTTGTCTGCTTAGCAAGTAAGGGTTAGCCATGAAAATCGCATGGGTTTCCAAATAAAGTTTCTTTGGGCTTGTAGCCATAGCTCTCCCATTTAAGGAACTCATGGGCATATGTGTCCTAGCACACACAGATGCCAAGGAATGACCAGAAGAGCTGGAGGGAAGCAGTCGTGGGAGCAGGGAATTACTGAAGATGTGAGCAAAGGAATTCACTCATTCTCCTCTGCAATTTTGAGAATAACAATAGTGCCACTTATTGTGCACTATGAACCAGGTACTCTTCTTTTCAGAAGAGGAAATTGAGGCCCAGAGAAGCCAATTAACTTGCTTCCAGTAACAGTGAATTAGTGCTAAATCAGCTTTCAGGAAGATGCCTGGCTTAGAATCAGAGTTAGGAAGTGGGGCAGCATATAGGGTGACGTCACTACTAGGGGCACTGGGATGCAGGATCAAGATTAGGGTGAGGCAAATGAGGCACCTAGGGTGCCAACTTTAAGGAGCCATCATTCTTAGGTGTTGACCCCACACTTGCACAATGCTGGGAGTAAGCACCTCCTTAAAGTGTGAGCCCTAGACACCTCACTTGCTTCATCATCATCCTAGCCCTGATTGGATGGATCAGTTTGTACAGAACTGAAGAAAAGACCCTAGGTTGGAAATGAACTTTACACCTGAATTTGTGCATTTCAGTTGAGGTTTCTATAATTTTAATCTAGTTGAGCACTGAGCATGCAAATTAGAGGATTATTATATCAGTCTTAAAGGTTAATTGCTGTAAGAAACAACCTCAACATCTCAGGGACTTAACATAGTAAAGGGTTTATTTCTCACTCACTCCATAATCCAATAACATGTTTGGCAGGTAGACCCAGTCTCCTCCCATCATCTTCTAGTGGCTTAGTGTCCTCTACTATAGACTCCACATGCATCCAAGAGATGAAGGGAGAGGAATATGAGGAGGACTTCAGGCGAGATTTTATGGACCAGACCTGGGAATCATGCACACCCTTTCCATACACATGCCACTGACCAGAATGTAGTCACAAGGCCCCAGCTAACTGCAATCCTATCTTAAGGGATACCAAAGGAGAGAATACAGATGACAGTTGGTGGTGAAAAATTAGCCTGTCTTTGTCACAGAGATGTAACACAGGAGCCTGCATCTGTGTATACATGTGTGTACTGTAAGCAAAAAGCTTGCAATGACAGAGCATGCAAGTGGGAGCAATACATATTGTTAATCATTGACAGAGCTGAGATTTGAACTCAGTTCCACCTGACCCTAAATACTATTACCACTACTACTACTACTACTACTACTACTACTACTACTACTACTACTACTACTACTACTACTACTACTACTACTACTACTGCTACTACTACTACCACCACCACCTAATATTTGCTGAGTACTTACCATGTGCCAGGCACTATTCTAAAGGACTTACATATATGTTAAGTCATTTGTCCTCACAAAACTCCAATGAGATAGATGCTACTATTATCCTCAGTTTATGCATGAGGAAACCAAGACTCAGATGGGTTAAGCAAAAACTTGTTCAAGGTCACACAGCTGGTGAGTGATGAAGTTGGTACAGAAACTCATGTTCTTACCCAATATTTTGAGTAAGATATTTTCTATGTGCATCTGAGGACATATGAGAGATAAGAAAATTAGTTCTGGCCATGGAAGGAATTGATTGGCTTTGAGAAGGTAGGCATCCACATATGATATATTTAAATAAAAATATGATACACAAAAATATGATACACCAAAATATGATATACCATGCTTAGGGATAAGAATGTGTGGGGTGTATGTTAGTACTATGGGAGGAGGATTCATGGAACTGGTAAGACTAGAATAGTATTTAGAAGGTAGTGGGTAATGATTATCATAGTTTTACTCTAAATTGGCTTATAGAATTACCTTCTTAAAAGCATGTGCTGGAGAATCCCACTGGGGACATAGTAGCAACTATCCTGAGAGTGAAAGGATGTAGAAAGTTATACAGCTTCCTAGCAAGGCAGTCAGGAAAAATATCCCCTAATAAAATGTCATAACTGTCAGATATATACCATAAAGAATTGAAAAAAGGTGTTCAAAAAAATCTTGTACACAAATGTTCACAGCAACACTATATACTATAGACAAAAGGTGGAAACAACCCAAATGTCCATCAACTGGTAAGTGAATAAACAAAATGTGATATATCCATACAATGGAATATTAACTTGCTATAAAAAGGAAGGAAATTCTGACACATGCTACGATACGGCTGAAACATTATGCTAAGTAAAAGAAGCCAGACCCCAAAGATCACATATATATGATTTCATTTATACAAAATATCCTGAATAGGTAAATCCATAGAGACAGAAAGCTGATTAGTGGTTGTGAGGATTTAGGGTGAGGGAGGAATGGAGACTGACTGCTTAATGGATATGGGGTTTTCTTTTGCAGTGGTGAAATATTCTGGAAGTAGATAGTGGTGATAATTCACAACATTGTGAATATACTAAATGTCACTAATGTTAAATTTTATATTATAGGTACTTCACTACTATGAAAAAAAGTCATAACTCATACTTATACAAGGAGGGCCTTCAAGAGGTTTTAAAATAGGATCTAAATGAACGTTGAGGATATTATGCTAAGTGACTTAAACCAGTCACAAAAAGGCAAAAACTGTATGATGCCACTTATATGAAGTATCTTAACTAGTCAAACACATAGAGACAAAAGGTAGAATAATGATTACCAGGGTCTGGGGGCAGGGAGACATAGGGAATTGCTGTTTAGTGCATATAGAGTTACAATTTTGCAAGATGAAAAAGTTCCAGAGATCTGATGTACAACAATGTGAATATACTTAACACTACAGAACTGTACACTTAACATGGTTAAGATAGTAAATTTTTTTATATGTTATACTTATTATATATTGTATTCTTACAGTAAAGTAAAAAAAGAAAATGTTATTAAGAAAATCACTAAGGAAAAGAAAATACATTTGTACATATTATGTACTTATTGAAAAAATCCACATATAAGTGGACCCTCACAGTTCAAACCTGTGATATTCAAGGGTTAACTATATTATAAATTTCAAATTTGCTCAGAGACTGGATAAGATGGTAAATATTATGTGCTTTCACCACATTTAAATAACATATATATGGGATCTGAGCAGTGGAATCCTAGGGATTCTGGCTCTACTAGAGACTCCTATTAAAAAATAGACATTTATTTTTAAAAAAAGAACCATCTGACCTAGTCTCTTAGAAGAAAAGCCAATTGTATCACCCCATTTTACTAATGTTATCTGGAACCAGGTGGTACCCCAAATTTTCTAGATCTATGTTTATATTTTCCTGTAGCTAATGGGGAGCCACGGATGAATTCATGTGTTAATTGCCTAGTGGAAGCTTAATAGCCGGAAGGCCTCTTTTATTTCCCTTCCTTCTTCCTGTTTTCTGTTTGTCAACTGATTTATTGCACATATATTCTTCCACCAAGAGAAATGATGAGCAAAAATCAATCAGTATTATTCTTTATGAGTCAGCCTGATAAGAAGTTTAATAGTGGAGAGAGGAGACTGATGCTATTACTACAGATTATGTGTGGATTTCAATAATAGAGGCAGGTGAAGCAAAGATTGGAGCCAGGGTTCAAGATGGCAGAGTAGAAGGACATGCGCTCACTCCATCTTGCAAGAGCACTGGAATCACAACTAACTGCTGAACAATCATTGACACGAAGACACTGGAACTCACCAAAAAAGATACCCCACAGCCAAAGACAAAGGAGAAGCCACAATGAGATGGTAGAAGGGGCACAATCACAATAAAATCAAATCCCATAACCACTGGGTGGGTGACTCACAAACTGGAGAAAAATTATACCATAGAAGTCCACCCACTGGAGTGAAGGTTCTGAGCCCAATGTCAGGTTTTCCAACCAGGGGGTCTGGCAACAGGAGGAGGAATTCCCAGAGAATCAGACTTTGAAGGCTAGCGTGATTTGATTACAGGACTTCGACAGGACTGGGGGAAACAGAGACTCCCCTCTTGGAGGGCACACACAAAGTAGTGTGTGCATCAGGACCCAGGGAGAAGGAGCAGGGACCCCATAGGAGACTGAGCCAGACCTACCTGCTAGTGTTGGAGGGTCTCCTGCAGAGGAGAGAGGTGGCTGTGGCTCACCACAGGGACAAGGACACTGGCAGCAGGAGTTCTGGGAAGTACTCCTTAGCATGAGCCCTCCCGGAGTCCACCATTAGCTACACCAGGGAGCCTGAAGGCGCCAGTGCTGGGTCACCTCAGGCCAAACAACCAATAGGGAGGGAACTCAGCCCTACCCATCAGCAGACAAGCAGCTTAAAGTTCTACTAAGCTCTGCCCACAGAGTAAAACCCAGCTCTACACACCACCAGTCCCTCCCATCAGGAAACTTGCACAAGCCTCTTAGCCTCATGCACCAGAAGGCAGACAACAGAAGCAAGAAAAACTACAATCCTGCAGCCTGTGGAATGAAAACGACATTCATGGAAAGTCAGACAAAATTAAAAGGCAGAAGCTGATGTACCAGATGAAGGAAAAAGCTAAAACCCCAGAAAAATAACTAAATGAAGTGGAGATAGGCAACCTTCCAGAAAAAGATTTCAGAGTAATGATAGTGAAGATGATCCAGGACCTTGGAAAAAGAATGGAGGCAAAGATCGAGAAGATGCAAGAGATGATTAACAAAGAACTAGAAGAATTAAAGAACAAACAAACAGTGATGAGCAATACAATAACTGAAATGAAAACTACACTAGAAGGAATCAACAGCAGAATAACTGAGGCAGAAGAATGGATCAGTGACCTGGAAGGCAGAATGGTGGAATTCACTGCCGCAGAACAGAAAAAAGAATGAAAAGAAATGAAGACAGCCTAAGAGACCTCTGGGACAATATTAAATGCAAAAACATTATCATTATAGGGGTCTCAGAAGGAGAAGAGAGAGAGAAAGGACCCAAGAAAATATTTGAAGAGATTATAGTCACCAACTTCCCTAACATGGGAAAGGAAATAGCCACCCAATTCCAGGAAGCACAGAAAGTCCCAGGCAGGACAAACCCAAGGAGAAATATGCCAAGACACATAGTAATCAAACTGACAAAAATTAAGGAAAAAGAAAAATTATTAAAAGAAACAAGGGAAAAACAACAAATAACATACAAGGGAACTCCCATAAGGTTAACAACTGATTTCTCAGCAGAAATTCTACAAGCCAGAAGGGAGTGGCACAATATATTTAAAGTGATGAAAGGGAAGAACCTACAACCAAGATTACTCTAGCTGGCAAGGATCTTATTCAGATTCAACGGAGAAATCAAAAGCTTCACAAACAAGCAAAACCTAAGAGAATTCAACACCGCCAAACCAGCTCTACAAAAAATGTTAAAGGAACTTCTCTAAGTGGGAGACACAAGAGAAGAAAAGGACCTAAAAAAAAGCAAATCCAAAACAATTAATAAAATGGTAATAGGAATATACATATTGATAATTACCTTAAATGTGAATGGATTAAATGCTCCAAGCAAAATATACAGGCTCACTGAATTGATACAAAAACAAGACCCATATATATGCTGTCTGTAAGAAACCCACTTCAGACCTAGGGACACATACAGACTGAAAGTGAGGGGATGGAAAAAGTTTTTCCATCCAAATTTGGGAATCTTTCAATGCAAAGATTTTCCATGCAAATGGAAATCAAAAGAAAGCTGGAGTAGCAATAATCATATGAGATAAAATAGACTTTAAAGTAAAGAATGTTACAAAAGACAAGGAAGGACACTACATAATGATCAAGGGATCAATCCAAGAATAAGATATAACAATTATAAATATATACGCACCCAACATAGGAGCACCTCAATACATAAGCCAAATTACAACAGCTATAAAAGAGGAAATTGACAGTAACACAATAATAGCAGGAGACTTTAACACCTCATTTACACCAATGGACAGATAATCCAGACAGAAAATTAATAGGGAAACACAAGCTTTAAATGACACAATAGACCAGAGAGATTTAATTGATATTTATAGGACTTTCCATCCAAAAACAGCAGATTACACTTTCTTCTCAAGTGCACATGGAACATTCTCCAGGATAGATCACATCTTGGGTCACAATTCAAGCCTTGGTAAATTTAAGAAAACTGAAATCATATCAAGCACCTTTTTGGACCACAAGGCTATGAGATTAGAAATCAATTACAGGGAAAAAATGTAAAAAAAACACATGGAGGCTAAACAATACATTACTAAATAACCAAGAGATCACTGAAGAAATCAAAAAATACCTAGAGACAAATCACAATGAAAACATGATGATCCAAAACCCATGAGATATAGCAAAAGCAGTTCTAAGAGGGAAGTTTATAGCAATACAATCCTACCTCAAGAAACAAGAGAAATTTCAAGTAAAGAATCTTACCTGGGCTTCCCTGGTGGCGCAGTGGTTGGGAGTCTGCCTGACGATGCAGGAGACGCGCGTTCGTGTCCCGGTCCGGAACTAGAGAAAGAAGAACAAAAAAAAACCAAAGTTACTATAAGGAAAGAATTCATAAAGATCAGAGCAGAAATAAATGAAATAGAAACAAAGAAAACAATAGCAAAGATCAATAAAACTAAAAGCTAGTTCTTTGAGAAGATAAACAAAATTGATAAACCTTTAGAGAGACTCACCAAGAGGGAGAGGATTCAAATCAATAAAATTATAAATGAAAAAGGAGAAGTTACAACAGACACAGCAGAAATACAAACATCATAAGAGAATACTACAACAGCTCTATGCCAATAAAATGGACAACCTGGAAGAAATGGACAAATTCTTAGAAAGGTATAACCTTCTAAGACTAAACCAGGAAGAAATAGAAAATATGAACAGAGAAATCACAAGTAATGAAATTGACACTGTGATTAAAAAGCTTCCAACAACCAAAAGTCTAGGACCAGATGGCTTCACAGGTGAATTCTATCAAACATTTAGAGAAGAGCTAACACCCAGCCTTCTCAAACTCTTCCAAAAAATTGCAGAGGAAGGAATACTCCCAAACTCATTCTATATCACCACCATCACCCTGATACCAAAACCAGACAAAGATACTAAAAAAAGAAAATTACAGACCAATATCACTGATGAATATAGATGCAAAAATCCTCAACAAAATTCTAGCAAACAGAATCCAACAACACATTAAAAGGATCATACACCGTGATCAAGGGGCATTTATCCCAGGGATGCAAGGATTCTTCACTATACGCAAATCAATCAATATGATACACCATATTAACAAATTGAACGATAAAAACTATATGATCATCTCAGTAGATGCAGAAAAAGCTTTTGACAAAATTCAAGACCGATTTATGATAAAAAAAAAACTCTCCAGAAAGTGGGCATAGAGGGAACCTACCTCAACATAATAAAGGCCATATATGACAAATCCACAGCAAACATCATTCTCAATGGTGAAAAACTGAAAGCATTTCCTCTAAGATCAGGAACAAGACAAGGATGTCCACTCTTTCCACTATTATTCAACATAGTTTTGGAATCCTAGTCACGGCAATCAGAGAAGAAAAAGAAATAAAAGGAATACAAATTGGAAAAGAAGAAGTAAAACTGTCACTGTTTGCAGATGATACGATACTATACATAGATAATCCTAAAGATGCCACCAGAAAAATACTAGAGCTAAGCAGTGAATTGGTAAAGTTTCAGAATACAGAATTAATGCACAGAAATCTCTTGCATTCCTGTACACTAACAACAAAAATCAGAAAGAGAAATTAAGGAAACAATCCCATTCACCATTGCAACAAAAAGAATAAAATACCTCGGAATAAACCTACCTAAGGTGGTAAAAGAACTGTACTCAGAAAACGATAAGACACTGATGAAAGAAATCAAAGATGACACAAACAGATGGAGAGATATACCATGTTCTTGGACTGGAAGAATCAATACTGCGAAAATGACTATACTACCCAAAGTAATCTACAGATTCAATGCAATCCTTATCAAATTACCAATGACATTTTTTACAGAATTAAAACAAAAAATCTTAAAATTTGTATGGAGACACAAAAGACCCCGAATAGCCAAAGCAGTCTTGAGGGGAAAAAAATGGAGCTGAAGGAATCAGACTCCCTGACTTCAGACTATACTACAAAGCTACAGTAACCAAGACATTATGGTACTGGCACAAAAACAGCAATACAGATCAATGGAACAGGATAGAATCCCCAGAGGTAAACCCACGTACCTATGGTCAACTAATCTATGACAAAGGAGGCAAGGATATACAATGGAGAAAAGACAGTCTCTTCAATAAGTGGTGCTGGGAAAACTGGACAGCTACATGTAAAAGAATGAAATTAGAACACTCCCTAACACCATACACAAAAATAAACTCAAAATGGATTAAAGACCTAAATGTAAGACTAGACACTATAAAACTCTTAGAGGAAAACACAGGAAGAAAACTCTTTGACATAAATTACAGAAAGATATTTTTTGACCCACCTCCTACAGTAACGGAAATAAAAACAAAAAAACCCAAATGGGACCTAATGAAACTTAAAAGCTTTGCCCAGCAAAGGAAACTATAAACCAAATGAAAAGACAACCCTCAGAACGGGAGAAAATATTTTTCAACAAATCAATGGACAAAGGATTAATCTCCAAAATATGTAAACAGGACATGCAGCTCAATATTAAAAAAACAAACAACTCAATCCAAAAATGGGCAGAAGCCCTAAATAGACATTTCTCCAAAGAAGACATACAGATGGCAAAGAGGTACATGAAAAACTGCTCAACATCACTAATTCTTAGAGAAATGCAAATCAAAATTACAGTGAGGTATCACCTCACATTGGTTAGAAAGGGCATCATCAGAAAATCTACAAACAACAAATGCTGGACAGGGTGTGGACAAAAGGGAACCCTCTTGCACTGTTGGTGGGAATGTAAATTGATACAGCTACAATGGAGAACAGTATGGAGGTTCCTTAAAAAACTAAAAATAGAATTACCATGTGACCCAGCAATCCTACTCCTGGGCATATACCAGAAAAAAACATAATTCAAAAAGACACATGCACCCCAATGTTCATTGCAGCACCATTTACAATAGCCAGGTCATGGTAGCAACCTAAATGCCCATTGACAGATGAATGGATAAGGAAGATGTGGTACATATATACAATGGAATATTACTCAGCCATAAAAAAGAATAAAATTGGGTCATTTGTAGAGACATGGATGGACCTAGAGACTGTCATACAGAGTGAAGTTAAGTCAGACAGAGAAAAATATTGTATATTAACGCATATATATGGAATCTAGAAAAATGGTACAGATGAACCGGTTTGCAAGGCAGAAATAGAGACACAGATGTAGAAAACAAACGTATGGATGCCAAGGGGGGAAAGCGGGGGGTGGGATGAACTGGGAGATTGGGATTGACATATATACACTGATATGTATAAAATAGATAATTAATAAGAAACTGCTGTATAAAAAATAAAATAAAAATAGAGGTAGGTGGAATTATAAATGATTGCATATGTCCTTTACAAGAAGACTCATCACAGAGCTACTAGTCTGCCTGCCAGCCACACTAGTTTCTTGAGTTCTGTCCCATATTGTAAAGGAGAAAATATTGGTACCCTGCCCAAGATGGAGAGTCTGGGAAAGCATGTGGACTTTGGAGTCAAGCAGCCCTGAGCTCAGCCACTTACAATCTGTATAAACTTGGACTTGTCACTTAATCTCCACAGGCCTTAAATTTCCCATCTGTTAGGGACTGTAGTTTGTGAAGTTGTTTTGAGGATGATAAGAGATAATACATGTAATGGGCTTAGCCAGATTCCAGCACATGAAAAGTAGACAATAAATGCTTGTTATTTTCAGTATGAGAAGCTGGCCTTTACCTGCAAGAAGAACTCAGAGGCAATACTACAACTGATCAGTTCAGTCTAGAGAGCCATATTAGTTTCCTTCTACTCTAAAATATCCAACATCCATATTTACCTCCCAGCCTGAGTAAGAAAACTCTTTAAACTATTTCTCACTTTCTATCTGCCTTCTCTCTTTCATAAACACAAGTGCTTACTTATCCAGTAAATTCAGAACTATATGTGTTCTCCCCTGAATACTCCCATAGTCAGGCTTTCCATTTCTTCTTTCAAGCCTTCTCTCAACATTCCCAATATCGAGATTTTCTCTCATACCTTTATGTGCCATGTTCACTCCATTCTTTCCTGTTTCTCAAATAGCTCCTACAATTGACTTCCACACAGTCAAAAGTTAGTGCAAAATCTTCCTGGGTACTTTCCAAACAGATAAACCCCTTTCACACTCACTCTCCCAAAGCTTTCAATTTATGCAAAATGTTCTTTCTTTACTGCAAAGGATTTAGGATTGAATCTGTGTGCTGTTTTCACATTTTTTAACCATGTAAGCAGTTATGCTACCCATACACAACATTACTATTTGTCTAGATGGTAGGCATCTCAAGGGCAGCGATCATGATTGATGGTTCATCTTTTCAACAGATGAAACAGACCATGATATATGCAGAGAACCATCTGTGGAAAAACATCTCCAAGAGCCAAGGAGGGAGTGTGCAGTTATTATCAATCCAGACATGGACCAGACCAAAAGGACCAGCTAATACTCAATAGCCTAAATCTTAAATCCTTGGGCATTTTGCCACCATTTCTTTGCCAACTAATGCAATCCTACAGGCTTGGACTGGTGAGGAGGAGGGAAATCCTCCTTCCAAGTTTAATTCAGATGCAGTAAAGTAATAATCTTTATCAGTGATCAAGGTAGAAGAAGGAATTTCTCTACACTTACTAAGAGGTTGTGTGCCCTTGGCAGTCCCTTAGTCTTTCAACTTCCTTCTCTGTACAATGAGGATGATAATAATAGTATCAACTTTACAAGATTTGTCGTAAGGCTTAAATGACATGTAAATCAATTAGTATAGGACCTGCTGCTCCTGCTGCTGCTAATATTAAGATGACTTGCTTTGAAGAAGGTCTGTATTAGTCTTTTATACTGAAAATGATCAACCAGTCAGTCATTTCAGCCAGACTTCCTTTCCACCATACAGAATGAGCATATATAAATCTTGGACTGGTTTTTTGGAGTGTGTGTGCAGGACAAACTATCTCCCAGTGTCCCTTCTGAGGGATTATGGCCAAGGGGCATTATTAAATCTGTCTCTGATGGCATAGTTGAATAAGAGATTTAGTAACTCCCAGATACCCCTGCTGCTAGCTGTGGTATATACTGTCATCTTTCCAGCCTCTGAGTAAAATCCTGAGACTCTAGCCTGGGCAGTGGGCAAACTGACCTAAGCAAGTAAGGTTAGCCTCCCTTAACCACTCACTAGATTTCTTTCTGAAAAAACTAAGCGTAATGCAAGTTCTGTTACCCTAAGGTTGAGATTCCAATAATCGAGTTTAACATATCATCTTAATGAGGCATGGTTCTGGTCCTTGAGAACTTTCCTTATAGATGGAAAGCATTCTCTTTCTGTCACCTTGGTTTTCTTTTTATACCATTTACTTTCTCTCTTTCTAATGTTCATTATTATTTTGTATACAACAGGGTTTTTAAATCATATACATAGGCAATAGCAAAAAGCCCAAAATTAAAATCCATAAGGCAACCTCCCTTACACAAGCACTACTACTATTTGCTATGGTCCTCCCTGAAGCTTGCTTTTGCTGTGCAGTGGATTGTGTGTATGGTTGCAATCATTTTGAAACAGTGTGATGTAATAGGAGGAAAATGGGCTGTGGTGTCAGATAAACCTGGGTTCACGTCCTGGTTTGTCATTCATGGGCTGTGTGAATTTGGCATATATATATATATATATATATACACACACACACACACACACACACACACACACACATGTGTGTATATATATATATGTGTGTATATATATACACACATATATATATATATGTTTGTGGGTTGTTTTGGCCACATCACGTGGCATATGGGATCTTAGCTCCCCAGTTCCCGACCAGGGATCGAACCAGTGCCCCCTGCAATGGAAGCATGGAGTCTTCACCATTGGACAGCCAGGGAAGTCCCTGGCCTATTTTCTTAACCTCTCTTGGCTTCTGCTTCCTCATCTACACAATGAAAGTGATACCTACTTCACAGAGTTTTTGTAAAATTTATGGGTGATAATATGTGTAAAGATGCTTAGCACAGAAAAGCAAGTTTTCATATAAGCGCTTCATTCCTCACTGATTGGCAATGCCTCATTCATTCATTCAATAAACAGTTGTTGAATAGCTACAGCATGCATCTTTGATCATATATCTAGTAATTTTTATACAAGGACCTATTGGAATGCTATGTATTTTTCTAATTGTTGGTTTGCTTATTCTCTCACATACTACCACGTTTTACGTTTTAACTCTTGTCACCTTACAATATCTGTTTTAATATCTGGTAGATCTGGTTGTTTCTTACTGCTCTTCTTCCCCTCCCTGCCATTGCATTATCGCCTGTTTATTCTTGTAAATTAATAATTAAATAATAAGGCTATTTAATATTTAAATACTTAAGAACCTTTAATAAGTATAATGTTCTTGATCTTTTAATTTGTGTGAAATTGCAATAAAACAGCAAAGTACTGGGGCCAGCTAAGAATATTTTTCAATGTTCTGCGTGTTTAAACTGAGTCTTAACTTAGGCCATCCAGGTAAAATCATGGTCTAGTCTGTAGTGGTGGCAGTCACAGAGCATAACCACAAGCCAGGACTAGAATCTCTACTCTACTACTTACTAATAATTTGACCTAGGATGGTTTCTTCAACTGTAAAAGCAGGATAGTAATTCCTAGCTCATGGAGTTGCCATGAGGTTTAGATGAGGGTTAAATGAGGTTATGCTTGTAAAGCTCATGGCCCCTATTAACTGTGCAGTGAAAGAGAGCTGGTTAAAACCAATGCGATTTTGTATTTAACTCAGAGAGGTTAAGAAACTAAGCCCCAGTCACACAGCTAGTACAGACAGATCCAGGACCCAAACCCAGGTTTGTCTGACTCCAAAGCCCATGTTCCTTTTATTACATCATACTATCTCCATATGATTCTGAACATGCGAACAATCCACTGCATTGCAATAGAAAACTGTCAAATAGGGGCTCAATGAAAAGATAGCTAGTTATAACCATGTGATTGCATTATTTTTAAACTGCAGTATACTCCATGATCTTCCAAACCTACACCATCCTTCAAGCTTTGTTACAGTGTAGATTTTAGACCTTGAAGACAGCCCCACGCCATTCATGAAGACTGCTCAGACTAACTGAAATGGTGGCAGAATAGAGAGCACAAGATAACAGTGGTTCCACACTGCCTGGGTTGAAATCCAGGTGCTGCCACTCCCTAGCTGTGTGACCATGAGCAAGTTCCCTGACTGCTCTGTACATCAGTTTCCTCATCTTTAAAATTGAGATAAAACTGGTACCAAATTCAATATAATCATGGGGGGGATTAAAAGTGTTAATTGTTTTAGGTACTTAGAAAATATCTGCCACATATTTAGTGCTCAATAAAATACTAGGTGGTATTATTAGTATTATATTATTTGTCTCTCTTTGTTCTGACTTTCCATAACACCTTTCATACTGGTACTAGATTACATGTAATTTTTAACATAATTATGAAGTGTTCTGTATTGATCTGTTAGGTGTGTATCGTGTCTCCTCAACTAGATTGAAAGCTCCTAGGAGCCGGAACTATTTCTTCGGCTTTGAATCTCTCTTAACATTTAGCACATTGCTGGGCACAGGGTACTAGCTGAACAAATCCTTGTGTGTTGAAATTGCAGGAACTTCCCTGGCAGTCCAGTGGTTAAGACTTTGCCTTCCAACGCAGGGGGTGCAGGTTCGATCCCTGGTTGGGGAGCTAAGATCCCACATGCCTTGGGGTCAAAAAACCAAAACATAAACCAGAAGAAATATTGTAACAAATTCAATAAAGACTTTTAAAAAAATGGTCCACATCAAAAAACAAATTGCACACTAGCCTTAGTCAGAAAGTCAGAAAGAATCCTTGGTGTCTTTTAAAATAACTTAGCATCTTCATCATCTCCCATTGCTCTACAGAGAGCCATATAAAAGATTCCAGCCCTGACAACTAATGACCAAATCTCCAGGAGCTCTGTGGCTTGCTTCATGGCCTGTACTTCATGATTCTCCAATATTCAGGGCACAGAAGCAGAAAGAATGTAATTGAGAATTGAGAATTCAATCTTCTGCACACAAAACCTGCAGGTCTAGACTCCAATGACCCTTAGCTGGATGTATGTGGTACTGGTTCCCTGAAATGTAATTTCAGGAGTTTAAAAAACATGATGGAAACACCTCAGGATTCAGGTATAGGGGATGGGGAGGAATGGAGTTGGTGGGGAGGAGTGTGTAATAGGGGATGATCTATTTCAGAAAAATAACCTTTTTACTAAGCCTGGGTGGAGGTTTGCAAAATGGAAGAGGCTGCCAATCCACACAGTGTCACCAATCCCAGCAGGGAGAGAGTGTGTCATCATCTAAATTCAAGTTCTGGAACTAGACAGCCTTGCGTGTGAATCCTGGCTCTGCCACTTGATAATTATGTGGCATTTCTTTTGGAAAGAAGGAGCAAAGAATCAGAAAACAGATGCTGACATTAGGAACATAGAGGGCTTAGGCTCAGTAGCCCCTATTGCTTTGGCCCCCGGTTACCTGAGATGTGTGACAATGTCACCTGCTGCTCTCACTGTAAGCTGCTGGGGAACCAAGACCTTGAGAAAGGCATGTCAAGGGCACTCAGTAAAGTGCCAAAACAAGTGTTTTTCCCTCACATTTTGTAGTTGTGTAGAATTCAACATTGCATTATTAGGAAGATTACCTATAAGCTACCAACATAACAGAAATCCTGTAGTCTTAGCCAAAGTTATTTTTGTCCCTTATGTCCATCCATAGTCTATGCATCTCTGATCAAGCCTCCCTTCTTCTGCAGGATCATCCACTTCCACTGTTCCCTGGAGCCTTCTGCTTTCTCATCTAACAACGTTGCACAACAAGGGTACAGCAATGTGTTTTCTGTTTTCAGGAGGGCTATGCACACAGAGTATGGATTACTTACACACATACACACACACACACACACACACAGCCCCAAAGTGGACTATTTTTGTGGGTTATTTAAACTGATCATCTACATGAACCCAAGGATGCAGACTCACCAGTTACCCATCTCACTCTGTACTCAGGAGAAATATTCCAAGATTTAGGTTGGGAAGAAAGGGAGTTTGTTTCAGAACATCACATTTTTTTTCAAAATATAAATCCTTTGGCTCCTGAGCCAACAAAAACTCTCTGTGGCTTCCTCATTACCTGCTCCCATGGTTTTCAGAATCAACCGTCAAGGGAGTTATTAATCTAGAACATGTTTGTTTCTCTGTTTACTGAGACAGATTCAAAAGGCACAATTGGAAATAGACTTTAAGCCTTCTCTCAGATGGGCTCTTCCACATTATGGTACTTCTGCCAGCTCCACAGTACTCTTGGTCTAAAGCAGAGAGCCAATGAGATTAGAAATTATGGACCTGTCCATCAGCCTGGCCCATGCTCCGAGGAAGTCACAGTGTCTGACCTGCTCCTTTTCCTTTCTCCTCCAAGTTCAACAGAGTTCATGGAAGCCCTTCCTTTATGGCAAAAATTCATTTTATATTTGTATGGCTTCCAAACGCATTATCACATTTTAGACCTTAAAATTCCATGAGGTTGGCAAAGAAACTATTATTAACCCTGTTTTATAGACAAGGAAGGTTAAACCGAGAGAGGCAAAGCATGTTTCCTATGGTCATATAGCTTAAATGACAGAGCTGAAAGTCAAATTCAGGTTTTCAGATTCTAAGCCCTAGGCTCCTTCTACCTCTCTGTCAATGAAACTCCTCTCAGAACTTTCCTCTCTTCAGAAGTCTAACCTCATCAGTCAGGTGTCAGAGCTGACTCGCCACTCAAATGCTTCCTGGCTTAGTCATTCTCAAGGGGCTGAGTATAGATATCTGAACCATACTTTAAAACTGACTTGGAGGTTGTTCCTGTACTGTTTCGTTTTGTATTTCCTGACCCCCAGCATCATCTCAACTTTACAGGATTAGTTCGAATTAGTTCGAATTCATGAGAATATTTATATCCTCTATGATGGCTCACCAAAAAGCCACCATTCTGGAGAAATCTCTTAATAATCAAGTGAACAAAACGTAACAATCATGGATGTCAACCAGCCTCTTTTCCCCGTCCCCCCAGTGCTTACTTAATGAGCTCACACATGAAGTGGCGAGCTTCATGAGGGCAGAAATAGAGGTTATGCATGGCATCATTTACATGGATTCCCCCTCACCAAGGCTGACTTGGCTACTGTATCTGCCAAGTACCCAAACTGCCAACAGTGGAGGCCCAGGCTAAGCCCCCAGTTGGGCCCCATTCTGCAGAGAGACCTGGTAGCAGGTCAATTACTTTGGATGCCCTCCATTATGGAAGAGAAGGCCATTTGTCCTGTCTGGAAATGATACTAACTCTGACATGGATTTGCTTTTCCAGCCAGCAATGCTTCTGCCAGCACCACCACTCATAGACTTAATGAATGTCCTTTTCACTGCCATTGTATCCCTCACAAGAAACTCATTTTACAGAGAAAGAATGAAGCTGATGGACTAATACAAGACTCACTGATCTTACCACAGACATCATAAACCAGGAGCAGTTATCCTGGTAGAGCAATGCAATGGTCTATTAAAACTCAATTACAGAGTCTCTGGGGCTCAAGATCTGAACACTGGAGATGTTATCCTATAGGATGTGGCATATGCTCTGAACTAGTGGTCAATAGATAGTGCTGCTGTTAGAGCAAGTATTCTAGGAACCAAGGGCTGGAAGTTGGAGTGGCTCTTCCCACTATTACATTTACTAGCCTACTCACAAAATTGTATGGTTCTGCTGGTTGAGAGGTTTCAGTACTTGAGGAAGACATGCTTCTTCTGGACAGACACACAACAGCATGTCTGTTACCTAAAAGAGGAGACAGCCATCTGGCTATTTTGGACTGTTTGTGCCACCAGAATAACACCCAAGATGGGAGTTTTCAGAGCTAGATGGTATGACATAGGGCTGCTACTGTAGAGTGAAGGTGGGGAGGAGTTTGTCTGGGACACAGAGGATCCTTCAAGGCACTTCCTTCCACTACCATTCCAGTGGTAAAGTTAAAAAGGGAGACTTGGACAACCACATACAGGCAGGCCCACCGAAAAGCTCAGGAATGCAGTTTTAGGTCATGCCTGAGGTAAAGAACTTTTAGCAGCTTAGATACGGACTAAGGAAGGCAAAAGAAATATAGACAGAGTGGTATAGGAAAAGTTTCAGAAAGAAGACTATAATATCTACCCAGAGTTTCTTCCTTGCTGTGACATATTTCATTTCCCCCTCCCATTATACTATTTCATACATAGTGGTTAACTTTACATAGAGTCTCTAGTTTATAGAATATCAAGATGCAATTGTGATGGAACCAGAGGCTAAATGCACAGCATCCAAAGACCCTGGATTGAGGTCTGAATATATTTAGTAACTAATCAGAATTTGAGATTCCACTCTTTGACATGTTTGCATTTATATCAGAAATAGTTGCATTATATCACATGGAGACTATTGTTGTTGTGAAAGTTTATGTATGCAAAAGGATATATGTTGATATTGGTCAGCCAAAGGTGTGGACATTGTCTTAGGATTGGTTCCTCAGAAAGGATTCCTATGCAAGTGATTTTTTTGGAGAATGAAAACTGTGAGGGAAACAAGGGAGGGCAAGGGAAGAAGCTAAGCAAGGATGTTATTTCGCATGAAATCTAGCATCACCCTGATCCCACAGGTAGCTCTGGGTATATGTAAATGGCTCAAAAGGGTCCATCCTACCTTGAGACGAAAGGGATGGGGATTTTGTACTACTGCCCCACTCTGTCATTGGCTATGGTCAGCCTTGGGAGACAGAACTCCTAGGTGAGGTAGTTTCAGCTGCTCAAGGGCAGTCCTACAGAGAAGGTTATAGATGTGAGCTTTTAGCAGCAGCAATTACAGCAGCTGGGGGATGGGCGCACCAGACCACCAAAAAGAATCCCTGGGGATCTGGATGGAGCATTTACAATGTCTGCTACAACTACTCAGCACTTGTGAACACCCTTCCTATGTTTTAAGAATTCCTCACCTTAGAAGTCCCAGACTCCTCAAAGAAACCAGACGTTTGTTTCCCAAGCCTCCCTACTGCGTGAGTACAGGCATGTGACCTACGCTCTTTCAGTCACGTGTACCTACTCAGACCTGGAATTGGAAGCTAGTGACGCAGAGGAGCAGATATAATATGGACTGCATTCTGGCCAAGATAGGGGCAGTTCCATTGCATTTTTAAGAGGCAGCATTTGCAAAGGTTCCAGGAGTAGTGTCTGGTGCCCACATTGAATGATATTGGCAGTTGTCAATGCCTTCCAGACAAAGACTACCAGTAGCACATCTTGTAGTTTAACAAGTTGGGTTTATCACTCATTGATGTAAGGGAAAATGCATACCACAGGGAGGATATTAGAGAGCACTTATTATAGGATTTGGACTTGTGTTATGTGATTTGGGGGGGTGAGGAAGAGGGGCTTTGTTCTGGATTGGATGCTGTTAGGAAGCAGTGGTAATTCCATGACTGGGTATCTTAATAAATCTTACCTAGGAGGAGGGACTGCTAACCCAAAGCTAAAGCTATAATTGGTAAAGAAGCAGCAGTCATTCCCCATTAGCCAGGGTAGGGGAATGTCTTATCATTTTTGTGATTGGACAATGTTTACATTTATGTCTTGATCCATCACCATCACAGGGTGACTCTGTCTGATGTTGCTGTCCTGTGAAATTTTTGATATTTAACAGGAGAACACCAAGACCTAGCTGTGAGTGCCAGACTAGCTCCTAGCAACACCAAGGCGTGGGTGATAGCATCAGGTCAGCTCACTCGTGTCAGGGTCTGCCTTTTTCTTTCTCACAGTTCAAGCTGTGGTATTTGTGCCCAGCAGCAGTGTCAGGGGGAATCTCCACTTTTGCCTTGTGATTTTGAGTGTTATTTTTGACTCTCTTGACTCCAAGTTGGTTCTCTGGCTTTCTCCGGGATTGTATAAGCTTCTAACAAGCCTCAAATAATTTGTTTTCTGCCTAAACTAGTCAGATTTAGATTTTAGTTCTTTACAACTAAGAACCCTGACTGATATGCATCTCTTCCTCCCCTCTACTCCAGCTCCCAGGACTACATAGATCGGCATCTCCCATTAGGACATTAAGGAAACAAGATTGGATAAGGAATCCTTGGATCCTTTGGAAAAGTGAATTGTCTTCATGACTCCCTTGATACTGGCGCACTGTCATATTTGAGGTTCAGGATGGGGCTAGCATCTGCAGGGAAGCTGACAGAGGAAGATCTTGAGGGATCTTGGATTCCTCTGAAGAATCAGACTTCGTCTTCCTTTTATCAGCTACAACTCCCTCAACCTACTCCTACCACCAACAAGGTAAGAACGAACACAAAAATGGCTAGGAAATGAGACCTTGCATAATCAAGTGCAAGAGTGCAGACTTTGAAAGCAGGGGAAGGAGACTTTATTGGGGGCTGTTGTCATTACAGAAGGCTTTACGGAGGCAGTGGAATAGAAGGAGATGTTGAGGGACAAGTAGGTTTTGACCCAGAAGTAATGAGGAAGAAGGACATCCAAATGATCATAGCTTAGCTTCCTAGTTTTGATCTTCAGCCACTAGAGATCCTAGGCTCACTGCCTGTGGTGACCTCAGTGAGTCAATAAGCCATGGTCTTGATCCATGTTACTGAATCCAAACCACAGGATTCTGCAGTAGATCTTTCCTCACTAGAATATAAGCACCATAAAAGCTAGAAATTTTTCCTTTTCATGTTTGTATCACTAGTTCCTTAAATGGTGGTTGACACATAGTAGACCCATATTAAATATTTGTTGAATGAATGGCTGAATGAATAAATGGATTAATAAATAAAGGAATATTTTCCAACACTCTCCCCTTGTGGAAAGAGACAAAAAAAAAAAAACCCTGCCAACTTCACCAAATTAATTTTTCTGTTGCTCTGTCTCCTCCAAAAGGACTCTACTGCTCTCCCACCCTTCATGAATAGCTTCATTCCTTAGGCTCTCAGCTTGCTGCTGACAAGTTCTTCTGTAGCTTCAGTTCAACTCTTATTGTGCAACTGGCCCAAGGGACACTGAACACAGCTCTACATTCTAGGCCAATTACACTCTGCAGAACTGAGGTATTAATTAGGACACAGACAGGATATATTCCATTCAGAGATCTGCAGCTAACAGGGCAGGTTTCCTCTGAGTCAGAGACTCTTTCCAGGGACAAGAGAAGAGCTACGTATAGTTCAGTGTAATAGCATCAGGCTTGATTCTATAGTCAATAGGCAATTTTACCTCCAATTTTTTTAAGGGGAACAAGCCTCCTGTTTACTCCATTTACAAGAATTGTCAGATGTACTTCACTCTGAAAGTAATAGCTGACCATCACTTTTCATTAGAGCTGCCTACATCTACCTAGAAAGTTTTATTTGAGTACTACATCTTACCCTACCCTGAACACAGACCCCTCCCTCTCTCCTTCCCTCCCTCCTGATCTCTTGTTCAGGAAGATGTTATTGTTGCAGTAGTTTTCAAAGCAAAAAGGGCCTTATTAGTAACAATGTCATGAGTTTTTTTAGTGATGCTTTGGGAAACAGAGCTGAGTTACATTTCTGGGTATGAAGAGGAAATTAGAGAATGTAGAAAAATGATTAGGGACTGGAAAGAAGGTGGCCAGAAGAGAGGTGAGGGGTAAGGAAAGCAGACTGCCCACTTTACAATTTTGTTTAGGGCCATTACTGGACCCTGCTCTCCAAAAATTTGATTTAAGGTGACTGCAAATAGATCAAACTGCCTGGCTCTGCCACTTACTTGCTGTGTGATCTTGTGCACATCACTTGAAATCTCTGTATTTCAGTTTCTTCATCTTAATATGGGGTTAATAACTGTACTTATCTTATTGGGTTGTTGTGAGGATTAAAGGAGTTAACTTATGTAAAAGCACTTAAAACAGTGTCTGGCACATAGTAGGTGCTATATAAGTGATAGATATTTTTGTTGTTATTTTTATAATTATCATTTTTGATTGAGAGCATTTTGAATCATTCTCACCTTCCTCTCTACTCCCCAGAGCCATGGGCCTTGAGAAATGTTTCTGTAATGATTTGCTTCCTTGCATAAACGTACTAATGCTGGGCATCTGTGCTATCTGGAATGGGAACAGAACCCAGGTACAGGAATAAGGTCCTGGGGAAAGACTCCAGGTTCCAGAATTACCAGGGAACAGGGGCTGCAAGCAGATCTGTAGTATAGGTTAGGGTTTCATAAAGTGTATTCTTTAGCTACCTTTTTCAATGTACCTGTTAAAAATTCCCTACCACAGACATGTCAAATTAGAATTCTGGGACTAGGAACCAGAAATTCACATTTTAACAAAGTTCCCAGGTTATATTACCAGATTTAGAAAATAAAAATACAGGAAGTCCAATTAAATTTGAAGTTCAGATCAAACAACAAATCATTTTTATTACAACTATGTCCCAACTATTGCATACAACATACTTATACTAAAAGTTACTTGTTGTTTATCTGAAATTTGAATTTAACTGGGCATCCTGTATTTTGTCTGGCAGACAAAATTCCAATGTACTCTAAAATAAGAGGACCAGTCCTTTAGAGAAATGTAGGTTCTGGGAAGTCTTTCCAAGAGCTTATGTCAGGGAAACTGGAGAAGGACCCAGTTATTGAAACAGGGGTATGAAATGGAGGACTGGTCAAAGAGAAAAAACAAAGTGCCTGATTCACTAGCACTCGGGCAGAAGCAGGGTAAATCAGGAGGCAGAGGCAAATGACTTCAGTCATTCAACCAGAACTCGTTAAATTGGCCCCAAGTTCTGTTTCTTCCTAGAGCAATGGTTCTGTCAATGGGTGGAAAGTCAGAGGTGAATAACTTTTTCAAAAAGCATCTGCGGTATCTCCAATACCACTTCCCTGTCCCCGTTGGGGAGTGGAAAACCTTTTCTGCTACTCTGTCAGATTCTGTACCTGGGGCCTACAAATTGTGAAGAAGTGATAAGACAAAGGACAAAGAGTTGGGCATCCAGGCATGGGGAATTGTGGGAATGTATATACATGGAAGAAACTAATGGAAGATAAGAGATTTTTTAGTAACTTCTTTTGTGCAGACCCATCTCGGTTCTGACTTTCTGTCTCTGGTGATAAGGGTTGTTCTCTTAGTATGGAAGAGGGAGGAGGAACACCTTCATAAAGGGAAATTGATTTCCTTCTTTTAGGCAGATGGGGGAGGGCAAAGAGCTCTTCCTGTGTTTGCTGCTTCTTAATTGTCCTCAGCTCAAAATATTCCTTATGCCAAAGTGGAATATTTGGGGGTGGCCTATTCTAATCCCCTTCACCCTCATATTGGGAACCACTAGCACAGAGTTTCAAACTGCAAATAGAACTGAAAGATAGGGCATTATAAAATGTGCCTGTTGTCTCCTGTTGTCTCTACCCTGATTCAGCAGATAATAGGTTTCTTAACTACAACCCAGCCAGCCTCTTTCCACCCCTGTCCTGTGGGGTCTTCCCACCATTTGTACAAATAGTAAGCAACTCTATAACCCCTGCACTGCTGTGGCCATTTTGGCTATTGCCAAGGTCTCAGTAGGCACTAATGTGCAATAATGTCATGGCTATTGCCAAGGTCTCAGTAGGCACTAATGTGCAATAATGTTTCCTAGATTGAGGAGACTGGGTAGAGAGCTGTGTCAGTTTTCCTGACAGGAACATATTCTGAAAGTTACCCTAGTGCCATCATGTCAAATGTGGGCTGTATTTACAGGTCTTGTTTTCCAGAGCGACACCAGCACAGCCAGACTCTACCTCCTGCCTACTGTCTTATCACATTTTCATTATGACCCCAATACCAGCACAGAATAGCCTATTTCCAATGGATTAAGAAACTACTTATTCTAATGAGACTAATTCTCCTCAGTTCTGTAAGGATGAAAGGGACTCCTTTTCATGGGAAGGACTGACTGAACGCTGGTGCCAATGACTCTTTTTGTTTGCTATTTCTTTCCACCAATTCCAAGTGTAGTGTCAAAGGGATGCTTCTTGGCCAAGAAGAACAGCTTCGTCTTTGCTTCCTCTCCTCCTCTCCTGTCTCCATCACCATGAAAGCCCTTTGAAGGAGAATGAACCAGAGTGCATAGCCTCAGCTTATTATGAAATGACATTCCAGCCATTCCAGAGATGAGTTGGCTGCTGGTAGGAGACAACAGAGACCATGCAATAGCCATCCAGGACACACACACACACACTTCGTATTTCAAAATATGTGGCATAATTGAGGTCTACAAAATACATAGGTGAAAACAAATACCATATGCCCAACTGAGGAAGTCAGAATTCACATTACTCATAGTAAAGTGCTCTAGCATTTCCAATGGCACTGGCCAATTTGTCTTGATTGAGAGTCATTGGTGTCATCTTAGCTGTCCCCATATTCCACTGGACTATGAACTCCTGGAGGCTAGGACCCATGTCTTATTCATTTCTGTTATTTACTTAGAGCACTTAGCACAAGGCCTGGTTTACAGTAAGCACTTTATAAATTCTTATAAAAATAAAAGTACCGGTAGAATACAGAAAGATGAGCAGCAGAAGAGGGGTTGCAGGACAACTTTCAAATCTGGACCAAGTATCAGCTGTTGAGCCGAAAGCAGACAAAAGCAGCTGTACACTAGAACAAATAGAAATAAAAGAGCAAAAAAAAAATGGGCAAACTGCAGCTTTGGCCTGCATATGAGCTGAAAGTGGTCTTGCCCTACCAGTAAGAATCACACGAAAACTCAAGCCTCTCCTGTGGCCTGCCAATGAGAAGATTTTGTTTTTTTAATGGGAAAACATTCATGATGATAAACACAATGAAAAGGAAACTATCATCTCACCCCTTGCATGGTTCTGCATATGCTTTCATGCTATTTTCCCTTCTTCCCTCTGCCTATGAAATCCTATCCATCTTCTAAGGCACAGTTCCACAGATTTCCACAATATTGTTGAAATTCATGTCATGTGTCTGGTCTCAATCCAAATGAGACCTACCTTGGGGCAACCACAGACATCAGGTCATTTATGGCAATCACCAAGTCTTATGTTTCCCTTCTGGATACTCTAAGCACCTAAAATAGAGTTGGGCCCATTATAGACACTTAATAAATATTTGTTCATTGCCTGCTTTATGGTGACTAGAAAACCAATCCTACAGAAAGCTGGAGATGGTCCCTCTCCTATAGAAACAAATTTCATTTGGCTTCATTAAATACAAAGCTAGGCCCATCTCATGCCAAATTTGCATGTTTCCCTTTGGAGACTGTGTTTCGCTGCTGGTGGAACAGCAAGTCTGTTATGATTAAAGAATAGAAAGTGTATCTACCTTTCCTTGCAGGAAATTGGAATAAATACCATAAAGCTCCTCAGTGAGATGACTGATGGTTTGTGTTTTCTCTTTAATCAAGGAAAACGGATTAGAAGTTATGAAGGAAACTTTAGATCCAACGTTCTTTGATTGTTAAACAATAATAAGAGAAATGTGGCTTATTTCAAAAAACAGTCAGAGGCCATACAGGGATGAAGTACTAAAAGGTGGGAAGAAAACTAAAGGGAGTAGGACATTCTCAGAGAGCAACTGATCAAAAGAAAATCCTTCAAGGGAATTAGAGCTCAGAAAATAGAAGTTGTGGAGAGAAGGATAAGAAATCCTACCAGATTTAGGAACCTAGGACATCTGGGGATGGGATGAATTGAGTTTTTGTATTATTGACCTAACGAAGAAATTGCTGGTTGAAAGAAATAGAAGTTTTAAGAGACAATGAGCAGAAACTACCCGGGATTGGGATGTTCTAGGAAGAGGAGCCCAAATCCCAGAATTTTCCACGTACCCAACACAGGACAGTTGTGGTTGTAAGATGCTCTACCCTCTCCAAGGATACCTGCTTTCTGGTATTCATACTCTTGTGGAATCTCCTTCCTTTGTATAGTCCATTCCCCTAGTTTGTGGACTGGATCTAGTGATTTGCTTCTAACTAATAGAAAACAACCAAAAAGAGGGATGTCACTTCAGAGATTAGCTCATAAAAGACTGTGACTTCCATTGTGTTTACACACTCCTTCTCTCTTGCTCTCTTTCATTTGCTCACATTGATGAAGCCAGCTTCCATACTGTGAGCTGGTCTTTGGAGATACCCATGTGACCAGGAGGAGAGAGTGTCCACTGGTCAACAGCTAGTGAGGAACTGAAGCCTTCAGTCCAATGGCCCTCAAAGAGCTGACTCCTTCCAACAATCACTGAGTAAGCTATCAAGTGCATCCTGTTCCAGTAGAACTTAGAGGTGACTTTGGCTTTGGCCATCACCTCGTTTGCTGACTTGTAAGATACTCTGAGCCAGAGAACCAAGCTAAGTCATCCACAGATTCCTGAACCACAGATACTGCGAGGTAATAATTGTGTGATGTTGTAATCTGATAACGTTTGGGGTCATTTGTTAGTCAGCAATGAATAGCTAATACAGCAGGGAAAGCAGCCTCTGAGCTCATGCATCAAAAGGGAAAGATGAAGTGGGCTCTATAACGTTTTGAGAATATAAGTGGCAGCAAATTTCAGATCACAGTACTGATTATTACAAGGCAGCAGGGGAGGGAATTATTTGAGAAATAATATACTAGAAAAGCCCCTTGTCCTATTGTTACCAATGACACATAATAGAAGCAGAATCAAGGACTCAGAGAAGGAAGTTTCAACTAAGGGCCAGAGGCTAGAAGCCCAAAAGAATTGACACCCTGGGTCACTCTCATGGTCTAGTCAGCCCAGGCATCTATCTTTACCAGAGACCTGGTGGGGCAGAAATCTCCTCTGTGACCTCTTTTTCAAGTCTTCCTTAGAACAATGAAGACTTGGATGGGAAGGGGAAAATAGTAGGCTCCTGCCACATTTGCAGCTTCTGAAATGTGCTGTGTGAATTGAAGAGGAAATCAACTGAAGGTGGAGGGGAAATATTAATCTGAGCAGGATGGTGAGAGGAGAGAAGAGCCATGTGCAAATAGCCACTGAGTCTGCTTCATTGTTTTCTGGGACAGGGGCCACATGAGACAGGATGAAAGTCAGAGCTAAGATATCATCCATGTGCTTCCATTACCAGTACTCCAGCTACCATCAGTCCTGACATGTCTGATCTACCAAAATAGGGGGAAGGTGAAAGGGATTTTAAAAACTTGAGCTTGAAATGATGCATTTCCTCACCCTTCTTTTTGACTTCCATTCTTTCTGGAGCAATGATGGCACTGTGCTTTATGCACATCGTCACAGACCCTGATACAATGCTAGTTCTCTCTTGCTCCTACCTCTCATCCTAGTTGCCTTGCCCCACTGTCATTTGTTTCCTTCCACAATGCTAGGAAATAATTATCCAATGTATTTGGTTATTTGATCCTCATAACAACCTTCTGAGGTGGTTAAGACAAGCACTGTCATTCCTACTGTATTGATGAAGAAAGTGATACCTGGGGAAGTTAACCAGCTGATATAAAGGCACATAGCTAGTTAGTGGCAGAGTTGGTAGAGAAGCTAGATCTTTGGTCTCCTAGTCCACTACCTTTTAAAAAAATCATTCCATGCTACTTCAGAAAAAACTTGAAAAGAAAGTGTTACAAAAATGTCAATGTTCATTCCTGTACAACTGTATTGGCCCTTTCAATAATGAAAGGTTTGTTTTTCCTTACTGACTGAGGGAATGGCAGAAATGGTTACAAGTATACAATACAAATAAGTCCTAAATGTAGGTTTGGTGGTGCATTGGATGACTTCCAGAGTTCCTACATTGACGTCTCTCAGTCTTTGAAAACATTTTTCAAATGGTGATCTGCAGTGTATCATAAGACGTTCCTCTAAGAAAAGATGCCATGCTTATATGATAAGGGTATGATGGGTTTAACAAAGATAAACAGGTTTCATAACTGTAGGACTTCTCAGGGCCTTTAGTAAGATAATATGCAAAGTAAATATATAAGATAAGATTTAAAATATTCAGCCTTACCAAATTTATTTTTTGATGGAGTCCATTTTTCTCTGAGCATCTTGAGGGACTAGTGTACATCAAAATATAGTTTGGGAACTGTTAGACTATGAACTATATAAAATGTGCTTTGTAAACTTATATTAATACATATGTCTTAAGTCCTGGAAACCACAAAGGAAAAAGACTGCACCAAACACATGTAGAACTTGTCTAGGCTGTGGTGTGCTGGTACTGGTGGAAGGAATTGCACATTGCCGCTGTGTTGGAAACGCATGTTTTCCAATAACAAGAAAAAGACTTTCTCCCCTGACTACTGGTGCAATGGAGTGGAATGAAGTTTGGGAAAGTGAGCCAAACAATCTCTCCATTGAGCTGGCACCTATCTATCCCAGCATGCTTTCTAAGCCCTGTGTGCAACCCCTAAACAATTACAGGTTATGCTTCATTATTCAGCCAAATAGCCCAGGAAGCTTCAGAGCGCAGCTAAAGTTCTGGACTTGATGCGTTTTGAAAGACATAACCATAAATAAGAGACCAGTGTCAGGCCAAGGAATGTAGCCTTAAAACCCTAGAATTTTACAGTTGATTTTCTCAGGTTGAAAAGACCAGCATAGGCATAAGCTGTCTTGGTAGACTTCTGAAGGGCCTCTGTGTATTTTCCAGGATTCTTGGGTCATCTCAGATTGGAAACAAACATAATAATACAGTGTTTTCCAAAGCAGCCAGCTTTATACCTGCTCTTACTCTCATTTTTTTGAAAAGATGGTATAATTCCTAAGAGCAATTGCCCCAATTGCCTTCCTTTACTTGGAAGTAAAGCTCTGGTTGAAAAGTACAATCTCCCAGAATATTAGAGCCGAAGACGTTGCAAAACAGCTAGCCTCATTATGACTAAATTTAATCCCAGTATGAATTGTTTTTATTTATTTATTTATTTTAACATCTTTATTGGAGTATAATTGCTTTACATTGTTGTGTTAGTTGCTGCTGTATAACAAAGTGAATCAGCTATACGTATAGATATATCGCCATATCCCCTCCCTCTTGTGTCTCCCTCCCACCCTCCCTATCACACCCCTCTAGGTGGTCACAAAGCACGGAGCTGGTCTCCCTGTGCTATGCGCTGCTTCCCACTAGCTAGCTATCTTACATTTGTAGTGTATATGTGTCAATGCCACTCTCTCACTTTGTCTCAGATTACACTTCCCCCTCCCTGCGTCCTCAAGTCCATTCTCTAGTAGGTCTGTGTCTTTATTCCTGTCTTGCCCCTCGGTTCCTCATGACAATTTTTTTTTTTGTAGATTCGATATATATGGGTTAGCATACGGTATTTGGTTTTCACTTTCTGACTTCCTTCACTCTGTATGACAGTCTCTAGGTCCATCCAACTCAATACATATAACTCAATTTCATTTATTTTTATGGCTGAGTAATATTCCATGGTATATATGTGCCACATCTTCTTTATCCATTCATCTGTCATGGACACTTAGGTTGCCTCCCTGTCCTGGCTATTGTAAATAGTGCTGCAATGAACCCTGTGGTACATGACTCTTTTTGAATTATGGTTTTCTCAGGGTATATGCCAGTAGTGGGATTGCTGGGTGGTATGGTAGTTCTATTTTTAGTTTTTTGAGGAACCTCCATACTGTTCTCCGTAGTGACTGTATCAATTTACATTCCCACCAACAGGGCAAAAGGGTTCCCTTTTCTCCACACCCTCTCCAGCATTTACTGTTTGTAGATTTTTGATGATGGCCATTATGACCGGTGTGAGGTTATACCTCATTGTAGTTTCGATTTGCATTTCTCTAATAATTAGTGATGTTGAGCATTCTTTCATGTATTTGTTGGCAGTCTGTATATCTTCTTTGGAGAAATGTCTATTTAGGTCTTCTGCCCATTTTTGGATTGGGTTGTTTGTTTTCTTGATATTGAGCTGCATGAGCTGCTTGTATATTTTAGAGATTAATCCTTTGTCAGTTGCTTCATTTGCAAATATTTTCTCCCATTCTGAGGGTTGTCTTTTCATCTTGTTTATGGTTTCCTTTGCTGTGCAAAAGCTTTTAAGTTTCATTAGGTCCCATTTGTTTTTGTTTTTATTTTCATTTCTCTAAGAGGTGGGTCACAAAGGATCTTGCTGTAATTTATGTCATAGAGTGTTCTGCCTATCTTTTCCTCTAAGAGTTTTAAAGTGCCTAGTTTCACATTTAGGTCTTTAATCCATTTTGAGTTTATTTTTGTGTATGGTGTTAGGGAATGTTCTAATTTCATTCTTTTACATGTAGCTGTCCAGTTTTCCCAGCACCATTTATTGAAGAGGCTGTCTTTTCCCCATTGTACATTCTTGCATCCTTCATCAAAAATAAGGTGGTCATATGTGCATGGGTTTATCTCTGGGCTTTCTATCCTGTTCCATTGATCTATATTTCTGTTTTTGTGCCAGTACCATACTGCCTTGATTACTGTAGCTTTGTAGTATAGTCTGAAGTCTGGGAGCCTGATTCCTCCAGCTCCATTTTTCTTTCTCAAGATTGCTTTGGCTATTTGGGGTCTTTTGTGTTTCCATACAAATTGTGAAATTTTTTGTCCTAGTTCTGTGAAAAATGCCAGTGGTAGTTTGATAGGGATTGCACTGAATCTGTACATTGCTTTGTGTAGTAGAGTCATTTTCATATTGTTTATTCTTCCAATCCAAGAACATGGTATATCTCTCCATCTGTTTTGGGTTTTTTTTTGTGGTACACAGGCCTCCCACTGTTGTGGCCTCTCCCATTATGGAGCACAGGGCTCCGGACATGCAGGCTCAGCGGCCGTGGCTCATGGGACCAGCCGCTCAACGGCATGTGTGATCCTCACGGACCGGGGCATGAACTCGTGTCCCCTGCATCAGCAGGCAGACTCTCAACCACTGCGCCACCAGGGAAGCCCTCTCCATCTGTTTGTATCATCTTTAATTTCCTTCATCAGTGTCTTATACTTTTCTACATACAGGTCTTTTGTCTCCCTAGGTAGGTTTATTCTTAGGTATTTTATTCTTTTTGTTGCAATGGTAAATGGGAGTGTTTCCTTAATTTCTCTTTCAGATTTTTCATCAACAGTGTATAGGAATGCAAGATATTTCTGTGCATTAATTTTGTATCCTGCAACTTTCCCAAATTCATTGATTAGCTCTAGTAGTTTTCTGGTAGCATCTTTAGAATTCTCTGTGTATAGTATCATGTCATCTGCAAACAGTGACAGTTTTACTTCATCTTTTCCGATTTGGATTCCATTTATTTCTTTTTCTTATCTGATTGTCATGGCTAAAACTTCCAAACCTATGTTGAATAACAGTGGTGACAGTGGGCAACCTTGTCTTGTTCCTGATCTTAGAGGAAATGGTTTCAGTTTTTCACCATTGAGAATGATGTTGGCTGTGAGTTTGTCATATATGGCCTTTATTATGTTGAGGTAAGTTCCCTCTATGCCTACTTTCTGGAGGATTTTTACCATAACTGTGTGTTGAATTTTGTCGAAAGCTTTTTCTGCATCTATTGAGATTATCATATGGTTTTTATCCTTCAATTTGTTAATATGGTGTATCACATTGATTGATTTGCATATACTGAAGAATCCTTGTATCTCTGGAATAAACCCCGCTTGTTCATGATGTATGATCCTTTTAATGTGCTTCTGGATTATGTTTGCTAGTATTTTGTTGAGGATTTTTGCATCTATGCTCATCAGTGATATTGGCCTGTAGTTTTCTTTTTTATGACATCTTTGTCTGGTTTTGGTATCAGGGTGATGGTGGCCTCGTAGAATGAGTTTGGGAGTGTTCCTCCCTCTGCTATATTTTAGAAGAGTTTGAGAAGGATACGTGTTGACTCGTCTCTAAATGTTTAATAGAAATCACCTGTGAAGCCATCTGGTCCTGGGCTTTTGTTTGTTGGAAGATTTTTAATCATGGCTTCAATTTCAGTGCTTGTAATTGGTCTGTTTATATTTTCTATTTCTTCCTGGTTCACTCTCGGAAGGTTGTGCATTTCTAAGAATTTGTCCATTTCCTCCAGGTTGTCCATTTTATTGGCATATAATTACTTGTAGTAATCTCCCATGATCCTTTGTATTTCTGCAGTGTCAGTTGTTACTTTTCTTTTTCGTTTCTAATTCTATTGATTTGAGTCTTCTCCCTTTTTTTCTTGATGAGTCTGGCTAATGGTTTATCAATTTTGTTTATCTTCTCATAGAACCATCTTTTAGTTTTATTGATCTTTGCTATCGTTTCCTTCATTTCTTCTTCATTTATTTCTGATCTGATCTTTATGATGTCTTTTCTTCTGCTAACTTTGTGTTATTTTTGCTACTTTCTCTAATTGCTTTAGGTTTAAGGTTAGGTTGCTTATTTGAGATATTTCTTATTTCTTTGAGGCAGGATTGTATTCCTATAACCTTCCTTCTTAGAACTGCTTTTGCTGCATCCCATAGGTGTTGGGCCGTTGTGTTTTCATTGTCATTTGTTTTAGGTATTTTTTCCTTTCCTCTTTGATTTCTTCAGTGATCTCTTGGTTATGTAGTAGCATATTGTTTATCCTCCATGTGTTTGTATTTTTTACAATTTTTTTTCCTGTAATTGATATCTAGTCTCATAGTGTTGTGGTTGGAAAAGATACTTGATATAATTTCAATTTTCTTAAATTTACCAAGTCTTGATTTGTGACCCAAGATATAATCTATTCTGGAGAATGTTCCATCAGCACTAGAGAAGAAAGTGTATTCTATTGTTTTTGGATGGAATGTCTTATAAATATGAATTAAGTCCGTCTTGTTTCATGTATCATTTAAAGCTTGTGTTTCCTTATTTATTTTCTGTTTGGATGATCTGTCCATTAATGAAAGTGGGGTGTTAAAGTCCCCTACTATGATTGTTTTACTGTCGATTTCCCCTTTTATGACTGTTAGCATTTGCCTTATGTATTGTGGTGCTCCTATGTTGGGTGCATTAATATTTACAATTGTTATGTCTTCTTCTTGGATTGATCCCTTGATCATTATGTAGTTTCCTTCTTTGTCTCGTCTAATAGTCTTTAAAGCCTATTTTGTCTGATATGAGAGTTGCTACTCCAGCTTTCTTTTGATTTCCATTTGCATAGAATATCTTTTTCCATCCCCTCACTTTCAGTCTGTATGTGTCCCTAGGTCTGAAGTGGGTCTCTTGTAGACAGCATATATAAGGGTCTTGTTTTTGTATCCATTCAGCTGGTCGATGTCTTTTGTTTGGAGCATTTAATCCATTTACATTTAAGGTAATTATCGATCTGTATGTTCCTATTACCATTTTCTTTCTTTCTTTTTTTTTTTTTTGCGGTACATGGGCCTCTCACTGTTGTGGCCTCTCCTGTTGCGGAGCACAGGCTCCGGACGCACAGGCTCAGCGGCCATGGCTCATGGGCCTAGTTGCTCCACGGCATGTGGAATCTTCCCAGACCGGGGCATGAACCCACGTCCCCTGCATCGGCAGGCAGACTCTCAACCACTGTGCCACCAGGGAAGCCCTACCATTTTCTTAATTGTTTTGGGTTTGTTATTGTAGGTCTTTTCCTTGTCTTGTGTTTCTTGCCTAGAGAAATTCCTTTAGCATTTGTTGTAGAGCTGGTTTGGTGGTTCTGAATTCTCTTAGCTTTTGCTTGTTTGTAAAGCTTTTGATTTCTCTGTTGAATCTGAATGAGATCCTTGCCGGGTAGAGTAATCTTGGTTGTAGGTTTTTTCCCTTTCATCACTTCAAATACGTCCTGCCACTCTCTTCTGGCTTGCAGAATTTCTGCTGAAAGATCAGCTGTTAACCTTATGGGGATTCCCTTGTATGTTAGTTGTTGCTTTTCCCTTGCTGCTCTTAATATTTTTCCTTTGTATTTAATTTTTGATAGTTTGATTAATATGTGTCTTGGCATGTTTCTCCTTGGATTTATCCTGTATAGGACTCTCTGTGCTTCCTGGACTTGATTGACTATTTCCTTTCCCATATTAGGGACGTTTTCAACTGTAATCTCCAAATATTTTCTCAGTCCCTTTCTTTTTCTCTTCTTCCCCTGGGACCCCTATAATCTGAATGTCGGTGCATTTAATGTTGTCCCAGAAGTCTCTAGATGGTCCTCAATTCTTTTCATTCTTTTTTCTTTATTCTGCTCTGCGGTAGTTATTTCCACCATTTTATCTTCCAGGTCACTTATCTGTTCTTCTGCCTCAGTTATTCTCCTATTGATTTTCTTCTAGAGAATTTTAAATTTCATTTATTGTGCTGTTCATCATTGTTTGTTTGCTCTTTAGTTCTTCTAGATCCTTGTTAAACATTTCTTGTATTTTCTCCATTCTATTTCCAAGATTTTGGATCATCTTTACTATCATTACTCTGAATTCTTTTTCAGGTAGACTGCTTATGTCCTCTTCATTTGTTTGTTCTGGTGGGTTTTTACCTTGCTCCTTCATCTGCTGTGTCTTTCTCTGTCTTCTCATTTTGTTTAAACTACTGTGGTTTGGGTCTCCTTTTTGCAGGCTGCAGGTTTGTAGTTCCCATTGTTTTTGGTGTCTGCCCCCAGTGGTTAAGTTTGTTTCAGTGGGTTGTGTAGGCTTCCTGGTGGAGGAGACTGGTTCCCATGTTCTGGTGGATGAGGCTGGATCTTGTCTTTCTGGTGGGTAGGACCATGTCTGGTGGTGTGTTTTGGGGTGTCTGTGAACTTAATATGATTTTAGGCAGCCTCTCTGTTAGTGGGTGGGGTTGTGTTCCCTGTATTGCTAGTTGTTTGGCATGGGGTGTCCAGCACTGGAGCTTGCTGATTGTTGAGTGGAGCTGGACCTTAGCGTTGAGACGGAGATCTCTACGAGAGCTCTCACTGATTGATATTACATGAGACCAGGAGGTCTCTCGTGGTCCAATGTCCTGAACTTGGACTTCCCACTCAGAGGCTCAGGCCCGACACCTGGCCGGAGCACCAAGACCCTGTCAACCACACGGCCAGGTACATGGGGAGTTTCTTGCCTTTTGGGAAGTCTGAGGTCTTCTGCCAGTGTTCAGTAGGTGTTCTTAGGAGTTGTTCCACATGTAGATGTGTTTTTGATGTATTTGTGGGGAGGGAGGTGATCTCCACATCTTACTCCTCCACCATCTTGAAGGTCCTCAGGAATTGTTTTTAAAACAAAGGGGTAAGAGTGTTTGCACTTCAAGGAAAAAAACGAAACAAACCACTAACTTCTTCCTCTGAATTATTTTCTGCATTTAAGGGACAAAGCCTACTCCATGTGAAAATGAAATGTAACACTCAAATGCCTGCCCATCAGCCAAAGCAGTAAGTAAATGGCTGTATCAAAATCACCGGAGCGTGTTGTTTAAAACTACATATTTTCCCCACCCCCCACTCCTCGTCAGATGTCTTGAATCAGAATCTCTAGAAATGGAGTTTAAGAATCTAAAATTTGGGGCTTCCCTGGTGGCTCAGTGGTTGAGGGTCCGCCTGCCAATCAGGGGACATGGGTTCGAGCCCTGGTTGGGAAAGATCCCACATGCCATGGAGCAACTAAGCCCGTGCACTACAGCTGCTGAGCCTGTGCTCTAGAGCCCGTGGGCCACAAATACTGAGCCCGCGTGCTACAACTACTGAAGCCTGTGTGCCAAGAGCCTGTGCTTCACAGCAAAGAGAAGCCACCACGATGAGAGGCCTGTGCACTGCAATGAAGAGTAGCCCCCGCTCGCCACAACTAGAGAAAGCCTGCACGCAGCAATGAAGTCAAAAATAAATAAAAATTTA
The DNA here is from genome assembly GCF_964270905.1 of Leucopleurus acutus. Classification (NCBI taxonomy): domain Eukaryota; kingdom Metazoa; phylum Chordata; class Mammalia; order Artiodactyla; family Delphinidae; genus Leucopleurus; species Leucopleurus acutus. Next base: position 97,757,408 of record NC_139148.1, read on the forward strand.
AAAAAATTTTAAGAAGTTCTTCAAGCGATTCTGATGCATAGCCAGGGTTAAGAACCACTAGATTATATGATCTACAAGATCTCTGCTAGATCAAAATTTACAGGTACCCTTATTTTAAAAAGGCAGAGATATAGATCCACAACCTACTATGTGCCAAGAACAGTCTTAAACTTGCAGCCTTTCTTAGCCAGTGTTCCTCATCTGAACCACAGATTTGCATGACTATTTTTTCAATTCTCCCAAAGATGGTACATAACGAATACAGATGCATAGAAGTTTATGGATTATACACTCAACCGTTGCTTTGCAGCATTAGGGCTTAGTTCTCTCAGGGTTACTAAAGCCTAGTAGTAGAGAAACAATTTGTGAAGAACAGACGAAGTATCTGAAATATATTTATACTCTAGATGGTTCAGCTACAAGATGATGCTTGCAGCTTCCTAGCTCCCTGAATGACTGTGTGGTGTGATGTAGGCCCCCTTCTCCTTTCCCACACCTACATCAGAAACATATAGTGATTAATAAATAGGTCACTGTTGAGAGTTTGGGATTAATTTGTTACCATAGTGCAAAAGTCTATCCTGAGTAAAGCAGTAACGTTAACATATTTGAAGTTTGTTCAAACATAAAACTATTGAAGGGTTTTTGACAGGATGAGTAACAGGATAAACTATACATTTTTCAAAGATCAGTCTGCAGAGTTGAAACTGGATAGGAGGAGGGCAAGAGTCAATATAGACAGACCAACTTCTTAATAATTATTGAATTAATGTGTTCAGTCAACAAATAATTATTTAAAGACTCCTGTGTGATAGCCACTGTGCTAGGTGTTAGAGATACAAAGATGAACAGTATCATTATAGGTGGTGTTAAATGCTATGAAGAAAAGAGCCAGGGTGCTATGAAAGAGAAAAAGGAGGGTCTACCTATTTTATATAGTAGCATGATGACAGAAATAGTGTGCAAGCCACATATATAATTTTTTAAAAAGCATTTTGGTTGCTGTAGGCAGAATGAAAAGGCTGTAGTGAGGCAAGACTGACCACTGAGCCCATCAAGATTAAGTAATCCAGGCATGCACACTAGAAGAGAATGGGTCAAGTTATCAGGCACACCCTGACCTCTGCAGTTTGGAGAGCTGAGTCAAAGACTCGAGCCAGTGAGAAGCCCTTAATCAGTGGAGAATGGTCCTGGGAGCCCTGTGCAAATATACCTAGGGGAAAAGGGAGCGGGTGATAAACTTGATCTGAGCTGGGTATACACAACTGTCAAAACTCATTGAACTGACACCTAAGGATCGTGAATTTTATTGTGTACACTTTATACCTCCATAAGTTAAAATAATTACATTCAAATGATTTGTCTTAACCAATAGTACCTTCAGGTGAAGAACACGGTGTGAACATAATCATGTTCTACTGAAATTCCAATGGAAAAATTTCACTTGAGGAAGGCCCAAGTTTGCTAAAGAGATATCAATTATTCAGAGAGAAGATAGTAATGCATGAATCATATCATATCTGATTGTTTACATGTTCAATAGAGGTTTTGCAACTAAAACCTGTGTAATCCAGCCTTTGAATGATTGAAGTGTTCTTTTTCTTCAGACATCCAGATGGCTCCCACCTTTCACCCATCCCCATCCCTCTTCCACTGGAGTCATAGTTTCTTCCTCCTATCATCTCACTTTTGTTTTTTTTTTTTTTTTTTTTGCGGTACGCGGGCCTCTCACTGTTGTGGCCTCTCCCATTGCGGAGCACAGGCTCCAGACATGCAGGCTCAGCGGCCATGGCTCACAGGCCCAGCCGCTCCACGGCATGTGGGATCTTCCCGGACTGGGGCACGAACCCGTATCCCCTGCATCGGCAGGCGGACTCTCAACCACTGCACCACCAGGGAAGCCCCAATCTCACTTTTGAGATTTATTTTCCAGGGGAAAACATTTGTAGCAAAAAAAAAAAAAACAAAACCCTTCAATCAGAAAAATTCTCAGGGTTGGCCTCTGGGTTCAACCTGTTTCCCCACAATATTCACACATGCTAGGAATCAGAGTCAATCATGGCAGACCTATGAGAGAGGACTGAAGCACTGGGGTATACACTGAGCGATGAACTGAACATTAACAGCAGCACTGAATCCCAAGTTATGCAGAGAATCACTGGCTCCTACTAGCTACTACCCTATCTCTTTTTCCAGAGTGAAAGAGAATTTTATAGAGAATATTGAATATGGAGATTTTCTTAGTGTCCTCCACTGCTTCTCCCTTTTCCTCAACATTTTATGTACTGCTATCTCCTCAGATTTTCTTCCCATGCTACATAATCTTCTTGGGTGACCTTACTCACTCCAACAGCTTTAACTATTACAAGTAGGCTAAAGACTTCTACATCTTTATCCCTAACTCAGATGTATTTCCTCAGCATAAGACTCAAATATCTAGGGCTTCCCTGGTGGCGCAGTGGTTGATAGTCCGCCTGCCAATGCAGGAGACACAGGTTTGAGCCCTGGTCCAGGAAGATCCCACATGCCGTGGAGCAACTGAGCCCGTGTGCCACAACTACTGAGCCTGCGCTCTAGAGCCTACAATTCACAACTACTAAGCCCGTGTGCTGCAACCGCTGAAGCCCACGTGCCTAGAGCCTGTGCTCCGCAACAAGAGAAGCCACCGCAATGAGAAGCCCATGCACCGCAATGAAGAGTGGCCCCCACTCACCACAACTAGAGAAGGCCTGCATGCAGCAACAAAGACCCATACAGCCTAAATAAATAAAATACAAAAAAAAACCCACTCAAATATCTAAAAAGCTTAGTGGGCATCTGCACCTTTATATCCCACAAAAACATAAAACTCAACAGCTCTGTCATTGAACTCTTAATATCCTCTCCTAACTCTTGCCCCAGATCCGTTTTCCCTTTTGAATTATCTCTCTAATATATTAATGACAGTACCCAATCACCCAAGCTAGAAACCTAGAATTCATTCAACCTCAATTTTCATTTTTCCTTCTCACCATCCCCTAAAACCACTCCAATCATTTATTACATCACATCACTTATATGTTATAAGTATCTTTATCTTTGCCTTATACTCATTCTTAATATTACTGCCTCAGTTTAGGATATTAGCATCCTTCATCTATTGCAATCATCTCCAGAGGTATTCCTACAGTCCATTATCCACAGTACTATCTCAATGATCTGTCTAAATATTTGTTCACTAGTTTTTCTTTCTCATTATATTGTGAACTCTTCAAAGGGAGATACTATATTTATCTTTAAATCACTGGTACCTTGTGTAGTGTTTGGCACAGAATAGGCCAGATGGTTGGATGAATGAATTACAGAGGAATCCATCATCATTCCTGAAAAATTGTAGAGGTTCAATGGTGAATAAAACAGAACTGGACTCTATTCTTTCCTCACAGAGCCAAATCACCACTGTATTTGGTCAATTATCCTCGTGTCTCATCTTCGTGCCTTTTCTCCTACTCCTATTGTCACTGTACTTTGAACTTTTGATATATCACATTGCAATACTGTGTTTAAGTGAGCATTTATCTGAAGTGCATCTGCAAGTTCTGCAAGGGTAGCATGCCTTGTTCATCTCTGCATCCCTAGCACCTAGCCCAGTGATTGGCATATAACAGGTGATCAATGAATGTGGAAAGAATGAATGAAACAAGGTAGTTCAGCTGCAACCTTCCTGCGGCTGTGTAGGGCCATGCCCATTTCTTCTGCAGTCACCACTCCTATCTCCACAGATACACTGCAAACCTTGGGAGAGCTCTATCTCCAGAGCTTTGGGTAGAGTCTTATTCCTTTGACTTCATCTGGGCCTTTAGTAACTATCAATCCATGATTATTACATGCACAGCTGGTGGAATACCTTAGAGTTGAGCTTGGTATGGAGGCCTAATTTATACTGGCAATCTTTCTGAAATATTACAGTATATTCCCCACATCTAGCTGGCTGGATGAATGATAAATGTGGGGATATGGCTAACAGTAGCTCCAGACTGACCTGCTGAGAATATGCTTTGTCAAGCATACGTCACAAACAGGAACCTTCCAAGTAGAATCAAATTGGGTGTCATTTTTTTATTTAGCTAAATTAACAGCTTGACATCAACATTTTTCTCTCAGTAGGTAAATGTTTTTCTCTACTGATAAAAATCCCCTCTGTCTTTTCAGATGAAGACCACATAGTAGGCACTCAACGAACATTTTGATGATTTGATGAAATGTTCAGAAGGAGCCTCTACCACCACCTCCTCATTTGTTGTATAGTTTCTTCTCAGGAACGTGTAGGTGATAGAAGGGGCTAGCAAATGGATCTGCTTCTTCTATGAACTCCTTCTTACCACCTTTCTTTCTTCCTTCCCCATACACCCACATACCCCCAAAATCACAAACCACAAATACCACATTTTTGAATTCCTAATTTGGGAGCACAGCTAACAGATTGCAATTCAAGGGAAGGCCTTTGTAAGTTGGAGGAACTCCTGAATTTTAAAACAAGAGCTTCTTTTTAGAACTACCTATGTGCAAATGACAACGTGGAGAAATGGGTCAGCATCTGATTTCCAGGTTAAGGGAAAATCCAGTGTTTTCCACCAAACAGGGATTAGAAAACACCCCTAGCCAGAGAAGCAAAAGAGAGTTAAAGCTGCAATAATACAGAAGCCAATATAGGTTAGGCTGTGCCTGAGAAACTTGAATTGAAATTGAATTGTGGAATTCAATTTCCTAATTCCATGTAGGCACCAATTAAAACCATGCTACCATGCTGTTTCCAGGTGTCCTAACCAGAGTTGAACTTCCCTGAGAGCAACTGTACCTTTTATGAATAATTTGTGGAACCTTACCTGCACTTACTGCACTTTTCTGAGGGACTGGCGCGAAGGAACTTATGCCACCCTCGTTACTCAAGCTAATGGGAATTTGCTCAAGCCTGTTTTCCCAAGCCCCCCTAACCTATTCACTAGTTTATGTTTTGCCTTAAATGTTTCCCTTGATATTTTTTAAATTATCACATTATTTCTTATCTGATTGTATCATTGGCTACTTCTTAACACCAAAAGGCCAATGATACTTTGTCTTTATCAAAGACTTTTATAATTAAAACCTTACCTTCAGCCCAAGAGCAAAACAGAATCCCCAAGAGACAGAGTATCTTGACTGGAGATTTCGTTGGAAAAGCCAAGAGCATGGAGGCCATGATAGAGAAGTAGACTGAAAAGTAAGTTCCTTCCAGGCAATGGCCAAGATAAATAACTGAAAGTGTTTCTTGCTTGAGGATGTTACAATAAGAAATAAATACCCCTACTTCAAAACATACACAGAAGAAAGTCCCAGACAACATTCACTCCATTTTGCAATAAGAATTTAAGAAACACTGGTACATACCAAGCACTGAAAAGGGGGCTGTGAGTTACAGAAATAAATAAGACATTATCTTGCCCTCAAGAAGTTGGCAGACAAGTAGACTTCCCATGGTCCCTAAGGCTTTACATTACCTGGACTGCCTCTCCCAACTCATTTTGGACCAGTCTTGTCACTGTGCACCATGCACTCCCATCTTCTTTCTATTTATTCAACACACCAAGCTTGTTCTTTCCTTAGTGCCTTTGCATTTTCTCTTCCCTTTGCCTGGAATGCCGTTAGCTCCAATCTTTCCCTAGATGGCTCCTTTTCATGATCATCAGTTCAGAAAGACCCTCCCTGAGCCTCCTACCTAAAGTAATCCTCCCCTTATTCTTTTTCTCAGCATCATGTTTGTTTTCTTCAGAAAACTTATTACAACTGACAATTGTTTGTTTTATCCACTATAATGCAAATACCATGAGGGTAGGCACTGAGTCTTGTTCACCATAGAATCCCTAACAGTGCTATGCCTGGCATAAAATAGTTGCTCAAAAATATGTGTTGAATTAATGAATGAGATGATAAGGCACACATACAAGTAACCACTGTATACATTGCAGTATGGAACAAATATAATGGGACAGAGTTGTGGACATTTGCCTCTACAGGATCCATTTGCCCTTCTTCTGGCAATAGTCTTAATATTCCCCTTCTCAACTTCAGCTCACACTTAGCCTTAGAGGGTGGAACATGCGATGCGGGCTGAAGCCAAGCAGTGCCTCATATTCCCCTGACCACAGTTATTGATTCAGTGGTTGGCAAATCAGAGCAAATCTCAGGACTTACTGGGAATGCTGAGATGAAGATTACCCTTTTCTTCCTTTCCCAGGGCAGGTGAGACTAGAGCTAAACAGCCATCTTGTAATCACGGAAGCCCTGAATAGGGAGAACCAATTGTAAGTCATGAGCTTTGGGTTGGGATAATATTTGAACTAGACCTTGAAAACAGGCATGATTATATTTGTTACCCAGTGATTTTTTTTTTACGCTTCAAATTGGAAAGAACCTTAGAGACCTAGAAAGTGAGGTTCAGAGAAGTGAATTGGCTTACAGTCACATGGCAAGTTAATGGCAGAGCCACAACCAATATCCAGACCTACTATCTCCTGGCCCAGAACTCTTTCCACTTTTTAGCTAGGATTTTGGATCTGCACTTGGAGGCACAGATACACTATGCAAAATTTGGCATAAAATTTAAATATGCTCATAAAATAATAATCTGTTTATGTAGCTAGAGGAAAGGGTGTCAGTAAGAGATCAGGAAGGAAGTATCAGGTGGGGTCAGATTTTAGAAGGCACAGTGAAGCCATTCACAGTCTTTGAGTAAAAGAACATTATGATTTAGGTACCATAGAAGATGGGGACAATTGAGGCAAAGAGACCAGCTAAGTGGTTGTTATACTAGTCTAGGCTGCCACAGTATGGGACCAAATCAAAAAGTTCTGAGTTAAAAAAAAAAAAAGGAAAATAAGGGACAGATGTACATAGCTGACCTCAGAAATACTTGTATTACTGTCTAAAAGCAATTCCAATTATGTTCATTTCTGTGAATGGTGTCAGCAGCATAATAACCATTTACCATTAAATATGTATCAGATTAATTATGCTATAAATTTTATTTCACTTTAACCAATGAATATTGTTCATGTATGCTCAACTCAGCCTTCTGGATATGGTGCTCATTATGATGAAAAAGGGAAAGTGGAGAAACTCGGCCAGCCACTTGGCCTTTGACTTTATCATTTCTCACCCATTTCTGTTTGAGAGTAGCTTTTTCCAATCCCTGAAAGGGAGGTGAGCACCTTCCTTTGTCCTGGATAGAAATTTTGAGGTAAACCCCATCAGGAAAGGACAAGGCCACCCCATAAGCCAAGAGCCTGAGTAAAGCTGGCCACCTGCTTATTCTGTTGCAAGAACCAAAGTGGGCCACTTAGCTTCTCCACTGAGTACCCAGCCAAGATGTGCCCCAGGCCACTGTCTCTGGCTGCTCAGCTGGGGAGTCTGTCCATACCAATCCTGGTAGTTCTGCTTTGCACTATACTTAGCAACATGTTAGAGGCAAAACGTCTGTAGTATTAGAGAGGAGGAAACAAAAAGATTCCAGGGGAAAACTGGAACCCATTTGAGTAAGCAATCATCAGCTGAAGCTAAGCACTGCAGCTAATTATATGGGAATCTTTAGGTTGTAATAGCAACATGTTTATTCATGGCCCAACTTTTTTCTAGGTCAGATATTTCAAAGAACACACACACAATCATACATATACATTTTCTTGCTCTCCCTGAACAGGATGCCTACACTAGAAGATAAACCAGCATTTTAGAATGAAGAGGTGGGAGAGGAGCCAAGTGAAGAGGTGGGAAAGATGGACAGAATGAAATAAAAGTCAATGTAAGGGTGACCATATTCTGGACATGCCTAGGAGAGTCCCATTTCATGCCTGTTGTAGACTAATAACAGTTAATTATTTCACTTCCAAATTTATTTGATTTACAGAGTAAATTCTATGGTCATTCTATCAAGTCCATTACCTTAAAGAGAAATACCTTGCATTTTTATAGCTCATAACAATTTTCAGTACACTTTGTCATCCATTATCTCTATTAACATTTAAAACAATTTTATAAGGTGGGTACAATGGGTGTTTATGCCCTTTAAACAGATGACAAAACTGAAGCCAAAAGGGGTTATTTTTCCTGAGGCTAATAAATGGCAGAGCTGAGATTTCTGTTTTCCAATCTTGTGCTTTTTCCTAATTGTACTGCTTTCCTGTCCCCATTATACTTAAGACAAGTGTTCAACTCTAATGTCTAATGTCTAGTGTCAAATAATCAGCATAAAGTTAGCAGGACCAGCTATGTACAATCCTTAGCCCTTTGATTCCTGAGCTATACAAAGGTTCATACAAACCTGGGAAAAGTGCGAGAATCTTCTGTAGGTTAAAATGATGAGAAAGTGTAGGATTAGTAGAGTCATGCCTTATATCATGGTAGCTCCAAACATCGGCAGTCAAAGCTTGGATGACAAAGTTGGCATGGTGGCATGTTGAGTCCAAGTAGACTCTTGGTAAAATGTGAACTAAGAGAAGCTTGGATTCAGAACTGGCACCTTTCATACTAACCCCTCCTAAAGCCACTGCCTCTGGACCCCCTCTCTGCTCATGTTGCCCATTGTCCCCTGTTTGCCCAACTACCTCTGCAGCAAGTGGCAATTCACAATGTCCTCTTACTCAAGCTCAGATCTCCAATGAGAGGAAGTTAAAACCATGTAGCAGCTGAAAGATACCTGACTATCTAAGTTAGGTTACTCACTATGAGTGGAGAAATGGCGATTTGAGACTTCACCCTTCCAGTGATACTTGCATCTGGAGAGAAGGCATAGGGCCTTCCAGTATCCCTTTCAGATTCCAGCTATAAGCCAGCTCATCTGAGTGCTTGCTGGGTAGGAAACAGCAGCCTAGCACATTCTTCTGCAGCCCTGGCAATCAAACTTGCCAAAGAGGCAAGACAGGTAAAGATGAGATCACAGTAGTATTGTCTGAAGGTGGTTTCTGCCACTCACCACTCTGGCCAGTCCCAAAATGTCTTATTCTTCTTACAAGGACCTTATGACTTGGTACAGTATGTATGAGATCAGAAAACAGTAATTGTCAGTTCTGTTTCAGGATCCACTAACTTCTGTTGCCATGGCCAAGGATTTACACCTGCTATGTATTCATTCATTCAACAAATATTAAGTGCCTACAATACATCAGGTCATGTGGGAGGTGCCACTGATGCAGCAATGAATAAAACATGGTTCCTGCTGTAGATAAGCACAGTCTAATGGGGAAATCAAACAGGTAAATAAATAATTACAATACAGTATAATTAGTGTTATTCATTCATTTGTTCACTCATTTGTTCAACAAACATTTATTGAGCCAAACTCTGTGCTAGGTACTGGGGATATAATGGTAAGCAAGAAAGATAAGAGGCATCTTCCATATCTGTGTGTCTCCTCAACAGTTTACACCCAACACAGTGCCTCACACAAAGAGAGCTCTTGGCAAATAAATGAAATAATTTACTTAGAAATTTTTCCCAATTTTTTCCTAAATAGTGAAACCTTTTCTTCAAAGAAAATCTTGCATGAAAGCCTAATATATCAAATAAATGGAAGGGGGCAGGGAAAAAAGGTAGATACTAATTTCTAAAAAATAAAGTAAGGGAAAGGAATTTTCTGATTGAACTTAGAATGTGAACCCAGTAACTCTGCTCTAGTATTCTATTCACCCCCCCCCAATCTCTCCTACTTCTAAGGAGTCCATGAGACATCTTAGTAGTATGAGGATACCAAAGGATCAGTCTGTTTCTCACATCATAGTTCACAACCCAACAGTATCAATATTACCTGAATAATTTGTTAAATAGACTGATTCATGAGATTCATCCCAGACATACTGTATCAAACTCTTTGGGGTGGAGCCCAAGAACATCACCTTCCAGGTGGATTCTCATGAATACTTGAGTTTGAGAAACACTACCTAAGAAGATTTGTCCAGAAAAATGTGAATTCATTTTCTATTGCTGTATAACAAATTACTACAAACTGAACAGCTTAAAATAATATCCATTTATTAGCTCACACTTCTGTAGATCAGAAGTCCAGGCACAATGTGATTGGGTTCTCTGCTCAAGGTATCCCAAGGCCAAAATCAAGGTGTTAGCTAGGCTGCTTTCTCATGTGGAGCTCAGATTCCTCTTCCAAGTTTGTGTGATTGTACCAGAACTTGGTTCCTTATGGTTGTAGGACTGAGGTCCCCATTTCTTTGCTGGCTGTCAGCTGGAGTCTGTTCTTAACTACTACAGGCCACCCACATTCCTGGCCACATAACTTGCTCCAGCGGTAGAGAATCTCCATCAAGTTGAATTCCTCTTACACTTGAAATCACTTTTGCTAGGAAGAGCCCAGTCCCTTTTAAGGGGTCACCTGATTAGGTCAGGCTCACTGAGAATAATCTCTCTTTCTTAAAGATAACTGATTTGGGATTTTAATTGCATCAGCAAAATCACAGCAGCACCTAGGTTTGTGTTTGATGAATAATTGGGAAGTGTTTTATACCAGAGGATAAAAATCTTGAGAGCTATATTAGTTTGCTAGGGCTGCCATAACAAAATACCATAGATTGGGTGTCTTAAACAACATAAATTTATTTTCTCACAGTTCTGGAGGCTGTAAGTCCAAGATGAAGGTGTTAATAGGTTTGGTTTCCTCTGAGACCTGTCTCAGGCTTGCAGATGGCTGACCTCTTGGTTGCTCTTCATATAGAATTTAATCTGTGTGCACCCATCCCTGGTGTCTCTTCCTCTTTTTAGAAGGACACCCAGTCATATTGGATTAGGGCCCCAACCTAATGTCCTGATTTTAACTTAATTACCACTGTAAAGAACTTATCCCCAAATACTGTTACATTCTGAGGTAGTAGACATTGGAACTTCAACATATGAATTTGGGGAACACAATTTAGCCCATAACAGGAGCCATCTCAGAATTGTGTCCACCATACAAGGCATCTGCATCACCTTTTTGAAACACACAGGTACTCTCAGTTTTGCATTGAGAGTAGCCAAAACAACATAACCAAAAACAACCAGCCCAAAACAACATAACCTACAGGGGGTCTCTGAGGCCTCATATTTGTCAGAATACTGAATTCCAATCATAAAACAACTACTTCCAGGCAGTAAGATTAGTGGTCATGCCGTAACAGGGGGCTTGGAGAAAAAGGAGTAAAAAATGACATCCTAGGTTATTAAGCAAGGGTGAGCTTAGTATTAACTGTGAATAGCAACCAGCATTTCTGCACTGTGGTTTCTTTTTTTTTTTTTTAAAAAGGACTATTTATTTATTTATGGCTGCGTTGGGTCTTCATTGCTGTGCACGGGCTTTCTCTAGTTGCGGCAAGCAGGGGCCACTCTTCGTTGCTGTGCACGGGCTTCTCATTGCAGTGGCTTCTTTTGTTGTGGAGCACGGGCTCTAGGCACGTGGGCTTCAGTAGTTGTGGCTCATGGGCTCTAGAGCACAGGCTCAGTAGTTGTGGTGCACGGGCCTAGTTCCTCCGTGGCATGTGGGATATTCCTGGACCAGGGCTCGAACCCGTGTCCCCAGCATTGGCAGACGGATTCTTAACCACTGCGCCACCAGGGAAGTCCCTGCACTGTGGTTTTGACATTGAGAAAAATGTTTAGGAGCCCTTTCTCTACAGTCATGATTTTCAACATGGTCCCTCCTCAGCAATGCCTACAGTCTCACCTCAAACCTACTGAATCAGAGCTTCAGGACCAAGGTCAGAATATCTGTATTATATTTTTGACATCTTCACTGGTGAATTTAATTATGTGCACCAATGACCCAGAAACTAATGTGCCTAGGGTACTATATTTGCTCAATAAATATATCTTGAATGGAAAACTCTAGATAATTTTCAGTAGTTTATTAGGTTGCATTTTATAGTCATGCGGAACTTTGGGTTCTACATGTAGACCCAAAGTCTGATGTACGTACGAGTGATGTTCATCTCCAGGATCTATTTCAATGCCAGAAGCAGTGATGTTTCGTTTTTGTTTCCTATTTAAGCTCTAGACAACTTGAGGTGCTATTGCTTCTGTCTTGACAAGTAGCATTTTACATATGAAGTGAAAAGATCCTAATTATTGATCCTACTGCTCTCTCATCCCTGAGGATGGTGGAGGACTGACTGAGACTTATGGCAGGCCTCTTGCTTAGAAACGATTCTGGTCAAGGCTTTCTTTGGGTCAGCCTTATTTACCTCACATGAAGAAACACCTTCTTCCCCAGCCAAGCAACATCTTTTTTTACTGGCTGATTGATCTGACTTGTTGTGACATGAAGCTCCTATGAGCTTCATAGAATCTTCCTCTGCATAGTTTTAAAGAATATTTTTTAAAGTGAGGTCTAAAAACCATGTGAATGAGAGAAAAGGCGATTACCTGATTTAGCATATGCATTTCAAACGGGATCATCTAACAGGAAAATATCGGTTCGTGTGAGAGGGGCAAGGATAAAAGAGAGGAGTGGGAGCCATGAGTACAGCTCACATCATATAAAAGGAAAGCCTGAAGGGCCATCAGGAGTGAGAGGGGCCAGAGCACGAGAGAGGTGGGGGCCATGAAAAGGTCTAGCAAAAAGTGACAGAGCTGTTGGAGTCCCAGAAAACCTACCCTTAATCTCTGCCATGCTGAAAGTGCAGTCTGAGGCCCTGCTGTTTCGGAAGCCCAGAGGAAGTGTATTAAAATGCACATTTCTCTGCGTCTGTTGAGATGATCATATGGTTTTTCTCCTTCAATTTGTTAATATGGTGTATCACGTTGATTGATTTGAGTATACTGAAGAATCCTTGCATTCCTGGAATAAACCCCACTTGATCAGAATGTATGATACATTTTATGTGCTGTTGGATTCTCCTTGCTAGTATTTTGTTGAGGATTTTTGCATCTATGTTCATCAGTCATATTGGCCTGTAGTTTTCTTTCTTTGTGACATCCTTGTCTGGTTTTGGTATCAAGGTGATGGTGGTCTCATAGAATGAGTTTGGGAGTGTTCCTCCCTCTGCTATATTTTGGAAGAGTTTGAGAAGGACAGGTGTTAGCTCTTCTCTAAATGTTTGATAGAATTCGCCTGTGAAGCCATCTGGTCCTGGGCTTTTGTTTGTTGGAAGATTTTTAATCACAGTTTCAATTTCAGTGCTTGTGATTGGTCTGTTCATATTTTCTATTTCTTCCTGATTCAGTCTTAGCAGGTTTTGCATTTCTAAGAAGTTGTCCATTTCTTCCAGGTTGTCCATTTTATTGGCATAGAGTTGCTTGTAGTAATCTCTCATGATCATTTGTATTTCTGCAGTGTCAGTTGTTACTTCTCTTTTTTCATTTCTAATTCTATTGATTTAAGTCTTCTCCCTTTTTTTCTTGATGAGTCTGGCTAATGGTTTATCAATTTTGTTTATCTTCTCAAAGAACCAGCTTTTAGTTTTATTGATCTTTGCTATCGTCTCCTTCAATTTTTTCATTAATTTCTGATCAGATTTTTATGATTTCTTTCCTTCTGCTAACTTTGGGGTTTTTTTGTTCTTCCTTCTCTACTTGCTTTAGGTGCAAGGTTAGGTTGTTTATTCGAGATGTTTCCTGTTTCTTAAGGTAGGATTGTATTGCTATAAACTTCCCTCTTAGAACTGCTTTTGCTGCATCCCATAGGTTTTGGGTTGTTGCGTCTCCATTGTCATTTGTTTCTAGAAATTTTTTTATTTCCTCTTTGATTTCTTCAGTGATCACTTCGTTATTAAGTAGTGTATTGTTTAGCCTACATGTGTTTGTATTTTTTACAGATCTTTTCCTGTAATTGTTATCTAGTCTCATAGCATTGTGGTCAGAAAAGATATTTGACACGATTTCAATTTTCTTAAATTTACCAAGGCTTGACTTGTGACCCAAGATATGATCTATCCTGGAGAACGTTCCATGAGCACTCAAGAAAAATGTGTATTCTGTTGTTTTTGGATGGAATGTCCTATAAATATCAATTAAGTCCATCTTGTTTAATATATCATTTAAAGCTTGTGTTTCCTTATTTATTTTCATTTTGGATGATCTGTCCATTAGTGAAAGTGGGGTGTTAAAGTCCCCTACTATGAATGTGTTACTGTCAATTTCCCCTTTTACGGCTGTTAGTATTTGCCTTATGTATTGAGGTGCTCCTATGTCAGGTGCATAAATATTTACAATTGTTATATCTTCTTCTTGGATCAATCCCTTGATCATTATCATCTCAATAGATGCAGAGAAAGCTTTTGACAAAATTCAACACCCATTTATGATTAAACACCCTGCAGAAAGTAGTCATAGAGGGAACTTTCCTCAACATAATAAAGGCCATATATGACAAACCCACAGCCAACATCGTCCTAAATGGTGAAAAACTGAAAGCATTTCCACTAAGATCAAGAACAAGACAAGGTTGCCCACTCTCACCACTCTTATTCAACATACTTTTGGAAGTTTTATCCACAGCAATCAGAGAATAAAAGGAATCCAAATCAGAAAGGAAGAAGTAAAGCTGTCACTGTTTGCAGATGACATGATACTATACATAGAGAATCTAAACATGCTACCAGAAAACTACTAGAGCTAATCAATGAATTTGGTAAAGTAGCAGGATACAAAATTAATGCACAGAAATCTCTGGCATTCTTATACACTAATGATGAAAAATCTGAAAGTGAAATCAATAAAACACTCCCATTTACCATTGCAACAAAAAGAATAAAATATCTAGGAATAAACCTACCTAAGGAGACAAAAGACCTGTATGCAGAAAATTATAAGACACTGATGAAAGAAATTAAAGATGATACAAATAGATGGAGAGATATACCATGTTCTTGGATTGGAAGAATTAACATTGTGAAAATGACTCTACTACCCAAAGCAATCTACAGATTCAATGCAATCCCTATCAAACTACCAGTGGCATTTTTCACAGAACTAGAACAATAAATTTCACAATTTGTATGGAAACGCAAAAGACTCTGAATAGCCAAAGCAATCTTGAGAACGAAAAACGGAGCTGGAGGAATCAGGCTCCCTGTCTTCAGACTATACTACAAAGCTACCTTAATCAAGACACTATGGTACTGGCACAAAAACAGAAAGATAGATCAATGGAACAGGATCGAAAGCCCAGAGATAAACCCACGCACATATGGTCACCTTATCTTTGATAAAGGAGGCAGGAATGTACAGTGGAGAAAGGACAGCCTCTTCAATAACTGGTGCTGGGCAAACTGGACAGGTACATGTAAAAGTATGAGATTAGAACACTCCCTAACACCATACACAAAAGTAAGCTCAAAATGGATTAAAGACCTAATGTAAGGCCAGAAACTATCAAACTCTTAGAGGAAAACATAGGCAGGACACTCTATGACATAAATCACAGCAAGATCCTTTTTGACCCACCTCCTAGAGAAATCAAAATAAAACAAAAATAAACAAATGGGACCTAATGAAACTTAAAAGCTTTTGCACAGCAAAGGAAACCATAAACAAGACCAAAAGACAACCCTCAGAATGGGATAAAATATTTGCAAATGAAGCAACTGACAAAGGATTAATCTCCAAAATTTATAAGATGCTCATGCAGCTCAATAACAAAAAAACACACAACCCAATCCAAAAATGGGCAGAAGACCTAAATAGACATTTCTCCAAAGAAGATATACAGACTGCCAACAAACACATGAAAGAATGCTCAACATCACTAATCATTAGAGAAATGCAAATCAAAACTACAATGAGATATCATCTCACACCAGTCAGAATGGCCATCATCAATAAATCTAGAAACAATAAATGCTGGAGAGGGTGTGGAGAAAAGGGAACACTCTTGCACTGCTGGTGGGAATGTGAATTGATACAGCCGCTATGGAGAACAGTATGGAGGTTCCTTAAAAAACTACAAATAGAACTTCCATATGACTCAGCAATCCCACTACTGGGCACATACCCTGAGAAAACCATAATTCAAAAAGAGTCATATACCAAAATGTTCATTGCAGCTCTGTTTACAATAGCTAGGACATGGAAGCAGCCCAAGTGTCCATCGACAGATGAATGGATAAAGAAGATGTGGCACATATATACAATGGAATATTACTCAGCCATAAAAAGAAATGAAACTGAGCTATTTGTAATGAGGTGGATAGACCTAGAGTCTGTCATACAGAGTGAAGTAAGTCAGAAAGAGAAAGACAAATACCGTATGCTAACACATATATATGGAATTTAAGGAAAAAAAATGCATGAATAACCTAGGGGTAAGATGGGAATAAAGACACAGACCTACTAGAGACTGGACTTGAGGATATGGGGAGGGGGAAGGGTAAGCTGTGACAAAGTGAGAGAGTGGCATGGACATATATACACTACCAAACGTAAAATAGATAGCTAGTGGGAAGCAGCCGCATAGCACAGGGAGATCAGCTCGGTGCTTTGTGACCACCTAGAGGGGTGGGATAGGGAGGGTGGGAGGGAGGGAGACGCAAGAGGGAAGAGATATGGGAACATATGTATATGTATAACTGATTCACTTTGTTATAAAGTAGAAACTAACACACCATTGTAAAGCAATTATACTCCAATAAAGATGTAAAAAATGCACATTTCTAACTCGATTGTGTGGAGTGGTTATACAACTCTACACATTTACGAAAAATCCTTAAATTGAATGTATTAAACAGGTGAGTTTTATAGTATATAAATTATACCCCAATACATTTATTTAAATGCAGATTCCTGGGCATCACCTAAGACCTTCTGAACAAGAATCTGTTGGAGTGGAACCCAGCTATGTCTATTTTAACAACTTCCCTTGGTGATTTTGATGCCTGCTGAAGTTAGAGGTGCACCTGGTAACATAGGTGAATCATAAAATATTAGAGTTGAGTGGGAAAAGCAGCAGTGCGATTTAGAACAACACTTATGTAAATTACAAATCCGCACAGATTCTGCATGAACACATACAAACAAAAAAATATGCATTGGTTCTCTTGGAATTGTTGGCTGCAGTAAAGATAGGAGACAGAGAGAGGGAGATTGAGAGAGAGAGGCCAGGGAGCATGCCTTAGGGGAGAGGCTTTTGAACAGTTATCAGAATGTCAAGATTCTACCTGTAAACACATCAAGGAGAGAAAGAATCCCTTTAGTCACTTTCCCAGTGTGCCCATTCTAGTTTTCAAGTTTGTTGGTCTCACTGTTTAACAGTCTGCTCTTTCAACGCCGCGCAAGCCCGGCACTTCCTGATCTATCATGAGAACTTCCAAGCTTCAGCAACAAAACCACAGGGCAGAGAGTGTTTATGGCTGCCTACTAGAGTGACTCCCCACGGATAAATGAAGCACTCAGATCTCAGGTTCAATTGAGTCAATTCTCCACTGATTGCTTTTATGCCTCAAAAAAAAAAAAACCCCACATTTAAATACTTCCAATTATGAACTGTTTGCAGGAAAAAATCAGGACAATTAGTAACAGGAAGCATGTATAAAGAACATGCAATTAAATCTATTGGGTTATCATTTATGTCTAATCTTTCTGAGCATAAATCATTAATACAGACTGCAAGAAGTTATCCCTCTTCACCAGAGGTTGAGGACTTCATCAGGGATTTTCAAAGTGTGGTTCCCTGACCAGTTGCATCAGCATGACCTGGGAACTTGTAAGACATACAAATTCTTGGGCTCCATCCCAGAACTAGTGAATATAACCTCTGGGGGTGGGACCAGCTATTTTGGTTTTAACATGCCATCTGTGTACCTAGGGGGCACTGAACTACTGAACGTCTGCTCTACATTTAAGAAGGGAATCAGCTCAGCCATGCTACTGCCAGAAGAGATGAGCCAAGAAAGGGATGAAAACCTTTGACAGCGAGTCCCAGGAGTAAAATCCATGGGCTTTTTATAAAGACTGTACTCATGCCTCCCCTGCCAGGAACATCCGCAGTTCTCTATGTTACACGAAAATCTTCTCCAAAACTCCATGTCACAATACATTCCTGTCCCCTAATATCAAAGAATAACAATTAATTGGAAAGGGACAAGGACCTCTTTCAGCTTGCTAAATTTTCTAAAGATAGTTTTGCATATTTGTTCTATGTAAAGTTGTATAGAAGGACATTTGTAACTTCAAGGTGTTAAGAGCTAAGTAAAGCAGTCCATCTGAGGACTTTACTCATTCTCTCTCTCTCTCTCTCTCTCACTCATATACATTATTAGTAAATGGTAGTCTTTAAAACTTAGAGTCTGTTGTCTTTACTCCATGGTATTTTACACCAGGTCACAAGTTCAGTTACTTATATGGACAAGATGGGTAACATAAATGAGTAATATGGGTCTGACATCAGAAAACCTGCCACCCAGCCTCTGTGTCAGAGCACAAAAGGAAGCTCTGGGGACTGTGGCAAACTGGAGAACACACTGGGTGGGTGGGTGGGGTCAGCTGCTACCCAGATCTAGCTGATTTAGATAGATGTGGACAATTTTCATGTGGCATTCTTGAATTTTTAAATAAATGTTGGCCTCAATTACAACCAGCACATGATGAAAGCCAAACAAATTATATCAGCTCAGGGACTAACCAGTTTGGATTTCTGCTTTACCTCGCACCACCCAACCTTTACCAAGAAGGCTTGGGTGTCCACATGCTGTCTTCCTGCTCTCCAAGCCAGTGCAGGGGTCTTCAGGTAAGTTATGTAATCTACATGTGAAAACCACCCCACTGTCAACGGCCCAATAAGAGGTTTGGATTTAGAAAACCCAGATTATTTTGTGTCTTATTATGGATTCAAGAATTGTGGCCGAATTCCAGCTCTTAATGATTGATGCTTAGGGCAAAACAATTTTGTTATCTATTCTATTATTACTTATTATAGTGCTCATTGTAAGTACAAATAAGTACTTATTAAGTATTACTTATAACATCGTAATAATTCTCTGAGAGAGAAAGAGAGAGAGTGTGTGTTTGTTTAGAGTCCTCCACTATCCTCCCAACAAAGTTACCAGTTTGGAGTTAAAAATAGGGTTGTATAGTTTTGTGTTTTATTTGGCATATCTCTGATTACTAGTGGATTTTTTTCATAGGCGTTTTGATGATATACAACTCCTTTTGGGTGACTGGCCTATTTCTATCATTTACCTGCTTTTTCACTGGACACTTTTTTTCGCAGGAGCTCTTTATATGTCCTGCTTATAATCCCTTTGTATCCTATATATATAAAACATTTTTTCTCAGTTGATATTTTGCGCACACTATTATTTTTGTTGAGGTATTTATTTATATACCAAAAAAGTGGACAAATCCTAAGAAGAGTTTTGACAAATGTGTGCAGTCATGTGACCACCACCCTGATCAAGATAGAGGACATTTACAGCACACCAGAAGTTTCCCTTGTGCCCTTTCCCAAACAATACTGCCCCCAAGGTGGCTCTCATGTCTATCACCCTAAACTGAATTTAACATGTTCTTGAGTTTCATAGAAATGGAATCAGTGTATACTCTTCTGTGTGACTTCTTTCACTTAATATAATGTAACTGACATTCATCAATGTTTTGGGGTATATTGGCAGTTTGTTCTTAGAAAAAGGACTGTCTTGTATTCCATCTTATGAATAGACTACAATTTCATTATCTATTCTATTGTTCATGGATATTTGGGTTGTTTCCAGTTTGGGGCTCTTATGAATAAAATGGCTATGAACATTTGCTACAAGTCTTTGGGTAAACATATGTGCTCATTTATCTTGGATAAATACTGAAGACTGGAAATGCTGGGCCACAGGATAGGCACATGGGAATGAAAGTTTTCTTATTACAATGTCACTTAATTGTTTGAAGGTCTTCTGTATTACATGTAAAAATTTTCACAGTGTTCAACTAGTGGTTACTGGGGGGAACAGGGGGAGGGGCAATATAGGGGTGGGGGAGTGGGAGGAACAAACGACTAGGTGTAAGATAGCTTCAAGGATGTATTGTACAACACAGGGAATATGGCCAATATTTTGTAATAACTATAAATGGAAAGTAACCTTTAAAATTGTGTAAAAATTTTTTAAAAAACTAGAAAAAAAGTTTCACAGTGTTCTACCATCGACATTCCTTTTAATGATCAATCAGCTGATAAATTGACTAGTCCTTCAATTTTGTTGAAAGTAAATAATTTAAACCATCTGACTTGCAAAGGAATTTCTTTCCCAATTATTGGAAATCCCAATGGTTAAAGCTAGAACAATTTGAGGAACAAAATAAACAACAGTACAGTGTTATAGCTCATCGAATACAAGAAATATCCATGAGTCCACATTGATATAATACAGAATTGAATAAATAAATAAATAAGGTGAAGAAGGCATAGCTATTGCTTACAAAAGAATTCCACGTAATAAATGTAGAAGGAATATGGGAAATACAAAATCACCATTAGAACACCAAACTAACAACTGTAGCAGACAACATCCACCAATGGATGCTAAAAATAGTAGGTAAAAGTTTAAGGAGGACCTGGACATTTGCACAGTCTCAAAATATCGCTCCCAAGATATGCATTAATTACAAAGGGAACATCTAAAATTATTTCAAAGAAGTTAAAAATAAATTTAAAAATTGGAAATTGTGCATTTTAAGATTTGTCTTGTGGGCTACAGACATATAAACACATACACACATTATTTTGTATGCTGTATTTCAGTTTTCTAATCTAAATCTCCTAGAAGTGCCTTTAAAATTAATGGTAGACAGAGAGAAAGATACTTGATAATTTTATATATATATTAGTAATTTAATTTTATTGTTGAAAATTATTGCTTATAATTATTCACTTGACAGCATTAGAAAAACATATAAGCTGAGGAGAAAGATTTTTTTCCCTACTTAAATGAAACTGGTTTCCTAAAGTCTTGGGCATCACATTCTAGAAAGCATTTTAGAAACACTTCGTCCTACACTTGTACAGAGGTAGACATTCTGCTTTTATAAGGGCAATTTTAATCTATATGTAGAAATTAGCAGCACATGGAAGAGAAGCTATAGGACCATAAAGAAGTGAGAAGTCCACAACCTAATCAAACTTACAAGCTTTTGTACAGCAAACAAAACCATAAGCAAAATGAAGAGAAAATCTACGGACTGGGAGGACATATTTGCAAATGATGCGACTGACAAGGGCTTAATTTTCAAAATATACAAACAGCTCATACAACTCAACAACAAAAAAACAAACAACCCAATAGAAAAATGGGCAGAAGACCTAAATAGACATTTCTCCAAAGAAGACATACAGATGGCCAACAGGCACATGACTACAATGAGGTACCATCTCACACCAGTCAGAATGGCCATCATTAAAAAATCTACAAACAATAAATGCTGGAGAAAGTATGGAGAAAAGGGAACCCTCCTACATTGTTGGTGGGAATGTAAATTGGTGTAGGCACTATGGAAAACAGTATGGAGGTTCCCCAAAAAACTAAAACTAGAGTTGCCATATGATCCAGCAATCCCATTCCTGGATATATATCTGGACAAAACTATAATTCGAAAAGATACATGCACCCCTATGTTCATAGCAGCACTATTTACAATAGCCAAGATATGGAAACAATCTAAATGCCCATCGACAGATGAATGGATGAAGATGTGGTACATATATACAGTGTAATACTACTCAGCCATAAAAAAAGAATGAAATAATGCCATTTGCAGCAAAATGGATACACCTAGAGATTATTTTACTAAGTGAAGTAAGTCAGAAAGAGAAAGACAAATACCATATGATATCACTTATATGTGGAATCTAAAATATGACACAAATGAACTTACCTATGAAACAGAAACAGACTCACAGACAGAAAACAGGCTTGTGATTGCCAAGGGGGAGGGAGAGGAGGGGGAGGGATGGATTGGGGCTTTGGTACAAACTATTATATATAGAATGGATAAACAACAAAGTCTTACTGTATAGCACAGAGAATTATATTCAATATCCTGTAATAAACCATAATGGAAAAGAATATGAAAAACAATATATATATATGTGTATGTATGTATAACTGAATCACTTTGCTGTGTAGCAGAAATTAACACAACATTGTAAGTCAACTATACTTCAGTAAAATAAATTAAAAAAAAAGAAATGAGAGGTTGACAAAAGTTATTTCTTACCAGTGCTCTCCTTGCTTTTCTCTCTTAGGACTCTTAGGAATGTTGCTGTTGTTTTTAAGCAATAGTCAGAAGATGAGTTATATCACAGTAAGTCTCAGGATATATGTTCTGCCTTTCTTTCTTTTTTTTTTCATCTTTATTGGAGTATAATTGCTTTACAATGTTATGTTAGTTTCTACTGTACAACAAAGTGAATCATCTGTATGCATACATATATCCCCATATCCCCCATTCTTGAGCCTCCCTCCCACCCTCCCTATCCCACCCCTGTAGGTTGTCACAAAGCATTGAGCTAATCTCCCTGTACTATGCAGCAGCTTCCCACTAGCCATCACTTTTACATTTGGTAGTGTATATATGTCAATGCTACTCTCTCACTTCGTCTCAGCTTCCCATTCCCCCCTGCTGTGTCCTCAAGTCCATTCTCTATGTCTGCGTCTTTATTTCTGCCCTGCCACTAGGTTCACCAGTACTGTTTTTTTTTAGATTCCATATATATGCGTTAGCATATGGTATTTGTTTTTCTCTTTCTGAATTACTTCCCTCCGTATGACAGACTCTAGGTTCATCTACCTCATTACAAATAACTCAATTTCGTTCCTTTTTATGGCTGAGTAATATTCCATTGTATAGATGTGTTCTGCCTTTCTTTTGTGTAGCAGGAGAACAACTCTGAAAGGACAGGTGGGAAAGAAAAGCTTGGTAGGACACCTTAACTACAGGCACATTCTCAGGCAGATCAGTTTTAGGAATTATACATATTTCAGAAAGACATGACAATTTTTGCTTCAATGCTTCAATAACTTCAAATTGAAAATTAATTATAATGGTTATAATTGGTACAAATATTACTACTATTATATAAGTCATAGTAATAGCTTATATTACATAGCATTTTGGGGTTTTCAAGTTCTCTCATATATATTACCATTTCATGTCATTCTCTTTGGCCTTAGTTAACCTGTAAGCAGAGACTGAGGGAAAGGCTTGAGTGCAGGTGGTATATTAGAGAAGCAATTCGAAGGAGAGAGATGGGAAAGTGAAACAGGAAAGGAGAGAAAGACAATACGTTCTTGAGTTTGGTATCTCCATGGATAGTTGGGAAGCTGAGCAAACTAAAAGAGTGTGTCTTAGAACTACCAGCCCAGGCGAAAATGAGGAAAGCATTTATCCATAAACTCTGGCTCCCATTGGTCAAGGGTAGTCCCAAGAACATTCATTTCCACAGAGTAGGGAGCAATAGACAGGAGCAGTGGGTCTAATGTGAAGCAGTGTCAGATTGGAAGTCTTTGAGGAAATAAACAATGCAGGAGTGGCTGGGGTAGGAGGTAAGGTCAAGATGGTTTGAAACTACACGAGAAGTGTCCTATACATGTCCTTATAGAAACACTATAAGATAGGGCAGGCATTATTAATCTCACTTTAAAAGTATCAACAACCTACTGTGCTATTACTAGTAAATGAATTGGACACTCTGTGACTCAGTTTCCATAGCTGGAAAAAAGCAGGGACTAAAACCTCTTACCCCTTCCATTATGAAAATAACTGGGAACAGCTGCAAAATGCTATGAGCTCCCAGAACACAGCTATGTAAATAAATTATTGTTATTGTGCTTTATAGTCAATTTGAAAACAAGATGAGTCTTTTGTCATTTTAAAATATTGAATTCTACATCCAGCAAAATTGAAAAATACAGAGGGGCCAATTTTAGCTCTCATTCTTTATGCATATCTCCCACTGACTTTAAAGGGAGTTTGGCTCCCTCTGTCTATACATAATTATACAAAGTAATCATAAAATTCCACATTTTAGTTCTTGTATAATGAGCCTCAAAAGTCAATAATGAACTACAAATATTCATAGAAAATATTCCTTTCTAATTTTAGGATTGATAATTCACTGCTGCTTCTATTTTGTGCATCAAGAACAACTAGTGGTATGATTACTTCTCAGAATTTATGCCCTCATTCAGGAGCTAAGTGACTCCTTTTTTATTGTATTGTATTCTTTGAAGGAAGCCATATTGAAGCCTTTCCTGGCTCCCTGGCCATCTGTGACTCCATGCTACATCAATACACCTCCACCTCAAAGTACAAGGAGGAGTTAGTCTATAGTGATCCACATGGATACAGGTGGCATGGAATTGTCAGGCTAGTAAACAACTGATGGCCCATGGTCTGGGCCCTGGGACATATAATTAGCTTGAATGATTGTATTTTTTTCCTGATTAACTGGCTGGGTTTTGGTATGGTCATGGACCTATGACCATAGCCCTCGGATTGTAACCCATGCAATCATGCCCAGGTAATCACAGTCACCTTCCTGCGATCCCAGGCCAAGGCAATGACATAGACAGAGAGAATCCTAGGACTGTATAATCTTGTGAGAGCTCACTTCTTCTTTTTCTTCTTCTTCTTCTTTCTCTTCTTCATTGCTGGTTTGTATTATGTGCTAGGTTCTGTTCTACTTTTTAACTCATTAGTCCTTACAATAACCTATGCAATAGTTGTGTTATCATATCCATTTTACAGATGAGAAAACTTATGCTTAGATAGGTTAAATAAATTGCCCAAAGTCACCCAGCTTGTCAGTGGCTGAGAGGGTATTTAAACCAAGATCTGCCTGATGTCAAAGCATTTATTTCTTCTAAGTAACATTCTGTCTGTGTTGAAAGTTCTGTGTCCTCTGGACACAAGTTATCAGGGCAGCTTTACACTATACTTGAATTTGTTATTTCAGTATTTTCTTATTGACCTAGTATAGATACAATTACTGTCCTGACCTCCACATCATTCACCCTGGCCATGATAATTTCTGACTCTGACCCTATCCTGAAAGATTGTGCTTAACCCCAATAGTCCTTGGCAGGAAGATCTAGAGCCCAGAACATTCAAAGTTTTAGTCTCTTCAGACCTTCATGATGCTTATATCCCAAAACCCTTCTCTACCCATTCATTTATTCAAAACATTTTTTACTGAGCTAGGCACTACATGGCCATTACCACTACATTAATGAAGCTTGCAG
Organism: Leucopleurus acutus; assembly: GCF_964270905.1. NCBI lineage: Eukaryota > Metazoa > Chordata > Mammalia > Artiodactyla > Delphinidae > Leucopleurus > Leucopleurus acutus. Next base: position 97,782,622 of record NC_139148.1, read on the forward strand.
CCTAATGGGAGAGACAGAAACACACACAAACAACACACACATGCACATACACTCACACATGTGATAAGTATGCTGAAGGAAACAAATAGGGGGCTATGCCAGAGAAAAATGGAGGTGGGTCTATTTTAGATTGTCAGGGAAGGTCACTCTGAGGTGGTCAACTGGAAAGATAGAAAGGGGCAAGCCATGTTAAGAGACAGAGAAAGAGCACAGCAGACACAGAGAAGAGAAATGGCAAAGGGCAAGAGGAAAGGGTTTGGCTAGTTCAACTAATAGAAAGGAGACCAGTGTGGAGTGAAGTGGGAGGCGGATTGAGATGGAGGAGTAGAAGGATATGGAGCTCATCTCCTCCCACAAACACATCAAAAATACATCTACATGTGGAACAATTCTCACAGAAAACCAACTGGGAGAAGATCTCCTATACAACCAATCTACAAGAAAGATCTCCACATAACCAGGTAGGACAGGAAAAAAACTCATCAGGACGGGACCAGCGCCCCTGGAAAGTATCTGTAAAGAGCAGAAAGTCCACACAGGCATACCCTCACCCTGGGGAGCTCCCTTGCCTCCTAGGAAATCCACTGGGACAGACAGAGGGGCTGGAGAAGCCTAGACTCTACTTCAGAGGAGTGTGCACATGCTGGCTTGCTAACAATCAGGACAGAGAGAGACCAGCACTGGCCACCACCTCCCCACACTTCCCAGTCCGAAGTGCACACTGGGTGGGGCTATAAATATGCAGAGCTGCTAAGCACTGAATATTGGACAGACAGGCCCTGGGAGAGGACTCATCTAGCTACATGGAGACAGCATGGAGGACCTGGGGTTTGGGCCAGCCAGAACCACGGAGCCCTTTTGTCAGTGTGTGCGTGGTGGGGGTGGGTCCGGGTGTGGAGTCCACTATCAACCAGCTCACAGCAGAGACAGGTCCAGCGGCAGTGGACTTTGGTGTGCACACAAGTGGGATCACAGAAACACACGTTTTAGGCAGACAGCCCTTGGGAAAGAATACGCAGTGGTTCATTTCCTGGCAGCAGCACTCTGGCTCTGCTCACACCACATGGCAGCTTGGAGCTGGATCTGGGGTGGACAGATTCTATGAGAGGTCTGCCCCAGAGACAGCCCAGATCCCAGGAAGCAGCATAAGCTCCTGCAGGCAGCACCCTGGCACCCAACACCAGCCCATTCCACACCATAGCCTAGCACTAAGTCTGGGATGAACATAATGGAGAAAGGGATACAACTTTGGGCTGCTTCTGGGCAGAACTGCGGACGCCTGTACAGGCGGTGAATAGGTTGGCTGTGCCCACACGGGACTCACTTGCTTCAGCAGTCACCTCCATTGGGGCAGGGCATGCACAAAAGGGCAATTGAGACTGATCAAAAGCAACCCTCAGGGCTTCTCATCCAATAACTGGGGAGGAGACCCTCTCCCTGACAGGGCCATGACAGCCATGGAGCAAAGAGGAGGCCCCGGCCAACATCCAGTGTAGGCTCTGGACACCACAACACCAATCACACTCCCTATCAAGGGGATAACAGCCAGCACACTCTGAGGAAAGACATGGCTGACATCCATACAAAAACCAGCCCTTGCACCAAAAATATTGGACTCACACACTCTACACAGGGACATTCCCACATAAAAATACCCCTTCAGGACCACAGTATATAACTGTTTCTCCTAAAGTCATAGAGATAGAGAGAGTTAAGTAATAAGAAAAAGCAGAGGAACTACTCCTAATTTAAAAAAACATGAGAAATTCCATGAAAGAACAAATAATGAAACAGACCTCACCAGTCTACTAGACCCCAAGTTCAAAACGGAGGTAATAAAAATGTGAAAGGAATTAAGAAGGATTCTCAATAGAAATGCAGATCCCTGTAACAAGGAACTAGAAACTATAAAGAACAACAAGTCAAAACTAGACAAATCAATAGCTGAAATAAAAACCAATCTAGAAGCAATGAATAGCAGACTAGATAACACAAAAGAACGAATAAGTGACCTGGAAGATAGAATAATGGAAATCACCCAATCAAAACAGCAGACAGAAAAACAAATGGAAAAAAAAAGAAAGCAACATACAAAATTTATGGGATAATATAAGGTGTGCCAACCTACACATAATAGGGGTTCCAGAAAGAAAAGAGAGAAAAGGGTATTAAAAATGTATTTGAAGAAATTATGGCTGAATATTTCACAAAACTAAGGAAGGAAACAAATATCCAGATACAGGAAGCACAAAGGGTCCCAAACAAGATGAACCCAAACAGACCCACACCAAGACATATCATAATTAAAATGGCAAAAGTTAAACAGAGGATTCTAAAGACAGCAAGAGAAAAGCAGAGTCAGTTACAAGGGAAATCCCCTAAGGCTATCAGCTGATTCCTCTACAGAAACTTTGCAGGCCAAAAGGGAGTGGCAAAATATATTCAAAGTCCTGAAAGGGAAAAACATGCAACCTAGGATATTCTACCCGGCAAGATCATCATTTAGAATACAAGGAGAAATGAAGAATTTCTCAGACAAGAAAAAACTAACAGAATTCAGCAATACTAAACCTACCCTAAAAGAAATATTAAAGGGTCTTCTATAAATAGAAAAGAAGCGACAACCTATAGAAAAGAGAAAATCACAATAGGAAAGGCAAATGTATAAAAGGACTGAAAATCACTTAAATAAGCCAGTACATAGAGTAAAAAAAAATTGTAAAAGCTATTATAACTACAATAAACAGTAAAAGCATGAAGATGTAAAATAGGCATCAAAATCATGAAATATGGGAGAGGGGAGTATAAAAATCTTTTTAATGTGTTCGAATTTAAATGAATACCAATTTAAAGGAAGTAGATATAGTCATGGGTCAACATACTTGAACCCCATGGTAACCAAAAATCAAAAACACACAATAGATTCACAAAAACCAAAAATAAAGGAACTCAATTTACTACAAAAGACTAAATGTTCTGGTCAAAATACATAGGTAGACTGGATTTTTAAAAAACCACGAACCTGCAGTATGCTGCCTACAAGAGATTCACTTCAGGATCAAAGACCCACACAGACTGAAAGTTAGGGTTTGGAAGAAGATATTTTATGCAAATGAAATGGCAAGTAAGCAGGGGTAGAAATAGTCATATCAGACAAAATAGACTTTAAAACAAAGTCTGTAAAGACAGGCAAATAAGGGTATTATATAATGATAAAGGGATCAATACAAGAAGAGGATGCTACACTTGTTAACATATGCACCCAACATAGGAGCACCTAAACATATAAAACAAATACTAATGGACATAAAGGGAGAAACTTACAGAAATACAAAAATAGTAGGAGGCTTTAACACCCCATTGACATCAACGGACAAATCTTCCAAACAGAAAATCAAGAAGGCAATGGAGGTCCTAAATGACACAATAGATCAGTGGGATTTAACTGACATCTACAGGACACTGCATCCAAAAAAATTTTAAAAAGTACACACTGGGTCACAAAACAAGCCTCAACAAATTTAAGAGGATAGAAGTTATTTCAAATACCTATTCTGACCACAATGGTATGAAACTAGAAATCAAACACAGAAATAAAAATGGGGAAAGAACAAATGGAGACTGAAAAACATCCTATTTAAAAAACCAATAGGAAAATGATGAAATTGAAGAAAAAAATCAGAAAATACCTCAAGCCAAATGACAATGAAAACACAACCTTACAAAATCTATTGGATGCATCAAAAGTAGTTCTAAGAGGGAAGTTCACAGCAATACAGACCTTCCACAAAAAAACCCAAAAAACAGAAAAAACAAACAAAAGAAACCTGAAATAAACAATCTAACCTACTACCTAAAGGAGTTTGAAAAAAACAAAACCCAAACTCAGCAGAAGGAAGGAAATAATAAAGATCATAGAGGAAATAAATAAAATGGAAATTTAAAAAAAACAATAGAAAAGATCAATGAAACCAAGATCTGTTTTTTTGAAAAAATAAACAAAATTGAAAAGCCTCTAGCCAGGTTCATGAAGAAGAAAAGAGAGAGGGCCAAAATAAACAAAATAAGAAATGAAAGAGGAGAAATAACAACTGTTACCACAGAAATACAAAAATTCATAAAAGAATACTGTGTACAGTTATATGCCAACAAATTGGACAACTCAGAAGAAATGGACAAGTTTCTAGAAACATACAGCCTGCCAAAATTGAGCTGAAAAGAAACAGATAATTTGAACAGACAGATCACCAAAAGTGAAATAGAATCTGTTAAAAAAAAAAAAAAGACTCCCTGAAAACAAAAGTCCAGGACTAGAGAGATGTACTGGAGAATTCTACCCAACATACAAAGAAGAACTTATACCTATCCTTCTCAAAATATTCCAAAAGATTGAAGATGAGGAAACACTGCCAAGTTCATTCTATAAAGCCACCATCACCTTGATACCTAAACCAAATACACTCAAAAAAAGCAAATTACAGGACAATTATCTTTGATGAATATAGATGCAAAAACCCTCAACCAAATATTAGCAAACCAAATCCAACAATATATAAGAAGGATCATACACCATGGTCAAGTTGGATCAATTCCAGGGTCACAAGGATAGTTCAACATAATCAATTAATATGATACATCACATGAACAAAAGGAAAGACAAAAAAAAAAAAGAAACATGGTCATTTCAAAAGATGCAGAAGAAGCATTTGACAAAATTAAATATTCATTCATGATAAAGACTTTCACCAAAGTGGGTATAGAAGGAACATATCTCAACATAATAAAAGACATTTACAACAAACCCATAGCCCACATAATACTTGACAGTGAAAAGCTGAAAGCCTTCTCGCTGAATTCAGGAACAAGACAAGGATGCCCGCTCTCACCATTTCTTTTCAACATAGTATTGGAAGTCCTAGCCACAGCAATCAGAGAAGAAACAGAAAGGTATCCAAACTGGAAAGGGAGACGTTAAACTGTCACTATTTGCAGATGACTCTAGAGAACACTGAAGTCTCCACACAAAATTATTAGAACTAATAAATTAATTTAGCGATGTAGCAGGATACAAAATTAATATATAGAAATCTGTTGCATTTCTTTACACTAACAATGCAATATCAGAAAGTAAAAAAAAAGTGCCATTTCAAATTGAGTCAAAAACAAAACAAAACTCCCTAGGAATAAACTTAACCAAGGAAGTGAAAGACCTATATGCTGAAACCTATAAAACGTTGATAAAGAAAACTGAAGATGATTCAAAGAAATGGAAAGACATTTCATGCTCTTGGACTGAAAGAATTAATACTGTTAAAATGGCCATGCTACCCAAAGGAATCTACAGAGTTAATGTCATCCCTATCAAAATACCCATGATATTTTAATCAGAACTAGAACAAATAATCCTAAAATGTATATGGAAACAAAAAAATCCCCAGAATTTTCAAGACAATCCTGAGGAAGAAGAACAAAGTAGGAGGCATAACTCTTCCAGACTTCAGACTATACTACAAAGCTACAGTAATCAGAACAGCATGGTATTGGCACAAAAATAGACATATAGATCAATGGAACAGAATAGAGAGCCCAGAAATAAACTCACACACCTAAGGTCAAATAATCTATGACAAAGGAGGCAAGGATATACAATGGAGAAAAGACAGTCTCTTCAACAAGTAGTGTAGGGAAAGCTGCACAGCTACATGTAAATCAATGAAATTAGAACACTCCCTCACACCAAATACAAAAATAAACTCAAAATGGTTTTAAGACCTAAATATGGGCTTCCCTGGTGGCACAGTGGTTAAGAGTCCTCCTGTCAATGCAGGGGACGTGGGTTCAAGCTCTGGTCCGGGAGGATCCTGCATGCCACAGAGCAACTAAGCCTGTGCACCACAACTACTGAGGCTGCGTTCTAGAGTCCGTGAGCCACAACTACTGAGCCCGCGAACCACAACTACTGAAGCCCATGGCCCTAGAGCCTGTGCTCCGCAACAAGAGAAGCCACTGCAATGAGAAGCCCGTGCACCACAACGAAGCGTACCCCCCACTCACCACAACTAGAGAAAAGTCCTTGAGCAGCAATGAAGACACAACACAGCCAAATAAATAAATAAAAAGAAAAAAAAAGACCTAAATATAAGACATAACACTATAAAACCCCTAGAAGAAATAAATAAATAAATAAAATAAAAATAAAACCCCTAGAAGAGAACATAGGCAAAACATTCTTGTATGTAAATCATAGCAGTATTTTCTTACATCAGTCTCCCAAAGCAAAAGAAATTAAAGCAAAAATTAAAAAATGGGACCTAATCAAACTTATAAGCTTTTGCACAGCAAAGGAAACCATCAACAAAACAAAAAGACAACCTACAGAATGGGAGAAAATATTTGCAAACAATGTAACTGACAAGGGTTTAATATCCAAAATATACAAACAGCTCATACAACTCAATATCAAAAAAACAAACGACCCAATCAAAATATGTGCAGAAGACTGAAATAGACATTTCTCCGAAGAAGACATACAGGTGGCCAAAAGGCACATGAAAAGATGTTCAACTTTGCTAATTATCAGAGAAATGCAAATCAAAATCACAATGAAGTATCACTTCACACTGGTCAGAATGGCCATCATCAAAATGTCTACAGATAATAAATGCTGGAGAGGTTGTGGAAAAAGTGAAACATCCTACACTGTTGGTAGGAATGTAAATTGGTATAGTCACTAGGGAAAAAAAATCTAGAGGTTCCTTAAAAAAAACTAAAAATTGAGTTATCATAAGATTCAGCAATCTCACTCCTGAGCATATATCCAGAAAAGATGAAAAATCTAATTTGGTAAGATACACACACCCCAATTCTCATAGCAGCACTATTTACAATAGCCAAGACATGGAAACAACCCCAGTGCCCAACAACAGATGATTGGCTTATGAAGATATGGTATATATATATATATATATATATATATATATATATATATATATATATACACAATGGAATATTACTCAGCCAAAAAGATAATGAAATATTGCCATTTTCAGCAACATGGATGATCTAGAGATGATCATACTCAGTGAAGTCAGACAGAAAAAGACAAATATTATATGATATCAGTTACGTGTGGAATATAAAAAATAATACAAATGAATCTACATACAAAGCAGAAACAGACTCTGGACATAGAAGGGTAAAGGAACCAGGGAAAGGGATAAATTAGGGATATGAGAGTAACAGATACAAACTACTACACATAAAATAGATAAGCATCAAGGAATTACTGTACAGCAGAGCGAATTATACCCAATATCTTGTAATAACCTATAATGGAAAATAATCTGAAATATACATATATATGTATATATGTATTTGTGTATTATGAATGGAATCATTTTGCTGTATACCTGAAACTAACACAATATTGTAAATCAACTATACCTCAATTAAAAAAAAGAAAGGCTACCAGTCTACTTTGAGCTTATTAATCAAGAGAGCAAGAGAGACTGTTAGATCAGGCTATAGAAAGACATGGGGGCCAGATCTTGACCAGACTCTGTTGGAGGCCTTGAAAAAGTATTTTTGTTTACTTCTTATATTCATGGGAAGTCATTAGTTTTTAAGTGCCAGAGTGATATGATGTAATTCTTAGTATGTAAGATCATTTTGACTATTGTGTGGAAAATGAATTATATGAAGGAAAAAGTGGAGGCAGGGTGACCAATTAGTAGTTGCTTGCAGTTTTTCAGGTGAGAGTTGACGACAGCTTTGATTGGGGTGATAATCATGGAGGTGGTGAGAAATGGACAGATCCAACATGTATCTTGATGGTGGAATTTACAAGATTTGCTGACAGAATGGAAGCTGAAGAAAAGAGAGCAAATCAAGAATGACTCTCAGGTCTTGATCTGAACAACTGGAGGAATTGTGACACCATTTATCAAGATGGGGTATGCTGTGGGAGGAACAGATTTGGGGGAAAAATATCAAGAGTTCTGTTTTGGTCGTGTTCTACTTGAGGGTCCCATAAGACCTAAGTGGAGACATTGAATTGGCAATCAGGTAAATGAATCTGGAGTCCCAGGGAGAGATCAGGGCTGGATATGTACATTTAGGAGTCAGAATATAGATGGTAAATAAAACCATGGAGCTGGATGAGATCATTTAGGGAAAGAGTCTGTTAATTTTGTCTTTTGCCTGCTCCAGCCCCACACTGGAATGTAAGCTCCATGAGGGCAGGTATTTCTATTTACTGGCAATTCTTTAGTGCCTATATTTGTTCACTTATTAAAAGTTCATTGAATGTGTAGAATGAATGATTTTAAGTTTCTCATTAAATACCTCTCAATAGATGGCACTTGGGCCCACCCTAGCCTCCTATCATTTGTTTCTTATTTTTTTTAACTATATAAATTTCAGGTAACAACACTATAATTTGACATCTGTATACACTAATCTGTTTTGAGTTTGTTTTTGTTTTATTTTATTTGTTTATTTGTTTTGTTTTGTTTTAGATTCCACATATGTGTGAAATCATACAGTATTTGTGTTTCTTCATTTGACTTATTTCACTTAGCATAATACCTTCAAGGTCCATCCATGTTGTCAGAAATGGCAGGAATTGATTCTTTTTTATGACTGAGTAGTACTTCACTGTGTATTTATACTGCATCTTCTTTATCCATTCATCCATTGATGGACACTTAGATTGTTTCCATATCTTGGCTATTGTGAATAATGCTGCAATGAACATAGGGGTACATATCTTTTCGAATTAGTGTTTTTGTGTTCTTTGGGTAAATACTCAGAAGTAGAATAGCTGGGTCGTATGACAGTTCTAGTCTTACTTTTTTGAGGAATCTCCATACTGTTTTCCATAGTGGCTGCAGCAATTTACATTCCCACAAAAAGTGCACAGGGTTCCTTTTTCTCCACATCATTTCCAACATTTGTTATTTCTTGTCTTTTTGATAATAGCCATTCTGACAGGGGTGAGGTGATATCTCTTTGTGGTTTTGATTTGCATTTCCCTGATAATTGACAATGTTGAGCATCTTTTCATGTACCTGTTGGCCATCTGCATGTCTTCTTTGGGAAAATGTCTATTCAGGTCCTCTGCCCATTTTTTAATCAGGTAGTTTGATTTCTTTGTTGTTGAGTTGTATGAGTTCTTTATATATTTTGGACATTAACTCCTTATCAAATATATGATTTGCAAATATCTTCTCCCACTCAGTATGTTTCTTTATTCTTTCTTGTTTCTCTCATAAGGAGTCACATTCAGTCATGGTAATAACAGCCATCACATCTCCAAGTTTCAGGGAAAGTTACTGTCTGGTCACATCTGCCTCTCGTGATGTGTTCTTCTCTGTGAGTTTCCTTTGCATAGGCCTTGTGACTTTTTTACTTGCTACCACTCCCAATTCTTTGCCCTATTACCCAAACGTAGAGGGAACTTGAAAATTGAACTCCTCACGGGGCTATCTGAATCGAGGTCAGGTTGAGAATTGGCAAAGTCTGCCTGGAGAGGCAAAATAGGATAAATGCACTAATGCTTGATTTTATCACACTCCTCTAGGCAAATCCAGCTCACTGCTTGTGCATAGACTGGGCTGCTTAAGTTTATTATCTAGAACTTGTAACTCCAGTAAACATTCCCAGGATCCTTGTAATGCAATTGCACTGTATAATTTTCTTCAGATACTTTAAAAACAAATCCTCATTGCATGTCCAATCTGAGTGCCACCAAGCATGATGCGACATTAAGAATGCTTCAAAGCAGACTTATGTTGGTTCAAGACAGTACTCAGTGACAGTGCTGTTAGAAGCTGCCTTCCCTGGGCTATTTCTCTTCATAAGAAACTCACTGAAGAACCTAAAACAGTCAGATGGCTGGTTTTACTGTGGACTAAGAAAGTTATTTGCTTTAAAAATGGATAGCAGTTTAAGAGGCCATACAGCCTGCAGTGGAGTGCAAATAGTCATTTTCTAGATTGGTTGGTCCGACCCAACTCAACAGGGACTAAGTCACATTAAATAGAAAAAGGAAGAGAGACATGCCTCTGACCTGGGTTAATGCAATAACTTCTTATATGGACTTGTGGACTCTCATCTCTTCCATGTGTGTGTTCTCTAGGTCACTGTCAGATAAATTTCTTACTGGGCTATTCACATGAGTAAAAACCTCTAGTGGTTTCCTCACAGCCTACCAGCTCCTGAATTCCTCTGACAGCCTTTCAAGACCAGCATCATCTGACTCCACCTTGCTGCCTAGTAAAATCCTATCCCTCTCAACACCACCATCTCACACACACACACACACACACACACACACACACACACACACACACACACACACACACACACACACACACACACACACACACACCCCTCTTCTGTTTACATAGTCAGGCTGCTCCACTACCAGTCCCTTTCCTCCATCCTGGTGCCAATGCTATGCTCATTCCCACTTCTGTGACTTTGCTTACCCTGTAGCCTCAATCTGGAGCACTTTCTCCTTTTTGTGTCAACTGAAATCTTGCATTTCTTTTAAGACCTACGTTAAAGCCAACCTTTTCTGCGGAATCCAGCCCATTTTCCTTCCTCATGGTTCCCTGGTTCTCTCATATATCTTTCATGTATACATTTTATTGCCCACCTTAAACTCTGATCTACCCATAATAAAGCTTTCTACTCCTTTTAAATCTTCCAGCATGCATATGAGACTGGGCAAGCCACAGATACTTAATGAATCCTCACTGCCAGAATCTTAGCATTCTTGACTCTTTCCCATAGGAAATAGTGAAGGGAAGACAGAGGCATAGCTCTGCCCCCCTCCCCCAGCGCCAGTATAATTAGCATGGTTCTCCTTTTATCCATTCTGTATATTGAGTTTCAGAGTAAGATAATATTTGAAAAAAAAGGGTTCTGTCAATTTTTTAAGTATGAAAACCACCAATATAGACCATTCATTGAATGTGTCGAATGAATGCAAATGTGGCCAGCACTGTGCTAAGCATTCTTATGTGCAGTTAGGAAAGGGTTGGAGTTATTAATGAATTCTACACACCAAGGATTTGGAAATGTAGAGGCAATGGGGAAGGACTTTCTGGGAACTAGAGTAACTCATTACCTAGTGTTTGATGTACTGAGAAGGTGCAGGTGTTGGCTGTCCATCCCTGGACATCCCTGCTTAAGTTTATTATCTAGAACTTGTAACTCCAGTAAACATTCCCAGGATCCTTGTAATGCAATTGCACTGTATAATTTTCTTCAGATACTTTAAAAACAAATCCTATTTCTATTGTTTAATCTCGGAATCAAGCCAGACATATTGTGGTGCCGAGTTGGTTGTTTTATGTTTTAAGCACCCGGCTCCCCTGCGGGCACTGGCATTTTTGCGTCTGCTCACATAGCAGGCTGCCTCTTGACCCTCCAGGTCTACTGGGAAACTGAGTTGGCATCAGCAAACTGCTTTACCCATAATTCATTTCTGTAATACTGCACGCCAGGCACCTGAAGCAAAGTGTCCTGCTGCCACCACCACCAGGCAAAACTGAATCATGTGCAGACACCAACGCCCCAGGCTGCTGGCTAAGAATAAGATAAGCTCAAAATAACCTTCACTATCCCCAGCGGACCTTGTTGCCTGCCAGCCTCCTCTTTATCACTGCCTACGATTGGCTGAAGAGTCAGGTAGACAACTAGTTCCTGAGCCCTGAAATAACATTGACAACAGAGATAAATCTCCTGCCTGGGTTAGAGGTTCATCAAAGCTGAAGGAAAAGATGTTCAATCATTCTGGCACTTTCTCAGCTGCACTCAGGATTTCTAGTATGGGCTTCAGATTTTGGACCTCCCCAGTTCAGACGGGTGGTGTGTGGATGTGAGTAGTGGAGGTTCGAACAGGGTGGGAGAGGTAATAGGCTTAGTGGCAGGGGAGAACCAGGAGGTCTGTGCCCATGAGCTCAGAGTTGCATTCTTGTACCCAGGTCCCTGGTCTCTGTGAATAGACCTATATTCAGGCTGTCTGAATGACAACTACAGCTAAGACATGCCTGGTTAGGGGGAAGCAAAGGTTGCTAAGGATGGGGGGCACCTCTCTGCCCATGAGAAGTCACACTACTCTATACCGCCTCCTTCAGATCTGGGGGTACCTTTTCTAAGAGTGAACGTAAAGCAGGAGGTGAAGGCTTTGGTGTTTCCTGAGTCCCACATATTGAACAATCTGACAGCTGAGAGCTCCCAGGGCCCTGACTCACCACTCTCATGGTTCCCCTCAACTTTCACCTCAGAAGAGGTATTTTCCTCTCTCGTAGCAGCTAATGGTGGTACCATAGGATGGATTAAGGACTTGACTCTACCCAGCTAAAAGGAAGCTGTTACTGGTTCTTCTAGGATTAGAAGACTTATCAATAACAAGAAGTAGGGATGTATGGGTAGGGATGTATGGGTAAGACAGCAGACCTTACCGACCTTAAATGACCTGTGATATCAAAACCAGGGATTCTCAATAGGAACAGGGAGCAAAGCAGTAGAGCATGAATATTATGAAAAATATGCCAAGGTTATTATGATCCTTACCTTTAACTTTATATCCATGCATTAGCAAGTTACTCTTATTAATTTCCTAATTCACTAAAGAGACAAAAATGGCCCAGATAAGTAACATGACCTACAAAAGGTCACCTAGCTAAGAGCCGTGCCAGAACCTGCCTGTATTCTCAAGTTCTTACGTACCTATCACTGTTGACCCACTTAAACCTTTGACCATGAGAATAAGTGACTTAGAGCAACCATCATCCAGCACTGAGAACCAGGGCTTGCAAGCAATCTTCCTTGACATGAGTATTAATCAGCTCAGGCTACCATAACAAAATACCACAGACTGGGTGGCTTAAACAATAGAAATTTATTTTCTCACAGTTATGGAGGTTAGAAGTCCAAGATTAAGGTGTCAGCAGGATTGATTTCTCCTGAGGCCCCTTTCCTTAGCTTGCAGATGACCACCTTTTTGCTCTGCTTACGTGGTCTATTCTTTTATGCACATGCCTCCTGGTGTCTCTTCCTTTTTTTTTGTAAGGACACTAGTCCTATTGGATTAGGGCCCTACCCCATGATCTCATTTATCCTTAATTACCTCTCTAAAGGCCCTATCTCCGGATAGAGTCACATTGGGAGTTAGGGCTTAAACATATGAATTTTGGGGGGACACAAGGTCAGTCCAAAACAACATGAAAACTCTGTGACAACTGGGTACAAAGAATATTTATCCCCACTCACCCTGCATCTATGCAACTGCATTTCAATCTTCCTTCCTAACCCCATGCCACAAAGAACCTTCCTCCACACCTCTATAACCATCACTGCTGCTTCCACAAGTCACATTCCTTCCACTCTTCTCCAGCCCCAAAACACACTGTCCCCAGTTCTTCTGTCTGGTCCTGGAGCTATGTCTTCTCATGTATTTTTCATATATGGGTTCTGTGCTCCCCAGAAACCCTATTAGCTCCTTAAGGGCATAGCCTAAATGTCCTGTTTCTTTTGGAGCCCAGGTAGCAAATATCTGGGCACACAGAGGGCACATGTACTAGAACCACGTTATGCCCTGTTTAATGACATTACATGAAATGACAGTAAATGTCACAGCACTCCAGAAATGTTGACTAAGTGACTGCCGAGGGACAGGAACAGGGTCACCTCATCCTCTTTTCTGCTCCCTTTTTTAGTCTTTTCCAAACACCATGGAAAAGGTCTTGCTCTCTGCTTCTGTTAGACAGTTCTATTTTCTGCCCTTACACTCCAGGCAGTGAGAAACTCAAATAAGAATAAAGGGCATTTATCTCACTCTGAGAGGCTGAGGGTTTTTTCTTTTTTCTTTTTTTTTTTTTTTTTTTTTGCTGCTGCTGCAGCTCTGGGGCTCTTACCCTCCCAAACCAAACAGCTAAATAACAAAAAATGAAATTAGGAATAGGAAGCAGGGGAAGGGAAGGAAGGAGGAAGGAAGGGAAGGAAGGAGTAAGAAAGGGAAGGAATGGAGGTAGAAGGGAAAGCCAAGCCAACATTACAGCACCATGCTGCCCTGCCTGCTGAGAACAGGAAGGGAGCTACATTTTACAAAGCACCTGTAAATAGAGCCTTTGTCTGGACGAAGATCCTAATGAGAACTGAAAGAGGAGTGAGCCCTTTTCCATTCTCATGATCATGTTAAAAGTGTAACTTCATCATCTGACTTCTCATCAACCCAAGAATGAGGGCAGCAAGTGCCTAGTGGTTTATTTTTATCTCTGATATCACAGCCCAGATCCCAGAGGGAGCCCAGCCTGGCTTATTTAAGACAACACAATGTTGCTATTAAACTCGTGTGTGCCTGAGGGACCCTTCCTATCTGCTGTAGGGGAAGAGAGAACCAAAGCTGAACCTTGGCTGTCTGGCCCTTGTCTTCCAGCCAGTAGTTTAATAGTAGCACTGAACCAGAGAAGAGGCTCAGTGACACTCTGAGTCTGGTGAGCACATTGAGCAATTGCACCTGGTCCAGTGAGCTGATCTGTCACCAGTTAACAGGTCTGGAGTACTTACTGGACACGAGACTTTGCATTAGGGACAGTGGGCCTTTTCCACGGAGATGACATGATCTATGCCTTCAGGAGCTCCATGATCCTGGGACAAAATTAATTCATTAATATATTAGTTTTTATTGCTGCCTAACAAATTACCATTACTTTGTGGCTTAAAATAATACCCATTTATTAGTTCACAATTCTGCAGGTCAGAAGTGCAGCATGGTGTGACGGGAACCTCTGCTCAGGGTCTTACACGCTGTCAGCTGAGCTGTATTCTCAGCTGGAAGCCCCGGGCTCTCTTGCAGAGTTGAGTTCCTTGCAGTTGCAGGACTGAGGTCCCTGTCTCTGTGCTGACTGTCAACCAGGGGGCCACTCTCTGCTCCCAGAGGCCCCTTCCATATTCAAACTGGCAACAGCATTTCACATCCTTCTCAAGGATGTGAATATCTCTAACTTCCCCTTCTGCCTTTCCTTTCTGCCACCAGCTGAAAAATGTTTTTGCCTTTATGGGCTCATGTGAGTAGATGAGGCTCACTGGGCTAATCGCCCTAATTGAAGGTCAGCTGTGCCATATAATAATATAATCACAGGAGTGATATCTCATTATACTAGAAGCTCAAACTGGATGTATTTTTAGAATTCTTCCTACCACAAGTAATAAAAGGACACTTGTATATGTGTGTGCACCCACATACACTCTTTTCCCTTCCCTCGTCACCATTCACAGTTTTGCAGACCTGTGAGTCCATAAATCAATACATTTCCAGGATCTAGCAATAGTCAGAATTTTCCCCAACCTCTCCTTTCTTTTTGGTATGATTTTGGAAATAGATCCTACTGTTCCCATCACTTCAGATACTAGTGCAGTCCTTGACTTTAGACCACAAAAGGGTGAGTTTACAGTTATGGTAGAGCACTGCCTTGAGAGCAAATTCTCCCTCATGGTTGGTCAGAAGAATGGAAACTGTTTTGTTGTTGTTGGTTTTACAGAAGTGCTCAATGGTGTGTAGCAGTGGGTGGTGACCATTTACATTTCACAAGTTCCCTGAAACCCCAAATCTCTTTGAGCTGCTGATTTTGAAAGTACTTCCATTTATCTAAATGCTCATGATTTTTCTATTATTTAGAAATAAAATAGGTTTCTGGCTATTGTCACATTTGATAGTCTAAAATACAAATTCAAAGAGAAAACTGCACGAGTGAAGACGTGAAAGCAGGATATGTTAAAGTTATGGTGCAGCTGGGAATCAGGTTGAACAGAGGGCTACTGCCCATGCATTGCTGTGATTTCCAGAAGAAAAGGGACGTGCATTATTCTTCAGAACCCAACCCAATAGAAATATGATTATGTTTGAATGGTAGTATGCTAGCCCTGCAAATGATAATAGTCCTTGAAACTTAAGGTGTAAGAAGATTCTAGCCTAAAAGCAACCAGGGAAAGATCAATTACTGAGGATGGCCCTCATATATACCTTCAACCTATATCTGAGTTATTCTTTATACTTATGCATATATACCATGGATATTTACATGGATTCTTTTGAGCTTCCCAACTACCCTGTAAAAGGAATGGCTATGCAAAAAACGGGGGAAAAAAACCTCTTTCTAAATGTGCTAATTGAAAACAACCTTAGTCTGGCAAGAGTTTAGAGTTAGGAAAGGCAATTTTGTTGTTAATGAGTTAATGTTCTATACTACTGCTGACTCAGACCTAAAAGTATGGTGTGGAGATGTGCTCGTCCTGGCTGAGAGAGCAAAACTGTGAAAGAGCTTAGAGATCTGTGGGGAAGTATACTGTCAGAGAAAGGAAAGCTTGCATAACAATGAGATAGGTCCTTTTTCCTAGGTTGTATTCCAAAGAGTTTAGAGTTTGGTTCAGAATCCTAGAATGCTACTGAGTCAGAATTTTGTATAAATAATGAGAGCGTGTCTGACCTAGAAAAGAGAGATGAAGTGTATAAAGTTCAGCCAAAAATAGCTTTGCATTTGGGCGCAGGGAGCAAGGAAGCTGAGACAGAAATGTGGCATTAGACTGGGGGAAATAGAGACTTTACTCTTAAATGGCGCACACAAAAACTCACATGTTCCAGGACCCAGGGCAAAAGCAGTAATTGGATAGGAACCTGGGTCAGACCTACCTGCTGGTCTTGGAGGGTCTCCCGGAGAGGTAGAAGGCAACTGCAGCTCACCCTGGGAACGTAGACACTGGCGGCAAACATTTTCGGGAGCTCCTTCTACCACGGGGATACTGGTGCTCCTCCCTCTAGCTTATTAGCCCCAGGACCAAGCCCTACCCTGGCCCAACAGCCTGCAGGCACCAGTTCTGTGATGCCTCAGGCCAACTAACGAGCTGGGCAGGGACACATCCCCAACCAGCAGCAGACAAGCTACCTAGACCTCCTGAGCCCACAGCCGCCAACTCTGGACGTGGCCCTGCCCACCAGAGGGCCCAGGACCCAGCTCCACCCACCAGGCCAGAATCCCCTGGGCCCCGGCCCCGCCCTCCCGGAAGCTTGTTCTAGCCTCTGGACCAGCCTCACCCACTAGGGGGCAGACACCAGAAGCAAGAAAACCACAGTCCTACAGCCTGTGGACCCATCCTGCTTATCAGTAAGCCAGACCCTGCCCTTAGACCAGCTGGGCCCGGATACCTTTCATTTTGGCCAACTAGCAGGCCAACTAGCAGGCCAATACAAGCTTCGGGACACTCCAGACCCCATACCCAACTGTGTCAAGAAGTTCCCCCTCCCCACCACCAGTGATCTGACACCTAGTCTGGTTACCCCAGGCCCTGCAACCAGACTTAAGGACCCAATTCTGCCTGCCAGCAGTCCAGCACTAACCCCAGGACCTGGCTTCACCCACCAGCGGGTGGGCAACAGCCCCAGAGTCTTCTGAACACTGACTCTGCCCACTAGTAAGCCAGCACTAGCCTAGAGTTATTACTTTGGGAGTCATCAATATTTAAGTCAGTGGTTCTCAATCACAGCTGCACATAAAAATCACATAGTGACCTATAAAATTTATATATGTCCAGGCCTTACCCTAAACCAATTAAATTAGAACCTCTGAAAGTGGGCCTAGGCATTAGCAGTTTTAACTCTCCAGCTAATTCCAATTTGCAATCACCGTTCAGAACCACTGGCATAGATCAGCGCTTCTCAAACTTTAATGAATATGAATCACCTGGGGATTTTGCTAAAAGGCAGATTATGATTCAGTACACCTGGGGTAGGGCCCAATATTCTAAATCTCTAATGCACTCCCATGTTTTTGGACTATAGCTCACACTTTGAGTAGCAAGGGTATAGATAATATTTAAAGCCATGGAATTGCATGAACTCATCAAGGGAGTAGGTATAGACAGAGAAAATGCAAGAACAGTTATTGTTTTTCTTTGTCAACAGTTGGGACCAGGCAGATTATTAAATTTAACAAGGATTAATTAAGATTTTGTCAGACAGGGCTTCCCTGGTGGCGTAGTGGTTGAGAGTCCGCCTGCCGATGCAGGGGACGCGGGTTCGTGCCCCGGTCCAGGAAGATCCCACATGCCGCAGAGCAGCTGTGCCCGTGAGCCATGGTCGCTGTGCCTGCACGTCCGGAGGCTCTGCTCCACAAAGGGAGAGGCCACAACAGTGAGAGGCCCGCGTACCACAAAAAAAAAAAAAAAGGTTTTGTCAGACAAATATATTACAGGGTGAGCAGGGGGCAAAAGAGTGGTACATTTATTCAAGAGGTGATTACATTGATGAACTATGGACTTTGGATTGGGTAAGTAGGATGGGATCGAAGAGTTGATAGAGTGGGGATATTAAAAAACATGAGCTGAAAGAATAAGAAGTGTGGTCAGGAATGGGAGGCTGGAAATCTGGATTTTGGTGATGGTGCACTTATTGCCAATGTTAAAAGTGGGAGCAGCAGAGCTTGAATGGAAGAAAAATATCATCGGAGGTAAGGAAGTCAAAGAACTGAGAGTCCAAGAAGTTGGCAGAGTGGTTCATGTGGATGTTAAAGTTTCCAAAAGGATGACAGAAATAGGAATGAAAAACAAAAAGAAAATGAGCCAGGTGCTGAAGTCTTCAGTGAATGAGAGATGACAAGGGGGTCAGCAGATGATGTCAACAATGAAGATGGGATACTATGGTGTAGCAGCCCCCAGAGTCTGACTCAGTTGGACTGGGGTGGGACATAAGCATCAAACTTTAAAAAAAAATCTTCTCGGAGCAATCTAATGTGAACCAGGATTCAAAATTACCGTGTTAGAATAATCAGTGCGAAATGAAAGGTATTGGGCCACTGGATGGTACATGCCTTCTATAGATCCTGGGGTGTGCAAAGGTCAACAGCAGATAGGAGATGCTGTCTTAGAAAGTTTTGTAAACTCAGAGAAGTAACTTGCCCAAGGACACATAGCTTGGAAATGTCTGGGCTGGGATTCAAACTTTGATCTGTCTGACTCCAAAACCAAACCTGAACTGTTCTCACTTTACCATGTTGTATGGGGCGGGGAAGGGGGGGCAGTATTTTAGCTCGATATACGAACAGATATCTCGGAAAAAAATTGCCAAGTTTCCCCAAATGGGATTCTAATAGGCCACAGTGGAGGGAGGCAATGTATCTCTGGAATGATTACCATGTTTACCTCTTCATCTACCCCTCTTTATTCCCCTTGATCTTTCTACCAGCTTTGTTTCCTTTCTGTAGTTGCCACCACCTCTTCAGGAAGTAGAGGCACTACGTGAAAAGGAGGCAACATCATGGGCTGCCCTCATGGATGCCAGGTGGCCTTGATGCCCTCCTCTCCCAAGTACTGTTCTCTGGAGCCTCCTTTCTGGAGAGGGAGGAAGAACCAGGACACAGTGCTGCAGTCAAAACCAAGCATTTTGTCTCCCCCTACTTCTGCCTCCTGACATATCGGCAGCCCTGTATAATGAAAATCTAAATCATTTGTGTGCACACAGAACAACTGTTTATTTGCTGTTAGCTTTGAAGACTCAGTGGGGGTTCGATGCCTTTAGAGAAGACATCAGCACTGGGAGAGTCTAATCTCATAAGTAGACGAAATGAAAATTGAAGCTGAAAATACATCTCTCTATATCTGAAAGAGAGGCCAGTAATAAATATCCTTCAACTGCAGCCCCCCTCCAGATCAGAAAATGCTTTTAAACCAGGGACACAGAGCGGAGATGACTCCTTGTAAGGGTGCTGCCTTCTGTCTGCTAAGAAAGCTTTACTAGGTCTGGGTAGAGATTGATGGTGAGTTCTAGAAATAGCAGAACTTTCCCCTCAAGCCACAGAGTGTGTTGCTTGCCATCTTTTACAAAATGCATTCACTATTGGTTTTCTTGAAACTTCCATTTTTTTTTCTCACCGACAGACTGCCTTGGGACTAAATACAATCCTGAAGCTTCTCCACATTAGTATTTCTACCAAGAGTGAATGCCAGATTGAAGACAGTGTCCTTAGCACATTATGAAGGGGCCAGACCTCCCTCTTAGTCCAACTTGTTGGACAATTTATAAAGCCTCTGCTTGCCAGCAGCTTCTTCATCCCCTCATCCTCCTAGGGTTTCCCCTCATCCAACCTAAATCGCACATTACCACCGACTCTTGCAGAAGCTCAGAGGCCAGAGCCTGTCCATATTGGTTCAGGGCACACGTCCTTGCAAGGCGGGAACCCACTGCCTGGAAGTCATCAGCATGTGAAAATCAATGGCGGCAGCTACTGCTCTGGGAACAGGGATAATGAGAGGTGACATTAGGGAGAAGGCATCACTCAAGACAGACCTGGATGACTTGACACTTGCAGTATACCAAGGGCCACCCAAGGTGGAGAAATTGTAACCCTACAGACAGAGAGACATGCCAAATGGGTGAGTGCTGTCCACCTGACATTCTTTCCTGAAGGAATATCCTGCTAAATAGACTCTTAAGAAATAATCAGTTGGCTTTGTGCTAGCCTGGGTGAATAGCCTCCCACCTCTCACCCCTCTACACACAAGATCTAAGTGGTTCCAAGAGTCAGAAAGGACCCATGGTTAAGCACTCGATCTGTGTGCACAGGCGGGGAGCAGGCCAGCCAGCCTGGCATGGGACAGACCACCGTCTCTGAGATCCTCACTTTGCTCCTTCAGTCCTCCCCCGACCCATGGGCTCTCCTTCCTCTCTGCTTAACAGCAGCCAGAGGAGGCAGGCTTAGCTTCCAAGAGTCTGCTCTAGGCCACAGGGGGAAAAAAATAGGCTAGTCAGACATCTGTGCAAAAACAATGCTTGGCAGGAAAGAAACCAGACACAGGCAGGGAGGAATTTAAATTCAAATTGAACAAGGGGCTGGATCCCTCTTTGAATATAAGCCCCTGCAGGCCTGGTTTCTTCACAGGAAAAAAAAATCCCTTTTAAATCCTCTCCCCTTTCCCTGGAAGAGGAGAGGAAACATGCCAACTAATACCTTATACAAGGTGACAGTCATTTACAATGGTTCTTTAGAATTAACCCCTTCCTGCTCAGTCTCCTCTCTAGGGTATAACTACTTTACAGTGTGTTCAGGTATCTGGGCCATGGAGGGCAGCAAAGCATTGACTTCCCGGGAAGCAATGTGTAAGGGAATGGTAGCAACGGGAGCTGAGAAAACTCACTGAGCTGTTATTTTCCATTTGCCGCTCACACCCGCAAGGTCCATTCTCTGCCCTTCTACTCCATGTTCTGTGACAAAGGAGGCTGACCTCAATGGACTGTAGCAACAGCCTTTTTTGCCAGCTGGCATCTGGCTGGGTCTGGCTAATGGTGAGCATTGGGAGGAGATCAGAGAGCGGGAAGAGAGGGAGATAAAGATTTTGTGCTCCTGTCTGCCTCCTAGCTGTGTTACATTTGGGCAGAGTTCACACTGTGCTACCTAAAGACACAGCTCCTATCAGGCAGCCCTTCTTGCATGGCTACAGTTCTTGTTGGGTTCCAATAACACAGTTACTTCCCCTTGTCCCTTCAGTCTTTGGGGTGATAACAGCTCCCCGCCATGCATCGCCTCTGTATGCCTCACCATCACTGTAGATTCCCTGAATTTTACCCACACCACCATAAACAGCCCCTTCATTAAGCTCAGCTAGGAAAACTCCTTGAGTATACCATCTCTTTCCTGCCAATACCCTGACTTAAACGCTTATATCACTTTCACAAATCCTATCCTGCAGAATTCCAGAAGGTTCCCTACCCTGAGAAGAAAGATCACCTGATCCGATTGCCTTTTCGAAAGAGACTGATCTGCATTTCCTCAAACACCTGACATATTCTCCATACATTGAGCTCTCCTAAATTAAGGTTGCATTATTGTGCCTACACAATAAAAATGAAGTTTGAGCCAGTTCCATTTTTGTTTTACCTGTTCTTAGTCATCTCTCTTGGGGAGAGGGGATGCTGCAAACCTAATTACATTGCTTTCCTCCCAGTGAGATATGTTCAACTTGCTTTACCTTAAACACTTAATCCAGTTCCATGGGGAAGATAATACTTGACATGAATCCGATCATCTGTTCCTTACTATCTGTTATTCCTACGGTATTCCCCATCCCGGTGATAGCCCACATCTCAGAGCGATCATGCCAAAATTTTCACTTGTCCTCACCTACCATATCCATTAGACATCAAGTACCATGGGATCTACTTCCTAGATATCTTTTTGAAATTTTAATATGCTCTATTTAACCCAATATACCCAAAATATTATCATTTCAACATTTACTCAGTATAAAATTATTAATAAGATATTTTAATTCTGGTACGTAACAAAATATTCTAAATATCTTCTTTCAAATTCATCCATTTGCTCCAGCTCCACAGTCACTATCTTAATTCAGGACTTGATTTTCTTATACCTAGATTATTGAAATATCTAGAGTCTCTCCCTATTTTCTTCCATTCTCCTCACATTAGTCAAACTGATCTTTGAAAAACACAAATATGTTCACATCACTTCCCTTTCAATGGCCCTCCTTTAGGATAAAATCCAAACTCCTTACCCTAGTGTAGAAGATCCCATTGGTATTTCCCTTTTCAGCTTCAGCTTCTGCCTCCTCCCTTTTCACACCTCTGTTCATCATTCTTGTGATGGGGTCACGTTTTCTCATGTCTCCATGCCCTGCTTTCCACGTTCCCTTGTATGGTACACACTTAGCCTTTGCTGACTAACTCCCCCTATTCATCTCTCAGACTTATCTTAGGCATCATCTTTTCTAGAAATCTTTCCCATGAACCCCTTCACCCCAAGTTGGTTTAATAGCCCCTCTATGTGATCCTTTAGCCCCCAGTCCTTCACTTGGTAGCATGTAACACACTGTTTGGCAATATTTATCTACATGTCTGTCAACACCCAGTCACTTTTAGGGTGAGAAACTGTATCTTTTTTTCCCCCAGTGCTTAGCACAGAATGTGGCATACAGTAGGATATTCAAAAAGTGTGTCCTGAATGAGTGATTAAATGAATGAATGAGCTCATGAATGGAGTGTAGGCTTGAATTCACTTACCTGCATAAGGCCGATATATGGACCCTGACCCTTCTTGGGATGGCATATAACTAATGAGAACATTTTTTGCCATTTCTCTCCTTCCAGGTAGGGCTGTACCGGGCTGTACCGAAACCACTCTGGAGTGATTAAGAATAGAAAGAGATGAGCTGGCCTTTTGTGTCACAGGCCTTCCCTAGTCCCTAAAGCTATAGTTATGGAGCAACAGAGCTAGCCTGAATTAATTAGGGAGGAGTGGGGGAGACAAATTCTGTCCCTGAGAGACACCAAGTTCTTCTACACCATCCATCAGCCTTGAGCACAGATGGGATGGAGGCCAAGCCTAAAAATACATCAGCCTTAGGTGACATCAGGACTCTGTTCTTTTATGTCTAATTCACCCCAGATGGAAGGGAAAGCACTTGATGAATAGTCTTTGAAACAAGTGGAGAAATGTGTATCATGCTAGGAATGACTATAGGGGCAAAAGGCCACTGTGGATTTCCTTGTCAATAAAAATGAACTCTAATAGGAATTTCAGTAAGGAACCAGCAGAAATATCCTTGTCATCATCATTCTGAATTTGTGTTTATTGAGCACACAACAAATGCTAGTCTCTGCTCAGAACATTTGATGAACACCATTTCTGTATCTATAAGGGACTAGGGAATACTTGCCACTATTTTGATGCCAGTCACCCAGCCAGAACACAAAATGAACTTTTATGAATATTCTAAAGCATTATGAGGAAGGGGTCTTAGACTATATGCAAGCATCCTTGATTAGTGTTTTCCCCATTGGGAGTCACCCTCCCCATAAGCTTGCTCACAACCGGCAAGGAAGAAAAACAGGAAAAAAGAGGACGAGTCAAGGTATAGTCCTGAGAAAGTCACAAAAATTGGGGCAGTGGCACTCCATAGATGTTTGGAGATGGCAATAAGTATCAGGGGATGACCAAAGGAATGGAGTGGTAGGAACCATCCCTGTCCATCTCATGGCCCCTTCATGCACAAGTGTTTTTACCCAAACTTTAAGCTTTGGGGTAAGTGATAGGAGCTGTAGAGCTCTGAAGAGCTGCTTGACTGTGCAGTTACCTCTCAACTGAGGATCTTTCTTATCATTTTGTATGAAGGAGCACTTTGGGAGTTGGGGGCTAGTGGACACTCACCAGCTAGGTAAACATTAGAGAGAGTTATTGTTCTTTTTTTTGGCCACACCGTAGGATCTTAGTTCCCCGACCAGGCATTGAACCTGCGCCCCCTGCATTGGAAGCACAAAGTCTTAACCGCTGGACCGCCAGGGAAGTCTGAGAATTATTGTTCTTGATGAATTTTGTAAATAGCCACTGACCCACTGGTTTAAGGGAAACCGAAAATGAATGACTGGGGAGTTAAAAAGCATGCAAACACTGGGTTACACTACTGGCAAGTGGGTAGGAACTGGCCTCGTCTTAGTACCTCTTTTCAAGGCTCCCTTCCCTCCTCTTTCCCACCCTCTCCAATCTTCTGCTAAAGCTCAAGGTTTGAGGCAGTGGTCAAGCTCCATGGCATAAGAATTGGTGTTCCTCATGATGCTCTCCACCAACAAGACAGGCTTGGGGTGTCTTCCAGCAAAGCAAGAGAGCCAGGTGCAGATCAACATGGCCGCAGCTGCGCCACCTCCAGCACAGTAGTATGCCCAGCCAAGCCGACAGGTACCTGTGGAAACAGGGACAGAGACATGAGGGTTAGAGTGTCTTCTCATACATTCTCTTTGAGACGTTAGGGTTAAAGTGAGAGTAGGAAACAGTGAATGCGGGTGGGCTTACTCTTTCCTCCCTTGCTGATGGCTGGTATTAGCTTTAGCAAGAGGTTATAAAATTTTATTCTGTTACAGTAGGAACCTGGAGGTGATGTTGGTGGTGGCAGTGGTGGTGATGCTAATGACAGTGATGACAAGAACAACTTGATCAAGTGTCAAGAACTGTGCTAAGCTCTTTAGACATATATTTCATTGATCATTATAGTAACTATATGAGTTAGCTACTCTTATTATCCCTGTTTTATACAAGATGAGGCAACCAAGGCACAGGTTAAGTTAATTGTGAAAAATCACACAGAAAGTGGTAGGGTCGGGATGTAAACCCTGGCTCATCTTGACTCTGAAGCTCCACAGTTTTAACTACACTGATATATTACAGTTCATGGACTGTTTTCAAAGAACTATATCCTGTATCATCAGGAAATTTGCAGGCAAAATCAAATCCCTTGCTCCGTACCACGTGTCTCTATCCTAACCTAATTTTTCAACATCCAGGGAGGAAATATGCATGGGAATCAAGGCCAAGCTTCTAAGGGGTAGTTTCAGTTTGAAGGCTAATGGGAAAGGTCACCTGCTCAAAAATATCCACCCCACAACTTATCATTCATTCTACCAGAGGTAGATTCTTTCCTTTGAAGTGTTTGAGTTTTTTCAGAGATCCATCAGAAAAGGTCAATGCCCAAAGAAAGAAAGCTATTATATTACAAGGGATCAGAGTAATAAATAACTGCTAAAATCAAGTGCTTAAGCAAATAGGACTCCAGAAATTGGAGTAGATGTCCAGTGATACAAAATTGCAAAGGAATTCTGAGAAAAAAATGTGGGCAGTGACTTTCACCTACCTCACAGTCTTGCAGAAAGGGAATCCTGACTATAGTCAGTCAGGTGGGGATGTCAAGACTGATCTTCATGACAATTTACTTTTTTAAATTGAAGTATAGTTGATTTCCAAGATTATATTAGTTTCAGGTGTACAGCATAGTGACTCAGTATTTTTGCAGATTATACTCCATTAAAAGTTATTATAAGATAATGGCTATAATCCCCTGTGCTATAGAATATATCCTGTTGCTTCTCTATTTTATACACAGTAGTGTGTATCTCTTAATCCCATACCCCTGTCTTGTCTCTCCCCCCTTTCCTCTCCCCACTGGTAACGAAGTTGGTATTCCATATCTGTGAGTCTGTTTCTGTTTTGCATGTACGTCCACTTGTATTATTATTTTAGATTCCACATATAAGTGATACCATACAGTATTTGTCTTTCTCTGTCTGACAAACCACTAAGCATAATATTCTCTAGGTCCATCCATGTATCTTCAAATGGCATAATTTCATTCTTTTTTATGATGGAGTATAAATAGTGCTGCTATGAACATTGGGGTGCACGTATCTTTTTGAACTAGTGTTTTTGTTTTTTCCTGATATATACCCAGGAGTGGAATTGCTGGGTCATATAGTAGTTTTTTGAGGACTCTCCAAACTGTTTTCCATAGTGTCTACAGCAATTTATATTCCCACCAACAGAGTACAAGTGTTCCTTTTTCTCTGTATCCTCACTAACATTTGTTATTTGTAGACTTTTTGATGATAGCCATTCTGACAGGTGTGAGGTGATGTCTCATTGTTTGTTTGACTTGAATTTCTCTGATAATTAGCAATATTGAGCATATTTTCATGTGCCTGTTGGCCATCTGTATGTCTTCTTTGGGACAACGTCTATTCAGATCTTCTGTACAATTTTGACTAGGTTGTTCCTTTTTATGATATTAAGTTATATGAGCTATTTGTATATTTTGGATATTAACCACTTGCAGGCCATATCATTTGCAAATACTTTCCTCCATTTCATAGGTTGTCTTTTTATTTTGTTGATAGTTTCCTTTGCTGGGCAAAAGCTTTTAAATTTAATTAGGTCCCATTTGCTTAGTTTTGCTTTTATTTCTTTTGCCTTGGGAGATAGATACAAAAAAGACATTGCTACAATTTATGTCAAAGAGTGTTTTACCTATGTTCTCTCCTAGGAATTTTATGGTTTCAGGTCTTACATTTAGATCTTTATCCCATTTTGAGTTTATTTTTGTATATGGTATGAGGAAATCTTACTGTTTTACATGTAGCAGTCCAGTTTTCCCAGCACCAGTTTTTTTTTTTAACAGTTTACATCTCTTTATTCTCAAAACAAGATCACAAGACATTTGTTATAAGTTACTGGGTAGATTAGTTTTTTTTTTTAACATCTTTATTGGAGTATAATTGCTCTACAATGGTGTGTTAGTTTCTGCTTTATAACAAAGTGACCCAGTTATACATGTACATATATCCCCATATCTCCTCCCTCTTTCATCTCCCTCCCTCCTACCCTCCCTATCCCACCCTGCTAGGTGGTCACAAAGCACCAAGCTGATCTCCCTGTGCTATGTGGCTGCTTCCCACTAGCTATCTATTTTACATTTGGTAGTGTATGTATGTCACTCTCTCACTTTGTCCTAGCTTACCCTTCCCCCTCCCTGTATCCTCAACTCCATTCTCTAGTGGTATGTCACATGCCACTCTCTCACTTTGTCCCAGCTTACCCTTCCCCCTCCCTGTATCCTCAACTCCATTCTCTAGTAGGTCTGTGTCTTTATTCCCGTATTGCCCCTAGGTTCTTCATGACTGTCTTTTTTCTTAGATTCCATATATATGTGTTAGCATACGGTATTTGTTTTTCTCTTTCTGACTTACTTCACTCTGTATGACAGACTCTAGGTCCATCCACCTCACTACAAATGACTCAATTTCGTTTCTTTTTATGGCTGAGTAATATTCCATTGTATATATGTGCCACATCTTCTTTATCCACTCATCTGTTGATGGATACTTAGGTTGCTTCCATATCCTGGCTATTGTAAATAGAGGCCAGCACCACTTATTTAAGAGACTGTTGTATATTCTTGCCTCCTTTGTCATAAATTAATTGACCATAAGTGTGTGGGTTTATTTCTGGGCACTCTATTCTCTTCCATTAATCTATGTGTCTGTTTTTGTGCCAGTACCATGCTGTTTTGATTATTGTAGCTTTATAGTATAGCCTGAAATCTGGGAGGGTTATACCTCCAGGTTTGTTCTTTTTTTCTGAAGATTGCTTTGGCAATTTGGAGTCTTTTGTAGTTCCATATGAATTTTAGGTTTATGTGTTCTAGCTCGGTGAAAAATATCATGGATATTTTAATAGGGATTGCATTAAATCTGTAGATTTCTTTCTTTCTGTGGTATGGCCATTTTAGCAATATTAATTCTTCTAATTCAAGAGCATGAAATAGGTTTCCATTTCTTTGTTTCATCTTCTATTTCCTTCATCAATGTTTTATAGCTTTCAGAGTATAGGTCTTTAACCTCTTTGGTTAAGTCTATTCCTAAGTATTTTATTCTTTTTGATGCAATTTTAAAACTGATTTTTTTTACTTTCTTTTTCTGATAGTTCTTTAACAATGTATAGAAAAGCAACAGATTTCTGTATATTAATCTCATATCCTGCAACTTTATAGAATTCACTTATTAGTTCTAATTGTTTTCTGGTGGAGACTTTAGGGTTATCTCTACGTTGTATCATGTCATCTGTAAGTAGTGACAGTTTTACTTCTTCGTTCCAATTTGGATGCTTTTAATTTCTTTTTCTTGTCTGATTGCTGTGGCTAGGACTTCCAATACTATGTTAAATAGAAGTGACAAGAGTGGGCATCCTTGGCTTGTTCCTGAATTTAAAGGAAAGGATTTCAGCTTTTCACTGTTGAGTATGATGTTAGTTGTGGGTTTGCTGTAAATGATCTTTATTATACTGAGATACGTTTACTCTATACCCACTTTGATGAGAATTTTTATCATGAATGGATATTGAATTTTGTCAAACTTTTTTCTGCATCTTTTGAGGTGATCATGTGATATTTATCCTTTCTTTTATTAATTCATGTATCACATTGAATGATTTGTGAATATTGTAGCGTTCTTGCATCCCTGGAATAAATCCCACTTGATCACAGTGTATGATACTTTTTATATATTGTTGAATTTGGTTTGCTGATATTTTGCTGAGGATTTTTGCATCTATGTTCATAAAGATATTGGCCTATAATTTTCTTTTTTTTTTAGTATCTTTGTTTGCTTTTGGTATCAGGGTAATGGTGGCTTCATAGAACGAATCAGGGAGTGTTCCCTCCTCTTCAATTTTATGAATAGTTTGAGAAGGATAGGTATCATTTTTCTTTATATGTTTGATACAATAGAATTCCTATGTGAAGCCATCAAGTCCTGGACTTTTGTTTGCAGGGAGTTTTTAAATTACAAATTCAATTTGACTACTAGTGATCAGTCTGTTCAAATTATCTGTTTTTTCTTGATTCAATCTTGGCAGGTTGTATGTTTCTAGAAATTTTCTTTCTTCTAGGCTGTCTAATTTGTTGGCATATAACTATTCATAATATTCTCATTATTTTTTGTATCTCTGTGGTATCAGTTGTTATTTCTCCTCTTTCATTTTTTATTTTGTTTACCTGGGCCTTCTCTCTTTTATTCTTGGTGAACAAATTTTATCAGTTTTGTTTATCTTTTCAAAAAATAGATCTGGGTTTCATTGATCTTTTCTATTTTTTAATCTTTATTTAATTATTTCCTCTCTGATCTTTATTATTTCCTTCCTCTGCTGACTTTGGGCTTTTTTTGTTTGTTTGTTCTTTTTCTAATTCCTTTAGGTGGTAGGTTAGGTTGTTTAATTGAGATTTCTCTTTTTTCTTGAGGAAGGCCTTTGTTGCTATAAACTTCCCTCTTAGAACTGCTTTTGCTGCATCTCATAGATTTTGGAGTGTTGTGTTTCCACTTTCATTTGTCTCAAGGTATTTTCTGATTTACTCTTTGATTTCTTCATTGACCCTTTTTTTTTTTTTTTTTTTTTTTTTTTTTTTTTTTTGCTGAGCTATGTGGCATGCGGGATCTTAGTTCCCTGACCACGGATCGAACCTATGCCCCCTCCATTGGGAGTTCAGAGTCTTAACCACTGGACCACCAGGGAAGTCCCAACCCATTGTTTTTTAGTAGCATGTTGCTTCATCTCCATGTGTTTGGGCTGGAGATGGAGGGGCTAGAGCTGGAGCCAGTGTGAGGTGGGACTTCCCCTCTGCTCAGTGGCTGTCACCACCCTATCAAGGGTGAGATCTGGTCCCATGTTGCTGGAGCAGAAGCCCTGAAGTTTGAGCCCAAGCTGGCTCTGTTGCCTTTATGTGTGTCTTTTCCCCTCTCCCCAAACTAGGATCCTCACCCCAGAGATGGGGAGTCCTGAAGCAAAGGGGCCCTGTGCAGGCTCTCTGCTCAAGTCAGCCACAGATAGAGATCCAAGCTGTCTCCGATGTGCTGCCTGTACAGGCGCCTGCAATTGTTTCCTCTCTCTCCTCAGACACAGCCTCAGGTGCAAGTCCCCTTTGTCTCTCATAGCTGCCACCCATACCTTGTTGTGGAGCCACACCACAAGACAGGCAGGGCCCATGTGAACTGTCAGTGTATACTTGGGGGTGAGCTATAGTGGAATGGCCACCATCAGAGGTCTAGGCTGCTTCTGATGCACTGCTTGAGTAAGCGCCAATGGTAGCCACTGCTGTTCCAGCCACTGCTGTTCCACTGAGGTCCTGCCCTGAGACCTGATCACCTCTGTATCCCATGGTCAATTCTTCTCCTCGCTTGTGGCTGCCCCAGATCCAGTGCTACACTATGATGTGGAGTGGGTGGGGCTGGAGTGTTTGTTTAGCTTGGGCTGGGAAGCAGTGGGGCAGTTGTGGGAAACTTGGCAGCCACCAGAGCAGACCTCTCTCTGCCCTACTTAGGGGGCAAGCAAGCATGCATACACAAGCACATGCTCCTCAAGAACAGAGTCCAGGCTTCCCACTAGCCCTCCTGCTAGTCCCTTTGGTTTTCCAACCAGCCAAGGTGGCTTGTCTCCTATGCATAAGACCCCGGGACTGGGGCACACAATCTGTGTCTCTCACTGGTCAATCCTCAAGTTGGGTCTCCATCTTTGCATTCTCCCTTTTCCTCTGAGTCCCTTCCCAGGGACGTAGGTCCTGACCTGATCACTTTTCTTCCCTTCCTACCCGATTACATGTGTATCTTTTGTACAGACTTGGTTGTGCAGGAGTCCTTCTGCCAGTTTCCAGATGATTTTCAGCGAGAATTTTTCCCCATATAAATGCATTTTTGATGTTTGTATGGGGGGAGGTGAGCCTCATGTCCTCTCACTCCACCATCTTGATTGATCTCCCCTCATGACAATTTATTTTTCAATAACCAATTATTTCTCTTCACATGGTTCCCAGGGAACCTAATTTTCCTTCTTTTAATTGTCTGTTTGCCATGTTATATAAAGAGTCTAAGATGCCCCCAAGTCAGGCTGCTTTGCTTTTTCATTAGGGCCAGGCTAATTTATCCCAAATTTCCTACCTCAGAAATAATCTTTCTACCAGCAAGTCATCACTTATGCTGTCTCTCCTGACATAAACATCTTCTTTCCTCTTATTCACCGATTCATATCTTCCTCAGAATACTCTTCAGGACTCAGCACCTCCAGGAAGTCTTCCCTGACTAACCCCAGTGGGCTCGAGTCACCTCAACCAAGTAGCCCTCCAGAAATTCATCTATATACCCCTTATGTAGGTGTACTTGTTAGGCAAAATGTTGGAAGGAAGATTTTTATATCATGCAGTTTTCACCTACTCTTTACCCCCTTCCAGATTGTTGGCTCAACAGAGTGAATGTATTTGTTTCTTTCTTGATAACGCTCCCATGCTCTGTCAACACTGGGTGCTCAGTATGATTTAGCCTAACAATACTTCAAAGATAGAACCTAGGGGTAAAACAGGAATAAAGACACAGACCTACTAGAGAATGGACTTGAGGATATGGGGAGGGGGAAGGGTAAGCTGTGACAAAGCGAGAGAGAGGCACCGACATATATACACTACCAAACGTAAGGTAGATAGCTAGTGGGAAGCAGCCGCATAGCACAGGGAGATCAGCTTGGTGCTTTGTGACCGCCTGGAGGGGTGGGATAGGGAGGGTGGGAGGGAGGGAGATGTAAGCGGGAAGAGATATGGGAACATATGTATATGTATAACTGATTCATTTTGTTGTGAAGCAGAAACTAACACACCATTGTAAAGCAATTATACTCCAATAAAGATGTTTAAAAAAAAAAGATGGATACACTTGCATTTTTAACCCTTAACACCCAAACTTATGACTTAAATTTTGAATTAAAATTATAAAATCAGCTATTCTATTTGTTTCTGGAATGTGCTATAAGGCCTATGCACATTCTGTTCCCTTTGCCTAAAATGCTTAGTGCATGTACACATGTACACATACACTTCCCACCACTCTCTTTGCCTAGTGAATGTTCAACCATTCTTCAGAGCTCAACTCAATCATTAATTCCTTAGTGAAGCCTTGCTTGACATCCCTAAGTCAAATTCCATCAAAAGCCCTCATTAGTACAGTGTACCTTTCCTTCTGTACCTGAATGAATTAATGAATTCCTTATACTCTCCCATGGCAAGTGTCAAATCTTAGTTCTTTAGAGGAGATGGTACTTTACCAATAGACTTAGGCAGTCATATGATTTCCTGAAGTCCCATAGCCCCACCCAAACTCATGGTGAGAGCAACAACAGTAGCTATTGAAACAATGCAATCTTCAGAGAGAGGGGGTAAATCTGAAAGAGAAGCCTTCTTTTTTTTTTTTTTTTTTGAGAAGCCTTCTTAAAGAAAGGAATCCAACTATCTACAAAGTAACCTCAACATGAATAATAATAGTGGAACTCTGGGAAGAGTGAACTGAAAAATAAGATGTTGAAGCAAGCAGCCAATAGATCTGGATTTCCCCCCCCTCCAACCTTGTCATACCTCCTTTTAGACACTGACTCACTCACTC
This sequence comes from Leucopleurus acutus, assembly GCF_964270905.1. Classification (NCBI taxonomy): domain Eukaryota; kingdom Metazoa; phylum Chordata; class Mammalia; order Artiodactyla; family Delphinidae; genus Leucopleurus; species Leucopleurus acutus. The sequence goes on from NC_139148.1 coordinate 97,815,434, forward strand.
AGTAAAAGTAGGAGGTTTTATATAATGCTTTGTGTATCACAGAGTGAAAATTCTAGAGATGGGCAAACCTTCAACTTTTACAATCCTTGGAAGGAAGGCTACAGGCTGTATTGCACCCACTTCACAGACAAGAATGTGAGGCTCAATCAAAAGCCCTAGGAACCCTCTCAGAAGCAGAGGTTAGAGGCAGGGATCCAGACCAAGTATCTTTACTTTCAATCTGGTTCTCTGCCCTCTACTGTTTTCCTCATACTCCCAAAAGCCATTTTCCTCTTATAGGACACTTAACCTGTAAGCTCTAAAGAGGGAGCTCCTAAATCAATTTGCAATAGGCTCACCTGAGCTTCTCTCCTAGCCTCCTCCAACAAAATTCTGTGCTCACATAGCAGAGTAGACAGGCGCTAGCTCTTGGGGTGGGCCCACTGTTGGGAAGCTTCCTCCTCTCTGGCATGCTCCCAGTCTAGTCTAGAGAGGCATCAGAAGTCTCATTCTGTTTCTTCAGTTGCCTGTCAGTTCATCCCCCCATTGGAGTAGCAGGGCTTTTTCTATTAGGTACATGCACCCTGGGACAAGGGAAAGACTTGTTTCTGTAAATGAAAGGAATAAATGCATAGCATGCCATTACTCCAAAGCCCTAAGCAGGAAGAAAGCTGACACAGTGGGCAGCTCAAGAGTGAAGAGCTAGCTAGAAAGGCCTTAATAAACCTTATTGAAGTCAAGTCAGAACCAGGTATCACTGGGCTAGGAACCAACACCAAAGTGCCCCCTTTGCCACCCCAAGTGCAGAGTTTCCTCTCACAGAAATGCCTATTAGGCCACTGAACAGCATCTAAGGCCAAGGCTGCTGCCACACAGGAAACCAAAGAGAAACAGAGGAAATATATCTTCTATCCAGTCCCCTCCCTACAACCCTACCTGTTACCTGCTTGAGGGAACAGAGATGTTACATGACTAGCATTGCAAAAGGGGAAAAAAAGCAAACCTTTTAAGGAATACATTTCCAAGTTGAGAGCTGCTGTCATTACTCACCTACTCCACAGAAAGCTTGGACACTGGTCTGATGGCTTACAGAGGAACTCGTGTTTTCTATGGAAGGATGCAAATGTAGGGAGTAGTGGCAATGAACTACCACACTTTACCTCCAATCACCTTTTAGTGAAGTCCCATGGACCATCACCAATCCCTAACTTCTATTCCTTGAAGTATAGTTGATCCTTCTATCCATCTGACAAATATTTATCAAGTACCTACTATGTGCCATACATTTTGAATACACCATCTCATTTGATTCTCACAACAGCCATAATTATTTCCATTCAGAGCTGAGGAAACCGAATCTCAGAAAGGTAAATTACTTTACCAACTTACGAGTGTCAGAGTTGAGATTTGAATGCCAAGACTAAATCCATGGTCATCCGTTTCAACCATGCCAGGAGAGTGGAGTCAAGGATACAAATTACTATGGTCCAAGTTTTATGAGACAGTACGATACCTTCAACTAATCACTCCACCTTTCTTGGTCTCAATTTCCTTTTCTTAAAGTGAAGGGAATTTTACTGGAGAGATTTCTAAAAGCAACTTTTAATTCAAATTTTCCATTCTACTATGAATGTGATAAATGTTTTAAGAGACATCTGAGTAAAATAGTCCAGTAACATCCAGGGAAAGAATTATTTGTAGCTGAGAGGATTCAGGCTCAGATAGGACTTTATAGAGGAGATAGCATTTCAACCAGACTTTAATAGTGGGACGTGGGCATTCTGTGCAGGGGGAGAGGTTGGTGTGAGCAAAGTTATATAAGCGAGAAAGCAGATCACATGTTTCAGAAAAGAAGCTGTAGATGGCAAATAATAAGTTGAATCTAGACCAGGAAGGACCATGAAATCTGTCATCTTTCCCACAAGGAGTGGTGAACAATGGAAAGTTTCTGATCAGAGAATGATATGATACAGCAAGGCTTCTCAACCTTGGCACTATTGACATTTTAGGCCAAAAAATTCTTTGTTGTAATGGGAGGGGGGAGTGTTGTTTTGTGCATTGTAACACCCTGACCTCCACCTACTAGATGTCTGCAAATTACCCCTCCACCACTGAACTGTGGAAACCAAAAATATTGACAGACATTGCCAAACAGATGTCCCTGGGGGTGGAGGTGTGGGGTCAGGGTAGGGGGTGGATTGCTTTCCATTAAGAACCACTGAGTTGGACGTACAGTTTGGGAAGATTAACCTAAAAGCTCTGTGTAAAAGGGATTGGAGGTAGTTTTATGCTACAGGCAGGGACCGGTTAACCAGAGGCCAGGGATGCTGTTGACACATCCAACAATACACAAAGCAGCCTCCCACAACAAAAAATGATCTGGCCAAAAATGTTAATATTTTCAAGGTTTATCAACCATCATTTAGGCAAACACCACATGTTTACACTTTGAATTACCTCCAAAACGAATCTTAGTGACTGAAAGATTACCAGAGCAGAATGGATCCTTCTCCCTTAAGAACAGCTGTGCATGTTTCCTTACTGACCTGGGAAGCTGGCTGAAAGTGGGGCCTGGTCAGCCTTGAGCATTCTAGTGTGCTAGCCCAGGGAGGCTGGAGAAGGTCAAGGAGAGAGATCTCACAAGGTATTGAGAAGGACCTCCAAATTCCCTGGGAGTCAAGAGATATATGACATTTCTTTCTTTGAAGAAATCTCTTAACCCTACTGGATCTCAGCTCTCTTGCCCTTAAAATGAGAGAAAATAATTAAGTACCTGTGTAAAGATAGAGCAATAGGACCAGATGAGGTTTTGAGATCCTCTTCAGAAATAGCCAGGCTCACTGCTGCCTTGCCTTTTAGATAGAATGCACTGAATGCAATTCCATGCTAGAATTGTTCAAGGACCTGTGTCCCCAGAAAATACTTCAGTGAGCTGACATCACACCTGGGGATTGTGTCTACACACATGCATAGGTGTCTGTGAAGAGAAAGATTGGGTGGTAGGATAGGGGGAGAGAAAAGGTCCTAACTGCAGATTAGCTTTACGCAAAGCTTTTGGATAAGCCCTGAGATACGCCTGTTCCTTTTTGTGCTCTTCTGTATCATTTCTAACACCCTATCTGTGAGTCATTCTATTCCAGTGTTGAATTTGCTGTGACAAGATCCCTCATAAAAGTTATTAAATCATCACTCAGCAGTGGGCCTGACATTTAAATCAAGACACGTTGCTTTTATTCCAAGTTGCAAATCAAATTGGCTTGGAGTTTGACTCTATTTCCTTTGATTTAGCATTAAGTTATCTTATTATATCTCTGCTGTTTAGAGAACAAATTATCACTGTCTGCTACTTAAAATGACCCTCCCCCTAGAGCCCCAGTCCTATGCTCTTCAGGGACTTGGTGTCTGGCCAGCTGTCAATGGTTCATTAGTGGGAAGGGTTAGCCACAAGCCAATGCTTTTTGTGGGCTCCAACATTGGTGTGGGTGTCAGAGTTGGGAATTAGAGTAAGAATGAGTCTGACAGAGAATATTTCTCTGCAGGAGGCATGGTCATAGTTCTAGCTCAGAAGCCATACATGCCAGAGAAGTAATCCAAAGAAAAGAGTCCTCCTTGAAGGAAGAGGGGAAAGGCATAAAACGAGAGTGCGCCCATTTTGGAAGACAGTTTGACTGTTTCTTACGAAACTAAACATATTCATACCATATGATCCAGCAATCATGCTACTTGGTATTTACCCAAATGAGTTGAAAACTTATGCCCACACAAAAACCTGCACACAGATGTTTACATCATTGCCAAAACTTGGAAGCAACCAAGATGTCCTTCATTAGGTAAATGGATACATAAACAGTGGTACATCCAGACAATGGAATATTATTCAGTGCTGAAATGAGCTCTCAAGCCATGAAAAGACATGGGGGAACCTTAAATGCATATTACTAAGTGAAAGAAGCCATTCCCAAAAGACTACATACTGTACAACTCCAACTATATGACATTCCGGAAAAGGAAAAACTATGGAGAGAGTGAAAGGATCAGTGGTTGGAGCTATGTAGGGAGGAATGAATAGGCAGAGCACAGAGGATTGTTAGAGCAGTGAAAATACTCTGTATGATAAATACTGTAATGATGGACGCATGTCATTATACATTTGCCCAAACCTATAGAATGTGCAACACCAAGAATGAGCCATAATGTAAACTATTGACTTTGAATGATTATGATGTGTCAGTGTAGCTTCATCAGTTGTACCATTCTGGTGGGGGATGTCGATAATGTGAGAGATTGTGCATATGTGGGAGCAGGGGGCATATGGGAAATCTCTGTACTTTCCCCTCAATTTTGCTGTGAACCTTAAACTGTTTTATTAAAGTCTTAATTAAAAACAAGAGTGAGGTAAGTCTGTCTCTGGGGTTTCTCAAGTCTTACATTTTAGAGAATCATCTGATGGAATTCTAGGTTCCTGAAAGGTTGGAGGAGGAGACAGAGAAGCAGGGATATAGAAAGAATAATAACAACCACTAACACCTTGAAAACTGACTATGGCTAGGTGAAATGTAATGGAATTTTCAGATACATGAAGTTTTGATTTGATGCAAGAGTGGCCAAAATTCAAGTTCTGAGAGCTAATACTCCAGAAAAAGGCTTACTTGTGACTTGGGATCAGTGGTAAAAGCCAAAGATATTAGTGTGGTAGGGGAGAGGCTGATAGAAGCAAGCCTTAGGGTAGGGCAAGAAGGAATAAAGCTGTTTTAAGGAGGTAAACAGCTCAAGGGTGTAGAGAGAAGACTGAATTCCTATACAAAGATGAGATACAAATTCTAGGAACTCCTGGAGTCAGGATGTTGGGAGGTGGTTGAGGTAGAATGCAGAGAGTACCATATTAACATCTGTTTTTTTCATCTAAGATACTCCAATAATCAGGGAATTTGAGAGACACTACTCTAGCCTTAGAGAAGCAAGATAAGGGAAGGAGTGACTACATGGACAGAGGAGGACCTGCAGTGGGAACCAGCATATTGCCCTCGACCTCAGCACCCAGAGCAGAGGGACAGGATAGATACGAGATATGCCGGATGTCTGTCTGGGAGCCACCTGGGGGGCCTTCACAGCCTTCATCGTATCAAATCAGGCTGACTGCACTGGCCCTGAGGGCAAGATACTCAGCTACAGAGGGACACCCAAGGTTCCTTTGGAATTCTACAGAGTAGATCGAGAGGGGAAGGACTAGAGAGAGATCAAAGGAGAGAAAGAGACTAAAGGAGGGTCAATGCAGTAGGTGGAAGAGGATGAGAATAAAGGCAGGGGGAGTTTGTGGAGATAATATTAGAAGATTAGAACACTCGAGAACACGAGACACACTGAGGAGTGAAGAGATTAAAGAGATTGAGCTCTTCAACAGACCTCTTCCTAATGAGAGTCCTATTTTTTCCAAAGCAGACCCAGCTCAGAAAAACCAGGTGCTGCTCCCATTACTGTGGCACCATCTAAGCTTATGAAACCAGAGCTCCAACCCACCACCGCTTGCTGTTCGGTGTGCATGGTTGGTGCGGGGAGGGGGGGGCGTGGTGAGGAAGAGGGCAGGTTGCTATTTACTTATTCAACATATTTTTTGCCACAGGGACCTGAATTTAGTGCTAAGCAGACAGCAGGGTTTTGGAAGAGGCTGGTGGTCCCATCTGTTCCGAGAAATCCTGCTGACTTTAAGGTCTACATAGGTAGCAACACAAAAACATTTTCAATGTAGCCAAGCCAAGGCCAAGCTAAATGAGCAGAGAACTTTCTCTGCTGGATTCAGTACAGATGAATAATCGTTAATGATAAAGCAAAGCCAATGAATTCAAAGGTAATTGCCGAATACCCTTCCCTCCACACCCACCACAGACCCCAGTAAATAGATAGCCAAAGCCATGAGAATGGGCTCTCTTCTCACTCTCTAGGCTGGATATGAGTGTCAGGAAGAGCCCAGACTGGAGGCGCAGAACCTACTGAAGATTCCAGGAGCCTATCAGGCTCCCTTGCCAGAGAAGAAGGAAACAAACAAACCACAAACCAAACAAACAAACAAACAAACAAACTCCTCTGAAAACTTCAGTAGTTCAGGTAACCATATTATTGCTAGTAGCCACTATTTGGCTGGCTCAGTCAGGTCTGCTAGGGAGGCAGGACATTGTGAGTTGCCAACTCTGTCTTGGTCAAATCCAATGCTCTAAAGGGTAAGGGCAGACCAGGGCACTTGCTAGAAAGTCAGGGTAGCACTCACTCAGTAAAGTGTCAAATCCTCATGGTGACAGAGATGCCCTGATTTGATTGATTTTGTTCTCTCTCTTACACAAACTTCTGCTAAACAAATTGAATCCTTTTACTGAAATCTTCCTCACCACCACTGAGCATTTGTTTCTGACTTAACTTCATACTTTGCCAGCCTGCCTTTCCTACTTATATCATTTCTTGCATAACTAGCCTGAGGTTTAGCTACTCTGCTCATCTTTTTATTCCACTGGGGGTGAGGGGGAGGAATTATGTCTCAGGCCAATTTAAATTATGCTACTGGATCTTTTCCAAGATTGACTCCTACTTGCCCCTGAAAAAAACCTCCATGTCACTCTGTGTTGTCCTTCCTACTGCCCATCAACTACACTTGGAGCAGCTCCTCAGAAGATCTTTGGGAACTGCCATAGACTAAAAGTCCGCGTTCCCCCCAATTCATATGTTAAATGCTAACGCCCAGTGTGATAGTATTTGGAGGTGGAGGCTTTGGGAGGTGATTAGGTCATGAGGGCAGAGCCTTAATGAATGGGATTAGTTCCCTTATAAAAGAGACCTCAGACATCTCCCTTGCCCCCTTCTGCCGTGTGAAGACACAGAGAGAAGATGGCCCTGTATGAAATCAGGAAGCATTTCCTTACCAGACACATTGATCTCGGACTGCCCAGCATCCAGAACTGTGAGATAAACATTCTGTTGTTTATAAGCTACCCAGTCTTTGGTGTCTCTATAGGAACCCAAACAGACTAACACATACTCTCCCCGAAGAGACAGGTTTAAAAAAAATATCTAATCAAGTATTGGACCTCTCTGACTCAGCATGAGCTCTCTAGGATACTTGACCTCTAAAAAACTGGCCCCTCTTCTCTAACATCTGCTCAATAGACCTCTTCTTGCATCCATTTGAATTTTCTCAGCTAATTAAGTCTGCAACTGGAATAGAAATAGCCAATATTGGTCAAATGCATCTATGTGCCAGGCACTGGGTTAAGTACTTTAAACATGTTGTTCTCAGATATGTAAGATCAACAAACCAGATGAGTGAAAGGGCACCAGAGACAGACGTGGAACAACTAAACGGAGTATTGGTGTGACAAGTGTTATAGCATAGAGTGATATAAGGATACAGATGAGGGGCATCAAATCCAGTTTCAAGGGAGCAGGGAGTTTTCAAGAAAAAGTAAAAAGTTAGGTAGGTGAGGAAGGGGAAAAAGGTATTTCTAACAAGGGAAGAACACATGAAAGGTTGCAAAAGTTTGAAGGAACATGGTATTTTCAGGGTGACTGGGCAAAAGCAGCTTGAGTGGTGATGGAAATGATGGCCAGGGTCCCCATAGACCATGCTAAGAAGTCTGGACTTTATCCTGAAGGCAATGGGGAACCATTGCTAAAAAATGAGAATGACATCTGATTTGCCCTTTTGAAAAGCCACTTAGGCCACAGAGCAAGGCAGCAGTGTGCAGTAACTTGAGGAACAGAGAGAGAGAGTCAGGAACTGTTTTCTGTTATCCAGATAACTGATACTAAGGGAAAGAAGACAGATTATAGAGTTCTCATTGTATGCCTTTGCTAGCAGTATTTATTCCTTCTGATGACTGACATCATTATGGTTTGGGATTGACATTATTATGGTTGTATTGGTTAGATGTCCGTTGTTTTATATATATATACACATATATATATGTATGTATATGTATATATATATATCATGCCTCCTCAAATAAACTACAAGCTCCTTGAAGACTGTATTCTTGAATTCTATGAATTATGTACAGTTGTCCATTTAGCACCTTGTATATAGTAAGTGTCCAGAATATGCTTATTGAGTGACTGTTATCTATTTTTGACATACTATTCAAAAACTTACGAGTGTTAAAAGGCCAGACCTGGCAAGCTAACCTACCTCAGAACTCAGGAATGAATGCACCCTCATTCCAGCCATTGACTTTACCCCGTATCAGCAACGCCAGCATTGAACATCAGCTGTTTCTATCCATGCTCCATTGGTCAACAGATGTATTTAGACTATAGAGACTTTCCTGGGACCCAAATTCCCTGAGGAATAACCAATGCCACAAATAATACAATATGTGTGTATAGCACTTTACCATTTTACAAGGTAATTTTTCCATCCATTATTTCATTTAGTCCTTTTTCATTTATATTATTCATTTATCAACTCCCAGCCAGAGACAGAAATATTGTTATAAGGAAGCAAATGAGCAGCCAGATGAAGTGTTTGACCAAGGTTCCCACTTAGTCAGAGGGTAGAGACAGGACCAGGCACATGTGTGCTCGGTAAGTCATGTGGTGCAGGGAGAAGGGCCTGGGATGAGGGTTACAAGGAACTGCATTTGAAACCATGCCCTGTCATTTATAGACTAAACCTCTAGGCAAGTCATTTAACCTTTCTGAGTTTCAGGTCCCCCATGGGTAAAATAGAAGTGACACCACCTACCTCTCAGGGTAGCTGTGAAGATCAAATGAGATGACACATATAAAGCACTTAGCATGGCACCTAGAATGATCAGTACTTCTCAGCTCCCTTTTCTCTCAGCTAAACACTTTTCAACTAGTCCACCAGTTCCCAAAAATGTCTGGGGAGAACTTTACAATTCGGATTCCTGGCCCTACTCCATGCCTACAGAATCACTGTCTCTGAGGAGAGGGCCCAAATGATTTTGATGCAGAGCACAGTGGGAAGCCACCTGAATCAGACCGTATCATGAGCCCAAACTGGTCTAGCTTTTAGATGAAAAGTAGAAGGGAATCAACATTTATTGGGACCTACCTAGCTCGATGCAGTGCTTGAAAGATACGTCTGATGCAATTCTTCTCAATTCACCTGGATGGGGCTTGGTGAAGATGGTTTGAAAAAGTCATATGAAACAACACAGAGACCTATATTTTCTCCCCTGTAACATTAATTTAGCCAGAGAATTGCTCCTAGGATGTGAAGGAGTTGTCCCTGGTTTTCTTTCTGGCTCCTGACTTTGAAACCCATTTCGTTTTACTTAAAAAAAGAAACTTCTGGGTCAGTCTAAACTATAAAAATAATAACAGTAATTATAATAGCAGTTATTGTTAACATTTATTGAGTACAGACCCTGTACTAAATGTTTTAGGTATATATCATTTCATTTTATCCTCACAAGAGCCCTGTGAAATGGTTGCTGCAGTATTAACACCTCCAATTAAAAAATGATTTCTGATTTTAAAGCAGAGGCTTAGGAGATAGTATCATCCCAGAATAGACAGGGAAAGACACTCACTCACTAAAGGTGAGGGGAACAAAGAAAGCTGATGCTGAAGTTTATAGAAGGAAATTGTGTGGAGGAAATGGAAGCAAGGAAATTAAGCGTGAATCACGTTCTTTGACCTGAGGACCAGGCAGGACCGAGAAAGAAACAGAACAGAATGAATCTGCCTGACTTTACTGCCATCGCGTGGTAGTCTGATGTATAGACAACTGGTTCACAATTCTGCCTTCACTGTTTCAGTCAGTGAGCCCACTAGACCCTCTGCGGGACACTGGGTGGGGAAATAAGGCCAAGTAAAGCTGAGGACCTGCCCTTGAGGCCTTTTTAGAGCCTTGTCTCCCTCTGGAGTCACCAAGCTGGAAGTCACCTTAGGGATCCACTACTCCAGGGGTATGCACCCTCCTCTCATATGGGGAATTTCAGGAAAGACTGAAATGTTTATAAACACCATTATTTTTTCTATTCAAAATAAAAATAGTTTAGCATTCCATGTGATGTATAGAGTCTCATTACTTTAAGTTCTTCTCTATTTTTTTTTTTTTTTCGGTACGCGGGCCTCTCACTGCTGTGGCCTCTCCCGTTGCGGAGCACAGGCTCCGGACGCGCAGGCTCAGCGGCCATGGCTCACTGGCCCAGCTGCTTCGCGGCATGTGGGACCTTCCCGGACCGGGGCACGAACCCGTGGCACCCTGTATCGGTAGACGGACTCTTCAACCACTGCACCACCAGGGAAGCCCTGAGTCCTTCTCTCTTTTTAACAGGAGATGGTCAGTGAGAAAACTAGCACTGAATTTTTAGCTACTGAAATGATAGGGAGGAGGAAGTTAATGGTAGATCAGCTTTCTCATTTTTTACCCCTTACACCTGTTGGGCATTTTTTTCATCAAGCACGTTCATGTAAACTTTGTCATTTCATGGCCAAAACAATCTCTGAAGGTAGATAAAATCATCCTCACTTTAGTCATGGGGAAATAGGTCGAAAGAGCTGAAATCTGTATGTAGAATCTAAAAAAGCCAAACTCGTAAAAAACAGAGAATAAAATGGTGGTTATCAGGGGCTGCGGGGTGAGAGAATAGATGTTTAAGGATACAAACATTGCAACAAGTACTAGATAAGCCCTAGAGATCTAATGCACATTACAGTAAATATAGAAAACAATATTGTATGATAATCACCAAACTTGCTAAGAGACTAGAACATAATTATTCCAACCACTACAAAGAAATTATAATTACATAATGTAATATAGGTGCTAATGATCATATTACAATATATAAATGTATCAAACTAACATGTTGTACAGCTTATATTTATACAATGCTATATACCAAATGTATTTCAATTAAAACACACAAAAAATAAAGAACTGAAATGACTTGGATATGGTCACACAGTAAGATGGCAACAGAGCCACCCTACAATTTGTTCATTCCACTCAATGCAACATTTAGAGAGTGCCAAAAGTGTGCCAGGCACCAGGGATCTGCAGTTGAATTAAGTTGCTCCCTCACCCACTGATTCCCTCCTCCAGCTTAGCCCAGCTTCTCCTCTGGGTGGAGACTTCTCTCTGTTTAGGCTAGGAGGGCAACTGAAAAACCTTAAGCAACACCTGAGCCGTAAGTTTTCCAGAAGGATTGGCTGCCCAGGGCATTCTAGCTGATGTTGCCCAATGAATGAGTTGCTTCTGGCAAGCCCTTTGGCTAATCCCTAGCCCCACCGCATGGGTGAGTGATACTAAAAGGCTCCTATCCTCTAGGAGGATTGCCTTAAGAAGACTGGTTTATTTCTTCCCTATCCTTCTGGTTTTTAAGAACAAAATAAATATGAAATTAGATCAAGGGCCTCACCACAAAGGTAGGTAGGTCACGACAGGGAGTTAGGTAGGTATCTGTGGCCTCTAGTTGTTCATCAGTCTAGTCCAATGCTCTCTATGTAAAAACGGGGGAACCAAGGCTCAGGGTGGGAAAGTGACATGCCCAAGCAAGCTTAGGAAAATTAAAACCCAGCTGTTCTGATACCCAGGCGAGGGCTGTTTCTACCACACTCTGCTGCCCCTCTGTGGACATGAGAATGTATTAAGCTGTTTTATTATGCTCTGGTGAGCACAAGAAAACGTCCATGAAGAAGGAAACTGACAGAGAGGAAAGGTAACAGGAAACGCCTGTAAACTGAACCCATAAAGGCCAAACCCCGAGTCACCATAAAAGGCTTTGAACTGGCAAGAATGAAAGGAAATGATGGGAGAAAAAAGGAAATGGGCCTCTGAGAGAGGAAACACAGGGCACATACACAAGGCCTTTAGGTAGCCTCTGTTGTGGGCCTTTGTCAAGTTGAGTGGGTCTCTCCCTCCCTCCCTCCCAGAAGTCAAGCCTGGGGCATCCTCTCCAAAGAGGCTCTTGAGAACTGGGCTGAGTACCTACTAACAACAGGTTACATTTAGTGCAACATAGTGTGCTAAATATTTTTAGGTGTGTCTTACTTCACTTAATCTTCTCAATAACCTTAGGGAGAAAAATATTTTTATCCACCCCATTAACGGAAATGCAGAGAGGCTGAGTAGTGTGCCCGAAGAGGCACAAATAGTAAGTGGCTGGGCTCACATCTGAACCCAGGTTTTTCTACTATTAGCCTGTGTTGTTATTCATCATGCTATGTACAAGTGGTTCCTTGCTTTTTTCTGAAAGCTAAAGTACTGGGGACCTTTTCATTTCAACAATCGGTATCATTATAATGATGATAATACCAGACAACACATGTTGACTGGTTACTATATACCAAACCCTGGACTGGGGGTTTTGCATGTGTGATGTCATTTGATCCACACAACGACCCAGGAAGTAGCAATAAGCTCCAAATGCTGAAAAACTTGCCCAAGGTCACAGAACTAAGGGTGTAGCTATGATAAAGCCCACTCTTACCACTAGGCAATCCTCCCATGGGTTCTTCCCTGGCTCCCATTCTTGGTGAGGCCAATTAAAGGCTTGGTGAAGTAACTAGAATGTGGAGTTAAATGCATCCATTTAATGTTGAACCGAGATAGATTCATTTGTGTGGGATCAAGTCCATGAAATCTTCATTTGATGTCTAGAGTTCAATTAACAACCATCAACAAAACAACTTTCTCAGCTTAAATCTTTCATTTACTTAATCAAACTAAAGTGTGGGAAAGTTGGCACTTGGCTATTGCTGGGAGCCTTTGTCTGACTTTCCCCTTGTTACTGAATAGGTGATTCATTCAACAAACAGATATTGGATTGCCATTGAGCAACATCTCAGTGTGCGTGAGAGTCAGTGAGCTAGCCCCACGTCCCTAGTGGGGAATTGAGATAGTCACTGTGCTTATTGGGTCTCAGTAGCTATAAATGAGACCACTGATTGATCTACAAGGTCCCTCCCATTGTAGATTTCAGTTCAAGTTCATGATTATTGTTTATTTTTTCTCTTTAAAATATTTGTTAATTTCTTATTTTTATTGAGATATAATTGACATATGACATTATATTAATTTCAGGTGTACAATATGTATGATTCACTATATGCATATATTGTGAAATGATCATGACAATAAGTCTAGTTAATATCCATCACCACACATAGTTATACATTTTTTTCTTACGATGAGAACTTTTAAGATCTACTCTTTCAGTAACTTTCAAATATACAATAGAGTATTATTAACTATAGTCACCATGCTGTACATTACATCCCCAGTACTTATATATTTTATAACCAGAAGTTCGTGACTTTTGACTCCTTTTACCCATTTCACTTAATCCCCACTCTCTGCCTCTGGCAACCACCAACCTATTCTCTGTATCTGTGAGTTTGTTTTTTTCTTTTGTTGTTGGTTGTCTTTTTCAGACCATACAGTATTTGTCTTTGTCTGTCTGACTTATTTCACTTAGCATAATGCCTTCAAGGTCCATCCATGTTGTTGTAAATGGCAATATTTCCTTGTTTTCTGTGGATGAATAATGTTCCATTGTCTATATATCCACAGTTTCTTTATCCATTCATTCATCAATGGACATATAGGTTGTTTCTATGTCTTGGCTACTGAAAATAATTCTGCAGTGAATATAGGGGTGCATATATCTTTTCGAGTTAGTGCTTTTGTTTTCTTTGGATAAATACACAGAAGTGGAATTGCTAGATCATCTGGTAGTTCTATTTTTAATTTTTTGAGGAACCTCCATACTGTTTTCCATAGTGGCTGCACCAATTTACATTCCCACCAGCAATGTACAGGTGTCCTCTTTTCTTCACATCCTTGCCAACACTTCTTATTCCTTAAATATATATATATATATATATATATATATATATATATAAACATCTTTATTGGAGTATAATTGCTTTACAATGGTGTTTTAGTTTCTGCTTTATAACAAAACGAATCAGTTATACATAAACATATGTCCCCATATCTCTTCCCTCTTGCATCTCTCTCCCTCCCACCCTCCCTATCCCACCCCTCTAGGTGGTCACAAAGCACAGAGCTGATCTCCCTGTGCTATGTGGCTTCTTCCCACTAGCTATCTATTTTACGTTTGGTAGTGTGTATATGTCCATGCCACTCTCTCACTTTGTCCCAGCTTACCCTTCCCCCTCCCTGTATCCTCAAGTCCATTCTCTAGTAGGTCTGTGTCTTTATTCCCATATTGCCCCTAGGTTCTTCATGACCTTTTTTTTTTATATTCTATATATATGTGTTAGCATACAGTATTTGTTTTTCTCTTTCTGACTTACTTCACTCTGTATGACAGACTCTAGGTCCATCCACCTCACTACAGATAACTCAATTTCATTTCTTTTTATGGCTGAGTAATATTCCATTGTATATATGTGCCACATCTTCTTTATCCATTCATCTGTTGATGGACACTTAGGTTGCTTCCATGTCCTGGCTATTGTAAATAGACCTGCAGTGAACATTTTGGTACATGACTCTTTTTGAATTATGGTTTTCTCAGGGTATATGCCCAGTAGTGGGATTGCTGGGTCGTATGGTAGTTCTATTTTTAGTTTTTTAAGGAACATCCATATTGTTCTCCATAGTGGCTGTATCAATTTACATTCCCACCAACAGTGCAAGAGGGTTCCCTTTTCTCCACACCCTCTCCAACATTTATCGTTTGTAGTCTTTTTGATGATAGCCATTCTGACAGGTGTGAGGTGATATGTCACTATGGTTTTCATTTGCATTTCTTTGATACTTAGTGATGTTGAGCACCTTTTCATGTACCTGTTGGACATCTGTCATCTGTATGCCTTTTTTTGGAAAAAATGTCTATTTGGATCCTGTCACCATTTTTAAATCAGATTGTTTGATTTTTTGCTATGGATTTATATGACTTCTGTATATATTTTGGATATTAGCACCTTATCAGATATATGATTTGCATATATTTTCTTCCATTTGGTAGGCTGCCTTTTCATTTTGTTGATGGTTTCCTTTGTTATGCAAAAGCTGTTTAGTTTGATGTAGTTCCACTTGTTTATTTTTGCTTATGTTGCCTTTGTTTTTGGTGTAAAATCCAAAAAAATCATTGCCAAGATTCATGTCAGGGAGCTTACTGCCTATGTTTTCTGCTAGGAGTTTTATGGTTTCAGGTTTTATGTTAAAGTCTTTAACCCATTTTAATTTTTGTGTATGGTGTAAGATAGTGGTCCAGTTTCATTCTTTTGCATGGGGCCGTCAATTTTCCCCAATACCATTTATTGAAGAGACTATCATTTTCCCATTGTATATTCTTGTTTCCTTTGTCATAGATTAATTGACCATATTTGTGTGGGTTTATTTCTGAGCTCTGTATTCTCTTCCACTGATCTATGTGTCTGTTTTTAAGCCCAATACTATACTGTTTTGACTACTATAACTTTGTAATATGGTTTGAAATCAGGAAGTGTGATGCCTCTGGCTTTGTTCTTCATTCTCAAGATTACTTTGGTTATTTGGGGCCTTTTGTGGTTCCATACAAGTTAATTTCTTCTTTAAATGAAGAAAAAGAAGAAAGAGAGTCAATTACCTAAACTTAACTGATGAATCTTGTGGGTAAGAGCCAGGTAAGTGAATTTCTGGGGGGGGGGCAGGATGTAGAGCAGGCACTGGGGGAGGACTGGGATGGCAGGGAACCTGGAAGATGGACTGAGAGACAGGAGACGAGATCCTAGAAACAGGAGAGGCATTGGAAAGAAAGAGTTCAAACTTTTGGAGGGCAAGGGGTCTGAGATTCCTTTTGTAACTGTAAGTTTTTGTTTTGAGATTTGTATCTTCCCCACCCCCTTCAGATCATTTATCTGACACTCCCCCCAAAAAACACACACAGTCTCCTTATCTCAGGAAGAAAGACTGAGATAAGACACACATAAGGAGTAGATATCCCACAAGACCAGAGAGAGGCCCTAGGTAGACTGCATATGATCTTAGAACGTGGAACACAAAAACTTTTCTACACATCTTTATATCTTTCTTCTATGATCAAGTTTTGCTGGGCAATTTAGGTTCCTTTATTAGTGCAAGTCAAATCTAAAGGCACTTTAAAATTTCCCACACATATTCATTCCACTGAGGAACTCTTTGAGAATCCCATCACGTCCAGCCACTGCCTTATTTATTTGTACTCTGATTATACTAAAAGATTGACAGGGAACTCAGGCTGAGCGCAGGTGGTGAGGGTGGGGGAAGACAGGATGCAATACTGGGTACTTTCCATGATGTTTCAGACATTTGTTTCTGAAAACAATAGAGCTAAAGCATATCTTAAGGAAAAAAATTCTCAAATGACTCAAGATACACCCTCACCAATAGAGAGGAAAAAAGTCACTGTAGCACACATAAGACAGTGAATTAGGAGATAAGGCTCTACTCACAGTTCTGCCTTTAACTTGCTGTGTGTGACCTTACACAAATCGCTGTACCTCTCCATATTTCAGGGTTTCCTCATTATAAAATGGGCATACTACCATCTGCTATGCATGTACTTTCAAGGATCAGATTAGATCATATTCATGAGAACATGTTGCTAATGTGATCCATTGATAAGGTAGAGACCTTACCTTAGAATTATGTGCTCCTGAAAACACAATGGTTTTATAAGCTTGCTTGAAAACAGCTATGTGCCATTAGAAGTATTTAGCTTCTCTAAATTCTCAATGGGGCTCATTTGTGTGTCCGATGCTTATAGGTCTTTGGATATGAAGGAATGCTCTAATAGTTTTATAGATCTAAGAGAATTTTGAAAATCACAGTGAAGCTGAAATATGTATATAGGAAATCAGTTGAAATCAACTGAAATCTCTGTTCACGGGTCCTGCTCATTACACCTTCACTTTGTCAAGGACCTTTCTATTCTGCATCAGTCTCTCTCCACTATAGGATCATTACCATCATCATTCAACTATTTGGTCATCTTAGTAAAAGCCTCTCTTCATCCCACATTCTCCTTCAGTTACTACACAGTTTCTCTGCTCTCCTTCATAGCAAAACTTTTTAAAAGAATTGTTGGCATGTACTGCATTCATTTCCTCATCTCACAATACCTCTAATATCTATAAATCCAAAACTGCTCCTCTGGGTCCCTTCGTCTGGCTGACTCCAATGGCCACTTCTCTATCCCCAACCAGCAACTTGCAGCAGCATTAAACACAATTGACCATGCCCCTTTCTTTTTTTGACATACTCTCTTTCTCTTGGCTTTTGTGACACCACACTCTTCATTTTCTTTACATCCCTCTGGCTACTCCTTCTGAGTCTCCTCAATAGGTTCTTTCTTCTCTACAGAGGAGCATAGTGGCTAAGAGCACAGACTCTCAAGCCCTGCTGTCCAAAATGGTAGCCACTGGTCACATTGTGACTATGACATTTAAATTAATAAAATAAAATAAATTACATTCATAAAATTAAATACATTAATATTTATTAAAATTTAGATTAATAAAATAAAATTAAAAATTCAGTCCCACAAACCTAACATTTCAACCACTCACCAACAACACGTGGCTTGTGGCTAACACATTGGACAGCAAGACACAGAATATTTCCATGACTGCAGAAACTTCTATTGGATGGTGTTACCTAGACCAGGTTTCTAGAATTTGAATCCCAGCTCTGCCACTCTACCAGCTGAGTGACCTTAGGCAAGTTACTTAATCTCACAGACAAATATCCCTGCCCTCGTGGAATTTATGCTATTCCTACAATGGAAAAATTAGGGTGTGTCTAAAACATAGGCTGGAGATCTATAAATGTTAACAGCTCTTCAAGAGATATTGGTTAGTGGAAAATGCAAAGTGCAGAACAGTATGGATAGCTAGATAGTTAGATAGATACATAATATGATTTTGGTTGGACAAAATAAAGATATGCATAGAAACACATATTTTTACATTTATGAAAAATTCTGGAGAGATACAAAAGGAATGTAATGGTCTCTTTGGGGAATGGTATTGGTGTCAGGAAAAAGACTTACTTTGCATGTTCAACCTTTGTGTACTGTTTTATTTTGTCACATACATAAATTACTTTTGATTAAAAATAATAATCTTAAATTTGTATGTATATGAATTGGCATTTTTCTGGTTGTCTATTATTGTATAACAAACCACTCCCAGAACATAGCAGCTTAAAACAACAATCATTTTATTATATTTCATAAATCTGTCAGTCACAATTTGGTCAGGGCTCAGCTAAGCAATACTTCTAGTGCAATTGGCATCAAAAAGGGTCATTCAGTGGTATTCATATGGCTAGTGTGGAGGGTCCAGGACTGCTTCACTCATATGTCTGGTGCCTTGGCTGGAAGTTTGGACTCAACTGGGCCTCTCTGTCTCTAATTATCTCCAGGACTTTCCATGTGGTCTCCAGCAGAGTAGTCAGATTTTTTTTTGTATGATGACTCAGAGCTCCAAGAAACCAACATGGAAACTACAGGTTCTTTAGATGTTAGGCCTAGAATAAACTTGATGATACTTCTGCCATACTGTATTGATTAAAGCAGTTGTAGGTAGGCCAGCCCAGATTTGGAGGATAGAGGGTAGAGATTGACTTGGCCTCTATATGAGAAGAGTATCAAAGCATTTGTGGCTATCTCTAATGAAACACAGATATCAAGATTGCTGTCTTAATACAAGTCATATCTTTGATAATTCAGGCTAGGACTAAAAATCATAACTGTGGATGGTTTAGGATAACTTGACTGGGAAACTTAGGGAAAGAGGAGTTGAAGACATGAGGGTTACCCTTTCATACTGGAGGCTGCAGGATGCCATTCAAAGTATCAGAGTGAGAAATCTACTTACTCTAAGAATCAACTTCCCTGACTGGCAATGCCTGCTTCTATTGTCCTCCCTATCCCCTTCACCTCTCTCAAGCCTCTTCGTACCCTCTCTCAGGGTACGAAGCTCAGGTAGGGTCCATGTCTTTCTTGGCTCTGTGTCTCTCCCTTCCCAAAATACAGAACACATAGGAGGGTACAGAGCCTACAGCAGAATCAAAGTAATGCCATCATTTGACAGTCTACCCCCCAGCACATTCTACTCTGCTGTCTATTAAGGAAGCCCATCATCTATTTTAAGTCAAACCCTGTGTTAGATACTTCAATATACTTTTTCTTATTTCACCGTAACAACAGAACTCATATGGGTATTATTAGCATCCCCCATGTTACAGAGAAGGAAACTGAGACATAGATATCTTTACCCCATACAACTACAAAGATGGCAGAGCCTGGATACCAACCGAGATCTTTGACTCCAAACTCTATGATCTTTCAGTATACCATGCTGCCTCTCAAGGAAAAGGGAACAAAGGCCTATACACCGGACACTCAGTACTTTTCTCCTATTTCATTCATATATCCTCTTAATATCTAAGGTGTGTGAGGATGCTTCCACACTGCCAGAATCTCCAGGGTATTAAAGAAAGGTCTAAGGAGAAAGGCTATACTTCTAGCATTGGCATCCCCAAATCTTGGTATTCACAAGCTTGGCATTCCCATCACATCATGAAAGATTTCTTTTTAATTCTACTACAAGTTTTACTGCTGCTCCTAGCACCTCTATACTGCAAGGGAACAACTGTTAATAGAGTTGTCATTGCCCTGTATGTTTGGGCAGCTGACTAGAAATGGGTCAGGAATGGCACAGGTTATCTCATTTTTTCAGTACTAACCAGAAAGGTGCTAATATACAGGCATGCAATTGGAGAATATGGGCAGCAAATGTGGGCTTCAGAGGAATAAGAGACACAGGGAGTTGGAAGGATGTGACAGTGATTCAAAAAAGGAACTAGGAGGGCTTCACTCAAGCAGGATTCTTCAATTCCTTCACCTCTACAGATTCACAGAACAACACAGTGTCCAGTGCACTAAGGAAAGGGGAGCTAGAGCCCTTAGGCAAATATATGGTGTAGGAGAGAAGGGTAAATAAAGGAGAAGAATGCAGTGGAGAGGGAAACAGTAACCAAAGGAAAAAAAAAAACCTGAGTAAATGAAGGAAGAGAAAAGTAATGATCCTGTGGTAAACACAATTGAAGCCCATCAACTTGGGACAGAGGCAGCCAAACACAAAATTGCCCATTTGGGAACTAGGTCCTTGGAGGTGGTGATTGGTGCAGAAAACTGCCATACGACTACATGCAAATGACATCTCCAGTTTTTCACTCTGGCATTTTACATTAATAAAAGTAGCCACTCATTTTATTAGAAAAATATTATCCTCATACCAAAATCCAATCAACACATCACAAGAAAGAAATCTACAGACTAATATTCTTAATAAATATAGATGCAAAAATCTTCAACAAAATATGGCAAACCGAATCCAGCAACATATAAAATGGATTATACACCATGACCAGCTGTGATTTATCCCAAAAATTCAAGGTTGGTTTAACATATGAAAATCAATAAAATACATATGATCATCTCAGTAGGTGTAGAAAAAGCATTTGACAAAATCCAGCACCTTTTCATGATGAATACACTTACACTAGGAATAGATAGAAAGGAACTTTCTCAAACCTAATAAAAGCCATCTATGAAAATAGCCTAGCCAACTTCTTACTTAGTGGTGAAAAACTGAATGCTTTACCCCTAAGATCAGGGATAAGACAAGGATGTTGAATAGAAAACTCTGACGAGTTCTATTCAACATTGTCCTAGAGGTTCTAGCCAGGGCTATTACACAAGGAAAAGATTGGAAAGG
This sequence comes from Leucopleurus acutus, assembly GCF_964270905.1. Taxonomy (NCBI): domain Eukaryota; kingdom Metazoa; phylum Chordata; class Mammalia; order Artiodactyla; family Delphinidae; genus Leucopleurus; species Leucopleurus acutus. Next base: position 97,836,146 of record NC_139148.1, read on the forward strand.
AAGACTTAAAACTATTTCTCTTCTCAGATCATGTGATCTTGTATATAATAAATCCTAAGTAATCTACTAAAAGTTCATTAGAATTAGTAAAGGAGTTCAGCAAGTTTGCAGGATATAAGGTCAATGCAGAAAAATTATTTGTATTTCTATACACTAACAATGAGTGATCCAAAAATAAAATTAAGAAAGCAATTCCATTTACAGTATAATCAAAACAATACTTAGGGATATATGTCACCCAACAAATTGCAAGGCTTATATAATGAAAACTACAAAATATCATCAAACGAGGTTAAAGATAACTTAACTCACTGGAACATCATCTTGTGTTCAATGAGCTGGAAAACTTAATATTGCTAAAGAGGCAATACACTCCAAACTGATCCAACCTCTATCAAAATCCCAACTGATTTTTTGCAGAAATTGACAAGCTGAACCTAAAATCCACATGTAAATGCAAGGGACCCAGAGTAGCCAAAACAGTCTTCATGACTTTAGATTTGACAATACTGTATTCCTAGATCTGATACCAACAGCACAAGCAACAAGAGAAAAAATAGATAAAAGTGGATTTCATCAAAATTAAATAATTTTGTATTTCAAAAGATGTCATCAAGAAAGTGAAAATACAACCCACAGAATGAGAAAAAGTACTTGCAAATCATATAACTGAAAGGGGTCTAGTGTCCAGAATACATTAAGAACTCTTACAACTCAACAAAAAAGGGCAAATAGCCCAGTTAAAAATCAGCAAAAGATTTGAATAGATATTTCTTCAAAGAATATATAGAAATGGCCAATAAGTAAATGAAAAGATGCTCAACAAAATCAATCATCAGGGAAACACAAATTAAAATCACAATGAGATGTCATTTCACACACATAGGGATGGCTATAATTTAATAAATGTAAAATAAGTATTGGTGAAGATTTTGGAAAATGGGGACCCTTATACATTGCTGATGGAAATGTAAAATGATGCAGTTTCCAAAGTGATGTTTTCACTTTGGAAAACCGCCTGAAGGGTCCTCAGAAGTCTTAAATATAGTGTCACCATTTGTCCCAGCAATTCCACACCTACCTAGATGCATACCCAAGAGAAATAAAAATATATTTTCATACAAAAATGTATACACAAATTTTTATAGCAGTATTATTCATAATATCCCCAAAGTAGAAAAACCCAAGTATCCATCAACTGATGAGTGGATAAAATATGTTATATCTATACAATGGAGAATTATTCAGCCATGAAAGGCAGAAGTACTGATACGTGCTACAACATGGATGAACTTTGAAAACATCATGCTAAGTAAAAGGAGGCAGACACAAAAAGCCACATATTATAATATGATTGCATTTATCTGAAATGTCTAGAACAGGTAAATCTAAATTGATGGTGGTTTCTGGGGGCTGGGTACAGGGAGGAATGAGGAGTGGCTGCTAATGGGTAAGGGGTTTCATTTTGGGGTGATGAAAATATTCTGCAATTGGATAGTGGTGATGATTGCACAACCTTGTGAATATACTAAAATCCACTAATTGTACACTTTAAAAGGGCAAATTTTATGGCATGTGAATTATATATCAATAAAGCTGTTATTTTAGAAAAGTAGAATTATAGAACTAACAACCCAGCACCTGCCAAGTATTTACTCATTCCTTCACCTATGGCAGAATTATTATATTTAGCAATCAGCCCTGCCCTGAGCCAGGAACACTGAACATGCCGGGGTCTACATTTGTCATGTCTTCTATATAGCCCTTCCGTTATGTTATGTTTGTAGAGTAAACAGCTCCTTCCTCCAAAAATGAGTCAGGTGAGACTCAAAAAACAATCTAAGGCCACAGAGAAAAAAGAGAAGTATTGGAGCATAAGCTATAGGGAATGGGTGGCCTTTTCTTCCAAAATCCTCTCCTTCAACTGAGAATACTCAAGGAGAACTGGACATTTCTCCTCCTATTCTCTTCCATCATGGTAGGTTGGACAAATATTTTGAAATCTTCCAGGGGGAGTCCAGTCTATTCCCAATTCACAATAATGAACTTAAGCCATTCTCAGTGAAGTTGGTAACCACAGAAGAGCCCAGAGCTACTTCTGTCACCCATTTGAATATTTAACACCTCTTGTCATTAACATGCCAGTAACAATGTAAAAATGCCAGTAACAGTTCCCAGTGTTTAACCTAGGTTCCTAATGCATGATGTAAAGCAAATTACCTCTTGTTATAACCTCAGTGGGGAGCGAGAAGAGATACTATTGATTTGTATTTGGAAAATAGTGCCTAGAAGGATATACAACAGGGACTAGTATTTATTCAGAGGATGACGGATTAGCAGTCTCCAAGCATTAGGAATCCCTCTGTAGATAGGGTTGTCCCAAATCAGTCGCAGGACTCTGGGTAAAATTACATAAAGAGTGTGGAGAGATATGGTTAAAGAAGTAGAATTTATGTTCAACCCTTGTAAATTAGCGAGACCACATAAGTCTGACCAATCCACCACTTCCCACAAGCTAACATAGTGAGAGACTCAGGCAAGCACCACGACCAAGCACAGGCACCTCCAAGAGCGCTTTGAAAAACAGATTCCCACTGAGCCACCACCACCATCCTGCACAGGTCACCTTACCTAACTGAAATTGATTGGAGACGTTCCCACATGTTTGCATTATCTCTGGACTATTCCATCCCAAGGGGTATAAGGCACAGCCTGAGCTTATCAGCAGTCCTGGAAAAAAAATAAAAGCATACACACAGGTAGAAAAAATATAACAGGTCTTCTATCATCCCAACATTCCCTCTGAATTAGCTCAGCTCAAATTCTCCCTCCTCCACTCAGAGCTTACCTTTCCCCTTTCACCCTAAATGTCTATGACACTACCAACTCAACAGGATTTCTTTGCTGTGCCATAGGTGGTGAGTTGCAGTAGATAGGAGAGGGGACAACTCACAAAGAAAGGACAGTATTGGGGATTGAGACAGGCCAGTATGCTTTTCACAGCCAAAATGTTTTTGCCAATGACTTACAAAGCTGAATTGGCCTCTCCAACCAGACTCCTCTTCTATCTTGGCCTGATTTACAAAGAATAAAAAGGTAGGGGCTGCTACTCTTTCCTACAATTCATCCTTTTCTAAGAGTCGAAGGTAGTCGAAGGTAGGTCATGACTTCTGTAGCTTGAATTCAGCTGCCAAACTGGGGTCTACAGAAAGCATCCACGTTATCTAGGCTTCTCCCGGTGAGCAGGGCACCAGACTCCCTCTTCCAGAAACGCTTCCTTCTTCTGAGAAACCATCCCAGCTTCATGCTAAGCATTCCTACTTTCTTTGGTTTCCAAAACCTTCCACTGTGCCCCTTGCCTTCACCTCCATTTTGTTTAGGTCATTTGGTTACTACAGGGAAAATCTATGGGATCTTAGTGATAACCTTACTCTTCTGACCAGAGATACAAATCTGGGTCTGCTTGCTGACACTGTCTTTTAAGGACAACTGCCTCATCCACAGCTCTTGTTTACTGCCTAGGTTTACATTTTATAACCTATGATCACCTCTCCGTTGCCTTTGGCGACCATGGATTGAACTAAGCATTGGCATCTGACACAAAAGCAACCAAATTCATTGGCTGGCCAGTAATGGATGTCATCATATCGTGCTCTGAAGAGAAGAGCTGGGCCAGATTTTTGTTTCTGGAAATTTTAATCAAGAAACACAGATGCTGGACTTCCCTGGTGGCGCAGTGGTTAAGACTCCACACTCCCAATGCAGGGGGCTCAGGTTCGATCCCTGATCAGGGAACTATATCCCACATGCATGCCGCAACTGAGAATCAGCATGCCACAACTAAGGAGTCAGCCTGCCGCAACTAAGACCCAGTGCAACCAAATAAATAATAAATATTTTTTAAAAAGGAAAGAAACATAGAGAAGCTGAGCTAGTTAGCAGATGGAGCAGAAGTTAGGAAAAAACACCAGGAGGTAAAATCAAGTGTGTGTCAAGCTAAAGCCAAGTTCAGTCCAAACTTATGAATAGACATCAATTCTGGGTAAGCTGAGGAAACTGATTGGTAAAGTAAGAGAATAGAGAGGCAGGAAGCAGATACATCCTGAGGGGAAAACTCCATACTGCTCCTGAAAGAGCTAGAGAATCTAGTCCTTCCCAATGGCTTTCCAGTTCCATTTTTCTTATGTTATAATAAGTCCCCTTTTCATTGGAGAACTCAAGCAAGTCTCTGCTGCTTACAGCCAAGAGAGCCTAACTACAAGAACGCTATACTTGAGTACTACACCAAAGTTCATAGGAAGGTCACCTGCCCTGAGTGTGGATGCAGAACCTAACACAACACAGAGCCTCCACAAAGCACGTATTTGATTAATGATGACTGGGTGGCATATTTAGAGGTTACAGAAAGGTTTCAGACCGTGAAAAGCAAGCTGCCCCAGGGACTGCCAGCCTCACCTTCGTTTCTCTTTCCTCACCGAGGAAGACTCCATATACACCCTCAGAAGCTAATAAGCCCACTTTGCCTTCAGCTGCAGCCTTTTGGAAGATCTCAAAGTACTCGCTAAGCTTGTCAGCAACATGGCAACCAGCTGTTCTCAATACTCAGTGAGGCCAGAGAAAAAGACAAGGACCTAAAGAAAAATCAAGAAAAGTTTAAATAGGAAAACAGAGAGAACTTTCTGACGGTGAGAGAGGGTTTAGAAACTAAAAGAATGACTAATTAAGGTTAGAAATTCCCTTCAGTGGAATGCTTAAAATTAGAAGACACTCTTATCTGTCTGATAGTCTTAAAGGAGATGAAACTGGTCACTCAAAAGACTTTTCTAGGCTCTGGAATTTATCCAGTGGCAATGGAACAACACTCCTATTTTTTCTCACCACAGATAAACTGAAATCATAGGATATGAGGGGGTATGAGCCAGAGTATGTAAGCCCAGAGTATGTACAATGGGTTAAGGACAAAATTGGAAACAAAACCTCAGCCTTTTCCTGCTTTCAGTGTGTACCCTTTGAGAGAAGAGTTAATAAAAGGTGAGCTTTCCCACACAGACTAGGAAGAAAAGAACACAAGTTCGTAAAAGAACAGCAGTTCTGTATTCTAACCTCCACATTCAGATCCCTGGGACTGGCATGAGCTCTGACTACTCAAGCAGGAGCTTGTGCTGGCTAAGTGCCTTTCCTGACACGGCAGGAGGAACCTTTCACCTTTTTCAGCCCCCCTAAAGACAGGGCTTGACTTAAAAGCTGCCTGCTTGGAGTTGTTACCTTGCAATTTTTCACAGGCACCCGGCCAGAGCCCAGGAATCTCTGCCCAGGTATGTGTTTTGCCCCAGCGCATGTGGCTCCGTGCTCTGCCCAACCTGCCCTACCACACCTCCCATCCCCTATCCTCCCTCCTGCCTTTTAGACAGGTGAGCACAGTAGGTTGTAAACATACTTCATGGAGACATTGGACCTGTAACTGACAGAAGATTCATTACATTTGATCATAGATGGAGAAAGATGTCCTAGAAGATGTGTTATTTTAAAATGAAGTCACAGGATAATTTATCCTCAATTATATTTGTCCCCAACAGTTCTAATGAATTTGGGATATGAAGATGGGCTTCAAATAGCAACATAGAAGTCATTTTCCATTGACAGGCTCTGCCACCTTCTAGAAGACTGGGGGCTTATTTAAAATGTAGATTCTTGAACTTCACCCACAGATATTTGATTCAGTAATTGTAGCCCAGGAATATGCCTTTCAAAAGCACCCTAGTGATGCTGATGCCAACACTTAAGAAAAACACCACTAAAAATATTAAAAGCAGGAGCTCTGGTGGCAGAGAAAATTAGTTGAAATCCCAGCCCTGCCACGTATGAGCTGTAGCCCTGGCTCCTACTTTCCTACATGCCATTCCTAACTACAGGTTTTACTGCCCCTCCAGACACATATGCCCCATGGAGAAGTCTGTCCCAACTGCACCTGCCTCTAGAAAGGGAAAGCCCTTTAGAGTGTGTTACCACCCTTACTCCACCACTGAACATGTGCAGGTGACCAGTGGGCTGCCATCTTCCTTCCCTTCCTCAACTGCTCCTTCCACAAGCATCCCCTATCACAAAACGTACCAAGTGTCCTCCTGAAACACGGTTGCTATAGTTTTCATTCATTGCTCTGACCAAACAGAGGCCTAGAGTTAGACACTTTGCTCGGGTTCAGCCCTTGTGGCAACCTCAACGCCAGTACAAACCTTTGGGCGCACACTCTCGGACAGACCTCAGAACCCTCTCTGCTGCTACATTCCAGCTGCCCTCAATCTTCCCCTGCTGCCAGAATGACTACTTCCCCATATCGCAACAGCTGTATAACCATCTCCCACATTCTCAATTAGGTAGATGCCTAGTTTTTGTCTCCGGGCAGGGAAAGTCTCCTCAGCTGGGTGTTATCAACCTCCTTTGTCCACCACAACCTCCCATTCACAAGTGCAACTGTTGGGTGGGCAGCCATCTTGTTACACTTCACACCCCACTCCCAAATATCTGTCCAAGTATGGCTATTTGGTAGTTTGAATTTACTACCCTGAGCAGAAGTCTAGTATGGGTTAATTTGTTATTAATTTGTTCAATTTATTGCTCTTATAGCAACTTCAACTCAAACATAGTGGAAAATTTATGTCTGCCGTCCAGCTATAGCTCAGCTTTCCCTTCCCAGGGAGCACTCCCACTCAACTCTGCTATTCATTTCACTGCATATTCTCTCTCAGAGTTATAAAACAGTTCACCTCTGCTAGAGATTTCTGAAGTACATCAGGAGAGGCTTCACAGAGAGGCTGCATTTGACCTGGCCTTTGAGAGAGAGAGATTTACAGGCAGAGATGGAAGAAAACAGAATTTCAGAAAAAAGCAACACTATGAACAAAACTGAGCAGAGGTTTTCAAATGTTAGTGTGTACTGGAATCATGTTGGGAAATGATAAATAACAAATCCAAGACAGTAGTTAACTTTGCTGTGGGAACAAGAGAATACTATCAGGGTATGAAGGAGATTTCAACAACATTGGTAATATTCTATTTCTTAAGCTGTATAGTGCACATATCTGAAATATTTCATACTATGCTTTCAAAACTAAATCAGCATGAGAGGCCGTGTAAAATGCAGAGTGCCAGGCATCAGTTCTGATTGGGTAGGCTTAGAAAGGCACTAAGGTATCTGTATTTAACAAGCACCCCAGGCAATTTCTTATACAAGGGCTTCATGGACCACTCTGAAAAACATTGTGATAGAATTTCTTCTCCAAACGGAAAAAGAAAAATCAATGACATCAGTGCATAAAGCCCAGGGCTGAGAGTCAGAAACCCTGGACCACAGTCTCTGTTCTGCTTCAAATTTGCTACATGAGTTTTTGTTAGTAGGTTAACTTCTTTAAATACCATTTCCGAAACAGAAAGCCACTTTTATAATCCTTGTTCAGCATGGTAAGGCTAAGTTAAATTATGCCTGATGAAACTTTGGAAGACTTTCCAGGAAATGCTTGGTTTCCAGAGAAGATAATGGTTTTTAGAAAACAGCACTCTTTCCTTGAATCAAGTTCTCAGTGATCCGTCTCCAGTGGCAACTTTCATTCAGCTTGAAGCATGTAACATTAGGACCTTCCATGGAGAAAATCATTAGTGCCTGTCTGGGTGTGTTGAATTCCATCTGCTTAACCAAAAAAAAAAAAAAAAAAAAGTCCAGAGTGGTAGTTCTCACTTGGGTTGGGGAAAGGGAACACATCAAAGTCACTGGAGAGATCTTCCAAAACATGCAGCCTTCCACCTGTTGCTGTGTATATCAGTATGGGAAAGAGGACTGGAGAGTTGGGTCCACATTTTTTAAGCACTCCATGTGATTCTGATACATTCCCTGATCTAGAAAGATTCTTGGCCTCCCTCAAGGAACCTGATCCAAGATCTTACACTTTTTCTTGCCAAGAGTTCCTTATATTTACTTCTCACTTATTTCTTCTTTGGTTAGCTCTCACTGAAGGTAGAGGATAATTCACAAGCATCTTGCATATGTATACACAGGGGAATGTAAATAATGACCTTGTTCTCAGGGACTGGGGGCCAGCTGGTTAGAAACCTCAGCATCCCCAGGGTTGAAATAATCTCCTGGCCAGATGTTTCCTTCACCGGTTAGAGGAGGGCATGAAGGTCCCAGTGGAAGGCTCTCTGGACCTACACTTGTCCAGCTGGATCAGCTGCAGGTGGAGCAAATGGGACCCAAGGGTCCCATCAGGTCACCTTGCTGAGTATGACTCAGGCCAGCAGCTCTTTATTTCTTCCTGTCTCTCCCACTTCCCACCACTCATCTCTGTGGGCAGCCGCCAAACGGGGGAACAAAAGTCAGGCAGGGGGAGGGAGTAGTTCTTAATGGATCCTCCATCTCTTCAGTGGTTTGGGGTCTGGCAGAGATAAACCAGACCTGAAAAAAAATGGCTCTTCCCCCTGATGTATTTTGGTTAATGCGCTAGCTGCCGAGAAGCAGCCAGGCCTGGAGCAACAAAATCAATTTCCCTCTGCTGAACAACAAGCTTAAACTTAACCCTCACAGCTCTTTCTCTTATGTCTTTTATCCACGGAGCTCAAAATGCTGTTCAGCCTTGGCTTTCTGCCACAGGCAAAGCCCATCTCTGAGGAGTGAGACACCAAGATCTCTGAAGAACCTTGGATAATGATTGTATGCCAAGGGGTGCCTAGAAAATATGATACATTCAAGCAGCCTTCACCATTCCTTCACATCTGATGCAACTTTGACAGGCACCAGTTTCTAAAAAGGAAATGAGAATGACACTTAGTTGGCTGGTATTACAGGTGGGGAAGCTGTATAAATTTAGCAATCTGTCCAATATCCCCAGGGATAACCCTTGTAGCACACCTTGGATCTTGATTCTTTCCATGAGTACTGTCAAATGGCATTTTATTCTTGAACTTTAATGACCCCCATCTAAGTGTAAACACTGTGACTACGTTCCTATGAGCAATGGTTGATGGGGAATATAAAATAGCAGAATCATATGAGATTAACATGATACTGATGTTTCTATTGCCACTGTATTATATCTGCTGCTCAATTAAAGCTCTCCCCCACTCAGTCCATGAGTGTCTAAATCTCCATTACCCACCCACATCTCCCTTCAACAATTTCCTTTGAGTTTCTGGACCTAGAAAGTGAGATCAACCAAAACGTATTATATGGAGAACCATAAACATTTTGTGAAAGTCTCACTCAAGCCTAAGATAGGAGGCAAGGTGGGTGTAGGAGCCAGTGTTAATGCTTGGAGTCAGATGGAGGCTATTGCTACTGACGTTTTGATTCCTAACAGTTAGTCCCTGTTCACCCTCTGCTGGAAATTCTTAGAAAAGCAAGTGAAGCTAAGTTATCACTCTCAAGTCAGAAGAGAAGAGAACTCAGGGTGCTAATACCTTTGAATGGAAGCCTGGGAAAAAAGCAAAGGATGTGAATGAACCCAGCTCTCACATGACCAACTTATCCCAAAATACACTAACATTGCCTTAACCATATGTTCATTCTTTCTACCATTACTGAATACCTGCTCTGTGCCAGGCACGGAACTGGGCTCTGGGGCTATAAATATGCGTTGTAAGGAGCACCCCTTTCACCTGCCAGCTAAGTGTCACTTCCTGAAATAATGTGCCCATAGAAGTACCGAACTAGCCATAGTAAGCCCAAGAATGCAGGTGAAAGGTGAGCCGACTTAAGGTTCATTTGTAATATCTGTGGAGCCCCCAAAGGGAGATAAAGTCATAGGCTTAACCAGCTTTAATAACTGGTTCTGTACCATGGTTTTGAAGCAGAAGAGAGAAATTAATCCAATGACTTTCCAATGTGGCCAGAAAATCATTAGTAGCTAAAGAGTGGGATTATTCAGAGATAAGGGAGGTTAGAATGTGAATTCAAATAGGAGAAAAACCATATGATCATCTCAATAGATGCAGAGAAAGCTTTTGACAAAATTCAACACCGATTTATGATAAAAACCCTGCAGAAAGTAGGCATAGAGGGAACTTCCTCAACATAATAAAGGCCATATATGACAAACCCACAGCCAACATCGTCCTCAATGGTGAAAAACTGAAACCATTTCCACTAAGATCAGGAACAAGACAAGGTTGCCCACTCTCAACACTCCTATTCAACATAGTTTTGGAAGTTTTAGCCACAGCAATCAGAGAAGAAAAGGAAATAAAAGGAATCCAAATCGGAAAAGAAGAAGTAAAACTGTCACTGTTTGCAGATGACATGATACTATACATAGAGAATCCTAAGGATGCTACCAGAAAACTACTAGAGCTAATCAATGAATTTGGTAAAATAGCAGGATACAAAATTAATGCACAGAAATCTCTGGCATTCCTATACACTAATGATGAAAAATCTGAAAGTGAAATTAAGAAAACACTCCCATTTACCACTGCAACAAAAAGAATAAAATATCTAGGAATAAACCTACCTAGGGAGACAAAAGACCTGTATGCAGAAAATTATAAGACACTGATGAAAGAAATTAGAGATGATACAAATAGATGGAGAGATATACCATGTTCTTGGATTGGAAGAATCAACATTGTGAAAATGACTATAGTACACAAAGCAATCTACAGATTCAATGCAATCCCTATCAAACTACCACTGGCATTTTTCACAGAATGAGGACAAAAAATTTCACAATTTGTATGGAAACACAAAAGACCCCGAATAGCCAAAGTAATCTTGAGAACAAAAAATGGAGCTGGAGGAATCAGGCTCCCTGACTTTGGACTATACTACAAAGCTACAGTAATCAAGACAGTATGGTACTGGCACAAAGACAGAAATATAGATCAAAGGAACAGGATCGAAAGCCCAGAGATAAACCCATGCACATATGGTCACCTTATCTTTGATAAAGGAGGCAGGAATGTACAGTGGAGAAAGGACAGCCTCTTCAATAAGTGGTGCTGGGAAAACTGGACAGGTACATGTAAAAGTATGAGATTAGATCACTCCCTAACACTATACACAAAAATAAGCTCAAAATGGGTTAAAGACCTAAATGTAAGGGCAGAAACTATCAAACTCTTAGAGGAAAACAGAGGCAGAACACTCTATGACATAAATCACAACAAGATCCTTTTTGACCCACCTCCTAGAGAAATGGAAATAAAACCAAAAATAAACAAATGGGACCTAATGAAACTTAAAAGCTTTTGCACAGCAAAGGAAACCATAAACAAGACCAAAAGACAACCCTCAGAATGGGATAAAATATTTGCAAATGAAGCCACTGACAAAGGATTGATCTCCAAAATTTACAAGCAGCTCATGTGGCTCAATAACAAAAAAACAAACAACCCAATCCAAAAATGGGCAGAAGACCTAAATAGACACTTCTCCAAGGAAGATATGCAGATTGCCAACAAACACATGAAAAAATGATCAACATCATTAATCATTAGAGAAATGCAAATCAAAACTACAGTGAGATATCATCTCACACCGGTCTGAATGGCCATCATCAAAAAAACTAGACAAAATAAATGCTGGAGAGGATGTGGAGAAAAGGGAACACTCTTGTACTGTTGGTGGGAATGTGAATTGGTACAGCCACTATGGAGAACAGTATGGAGGGTCCTTAAAAAACTACAAATAGAACTACCATATGACCCAGCAATCCCACTACTGGGCATATACCCTGAGAAAACCATAATTCAAAAAAAGTCATGTACCAAAATGTTTATTGCAGCTCTATTTACAAGAGCCAGGAGCTGGAAGCAACTTAAGTGTCCATCATCGGATGAATGGATAAAGAAGATGTGACACATATATACAATGGAGTATTACTCAGCCATAAAAAGAAACAAAATTGAGTTATTTGTAGTGAGGTGGATGGACCTAGAGTCTGTCATACAGAGTGAAGTAAGTCAGAAAGAGAAAGACAAATACCGTATGCTAACACATATATATGGAATCTAAGAAAAAAATTGTCATGAATAACCTATGGGTAAGATGGGAATAAAGACACAGACCTACTAGAGACTGGACTTGAGGATATGGGGAGGGGGAAGGGTAAGCTGGGACAAAGTGAGAGAGTGGCATGGACATATATACACTACCAAACGTAAAATAGATAGCTAGTGGGAAGCAGCCACATAGTAAAGGGAGATCAGCTCAGTGCTTTGTGACCACCTAGAGGGGTGGGATAGGGAGGGTGGGAGGGAGGGAGATGCAAGAGGGAAGAGATATGGGGACATCTGTATGTGTATAACTGAGTCTCTTTGTTATAAAGCAGAAACTAACACACCATTGTAAAGCAATTTTACTCCAATAAAGATGTAAAGAACAAAAAACAAAACAAACTTTGCATAATGAGTCTAAGGAAAGAGGGAAAGAAAACATCACCTTAACTGGCACAGCAAAGAGAATCTGGTGCTTTTCCTAAGAAGGCCAGGAAATCATGATACCTTAGCTCAGTGTTTCTCAACCTTGGCACCACTGACATTTGGGACCAGATACTTCTTTGTTTTGGGGAGTGGTCAGCTGTCTTGTTCTTGTGCATTGTGGGATATTTAACAGCAACCGTCACCTTTATCCACTGATTGTCAGTAGCACCCTCCCCAATTTTTGATAACCAAAAACATGTCAAAGACCTTACCAAATGTCCCCTGGTGGGGGATGAGGTATGTAAGAAATCAGCTCCTGTTGAGAAGCACTGTCTTAGCTCATCACTAACGTCTCACCCCAAGGCCACATAAATGCAGTCATTGGAGAGAAGAAAGAAAATTAGGATCTGGGTTATCTTGCCAATGAACAAATTTAAGGAAAGAAAGGAAGTGAACAAGAGAGAGGTCACTGTCATTTACTTACAGCCACAGGGCAACTTAGTGAAAGAGCCAGAAGTGGGATCCAAGTTTCCTGGCTCCAGGCACCCACACTGTGCTGCTAATGGAGGTGACAGTGATAATGAATAATGATTCTACAACTTTAGGAACAACAGCAACAAACTTCAGCAATAGGTTCTACCAGCGCTTTTTTCCACTGCCCCAACTAGGTGTAAAACATAGCTCACATATTCACACACACATTTGCCTGTCTGTCTTAAACTTGCTTTTTCTTCTCCGTTCAGATTAAACTGCTCTCCTTGCTTTCCTACAGTCTGCCATTTTTGCATTTTGCTCTTTCCTAGCCCATCCACACACTGCCAGCATCCAGGTCTCCTGCATTAAATTTAGAGGGAGGCTGAATGAGGGAAAAGCTAAGTAGGGTGCGTCAGGGCCATAGGAAACCTGGATAGTCTGTTAATGGCTACTAGACAGGGCTAGCCTTAGATGCTGTCAAATAAGCAGTCACCTGAAGTCTGCCTGGTACCTAGCATTTCACTATTAGAGATGTATTTTTTGGTGAGGACTGTACATTAAATTCTTATTAGTAATTAACACCTGGGTGTATGTGTCTATCAGATCACTGTCCTCTGAGATAACTACCAGAGATCAGGGATCTTAGAGGTCAAGTTTATTTTGGAGCAGTAATACTAGAGTATAAGTTGCTGCCCCTGGAAAGCAGACCTGGATAATATTCTTCAATGGGCACTCTGCAGGGAGAAGAAGGTGATGAAAATCAGGGCTAAAAAAACCAGATATCAACTCTGCCTACTAGCCAATCTTGCTGAGAATAAAACCCTGATGTAGATTGCACTTTGGGGAGTCCCAGGCTAGGTGTTTCAAACGAGTCCCCATTCATAGCCCTAGAGATGGACAAAGGGGAGAAGCTGAGAGTGGATTTCCCCATGAGACAACATCCCCACTACCCACACCCCTGCAAAGCTCCCCAACCTACCCAATCCCAGCAACACCGTCTTACCTCCCACGAACTGTGCGGCTCCCATGCAACGTCCCATCATTCTGGAGATGAGTTCCTCCATGCAGCAGCCTAGAACAGCAGCCAGTGCCACCAGGAGCAGTAGAGCACAGCCGGCACCTGTCACTACTGTGCACATCTGCCAGGCCAGGCTTGGGATGGCATTGAAGCTGGCATAGCGCCCACACTCTTCCACCATGATCAGACTCTGCCCCTCTCCCCTCACAGGGTAGTTGCACCTCCGGAATGTGCTGAATGACACTGGCTTCCCCAGCTGGGATCCAAAGAGCCAGTAAGGCAGGAAGTAACTGGTAGAACTGGCCACAGCGGTAACAAGGGACAGGAAGGCCCAGAGGGTCCCCGCCAGGGTCAGGCTGCTCCGCATGGTCCCAGGTTTCTCTGCGGGGATGGGGAGATGAGTTGGGTCACAGCACCAAATGTAGAAAGTTATCATGTAGGCTCCATTGGCCTAGTTTTCATCTGCCTGGCCAGTCCTGGGGCTCAGTCATGTGCTTCTTGGCCCTTACTTCTGGATAAGATTATTGTCTCAAGGACCATTTGGGTCCCTATGGGATTCTGCTCTCCAGCACTTTTCCCATCTTCCCTTCCTTCCGCCTGATTCAGAGTTCTATGGTCTCTAGGCTGCCATGGAAGAAGCGTAGAACTGAATTAGTGACTGTTCTGCCCACTCCAATGCAGCCTGAGCAGACAGCTTTTAGCTCTTGACATCCAGCATGGAACAAGTGACAGGAGGGAAGTCTGAATCAAACTAAGGCTCTCTGGAGAGCCCCCAACTTCTGGTGGAATGGCCTTGTTGACCTGAAGGCCTGGAAGGAGGCAATATCTCAAGAAGGCCAGGAACCAAGTTGTTTTCAGAGAGTTAAGAAAGAAGGAAGATAACTCACAGGGCCTGCCTCTACTCCAAGGGAGAAGAGGGAAGGAGAGTTCACCATGGAGTTAGAGGATGTGCCCATTTGACCTTGGTAGGATGTCCAGGAGAGCATTAATGTGGGCTTTCACAGTACTACATCAACTAGGTTAAAATGGGTAAACAAAATAAGGGGTGCCTAGTCTCATACCCTTTGCTTATCACTGAGTGAGCACTGTTCAGTCACTTTTTCCCAAAATCAAAATGGGAGGCACCTTTCCAACCAGTGAGGGCTGTCTAACACTAGGTTATCTACTAAGAAAACCTGCCTGGTCCTTTGCTGAATGAAGTTAAGAAAGCATCTCATCTCTCTGAAATGGATCAGGTACCCCCTGCCTGGCATCAGGAACATAGATCTATAGCTGTAAGGGCCTTTCAAGGTGGCTTTTGGAACAAGTCATCTCAGATTCAAGACAGTGAGAGTCTTTTTAGATCTAATCTCCTCAGCCCAGCTCACAGATGGTTTTCACAGACCCCTCTGTCAAAAATCCACCATTTCCCTCCCAACTCCATTAATCTGCCATTGCTTTCTGGCCTGTTTCTCAATGAGGGCAGCCAGAGACCACACTGAAGCTTGCTGACAGCACTGTGAACATCTCCAGCAAGCAGACGGTGGAGTTTGTTTCAGACACTTCTCCATGATTCATCACCACTGCGTAAAGTTACAGGTGGTGGGAGAGGGGTTCAGCAGTGGGGGACTGAATGCACGGGAATTACAGGAACTGGCTATATTGCCAGTTTGGGACATTGTCAGGAGCAAGCAGCAGTTGTACTCAGGGTCTCAAGGACCTTGTCCAGCCATGAGCTCTGTCATAACCATCATCAAACAGTACCTGGCACAGAGCGGGCACTGCAATCCATATTTGTTTAATGAAACCCATTTTATAGAAGCATCCAATTTCCAGGCTGGCAGGGATCTTAATGAATCACCTAATTCAACCTTCTTGTTTTACGTATGGGGGAATACACCCTTGTAAAGGGGGAAATAATTTTCCCCAAGTCGCAGAGTAAGTTAGCAAGCAGCCACACTGGAATAAGAAACCCAATGTGCAGATTCCTAGATCAGTACTTTTGTACTACACAGAGCTAATCACCCCCCTGCCCTATCACTTTACAGATGGAAATACGGAGAGGAAATGATTTACTCAAGGGTAAAGAACTAGTGAAGTACACTGGCCGGACTAGAGCCCAGTTATTTGATTCTTAGTATAATGCTCTTTTTTCACTCCACCACAATTCCCCTCCTGATACATACGTATTGTGTGCTATGTGTTTCGTGCAGGAAGGGAGCAGAGATCATAAATTGCAGGTGCTTACTTTGGAATGTTAGGGCTTTGGGAAGAGAGTGCCCTGAGCTGGGCCCCAGGGAATGAGGCTTTATGCCTGGGAGTGGAGGGAATGAGAGAAAGATGTGATGAGGGATTGAAAGCCAACAGGAGGAGAAGTGGAACTAGTTTTGAGTAATTGCTGTTAGAAAGCAGGTACGCTTGGATGCAATGAGGCAATGCCTCTGCTTGCTATATTAGAGCATGTAAGATTATGGAAAATGCAAGCAGCCCTCTTTTATGAACTTACTTCTTCGTGAAGAAGCCCAGGCCAGAGGATGAGAGGAAACAAGCTGATGAACAGCTGCTGGCTGTAGCATCATATTCCCTTCCAAGTCCATTATTTCATGTGCTCTGCCCAAAAATCTTCTTAGGTTGGTAAGAAAGGTATGAATAGTACCCCCAGTTTACAAATGAGCAAATTGAGGGTCAGAAAGCTAAGTGACTTGCCCAAGGTTACACAGTGATTCAATGGGAGAGCCATAATTTCCCACTTCTCCTTCATCTGCAATTTTCCCCCATATTCTTCCTCATCACCCCAAAACTGTTTCAATGAAAAGCCTCCGTGGTTTCCCACCCATGATGCCAAAACTGTTTA
This sequence comes from Leucopleurus acutus, assembly GCF_964270905.1. Lineage (NCBI taxonomy): Eukaryota > Metazoa > Chordata > Mammalia > Artiodactyla > Delphinidae > Leucopleurus > Leucopleurus acutus. The sequence continues at coordinate 97,852,876 of NC_139148.1, forward strand.
AGGATGGCAAAAGAATTAGAGGGGAAGGACAGGGAAGGTAGGAGGAAGGCCACTTTCTCTAAGCAGCATGTAACCGTTAGGACCCGGGTATTCACTGTTTCAAGTTTGTAGTCAGAACTAACCCCATATGTCCCCCACAAATGTCATCACCTTGAGATCAGAAGTACGAGTATGACAGCCAGTAGAAGGGCAGAGAGCTTAAGGCAGAGAAAGGGACCATATCAGTGAGTGGTACCTACAACTATACTAAAATAGGAGGGGGCCTTCTGACATAAGGTTATCACCATCTGTGACAAAGCAGGATGTTTAAAAAACTACAAGACTGCCAACCACTGTTACCATAATTTCATTAAAAAAAAATGGCATTTCGAAGCCAAGAGGTAGGAAGTCAGGATTACAAAATTCCTTTTAAATAAAATAGGTTTAGCTTTAGAAAAACTCATTGGCCTTCAGAATTTAAATACTTTCAACTTCAGGAAAAACTCATTGTCCTTATTTCATTTAGAATGAGGGTGTCCAACCATGCTAGTTCACTTGGGACTGAAGGATGTGGGACTGTCAAGGATGAAACTAGGAAAGTCCCAAACTTGGATGGGTTAGTCATTCTCTTTAGGACTAGAAGTGTGGAGAGCCAGCACTGTCCATGGACAGCATGTTGAGAATCACTGCCACAGATAATTTTCTCATGTTATCTCTCCAGGACCTAAACAATATAAAGTTAAAAGTGACCATGGAATTAAATAATGGAGAGATGAAATCTTTATATTTTGAAGGTAAACCTTTCTGAATCATAGGCTTGACTTCATGTAGACAAGAGAGGTCAGGAATCCAGTTGCTCAATATTTTCTGTTCACAAAATAAGCCCCAGCCCAGCTTCACCTGTGGCCAGATAAGGAGGCAATGGGCCATGTGGAGTCTGCGTGTACATTGCTACATGTTCACATGTACAGACAGGGAAGTGCATTCACGCAAATGCTTTGAGTTACTGCACCACCTGCAATGGAGTAACCTCCCTTCATGACAGCCCTCCAAAGCAATCCAAGTTCATTCCCAGGGGCTATCCAAGTCTCTTTACATTCACATTAATAAAAGTTACACACAATGCTATACTTCACTCTATCTTTATTCCTCTTGTGTATTTCATGTAGCAATCGCTTTTTTTCCCTGTCCTGGAATGCCTAGCCACAGAGCCACACTGGATTTCAGAAACCAAGAACTCACCCTGGTGCTCCTGCTAAGTGGTCCAGTAACCAGGTATTGATAGGATTGCTATTGACCCCCTCTCTTTGGTTACATGGTCCCTCACCCTTAGTTGCTCTATCTCATAAATGGGTCACATGCCTGTTTCTGAGAGCAGTTGTATGAGATGCAGTGAGTCTGGCTAGAAAGTTATAACGACCAGGGTGGAAGTATGAGGTCTGTTCTAAATTTGTTGTTTTTACTAAAGACTAGTGGTAAAGATACAGTGGTCATTCTAACACAGACTCATGGATAGAGGTCATTTCAACCTGTAAGATGCAGGAAACCCACCTAAGCCATACATGTCAAACAGTTATCTATATTGCTTTCAAAGAACTCTAGAGAAGAGAACTCTACAATTTTTCTCAGTAGCTTGATAATTCTCACTGTCAATAAATCATTTGTTACATCTCATTTTAAACCGTTTTCTAGTGCAACTTAAGGCCAATTCCTTTGGTCGGGGCCTCAGAGGGAATAGAGAATAGCTTGGCCACTGTCCTCCAGACGAGAGCCCTTCATCAACACAGATTAATTCAGATTGCTGGTAGCTTACCTTTAGACTTTTTCTCCCCAAATGAGCACTCCACATCTCCCTGTGGTGTCTCGTTGCCAAGACTGTAATCATTTGTTCTCACCTTTTCACTCCCATGTGTACCTACTCATATGTGGGCACGCACTTAGTATCAGTGAAACTGGAAACATTGCTCTTATATTTTTCTTGGTGGAGAAAAACAAACCAAATTCTTCCAATACCTTACCTCCTCCCCAGTCCCCACAGAAAAAGACTCAAATCCTTTTGTTCCACTCAAGCTTGTCATACAATTTCTGGGTTAAGGACAGTGCTATCTTGGCTAACAGGGTCCAGGTAAAGAAGCCAACGAGTTAATGACCAGAATATGAAGTGGTCAGAAAGGGAGTCTCTGACTTGCATCTGCTGAGGAAAATGTGACTGCAACACTACCGGTTTTGGACTGCTTTGTGAAGAGCAGCTCTGTTGGCAAAGGAATATGAACGGACTTTCGCCTCATGCCCCTAGACTGTGCGCATAGCCTACCTGCCAACCCTTTTACAGATACATCATGCTCAGTGTTGAGACTTTAGGAAATAAGCAATATGCACAGGCATATGGTTCCAGTGGGTAAATAGAGTCCTACTCCAGAGAAATGTCTTGCCATTGTATCAAATTGGATATATAAGCAACCTGACCATTCTAGATCTTTCTGCTTCAGACACAGCCTCAAAAAGAATCTACGACCACTTCCCAAACATTTCTCTCTTTATTTTCTGCCACCTGAGTTCCCCAGAAGTTTCTCCTCCTCTGTACGTCTCCACAATGGGAGTGTCTCCAGGTTCTCCTGTGCCTGAAATCATCTCATGATTTATCTACTCCCAGAACTTTGTTTCCCATTTGCATCCCGGTGACTTGAAGAAGACCTCACTTTTTGTAAGCTTTATTGAGGTATAACTGATATATGAAAACTTGTACATATTCAATGTATACATCTCTCTGAGTTTGGACATATGCCTACATCTGTAACACCATCACCACAGTCAAGGTATTAAATATATTCATAAACTTCAAAAAGTTCCTTGTATTGTTTTGTGGGTTTGTGTGTGTGCTAAGAACACTTAACATGAGATCTATCCTCATAATGAATTTTGAAGTGCATATTGTTAACTATAGGTACAAAGTTGTACAGAAGATCTCTAGAAGTTATTCGTGTAGCATAATTGAAATGTAAACCTATTGAGAAACAACTCCTCATTCCCCCTCCCTCCAGCCCCTGGCACCCACCATTCTACTCTATGCTTAAGAAGACCTTGCTTTCAGTCTAAGTCTTGTCTGTCAAATCCTCAGCTTTCTTGCTTGCTGATGGTCTTTCTAAGCCTTCTCCCTCCTTCCATCCTCTTTTAGTCTGGGGTAGAAAGACTAGCAAAACTAGCTGTGTTGGGTTTGTTTATTTATTTATTTGCATTGCTCCATCCTGAGGTGAAGATGTCCACAAGCAGGTAAGGCACGAGGAGGCAGGAAGCCAGGGAGTGAGTGCAGAGACAGGACCAACCAAGTCATCAACAACCTAGAAGGCCAATTCTAAATAATCAAGTTGGCCAGGCAGAGACAGAGAGAGCCCATAAAAAGAACCTCCATGTCAAGTCCTGGGCTATTCCCCTTCTCCTGGGTCTGAGGTTAGAAAGGTGGGAATTGGAATGATTTCCCTAAATTTCATATGAGCTTCTCCCTTCTTTGTAAATTAAAAAAAAAATACTGCTCACTGAGCTCTCTGTCTTGTCTTCTGCTTTGGAAAGTGGCATATCAATTAGAGATCTTCACCCCAGTTCTTATTCTGGCTGGAACGATGCCACCACCTTTAGTGAGCAATTGATTGGCTAGGAGTCCTATCTCACTACTCCGACCAGCCTGCTCTGGCAAGACACTGTTAAGTCCTATCAACAATGGACTAACTGGTAAAGCATTTCCTCACACGCTTAGGTTCATAGCCCCAGGCCTGCTATTGTTGCCCAGGAGTCCCTCTACCCATGGCCTCAATAGTGAATAAAATGCCACCATAGCCAACCTCCCCCATTCAGTGAATCTGGCCAGTGTAGGAAGAAGGTGGGCTGAAGGCTTCTCCTCTCACTTCAGCAGACATGAGAGGCAGCCTGGCATATGAAGGGTGCTTTTCAAAATGGGGTCCCTAACGCCTCTGCATCAGAATCACCTTCGATGCTTGTCCAAAATGCAGACTGTGACACCCTTTTAGGATTCACTGAATTAAATTTTATGGGATTTGCATTTTTCAAAAATCCTCAATTGATTCTGATGGAAATTAATGATTGAGAAATACTCTTTTAATGGACAAGAGTCCAGATTTTAGAATCCAGATCTGGGATAGGGTCCTAAGGTCTGCCCCTTGCAGGTTATATGAACTTGAAAGGATCAATTAAAACCTCTGAGTTTTAGTTTCATCTATAAAATGGAGATGATGGAACATAAAGTTCAAGTGAAGTAACATCTGTGCTATGTATACCTAACACCAGGATAGGTGCTCATTCCCCCACCTATCAGAGAAGACTCCATTCTCCCAAAGTAATAGAGAAGACTCAAAGTCACCCAAGAAGTAGAATATCATACCTCTCCCCTTTCTCTGCTAACCAGTCTTTCAGTGATTTCTCCTCACCCCTAGACTTCTTTCTGTTTTCTGTTTCCCACCACAAAACAGAATCATTTGGCCCAGTGTTCCTTTCAAGAATGGATTTATAGTTAAACTATTTCAGGTTTTTCTGGAAATCGTCATGCTTTGGCACACAGTAGGAACTCAAATATTTACTGAGCTAATGCAATCTTTTATTTCCAGCCCAATTCACTTTAACATCTGCATTTCAGTTTAACCCCAGCACCCCATTTTAGTACCATAACCCCAATTTAGGCAAGTCTAAGAGATCAACCCAGCATATCAGCAAACCCAATCCACTTTTATTTCAATAGATAGGTCAGAACAAAATCCTTCCCTCCACTCCCAGAGACATGGACTTCCTCTCCTCAAATTACCAACTCTCCTGGGGAAACCAACTAGCATTTAACCCTTAGGTCTTCACACCATGTCAGTATGAAATAGGAATTCAGCCCTGATTCCTCTTAGCCTCTGTGCAAACAACAGACTTGAGGAAGTAAAAATGCACCAGGCTGCCTTTGGGAAGAAAACAGATTCTCTGAGCTGTGAGATGAAAGGACAGGAAGCCTGAGAAAGGAAGGGGAGAAGGGGGGGTTGAGCAAGGGGAGAGCAAACAGTTTCTTATCCAGCTGTTTCAATTGCATTTGGCCCAAGTTGCAAATTTACCTTCTGACCACGAAGGCTGATTGACTTGTTTCCTCTCTTCGGACTCAAATCTGAGAAACAACTTCTCCTTACAGCTTGTCAGAAGGGGATGGGAATCCCAGCTGCTCTTTGCAGTGATGCCTGAAAATCTTGCTTTACCTTTGGGAGAGAGGGGCGGAGTCCAACCTAATGGGAATTAACTCCAAACACGCTGGAGGCTTCAAAGTCAGCCTCAGACATGCAGGTACTTGAAGTAGCTTAGCGGGCACTGAGTCCTCCACCTCCATCCTCACAGCTGCTAAGTTAGCTGTGTGTGAGTGTGTGAGTGTGTGTGTGTGTGCCTGCCCACACTTGAACTGCATATCTATCTCACTTCCTCACCTGTTACCCAAATGCCTGCTGAGGAATAGAGGTTCTCCCTAACTTCCAAAGCCCTAAATAATCTCACCATGTATATTAGGTAGCACCTAATGTGGCTGGAAACAACTCAGAAGACACATGCCTGAAGGGAGTAAGACAGAATAACCTCTTTTTCCCAAACTGATTTCCACTATGTGATAGGGAATGTGCTCCCACAGAGCAACCTATGGCTCAAAGATATGACAAGTTTACATTTCAGAAACTTAAAATCACACATGGAAAAAGCTTAACAATACCTTTAAAAAATAACAGTACTACCAAAAGTCAGTGTCTAACTTATCCCAAAGCACCAATAACTGTTTTTGTGTTTGAGAAAAGAGCTGAGAAGACTGGAGATTAATGGAGCTTTGCCTAACACTCTGCTCCAACCTGATGTCATCTCTCCCACCTATAATGTCCCTGGCACTCCATATTTATTTTGGTAAACGTATTACCTTCTACCTTGTATTAGTTTTTTGCATATATGTCTCATTTTGCCTCTGAGTTGCCTTGTGAACAGGGAACTTTGCTGAACAAAGTGAGTTAGAAGAAGGAATGGTAGTTAACTTAACTTAATAGAGCATACTAGATTGATCCAAAACATCTTCGCTTCCATAATGGTCCACTTGCCTTCTCAGAATGCAGTGAAGGTTATCAGGCTTGTTATCTAGCATTTAGTGGTAACAATTCAAAATATGAGAGTAAATGAACCAGCAGTTTAGCACATTCATTGTACCCTGATAATTTAATACAGTTGCTGAAGTTTTTTCCTGCAGGCATCCTCTCTTTTATCAGTGATAAAGCCTTATATTCTTCTATGCCTACTTTCCATCAGTAGTTTCTAACCATTTTTTTCTGCCCCAACACACTGATAAACCACATTCCCATCTGTAATAATGGCTTACTATGTCCTTTTCTGGGGGAGGAAGAGATGACCCCATAGGTGGAATGTCAGACGTTCAGCAATATAAGCTCCCGATATAAGTTTTATAATCTCCCTGATCGTGTCCCCTTAAAAACGATGGCTTCAGATATAGGGATATATAAAAAGAAATGCTACGGGCTTCCCTGGTGGCGCAGTGGTTGAGAGTTCGCCTGCCGATGCAGGGGACACGGGTTCATGCCCTGGTCCGCGAAAATCCCACATGCCGCGGAGCGGCTGGGCCCGTGAACCGTGGCCGCCGAGCCTGCGCGTCCGGAACCTGAGCTCCGCAGCGGGAGAGGCCACAACAGTGAGAGGCCCGCGTACCGCAAAAGAAAAAAAAAAAAAGTAGAAATGCTAGACCCTCTGTCATTAAAAATAAGTCAGTATTAACAGACACATAATAACTGTGTGTGAAACATGGATGAAAATTTTGTCATCAGAAAGATAGTGATTCCACTCTATGCACTGATAAATATTGCCTTTTGCTTAGTGGCTACACTTGACATTTGGGTAACTGACTCCTATTTGCAACTCTAAGAGCTCATTTTTACTTACCTCTTCTTATCCTCTTTTCCCTGTGCCTCCAGTTTCCTTAAGTAAATACTATGGAAACTGAAATGTATGCTAAATAATGATCAAATTTATTGGATAAAGTTTTGCTTTCTGTTAATTTAACAGTTGATAGTGGTCTCAGAAAAAAATTGCTGGTATCTTGTGGCTCTTGATATATTTTCATCTAAAAATGCTTTTCAGCCCTGCTTCCAGAAGATCATATGGGAAGGATTGAGAAGGGAACACTTCTTGTTATTTATTTAAGGGATAGGATGATATATAATATTTTAATAATGCTAAAATAGGCATTGGTCAAGGACCCAGGGAATACCTACATTCTGCTTTTGATCAGTATGGAATAAGAGATCCTGCAAAGACAAGATATGGTGATAGGTGATTCTGATACATATCCCCACCTCCCACTCCTAGTTCGCAAAACACTGCTCTATACAGTAGAATTTCCCAAGCAAAATCAACACTCCCACGACATTTTGCAGTCTAGACAAGGGGTCAGCAAGCCAGAGCCTGTGCTATGCACCAAATCCAATAGGCTGCCTGTTTTTATAGTTTTATTGGCATAGAGCCACAACTTATTCATTTATGTACCATCTATGGCTGTTTTCATGCTACAACTGCAAAGTTGAAGAGTTGTGACAAAGATCTTATGCTCCACAAAGCCTAAAATATTTACTCTTTAGCTATTTACACACACACAAAAAAATGCTGACCACTGGTTTAGACCCACACCGATAGATTATAGTAGAGACATTAAGTTAATTGTTATGAGAAAGGCATTGAAAAAGGAGGAAGGGAAAGTGAAATAAAGAAAAGTGCTGTTTGCTTTCAGCTTTGTTAAGGTGCCAGTCAACCCTTGCCAGTCCTTTAGAATCTGTGAAGTTAACAACGCACTAGAGATCAGTATAAGCCAAATATTCGGTAAGCTTGTGCAAATGTATTTCTCTGTTAACTGTCTATCCTTTGAACCTGTGTTTATGTGTTTCTCCAATATGCCTTAAGTTCTTTTAACTGACCATTTTATTGAGATATAAGTCACATACCATGAGGTTCACCCTTTTAAAGTATAGAATATGGTTTTCTTAGTATATTCACAAAGTTGTACACTCCATCACCACTATCTAATTCCAGAACATTCGCATCACCCCAAAAACAAACCTCATACTTATTAGCGTATAACTTAACTTATTTATTCCTCTTTTGTCAGAGCTGCTTCTTCTCTGGGGGCTACTTGTTTTTGTTTTTGTTTTTTAACTTTCTTATTAATATGGTTCTATGTTTTGTTCTAGTCTTACAGGACGGGACCATTTATTTCCAGAGTCCCATTGCCCTTGAACTTTGGAGAATTTGCACTATGTGCTTACAAATTTAAAACCACATAGACTCCATGACGTGTCACCCATGCAGGTTGAATATGGAATGTACACCTTGCTTATACTATAGTTTCAGTTCTAGACTGAACACCTAGAGATGAAACTTATATATTTCTTTTTTGTATGAAACTTAGAACTGACAACTCTTTTGGTGAATGTCCTTATTCAGCGCAGAGGATGACCTTATTAGTGTGATGTGGTGTGCAGGTAAATATTTAATAACTGGCTTCACAAGGCAGGGGAGCAAGAGAGCCCTGATTGGTGGCATTTGCTGATCGCTGTGTTGTAAATACTCCCACCATGGCCAATTTCAAGCTACCAACTTGAAGTCAGTGAAAGTGGAGTTGGGAAGACATACACACAGTCTACTCTCATGAGCTTGTACAATCCAATTCCAGCACACTACTGGAACTCAGATTCAAGGAATTACTTCAGTATTGGTTTGTGTAGATTTATAAGCTATAAACAATACTAACCAAAATACTATAGCTATTATAGTTGTTTATGTGTTGCACACAGACTTCTCCCCACTCTCTATACACTATGTTAGCTGGCACTGAAACATTTCAAAAATATTTTGCTGCCCCAACTTAAAGCCTTTAGAGTGCAATGTGTGTATTATTAAGAAGTAAAGCAAAGAGAAATTGTTCATAGATCTTGTTGCCTGCTTTAACAACTTTTGAGATAATATCTTTATTATATTTATAATAGATTAAAAAAAACAGATCGCAATCCCTTTTTAAAGAAAAACTTTAAAATGTAACATATTTTTAGTCCAAATTGTGCAGTGTAAATTAAACTAAATTACACTATATTAACCACTATGAGCATCTTTCTGTAAGCATATTTATATTGAAATTAACTTTCAAAAAGAAAAAATATGGGGCTTCCCTGGTGGCGCAGTGGTTGAGAGTCCGCCTGCCAATGCAGGGGACACGGGTTCATGCCCCGGTCCGGGAAGATCCCACATGCTGCGGAGCAGCTAGACCTGTGAGCCATGGCCGCTGAGCCTGCGCGTCCGGAGCCTGTGCTCCGCAGCGGGAGAGGCCACAGCAGTGAGAGCCCCGTGTACCGCAAAAAAAAAAAAAAAAAAAAAAAAAAAAAAGGAGAAAATTTGTCAACATATTAAATGAAATTCTTTTTTGAGTCTTACTTTTATTTTCAAAAGTCCTATATATTAGGTGGGGAGGATCCATCACCCATGCTGATTGTTTCCCTCTTGGAGAAGGGCAACCTGCCAACAATTACTTATTAATTGCTAACATGTGCCAGGCTCTGTGTTAGGTGCTGGAAACACAAGAGTTAAGAAGATAGACAGGATCCCTCATGATTTTTACATTCTACTCAAAGAGATACAAAAGATTAAACGAACAAACAAACATGATAATAATGGACAGTGATGAATATTGAGTAATTTAAAAAATAGTGATATTGATAGAGTAATGAGGTTGAGGGAGACCTACCTTAAATAGAGGAATTAGGGAAAGCTTCTCTGGTGAGGCTTGGAGCTTAAAAGCTGAAGGATGAGAAGCAAGAGAAGAGCTGGAAGAAGTTGGGTGAAAACTGTAAATTCAAAGGCTCTGAGGAGGGGAGGATCTTGGCATGTTAAGGAACAGAAAGGCCAATGGGGCTGGAACATGGTAAACCAAGCAAGAGTGGTACCAGGTAAGGCTGGAGAGGTAAGCAGAGGGCAGATCATGCAGGGATTTATAGGATTTCTTTTTAAGTACCATGGCTAAGACCACACAACTTCATACGTACTTCTATGAAAACAGGAGCAGCTACAAGGAAACAGTGACCGTCATCTCCTATTTTTATCTCAGGGTTTCTGATGTACTATTGTTCACAGATTTGTTAGTAGTAAACTGAGGTTTATTACTTAGGCCTGAGATTTACTACTTTATCACTTAAGCTGCCTTGACCTAGTCTAAGTCATTATCCTCACCAGTCTTTGACCCTTGACCCGCCTTTCTGATCTGCCCAGCTCATAGCAATGGGAAGACACTGTGTGGTTTAAAGGATTATCTGATTTATATTTGGAAACTGTCTTCTTTTAAAGTATAAAAATTTGTAATATTAGCATTTCCAGGCCCCAGGTCTTCCTCAAAAGCTTTCATCTTCTCTCGGAGATCATCTTGCATTTACAACAGCCAAACTTCACTTTTCATTTCCCTTTTGGCCCCTGCATTCAAGGTACCCCACTGCTGACTAATTATGAGATTGATTTGCCTAGGAACAGAAGGTCCACTTTCTCATGCTCCAGTTAATCAAAGTTTGACTAGAATTCTATTCCTAGGGCAATGTCCTAAATGATGGTCCACACAGCTGAAAGAACAAACGGTCTCCTCCCAAGTCTCTCAACAGTATTTCCTCTGTCCTTCTCCACCTCACCTCTCTTACCACAAAGCCATCAGTGTCTTTTGAAGCCTTCCTAGCACTAAGACCCCTATCTTCACAGTTGGCTAAACCATGTGGGAGAGTGGCCTCTGGTAGCATAACTGATTTTCTAAACCACCCTGATTCATTTCCCAAAGGATAATCTAACTGGGTTATGAGTTTCAGTGAAACAAGAAGCAGCATTCCAGAACCAAGAAATCCTTCTTATCCTTGCCTCTGATTCCTGAAGCAAGTCACAGAGTTTTGTCAGTTTGGGGACCTCACTCACAAAGATTTGTTTCTGGGCATTTAATTGGTTATCACAGCATTACTACCCTTTCCTGGCTTTGCTGAATGGTGTAGCCAGCCAGGCTGCCCCAAAACACCTGAGCAATCACACTACAGAAGGACATTAAAAGAGCTGAAAGGATAAGTGTACCTCCTGCCAGTTCAGTGCTGGCTTAGAGGCTGAAGGAAAACTGAGGGTTACAGGATAACCAAAAAATGCTCAGGAAATGAGATGTAGAGCTCAGGAAATACACAACAGCCTTTTCCACAGGGGTAATCTGATAGGGCTAGTGGCTGGCCAGTGGAGACAGTGCTACGGGCCAGAGTACTTGCCCACAAAATCCCATGAAGCAACAGCTGCAGGAAGGAAGGACCACACAATAAGAAAGGCCCTTCTCTATGAACCTTGGCTTTGTTCTCTGGGTAAGTATTTGGGTACTGGGGTAAAATCACCCCAGGGCATATCTGAGCATTTGCCTAGTGACCTGCAGTATATACCATGTTTTCTTGTTAGCTGTGGGTAAAATACAATTGGCAGCCAAAAAAACTTTGTTCATTCTCTTCCTGGGATGTAATTCTGCTTTCTGGGGACATCATAGGCACACCTGTGATTCTAAAATGACTTCTATCTAGAACTGCCCACAAGGCTATCATCATGGATATTTGCTGGGCATTTGGAGCCAACATTGCCTAATCTTTGCAAGCAGGACTTGCCTTTTACTTAGTAACTGACCCTTAAATTTGAATAGTAAAGTTGATCCTCACAACAGCCTTATGAAGTAGACATTATCTCCATTTTCAGGGCAGAAAACTGGGGCTTAGAAATGTTAAACGATTTCCCCAAAGCCACAGAACTCTAAGATGACATATTCAGGAAAACACTTGGAGACAGAAGACAGGTTGCATGGGAAAAGAGGGGAGGGGCCAAAACGGGTATGAGGGAAAGGAAGAAATATGGCATGAACCCTACATTTCTACTTTGAGAAACCAGGTACATGCAGATAGCCTTTATTAAAATAAGAATAAAGGCAAATTGCAGTGTGACCTCCCTACACCCCTTCTCTTTGGTGATGGACAGTGAAGAGCAGGGAATAATTGAGTTCAGCTTGGCTATTAGGTTAGAAGCATCTCTGGAACATCCTAGTACATAGTAAATAGTTATATGAGTCTGGTGCTCAGAGGAAAGTTCTGGACTGAGAGTTCAAGTGTGGAAGACACAAGCCCTAAGAGTGGATTACAAGACCAAGATGTTTGTCGAACATTATGGCCAAGGACATGAATAACCCTGATAAAGGTTATCCCCACATTTAAAGGATGGGTAAAGAGACAAGGACCTATGAAGGAGACACAAATTGCTCAGTCCTTCCCTTACCATCCTGTTTCCCACACACCACAACCTCTCAAGAACAAGAGCTGGCTCAGGAAGAACTGGCTCAGGAAGGATGTGGGGATATGGAGGTTGAGGCAGACAGTGGTTAAAAATCCTTCAGTGTTAAGTGCTTTATCGACCAACCATTGTCTGGAGGTAACCAGGGATGAGCTGTGAGAAGCCAATCTCACTCAAATGCGACAGTATTTCCAGCTTGTTTAACAAGTCTCTTTCATTTTTAATGAGTTTTAAGGGGCCACTCAGTAGCTGATGCTTGCTGTGCTTGGCAAAGAGCCATCAACTCTAGTACCACCTGGTTTTCTTTTTTGAGTTTAGAGAAATTTCGAAGAATGGCAGGGAGGCTGAAAGCAGGTTCAAGCACCTTGGATTTGACCTTGAACAGTCCCCTGTGCCTTTTTCCTTTACTCTTGTGGGATACCACAAGCTAAATTAATGCTGTGGGAATCACTCCACAAATAAAAGACTCTCTGTTTGATCTTGGGGAGTCACTTATATCCTTCCCAGAACTTAATTTTCCTATCTAGGGAAATATTTTAGAAAATTAAAAACCAGCCTCATCCACAGTGGAAACAGATCATTTATTAAGTTCCAAAATGACTTGGAGGACATTGTTGTCAGTATTATACTACTGACGGAACCATTCTGTTCATTCTACAATAAATTGTTGACCATTTGTTATGTATAAGGCACTGGAAATACAGTGATAAATTGTATCAGACAGAGAAGGCCCTTGCTCTCACCAAGCTCACATTCTAGTGAGGAAGATATTTTTAAAAAAGTGAACAATTAATGAAGTAGAACGATAAGGTCTAAAGCAAAAATAAAATTTGATCATAAGAAAGGGTGTTGGGGTGGGAATAAGGGCAACTTTAGTTTAGATGAAGTAGTTGGGAGAGGCTCCGAGCTGGTATTTGTCAAGACATGAAAGATCAGAAGGAGCCAGGCATGCAAAGAGCCAAGGTAAAAATCTTCCCCAGAGGGAAAGTAGAGGCAGAGGACACAGAAAATTAAGAGGCTTTAAGTCATAAAAATGCTCGGAGTATTTAAGGAATTGAAAGCAGGTTAAGGACAACTGGATGTCCATATGCAAAAGACAGAAGTTGAACCCCTACTTCACGTCATACCATAAACAAAAATGAACCCCAAATGGATTAAGTATCTAAATATAAGAGCAAAGAACATAAAATTCATAGAAGAATACTTAAACATAAACCTTCTTGACCTTGGACTATGCACTGTGTCTTAGATATGACACCAAAAACACAAGCAACAAAGGAAAAAATAAACTGGACTTCATCAGAATTAAAAGTTTTTGTGCATCAAAGGATACTATCAAGTTAGTGAGAAGAGGGAATTCCCTGGCTGTCCAGTGGTTAGGACTCTGTGCTTCCACTGCAGGGGGCCTGGGTTCGATATCTGGTCAGGGAACTAAGATTCCACAAGCCATGCAGTGCTGCCAAAAAAAAAAAAAGAAAGAAAGAAAGAAAAAGAAAGTGAGAAGACAACCCACGGAATGGAGGGAAATGTTTACAAATCATATATCTGGTAAGGGCCTAGTATCCAGAATATATAAAGAACACTTACAACGCAACAACAAAAAGACAAACAACCTAATTTTAAAATGGGCAAAGGACTTGAGTAAATATTTCTCCAAAGAAAATATGTAAATCGTCAATAAGCTGGTGTGAATGTAAAATCATGCAGCTGCCATGGAAAAGAGCTTAGCAATTCCTCAAAAAAGTTAAACACATAGTCATCACATAATCCAGCAATTCTACCCCTACCTATATGACTCCCCCCCAAAAATAAAAACAAGTATTAAAAAATTGTGCATGAATATTCACAGCAGCACTTTTCATAGTTGCCAAAAGGTTTAAATAACCCAGCTATCCATCAATTGATGAATAGATAGGCAAATTGTGGTATAGCCATCAATGGAATATTAAACACCTATAAAAGGAATGAAATTCTGACACATGGATGTCATTATGCTAAATGAAATAAGCCAGACACAAAAGATCATATATAATATGATTTCATTTATATGAAATGTCCAGAATAGGCAAATTTATAGAGACAGTAAGAAGATTATTGTTTGCTAGGGGCTGGGGGGAGGGGATGGAGGAGTGATTACTCAATATGCATTGTTTCTTTTAGGAATGATGAAATATTCCAAAACTAGATAATGGTGAAGGTGTCAGTGTCACAGCTCTGTGTTTATACTGAAAATCATTTTAAATGAGTGAATTGAATGGTATGTGAATTATATACCAAAAAGCTGTAATCACAAAAAAGCAGGCTGTTATAGGACAATAGTGAGGGAAAGTGATAGAAGGGGCAGAGATGTAAATTACCTGAGGATACCATCGTCCTAAGGTTTCATGCAGATCTAAAGCTTATAATGATAAATGTAGGCTGAGCAGCTTCTTTGGCCCCTCTGTGCTAGACCCAAGGTCTCTAAAATCAAAGATCAGAGAACCCTCTAACTCGGGGAAAGAGAATGCTTTCCCCAATTGAAAGTAATGGAGAGAGGATACAGTATGCTTGTTCCAAGGCCATGGAAGTTTAATGGTTCCAACTGCATAACATCAAAAGCTCTACTGTCCGGAACTGTGGCTCAAGGATCCCCTTGCTAACATTAACAGCTATATTTTATTAAATGCTTACTCTGTGCCAGGCATTATGTTAGATAAATTCATATAGGTTATCTCATTTGATCCACACAACAATCCAGTGAGGATTTTACACATTTGTATCCCCAATTTGACAACTGAGGAAACTGAGGCATAGCTGGGTGAAATCCTTGCCTAAGATTTCATAGATAAGAAAGAGTACCAAAGTTCTGTCAATCTAAACTTGCTCTTAAGCTCCACATCATACTACCCTGCCTCCTCTGACCCCCAGGAGTGCTCCTCTTTGTGGTGTTAGAAGAGGGGGCATTGAGATCCTTCTAGAAGTTAGGGGTATGCTCCTAACACCTTTTATTCTTTCTCTGGTAAATTTAGTGGGCTAAATAGACAACATTTTGGTCAACCAGAGGTGTAGCTGGCTGCTTTAAAGGAGATAGGCAGAGTTATTAGAAACGACCTGTCTGTACACATTCATGGTGCTGCTTCTCTGACCCTTTAAGGTCTGTGAGAAAAGAGAAGTGTATGTTGGTCATCAGAGTTCAGGCATGGTTTCCCTCATCACATAAACAACTTTACTCTAGAACTGTAGCTTAAAGGTGTCCTTAGATAGCAATCATTGCTCAAAATACTAAGCACTTACTATCTAGTAAGCACTGTGGTAAGTGCCTTTACATAGTTTATCTCATTAGATCCTGACAGCAACCTTGTGTAGGAGATACTGTGTTACCCTCTTTTTTATAATTGGAAGTACTGAAACATAGCTAGAACAAACTTGTCCTAGATCTCTCAGCTCATGAAAATACTGAAGCCAACATCCACTTTCAGTCAGTCAGATCTCAGAGCCCTTGACTTTTTAAAGGTTTTTTAAAAGAGTTATGGTAAAAACACATAAGTAACAATTTCCATCTTAACCATTTTCAAGTGTACAGTTTAACAGTGTTAAGTATTTTCACATTGCTGTGCAAAAGATCTCCAGAACTTTTTCATTTTGCAAAACTGAAGCTCTATACCAGTTAAACAAAAACTTCCCTTTCTCCTCCCCAAAGCCCCTATTAATCATCCCTCTACTTTCTATTTCTATAAATTTGATTAGTTTAGATAGCTTATGTAAGTGTATTTCTACAATATGTCTGTTTTTGTTACTGGCTTATTTCACTGAGCATGCTGCTTTCAAGGTTCATTCATGTTGTATCATGTGACAAGATTTCCTTCCTTTTTAAGGCTGAATAATATTCCACTATATGTATGTCTCAGTCTGTTAAAGCTGCTATAACAAAATACAGTACCATAAACTGGGTGGCTTAAACAACAGATATTTATTTCTCACAGTTCTGGAGGCTAGGAAGTCCAAGATCAAGGTGCTAGCAGATTTAGTCTCTGGTGAGGGCCCACTTCCTGGTTCATAGATGGCCATCTTCTCGCTGTGTCTTCACTTGAAAGAAAGGGCAATGAAGCTCTTTAGGGTCTCTTATATAAAGGCACTAATCCCATTCGTAAGAGTTCCACCCATGACCTAATCACCCCCCAAAGCCTCCACCTCCAAATACCATCACATTGGGAATTAGGATTTAGCATAAGAATTTGGTGGGTGGGGACACAAACATTCAGTCTATAGCAATGTATATACCACATTTTGTTTATCCATTTATCTGTTGAAGGACATTTGGGCTGCTTGCACCTCCTGGCTATTGTGAATAGTGCTATGAACTCAGGTATGAAAATATCTCTTCAAGATCCTGCTTTCAATTCTTTTGGATATATTCCTAGAAGATTGTTAAATCATATAGTAATTCTATTTTCAATTTTTTGAGGAAGCTCCATAATGTTTTTTATAGTGGTTGTAACATTTTACAGTCCCACCAATGGTACACAATGGTCCGGATTTCTTCACATCCTTACCAACACTTGTTACTTTCTGTTTGTTTTTTTTAATAGTAGCCGTCCTAATGAGTGTGAAGTAATATCTCATTATGGTTTTGATTTGCATTTCTCTTATAATTAGAAATGTTTAGCAACTTTTTACATGCTTGTTGACCACCTGTATGTCATCATTGAAAGAGTGTCTATTCAGGTACTTTGCTCATTTTTTAAATTGGGTTATTTGATATTTTTGAGTTTTAGGAGTTAATTATATATTATTGATATTAACCCCTTAGCAGACATATGATTTGCAAATATTTTCTCCCACTCTAAAGTTTGATTTTTCACTCTGTTTTGATTGTGTCCTTCAATGTACAAAAGTTGTTAAGTTTGATGTAGTCCCATTTGACTGTTTTGCTCTTAGTGTCATATATAATAAATCATCACCAAATCCAATGTCATGAAGATTTCCCCTATGTTTTATTCTAGCAGTTTTATAGTTTGGGGTCTTATGCTTAGGTCTTTAATCCGTTTTTAATTAATTTTTGTATATAGTGTAAGATAAGTGTATAACTTCATTCTTTTTCATGTGGATACTCAGTTTTCCAAATACAGTTGTTGAAGAGACTATCCTGTCCCCATTGAGTGGTGTTGGGACCCTTGTCAAAGATCATTTCACCATACACATGAGGTTTTATTTCTAGGCTCTATATTCTATTCCATCTGTCTATATGCCTGTCTTTATGTCAGTAACACACTGTTTTGATTGCTGTGGCTTTGTATTATGTTTTAAAATCAGGAAGTGTGAGGCCTCCAACTTTGTACTTTTTCAAAATTGTTTTGCTATTTGGGATCCCTTGAAATTCCGTATGAATTTTAGGATAATTTTTTCTGCATTTTTGCAGAAAAATAGAAAAAAATAGAAAAGAAAATTTGTCTATTTTTAGACAAATGGGACTACATCAAACTTAGCAACTTTTGTACATCAAAGGACACAAACAACAGGGTGAAAATGCTACCTATGGAAGGGGAAAAATATTTGCACATCATACATCTGCTAAAAGGTTAATAACTACAATATATAATGAACTTCTTTGACTCCTTTTCTGCAAAATTGCTATGGGGATTTTGATAAAAATTGCATTGAATCTGTAGATTGCTGTGGGTAATGTGGACATCTTAACAATATTAAGTCTTACAATCCATGAACATGGCTGTCTTTCCATTTATTTTTGCCTTTTAAAATTTTTTTCACCACTGTTTTGTTGTTTTCAGTGTGTAAGTCTTTCAACTCCATGGTTAGGTTTATTCTTAAGTATCTTATTTTATTTTTATTTTTATTTTTTTTGTGGTATGCGGGCCTCTCACTGTTGTGGCCTCTCCCGTTGCAGAGCACAGGTTCCCGATGTGCAGGCTCAGTGGTCATGGCTCACGGGATCAGCTGCTCCACAGCATGTGGGATCTTCCCAGACCGGGGCACGAACCCACGTCCCCTGCATTGGCAGGCAGACTCTCAACCACTGCGCCACCAGGGAAGCCCTAGTATTTTATTATTTTTGATGCTATTGTAAATGGAATTGTTTTCTTAGTTGCATTTATGGATTGTTTGTTAGTGTATAAAAATGCAACATATTTTTGCATGTTGATTTTGTATCCAACAACTTTGCTGAAATAGTTTATTATTTCTAACAGTTTTTTGTGTGGAATCTTTAGGGTTTTCTACATTTAAAATCATGTCATCTACAAACAGCGATTATTTTACTTCACCCTTCTGATTTGGATGCCTTTTACTTATTCTTATTGCTTAACTGCTCTGACTAGAACTTCCAGTACTATGTCGGAGAGAAGTGGTGAGAGTGGGCATCATGCCTTTTTGCTGATCTTAGAGGAAAAGCTTTCAGTTTTCACCATTAAGTATGATGTTAGCTGTGAGCTTTTCATATATAGTCTTTATTATGTTGAGGTAGTTTACTTCTATTCCTGGTTTATTGAGTGCTTTTATCATAAGAGGATATTGGTTCTTGTCAAATGCTTTTTCTGCATTGAGATAATCATGTATGTGTTGTCACTCATAATGCTAATGTGTTGTATTACATTTATTGATTTGTGTATGTTGAACCATCTTTGCATTCAAGGAATAAATTCCACTTGATCATGATGTATAATCCTTTTAATGTGCTGTGGAATTTGGTTTGCTACTATTTTGTTGAGAATTCTTGCATCAATATTCATCAGAGATGTTGGTCTATTTTTTTTTCTTGTAATGTCTTTGTTTGGCTTTGATATCAAGGTAATACTGACCTCATAGAATGACCTTAGAAGTGTTCCTTCTATTTCTGTTTTTCAGAAGAGTTTCAGGAAGATTGGTATTAATTCTTCTTTAAATATTTGGTAGAAATTTGCAGTGAAGCCATCTGGTCTTGGGCTTTTGTTGGTTAGGAAGTTTTTAATTACTGATTGTAATTTCTAACTTGTTATCAGTAAGTTCAGATTTGTTATTTTTTCATTATTCAGTCTTGGTAGGCTGTGTGTTTCTAGGAATTTATCTTTTTTTCTAGGTTATCCAATTTTTTGGTACATAATTGTTCAGAGTATTATTTTATAAGCTTTTTTTCTCTGCTATCACTTGTAATCTCTCCTCTCTTATTTCTGATTTTAGTTAGTTAAATCTTCTTTGTTTCTAAGTTAAGCTAGCTAAAGGTTAGTCAATTTTGTTGACCTTTTGAAAAAGCAAACTCTTCATTTAATTGACTTGTTCTATTATTTTTCTGTTCTCTATTTTATTTGTCTCTGTGCTAATCTTTATTATTTTCTTCCTTCTCCTAGCTTTGGATTTATTTTGCTTTCCTTCTTATAATTTCTTTTTTTTTGCTTGTTTGTTTTTTCTCAATTTATTTATTTTTTATATCCCTTTAGAGTCAACATGTTTTCATTTATTTATTTTTTTACAGTAGTTCATTGTTGGTTATCTATTTTAAATATAGCAGTGTGTATATGTCAATACCAAACTCCCAATCTATCCCAATTTCTTGATATGCAAAGTTAGATTGTTGATTTGAGATCTTTTTTATGTACACATTTACAGCTATAAACTTCCCTCTAATCATTGCTTTTGTTGCATCATATAAATTTTGGTATGTTGTGTTTTCATTTCATTTGTCTCAAGGTATTTTCTAATTTCTCCTGTGACTTCTTTTTTGACTTATTGGTTGTTTAAGAATGTATTGTTTAATTTCCACATATTTGTGGATTTTCCAGTTTTCCTTCTGCTCTTGATTTCTACTTTCATTCCATTGTGATCAGAAAAGATACATTGTATGATTTCAATCTTTTTGATTAAGACTTGTTTTGTGGCCTAACTTATGTCTATCCTGGAGTATGTTCCATGTGTACCTGAGGGGAATGTATATTCTGCTATTGTTGGATGAAATGTTCTGCATATGTTTATTAGATCTAACTGGTCTATGGTGTTGTTCAAGTCCTCTGTTTCCTTATTCATCTTCTGATTTTTCTATACATTATTGAAAGTGGGTATTCAAATCTACTAATATTGTACTATTATCTATTTCTATCTTCAATTCTGTCAAAATTTATTTTGAAGCTCTGAAGTTGGTGCATAAATATTTATAATTACTATATTTTCTTGCTGAATTGACCCATTTATCATTATACAATGTCCTTCTTTGTCTCTTGGAACAGCTTTTGACTTAAAGTCTATTTTGTCTGATATTTTTATGGTCATCCTTGTTCTCTTTTGCCTACCATTTACATCATAGTCCTTACTTTTAGCCACCCACATTGCACTATCTCCCTTCAGGCATCCTCCTGTGGAGTGAGAATGGGTGACTTGAGTTCCTTCTAGAAGTTAGGTGTGTGCTACTAAGACATTTTAAAATTTTTTCCCATAAATTAGTGAACTAAAGAGCAAGTTCTATATAGTTGTCCAGGGGTCTGGTTAGCCCCCCTCAGAGAAGGAGGTTGGTAGATTATCAGAGTGTCTTGCCTGTACATTCATAAGGCCATTTCTCTAAAACCTCCCACTGCTCCTCTGTTCTGACCAATGAGATGGTGCTTCAACAACTCAAGTCCTTTTGTAAGGGTCTCTGATATTTCTTACCACTGAAATAGAATGGAGCATAAAGGACTCTCAACCCTTTGAACCTCCTTCATCTCATCTTTTGCCAAGAGTGCTCTGTGACCTTAAAATCCAGAGTTGGCTGTGGTCAAGGCTTGTGGAGGTCTTTTAAGTTTTTCCTGTGAGGAAGAATGAAAAGTATAAAATGAGAATTCTTGCTAGATCTGTAATCAACTTTTCTGAAACTCAAGTCCTCTGAACTGACATAAGACTCTGCTTTCAGAATGAACCTCGTTACCCACATCTGAGTACTTAGCTTCCAAGGCTACTTCCTGAGCCCTTCAAAGCAATCTCTGAGAGCACTGCCTATAGGGAAGACCACTTACAAGCCAGGGCAGTGGCAGGAAAACTAGCTGCTGAAGTTATCAGTCTACCAATGACATGCACTTCCAATTTTATCCCTCATACCACAGCCAGCTTTAGTTCTCACTGACTTCCATCCTTTGCAGAACAACATCTTCCTATAAATGCAAATATTCAGGTTGACCATAGCTGGCTTTGTGCCTGTGGCTCTTTGATAGAAACAAGGCTAATAATAGAGTTTTGTGTGAAAATAAAGAGCTGAATGACATCAAATAATCATGAGGCATCCTGCTGATTAATGGGCCAATTGTCCTGAAGGTCATCTGGTCCGAGCTTGGCTAGAAATCATTAAAATGTGGGTTGTTACACAAAGCAACAGCTGCCTCTTCAGAGCTTCCATTTTAGCCCAGAATAAGAGATGACAATCAAATTTTTGACTCACAGATGGATTGTACCTTTAACTGAAGCTTGCATCAGCTTTTCTTCATGATTCCTAAGAAGGCAACTGATACATGATGCATGTGACCTGATCTTCCCTTTGTGAAATTCCCACATATCCATTCTCCAGGTGCTCTTTTTCTTACTCTATGTAATTTCTATAAAAATTGAGCTTTCAATATATACATCAAAGTATAAAAAGTGTAGAGTATATACAAATTATAGAGTTTATTGAACCACTGGCTTCCCCCGCTAGCTTTTCTTACTGTCATTTATTTTGTTTTCTTCCTTTAGGTGGGGGTAGGGAATGCTTTCCAATGTTTCCCTTTGGGAATAAAGGAAGCCCTCAATAAAAACATTGTATCACTGAAAACAAACTTTTGGTAGGCTTGCCACAAGAGAAAAACAAATAAACAAACCACATCATCAGGAAATATAAACACCTTTGGTAGGTTTCAATGTGGAAGTCCCCAGTTTAGCGAGTTTTTCCTAGTGTGCAATGTTTGTGTGTGTGCGTATGTGTGTGTTGTTTTTTCTCAATCATTTTCCTTTTTTAGTGAGAGGAAGCTCTTATTATCTTTTAATAAAAGATGACCACTTCAGCTTTGCTAAAGCAAACATTCAGGACAGATCAGAAAGGTTAAGACCCTGGGCCTCTGTTCACCTTGTCCTTGGGTCTAGCCAATGGACCCTCTAATGGGGAGTTGGCCTTCCCGGGAGGCCTTCTGTGTCTTGAAGTTTGCCGGCTTCTTGGCTAATTTTTATTTCATCAACCCCCTTCCTTCCCATATACACACAGGAATCAATACTCCTAAGGCCTCATCATGTAAGACATTCAAGCCATAAAGTTTTCTCTTAGAAATCCTGGCATTACACAAAGGAGTGGTGACCTTCTTGTTTGTTCCCTGAAATCAATACTTTTTGTTGCTATTTTTTAGTTTTGAAAATGTTTATTTCTTTTATTTAAAAAATATCTCCTTTGTTTCATCAGCCAAGGTGAACCCCTGTGGGACCTAAAAACTTAAAAGACTTTCTCACCAGTATCTACCTATTCTTTAATCTTTAAGTAATAGCACACTGTACCTGCTGGGTCAGGCCAAGGGGCTCCCCTTAGAGAAGACTTGGCGCTTGGGCTTTGCAAATTTAAATTATGAACAACTGGGGGGCTCAATGTGGTAGACTCCCTGTCTTCATTCTTTCTCTTTTTGGCAAAGGGATGGATTTTCTTATCTTTAAAACAGAGAATAGTACCATGTAGTTGGCTACAGCAAGTGTGCGGTATGCTTTGGAGATATTTTCTCATGAAGACCTAGAGATTTCCTCATATGATTATACACTCTGGAGTCCCAAATGTTTTAATCTGAGCATTATGTTCCCTCTTGGACTCTAACTTCAGGTCTAGCTAATGGTGCCAGTAAACAAGGAGTTTGCCTTTAGAGGAGGCTCTTTTCATTTTGGTTATTTTATTGACTGGAAGCCAGAATTTTGGTAAACCTCTTCTTTGTACCCCCACAAAATTCAGTATCCTCATTCCATTATCCACTTAAGCCATAAAGTCTTATTCTAAGTGTCCTGGCACCTCACAAAAGAATGATGACCTTCAGGTATTAGCCCATAAAGGGATACTAATAGTTATTACATTTTTTGAATGTTATACTTTTTAAAATTTCTGTTTCAACATCAGAACCTCAGTCATGTGGTTTGTCGAGGTGAAATCATTTGTCCTAAAATGCTCTCCTTCATCAATGTCTACCTATTTTCTTTATTTAAAAAAAATTTTTAAATTGAGATATAGTTGATGTACAATATTATGTAAGTTAGACAGTACAGCACAGTGATTCACAATTTTTAAAAGTTATACTCAATTTATAGTTATAAAATAGTGGCTATATTCCCTGTGCTGTACAATATATCCTTGTAGCTTATTTATTTTATGCATGGTAGTTTGTACCTCTTAATCCCCTACCCCTATCTTGCCTCTCCCCACTGGTAACCACTAGTTTGTTCATTCTTGCACTCCACCACCACCTCAGAAATCAGTGGTCCCTGATGACTCCTTAAAAATGTGGTGGTTCTTAATAATTATCCATGAAAGGGATACTTCTTAGTTGTCTTCACTTTGGGAAATTTGTGTTTGTTTTTTCCTATTTAGAAAAGAGCCACTAAGTCTTTAGTCAGCCAAGGTAAAAGATTGGTAGGTCATCACGTAAGCTTGGAGACTCCCTGTCCAATGTCTCAAAGTTCTATAATTGATTAACAATGATTTGCTATTCCCAGAGTGTCCCCAGAGTGACCCTCTAGCCAACAGCCTTTTGTCATTCTTCCTGCCTCTTTCTCTTGCTGTCAGCTTGGATCCTACTCCCAGCCTTGTCCCCAAAGAAACACATGTGCACGGGCGCGTGCACGTGCACACACACACACACACACACACACACACACACTTAAGAAATTTGTAAGTCTCTCACAGGTATGTAGGTATATAAGACTGAAAGTGGTGTATATGAGAGCTCTTTGGGGTGTTTTTTCCTGTGTGTAGGATATGTGTGTGTTGTGTGTGGGAGAGTTCATTGCTTTTTTCATTGTAAGTTCATTTTTTTCCTTATTGCCTCTTTAGAAATGTCCCCATGAATGTCTCCATTTTCTGTCATCTTAAAACAGCAGCACATGCTGTCCTCTTTGGTCTGACAAAGCTGACCTTCCTCTGCATTGAGACCATCTTATTCTTTCTCTTCTGAATACCAGGCTTTTATTTCAAGTCCTTCCCCAAAACATTTAAAAAATAAAAACTTGTCTCCACAAAACACAAATTCATTAAGATGCAGGTATAAATGACTAGAAAGTTTGAATGTCATAATTCCCCACCATCCCCCCATTTTTATGTTTTTTTGTTTGTTTGTTTTCTTTTTAAATACAAGATTTTTCCCCCCCTAGCATGTCTCTTTAGAGATTTCTCCAACAGAAAGTTATGTTAGCCCTCTGGGTCAAGCAGAGGTGACCTTCCCTTAGGAGGTATAAGTGACTGGGATGGTGCCCTATGGCAGCCACTTGCCTTTTTTTTTTCTTATTTTCTTCCTTTAATGGTAAAAGGAAGAAATTCCTATCTTGTAAAAAAAAGAAAATAGCTTTACTGTTAACTAGAGAAAATGAAGCATCCATTTTTCCAGTGGCTTCAAATTTTGCAGCCTTAAATGTTTTAATCTGAGAACACTGCTTCCCAAACCATGACTCAAACCAATGGAGCCTCTAAACTGAAAGCTTGCCTTTGCAAAAACCTGTTGGCATGTCAACTTTCTATTCACGATAAGTGAGTTTTCTGCCTTACCCCCTTTTTTCCACCCCAACCCACCAGTAGCTTTGTGAAGCCACTTGAACTGTAAATCTTTTGTTGTATAACCTAGAACCACACACACGACTAATAGCCTTCCTGAGTTATTCATTATCCATCTAAGAGACACTTTTCCTTGTTCTTTTTTTTCACCTTTTTAAACATATTTCCCATTTTCTTAAGTCTTTGGAATTTACTTTTGTTTCCTTCTTTTATGTAAACAATAGCCCCCAGGTTTTGTAATCAACCAAGGTTAACCCATGTGAGTCTTGAAAGTTAGAGATGCCATCACTGACATCTACCTGTTATGTAGTATCCAAATAACTGCTTTCTTTAAATTTAGATATTCAATGTATTTTTGTTTTCTTCTTCTATTTCATCAATAGCCCATTAAATCATGCAGTCTGTCAATTGACGTGCTCTGGGTTCTGAAAGCTTGAGGGTGCACTGACCAACGTCTGCCTCTTTTGTCCTCTTTAAATAACACTGCACCTTAGTGCTGGGTCAGGCCACATGACCCTCCTCTGGGTAGCCTTTTCACCCCTAGGCTTCCTATTTATGAGGCACTGACCATAGTGGAAATAAAAACATTTCCTTAGCAAACTTTCAAAGAAGTCAATTGCATGGAGGTATAAACGGCTGAAAGGATTCAATGTGGTAGCCTGTGTTTCCATTTATTTTCCTGTTTATTTCAGTGAGAGGAGGGAATTGGTTTCTTTTAACAAAGCATAGTATGTCATAGTTAGGTAGTGCAAGCACAGCATGCATACACGAATCTTCAAGATTTCCTCACTGATTGCTACATATTATTCAGCCATAAATGTTTTAGTCCTAGTAATCTTGACTCCCCAAATTTGATTCTAACCAATAAACCAATGAATAACAATCTTGCATTCCCAGGCTTTTTTCATTTTTTATCGTTAGAAATCAGCATTGTTTCCAGTCTCTCCTTTTCTTGCACCCACCCACCACCACAGCAATCAATATTCCCTACTCACCCCACAGGCCTCCTTCCAGGAACCACTTGAAACATAAGGTCCAGTGTTAACTATCCAGGTACCAAAGAAAACCGTGGTGGGTTTCATGTACTATCCTTCTAATGAAGCACTCTCCTATAAAAATACAATGGGAATAAAAAAATGTAAGCCACAGATGTAAGTTGAAAATTTCCAGCACCCCACATTTAAAAAAAGAACTTATTTTTAACAGTGTATTTTATTTACAGCCATACATACAAATATTATTTCAATATTTAATCAAATATTAAAATTTATTAATGAGATAGTTTGCCTAATTTAAAATTTGGTATGTATTCTGCGCTTACAGCATATCACAATTCAGGCCAGCCATATTTCAAGTGGTAATTAGTTACATGTCACTAGTGGCTTCTGTATTGGATACCTCAGCTCTATGGGATACCTTTTGTTGCTGTCTAAATTTTTTTGAGATATAATTTACATACTGTCAAGTTCATCCTTTTAAAATGTATAATTCAACACGTTTTAGTATAGTCACGAGGCTGTACAAAAATCACCACTATTTAACTTCAGAACATTTTCATCTATGCAAAAAGAAACCTTTTACCATTAGCATGTATTCCTCCCTGTCCTGTCCAAGCCCTGGCTACCACTAATCTACTTTCTCTCTCTGTGGATTCGTATTCTGGACATTTCATGTAAATGAAATGTAATATGTGGACTTTTGTGTCTGGCTTCTGTCATTTAGCATAATGTTTTCTAGGTTTATCCATATTGTAGCTTGTCTCAGAAACTCATTCCTTTTTCTGGCTGAATAATATTCCATTGTACGGATATACCACATTTGGTTGTATCCATATACTGGTTGATAGACATTTGGGTTGGGTCCACTCTTTGGCTGTTATGAGTAATGCTGCCATGAACATTCATGCACAAGGTTTTGTACGAACATATGTTTTCACTTGTCTTGGCTATATACCTAGGAGTGAAATCACTGGGTCATATGGTAACTCTATGTTTAACATTTTGAGGAACCGCCAAAATATTTTCCACAGCAGCTAATCCATTTTACATTCCAACAGCAATGTATATTCTAGTTCCTCTACATCCTTACTAATACTTGTAACTTTCCATATTTTTTTTTATCATAGCCATCCTAGTGGGTGTAAAGTGGTATAACATGGTGGTTTTGCTTTGCATTTCCCTAATAGCTAGTGATGGTGAGTATTTTTTATACACTTATTGGCCATTCCTAGATCTTTTGCGGATAAATGTATATTCGTGTATTTTGTCTGTTTTTTAGTTGGGTTATTTGCTTTTTTGTTAATAAGCTGTGTGTTCTTTATATTCTGGATACTATACCCTTAAATACATGATTTGCAAATATTTTCCCCTATCCTGTACATTGTCTTTTCATTTTCTTGATGACATCTTTTGAAGCAAACTGTTTTCAACTTTGATGAAGTGCCACTCATCTGTTTTTTTTCTTTTGTCACTTGTACTTTTGGTGTCATATTCAAGAAATCATTGTCTAATTCAAGGTCATGATGATTGACATCTAATTTTCTTGTAAGAGTTTTTTTTTCATTTTTAAAAATCGAAGTATAGTTGATTTAAAATATTTTGTTAGTTTCAAGGGTAGGTATAGCATAGTGATTCAGTATTCTTGCAGATTATATTACATTATAGGTTATTACAAGATACTGGGTATAATTCTCCATGCTATATAGTAAATCCTTTTTGCTTATCTATCTTGTGTATAGTAGTTTTTATCCGTTAAGCCAATACCCCTAATGTCCCTCCTCCCTTCCCTAGGGTGACCATAGGTTTGTTTTCTATGTCTGTGAGTCTGTTTTTGTAGTTTTACCTATGACACTTAGGTCTTTGATCCATTTTGAGTTAATTTTTCTAGTTAATTTTTGTATATGGTGTGAGGTGAGGCAGGGGTCCAAATTCTTTATTTTAGTTTTTAAATAGAAAAAAACTTTTCTTTGAAATAGAAAAAATTTATAAACAAAAATACATTTAACTATATGTTATATTTACCTACACAGTTACCTTACTCAGTACTTAGGGCTTTCTCAAATTTTTGATGAGCTGCACACAGCCTGGGCATGTGTGTGGTCATCTAGACTCCCAGGAATACATAAGAGCCTTTAAAATTTCATTTGGACATCTCATTCTCCAGCTTTTCATTTTAAGTTTTTGGTTAGCCTGTTGTTTTTTGTTTTTGTTTTTTTTTTTTTGCTCCAACTATTGTCCACTATTTAAGGCAATCCTGAGGTTAAACAATGCTTGTAAATATTTTTGACAAATACCCCCAAGAAAAGGGTTTTTAGGACTATGTGAGCTCTGAGTACATTCTTGCAAGTAGGGACATTCCAGGATCAGTCAAATAATAGCAATTCTCTGGGAGTGAGGCTTTGAAGGAACTCCAGAACTGTCCTCCTCCCTCCAGTGCTCCCATTATGTTGGTTTTTATTGTGATTATGACTACCACAGAGCTGGAAAGAATGTAGTGTAAATAAGAGATGTTAAAACACCACAGCTCACTATTCTAATCAAGATACAGCTGTTTTTCTTGAATAAACATTTCCAAAATTGTCATAAGCTTTTTGTTAATTTCCAGAGCTCTGAAAACATTGATTCTGATACATTTTATCTGTTTTCTCATTGCTTTTATGGAGGAGAGAATTTTGAAATGTCCTTTGCCGTTTTTGCCAACATTAGCCTGTTATTTAGCTTTCACATTTATTTTTTGCTTGTTTTTTTCTTCAATTTGGACAGCAGCACATGTCGTGGGCTCAGCCAAGGTGATCCATCCCCTGTGGATCCTGAAAAGTCAGAAACTTATTTTCCACTATCTGTCCTATTACGCCCTTGGTCAAGACAACTGACTCTTCTCCTGGCAGCCTTCACACTCTTGGGCTGCCTAATTAAGAAGATCTCACCTCAAATGGAAAAAAAAAAACCCATGGGGCTTCCCTGGTGGCACAGTGGTTGAGAATTCGCCTGCCAAGGCAGGGGACACAGGTTCGGGCCCTGGTCCAGGAAGATCCCACATGCCGCGGAGCGGCTAAGCCCGTGTGCCACGACTACCGAAGCCCGCGCACTTGGAGCCCGAGCTCCGCAACAAGAGAAGCCACAGCAGGGAGAGGCCCGTGCACCACAATGAAGAGTAGCCCCCGCTCGCCGCAACTAGAGAAAGCCTAAGCACAGCAACAAATATCCAATGCAGCCAAAAATAAATACATAAATAAATTAATTTAAAAAAATCTTAAAAAAAACACCCCAAAACCCATGGATCCTCAGGGGACTATCTTAACTAGTCATTGACAAGGCACCATATGCAGCTGGGAGTGATCCATGTGGAAGCTTCGTTTTATTTTCCTCTTTTTTGTGATAAGTGGAAAGAATTCCTATCATTTAACAGAGGATAATGTCTTTTAGTTAATTAGACCAAACAACCATCATGCATCATTAGAAGGTTTACATACATGTATATGTATGGCTGAATCGCTTTGCTGTGCACCTGAAACTATCACAACATTGCTAATCGGCTATACTCCAATATAAAATAGAGTTAAAAAAAAAAGAAGAAGAACGTTTAAATGTTTACTCACTGATGGATGCGTACTCTGCATCCTTATTCCAGCGCTTGGCTTACTCCTTTCACTGAACCCTTGCCCCACTTGTCCTTCTGGTTAAATGTGTGCTTAGCCTTGTGCTGAGTGCTGTGACCATTATCACAAATGTGACACCTGGAGGCTGTCCTGGTGTGGGGTTTCCCAGTTGAATGGTACCCAAAGGGTTCCCTTGAAACCCTGGGGTTTGCTTCCTCTGGCATCACTCCAAAAACTGTGGAGACTGTCCAAAGGAGAGTCAGTCAACTGAGCCCAAGGGCTGCAGGGCACTGTCATTAAAAGATTGCAGCACAGGTAGACATTGGTCAGGGAGTCGCCACCGTGGGTCACCACACAATGCCAGGCGATGCTAGAGAAGAGGAAAGTCTACCAATCGATCAATCAATCAACTGATCGATAAGATGGTCACCTTACATTTGACACTATCTTCTCTCTGAGTGGTTTTTCAGACATCCCTGTCTTCTTGCAAAATTTCAAAAATTTGCAGTATTGCCACATGCACATGTACACTCCAGTCATTGGAGCTTACTCATAAGGTCTGTTGCACACATTTCAAATCTTTTAATTCCCATGTTTTCTATGAACTTTGTGCTTCATAGCATCCCAAAGTTGAACTGAGCATGGTCTCTATCTAGTAACATAGTCCCCTAAGGAGCATGTTAGCCTACTGCAGTAACCTGCTATTTACAAAGCACTCTATTGCCTGTATTCTCCACAGTGCCAATCTCCTGCCCTTCTTTACCTATCCCTAGCGAGACATCAAGGTGTTCTTATCCCTGGGCCATAGCAGCTTGCTATCTCCCCTGGAATTCTGTGTTAACAACTGACTTATTTACACTAATTAGTGACTACATCAATGAGAGCAATTTAATCACACAGCCTTGGTTTGTCCTACTATACAATGACTAACATGCTTCCTTATTTTATTTTTCTCATTATCTCTGACCAGCACTCTCCTTGGGGTAGTCCCACAGTGCCATCCATCCCAGATTACACTATGCGTTGCCTGTATTTCAGGATGCTAGAGAGGGACCTCTCCAGCCTTGGAAGAGGACTGTTCCTAAGAGAACAGGTAAGAGTTAGGGAAGTACGTGCACTTTTGCTATACCTAGGGGGAAGATTGACATTTACTGGTGAAGATTTACAGACTTACAAATGGGACTTTTTCTGTCACAATTTCAGTTAAAAATCCCAAAGCTGAAGATAGTAAGAGTGAACTACCTCTCCACATATACAAATTCCAAAAAAAGCAACAAGAAGCTGCTAGAAACCCACTCCAAGGCTTTCTAACAGCTATTTCAAATGTTCCTGTAAACCTTACCCTACCCCCACCCCAGCTGAGCTAGATGGGAGAAGTATGTTGAATTAAATGAATTCGTAAGTGTTGTGAATGATGGAGCGATGGGGCTTTCCCCCCACAGTTTGGATAGTTCCCTGAGCTAAGAGACACGGAAAATGGAAAGCAAGAAGTATGTGGATATCAAAAACAAAGGCCTGTGTCCTGATTCTTGGCAGTGTGAATAGTGAGGTCTCATGACTCCAGAAAGGAAATGGCTATGGGATGTGTGTCTAAGATAGGACCATAAGAAATCTCATAAAATATACCAGTGTCCCAACAGAAAGATTGCCATGTCCCAAGCAGGCACTGAACAGCAGCTTCCTGCTGGGCCCCATGAGTCATCAGAACAGGGAGAGTAGCAACAGGGCTGTGGCAGCTTGCGTGAACTAATAGACAAGACCAGATGGCTCCACTTTTCTCTCTTCTCAGTGCCTTAGTATGTGTAAGCTCTCACTGAAAGAAGTGTCAATTACTCAGGCTGATTATTGAGTGGGGTTAGACTCTTAATAAAGACAGCACACTTTTTACTGGGGTTAATGGGAAAGTGAGGAATGCAGCAGGGGCTCCAGGTACAATTTGGGCATTGTCAGGATAATTGGTGAGGCTGGAAAGGATATTACTGTAGGACCTAAGGTTTCTTCTGGGAAAGAGTTATATGGGCAAATGAGCAAATTTGATTCAATGGAAATAAATTAGTATCTGAGGATGAGGGGAGGTAGACTTTAATTATAGCATGGTGTATATCAGATTGTATTTTAGGTCAGGCCTCAGAGACTTAAGTCCAAATCCTTTAGCAAGGAGGCTGCAGTAAACAGAGTAAATCTCCATAGGATATTGAAAACCAAAGAATCAGCGGCATGGGTGCCAAAAGCTTTGGCAGCAATGTGAGGCATGACCTCTGATACAGTGTCAGTAGTCTAAGTGCAGGCATCTGCAGCATTGTCACAATGAGGGATGCAGCATCTGCAATGTTACCTTGGTCCAACAAAGAGTATAGACATTGGTGTTCCTGGTGAAAGCATCATTATCCTGGAGCCATCTGTGGAGAGTAGCAGCAAAATACATCTTAAAAATAGATAGGGAAAGAAATGGGTTGATATCCTTTAGAAGGAGATTGTTGCAAGCTGGGCAAATTAGTCAAGAAGCTCACTTTACGATCCTACTTGGCTCACCGCAGAGCATCCCAAATCCATTTCACCATCCTTGTCAAGGTAAGCAAGAAATGGCTACTGCCTGGACAATTGCAAGGGAGAGGCTCAAGAAAGAATGGACTTTGTAGTAACAGAAAGCACAAGAGTGGGTGGCTGGAAGTAATAAAACTTCATGTGAGATTCTAAAGTTGACTGCAGCATTCCTTTGGATATATGGATGAGATTTGATGTATATCTAGCTTCCTCCTCCCCCCTCTGACATTCAGAGCAAGACCATGTGGACATAAACATTTTTATCTGAGATGACATCAGCATCTTAACTCCTTACATTGCTCTTATTTAACAGGCGCCTAGTGGAAAGTGACGAAGAAAGCCAATCAATCAATAGGCATCAATGGTGTCAGATGTGACAAGAGGAACACTGGGAATCTTAAAGGAGAGTAAAAAGGTATTTGACCAAGGGGCCCTTTTACCACTTCTATGAGGAAAAGAGAGGCCAGAAACCAATACACTTTTCTAACATTACAACTTTGTCTAGTATTACCTCAAGCTGAGTGTAAGTGTAGAAAATACCCAGAAACTGAAGGATCCCCACTTCAGAAATGTAGTCTATGAACAAAGATCAACTTTGCTCATTTTCTAAGTGAGTGATACTTTCAGTGCCACAGACCTAAAATTTAATAGAAATAGTGTTTTTGAGACATCTGCCAATGTGACTGAGAAGAAGGAATTTCCAACTAAAAAGTCCTCACTTCCAGGCACTGTTTTCATTGACATTATTACTGTAATACAAAAATCCATGTGTGACTATTTTTGTGGCCTGGCTGGTAACATACAGATATGGACTATTTTTTTTCAAACCAGAAATCAAGACAGATGGTTTATCAAGATTTCTTTTTCTGATTTGCTAATGTATTATGAACATTCTTACAAGTAAGTAAGAATTAACCCGCACTTAGTTATACATTTACTTTCCCTTTATTTAAAATAAAATAGTAACAAATTGAAACTCTTCTGGAAATACCTGCATTTTTTTTTACTTATTTGTGCAATGAATTTGTTGATAACTATTTCAGCGATACTTTAAGTAGCATCCTAGAATCCCTCAGTCCCTTACCCTTCCATGCTAACTGCCTTGTCACCATACCCAAACATCTGTTTTGTTTGTATCTGCTGAGTTCTGCAATACAAAGTTGGCCCCACTACAAATGAATGCCATTTAATCTCAGTTCAGCCCTAAATACTGATTGGCATTTCTTATTCTGCTCATCCCTGTGTTGATGCCCCTCAAACAGCTGTTCAAAATTGTTTCACTTTTCACAGGCTCTCAATCCTCAAAGAAGAAAATCAAAGGAAGGAAACAGAACAATTTCAGAAAAGTATAATTCATGAAAATGTATCTGAAATAGGATTTGAAACTGCATAGTAAAAAAAGGAAATTGACCCAGTCAAAGCAATGAGACATATTCAAGTAAAATTACTAGACTCTAAGGAGAAAAATGTCAGTAAAAGGACAAAATTGCTCATAAAGGAGAGAAAGCCAGATTGTTGTCAGACTTTGACAACAAATCATTATGCCAGCAGGAAATGGAATAGCATAGTTAATAAACTCAAGAAAAGAAAAGATGAGCCAAAGATTTTATACCCAGTCTGATTTTCAAATAGAAAGGCTACAAACAAATGTTTCCACATGTGAGAATTCAGGGAATATTGTCCCCACAATTCTCTCCTTATTTTAGAGGATGAGCTTCTGACAACCAAAACATCTAGAAATATCATCAACCTAAAGCCTGATGGCATTGATCATTAGTGGCAGCTAAAATGACAGGAAAGAGAGGAAACCAACATTGTGTACCTCCAAACAGAACACACCACCACCTAAGAAGTCAAAAGAAAAAAATAAATAAACCCAAATCTGATCCATCCTGTAGAACCAACCACTAATCTACAGGAAACTCAGGACTGAGAAACATATTAAACTGCAACAGAGAATGTCATCAAGTGAAATCAAGACTGTGGGAAACTCTGGAGAAAAAGAACACCATTTCTTCAACAAACAAATTACAAAGAAAAAAAGAGGACAGTCTCTAGATTAAAAGAGACTTATGGGAGAGTGGGAAACAGAACTAAACCAGTGCTTAGGAATGAACATTTGTCTGATAAACTTATAAAGAAAATAAAGAAATGATTACTATAAAGGTCAGGACTGTGATTAACTTTGAGAAGACGAAAGGGGTTGTGGGTAGGGTAGGTAGATGGCAAAATTCTATTTTTTAACCTAGTGGTGGTGGTTATAATGTTGTTTGCCTCATAAAAACTGGTTGACCTATACATTTATTTTATGGAGTTTCTTATATCTATTAGATTTTATACTAAAAAACTATTTTTAAAAATATACTATATATTGCTTCATATAGATTTTATGTTACAGCATTAAAGCATTAACAGCCAGTCCAAATACAGAGAATTTTACACAGCAGGGCAGGTCTAGAATGGTCTAGTTGCTTAGGAGATAAAGAAAAACTTAGGGTTTATGCAGACTTTTGCAGCAAAAAAAAAAAAGGAGAAAGAGGAAGAGGAAGAGGAGGAGGAGGAGGGAAAGGGAGGGAGGAAAGGAGAGCGGGAGGGATAGGGAAAAGGAGAACACCATAAAACACATTCTCCTTCTCTTGTCTATAAGAAGTCTCATCACTTCCATTATTTCTGTTGTAAGTGGAGTTCCCCCATGTTTGCAACAAACGAGCAACAGAGAACTGTTTAAGAAAACAGTGTGCACAGGGACTCAGCCAAATACTGTCAATTAACACAATTGCTTGCAGAAGACCAAAGCTAACAAAATCAACAACTGTGTCTGGAAGTTTTATAATATCTTACGAAATTTTAAGTTTGCAGTGTTATAGCTGTACTTTAAAGTTCAACCATATGGATAAAGGAAGGAGTATTTACCTGGAAGCAAGATTTGGGGTAGCCCCAGCTACACGTTAAATTACATCACTTAAAACTTTGAGCCTGTCTCTTCAGATGATGAGTGATACCAAAATTTTCTTGAAGCTCTATATCTCTAAGTTTTTAATGAATTGATTTTGAGTAGTATTATCTTTCTATGGAGTTAGACGATAAAGCTTAAAATCTCTTCACAACGAGTTAACTGTAGTTGAAAAACGCTTTAAGAGAAATAAGAAATAATATATTAGCACTGGGCTTCCATGGTGGCGCAGTGGTTGAGAGTCCGCCTGCCGATGCAGGGGACGCGGGTTAGTGCTCTGGTCCGGGAGGATCCCACATGCCGCGGAGCGGCTGGGCCCGTGAGCCATGGCCACTGAGCCTGCGCGTCCGGAGCCTGTGCTCCGCAGCAGGAGAGGCCACAGCAGTGAGAGGCCCGCGTACCGCAAAAAAAAAAAAAAAAAAAAAAAAATATATATATATATATATATATATAAGAACTTTAAGAAACACTTTCAATACAAGTTTTAGCTAAATATACAATTACAGGTGTTCCAAGGAGCTGCTATTTCTAAGATTGTTTTTCTAGCACAGTTCTGGAGATATATTGTTCTCTAAAGAGTTGGAAAAGCGTTGATTTGCTATATACTGAAATACTCACCTAAGAAGTAGGAGTGGAGAGGGAAAAACATGTTAAATCAGAATTCTGTTTCAGATAAAGTTCAGGGCCAGATTTTTACCCTCATCTTAACCTCTGGTAATAATAATGTTTACGTTCAAATTACGCTTAACATTGTCATTTCTAGAAAAGTATGGGATGTAAAACTGCTTCTAATAAGAAAAAATCTCTGGATTGAAAATGCTTATTAACCACTAATTGGCATTAATAGCATTCCAAACCCATCCACCTACCACCATGAGAGAAGTCCAGAGCGTGGCATGATGGGCCACACTCTGAATACCCTCCTTTAGTGAATGGCAACTGCCATATCGTGGGAGTATATCACTCAAAACAAAAAAACACAATTCCTAATTCCCTCCAAATGCTCACTAAAATTAGTATAATAAATTCAACTTCCTTTTCGATGTCTTACCCATCTGAAGGAAGCCTTCAGATTGCAATTCAGATTCTAATCCTTCTGTTGCTGCTCTTAACTGGGAATGGAGGTGGAGGGTTCTGCCACTCACTGGCACTTCTCTCAAAAGTCCAGTGGTCCAGTAGTCAAGATCTCTCCCTCTATGTTGCTGACCTTGTGGATTGTGGTTGGCTGGCCACTCTCTGCACACATTTCTACTCACTTGAAGACCTACTCATTTGAAGATCAATGATTCCAGACTACCTGGAATTCTTTGCCCTCATTCCTTTCCACAGTAAGATTTCTGGCTGCTCATCCATAATCAGGATGCCCTGGGTATGCAGTTGCACACTTTTCTTTCCACTAAGAAACCAGATTTGATTGCTATTATAGTTGGAATTTCCTATCCACTGACAGATTTCTTGTCTGCTACCACTGTAGCTGGAGTTTCTGGCCCACTATAGCTGTCCATTTTCGTTTCCAGCATGACCCAGGATAACCTATTGTCAGGATTCTAGAGTTTCCTGCTGACTCTGAGGCAAGACTTCCACTACTTCTATTATAGTTTGCTTCTACCACACTCCAGTATTTTCCTCATACTAGGAGACTCTCTCATGTCCTTAATTATGTTTCTTCACCAAATTTGCACTTGGGGACAAAAACCAATGCCAGTCACATCCACAAAGTTCTTCTTGATAAGCTAGTTGTATATAATACAGCTTAGCTGGCCATGTATTCCCCCCCTTTCTTCAGATAAGCATTTACTCATATGGATCAGACAACATTAATAACTAGTCTAGAAACAAATGCCACTGCAATTCATTTGGGATGATACTTTTTCCTCTCTTCCTTCAAATCAGCACTTACTTTCAATTGATCAAGCCGCATAACTAACTTGCCCAGGATCCTATATCACCAGAATTAATTTTGGTATTAGAATTTGTTCCCCTCCTCTCTCAGATTAGAATTTACTTAAACAACACAAATACTAGCCTAGAAACAAACATAACCTCATATAATTTGAGAAGTGACTTTTTCTTCTCCCTCTTCAGAGAAGGGATTACTTATATGAATTGGACCCCATGAATACAGGCATATCTTGGAGATATTATGGGTTTGGTTCCAGACGACCACAACAAAGCAAATATTGCAATAAAGTGAACCACACAAATTGTTTGGTTTCCCAGTGCATATAAAAGCTATGTTTACACTATACTGCAGTTTATTAAGTATGTAATAGCATTATATCTAAAAAATATGCATAACTTAATTAAAAATACTTTACTGATAAGAAATACTAACCATCATCTGAGACTTCAGTGAGTCAAAATCTTTTTGCTGATGGAGGGTCTTGCCTGGATGTTTCGTTTGTTTTGTTTTGTTTTGTTTTTTGCGGTACGCGGGCCTCTCACTGCTGTGGCCTCTTCCGTTGCGGAGCACAGGCTCCAGACGCGCAGGCTCAGCGGCCATGGCTCACGGGCCCAGCCGCTCCGCGGCATGTGGGATCTTCCCGGACCGGGGCATGAACCCGTGTCCCCTGCATCAGCAGGCGGACTCTCAACCACTGCGCCACCAGGGAAGCCCTTGCCTGGATGTTGATGGCTGCTGACTGATAAGGGTGGTAGCTGCTAAAGTTTGGGGTGGCTGTGGCTATTTCTTAAAGTAAAACAACACTGGGGCTTCCCTGGTGGCAGGGTCCAGAGCCTGTGCTCCTCAAGAGGCCACAACAGAGAGAGGCCCACATACCTCAAAAAAAATAAAAAATAAAACAATACTAAAATCACATCAAAAAGAATAAAATACCTA
Organism: Leucopleurus acutus; assembly: GCF_964270905.1. Classification (NCBI taxonomy): domain Eukaryota; kingdom Metazoa; phylum Chordata; class Mammalia; order Artiodactyla; family Delphinidae; genus Leucopleurus; species Leucopleurus acutus. The sequence continues at coordinate 97,890,878 of NC_139148.1, forward strand.
GGAATAAACTTACCCAAAGAGGTGAACGACCTATATTCTGAAAACTATAGAAGATTAATGAAGGAATTTGAAAATGATACAAAGAAATGGAAAGATATTCCATGTTCTTGGGTTAGAAGAATTGATATTGTTAAAATGGCCATACTACCCAAAGCAATCTACAAATTTAAAGCAGTTCCTATTGACAGATGAATGGACAAAGATGTGGTACACGCACACACACACACACACACACACACACAATGGAATACTACTCAGCCATAAAAAAGAATGAAATAATGCCATTTGCAGCAACATGGATGGACCTAGAGATTATCATACTAAGTGAAGTAAGTCAGAAAGAGAAAGACAAATACAATATGATATCACTTATATGTGTAATCTAAAATATGACACAAATAAACTTATTTACAAAACAGAAATAGATTCACAGACATAGAGAAAAGACTTGTAGTTGCCAAGGGGGAGGTGGGTGGTGAAGGGATGGATTGGGAGTTTGGGACTGGCAGATGCAAACTATTATATATAGAATGGATAAACAACTGTATAGCACAGGGAACTATATTCAATATCCTGTAACAAACCATAATGGAAAAGAATATGAAAAAGAATATATATATATATATATATATATATATATATATATATATATAAGGAATCACTTTTCTGTATAACAGAAACCAACACATTTTAAATCGACTATACTTCAATAAAAAATAAATTAAAAAAATAAATAAAGCAGCCCCTATCAAAATACCCATTACATTTTTCACAGAACTAGAATAAATCATCCTAAAATTTATATGGAACTTCAAAAGACCCCAAGTAGCCAAAGTAATCTTGAGAAAAAAGAACAAAACTGGAGGTTATCATGCTTCTGACTTCAGACTATACTACAAAGTTATAGTAATCAAAACAGTGTGGTACTAGCACAAAAACAGACACATAGATCAATGGAAAAGAACAGAGAGCCCAGAAATAAACCCCCACAGCTATGGTCAATTAATCTATGACAAAGAGGCAAGAATATACAATGGAGAAAATACAGTGTCTTCAATAAGTGGTGCTGGGAAAATCTCAACAGCTACATGTAAAAGAATGTGATTAGAACATTTCCTCACATCATATACAAAAATAAACTCAAAGTGGATTAAAGACCTAAATATAAAACCTGAAACAAAGGCAGAACACTTTTTAACATAAATTGTAGCAATTTTTTGATCTGCATCCTAAGGCAAAAGAAATAAAAACAAAAATAAACAAATGAGACCTAATCAAACTTGAAACCTTTTGCACAGCAAAGGAAACCATCAACAAAATGAAAAGACAACCTACAGAATGGGAAAAATATTTGCAAACAATATGACCAAAAAGGGGTTGATATCCAAAATACATAAAAAACTCATGCAGCTCAATATCAAAAAAACTAAACAAACCAATTAAAAAATAGGCAGAAGACCTAAGTGACATTTTTCCAAAGAAGACATACAGATAGATGGCTAACAGTCACATGAAAAGATGTTCAACATCACTAATTATTAGAGAAATTTAAACCAAAACCACAATGAGATATCACCTCATACCTGTAAGAATGATGGTCATCAAAAAGTCTACAGTTTACAAATGTTGGTGAGGATGTGGTGAAAAGGGAACCCTAGTACACTACTGGTGGGAATGTAAATTGATGCAGCCATTATGGAAAATGGTATGGAGGTTCCACAAAAAATTAAAAATAGAACTACCATATGATCCAGCAATTCCAGTCCTATGTATATATCCAGAAAAAAGACAAAAATACTAATTCAAAAAGATACATACACTCCAATCTTCACAACAGTATTATTTACAATAGACAAATGGAAGCAACCTAAGCATCCATCAACAAATGAATGAATTAAAAAGGGAAGAGATATGGGAACATATGTATATGTATAACTGATTCACTTTGTTATAAAGCAGAAACTAACACACCATTGTAAAGCAATTATACCCCAATAAAGATGTTAAAAAAAATGTGGTATACATATACAGTGGAATATTACTCAGCCATAAAAAGCATGAAATTCTGTCATTTCCAACAACATGGATAGACCTAGAAAGTATTCTGCTTAACAAAATGTCAGACAGAGAAAGACAAATACTGTATGATATCACTTATATGTGGAATCTAAAAAATGAAACAAATGGATGTATATAACAAAACAGAAACAGACTCACAGATATAGAGGACAAGCTAGTGGTTACCAGTGGTTAATCCCAAACCAGGGGTATGGAATTAAGAAATACAAACTACTATATATATATATATATATATATATATATATATATATATATATATATATATATATATATAAAATAGATAAGCAACAAAGATATATTGTATAGCACAGGGAATTATAGCCATTATCTTATAATAACTTTTAATGGAGTATAATATATAAAAATAATGAATAACTATGTTATAGACCTGAAACTAATATAATAAATCAACTATACTTCAATAAAAAATCAATAAAATTCTGATAAAAGTGAATAAAGCATTTTAATCTATAGGAAGGAAGGAGGGAAGGAAGGAAGACAACAATGAAGTTTGCCACATTGACTGATTCTTCCTTTCATGAATGATTTCTCTGTAGCATGCAACGCTGTTTGATGGTATTTTACCCAGAGTAGAACTTCTTTCAAATTTAGAGTCAATCCTCTCTAACCCTGCTGCTGCTTTATCAACTAAGTTTATGTAATATTATAAATCCTTTGTTATCATTTCAAAATCTTCAGAGCATCTTCACCAGGAGTAGATTTCATCTCAAGGAACCACTTGCATTGCTCATCCATAAGAAGCAACTCCTCATCCATTGAAGTTTTATCATGAGATTGCAGCAATTCAGTCACATCTTAAGGCTGCAACCTTAATTCTAGTTCTCTTGCTATTTCCACGACATCTGTGGTTACTTCATCCACTAAGTCTTGAACCCCTCTAAGTCATCCATGAGTGTCAGAATCAACTTCTTCCAAACTCCTGTTTATTTTTATATTTTGACCTCTTACCTTGAATCATGAATGTTCTTCATGGCATCTAGACTGGTGAACACTTTCCAGATTTTCAATTTACTTTGCCCAGATCCATCAGAGAAATCACTGTCTATGGCAGCTATAGCCTTACAAAATATATTTTTTAAACAATAAAACTTGAAAGTTGAAATGACTCCTTGATCTATACGTTGAAAAATCATGTGTTAGTAGGCATGGAAACAACATTGATCTCATTGTACATCTCTATCAGAGCTCTTGGGTGACCAGGTGTATCGTCAATAAGCAGTAATATTTTGAAAGGCATTTTCTTTTCTGAGCAATAGGCCTCAATAATGGGCTTAAGATATTCAGTAAACCATGCTCTAAACAGATGTGCTGTCATCAGGGCTTTATTGTTCCATTTATAGAGCACAGGCAGAGTCAATTTAGCATAATTCTGAAGGGCCCTAGGATTTTCAGAATGGTAAATGAGCATTGGCTTCAACTAAAAGTCCCCAGTTGCATTAGCCCCTAATAAGAGTCAGCCTGTCCTTTGAAGCTTTGAAGCCAGGCGTTGACTTCTCTCTAGCTCTGAAAAGTCCTAGATGGCATCTTCTTCCAATAGAAGGCTGTTTCATCTACATTGAAAATCTGTTGTTTAGTATAGCCACCTTCATGAATTATCTTAGCTAGGTCTTCTGGATAACTTGCTGCAGCTTCTACACCAGCACTTGCTGATTTACCCTGAACTTTTATATTATGGAGACAGCTTCTCTCCCTAAACTTCATGAACCAACCTCTGCTACCTTCAAACTTTTCTTCTACAGTTTCCCCACGTCTCTCAGCCTTCATAGAATCGAAGAGAGTTGGGGCCTTGCTCTGGATTAAGCTTTGGCTTAAGGGAATGTTGTGGCTGGTTTGATCTTCCATCTATACCACTAAAGCTTTCTCCATATCAACAATAAGGCTGTTTCACTTTCTTATCGTTTGTGTGTTCACTGGAGCAGCACTTTTAATTTCCTTCAAGAACTTTTTCTTTACATTCACAACTTGGCTAACTGTTTGGCACAAGAGGTCTAGATTTTGGCCTAGTTGGCTTTTGACGTGCCTTCTTCACTAAGCTTAATCAAAATTTCTAGCTTTTGATTTAAAGTGAGAGACGGGCGACTGTTCCTTTCACTTGAACACTTAGGAGCCATTGTAGGGTCATTAATTGGCCTAATTTCAATATTGTTGTGTCTCAGACACACCTAGAGTCTCAGGTAATAGGGAGGCCCAAGGAGAGGGAGAGAGATGGGGCAGTGACCGGTTAATGGGGCAGTCAGAACACACACAACACATATTAAGTTTGCTGTTTTATATGAGCACGATTCATGGTGCCCCAAGGCGATGACAATAGTGAAACGAAAGATTACTGATCACAGATCAGCATAACAAGTATAATAATAATGAAAAAGTTTGAGATAAAAAGTGAACATTACCAAAATATGATACAGAGACACAAAATGAGCAAATGCTATTGGAAAAATGGTGCCTATAGACTTGTTTGATGCAGGGTTGCCACAGATCTTCAATTTGTGAAAAGCGCAATATCTGCAAAGTGCAATAAAATGAAGCCTGTCATTCATACAGAATCCAGTATCATTTGGATTAATTTTGGTGCTGATGGATTTCCCCCTCCTCCCTCAAATAAGCATTTACTTCGATGAATCGGACAACCCAGACAACTAGTGGGGAAACTAACATTGCTGGATGTAATTTTGGCAATAACTTCTTAATCCTCTCTTCCTTCAGATAAGCATTTAAGTATATTAGCCAGACCCCACAGCTACCTCATCCATCCTCAATATCACTGGAATTAATTTCAGCGTTCACCTAGAGCCTAAGCTTTCCCCTGGGCTTCGGGGTTTTGTCTGTTTCTTTGCCCAGTCACAACCTCAAGCCTTGCCCTTTTCTTGTACCATTCTTGTTCTTTCCACTCTAGTTAGCACTCTATTTCACCTCTCCACTTCATAAAAATACAAGATTCTTCAACTTGGCATCTATAAATTACTTGACTGTCTGGTTTAAAGATTGTCTGAGGCTGACACACTCTAGCCTTGGGATTGGATGTAAAGAGTCCATATTGTAAAATATGAAGAGAGAGAAAGGACAAGCGGAAGGAGAGCAAGATACTACAAAGAAGCCGGTCACATAATGTGGCTTATTATCAGAAAGAGCTGAAGAATGCCAGCTTTGATGTAGGAAAGAAAACCCACATAAAAGAGAAGTTGGTCCACTGTCTATTTAGAACCTTGAGAGTCATGCTCATAATTGATAATCAGTCTCCCTATCCAGAAATAGCCTCTGATAAGCTCTGCCTTTTATCACATAGCTCTTTTCCAGAAAGTTCTGTCCTCATTCCTCCACTTTCAGAGAAACACTCAGGGGAGGGGGTTTAGTTCAGCTATTCTTCAACCAAACACATCTGACCTTCCACCTCACTGTTTGATTCTTCCTGAATGTTCTGTTTTCATGCCCCTGCCCTTGCAGAAATTCCCAGAGAGGGGAATTCTACTCAATTTTCCTTCCATCAATCACGTTCTGAGCCTGCCCCTGATATTTTTCTCAACTAATTTTCACAAGCACTCCTGATTAGGCTTCTTCTGCTTCCAGAGGCTAAGTTGTCTGGCCTCTCCAGAGCCTTGGGCCCAGACAAGGCCCTGAGGGAAGCCTGCTCAGGAACTGTGGCAATGGCAATAGAGAGCTGGGTTTGGAGCGAGGGGCCTCATGGATACTGTCTGTGCTGTGTGCAACAGGTGGCCCTACCCTCAGGACACACACATGGCTAGACATGCAGGTCCTGGGGAGTGGGCCACAGACACAGCTCCTCAGGGGGAGCTTCTGAAAAGGGGCCTGCCTGAGGCCTGAGCTTGAGCGACTTTTTCTGGTTTCCCTCACGTCTCCATCAGTCCAGTCCAAGAGCTTTGCCTCACTCATCCAGACCATACAGCAGCTCCCCCAAATAATACCCTAATGAAATTTATAAATAATGATGAATTGTCTTCTCCTCTTCCAGCAAAACAGTCCCACTCTCAGTGTATGCATTGATGGTATTTTCATGAACCAAAAAGTAGGGCACATTTTCTGTTGTAAGGACTTAGAGCCAGACAGAGATTTTGGAATTGAGTCTACCTTGGGGGATTCAGAACTTTTGGTTTCCAGGGAGTTGTCTAGACTAGTTTGGGGGAGGAATCTGAAGTCCAGTTCACTAAAATGAACATAATTCATTCAGCTGGACTTTATGAGGTACTTCTGCGGTCAGCACTGTGCACTGTCAAATCAGAACTTTCATCATCCTTGTCCTCAAGAGAATGACAGAGATTGTTCCATCTCCAAAATATTATAAAGAGCACAAATTTCTCCTTAAGTGTGAGTACGTATAACAGTTGGATATGCAGGGACTCTGATGACTGAAGAGTCTGAACACTAAGTAAACATCCTCAGAGTGATTATTTATACAATGTAGGTTTTGTTCATATACCACTGACTATCAATACATATTGCAAACATTTCCAAATCATGCCTTGTACAAGTACAGTGATGGATGACAAGAGTTATGAACTGGCCATCAAGAAACCCAGGCATTACCATTCACTTGCTATGTCACCTTAACCAATATAAGTTGCTTAAAGCAGGTTATCTAAAAATCTTTGCCAGTTCCACAATGGATCAGAGCCTCCACCTTGACAGTTTTCAGGATTCAACAGGAAGGAAAATAGTAACAGTTTGGAGCAGTAAATTGTTTCTTGGCTCTATAGGCTCTCTTCAAGTCTAGGTATATCTGGAAATATAGCTAAGGCATCTCAAAGGAAGAATAACTCCTCTCTTTCTCCAGACTAAGAAAGATGCTGTGGTCTACACTGCTATCTTTGTTCAAATACAAATGACCACGCTACTCAATGGAACCCAAAACAAGGTTGAGGCATTTCTCTTTTTCTTCCAGAACCAGACATGTGTTGCTAAATTTTAACAACTGGCTCTCCAGCAGGGAAAGTGGTCTCTATTGTAGCATCTACATATTCCAATGGTATAAAAATCTCTTGCTGTGGGCTATTTCAAGCCATCAAAGTGATATCACTGAATGGGGAGTCAGGAAGAGGTGCACAGAATTAGCTCTCGCGAGATGATGTGAGTCAGTTCCGGCTCTGTGACCAGAAATGTAAGTCATTCAGAAGAGAAGAGAAAGTTAAAAGGATAAAGAGAAGTAGCTTCCAGTTGTGAAGGGCTATCATAAAAAATGATGATTATTCATTTATTTCAATGGTGCAAAAAAATATGTGAAACTGTATATTGCAGGAAGATGAGCAATTGGTATAGAATATAGAAATTACAGCCAATTTGGATTCAAGTCCTGGTTCTGTCATTAACAACTTTGGTCACTTAATCTTATGGAGCTTTAGAATCCTCATCTAGCATAACTTAAGATGGTAATACATGCAGAGTTCTAAGAACAACATATAGCACAGTCACTAAAATATTAGCTCTTATCATCATCATCACTATTATCTGCAGAACTGGTATAACAACCAGCCTATTTTCCTCACAGGGGTTTTACAAACTGAAATGCTGCATGTGAAAGTAATTTGTAATCTACAAATGCTAGTCCAATCAGGTATTTCCATAATCATTGATTAACCTAGAGAAGTAAGAAAACTAAAGGCGTTCCCGAGGGAAATATATACTTTCTCTAGGAAGCTCTAAAAATAAGAGTGTCACTGTCTATGAAGGATCGTGTCATAGTCACAATCATGGGGAGTGTGTTAGGTTTTAGAGATCATCTGATCCACACCCTCTTGTATGGATGTGAAAATAGTTGCTGAAAGTTCAGGTAACTTAACTAAGAAGTTATTAGCAAAGCAAGGATTAGCATCCAGTCCATTTGACTTACAGTATTCTTGCCATCAAGGGCACATCAATATTGGACCCTACACTCTTCAGTCACTTGCAGATCCTGCTGACTAGGTAGCTAAAGTGGGATAATAAATGAAAATGAAATTCTTAACCAACATCCTAAGATCAGAAACTAGTGGGAGTTTTGATACATGTTACATGCTTAATTCAGTACCAGGGTTTTGGATTCTCTCTCATGATATTTTGTTACAAGGTAGAGAAACTGAAGGATCTGATTTAATCTAAGTTCTACTGCTGCACTTGTATTCTGAGGTCATTTTTTGCCTATCCTTTCCAGGGACAAGAAGAAAGGCCGCCTGGCCCACTGGGATCCAAAATGTAATCTCATCTAAAAAGTCCCATCCCCTCCTTGAGCTTCAGTTTCTTCATCTGTAAAGACAGATGGTTTGATTAGCTATTTTAATTTTCAGTTTGGAAAACATTTATTGAGTACCTAGTATGTGGCAAATGTGTTAGACTCTGGTGATACCAGGAGAAAGCAGACAAGCCCCTATCCCTATTAAGAGTCTAATGGAGGAAACAGACATATCGGTTACACTACAAATGTAACTGTACTACAACTTGTGCAATAATAGCAATATGTACACGACGCCACAGAGGAGAAAATGGCCCCTGGTAATGAGGAAGGCTTCAAACAGTGGGTGACATTTAACCTAGGTCTCGAAAGATAGATAAGAGTTTAATAGGTGAAGAACTTACTTAAGATAGAGCATTCCAGGCCGGAGAAACAGCATTCATAAAGGCAGAGAAGCATCAAAGTTCCTGGCTGGTTTTGGTGACATCAAGGAATTTGGAATGACTAGAATTGAGTGTCTAGTAATAGTAACAGCTAACATTTATTGAGCACTTCACATGAGCCAGGAGATGTTCTAAAATCAATATAAAAAAGATTAATGACATACTTTCTTTTAAATCTGATATGTATTTTACATATACTCTACATCTCAATTCAAACCAGCCACATTTCCAGGGCTCAAAGGCCACCTGTGACTAACAACTACTACATTGGACAACTCAGCTTCTAAGTGATACTTTTTGTACCACTGCAAAAAGAAGATGGGAAACATCATCCTTTCTGTTGTTTACCATCTTTTTTGTTGTGATGTAGTATTTAGAGGGATTTTGTTGTTGTTGTTTTTTCTGTTTCAAAAATATCAGGTGATGCCCTGTGGACCCTGAAAACTCAGAGACTCCCTAACCAAGTTGTTCCGTAGTCTTGGGTCAGGTCAGCTGATCTTCCTCTGGCACCTTTTGTGCTCTTGGGCTTGTACAGTAGGTAAGCGAATATGCATATCTGGACTTCAACATAGACTTAATAGTGGGAGATATGCACGGTGACTTATTCATCAGCACATGTGGGGAATTGAAACCACGGGGATGGATGAGGTCAGTCAAGGAAAGTGTGCGTGTATATGTTGCAGAATGAGAAGACAGGAGGGCTGGGGGGATCAGGAAAGCTTCCACACCAAAGGGGAGAGCAAAGAGAGAGAAATAGTCAAAAACTTATGAGCAGAGCCAGGGACAGAGTTGTGTCTCAGGAGCCAAGGAAGGAGAACCTTTAAAGAAAGGAATAGACAACGATATCAACTGCTGAAGACCGGTCACAGTGGTTCAGGAGCCTGTCAGCTCTATCATTATACAAATCCATGATCAGTTAACTAATGTGTTTTCAAAGATCACAAATTTAAATTTTTTAGTGAAAAGAAAATACAGTAGAGCCTGAATTAAACTGCCTTTATTTTCATTTTAGCTAAAAGCTCCCTCTTGTGTCTAGAAAGGGAATTTCTTTGACAGTTGGCAAAAGGTTTTGTGGTTTTTGTTTCTTCTTTTTTCTTTCTAATGAGAGTATAGTTGATTTACAATATTGTGTTAGCTTCAGGTGTACAGCAAAGTGATTCAGTTATACATACATATATATCTACTTTAAGAACATCTGTTGATTTCTATTTTTCCTAATATTCTTCCATAATACTCACTCTGGCCAAGAAATGTTTATGAATGTTATAATCAAACAGAAACATTATAATAAGAAAAAAAAAACAAGACAGTGCTTTCCCTTCAGATTTAGGGCTGCACTGGAAGGAAAGTCATCATGTAAAAACACAAAAAATTCCGTTAAGTGGTATACCTTTCTCAAAGGGGTGGAGAGAGTTCACTGAGATTCAGTAACAGCTAGGAAAGACTGACGTGTTTAACAATCATCTCAGGTGTTTCAGATCAGTTGAGAGTTTGAAACTATCTCTCTAGACCCCCAAACTCTATCTATCGTGTCTCCACTACAAGGAGAAAATAAAAACAAAAAACCTCTCTTTTAGGGACCCAAGACATCTGTAAGACTCACAGTCCAGACACAGGGAATAGAGTAGCAGTGGAAGGTGCCAGAAGCAGAGGTCCTAGCCTGGTTTGTTCGACTGGTGGAGGTGCTGGGGAATTAAGAGCACTGTCCTGGGAAGCTGGCGGCCTAGGGGCTAGCATTCCAGCTCTGCGTGTGTGTGTGTGTGTGTGTGTGTGTGTGTGTGACCTTGAACAAAGTCCTTCCTTTTCTGGACCTCAGATTTTCCTTTGATTGGACAATTCCATTCCATGATCTGAGTTACACCCCAAAGGAGGCAAGACTATAAACCTGGTGATCTTTCCCATCCTCTCATCTTACCTGTTTTCAAGGCTATTATCCCCTGAGAGCTCAAGGCCTGATGCCACCAACCCTAAACTACCAAGGACCCTCTACCTCAGCACCCTGTGCAAACCAGGAGCAACTTGGACCAACCTCCTCTCCACAGTAAATCTTACCTGTGACATAAGGAATGCTTAACAGTGGTTCCACAGTTACATTTGGATGAGGAACTGAGGGTTTTTGTAGAATAGCGAGTAGTATACCTTTTGTTAGGTTTGGGTTGTTTACCCCATTGTATGTGTACAAGTGTGTGTCCATATGTGTGTGTGAAGCAATACTTTGTCAGTTGGAATCTGTTTCCCTTATAGCCAAACACCTTTGAGAAAAGTAGATTCCCAGTGAGATGTTACTGGCACCACATAACGATAGAAAAATATACAGCCCAGGAATGTTGGCATTGCTACAGGGTACTCAAATACAAGAAAGGGAGTTGATTTGGCACTGTGGGCCAGAAACTGTGCTAGGTCCTGGAATGAGAACCCGGGGTGATCCTGTTCTACTTCCTGTCCTCTCTCCATCATATCATATACTCTCCTGACCCCAGAGTAGAGAATGGAAAGGCTGTGGCTCAAAAACACCCATCATTTGTTTAATGAATTTCTGAGGCGAGAAGCAGGGAAAGCCACATGAGCTAGGCGTGGAGCCTGGGGACAATTGTTACAGAGGTTTTCTTTTTTTTTTTCTTTCTCTCCTTTTCTCTTTTCCTGTTCCTTTTTTCCTTTATCTTACCTTTCTTTTTCTTTCTTTTCTTTTTGTGCCAAAGCCTGAAAATTAATTTCCCTTTCCTTCATCTCCTGGAGACAGAGGTTAAGAAAGTGGCAACAGCAGTGGAGACTTGGTGGTGATGAAGGCTGATGTTTGTGTGGTAGCTATAGCCTGGCCAGGGGAAAACAACCCTCAGCTGATTGATGAAGGCTCCACCTTGGATGAGAGTACAGCTCACCTGTGGAGCAGCAAAGGGCAGCAGTTTTGTAGGGGGCTGTAAGGAGGAGTGGGTTATTGTAACATGGGCTAGAGTTTTTGTTTTTTGATTTCTATTTTTAAACTCAACACTGTACTTAAAAAAAAACAGGTATGTAGGAAACAAAAGACTCTATCTTCTCCTCATGAACAAATCAGGGATCACGTTTGGATTAGGTTGTTACCACTAGTCATTGGGAAGAAAATATCTTCGTGGGATTTAGGACACATGTGGGTATTAACCATTAAAAGTACAAAGCACACACAGGAAAGTAGTGCATGGCAATGGCAATGCATCCTCTCTTCCCTTCCTCTTACTCTCTCCTCCTCCCTCCTCTTTTTCCTCTTTTTTTCTGTTTCTTCTCTCTCTCTGTATCTCTCCACTCTTCACTCTTCTCTTCACTTCTTCACTCTTCACTCTTCTCTTCTCTTCTCTCTCTCTCTCTCTCTCTCTCTCTCTCTCTCTGAGGTAATCCAAACAGAGAGTCTTTGCAGAGATTTATTACAATTACATTGAGAGAAAGCAGAGTCGCTTGGTTCTCCCCTGTAAAACCCTATGCACAGATGGCAGCTCAGTACTCACCAGGGAGATCTCTAACTTCCCTTCTCCCTTAAGAGGGAGAGGATGTAAGCAGCTAGTCAGGCCCGCCCGCTGAATGGAGGCCAAGTGGTGGGGGGGGAAATGACTGAGTGCTACTCCTGTGCTGGAGTTTGCCTTGAGAGCCAAACCCACTAAAATGGGGTCTGGAAGCTATCAGAGAAGAAATCTGATGCATGTATGTTTTTACCCACAATCGTCCATCACCAAGGATTTTTGCATTTGAGGCATGTTGCAGAGACTCAGGCAAGCTGCTGTATATCAACTGTGATCAGTTTTTAACATGCTGTAATAATCTAAAGGGAAACAGCCCCTGGAATCTACATACTGCCTTTTTTTTTTCCTTTTTCTAATTTGCCTTTCAGCATGAAAAAATTAAAACAAAAACCTGAAGGGCAAGATTGAAGGTGAACCATCACTATTTTAGAAAGACCTGACTTACTTTCATGGTGTGTGCGTGTGTGTGTAGTTACAGGATGGTGTGTGCATATTTAGGTAAAAACAATGAATTCAGGTAATGCCACTTGGATTGTTTTTGCCACCTGCTATGTTGCTAAGCACTGTGTTTGGTGCTTTACCTAGGTTAAAACTAAGAGGAAGCAACTCTTTCTTAGTCAAAGGGATGTGGTACTTCAGAGCATTTAGGTAAATGAGACAAAGAAAATAAATAGAATTTTTCTGCTCACAGAGGTTTTTAGTTAAGGAACTCGGAAAACTTTGTAATGAACATTTTTGCAAAGCAATTTGCAACAATATTCAGAAGAAGTTACTACATTAGAAGTTGAAAAATATGCAGTCCTAAAATTTGTTAAGATCCTCAATCATATAGGCCACAAAAAAGGTTTTAGAAAGTTCCAAGAAGGAAAGATTGGGGCTACCGTGTTGGGGTTTCTCATTCAACCCCACGGTTCCTAAAACATATAGTCCAGGGTAAGCACCAAAGTTTCCTGAACCTCTGCTCTGTCTGCCCATTGAATACTGATAGTCCAAAAAGTTTTTATCTTTGGCCCTCCTCTATTTTCACTATACATCCTCTCTCTGGTGATCTCATCCCCTCTGATGACTTTTACCATCATCCATATTCTGATGCTTTCCAAACCTAAATCTCCTGCCTTGACATCTCCCTGGAGCTCTAGACTCATATATCAAAAAATTTCCAGTGGACATTTCCACTTGGATACCCCACAACCATCTGGAACTCAAGATGTCCAAAATTAATCTCATCATTTTTCTTCCAGATTCTGCTCTCCACTCTTGGTTGGTGAAACCAAAATTCACTCATCATTAAGGTCACAAACCTGAGAATCCTGCTTAACTCCTTTTCCATCAACCACCATATCAAATCAGCCACCAAGTCCTGCCACTTTTAATCCCCCCCATCACTCCCCTCCTCTCTATCACACCTGCCTCACTTTGGTTGAGTCAGTCATCATCTCTAGTGTGAATTGTTACAATAATTTCCTACCAGGTTTTCCTGCTTCTGGTCTTGCCTCTTCTAATCTCACCCCCTCCAATCCCAGCCTCCACACTACCACTAGTCTAATAGGTGCATCAGTACCTCTGGTAGGCCCTTAATTAAGTTACTTCAATGAAAGGAAACCCTCCTACACTGTTGGTGGGAATGTAAATTGGTACAGCCACTGTGGAAAACAGTATGGATGTTCCTTAAAAAACTAAAAATAGGACTACCATATGATCCAGCAATCCCACTCCTGGGTGTATACCCGGAGAAAACTATAATTCGAAAAGATACATGCACCCCGATGTTCATAGCAGCACTATTTACAATAGCCAAGATGTGGAAGTGACCTAAGTGTCCGTCGACAGATGAATGGATAAAGAAGATGTGGTACGTACATACAATGGAATAGTACTCAGCCATAAAAAAGAATGAAATAATGCCACTTGCAGCAACATGGATGGACCTAGAAATGATCATACTAAGTGAAATAAATCAGAAAGAGAAAGATAAATACCATCTGATATCACTTATATGTGGAATCTAAAATATGACACAAATGAACTTATCTATGAAACAGAAACAGATTCACAGTCATATAGAACAGACTTGTGGTTGCCAAGGGGTGGGGGTAGGGAGAGGGATGGAGTGGGAGTTTAGGGTTAGCAGATGCAGACTATTATAGAATGGATAAACAACAAGGTCCTACTGTATAGCACAGGGAACTATATTCAATATCCTGTAATAAACTATAATGGAAAAGAATATGAAAAAGAATATATATATATATAACTGAGTCACTTTGGTATACAGCAGAACTTAACACAACATTGTCAATCAACTATACCTTAATAAAATAAATTTTAAAAGAAATAAAATAAATTACTTCAATGACTCCCCTTCACCTACTAGATTGAGTTCAAACTCCTTGGCATGGCACATAAAGTTTCCTCAACTTGGCCTCCGCATTTTTCCCTAACCCCATACCCTACCCCTGATGCACTTTCTGCTCCGTCTATACTGAAATACTGGTTGGTCCTCCCACATTCCATGCTGTTGCCTATCTCTGCGCCCTTGCTGTGTTACTCCTATGACTGGAATGACAACACTACTCCTATCTTTTCTTTGCTTGGATAATTCTTTCCACCCTTCAAGACTTAGTTCCAGAAGTTCCTTTTATGAGTAGACTTTTCTGACCTCCCCTCACCCCTGAACAATGTTCTTTCTCTGTACTTCTCCAGAGCCCTGTGTGTGGGGCTCTCCCACTGAGCATACCATATTGTATTGGAACAGTTGGTTTGCCTTTGATTTGGGAACTGTCTTCTGCACTATATTGTGAGGCCCTTGAGGTGAGAGTAGAGGTTACATTGCAATTGAACTTATCTCTGTATTCACACTGCTACTATGTTAGTACAGACCCTCATTATCACTAGCTTAAATTCCCTCCCTGTATGCAGCCTTTCCACATCTTTGATGATTCTCTCGAGTGTAAAGTCCAAACTCCTCAGTGAGGCAGACACAAACGGGTCTCAGTCAACCTTCAGGCCTATTTCCTGCTGATACCCACCTTGCCCACATCTGCACTCCAGCTATGCTCAACTACCATGCACTCACCTTTGCATACTGTCTGCCCCTCTTGGTGAATCCTTGTTTATCCTTCAAAGCCAACCCTATATGAGCTCTCTTCTGTGATGCCTTCCCCAGGTTTCCCCAGGAGGGGTTAGACACGTCCATCTTTGTATTCCTATTGCACCTGTCTATTATAGCACCTTCTACACTCAATTATAATCATCCTCTTAACTGCTCTTAGCCTCAGTTTCCTCATCTGGGAAATGGGGGATAATAATAGTTTCTGCATTATAGGATAGTTGTAAGAAGTAAAGGACACAATGCATGGAAACCATGTAGCACAGAGCGTGGCAATTAGTAAGCACTGAATAAACAGAAGCTGACATCAGTTGAGCACTCACTATGTGCCAGGTACTTTACAGGTAGAAGCTTGTTTCACTGTCCGCATGAGGTAGATACAACTATTGCCTCCCTATTCTAAATGAGGATACAATGAGTCAGAGGAGGAAACGACTGGCCCAAGGTCACCTGGCTGGTTAGTGGAAGATCTGGTTGAATTCATGTGGCCTGGTACCAGGGCCATGTTCTTAACCATTATACATCTGTGTACACTTTTCTCATCCCTAAACATAAATTCCTTTAAGACAGGAACTAAAAATTAGACTCACAATCTCTGACTTTCTCAGTTCTGCTCCCAAGAGGAGAGAGGGACACAGGTTTCAGGCCCTCAGCTCTGCTTAGACAAGTAGCACTTTACCTCTCCTCCCTCAGTGGCCCCCAGCTATTCAGCCACGTTGCCCTAAAACAACTTGCTTTACATTTCTAAGCCTGTCTCCAGCTGCCCTTTTGCCCCTTCACACTGCCTCAGTGCCTTTAATGCGTTCCAGATCCACCTGAGGAGGCCCAGAGCACTTCAGGTGAATAGAATGGGGTTCTACACTGCATAAGGGTTTCAATCAATGCTTGTTAACTGTTTTATGGAGTACAGTTTTATAATGATTACAAACAGAACTGCAAGGGCACCACAGAGGCTGTTATCCTGATTGATATGTCCAGGCCACAGTCTGGGACCTATATACCAGGTAAATTCTACAAACATGGCAGTCCATTCCAAAGATGTTAAATGTTGGTATGGTTTTGCAGTCTTGAGAAAGAGAGTAGCATCTAAAGTGGATGGACAGTGGTAGCTCTAGAATTTCTATATGGGGAAGCTGCCCCCTCATCCCTATATATATATATATATATATTTTACTGTTTTTGTTCACATTCTCTATTTATGTGAAGGGGCTTGGTGGGGTTGGTAAAGATTAAGGGATTTGTCTTGAAGGTGTATTTGTAGAGCAAGCAAGCACACTTTCTGTAAGCTGATTTGGGGTAACTTGAGGGTGGCTAATATCCCCTTCCACAGGCCAAATGGCATTGTCACTGAGAACGGCTCATGGTCACATAGTGAGTCTTGAGAAAAGATAAATTAGAAGTCTCCATTTCTTAGCTCCAACTGCTGGGTTACAGAAAACTTAGTTCCACCATCCTTTCCAGACACTAATTTTGGAGAAGATGGAAACCCTTTGCTGGTGAGAAATCCCAATTAGAAAGATAAGAGAGTTAAGCCAGGAAAGGAGGGAGTAGGGGAAGAATGGGACAGGAGCCAGGAAGAAGGAAATCACACCCACACCACAGTCCAGGCAAGGTTTGTAGTTCCCACTAAGAAACCAGAAAGCTCAAAACAGGAAGAAAGAGGTGAGGTGCAATCCAAAAAGCAATCAGCTCGCTGACATTTTATTTATTTTTACCTGGGGGAAAGCGGTGTGGGGAGGGGCTGGAGCTCCCAGGCTGACCCAGCAGCTGCAGCTGCTATAAAGGAAGTGGGTGTTTGGGGGAGGGGAAGATGGGACCGGGGCAGGGGGGCGGCCGGTTCCCTGCCCCCAAAGGAGGCTCAGAGAATCTGAAGGAAGGAACCTGAGACTGTGTGAAGCCCAAGAGACTGAGATATTTCCAAGCCTCACAGAAAAGGAAGCCGCTCTCCATGGACACGGAATCTACCCCAGTCCGGACCTGGAAACCCAGAGGAGACCTCCCAGCTCCCACTGCCTTTAGAATGCACTGTTTGCAGATGAAGGCAATGGAGGCGCAAAGGGGATGAAGAGAAAGACATAAACTGTGCCAATAAGATATACAAAATTAACTGAAAACAAGACTTTCCTGGGATTTTTCCCTTGGTCTTATAGCATCTGGTTTCATTTCTCCTCCCTGAAGGAAAAAAAAGAAAAGAAAAGAAAAAGGGGGTGGGGCTGGTGAACACAGCACGTATGTTTTCAATGGAGTCCTTTAAAACATACACAGGCAGCTGGGAGCCTGAGCCCTGCCAGGAGAGTGTATGCTGAAAGGTATAATAACCCTAGCCCTAACATTTTCTAGAAGCTTTCCTGTGCTTTACCTGCATTTTCTCATTTAATCCCTGCAAAACTTGAAGTGATTATTATTATTATTGTTCCATTTTATAGATGAGAAAAACAGATAATAAAGAAGTTGACTTGCCAAGGTCAAACAACCAATAATTGGAGGGACTTGAATTCAGTTGTACGGACTCCGGAGCTTTTAACTCCTAGATTATATAAGGTAAGATTGTTGGTTTTAACTAAATGGTACACTTCGTGGTTTCCACAGTTTGTCTGGAGGAAATGTTAAATCTGAGTACAATTTTCTTATCTGATTTTGAGAGATGAAGACTGGGGTGCTTCAGCCTGTAAAGTGGGAATTGAGAGAGAGGAACATTTGATGCCATGATGCAAATTCCCAAGTTATAACTGGAGCAAATGACACCTCCCATGAGGCATTCTGGACTCAGGAATGTCAGCCTGAGCTAGTCAAGGAGTACTTTCCCTAAGTACCACTGTCCTCAACCTCTCTGTAATCCAGTTTTCTCATCTATAAAATGGAACAATAATACTACTTATTACATCCGGTTTTGTGGGAATTAAATGAAAAAATGCATGTAAAGCACAGGAAACTTCCAGCCAATGTTAGTGCTTTTATTATTTGTCTCCTGTCACCCAAGAGTACCATCCATGGGCTGCTTCCAACTGCACCCTCCTAAAATCCAGAGCACATGGGGGAAGGAACATGCCCACTGGGTATGGAACAGTGGAAAGATCTCTGGAGTTAAGGATGAGATCCCTTGAGTGCTATCTTTCCCTTTCTCTAGCAGTATGACCGTGGGCAAGTCACTTGCCTGTAGGTTTATGGGGTTAATCATACTTGCCTAGTCAGCTCACGGAGTCATAGCCCAAAAGAGAGAGAGTAGTACAACAGAAAGTTCTAGAGTTGGTTCCACAGGGCGCATTCTTGACTCTGCCTTGTAATATTAAAGACTGAAAAACCATTCTGAGAAATTGAAAGTAATATTTTAACATAGTGACACCCTTATTTTTTTTTCATGGGTTTAGAATGCAAGTTTTATTTTTGAATCCCCATTGAAATAAATATGTTAATCTTTGAAAAATATTTGGTTATATGCCACTAAAATTATCCCTAGAGCCCCCAGTGATAGTCGTGCCCCCATTCTGGAAAACACTACTATAGGGAATTACTGGAGGTACCCTGGGGAGGTAGGATGAGGCCATTGTTTGTTGGTGACACCCTTATTTTTAACTGGCACATCACACCGTTTGTCAATGAAGAGACTAATTTTCAGCTTTGTCCCTACTGAACAGAAACAGCCCCCCCTTCACTTCCTAAATTTTAAACATATGTCTGGGTGGCTGTTGAGAGAATATGATGATCAGAGGCTTAGAAGAGGAAAATGTGACCAGCCAGGAAATCACCCTGGAGAGTAAAAATACAACTCTCTTTTCTGGCCATGGCTTAGCAAGTAAATATGAAAAGGGAGTGAGAGAAGTGGGAGATGGAAACAGATAAAGGAACAGAGAGGCAGAAGGCAGAGCGGAGGCAAAGGGAGGAAGGCAGGGTGAAGGACAAGGAGTTGAAGAAATCCAGATGGAGTCTTGGGCTTTAACACATCCAGCAGAGGCTTGACCTGGAGCAGACGTGGAAGGGTGTACAGATTTTTAATTTCCTCTGTGAAAAATACAAAATAAGCATTCGGTTCACATGAAGATAGCTTGTGATTTCTTTTGTCAATCAGTGTTTGCCTGAGTGTGGACACCAAAGGATGTTTCTCTGCTGTGAACTGACTCGACTTTTGCTCCAAGTCTTTCCCATTCCCTGCACTTTGGGGCTCTCAAAAGGTATTGGAAATGTTGGGGATGGGAGCAGAGGAGGGGAGAGAGATTCAGAACTGAGGTGACTTGGATGAGAAGGGACATCCTGTCCTCTACAATGGTCCCCTGACTGGCCAATGATGCCATTGTAGTATGGTCATGACGAGTATGGGCACTGAAGTTGCCCAGACACGGGCTTGAATTTTGCTTCTGCCACTTATCAGATATGTGTCCTTGAACTTGTTGCTTCCTGTCTCTGTGCCTCAGTTTTCTCCCACGTCATGTAAACATAATAATCACTTCTGTCTCCTAACGTTATTGTGAGGATTAAATGGGTAAGTACACGTCAAAGGCCTGGCGCAGGGCCTAGCACATAGTCGTAGGCGCTTAATAAATGTTCAGCATGACTCTCATAATTCAGAACAAGAAAGAGCTGCCGGGCTTCCCTGGTGGCGCAGTGGTTGAGAGTCCGCCTGCCGATGCAGGGGACACGGGTTCGTGCCCCGGTCCGGGAAGATCCCACATGCCGCGGAGCAGCTGGGCCTGTGAGCCATGGCCGCTGAGCCTGCGCGTCCGGAGCCTGTGCTCCACAGCGAGAGAGGCCACGGCAGTGAGAGGCCCGCGTACCGCAAAAAAAAAAAAAAAAAAAAGAGCTGCCACCTGGGCCATATATTTCGCAAAAATGTCTTATCTCATGCAGAGTGATCGCCAGAACCAGACTAGCCCGTACCCTCCATACTTTTTCAAACGTTTTCTCAAAATAGTGAAAAGGTTTTTCTTTTATCCATCTCTTTCTCCTGCCCTAGTACCCTCTTTGGCTCTCTCACGCTCTCTTGTGCTCTCCCCACCCCGCCTCCCCTGCTACCACCAAAGAAGCCCCCAGCTCTCCAAAGAGATATAAAGATGTGACAGTACACAGGCCTGGCTTCATTTGAAGCTGGGTAGACTTGTCCAAAACGGATGACAATATTGCTTTTGTTTCTCAGATCCTAAAATCTCCCACAAATCCTTAAGTGGACATTCCAGCGCCTCTTCAGCCCACTCCTAGCTACTTCAGCCTGGGCTCTCAGGAATCCAACAGTGCCACCTTTAAGGCCTCACTCACAATTCTGACACCTGCATCCTGGCTCCTATAGAAACTCTTTCCCTCTTCTCAATGTATGTGATGTTGAGAAAACTACAGGATGAATGGGGAAGGCATAATCATAATGTTAATGGGACTTTAGACATGCAAATGTATGTTCAAAGCAGGGATGAGCTGAACAAAGTCAGTGTGAGGGGCAGGAATGGACAATTGCCATCAGAGCCCCAGATGTGTGATGTTGGGAGGAGGGGACCGAGAAACGGTGAAAGGAAACATAGGGGCTATTTAGAAAAATGGGACATTTGGAGGACTCAATGAGAGGTGTGTCAATGGACAGACAGCATGAGAAAGTCGGGGAAAGAAGTCTGAGTGCCTGCAGGGAGCACAGTTCAGAGAATTCTTGAAAGCCAGAGAGCAGGAGAGGAGACGGGTGGGAAACTGCTGGAAGCTGGGGGCTTTGTGCTCAAAGAACTCCAGGACAGGAGGCCATGGGAGCCTGTCCGCTCAGGCTGCCAGGTAGATTCTGAACAGTTTCAACCTGGGACCAAAGCACTCACCTAGGAATCGGGCTGAAAGGATCTGGCTTTCCACTGATGAGTTAAGATGGACTGTGAACCTAGGCTTTTGCTATGTGTAACCTTTGAACCTTGCATTTCTTCCCACTGTAATAATGCATTTCAAAGAGCTAGCTAAAAATCCTGGCAAAGAGGACCGAGGAGACTGAAAGGACACAGGAACATCCCTGGTTTTGAGTCTAACCTGCATCAGTGTCTAAGCCCCCAATAAATTGCTCTTCTCTTAACAGTGTCTTTCAAATTATGGACAAAACCAGAGTATTCTGCCACTGAAGATGAAACGACATGATAGTCTTTTCCCCAAATTTTTCAAGGAAGAGCAATAAGCTAATGGATAGAATGTGTTCTGGTCCCGTAAATTTTGCTGGCATCCTTGGTGCCTATACTAGAATATAAAAGATAGCACTTGAGTTAGCATGGAATTATATTGGTAGATATTTTATTATTTAGATATGAATATTTTATGATATTCCACGAGCTCTGTGATTTTCAGTGCTATGTCACTTAAACAGGTTTAGAGGCTCTAGAATTAGGGATTGAGATCATTATCTTTATTCTGCATGATGATTTTCTCCCTTTCATGCTTGTTCCCTTCCAATTCATTCTCCACGATGTAGCGAGAATGATCTTTCTAATATGTCAACAAGATCATGTCATTTCTCAGCTTTAACTTTTTTAATGGCTTCTCATTGCCCTTAGACTAAAATAAAGCCTCCCGACCATGGTCCCACAGGCCCTGTAAGCTGGCCCCTGCCTGCCTGTCCATCCTCATCTTGCCCCACTGTCCTCCTTGCTCACAATATTCCAGCTACACATGTTTCTTAGTTCCTCAAATGTGCCAAGCTGGAGTCCATCTCATTGCACTCGTGCATGCTGTTCTCTTGGCCTGGAATACCCTTTCTATCTGTGGGAGGCCTGATAAGACCTTTGCAAGGGGAAAAAGAAAAAAATACACATATGCACATGCAACTTTGCATACAATTTCAGGGAATTCAGAGATGTCATAAACCTCAGGTTAATTTATATGCTACCTGCATCAAAGGGTAGTCACATTTTAATAGAAGTTAGCTGGCTTTGATCAGATGAGCTTCAGATGCCCTTCTAGGTTTTAGACGGGTATTCCTGAAGCTAGGGAAAAGCCTTTATGACTCAAAGGCATTACATGCCAACAGTAAGGTGACAGGTATGGTGGTGGCTAGGATTTTAGGGATGAGGCTCTAACATCCTCTATGACTAAAAACCATGTGTCCCCCTGGTAAGACCTATAGGTCTGTAGCAGTTTCTCTGGTGGAACCTAATATTCCAAGTATTTGTGAAGTCACCAGAGATTTGAGAATAGCCTGAAGCAAAGTGAGTAAGAAAGCTCACCACAGAGCTGTGAGTTTTGAGGGAGGCCAGGATTCCTCACCACCCAGCTCCTGTGGTTCAAGGTCTGGGAGCTGTGACAGTTTCCCTTTCTCCAAAAGCCCCCGCCCAGCCCTGGCTCCGAGGAGTTTCCAGTCCCCCTCTGAGGACTGTTTCATCAAAACCAAGTATTTGTGTTCCCTCTCAGCTTTGTGTAACACTTGAAATTCCTTCCAGATAAACAACAGGATTGTGCCCAAGAAGGAGCCCAGAAAGAAGTGAGAGATAAGACCGTGAGGTTTGATTGATGAAGTCGAGTTTCTGAAAACTGCTCGTATCCCTCAGTGGCCGGCAGCAGCTGGCAGACTGCTCTTTTCCAGCTTCGCTGCCACCGTGCTAGGGTTTGCCAGGGCTCTTCTGGTGCCCACAACCTTGGAATGCCACTCTCCCTTTCCCTACCTCTCATCTCCTTCCTCACAATGAGTCATGATGACCCCAGACTCTCAGGCTGGGCTTCCCAAGGGCAACTGAAACTACTCTGGGGCGGGCAGCAAGGAGAGCATCAGTACACGCGGTTCGCATGCAAAGCTTGTTCATTCTCCACAGAGGGGGGCCACCCCAAAACCTGTGTCCTCTTAAGAGTCTGGACGTTTTCCAGCTAAATCCCCTTCACTTTTCTAAATGGCCTGCTTGCTCCCCATAGCCTTCCCTAGGGTTTCAGCTTCCAATTTGCGAGGGGAGAGCATGGTGGTTAAGAATTCAGGCTCTGGAGTCACGCTGTCTAGATTCATATCCAGTTCTGCTACTGTTTGCTAGCTGAACGGTGTGGCCTGCTGCCAGCTACCCAACATCTCTGGGCCCCTTTCCTCCTCAGTAGAAAGTATAGTATAGTTACTATGAAGATAGTAACTATAGCCCTGAACTCTTGGTGTTATGAGGATTCAACGAGTTAATATAAGTAAAGCACTTAGACCATTGCCTGGCTCATAGTTAGCACTCATCGAAATGTTAACTATTACTCTTTACCTATTCTGGGAGGCAAAGAATCCTCTTGTATATCCATAGCACAACTAGCTACCTTACCTGCTGCTTTCAAGGCCATTGCTATGTATCATATAGAGCAATGTGTGAAGGCCTCAACTTGGAGCTATGCATTGCCCCGCCACATTAATAATAACAGACATGACTTATTGAGCACTTACTAAGTTTCAGGCCCTGCCCTAAACACTTCACATACATTATTTCTTTTAATGCTCACTAGAAACCTAAGAGGTGGATGCTGTTGTTTTCCTCACCTACCCCATCAAGGCACAGAGAGATTAAATAACTAGGTAATGTAAAATATAAGTGAGCTTTGTGCAAGGGGTAATTGTCATGGGTTGGGGCAATAAAGGAATGCTCTGTGGAGGAGACAGAATGCTGATTTTGGATCACATAGATCCATAGATCATTCAGATAAGCAAAGGGGAAGAGGAGGGAGAAATCCAAGTAGAGGAGATCAAGGAAATGGAAGGTGGAAATGAGCCTGGCGTGTGTAAAGGGAAAAGACTGTCCTGATCAGTCCAGAGGCCAATGATGGAGAAAGATAGGAACTCAGGCTGATAGCATTATCCTTCCCACCTCACAGATTGAGCAATTGAGCCTTGGTCCTGGAACAGCCACCAAAATCCAAAAGCAGCAATTTTTTGCTTTTCTGCCCTAGTCTATCCACTTTAGATGATCTTGCTTTCTAAATCATCCCTCCGGGCTCCCCCCACCATGGGCTCCATGGCCACATGATAGACCCTCAGTTTCCAAGGCCAAAATCTCACCCCCACTGAGATATAGCAAGGTGTATAGGCTAGGTCAGGAGAGTAAGCCTTGTGAAGTCTGAGCCAAAGTGGATCTATTCCCTACCTTAAAGTAGGGCTATCCCCTGCCTTAGGATCCAAAAGCAATTCAAATCCATGCCAGAACCTTAACCCACCCCCATTCCTGCCCTCATTTAAATTTCTTCTCTGCTGACCATGACTCTTGGGTTTTGCCCTAGGTGGGGAGAGCCCTTAAGAAAATTAATATTTATTTTTGCCACAGAAGCTTGTGACTCTCTCAGCCATGTCAGACTGTTGGTGGCATCAGGAGAAAGGAGTAAGGAGGGTTGGATTTCTAAGGAAGCAGCTACAGCCAGAACAGGTTTTTTCCAGGCCAGGAAGGGTTAATGCAGCACAGTATTTTATATTGCAAGCAAAATACCAATGAAAAGAAAAGCTTCTCCTCTCTCTCCCTCCCTGCCTCCCTCCCTCCCTTTCTTCCTTCTTTTCTCCTCCCTCCCTTTCTTCCTTCTTTTCTTCCTTCCTTCCTTCCTTCCTTCCTTCCCTTCCTTCACCTTCAAAAATGAGGACATTGCAAACAGGAAGAAAAGAGAGTGTCCACCTTCTTATCACCCCACCCTGCCCTCCCCCACCCCTAACACTTGACAGTTGGAGGCCCATTCTCTTGGAGTGTCGAATCCCATCTTGACAAGAATGAGAGGCCAGGCAGTATGTGAGAATTCTATCTTCTCCCTTGAGCCTGAAATGCATGCCCAGATGTTGCTATGGTAACTCGCTAGTACTCAGACTCCCATCTACACAAGCATGATGCTTCTTTAGTGACCACCGGTTCCCTAGCTTTTATGTTTGTTTCACCTTTTCTGGACATACATAACATGCTGGAGCCTTAGCAGATCACAGGCTAGTCTGAGCAACAATTGTACCACCAATAAACACAAAGGGAAAAAGAGTAGGCTAAAACTGGTCTGTAAGGTGGAAGACTGGGTTTTATGTGAAACTGCATTAGTGGGCTATGTAACTTAGCAAGATGCTTCACCTCTCATGACCGCATAGTCCCTTCCTTGTATGGGGGGGCATGGGCTAGCTGATTTCCAGAGGCTTTTCTCTTCCCAAAATGATTCCGTGCATATCTTTAATATGCACAGAAATGTCAGTGGTAACTGTTTATAGAGCATCAGCTGGCATCCTGAGAATTTTTTAAAGAGGCTATTTAATGAGAGGCCTGTGAAAGGAGTGGGAGAAAGGAAGTAAATGGTGGGTTGGAGATGGCTGAGAGTAGGAGACAGACTGTAACTTTCTACCTCCCAGTTTGGTGGGAGAACACTCAGAGTCAAATACAAGTGGGAAATGGAGTCACCCTTTCACTCCTCTGTCCTTTGTACCTTCTGGGTAGGTGGTGTCCCTCACTTTACTCAATCTCCCAAATTTCTAGATGACAGGAACTCAGTCTCACTTTCTTGTCTTTATGTGGTCCGCTTTCCCCATCTGAACTCCATATAATCTCTGCCAACCAAATCCTACCTATATGCGAAGTTTAACTTAAGCTCCATCACCTCCATGAAGGCTCTCCATAGGTCTCTTAGGCTATAGAGATCACTCACGCTTTGGAATGTGTATGGCTTTTGGGATGTCACCTCCTAAATCTTATCATAGACTGCTCTCTCATTTTAGCTACCCTTATTTTTATAGTTTTAAATACGCTTCCTTTTTAAAATTTCATTACTTTCATATTGATTTTAAGTATGGAGAGATGCAAAGAAGAAAACAAGAATGAAGCATAATCTTCCCCTTTCTAACACTGTTGATGTTTTTTTGTAAAAGTAATACCCATATAAAGGTTAGAAAATTCAAACTGTGGAA
This sequence comes from Leucopleurus acutus, assembly GCF_964270905.1. NCBI lineage: Eukaryota > Metazoa > Chordata > Mammalia > Artiodactyla > Delphinidae > Leucopleurus > Leucopleurus acutus. Next base: position 97,916,997 of record NC_139148.1, read on the forward strand.
AGGTACCAAATGAAAAGCAAAATTCTTTCCCAACCATCCCTAGTCTCTTTCCCCAAGTTAACTATAAAATATTACATATGGTATTGTCCATAAAAGAAAGAAAGCAACATATACCAGCATATATATGTATATCTATATTACAGAGCATAATCCTTTATCCTAAACCCTTGAGGCCAGAAGTATGTTGGAATTCAAAATTTTTAACATTTTAACATGGTGAGATAGTGCTTGTGACACTTAGCATGTCACTCCCACAGTGGGGTTTGGGAGAGCAAAGACAGATTAGACATGTTCAATATTAATCAAACACATTAAAATTTGTCACACTATTTCGAGATAAATGAAGATTACAAATAGCCACATGTCAGCTAATATCAGGTTTTTCTCCAAACGAATTTGTGCCAAGTTTTGGGGAAAAAAAAGTGTTCTGTTTTCAGAGGTTTTAGGCTTAAGGAAGAGCAGATAAGGGATTGTCTTTGTATTCATATTCTCTCTCTCTTTCTCTCTCTCTCTCTCTCTCTCTCTCTCTCTCTCTCTCTCTCTCTCTCTCTCTCTCTCACACACACACACACACACACACACACACACACACACACACACACACAGGGTACTATATACATACTGTTCTGCTCTTGCTTCCCTTTCTCCTGAATAACTTATATTAGGGAATTTTTTTTTTTTTTCTGCAGTACGCGGGCCTCTCACTGTTGTGGCCTCTCCCATTGCGGAGCACAGGCTCCGGACGCGCAGGCTCAGCGGCCATGGCTCACGGGCCCAGCCGCTCTGCGGCATGTGGGATCCTCCTAGACCGGGGCACGAACCCATGTCCCCTGCATCGGCAGGCGGACTCCCAACCACTGCGCCACCAGGGAAGCCCCTATTAGGGAATTTTTAACGTCAGCCGATACAGATCTAACTTTTTCTTTTCGCCATCCCCCAATATTCCAACATATGGTTGCATTAATATTTACTTATCAAGTCCCCTACTGGTTGACATTTTGGTAATATCCAGGTTTTGGGTTTTGGTTTTGATTAGTTTTGTGTGGGTATTTCAGGTTTATTTATTTTAATTTTTTTTGCTATTACAAAGTTGCAGGGAAAATCCTTCTTTATACTTTTTGGTGAACTTTTGCATTCTATCTGCTGTAGGGGATATCCTTACCAATAGAATTTGGTAAACTTTTATGTGTTTGGATCTTGTCTTTTTAGATAAGTTGCAAGTTCCAAAGAACAGAGTTTGTCTCTTTAAGTTCTTTGTTATCCACCTCAGAGCTTTGACATATAGTGCTAGTAAATGTTTGTTAAATGAGTAAAAATAATAAAGATAATGAAAAAAATAAGATAATGAAAACCCTTATGAAGGTCCTCATATAGATCTTAAAAATCAGACAAAAATATGTAGCAAGACCTTAAAAATAGCATAACCATTCGACCCTGTAGTGCACCTCCTGGTTATATTTTTCCTAAGGAAAGAATTTTAAATGTATATATTTATGAATAAAAATATCAGTTGGAATAGTATTCATGATAGTTAAACCTTTGAGAATGTCTAAATGCTCAACCCTGCTGGTTTGCAAAATGCTTGTTTGCAAAATGATATAGAGAAAATTTTAAGATCAAGTGGGGAAAAAAAGCAAGGTAGAAATTATATATACAATTCTCAATTATCTAGAGGTGTTTTAAAGGCACTGTAATAAAACTTGACTAAAGCATGAGCAGTGGCTGCATTTAGGCGGAGGAATAATCAGGAATGTTTTTCATCTGTTTTATAACACTTTTCTGTACCATGCTTGTTATATTTCTACAGTGAGCTTGTATTGTTTTGATAATTAGAACCAAGATTTTTTTTAAGTTAGCTAGAAGGAAACTATCTTAGTCTATTTGGGCTGCTATAACAAAATACCATAGACTGGGTAGCTTTTAAACAACAGAAATGTATTTCTCACAGTTCTGGGGGCTGGGTAGTACAAGATTAAGGGGCTGGCAGATTCAGTGTCTGGTGAGGGTCTACTTTCAAGTTCAATAGACAGTGCCTTCTCTCTGTGTCTTCCTCCACATGGTGGAAGGGATGAGGCCACTTTTATAAGGCACTAATCCTGTTCATGAGTGCTCCACCCTCATGACCTTATCACTTCCCAAGGGCTTCACTTCCTAATACCATCACATTGGGGGGTTAGGATTTCAACATATGAATTTTGGGGGGACACACACATTCACTCTAAATCAGGAAGGATTCTCATTTTCATCTCCACATGGAAGTGAGGGGACATCTTTTGGTACTTGCTCATATTTTCCTCCACCTGGTACCCTAGTGAATTCTCACAGGGTCACTAGGATGCATTGCTAGCCATAAGGTATGTTCTGTCATGTACCCATTTTATAAACTCTAGCCCAGGTTGAATCATGCCTTCCTCAGAAAGTCTTCTTCTCCCCATCCCTGGCTCCACACATACATACCCTTTGGGCTCATTCTAGTTCAAATTAGTTAGGTTGACTACTTAATCATTTTAACAGCTTTTCATTCTTGGTATGTTTTTCATAAGAGTTGTCTGGTCTCTCTCTCTCACTCTCACTCTCTTGGATGTTGGCCCACTTGAAGTCCCCTGAGATCTGGGGAAGAGTCATGCCATTTATCAGAAGGAGGAAAGCCAAAGAAGTTAACAAGAGAGTCTGCTTGATTTGGGCCATTGTCTGGCACCACCTTTCTTCTGCCCGATTGGTTTCAGATGGATATCTTTTTCTGGGTTCTTTATTCTTGCCTTACCTTTGGGACTTCATAGAGAGTGGAGGCTGTTTATAAAGCCAGGTCTGAGTAGTATCCCACCTCTATCCATCCAAAATTATGTTCCCAAGCCATACTTGCCTTTCTTATAGCCATGACCATATTTTTCCAGCTGATATGCATGATTACATGTTCTAACTGGGGAAAGGAGGCCTCTCATCTACATGCCACCTACCATGTGAAACACACTGATTCTTGGGACTTCCCTGGTGGTCCAGCGGTTGACTCTGTGCTTCCACTGCAGGGGGCACTGGTTTGATCCCTGGTTGGGAAACTAATATCCCACGTGCCACCCCATGGCCAAAAAAAAAAGATATCTGGCTCCACCACAGATGCTGCAGGGTTTGGGGGTGAGGACTGGAAATGAAAATGAGGAGAAAAGTCTAGAATGTCCCTCTGCTGCCTTATCTATGTGACTTCTCTTGTGGCCTTACACACTGGTGACCACTCTATTCTTGGAGCTCTCCACACTTTCTTCTCCATCTCTGGCCTGTTTTACCATTTCTTTCTGTGGCTCCTCTTGTGTTCTCATCCATTAGCTCTCTCCCATTAACCCAGGGTTCTCTCTCCTGTTGCCACTCTTTCAGGCGCCTGGGTAGATAAAGGGGTCACTGAATTTACCCTTGGCTCTGTTGTTCTCGCAGCATCCTTCAGATTCTACCCAGAGAGGGATAGGTTCTAGAAGGAGTTGGAAGCCCTAGTTAAGCCTCTGACCTAAGCTATGTACTCCAACCCAACTTTCCTAGAGAACCATGTATTGAATTTTCAGCTTTTCTATTAAAGTGATGTTTTGTCCTCCATTTGGCTACTGTTCTTTGCAAATCTTTCCCTTGGGAATCTCATGAGGGGAAAGGGCTGATTGGCAGCAAAAAATTTCAACATTTCCATGTACTATAGACAAATATCACCTAAATGCAAGCAAAATTTCACCCCAATTCCCAACAGAAACCTTTTCTTTTGGTTCTCTTTTTTCCTCTCAGTCTGTTCTATCCCAGGCTCCATTACTAACCCTTCTTCTTGTGTCAACCCTTTACATGCTGCTGTGACCCCAGATTTTTTCTTTGTTCCTTTTCTCTTCACACTGTACACACTCTTCTTGGTGAATCAAAAAATCTTTATCTCTAGTCTAGATTTCTCTCCTGAGCTTCAGACCCATATATTCATCTGCCTGCTTACCATCTTAGCTTGGCTACCCCAAAGGCACCTCAAATCAACAGGTCCCAAAATAAATCAATTATCCCTACTCCCTCCCTTCAAACCTTCTTCTCTCCCTATGTACTCTTACTGCACGGCACTTCTATTCCCCAAGACACCCAGGTCAGAAACCTGGGAGTCATCTTAGATTCCTCCCACTATACCTCCCTCACCCCATTCAATCACTCACTCTGTCCTATAAATGTCACTTCCTAATTATCTCTGAAATCCACCCCTCCTCTCCATTCTTATTTCTACTATTTGCCCTGGTTTAGGCACTCATTATTACTCATCGAAAAAGAAAAAAAGCAACTATGGGAACAATCTGCTTCAAGTCTACCCCTTTCAATCCATCCACCAGACTGCCAGAGTGATTTTTCTAAATTGCAGAGCAGGTTGTGTCCCTTTCCTGCTTTAAAACCTATAACTCTGCAGAAAGTCAAGTCTAAATCCCTGTGTGTGGCATGTAAGACTCCGTATGATGTGACTTCTGCTTTGCACACTCTTCTTCAAATACATCCTGCCCTAGTTGTCTTGAGCACCTTGCATTGCTCAACTCCAAACACATCAAGCTATTTCTGACCTTCGTGCCTTTGCCTAGAATGCCCTTCCCCATACTACCCTGCCCACAACAAATCTTATAGCACAACTTGTCAGAGCTTTGCTAGGTGACAAGCTAGCTAACATCTGATAGACATTCATACTGAGATGGCTGGTGGCTACTTCTTGTCAAAAAATAATACTAGTAATAGACAATACTTATATAGTGCTTACCATGTGACAGGCATTCTTCTAAGTGTTTTCCTATAGTAACACAGGTCATCTTCATGACGGCTCTATGAGATAGGTACTACAATAATCCTCATGTTCTAGATGAAAATACTATGGGTCTAAATCACAGTCACAACAGCTCGTGGGTGGTAGAGATTCAAACTCAGGCATTCTGGCTCCAGAGTGTGTGCTCTTGACCACAGCTCTCTTGGTGTCACATTTCCATAATTCTGTCACCACTTTGGGGAAGGCAGTATGGGCTCTTCAGCCAGAACTTGTTTCAAATCGAAGCTCTGCCACTTACTAGCCATTTGACCTTGAACAAGTGAATTAATCTCTCTGATTCTCAGCTTCCTCTCTGTAAAATAAGGATAGCTATTGTAAACGTTAAATGAGATAAGCAGTATTTGCGAATGCGTAGAACAGAACTTGATATATATTAAGTCTTTAATAAATACTACCATTGTTGATTGTTATAGTGAATAAAAACGATGACTCTAATGGTGATTTCAGATATCAAAGGGAAGGGAATATAGAAAAGTGGTTAAGAAAAGGACTGACTTCTAGCTCTGCCTCTTGATAACTGAGTGATCTTAGGCAAATTATGTAATCTTTCTGTGTCTCAGTTTCTTCATCTATTAAATGAGATAATAATAGTATCTATTTCTTAAAATTGTTTTGAGGATGAAATGAGTTAATAGATGTAAAACTTTTAGAACAGTGCCTACATAACTGTTGGGTTATGATAACAAATATATTCCCTTGAGGCCCTTGCCTCTTCTGCCTATGCGTATGGACCACCCTATATGCATCTTTGCTTTGGTAACATTTGTGCCAGATGGCTACTGTTTTTTTTTTAAATCACTAGTGTCCTTCATAGAGAATGGACTTGAGGACACGGGGAGGGGGAAGGGTAAGCTGGGACGAAGTGAGAGAGTGGCATGGACATATATACACTACCAGATGTAAAATAGATAGCTAGTGGGAAGCAGCCGCACAGCACAGGGAGACCAGCTCGTGCTTTGTGACCACCTAGAGGGGTGCGGGGGGAGTGGGAGGGAGATGCAAGAGGGAGGGGATATGGGGATATATGTATACATATAGCTGATTCACTTTGTTATACAGCAGCAACTAACACAGCAATGTAAAGCAATTATACTCCAATAAAGATGTTAAAAAATCATTAGTGTCCTTAAAGGCAGAGAATTTACTTTTTCAGTATATCCCCAAAGCCAACATATCCCCAAAGCCAGCATAGCTCTCTGGAGCATGGTCTGATGAGTCAATGAATAAATGAATGAATGGGTCTGAAGAAAAACATGAATAAATAAACAAACAGAAGAATGAAAAATTGGGTTGAAGTTCTGGGGCTGATATAATATCAGCAGGTTGGACCAATTTTTCTGACCAAATGGTAGAATGGAAAATTCCTTCCTGCCCACTTTGGGGACTTAATAAATATTTAATAAATGGCACTTAAATAGCAATATGCAAATGGCATATTCCATTTCATTTAGCTCAGTATGCTGCCTCATAGTCCTTCATTTGAAAGAAAACATGACAGATCATTCATTTTGCCTTACATATAAAGCATCAGAACGAAAAAGCTTCCTTTTTTCGAATCATGGCAGCCTGAGGGTCTGCAACTGATCTAGCTAAGGAAAGCTGAGGTTGGCTTTTGTGGATATGTCCACCTGTTAATTTTGGAGGCCCTCTAAGGCAAGGGTTTTCAATCCTGACTGTGCATCAGAGTAACTTGGGAGTTTATTAAATATGCAGATACCCAGGTCCTCTAACAGAACTACTCAATCATATCCTCCGGGAACACAGGTCCAGGGCCTTGACTTTTAAAAATCTGCCCTTACTCTAAAGCAGTGCCTTAAGGGTAGTCAAGATTGACCAGTAGCTGTCACTGAATCCTTCCTAGGCTCTATCACCTACCTGTCCTGTTGTCTTAACCTTTACATACTTACTTGGAATACTGTCTACAGCAAGTAGCTCTGACCATATCCCAGAGGCATCCATAGCTCAGGTCACATGGACCATGAGAGAGAACAAGGGCCCTGTCATACATAGCATCTGGAAACCAAATGTTTTCCTGGGCAGCTTGGTAGAGCAAGCTTGGTGAAGCCTGTGCAGGAAGCAGTCCCCAAGCCTGTGGTTTTTCATTCCATCTTGATGCATTGACTGCTAAAGTGATATAGTCTGAAGGGGCCACTGTTCCTTTGGGTGCCTGGAAATAAATAGATCTGTTAAATGGAGCACAGAATCAGAAGCAGCAATTTTGTTTTCTTTAAAAATGAAAGAAAAAGAAAAAGTTTAATTTGTAAATCGACTTCAATTTTTAATATTTCTAGTTCTAAAGAAACAAGGCGGGGGGGGGGGGAAAGCACAGCAAAAGGAGGTGCAGAAATAATCCCATCTGCTACAGAAGGCCTCTACAGAACTTGACCACTAAAAAAAGAAACAGACTGTTCCTTGCTTCAACAACTCAGCGTCTCATGGTTCAATCGAGACAATCGTACCACAAAAGGATTCAGGGATTTGCTCAGAAATGTGGCTTTAGTTTAAAACACAAACGACCCCCTGCTGGAAAACAGTTGTGATGCTCCTTGTCTGGGAAGGCAGGCACCACTCATTCACACACCACACACCACTGCTTCCCATGTTTAGGGGCCTCAGATCAGGGTGGAGTTTCCTCTTGATTTGTAGCCCTTTCCTCCATGGCCGCTGTGTGCACGTCTGCGTGTGCCTGAAGTGTGTTGGCAAGTATCTTAGTCAGCACGGACTACCAAACACCATAACAAATACCATAGACTGGGTGGCTTCAACAGCAGACATTTATTTTCTCACAGTTCTGGAGCCTGGGGAGTCCAAGAGCAAGGTTCAGCAGGGTTTAGTTTCTGGTGAGAGTTCTCTTCCTAGCTTGCGGACAGCCCCCTTCTCACTGTGTGCTCACATGACCTCTCCTCAGTGTTCCCCCATGGGAAGAGACATTTCTCTCTCTTCCTCTTTTTGTAAAGCCACAAATTTTATCAGATTAGAATCCCATTCTTATGACCTCATTCAACTTGAATTGCTTCCTAAAAGTCCTATCGTCAAATATTGGGGGTTAGGGTTTTTTTTGTTTGTTTGTTTTTTCCGGTACGCGGGCCTCTCACTGTTGTGGCCTCTCCCGTTGCGGAGCACAGGCTCCGGACGCGCAGGCTCAGCGGCCATGGCTCACGGGCCCAGCTGCTCCGCGGCATGTGGGATCTTCCCGGACTGGGGCACGAACCCGTGTCCCCTGCATCGGCAGGCTGACTCAACCACTGCGCCACCAGGGAAGCCCGGGGTTAGGGTTTTAACATATGAATTTGCGGATGGCGGAGGACACAATTCAGTCCATAGCAAGAAGGTAGTGTAGGAAAACTGCAAAGAGACACCTAGACTGGCCTGCAAGCACCTTCTGGAAAGGCTCAACCGGGAAAGAAAAGCACATATCAGATGAGGGAAGGAGCCCAAACTCAACTGACACCGAGCCAGTCAGTCTGTGCTCCCCAACTCCCACCCTCCCCCGCCCACACCTGTGGCCATCCCTGACGGCCAGATGTGTACACACTGCCAAGGCAAGGCGTATGGCTTTAACCCCCATTTCAACAGGGACCCCAGCCAGAGCATTTATACTCTCTAAGGCTCAATTATTCTCCCTCTAAGGAGAAGGGGAAGTTGGATATATTGGGTACCAATTACGAGCATGATAAGTAAGAAAAATGAATACTAACTAGGTTTCACAAGAGCAGAGACATGAAAGCCTTGCATAATGATAATCATAATTGCATTTGTAGAGTGTGGTTTACTTTGACTAAGTACATTCTGGTACATTACCTATTTGATCAAAGTAAGTCAGGAGTTATTAGTCCCATTTGACAGATGAGGAAACAAGTACAAATGACCTATGACAGTGCCCAAGGTCATAGACCAAGTTAGTGTTGAAACCAATACTGCACTCTTAAAGAATGTAAGCAGTCGTTGATAAATTAACAGGGCCACACTGACCCCCTGGACACTAGAAGTGCTGTTATGAGGAGAGCACCACACAATTTAGCACTGAATTTCTTTCCTATTCTTTCATATACATTTACTTGGTCTCCTTGAATTGTGAGTTTCTCAAAATCAGAGACCTAGGTTTGTATGTTATCGAATTGCCCATAAGGCTTAGCATAGGGCTGGGCCAAGAGAATGAAATCATTGAAAATACTTAACTGTTGGTATAGCACTTTACAGTTTGCGAAGTGCTCTCACATATACTATTTTATTTCGTCTTTATGACAACCTCCAGAATATCACTTTAGGAAAAGTCATTTTGTCTTCTCATTCTCATGATGCTTATTTTAATGCATTCATTTTATGAAATATTCACTGAGAACTTACCGTTATTTTTATCATGAATAACTAACACTGATTGAGCACTTACTGTGTAACAGGCGTTGAACCAGGCACTGGGCCTAATGCTGAGAATACAAAAATAAATCATGTGTCCCCACCCTGAAGGAGTTTCCTGAATAAATAAATAATGCCGTTTGATGAATGCCTGGTAGTGATCATTTGGCTTCTGAACTGTACTGCTCTAATGATGAGGATCTAATTATCTTCTAAGTAGCTTATTTTATTTTCCAGATAGTTCTGGTACAAAGCTCTTCCTTACCTTGTATCTCCTTTGCTTCCACCCCTTTGCTCTTAGACTTAGTCCTGGGGCCACACAATATAAATTTTCCTTTTCACTTGACAAACTTCCAAATATTTGAAGGCAACTGGTATCATCAGTCACCCCGTCCTAAGCTTCCCTGTCTCTGGCTCTGCCTGCCCTGGCTCTCCGACAGCTGGGCCCACTGTTTTACCCCCAAGGACTCAGTTCAGCCCTTCCCCAGTTTCCAGAGCGACAGATGCTTGAGGTCAGAAGCACTCAAGTGGCCAGCCTGAGCCTCCTCCATTCCAAATTCCAATCACTGAGGCTCTGTATTAGGGCACTCTCCTTGTTCTGTTAGTTTCTGAATCCCAGCTTCTTCCCCACCTGTGCCCTAGTTTGTAAAGCAAGAGATGAACCTGCAGCTTGAGCACTTTAATTAAAGAGGAGGAGGAACTGATAAGGGAAAGGGAATTTCGTGGGTGGACCAAAGTGCTTGAGGAGATAAGGATGAAGTCCAGAGCAAAGGTAGAGATGATGGGATTGATCTTGATCGGGAAGAAGGATGCCTTATCCACAGAGACTGAAGGAAAATGGTGAGCTGAGCGGGAGCTGTCGATAAGTTTGCTGTTGGAGAGGGCTGGGAGTTGAAATTGTTCCTGAGGCTGATTTTGACCTGGTTAACACCAACATGGTGACATCACCTGTTAAAGCTGAAGTGCTTTCTGAATGGGCAGGGATAGTCCTTTACCTATTGTTAAATATTTTCTTCCAGATTCAGTGAGATATAATTGACATACAGCACTGTGTAAGTTTAAGGCATACAACGTAATGATTTCACTTACATACATCATGAAACGATTACCGCAATAGGTTTAGTGAACATCCATCTTTTCATATAGATACAACATTAAAGAAATAAAAAAAATTGTTTTCCTTGTGATGAGAACTCTTTGGATTTCCTCTCCTAACAACTTTCATATATAACACACAGCAGTGTTCATTATCTTTATCATGTTGCACAATACATCCCTATACCTATTGTTATATATTTTTAATAATAACCTTGGGTTCCCAAATGAAAACTCTGCTTTCACACTGAAGTGGGAGTTGAGGCTATCAGTGAGGGAGGGAGGCAGGCGTGTAATTGCAGGCTTCAGGGAGAAGAGTGCTATGTGTGGAATACTTCCTGAGGGGAACAGGAAACTGGCCGAGGGCAAAAACAGAAGTTCTCAGCTGGAATTCGAGCCTCTGGCTGTGTAGTGGCACCAATTTCATTATCCTTCTTCAGCAACCACAACAGCTCAGATACAGGAATGGAGAATGCAGTTTAATTCATTCATTCATTTATCAAAAAATAATTTAGTGAGCACCTACTTTATATCAGGCAGTATTCTAGGCTCTGAGGGTATAATAATGAACAAAAATAGGGTCATTTACAGTATCAGTATGTCTGCATAGGTCAGCATTTTCCCTTTCACTTCCTGAAAACTATGCAAGAACAACAAGGAGAATGGGAAAAAAACTCTCCAAGCTCCACTTATCTACCAAGACAGATATAATCTCCAGACTCCAAACTGCAGCTGCTGAGAAAGTATTTGAGATAGGGGAGGAATGGGAAGAAGGCATGGGAAGTGAAGAAGCACTGAGAGTGTAGAAAGAACACAGAAGATCTTAGGAAGCTTCAACAAAAGTATACTTCCTGAAGGTGACCGGTACATCCTGAGGTATGAAAGCTAATTCTCTAGTTGGCAACAACAGGTCCAAGGACTAGGATGAGTACAGCAGGGGCAGATATCCTCCTAGACTAGGTTTGACTCAGAGAAGCTGACAAATGAGACTAGAGAAAGAACCTCACAGAGGAGCCATATTTGCTGTAAGATATCTTTGCCTGCAGGGGATAGAGCTTTGGGGTAGTGAAACGTGGAAGGCTACTCTGGCCCATTTTCCATCCCTGGAATGTCCTGCAAATAGCTGAGACAGGATAATCCAAATCATTCAAGGATGGATAATAAAAAGGGAACTGACATAGTATTGATAAAAGTATATTATCTGGGCTTCCCTGGTGGCACAGTGGTTAAGAATCCGCCTGCCAATGCAGGGGACATGGGTTCAAGCCCTGGTCTGGGAAGATCCCACATGCCGCGGAGCGACTAAGCCTTTGTGTCACAACTACTGAGCCCACGTGCCACAACTACTGAAACCTGCATGCCTAGAGACCATGCTCCACAAGAGAAGCCACCGCAATGAGAAGGCCACGCACCGCAATGAAGAGTATCCCCCACTTGACTCAACTAAAGCCGGCGTGCAGTGATGAAGACCCAATGCAGCCAAAAATAAATAAATTTATTTTTTTTAAAAGTATATTATCTTTTAAAAGGTGGAAATGTGTAACAAAAACAAAATACCATAAACAATTTTGCCACTGAGTAGATGAAAATTGTTTCCAAAAATTCCTCCATATATTTAAAAAACAATGAGGTAACCAACTCTCTGAATGAAGAACACAAAACAGAGATGAACAAATTCTGGAAGAGATAGTGATATAACAGAAGGTGAAACTAGCAGAACTCAAGGGAAGTGATCAGATTCTGGGTGTATTTTGAAGATGGAACTGATGGCATTTACTGATGGCTTGGATGTGGGATATGAATTCCAATGCCCTAGGAGAGTTCCTAGCAATGGGTTCACATGGTAGTGTGTTTCTGTAATATTTACAAACATAGGAGAGCTTAACCTTTTGGTTCAAATTGGTTAAGACTGCTCTGATTGTCAATTTTATGTGCCAACTTGGCTATGGTGGCCAGTTGTTTGGTCAAACACCAGTCTAGATGTTGCTATGAAGATATTTTTTTAGATGTTATTAACACTGAAATCAGTAGACTGTGTAAAGCAGATTACCCTTCATTATATGGGTAGTTCCCACCAATCAGTTGAAGGCCTTAAGAGCAAAGACTGAAGTTTCCCAGAGTAAAAGCAGCTCTGCCTCAATATTTCAAACTTGATAACTTCTCAGTCTTTCTCTTTCTCTTTCTCTTTCTCTTTCTCTCTCTCTCTGTCTCCCTCCCTCCCTCTCTCCCCTCCCTTATATTTTGCTTTTTTGGAGAACCCTGACTCATATAACTGCTATCTCATTCCACTCTCATTTCCCTCCCTTACACTTTCTCTCATGTTTGAGATCCAGCAAAGGGCAAGTTCAGTGGAAGATATATTTAGTTTGTGTTCAGTGACATATTTATGTGGTTTGCAGTCAGTCCTGTGTATAGATAAATCATTGCTAAACTATCCTGGTAAAGGAATGGCTTCCAGAAATACCTCCACCGCTCACTCTGCTGACTTATCCAGCATGGTAATACAAAGGTGCAAAGCCAGAGGTCTTACCACTGTATGAATGCATCTTATGGTCCTTGGCACTGAAAGTGTGTGGGTACTGAAATAAGGTTTGAAATGTATGGATTCAGAAGCTAATCTGAGGAAAATTTCTTCAATCCCCTGGTGTGCAAAATGGTATGCAGAGTATTTTGTTCTCACTAATGCCTGAAAACAGAGGAAGTTTTCTTCTGTCAGAAATGTACTCGATAATACAATGTATACAACTAGGCACAGTACTTTTATTTATTCTGCGATGGAAGTTGCATAAAATATAATTTATCAGAATTCTTCTGTGTATAGAGCACAAACCTGAATCAGTTCTACAAGTATCAGTTCTACTTCAAGTGTGTGAAGTTGCATTCTTCAGCTTTCCAGCTATCAATAATAACAATACATTTTGATCAACTATGCTAGTGGAAAGAGTAAATTATCTTCCTATTCTCTAGATAGGAAACGATATTACAAAACCACTGTTATATGAAGAAGCCAACAAAAGTATAAAGCTAAGAGTGTAGGAAAAATGTATTATAGAGGTGTGTTGGGCAGTTAATTCATAAAAAAAAATACCGCGTCGGTTTTCTTTTTTATTGTTATGTATGTGGTATTTGTCAGCTTTTAAAATTTTGTAGTTAGTTGTGATTTCTCATTCTAAATAAGTACTTTAATATCTGGTTGTGTATTTATAATTTAAAAAAATTCTCTTTCATAAAGAGGGCCTCCAAGCTGTCTAAGTTTCACAATTCACAAGATGTGGATTAGCCCCTGGGTGTGAGAGAAAGAAAAGAGTTTTAAAAGATACATTTGTTTTTGCTTTTTGGATCTTTTAACTTTGCTTGTTGGGAAGAATACATATGTTACATTTTTTGTCACAGAATTAGTTTTTAACACCTAGCAGTTTACAAAAATTTTATTTCCCTTTCCCCTTTTCCTAGCTCTAGTTAGTTCCATGGGTATCATGGTGGCTCAGCAAATGCCATCCTTCTCTTGGCCATCTACTGCAACATGACACACGCCTTGATTACTTCCCCTTTTACCCTCTTTTGTTTGTGTGACTCAGCCCCCTACAACTGGATAAATGTGAATTACCATAGACTCATGGCTTGAAAGAAATGTAAACTATCCTTCCTTCCCTCTGTTTTGATCTTCTCAGATTTTTCTGGGAAATTTATTTTTGTGGATGTGTCTTCTTTGGAAAATGACATGTATAGTAGGAGAATGAAGTAGGTATAGCCAAGATGGGGGAATAAAATGTCAAGTGTGGGCAGAACCAGTGGGAAAAAAAATTGAAGTTTGATTAATAGATTTTAGGCCTGTAGAATATTTTCAATATATTTAGAATTTAAAGTCTTTTATCTGTGCCACATAGCCAATTTTGGATACATGTGAAAGAATTTATAACCTGGGAGGTAGTATTTAGTCTTATGGAATCAAGGAACAGAAGAAGCAAAAGGGACATTAGAGATCGTAATCCAGTGACTTCATATTATAGAACAGTCATTGGAGATAAATGAGCTAACCAAGATCATAAATATGTTGGTGGTTGTCTCAAGGACTATAAACCATGTAAACCAATAACAAAAGCAACCAACATGTCTTGTTTGATCAGAGCAGTGAATCCAACCACTTAAGAGTTATATCTGGGGAGAATAGGCAGCTATATCACCATAGGTACTAAGGGTGAATGAAGAAAATAAAATGGCTGCCTACTGAAGTAAGGTTGTGTGTGATAGCTAATGTTCAAACTGGACTTTGAGGAACTGAAGAGGGGAAGGGAAGTAAGGTAAATGCCAGGAAATCTTCAGCCAATGTTTCTCAAAGTTCTGTAGTCTCAGGACAAACTACATCAAAGTCTCCTGGGAAGCTTGTTAAATTGCAAATTCCTGGGTCTTATGCTAGAACTACAGGGTAAGTTCTCTGGGGGAAAAGCCAGGGAGTGTGCATTGAATAAACGCCTGCCTGAGGTGATTCTGATACAGATTGTTTGGAGAGGACTTCAAGAAGTACTCTTCTAGATTAGTATCAGAGAAAATAAGGATGCCATAGCAGTAGTGTCCTATAAGCGTAAGAAAAAGAAGGTACTCAGAATAAAGCACGATAATCATTCTACTGGAATAAGAGTCCAAGATATCTGCATTTTAGTTTCACAACCATCAACTGTAAAATTTGGGGTTAGTTGTTTAACTCTCATGGTCTCATTTTATTCACTTTGCAATGGAAGCTTTTGAAAGATTTTAAGCAGGGGAGTGACATGAATTATATTTGTTGCTGAAAAAATATAAATATAAATATTTGTGCTAAACAGATAAGAGAGTAGAACAAGAGCAGGCATGGCAGATCAGTTAATATGCTATTGAAATAGTCTAGGGAAAGATAATGATAGCTTAAAATATGTTGCTGACAGTAGAGTTGGAGAGTAGTGAATGGGTTTTGTTATTTATTTTGTTAGGATCAGTGATGGATCATATGTCAGCTATGAAGGAGAGGGAGGTGTCAAGGATGACTCATGAGTTCCTGGCTTGTGATAGATGATTGACATTTTAAGGGGTATGAATGATTTGAGGGTTCAGGTGATTGAGCGTGAGGTTCAGATCAGGTAGGTCAAGGCTAAAAGCCTACGAGGAAATGGGGACGTCAGATGACTTTGAAGTCTCTCAGAAGTCAAAGGGCAGATAGAGTAGAAGTAGGAGAACTGTGGCCAGAGAGTGGGGTCCTGGTGTATGTGATTTCTACGGTGGAGCGGTTCTGTGTGATGCCAAGGTCTGTGTTCGCCATGGGCACAGAGGACTCAAGTGGAATGGATGTGGGGCTCTGTGGAGGTGGAGAGGGCAACGAGCCAACAGGCCAGGATGCTAACTGGGCCTTTGAGCCTGGAGAGGACAACTGTGATTGGGGGCCAAAATCATCATCGCACTTAGGATAGTGACCAAATTGTTAGATGAGAGTAAACAAAGACTAGCTGGATGACAGGGAATTTAAAGGAGCCGGAGCTTTTTATACGAGTGGCAGAGAAATAACAGCTTAGAACCTGCACTGGGGAGCCTTTAAAGAAAATATCTCCCCCTTTGATATGTGAATTGTGGGAAAATGAACTCCTCCAGTTTTGAGACTTGAAGTTGCAGTTTAAGGCAGGAGTTGTGGTATCAAACAAACAAGTTTTGCAAGCAAAACGAAGCCCAAATGTGATATCATTCTGTTTGGTTGGTGAGTTGTACGTTTTGGTTCCAGGTGTAGCACTTTAAATTTTTCACTATTAAAAATTTCATCTTTACGCATACAAAAAAATTTTTGGAGGAAATGCTATGATGTCTGGGATGTGCTTCAACATAATATAGGATGGATGGGTGGGAGCTAAAAATGAAGCAAGATTTGGCATGTGTTGAGAATTGCTGAAGCCCAGTAATGGTGACATGGAAGTGCCTTGCACTGTTCTGTTTTGTGCAAGTTTGAATTTTTCTTTGATAAAAGTTAAATAAACCGCTTCATCTTTATAGATCCAGCCTATCATTTTGACTTGCATTTTTTATATTCTCACTTTGTGAAGCTCTCTTATCCCCTCTCTATGAGGTTCACAGGGATAACTATTTATCCCCATTTTACTGATAAACTTCTCAGATCCTGTTAAGGGATTTGTCCAAAGGTAAACATCTGCTAAGCTGCAGATTTAGGACCAGAACTCCATGTTCTTTTGACTTCTGGACCAGTATGTTCTACCACCTACTTGAGTGAGTTTTTAAGTTTCCATTAAGAGGTCGTTAAAATTTAGAGTAGTTATCTAGAGACTTTGATCTTGGAAACAGTCTTCATTTGGTTGCGGGTCTGACAAAGTGAGATTGCCTTTGCACATGCTCTTTCTTTTGCATGGAATGTTTGTTCCCACCCCCTAGTTCACCAGGTTAACACCTGTGCATCGTTCAAAGCTCAGTTTCGTTTTTCCCACACACATACAGTCTCTGTTTCATTCCAACAATCATTCCCTCCTTTGCCTCGTACATGATGGCAACATCTAATATGGAGTTATTCAACAACTCCCACCAACTAAAACCATTGATAGAGGCAATAGGCTAATGAAAAAACATGGGAGACAAAATAAATACCCTGGACTTGGCCAGTTTGTGTATCTGAGGAGTGAGTACTTGGATGTGGTATGAAATTTTGGTGCTGTGGAGAACATTTCTTTTCTTTTTTTTTTTTTTTTCCGGTATGCGGGCCTCTCACTGCCGTGGCCTCTCCAATTGCGGAGCACAGGCTCCGGACGCGCAGGCTCAGCGGCCATGGCTCACGGGCCCAGCCGCTCCGCGGCATGTGGGATCCTCCCAGACCGGGGCACAAACCCATGTCTGTCCCCTGCATCAGCAGGCGGACTCTCAACCACTGCGCCAGCAGGGAAGCCCCATTTCTCTTTTTGGAAACTAAGTCCTGTCATTCAGGTGTCTTCACTCAAATACCACAGTGATTGCCAATCAATGTGGAAACTATTCTAAGACCAAATGACTTACACTGAGCAGATCACTTATCATGGCAGGGGAGGCCCGCAGGATGGGAGGTGCAGTACCACAGAGATAAGAAGATTGGTTATAACACTGGATAATATATAGAAATGTTCCTACAAGGTGATCTTTGTCACTTTTGAAGGAATACTTGCTTGTTCTCTCCACAAGTGACTGCTCATTAAGAACTAGGTACAATATATTTCTGAAAGAAATGCTTCACGAAGCTTTGTAAGAAGGTGTGGTCAACTTAATGCTGTCTTCTTTGTCCTGAAAACCAGGAGTGGGCTTTCACACGTACAGTTTTCAAAGCACTCATCATAAATATGGAGGGAATTTAGCCCAATTTAGTAAAAACAAAATCAAATTTAGAACGGAATGAATTCTATACCCTCTCCCTATCCATTCTGCAACACCCATCAAGCCCAATTTCACTGTGAAAAGTGTCATTTCAAAGCCTGTGAGGATCTTATCTTCCCGGGTCAGGCTGGGACTCAGTGGTAAACAGGAGGCACAGAGAGGGCAGTGTAAAGGCAGCTTTAACATTTTCAGTGAAAAGAGCCAACTTGTTTGTGGTTTTGATTTGCTTTTAATAACAAGCTCCCTCAACCAAAACTGATGAATTGGCATAAGAACAAGGGTACAAAAGGAACATCAAGGGGCCTTCCAAAATGCTAACCAAAGGATGAATTCTCTGCTTTGGGTGGCCATCATTTTATCCCTTGGAACCAGGAGATAAAAAGATGCAAAGCTTTTAATATATGCTTCGTGAGTATATAAAGGAACTGATTAGACCATGTGGCCCGTGGTGGTGTTGTCTTAATACTTTATAATCACATTCCATACTTTAAGCAAATGCAAATTCTGCCACATGCTGCCCTTGAAAGGCCATTTCACTGCATACTGAATTGAAAGTAATCACTGACACAGCGTAAATAAAGCCTCTGTTGGGTAAACACCAAAGCATTTTCCACACAGTATTGCATTTTAAAATAGCTAAGTTTATTGTCAGTGAAAAGATAGGCACAAAGTGGATTCAAACCTGCTTCACTTTATTGGAACTAGCTCAGTCAATTACAGAATGGGGTCTCGATCATTATGGGGCCACATACATTTTAAACCAAAGGTGATCCCTGTCTAGCCATCTGCCAACCCCAGCTATCCATTTTACAAACACATGCCATCAATCACAAGGGAGGCCAGAAGGAGGTTTGATGGCTCCATCGTTGCTACCGGAAAAAAATAAACAAACTCCCAACACTTGTCCAACTGATGATGGATGGTACTTGGACGCTATATTTCCAAGGATCATGGCGGGCTAAAATTGGTGGCAATTAGCCGATAGCTGATGCCTTCCTTTGAAAACATGTTCAGTAAGAATGCACACATTTTAAGTAACACATTCCATATGTGAATCAATTGAGATAACAGGAGATGGTATGGCTAACAGACATGAGAATATCATTTATAAAGGTTAGTGCATATGTATACACTTGAAGCTGCCGCATTATGTTTAGGCTCTTCATAAAAAGTAGTCTGGGGCTTCCCTGGTGGCGCAGTGGTTGACAGTCCGCCTGCGAATGCAGGGGACGCGGGTTCGTGCCCCGGTCCGGGAAGATCCCACATGCCGCGGAGCGGCTGGGCCCGTGAGCCATGGCCGCTGAGCCTGCGCGTCCGGAGCCTGTGCTCCGCAACGGGAGAGGCCGTAACAGTGAGAGGCCCGCGTACCGCAAAAAAAAAAAAAAAAAGTAGTCTGCACAATCAGTTTGTTCCATTTTCCAATTGGTGTCCCCAACCCAACTGTGTGACAAGAAAAAGAATGCACGACGGGGCTCTCGGTGTGTTTCCTATGGCAGATGACGGTAGATATTTCAGGTTCCTGCTATCCTGTCATCCTGAAGCTCAAAAGCAGCACTGAGAATAAATCCTTCATTAAAACAGCAATCAAGATACATGATCTTAAAAGACAGCTCAAGCTAGTTTTATTTAATAAAAAAATTGTTAATAGGAATTTTATATCAAGTAAAGTTTGTTCTAATGAAGTTTTTCTGTACATGGGACATTGGTGTACAACTGACTTAGAAGGTCCCCAGAGACCACCAGGCAGTACAAGTTAAGACAACAAGGTCACCCTCCTGTCCTGAGGTGCCAGTAAAATGCATAGATAGATGGGAGTCCAGAAAGATCCCCCAAGTGTTATTACATCCACACAATCATGAAAAGGTGGCTAACTTGAGATTTCTCCCATAAACCTGAAGTTTTTAAATGACCCCTATTAGAGATTTTCTGAAAAGCCTGGATCTATCTTCCTCGTAAACATAATACACTGACATGGACTTCTTCCACCTCTTAGATGTTCCATATTATTTTAGCAAATTACCTGTGATAAAAAATTGAGCCAAAAGGAACTGCCTCTGGTGTGAGGGGGCAGAGAAGTTGTGGAAAGTTCAAAATAGTAGTTGGCCAAGAAGTTCCTCCTTGCCCCAAAATATATGAGTCTAAAGAGATGGCTGCCCCACAGTGTGGAATGTATGACATTTGTCACCTTACAGAATGTGATTAAAACGACGGCTCCCAGAGCTAGCAAAAATTCTGGCAATGTGTCATAACCATGAAAGGAGTAGATGAAAGGTTTCTTTTTATTTATTTTTTATTTGTTTGAATAGAAAGTAGCAGTCCTGAAGTTTGCTACTTGTTGCTTCTACTATTTGAAGGATTTTTTTCCCCTGTGACTATAGGGTAGTATGAGTATTAACACAACTGCACTTTTAATTTCTATTTGGGATTCACTTGATGACTGAGGACTCGTGTAGGATGATCACTTCATCTTTGCAAAATGTCAAGACTGGCTGAAAAATCACGTCACCTTCCCTCCTGTCTCTCCCTCACCACATACAAAATAATTCCTTTTAGGAATGACCAGAAAAACATTGTTAAATATACCATTCCTATACTCGCAGAGGAACCCTGTAAGATGATCCGAGATAGCCAATCCCATAGCAAGAAAAGTGAGGTTGATTTCTTAGGGGGATGTTTCATGTGGCTCAGTGTTGAAATAAGGATCAGGAAAGGGAAAGCCTTGCAAAAGGCACTGCAGGAGAGGCAAGATAGGAATTCAAAACCTTGGACAAATTACTCAAGCCAGGGACATTTTCCAAAATGCATGTGCCCTGGACCGTGTCAATGTCTTTTCTTAAAGTGGAGCTTTTTGTATATAAGTGTTTCCCAAATTAAGCATGGTAATCGGCAGAGTGGAAAGCTGTGTTGTGTGATCTTGAAAAAGTCACTTAACCTCTCCAGGTCTCAGATTCCTCATTACTAAAATGAGGGGGTATGGCTATATTGCTAAAGTTCCTTCCAGCCACTATGCCTCACAATGTAATATATCAGGCCTACTCTTCTATGAATTTGGTTTCTAACTAACATATCCCCAAACCTCTACCCCCCCACCCTTACCTAATACCCCCACTCCCCTCACCACCCCCCCATACCCCTGAAAACTGATCTTAATGACATTGTCTATGGATTTATCACCTTAATGAAGGGCAGAGAGGCGACACAGGGCAGAGACCTGTGGCAACAGGCAGCCCTTCTGTGTCCCTGGAGGCAGACCTAAGGCAAAGCTTGGAGCCATGGCCTCCTTGGTCCCTGCCCACATGTGCGTTTCCTGCTGCTCTCCAAAGGTATTCCAAGATGGAGTCACTGGCAGTGAGAAGAGGTAGCTGAGGATACTGCTGCAGCCTCCCTCTCCCCTGACTGCAGCATAGTACTTTGGGCTTCTGATGCTATTCCCTTGGAGGTGATAGTCATATATGCCTTTTAAGACGTATGCTGAGAATTTGGGAAAACAACACGAGTTATTTCAAAGTAGTCACCAGAAATTCAAAGCATTCAACCTGTCAACGAAAACGCTTCCTCATTTTGCAAATGATTGGCAATTTGAGACTGGTGACACAGCCAGTGAATTTGTGCTGGAGAAGAAATAAACACTAAGCAGGTTGGTCTCGGGAAAGGCAAGCGAGCTATGTTCCTGGCTACACACAGACCACACAAGTCTGCATACAGCGCCTCATGCAACTCTCCATCAAGGCCTCAGATGGTCTAACTCCCTAAGAGAGAAGAAGTTGTACATCACTCAGCTAATTTACTCTCCTAGCATCTGAAAGCAATATATTAATTATCCAAATGCATAAATTACTCCACAGTATATATATGAATGTATGAACCTCCACGAGGGAACCAAAAGAATCCACTTCCAAAGCACCACTGAAATAAAGATAAACACAATCTCCTGGCCCAGGGTAGCTGGGAAATTGGGAGGGAAAATTAGCTCCAGCACCCTTCCACACCCCAATACTCCCTACCTTTTCTCCAGTTTACATAGCTCTTAAAACTATTCCCTTTCATGTGCCCGAGGCGAGAGCTCTTTCTGGATGCTGCCTAGATGGAAACTATACAAAACAGCACACACCCAAATCCTCTCTGGCTTCGACTTCTGAACTACATGTTACACACTGTCTTCCAAACATACTGTGCTCTTCGATTAAAGAATGATCCAGAATATGGAAATGCTAAACAAATTTCAGCACATTGAAAACACTGATGTATATCCAGCTATTAACAGTCCCAGAATTTGTATAAATCCAAACAATAAACTTTAGAGCACATTCTCATTGATCTGGCTTTAGAGGTACTCTCTAAGTGTACCAGAACAGACTGGAGTTCATATGGTATTACCTAAGTACTATGTCGTTTCAATAAAAAGTCCCTTTAAAAAACATCCCCCCACCCAACCCTTGTCCTCACCCTCAAAATAAGAACAAACAAAAGGGAAAAATGATTAAAAGCATTCTTGCTGATAAACTGCAGCTCTTGATTAGGCCATTTAGATGAGATATTCCACCATCTCTGCATCAGGCTCTTGTCCCAGGATCTGAATGGGAGCTTTTCTTTCCAGAGTATTGGAGTGGAAAACAGGGCCATCTAAATGGAAATAAGGGGTTAGAAAACACTTAGGGACAGGGTGAAAACTCAAATTTTAGAAGTGGCTTTACAGCCCCCATTAAGCCCAAGGCAAAGTGACATTGGCCCACTACACTCCCCCTGTTGTTCACCTGAGCATTTACTTCTACTGGGAAAATGACCTTGACTCATCCCCGTTCTATCCTGGAGAAGTCATTTACAGACTCTCTGCCCCTATCTCCTCTGATTAATCCGCTTTAGAACTTGAAAAGCCCTGCCCATATGACCGGCTGTGCCTAAACAGCGGGCCAACCACCCGATCTGTCACTGAGGGCGGAACCCAGGGCTACCTGATCCAGAGAATTACTACCTGTCTTATCTGGATTGTAGCTCAAACTTGGTATAGACAAACGACGTGGTCCAGAACCGGCAGCTGGACTTGCAGGAGCCTCAGCCTGAGCCAAAGCTGGAGCTGGAGCTGGAGCTGGAGGAGCAGCTGCAGCCGGAGCTGGAGTTGGTGCCTGAGTCTGAGCTGGAGCAGAAGCCTGAGCCGCTGCTGAAGCCGGAACTGGAGTTGGAGCCGGAGCTGGAACCGGAGCCGGGGCAGCTGGAGCAAGCTGAACAGCAGCAGCAGCAGCAGGAGCAACAACAGCAGCAGCAACAGCAGAGGCAGCAGCTGGAATCTGAGCAGCAGCAGCAGCTGGAGAAACAGCAGCAGCGAGAGCAGCAGCAGCAGTTGCTGGAGACGGGGCGGCGGCGGCGGTGGCGGCGGCTGGAGCGGCAGCAGCGACAGCCACTGGAGCAGCAGCTACCATGGTGGTGGTGTTGGTGGCAGCGGTGGCAGTGATGGCGGCAGCAGTGGCGGCAGCAGCAACTGGAGCAGGAACAGAGATGGGAGCGACAGCTGCGGTTTTGTTGGGTTCCGTTCCCCGTTCTGTTTGCGTGCTGCAGTCCCGGCTGCCTGTCTTGGAGTGAGCTGACAGTAGGGGAGTCGAGGGCGGCACAGGCGAGGGGGTGGAAGGGACAGACTCGGCACGGTAGTCTCCACCCAGGAGGATACCTACAAAGGAAAGAGGGAAAGAGCTTAGAAAACTACAGGCTATTCCAATATAGACATCCGATTACCTCTTCTTCCTTGCAGGAGGCTCAGGAGGAATAGGAATGGTCCCAAATTCTCTACTTTTGCCTCCAGTGAACCCAGGAATCAGTTTGTCAGGCACCTCCCACCGTGGCTAAAAGCTTCTTTCAGACTTGGCAGATCCCTTCTGGTTCTCATTCTTTAATCCCCCAGCGAAACGTATTAAACCTTTAAGTGTCCTGGGTATCTGTTCTGATTTATTTTTCCAATGGTGATTGATTTCCAACGAGCTGTCAGAATGCTTCTACTTGGTTCCACTTATAACCAACACCAGCCATTACCAAACAGCTGGAAAGGATCAGGGAAAGAAGTCTGTGGTCGCAGAGGAGTGTGATAGTAATTGTGTGATCTAAGGTTCTAACCATGACCATGGTCCCCCAAATACCTACTCTAAGCAAGGGACACTGCAAGTGTCAGAGGACCAAGAAAGGTATTAGAAGCAACAAAGAGAGCTAAAATTAAAATATACATAGCTTGTTTCCTCAGCCTCCAAAAATGTGCCTCGTGGTATCCACAATACTTCTGGGGTTTTGATTAGAGGGGAAGGAAT
Organism: Leucopleurus acutus; assembly: GCF_964270905.1. Taxonomy (NCBI): domain Eukaryota; kingdom Metazoa; phylum Chordata; class Mammalia; order Artiodactyla; family Delphinidae; genus Leucopleurus; species Leucopleurus acutus. Next base: position 97,940,919 of record NC_139148.1, read on the forward strand.
GGACAGGAATGGAATGAAAAAGTACATTCTGTTCTCATCTCAGAATATTCTGGTAACAAAAACCTGCCACCCAGCTCCATTTAGCTTAACTAGAACTCTGCGTCCTCCTATTATATGGGAGGAAAGAACACAGAAAAAGCTGGAATTTTGAAATTTTCAATGACACGAAAGCCACATGGGCTTTGGACAAAGACAAAAGGTTCCGCATGGCCAAGGCCAAAGCTGAGAAGTTTTAAGAGGAAATTGAAGTTATCTTCTTTCCCACCCAAACAGAACTCAGGATTCTTATCGTCTAGGGCTGTGGCTTCAACCAGTGTTCTCTCAGTGAGACTTCATGGTGTCTCCTAAATATGCAGTCAGCCTCTCAGGAGGACAAAACCCAACCAGGTATATCTTCCTCTCTAGAAGTGGGACTATTACTCCTTCTCATTGCCACGTGGGCACATATCCAAGTCAGGGCTCTCTTTAAACATGTCACTTTAATCTTCCTTATTTACTGTCATTACCTAGGCTCCCCTTCCAGCTCTTGTCATCCCGCTTCTCTTCCATGATGGGGGTGCCAGTCAGGGTGGAAGAATGGGAGAGCAAGCCTGATCCAGCATTGGAAATGGACATCAGAGACTTTGCTGGCCGCATGGATGACAGCTGCTCTGTCTTACTTGGCTCCTTCCGGGAACGCTGCTGGAGTACCTTGATCATGGCATCCTTCTCAATAATCTGGGCATGGAGGGTCTTAATCCTAGGAGCCAAAGACAAAGAACATATAAAACACTGTTGCCACCTCCAGGTTCTGGTCTCACTTCCTGCATGGACTTGAGCTTCCGTTATATTTTTGACTAGGGGGTGGTCTACTTATTTCTGAGTTGTAAGACAAGAGACAGTGTGCAACAATTTTTAATGCACACCCATATGGGCACAGAGGAACATCCAGGAGTTGTCAGTTAAACCTTAGGAAGCCAAAGAAAAGTATCTGTGAAAAGAAGGGCTGTATATGAGAGAGTAAACTGATGTAGTGGGTACCTTAGTGAAGAATCTGAGTCAATGGAAATGATGAGTCAGTCAGTGAGAAGATGAGAACTTCTAAGAATGGGCTACTTTGGCTAATAAGTAAATGATCACGCGCTTGTAAGAGACATCAGATGCCCTATCTCCGAGTTTGAGTGGATGTTCTTTTTTTTTTTTTTTTTTGTGGTACACGGGCCCCTCACCGCTGTGGCCTCTCCCGCTGTGGAGCACAGGCTCCGGACGCACAGGCTCAGCGGCCATGGCTCACGGGCCCAGCCGCTCCGCGGCATATGGGATCTTCCCGGACCCGGGGCACGAACCCGTGTCCCCGGCATCGGCAGGCGGACTCCCATCCACTGCGCTACCAGGGAAGCCCTGAGTGGATGTTCTTTTATCGAGCACTCTGCTGTACCACAGAGTTGAGGTGCAATGCTAGAAAGAATACCTCAGAGTGCAAATACCAACAGTTCAGTTCTGGCAGAGGGCATATGGAAGCAATTTACCAAGGACAATGGGAAAAGCAGTGTTACTTGGAATTCCAGAGTTAGTGGGAATGATCAAGGTAAAGGTCATTGCATCTCAAGTCCTAAATAACAGGCTGGCAGGGGTGCAGGGGTTGGGGGAGGCTGCATTATCAGGTTCCCCTGTTGTGAATGAAGATGCTTGCCCTTCCCTACTGACCTATCTGGTCTCCATATCAACTTCTCAGATCCACCAGAGTCCAGATCAACATTTTACCTGCCCTCCATGTCAAGGCAACGCTTGTTGGCCATCAAGATTTCTTCTTCCTCCTTCTGGATGCGAGCTTCTAGAGCTGTGTCATAGCTGGTGTTAGGAGAGTGGCTGATGACTGTTGTGTCCCTGGGAAGGAAAATGGCAGTGATAATGACGGGAGGGCAACAAAATCTCTGTCCTAAGTCAAAAGCCTTAGGCTGGAAGGCCCTACACTGAAATCAAACTTATTAGGAAAGGTCGGTTTCCGGGTGACTTACTGATAAGAATCTCCAAGATGGGAAGGTTCAGCTTTCAGAGCTAGAAGAGGTTATTGACAGACATAAGTGCAAAAGTCAGTGATGAATTCTATGAGAAGTGCACAGGCTTGCCTTCAGAACTAGAGAGACACCCTCCCAAAACCTCTGGCAGAAAGTCCCTTCAAGTTTGTAGATCATGACCAGGCAATAGGAAGATATTCATATTTCCACTTTATATGATTATTTATATTACATATGAGATATGCCCACTTTATTCTCATGACAGTCATGAAGGGGAAAAGGCTAGACTTTGAAGGAAGTCAGAGAAAGTACCAAAGAGCTATTGCTACATTCAACAGCAGTAACTCCACCTGAGTGTTTGCTAGAAATGAACTCTAGACATGTCAATAGCCAAGTTCAGGTAGGGCATGGGAGCTGAGTGAGAAGCAGGGCCTTTGAGTCCGTGCCCCTTGATTCCTATCTAAGCTATATCTGAAACATTCAAGTGCCAAATCAATGAGTCTCCCCCAACTAAGTGACTAATCTCTTGCCAGAGTCCCAACTGCATGAGAGATCATCATGTTCCATCTGAAAGTGTCTCAGGCCATTAACCCAAGGGGTAATTAATAAGGAGAAGAGTGTGTGTGTGTGTGTGTGTGTGTGTGTGTGAGAGAGAGAGAGAGAGAGAGAGAGAGAGAGAGAGAGAGAGAGAGAGAGAGAGAAAGAAGAGAAGAGAAGTGAGGAAAGGAGAGGAGAGGAGAGGAGGGGAAAGGATGTAACCCATGGGCAAGGCTGATGTTTAAACAGCACAAACACATAATGAGAAGCCTATACCCTCCTGATAAGTGACGTCATGCATCTTTCTTTAGTTCATTTAGAACTAGTGGTAGAGTAAAGAGGGAAGGGAAGAAAGAAAACTGGATCGCATTTGAGTAACTTGGAGGGAAAGAAAACGAGTTTAGGAAGAATGTTGATGTAATTATATTGGTCTTAAAGAAAACCAGACTATAGGCTGAGGAAACAATGAACTGGCACTGCTGCATTATACTTCCTCTGAGAATGAGGATCTGTGGGAGAACTCCAGGCAGCTCTTCTGCTGGCAGCTGGTTATGTCCTGTTAGCATAGAGATTGTGACCAGTGCAGATGGCTGTGAAGGAGCAGGGAAATGAAGAGGCAGAAAGTTGGTATTAAAGTTGGGGAATTTTGGTGAGCTTCTGCAAAGCTACTGTTCCCCAAAATGCTTCACCTTATATGCAAGGCGGAAACAATTCATTTGAATGGTGAAATAACTGGAGAACAAGAAGGGAAAGGACCCCAGTGGCTTTCATCATTTGCTAAATTCAAAATATTTTAGTATCTCGGAATTCTACACTTGCTCTAGTGCAGTTCACTGGCTTGTAGTCCTACTGGGAATGGCCCCTGTGTTCCAAAGTACCCAAGAGGAAGCAGCATTGTGTAGTGTTGAGAGCACAGGCCCTGACTATAGGCCATGCCAGGGTCAAGTTCCACTTTCCCTAGTCCTCTGCCACTAACAAACTCTATGAGCTCAGGAATTGGGTTAACTGCTCTAAGCCTCAGGCTCCTTGTTTGCAAAATTGAGATAATAATTATACTTATATGTCATGGGATTTTGGGGGGGATGAAATGAAAGTGTGCATGTAAAACACGCAGTGCCAGGCACAGTAAAAACACTCAACAAGTTATTATTAAGAGAGAAAAGTGTAGGTAGAAAGAGAATAACATATAAGAGAGTATGAGTTGAATGAATTCCAGCTCTTGGTATGATCCTGGAGGCGATCCCCGCAGTGCAGAGTTCCAATGTGATGGCAGAGGCTTCAGAGGCAGGCCTCTTTTAAAAGTGCATAGTGTCTACGGACACTGGGGACTTGAGCGTACGGTTTGTCCCTGGGGGAGCCACTTTCATTGCATAAAAGACCATTCTGGGGACACAGAGGCCTGCCAGCTAATTGATATGGACACTGTGAACTCCTCAGGAATGGAGCCTGAAAATGTGGGGCACTTAGTGAATTCCTACGGAGCTGCCAGGACGGCCTTCAACATCAATCTTCCTTCTAGAAGACTGGGGCTACTGAGTAATGGCTTAAGCAAAAGCAAGCAGGCACAGCGTTTGAGGGAGCAACTTGGCCTGCTAACCTCCAGTACTCTGAGCCTACCCTTAAGCACATCAGTAGAGAGATGCTGGGCTTGAAATGACAACCTACAGACCCCAAACCGCATTATCCCTGAATTACTATCCTGCACCTCAAATTCTTAAGTAAATGGCTTCTGGCAACTATTCCTCCAGTCATCTTCTCTCTCCTTCCTCTGATGAAGTTATCCCCGTCACATTACTTACACTGCTTTCTAGAATGTCACCCATGACCTCCTAATTAAAACATCTAGCGGCCTTTTAAACTTCAAGTCCATCTTTTTCCTATCGGTAGCACCCTTTTGTTTATTTAAAATGGGAACTCAACCATGAGTGGAGCAGTGTGTTTGAAGTTCCTGGGAGGCTGGAGAGTGGATGGACATGGATAAGACTAGTCCCCGACTGTAGGGAACTTGTAAGGGGAGGGGAAAAAAGTAAATAATTAACTATTATAGAAATGAGTTTGGACTTTATTCCAATAGGCAGTGAAGCTTATTAGAGCTTTTCAAAGGGAATGAAATGATCCAAGCTGTGGTTCAGGAAGACAGCATTATCTCTGCTGAAATGTAATGGAGGGATTAGAGGGGCCATAATACTGGAATCAGGCAGACCAGTCAGAAAGGTTATAATCCCAGCAAGAGATATTGAAAACAGGACCCGGCGAAGTGACAAGGGAAATGGAAACAGGCTACAGGACGCAGAACTGCTAGAACTTGGAGACTATTTAAATGTGGGTGTTAGGGAGAGGGAAGAATGAATGAGGACTTTGTTGTTTCTAATTCAAATGACTAGAAAAGATGGCATACTGCTCGTTTTCTGTGATAGGAAACCAAGGAGAACTTTCTTTCTTTTTGGAAAATGCCTATAATGGTTTTTTTTTTTTTTTTTTGCGGTACGCGGGCCTCTCACTGTTGTGGCCTCTCCCACTGTGGAGCACAGGCTCCGGACATGCAGGCTCAGCGGCCATGGCTCACGGGCCCAGCCGCTCTACGGCATGTGGGATCTTCCCAGACCGGGGCACGAACCTGTGTCCCCTGCATCGGCAGGCGGACTCTCAACCACTGCGCCACCAGGGAAGCCCTATAATGGGTTTTGATTTTAGTTACAGTGGACTTAAAGTGTCTTATGGATAGCCATATGACAATATCCATCCAACAAGTTGTTGAAAATTCTAACTTTAATCTTAGAGATGTCAGAGTTACTATTTGAAGCTATAGTAGAGAACAAGATAACTAAGACAGAAGGTAGAATGAGAAGAAAGCAGGGAACGGAACCTGAGAAAGGCCTCCACAACGCAAGACTAGGTAGACATGCGTCACGTGTGTGACCAGTTTCTACCTTCTGCTTTCCCTTTCTTTACTTCCTTCTTTCCCAGATTTACTTTGTCCCAAATAAAAGTGAAACACTGCACATTCAGAGAAAGGTAACAACCTGATTCAGTAAATGCAAAGAAATAAATTACTGGTTGATCGGGTGTGTTATCTTTTTATCTTTTTGCTGCTATTCGGAAATAAATCACCATTTGTGAGCTGAAACTAAAAATCTGCACTGCCAAATCAGTTCTTCTGAGATGAACTCCTACTTGGTAGTAATTTCCCTCATCTGCATTAAGCATCTGGAGAGGAATACTCTAGGAACACAATAATATGAAGTTATAATATAGGCCATGTTTTTGTGATTATTTATAATAGTCTAAGAAACTAAATAATAAGCCTCAAATAGTAACTCTTGACCAGGTAATACTCCCTATGTCACCATCTTTGAAATCATCCTATCTGGGAGGCAGCAGAGTATATATAGCACTCAAGGTGTCAAAAATGTAGATTTAAGTCCTGGTTCTTCTGCCTCTTAGTAGCTGTGTGATCTTAGGGGAATTCTTTAATTTGTCTGTGCCTCAGTTTCCTCATCTGTAGAATGGATACCAGTACTTCTCTCAAAGAATTATTGTGAAGATAAGCAATAACTGTAAAGCGCTTAGAAGCGTACCTTATATAGTAAACACTACATGTGATTTCTTGCATTGACAGCTTTCCCTTTGACAAGAGCTGCTTCACAGAATCAAAATGCCGGAATGGGTATAAAACAGATAACCCAATATGTCTTCTCACCTGAGAAAAGACAGATGTCTATTCCTATATTAAAAATCTATATTTTATTATTCACAGTGGCCAAACACTGGAAACAATCCGAATAGCCATCATCAAGTGAATGCATAAACTGTGGTACATCCATGCTATGGAGCACTACTCAGCCATAAAAAGGAATAACCTATTGATATACACATTAACTTAGGGCAAGCTCAAAGTAATCATGCTGAGTGAAAGAAATCACACAGAAAAAGTACATATTATATGGCTCTTTTTATATGACGTTCTAGAAAAGGCAAAATTACAATGACAACAGATGTTGTCTGGGGTCAGGCATGGGAGGAGGGGATCAAGTTAAAGGGGCATAAGGGCACTTTAGAATGTGTCCTCTATCTTGACGGTAGTGGTGGCTACATTATTATATATAATTACCAACATTCACCAAACCAGACACTTAAAATAAGTGCTTTTTAAAGATGTGAATAGTACTTCAATTGAAAAATTTCTACAACTACCATTGTATGACCCCAGCAACATTTCCTAATGGCACAACTTATTATTTATGTATGAGCTATTATTTTACAAATATATTAAGTTTGAGATACTTAATATCTCAGAATAATAAGCAGAATACACAGAAACTGAGCAGGCTGGTACAATGTGGCACTAGATTTAAGGATTTAAGTTGTATAGAGTTAGAAAGCATTTCCTTTCTTCTTTTACTTCTTCCTTTTGCCCTCTTTCTTTTTTCTCCTTTTTTTCCTTCCTTCATTACTCAAACATACGTTGAGCACTTTCCATCTGCAGCCAATATCCTAGGCACTTAAAAATTATTTTGGAAGAAAATAGAATATAAAGCCTTTACTACAGAAAGGGGTGAAGAACAGAACCTTGGTCAGTACATTTAGGGTTGGGAGGAGGGAAAGTGAAATCACTGGACAGAAAAGAAATGGCAAGAAGAGATGTTGGGAGGGAAGGCAGAAGAGCTCACAGGTTCTGAAACAAAGTTTTCTGAATGTTACTTTCCAAATTTGAAATCTCATAAAGAAAGAAAGAAAGGAGGAGAAGGAAACTAATCTCCGTGGCAGAGCATAAGAAGCAAATCTTTGGAAAAATAGTATAATCTTAGCAATAGAAGGGTCTGGAACAATCACCTAGTCCAATTCTCTCATTTTACAGGAATTCAAATACAATCTCTCAGTCTTTTCTGTGGGTTGTATTAATAGGCATCAAAAGGTACACAGTCCAGATATGGAATGTTTGTCCGGGAAACTATTACAAAGTGTTCCTATTAGGTGGGAACTGACTGCTTTTTACCATATTAAATGATAAGCATTTACTGAAAACAGTGATTGCATGGAAACTTTCTACCTGGTGATTTAAAGGAATTCAATTTAAATTAAATCTATTTTATGGGAGCCAACAGATTCTGGAAAGAAATCCATCTGAAAGGGGATTCTCCCAATATTCAAAACTTTCCAGGGAGGAAGGAAAGGGGTAGTTTCTTTATACAAGGCCCCCAAATGACAACCTCCTAGCTTTCCTGCATTTTGACTTGGAGTCTATTCTGAAGTCAGTTTCAACAGTGAACTTCCCAGCACCAAGAACCCTGGCTTTCCAACATTTTCTTACACCGCACACTTTCATGAGCTGTATCTTTCTAAGTTTCTGCTCAAAGATGACCAAAATGCCCTGCACCTCTTTGTCAGTGTTAGGGTTTCCTGAATAACCTCTGAACAAGCACTGGGCACAGGTGTTTTCTTGGGAACCAACAGCTAAAATTACACTTCATTCTGCTTCTAGGCTGCCTACAAACTTATCAACCATCTTCCAGCCCAGCTGGGGCTTCTCTGCACTCTATTACTACACTGGCATGGACTGAGCACACCGTTCTCAGAAAAAAAAAAAAAAAGACAGGTAAGCTTAAGTCCATGAGGACCTCAAAATCAAGGCACAGGCAATTTCAATCTGTTTAAGGTTTATAGGGGGTATCTGGAGACAGACAGAGCATGTTAGAGAAACGTAAGATGTCTTCCTGAAGAATTGGGAATAGGTTTACAAACCACCAGTCCAGCTTTTAAGCATTGACCTTCCTCTGATTTGGGATGAGAAGGACTCGAAAATAAATGTATCCACTGCCTCCTCCACACACATATTCCAACCCAAAGTCTGGCAAGTGCTGCCAGGCTCTGCCGGCTCACCGCATTTAGGAGAATGCTAAAAACAACGCCACGGTTTTTAATAACTTTCTGGATAGAGACCTATCTGGGTGCAATATGCTATAGCCTGCTTTAGATACCCAACTCCAGACCATGGCCCTGTCTGTATCTCCAACAATCCACATCATCTCCTGATTTGAATTTAGCTTTTGTTTCTTTCCCAACTGATGATTACAAACAGCAGCGAGACAAACTGGATAAGAGCACTGTGTCCTCCAAAGAGCAATAGTAAATGTTTATAATGAGAAAAGGGGAACACATAAAGGGCAAAAAATGAAAACGCCTCCTGCCACTTTCTCTCCCTTACCAAATGGAATGTGACTGCTTACATGTGATGAACTTGGAGGCACAGAGAATGTGGGCTTCAAATATAGACCTTCTCAAAGGGCAGGGATGGATTCATGTTCAGCACAGTCTTTGGCATACCTTGGACAAGCCAGAGCTATCAAATGGCGGTAGCCACTCCTGAGTGACATTTAGTTTCTGAGTGGCATTTCTCTGGAGAAACTTCCATTCCAGTCCTGGGGCTAAACAAAGAAACCTACACATGTGGCTGAAAGAACCTGAGGCTTTGGGGAAGGAGGTGTGCGGACGTTCAGTTGATCCCATCTGCAAGTGTTCTGGCTCCTGAAGAAAGCTGAACTATGATTCCAGTAAGTTCGTCAGTAACTTTAATTTACAAATCCTGGACCCTCTGCCCCACAGTTGTTCAGTCTCTGCATAACCAGATTGAAAAAAACAAAAACCACACACTTAAGCAGAAACTGAGAAAAAGGAAACAACATTATGGGCAAAAAAACACTGGAAAGTCTATTCATCAGTCACTTTTCTGTTCTCCACACCACCCCTGCCCTTCATTCAGGGACTCTACCAGCCAGCTACTTACCTCTGAGCAGCTACGGTGGCCGCAGCATCCAGAGCAAAATGTCTCATCACATTCTCCTCTAAATACTTCTGCTCCCACTTAGTCATGTCAGCTTCCAGGGCCAGGATCCTCTCCTCCTTCTCACGAAGGAGCTCCATCAGTGCAGCGGCATTGTATTCTGAAACATTGCTGGGCTGAGAGTTGCCCTGGCGCTGTTGGAGGAGATGCCGAGACCCCAGATGTTAATGAGTTAGGACCACAGTGGCTGAGTCCCATTTGAAGAGCCCTTATTTTTGGAAAGGATTACTGCCCAAGCCACTTCAGTTTGGATTCCGATTCAGAAACAAGGGGAATTCATAGGACTTTCTACCTCGGGCTTGAGTACGAGACTCTCGATCACGAAAGGAGCCTGCTGTGTCAAATGGTCGTGCTGCTCAGAAAGTGGATCAGTGGTTTAAAAATCACTAGCCCTGCCGGCCAGCATGGTTCCCCATAGAAACGGAAATTAAAACTCTAGGATTTGGTCTCTGCCTTGCCCCTAAACTTGTTGTGTGACCTTAAGGGAGTCATGCCACCTTTCCTGGGTCTTCATTTTCTCTCATCTAAAAATGAGGAGACGTATGGCCAAATGATTCTAAAGACCATTTCCAATCCTAAAATGTCCAGGAGTCTATCTGTATAGTGTCTTCACTTCTTATAGGGCCTACTATTTCCGGGGTTCATATGAAAACAAAAAGTGCAAGATGATAGGCATTAAGGATTTTGCTGTGATAGGAAGCTAAGGAAGCCAACTTCATCTTTACAATTGGGAGGCGCTGTGGAGTAAGACTGGTTGGGGCAAAAAACCTGAAGATGAGTGAGTGTGTTTTTGGATTCTCATGTCAGACACTATCTGGCAAATAAGCAATCAGGAGCAATCTCATTTTCTTGAAGTTCTCTATACCTGCTGGATTCGGAGGGATTCCAGTTCTCTCTCCAGTCGTGTCCGGAGACGGTGCTCCAGCTGCTCTCGTTTTTCACACGCTGCCTGGAGCTGTACGAGAGCTTGCTGCATCTTTTCCACCTTATCTACGTACACTTGCTTCTTTTTCAGCTGAAAATCCAGGTTGGGAGAATTACAAGATAGAAGGAAAGAGAACAACAGGGTCAGTTATACAGCCCCCAAATCCAGCCTTGTGTTTAGATCTCTTCCTGTCCAGCTCCAGAAAAGCATGAATGGCAAGAAGGTCCTTCATGAGTATCGGGCTGCCTTGTATTTACCATACAGATAATGTCTCAAGGGATAGGAATTACGAGCTCCTTTTTCATCTCTCCCTCCTTCCCCATCTCTATGTTTTCCCCAAGTCTATTTCTATCAGTAGAGTCTGTCTTAGATGGCAAGCTCTTAAGATTCCCATTTATGGATGTCCTCTCCTCTGCTCTTCTTCACTCTATAAACTGTAATATTCTGGGAGAGGGTATATCTTACTTTGGTCATTATAGTAGGGGAATGCTAAAAAAATAAAAGGGGGGCTCTCCAGGGAGAAGAGTTTAATTCAGAATGGAAAGGAAGCCTACCCACTTTATATAGCTGTCTCCTCTCCAAGTGAGAGAAAAAGGGTGGTCAACTGCTGCACGTAGAGGGAGGCCAGAATTGTCTTTCTGAACTCTACAGTCCTGGTAATTACTCAATGTAATCATCACTGCTCTCCTGGAATGTTTCTGCTCCTCAAAAGTGAAGCTGCTGGGACTTCCCTGGTGGTCCAGTGGTTAAGACTCTGCGCTCCCAATGCGGGGGGCACGGGTTCGATACCCGGTCAGGGAACTAGATCCCTCACGCCGCAACTAATGATCCCGCGTGCCGCAATGAAGATCCCGCATGCTGCAACTAAGACGCGGTGTAGCCAAAAAAAAAAAAAAAAACAAAAAAGTGAAGCTGCCATGCAATGGTTCATCTTTAGTCTCTTTATTGACCAGCACTGCCCCCTCCCCCAGTTCTTATTAAAAGAACACAGGTCACTTGCGATTTCTGCCTCACTCATGAGCCTGAGTTGATAACATTGGACCGTAATCTCTCAACTATCACTCTGGGACCTTTAAAGATATCTAAAGATGCAAAGTAATGAATCAAATCTAAGACTAAATGAGATCAAATATGATTCTTCTCTTTGCAAGCTTATGAACCATAACCAAAAACAAAGGTAGAAGCAGGTTGGGACTAAGAGTTTGAGTTCTTTGTACCCTTGTAACTTCCAAGGCAAATCCCATCATGGTAAATCCCCGACTCCGTTGAAATGAAGGAATGAAGAGAATTTCAGAGCTTTTTAAAGAAGGCATACATACCCTCAACACCTAAGAAGATAGGGGAAAGTGCAGCCTTCCCAAATTGTTAGGAATGAGCAGATGGTGCTTCTTCATACCTATAATACTTGTGCGGGTGCCTCTCTTGCTAATAAAATCAACGCATGGACTCTTTCTAAAGTAGAAATTCTTCCAAGCTGGTCACATCTGTTATTATTATTTTCGTGAAACCTGCGGTTAGGGATACTCTCATTATTAAGATTTAAATGTGAAAATATTATTGATAACATGGTCCAAAGGAAATTCAAGAATTCAGCTCAACTCTAACTTTCCAACAAATTCTCAAGCCCTTGAGATACCTAGATAGACAGTTGCAATGTAAGAGGTTACCCACTTTACCAGCACGGCCCACATCCATTTAGCTGGGGCCAGACCAGCAGAACCAACCTGACACCCTCATTGCAGAAACCAGGTAAGACCTTCGTGGTAATGTGTCCAAATCACTGCTCTCTAGAATGTCCACTCAGACAGCAATGGCATGTGCTAATGGGGAAACTCTCCTTGTCTTATAACTGCTCTCTCTCCAAATTAGAATTGCTGAACTTTCTCTAGGTGGAAGAAAACTTACATTTTCCTACCAGACTTGCATTATGCCTTGCCTAGGTGACTGGGAAAACTTTAAAAATTCACGCTACACTTCTTGACATTTCCTTTCATTCCAAGGCCTAGTTCAATCTAGCCTTGTAAACCAGTTGAGGTGAGTTATAAGTCTAAATGTTTTTATCCATTAGACCTTTCCCTAGTTAATAAAAGAAACAAAAATTGCCATTCTCATCCTCTCAATAAGCTTAAACCTTTCTTTCCTGGGATATGCGACTATTTGTAATGACACTGACTAGGGCAATCAAGACCTTTAGGCCATGGATGCCTCTGCCTTCCTATTTGCTATGCTTTGAATAATTGGAGAGCAGGAAATATCCTCCATCCTTTGCCTTTTGGGTTCTATAATCCTGATGAGCTATTTAAAGTTGAATGCACTTATTTGTGAATCGCTCTGAAAACCCTAGGGGAGCAGTGCAATGTTAATGCAGACAGTGTTAACTATAATTACTGAGGCTCACAGGAGTTACAGTTAAAGGCAATTAAAGTTAGATAGTATGCAGTTCTTGCCTTGATGGTAAAGTACTGCAACGTATGCTCAGAGAACTGAAAAATAAGCAGTCAGGACTAGGTGTATTTCTCTATGCCCTGCCTTTCTTGAGAAAGGAATCCTCAATGTCTTAGCTAAGGAATCCCCAGCAGTGGAAGTCACTGAGCCAACTGTCTGGAAGGGAAAAGCAATAAAGGCCCAGAGAGTTTTCTGAGTCGGCTGAAGATAGTCACACAAGTCAGACAACTTCCACAAACCAGGCCAAGGAAAATCCCATCGTGCTTTGCCACTGGGATGATTTTCCACAAGGTACCAGGACCTCTACTGTTGGCATAATTCTTCTACTTCCTTTTTTTTTGCATATCTTTTTTTTTTATTGTGCAAAGTGCCAATCTATTATGTCAGCAGATCCAAATAACTATCTAGTAGTATGGAAGATCAAGGACATTTGCAGATATTAAAACCAAGAGTCATGGAAATTAAAGTCCCCAAAATAACTTTTAATAAAAGAGAAGATTTTACAACATAATATCCAAATCCCCAGGAATTTTTCCAGATAATTTAAAAATTCACCAAACGCTTTGCCTATCATAGTTTTCTCTGAGGGAAACTTTTACATCTTCCCTAACGAATCTCTTAACTTTATGTCCAATTATGAATCACAATACCCATATACAGGACGAAGAAAAAGTGCAGCTCAGCCATAAACACCAAGATCACCTAGTAAATGCTTAATACCTAGGTAATTTAGGGTACAAAATGACAACTGTTGGAAGCTACCAGTGCAAGACCCTATAAAGATGCAATCCACAAAGTAGGCTATCTTCTAAGTTACATATTCTATGTTTTCTAGATCTCATCTATACATAGAAAGGAACAAAGGTCTATGCGGCTTATTAACACCTGTACTATCCTGAACTTTATATGCTTCACTTTTTCCTTCATTATGGTAAATCCCCTTTTCTGCCTCTCTTCTATAAACTTATCTCCTGTGCTAAGTTCCTCAAATGTTAGCTCAGTAATTAAGACATCCTAGATCCCCAACTTCACCTTTCAATGCCATCAGAAATGTCAATGGTTCCTTCTAGGTAAAGAGAGAGGCCATACAGTAAAATCGTTAAGGTCATCAGCTCTGGCCTCAGGCTACCCCAGTCCAAATGTTGGCTCCCCACTTACTAGGGATGCAACCTGAGGAAAGCTACTTAATCTCCCTGAACTTCCCTTTACTCATTCATACATAACATAGAGATGATGATAATTTGATATACCTCTAAAAGGAGCAAATGAGATAACAAATGAAGTGCTTAGTAGAGTGTCCGGCACAAAACGTGCACAGAGTTTTCTTTTTTAAAGAAAAAGTTAATCCCAAGTCACACATACTCTAGTCCTCTCAACATTGAACATTCATTCCAGATAGCCTTGACATGGTTCTCATTAACTCTAATTAACACATCAATTAAGACATTAAAAACACAGCTATTTTTCCCCAGGAAGACATATAACACTAGGCCTCAAACCCTTCATGCCACAGAGCTTCAGATATCTTTATAGGGCAAGGCCTTTCACTGGAGATACAATTAGAAGAGAGTACTGAGTAGCTGCAAGGACACCATATTCTCTCAAAATGACACGATTTAGAGAGCACCTCCACTTTGTGAGAGATACTTTACCTATAGTCAAAGGTACTGTTTAACTAAAGACACTTAGGCAAAGCTCATTCCCTGCCACACACGCATGCGCGCGCGCGCGCGCGCGCGCACACACACACACACACACACACACACACACACACACACACACCAGGAATTTCTATTTGACAGCAAATTGAAAGGTAAAGGAACAAGGTGGCAATCAGGAGACTTGGGTTCTTGTCTTAGCTCTGTTTTTAATAGCAATTTGCTTCCCTGTTCTCAGCCTCAGAGTCCCCATTTGTTAAAAAAAAATGACGGGGGTCTTGGGGGGTCAGCAAACCAAAATGGTCAGCAGTGGGCCAAATCCAGCCATGCCCATTCATTTACCTATTGGTTAGGGCTGCCTGCCTGCCATAATGGCAGAGTTGAGCAGTTGCAGTTGCAAAAGAAACTCTACGGTCCACAAAACTGAAAATATGTACTATCTGGTCCTTTATAGATAAGGTGCCAGCCCTTGGAGTGATTTTCAAACAGTGTTCCACAGTCCTACTGTTCTAAGGAGTGCTTCAGAAGCCACTACAATGGGTGAGTTGTATCAAGTGGCTCCACTTTTATGTGTTTTACAGTGAGGGTTCTACATAAAAATTTCAAGAAAAAGACTGTTACATCTTTGAAGATACATATGAATATCCAGTTGACCCTTGAACAGCATGGGGGTTAGGGGTGCTGACCCTCCCTGCAGTCGAAAATCCATGTATAACTTTATAGTCAGCCCTCCATATATGCGGTTCCTCCATATCCACAGTTCCATATCCAGGGATTCAACCAATGGCAGATCGTGTAGTACCATAGTATTTACTACTGAAAATGTCTGCATTTAAGTGGATTCACACAGTTCAAACCAGTGTTGTTCAAGGGTCTACTGTATATATGTTCTTGTGCTTTGTCTTTTTGCCCTAAAGAATGGGCTTCCCATCTTACCTCACTCCATCATCTTTTCACACTTGACACTTCAGCATGGTTAAATAACTTTAGGTTCCCGAGGACCCCCTCGTATTTTAGCCCTCATTGCCTTTGGATATGGCATTCTCTCTCTTAGGAACGCCTTGCCCACTAGGTTTTAAGAAGTTTAAAAAAAGCAACAAAAAACCAGCAACAGGATAGACAGATGTCTATCTAACAGTCTTTCAATTCACAAATATTTTATGAATCTAAGCTTCCCCTTTTCATCTTCAACACTGACCAGTAACTAAGGGAACTGGACAAAATGGGATCCTAGAAATCTGTATAGGCATATTCTTGGAGGTAAAAAAACCCCCATAAAAGTCCTGCCTTCGTTTGTGTGTATGTACATGTAAGAGACAGATCACATAAGGTGTGTACTCTCTATAGGATCCTAGATGATTTATTTTTCTATGCCTTTAGTGTTCAAGGAAGTGAAAGTTCACTTGAAAAGTTTCTAAAGCCAAGGTAGTGGTTCTGGTGTAGAGACAAGTACCCACAGATCTCTAGAAGAAGCCAGAACCGAGTTCCCTCTAGATACTCAGTGAATGGGGGAACTCATTCCATCCATTTAAATTTTCTTACCAAATACCAATTTTCAAAAACCTGTCAAAACCCCCCTTCCCTAGCTTCCCTAAACCTGTGTTCTCCTAACATGGTTCCTTAAATCATTCTTACTTTCTGTCTTGATCTTTTAGACCCACCTTCCCTTCCAATTTCATCCCCATCTCCTGCTATACCCCAAAGGTCCAATCTATGGTAGTTTACTCTTTTACCTCTATACTGATGGTTCTTAACTGGTGGTGATTTTATCCCCAGGGAACATTTAGCAATGTGTGGAGACATTTTTGGTTGTTACATCTGGGGGTAGGTTGCTATTGGTATCTTGTGACTGGAAGCCAAGGATACAGCTCAACACCCCACCATGCACAGGACAGCCTCCTCCATCACTATCACCAAAGAATTATCTGGCCCCAAATGTCAATAATGCTGAGGTTGAGAAACCTTGCTCTCCACTTCAGCACTACTGGAGATTTCCTTCAAGCCACAATTCTCACAACTGCTTATATTCATATTTTAATGTTATTATTACTCTCTTTAGTCACAGACCCCTAGCTGAGGGCAAGATTTCTCACTCTGAAACAATGTGCCCCAATGTGCTTTCATCTTTATCCAAACTGCTATCCCTTCAATAGTTCAGCCATTATAATCATTATAATCTTAGAATTATTGTCCTTTCTTCCCTCTTTCCTTTGACCACCATATCCAATCTGTCACTATATCTTAATTTTAAATAACATCTCTCATATTCTTTGATTTCCTTACATTTTCATAGCCTACATAGTTTAAGTCCTTATTTCACAACTAAATGATTAGAATAATAACCTAATAGATCTTCTTACTTTGTTGCCCTCTCCCATCTACACACAAGCACCTATGCACAGATGAATACACACACATACACACACGCACAATCAGTCCATCTGACATACAATTGCTATAACAGACTTGCTCGAGTAGAACATTATGGCACTGCCTTATTTAAGAACAAAAGCAATCTACTGCTAGCACATCCACTGAACTACTATTGATTAGGTACCTACTATATATCGAAGGCAACTTTACACCTCCTCTCTCACTTCTTTAGACCACAGCTATTCTTTCTCATCCATATTTTAAACCACTTGGTATTTTTCAATTCACCCCCCGATCTACTGTCTCATTGTCCCCTGTCCATCCTAGATATGCGTCTTAGAAATGCCTTTGTCAATGTTCTAGGCTCCTACTGCCTTACAATTCTATCAGGCCTACTATGCAAATGATCAACCTTTGTATTAGTCTGATCATTTCTTCATCCTTCCTCACCATATCAGTAAACTCTCAAGGAGCTCTTCCTGAATAATCTTACCTGACCCTGATCGCTGCTTTTCCCTAGAGCCTCTTATAACGTGCACTCTATTAGCAGTCATTTTATAAGATTTTGTTCAACTGTGGATTCATTCATTCAACAGATATTTACTAAATGTTTATCACACATCAGGCCCTATTCTACATCTGAGAGCAGTAGTGATGCAGTGGGAGGCAAGACAAAGTCTGTGCCCCATTGAAGGGCAGTATCCCATAAGCCACTTAAGGATAGGGCCCTCTATTTTCCTTCATATCTCTCTTAGGTTCTAGATCTAGTTCATTTTTCACTACACTCTTGGTGACCAGTTAATATTAAATAACTGTCAAATACAAAAACAAGAACGAGCATAGCTTAGCTGTAACAGTGAAAATATAAAAATAATAAACACACACATTCATAAATGTATTCACTTTGCTTGGAAAGTCAAGATAAGGGTTTCAGATCATTCCTATTAAGAGATAAGTTTTTAAAGGAGAGTCATAAAATTGGGAGGAAGAACAGCAAGAAGGCAACCTATTGAAGAATAGAGCAAATACTCTTGAGCTCAATCAATCATGTTTTTCCATTGCACTTCTGCAATAATTTGAACCCATTCCCAAGCATTTGGCAGATCTCTTAACCCCCTTCTGACTCAGGAAAATCTGATCCCTGCAAATGAATACCACGTGATGGCATCTCTTCCCTCCTTCCAACAACTGCAGATGTCTTTCAAATTTATTTTTTCAAGGATGGCTATACACAAAATTACCTCTAGGGCCCCTAAAGCTACCCATTTGTCTCAGCCATTTGTAAGGAAGTGATTTAATCATCAACCTTCTCCATTTATTCACTGGTGGACAAAGCATAGTATGGGATATTTTGGAATTAAGAGATCTGGGTTTTCTTCTAGATGTATTACTAACTGTATAAACTGTCTGTACTTTAATTTCCTACTCTACTGAAACTTCCAAGCTTCATAGTGGGGATGTAGTAAGTATTTGGAAATATTTTTGAAAGGTTAAAAATACATGGTAGGAATGAATAGGCAGAACACAGAGGATTTTTAGCACAGTGAAAATATTCTGTATGATACCATAATGATGTATACATATAATTACATACATTTACCAAACCCACAGAATGTATACTACCAAGAGTGAACCCTAATGTACACTATGGACTTCGGGTGATTATGTGTCAATGTAGGTTCATCAGCTGTAACAAATGTACCCCTCTGGTGGGGGAAGGTGATAACAGGGGAGGCTGTGCATATGTGGCAGCAATGAGTATATGGGGAAGTCTCTGTACTTGTCCCTCAATTTTGCTGTGAACATAAAACTGTCCTAAAAAAGTAAAGTCTTAATAAATAATAAAACTATATAATATGGATAGAGGGGGTGGGCTACTATTATTAGGTAGATGAACACCAACATATACACACACTCTGATGACTAAAGGACATTGAGACCAATAATACAGAACTAAGTCCAGTGTCACAGAGGCCATCCTTCATTATGTCTGATTTTCATCTTCCCTTCTATCACCCAGAACTCCAAACACTTATGGTGTCACAAATGTCACAACTGAAGTGTACTTTCTTTGCTCCTCTCCTTCATACAACTAAGTTATATGTTACTCCATGAGCCTTCAGTGATTTCCATTTGATCTTATTTAGCCTTGCCCAGGAGCCCACGGCTCCAAGTAAGAGTTCCCTCTGAAGCAATTTGGTAACACTACCCTGGTATTAGCAAGTTGCCTGTGTCCACTGCCAAGAAGCTGTGGTCCACTGGTAGATATTAAAAGAATTGAAGAGTAAAAAAAAAAAACCACGCCTAGAAACTTGCTACCAAGGGAATGGAGTTCATTCTCTTAAGGAGGCTAAAGAAAAATACACAAGACTTTCAATTTGGGAAATTCAAAAGCCAAAATCATAGGAAAAACTGAGAAAATCAAGCTTTGAGAAGTAGTTCCACCTCTATTGGGGGTGGGGAACATAATTTCTTATACTGAGTGGAGCAATACCTACTTCAAAGAAAATATGCTGCCATAAATATGGGAAAAGTCATCCTTAGATGAAATGCCCTTCAAATAAGTCAACAGAACACTCTGGAAGATTCCTGGGTAGATATGTATTTTATCTGAATTCCTATCAATACTCTCAATGCACACATAATTCATACCCTCAGATCTTCTATCACATTTATAATCCATTATAACAATTGTATGAGTTTTACCTATACCAACAAAATCCTACTGTTTGAGGATTATTTTGGATTAGACATATAAATGTCTATGCCTAGGACATCTTCCTCTAATATTGGCAAAGAAGGAGACTAGTTATGGTGCTGTGTGGATAGGTGTGATAACAGAAAATGATGTATCTCTAAAACCAAAGAGACAAATCAAATAAATGGCAAGAGATCTAGAAATAAGAGAAAATATGAACCATGAAGAATAATGGTGGAAATGAGGTGAAACAATATGAATTTAGTTTTGGAGAATTGAGAGGAGTGGCAAAATGACTCTGGAAAATGCACCGCCACTAAGAGATTTCACTGCAATGTCTAAATGTCTGCACCAGACATTGCAGTTGAGAAAAGGTTAACACTTGGGTCCTTTTTTCCCCTGAATCTCTGTGGCTGTCAATCTAGCCTAAAGCCAAAGAACAAGGCTCACTGGCTCTTTCTGCCAGCCCTCCCACATTCCTCTCTATCCCTTCCTATGCACTCTGCTCAGTAAGCAGCCCACCCGCAGCATCTTCCCTCTTTGATCTTGCCAGGGCCTTTTTCCCACCATCCCTGAAACAATTACCCAAGCAGTGGCTCGGCTCTGGATCATCATAAGACAGCAGCCAGCCAGAAGCCTGGGCTGCCTTGAGCCTTGTGAGTGGATATGCCAGGCATCTGTCAAAACTCTCCAGTGAGGTCAAATTAGTGGGGGGCAGAGGGAGGTCTCTTTGAATGGAGAATACCATGGTTGCTGTAGGACACAGAATTCTTTTGACTTGGAGTTTAATGAACCTCCACTTCAACAGGACCTACGTGTCCCGAAAGATAAGGGCAGGGATGGAAAGGCACCATTTACGCCAGCCAGCTTCCTGCTGCATAAGCTGTAGATTGGTGGCAAGACCTGGATTATAGTGAATCACCAAAAAACAGATCTGCTCTTTAGAGTGCTATCCCCTTCTCAGCAAGATACCGTATCCCTCGAGGTCAGCAGAGCAGGGTCTGTGAGAGAATCTGTGCTGAACTTGGAAGAGGAAGGAAGTTGTGATTGCAGGAGAAAGTTCTCTGTAAGCCTGAGGCACCATTTCTGTATAGAGCTTAGAGCACAGTGAATGTTGAGTGTCATGGGCAAAAGACTTAATAGGATTAGAAAGATGGAATGGATTTTAGGAAAAGTATCTAAATGAGGACCTTGTAAAGAGAAAGACATAAATATATGCAAGCGTCTTCAGACCATTAAAGTAGTCATAACCGTTCCCTAACCATCTTTTTTTGTTTATTGAGATATAAATGACTTGTAACATTACATGAGTTTCGGGTGTACAACATAATGAGTCAATATATGTGTCAACCTGACCATCTCGGTGCAACGCAAAATAGTTAAACCTGAGTGGCCTTGCACTTAGTAGGCTAAGAATATACTCCCTAGAATAAAGGCTTAATTTGGAAAAGTTCCCCTAATTCTCATTTGCTAAGTAGACTAGAGAGGTTTTCCCTAGAAGAACTTCTAAGGAAAATGCATGGTGCCATTTGTAAGCCATAACTAAATTATCTGTTTCTATGAGACATAGGCAGGCATCTGACATATCCCTCTGCCTTCCAACATGACCTGACTTGAGCCGTCTCCAACAGATAGAGGGATATATTTTCTATTTGTGAATACTCTTACTGATTTAGAAATGCTCACTAATTTTGTGACGGAATCACAATGAAGAAACCTTACTAGATTAGTTCCAGGGCTACCTACTCACCTTAAATACCTCCTAAACGTTCTGTACTTAAAAATTTTACCCCAGGAAAAATGAGACCTAGTGGGGGTTGAGTCACAGCAAAAAAGCAAAACTTCAGTTATCAATTCCTGTCTTTGAAGATAAGGGAAAGGAATGTTTTCCTTTGAATATTATGGAGGAGATAGGACAAATACCACCCAGGAGCAGACTCAGCTCTGATAGGCTACTAAAATGAAAAGGAAAATAGGAATCTGTGGATTTTCCCTGAGATGTGGTTTAAAGCCCCTATATGTGCTAGAGGTGATCTGGCTTGAGAGTCTGGAAGGCATTACATGGCCTCTGCCTCTGATTCCACTGGGTAGAAGCTTGCTCTCCCCATCAAAGGTTCCGCCTCCTTTAGCAACAGCAACTCAGAATTTCCCAACGACTAGACCCCATGCAAAAGAACAGGTTGGATGAGGACTAAAAAATTAACAATAATTGATGAGTTCATGTGAGATATCTCTGACCACTAGATGCCATCATTCAATCCTAGCCCAATATTTAGAGCTTCTTCTTTAAATTGTAAATCTACATATTTTGGAGCAGGGCCTTGGAAAATAACTAAAAATCTCTGGAACAAATTCCCAGAAAAGCCTCAGAAGTCTGAAGTCAGAAATATATGTCAGGCAACTGTTTCAGTGAGGGCTGCCCGGTGGGAACTACAGATTAAGATCCTCTCCATACAAGTATACTATTTCCATGATTAACAACCAGTTACCACTGAGCCCTCAGATACTGCAAACCAAGATGGTTGCAGAATCTTTGTTTCCATTTATCTCCAACTGGAGGGGCACCCTTCCAGGAGGGGCAGTGGGGCTGTTTATATACCCCAATCTCAAAGCAGTCCAGACAAGCTTCTCATAGTCTGTTGAAAAACAGGGGTCCAATGGGTAAAGCAATTTCTTTTCAAATTAAAAGATGCAGAGGTTACTAAATCTGAACAGGCGCCCACATTTTCTTTTTGGGAGTGGAACCGAAGGATGATTCAGACGGGGAGACAGGCAGCAGGGTCTAGGGAATGAAGAGTCATGAGATTCCAGTTTTATTCCTGGCTCTGCCCAAGACTTGCCATGTGACCACCAGCAAACTACTCAGCGGGTCTCTCAGTTTTCCCTTCTCTAAAAGAATACAGTCTTATCCCTGTCCTGTAATTTACTCTGTCATTTCCTTGCAAAAAGGGAAAAGAAGGGAATATATGAGGTATGGCGAAGGGCTGGCTAAAGGGTGTGCTAAGCTCTTAAGACCTGGACACCAAGCATGTACAAGTATCCCTCATTTTCAATAAAGCAACTTGGCAGTATTTCTGATCTAGACAACTGATGAAGCAGAACGTCAGCCTGACTTTATACAATCTGAAGTTTAACAATTAAGCAATTCAGGTTAAAGGACATCATAGGTTAGATGGCATCACCTACTAGAAAAGCATGAGCCCACAATATAGCTCCAACAAGTGTGTTAACACCCACAAAAGAAATCAAAGGATATCTGTAAGTCGGGAGATCTTTAAGAACTAGACATTCTTACTAAGGGAGAGGAAGCAGGCAATGAATGAAAGTAGAAAAGATACCTCACCTGCAATAGCCAGAATGCTCAAGGTTTGGTCACTAAACACTTTTTTGTAATCTCAAGTTTATAAAGAGTTCAGCTTCTTATAATGGAGGCTATTTTTTTCTTTTAAAACAATTCCAATTTTAGAATAGACAAGTCAGTGAGATGTGAAATTTTCTTTACCAAGTTACATTTTAGCATCATTTTTTTGCTGGAATATACCCATTCCCTGAAGTGCAAAACATCTAAGACCTAGTAGTCCTCCAATACAATGACAATGGACATCCAAGATTAATGAATGACAGGCCAGCAGCAAAGTTCCCTCTATTTCATATAAACACAGCTTAGTGTTGCAATTGAGTAACATCTACATTGAGAGTAATCAGATACATATTAATCAAATGTTTAGTAGTTTGGGGGCCCTTGCATTTGTCAAGGAAAGGCTCCGTCCTTGCACACAAATAACTGAGAACTTCACCCTACCACATACCTACATTCCAGAACCTAGCCAGTAAGAGCCAGGACAGAGCTCTTGGCCTACCATAAACTGTAAATGGTCCTTGGATCCCATCCCGTGCCAGGCACCCCAAGATTGCTTCTATTCAAAAATCAATCTGCAAAATAAATCCAACAAGAGGCATAGCCCTCAAGATTCATTTTTTTGCCTGAGAGGACCAACTTCCCACTGAGCATGGGGAGACAAGGACCATTCTGATTTCAACATCCTTGGAGTACCTTAAAATATCCGGAATATATGTGTGTGTGTGTGTGTGTGTGTGTGTGTGTGTGTGTGTGTGTACATACGCACACGTGTACATATACATATGTAAGTGTGTATATATATATATATATATATATATATATATAATCTGTCATAGGCTTAATTTAAGGCAGGGCTAGGTACACAGTCAGAATGTAGGGAAGGCGGGTGGTTAGCTTATTATATGAATGAGCAAATGAAAATTTATCCTTGACCTTGGTGACTTTCTAATCTGGAGCAAAAAGAAGGAACTTGAAGAGAAGAAAAAACAAATCAAGGTCTACTCACATCAGCACAGTTATAACTAGAAGTAGCAGATGGTACCTTCCTGTTGGGGGATGATGCAGCTGCCGGTTCGCCAAAGTGGGGGGCCCCCAGTGCCCTTGGTTCCCCAGCTCTTCTACCCTCAGGCTCATATACTACCCCAGGAAACTACACATACCTCTTCCTCCAGCTTTACCACCTTGGCCTGGGCGTTGCTCAAGGCCTGGTCTCGGATTTCAATGTGTCGCCTTTGGTCCTCGTTGGTAGAACGGGCAGTGGCCAGCTCCGCTTCCAGTTTCTCCTTCTCCCGTTGGCTCTCCTTATCTATCAGGACATGAAATATCGATACTGCCATTCCAGAGCTAGCTCAAAACCTCACCTGAGCAAAACTGACAATAATCCCCATTACTAGACGCTCTAGTGTTCTCACACACAGCCACAAGAACCAGGACACCAAGGTCTGGACTCTCATCACTGGCTCTACCACTAACTTGCTGTATAAATTCAGAAGTCACTTAACAATGGTGGTTGTGCAGAAGCAGTGAGAAAGTAGATGTAAAAAGTGCTGTGGAAGGTATTATACAAAGAAGAATATACACACATACACATACACATACACATATGTCAGAAGAACAGGTAGGCTTGTCTCCTCAATTTTATTTCTCAGTCTTGTCTTGGCCAATGAGAAATTGAGCCTCCATAAATTTTCCCCATTGTTTCCTCATGACGGTATATTAAATTGATATAAAAATGGTATTTCATAAAATGCATAAAACCACAAATCCCACCCTTTACTCACTAACATGATTTTCTAACTGAGGTCAATCCATGATCATATTGTAGCTACAGATGACCATGACACATGTAGTTATGCCTCATGCCTTTCTAGGTCCCTCCCCTTTTAACTAGGACAGACCTCATACCAGAAACTCAAATGAGAGGTTTTGATTCTCATTGGGAGGTAGAGTGCCCTTCCTCCTCTCAAGACATTGATATATAAGTTTGTAGGAAAGACTTTAATAGGACAGCCTCACCTTCCTTCCCACTCTGACTTTACATATCTATTCAGATGTACCTTGGGAAGAAATAAACATTTGTTGAATACTTATTGCATACCGAGTATTGTAATAAATTAATCCTCAGAACAACCATACACGGCAGGTGTTGTATTATTCTCTTCTCCATCGTGCATATGAGAAAACAGAGCCTCTGAGGGCTTGAGTAACTTGTACCAGGTCCCACAATTGGAGAGTAAGTAGTGGAGCCCACACTTAAGGCCAGGTTGTTCTAAGCTTTTTGTACTGTACCACACGGCCTTCTCCTAGGATTGCATTGGTCTGGCCTCTTTAGGGGGCCTTTTCAAGAGGGCTTTCTTGGCTCCTGACATACTTCCAACCCTGTGGCGCCCTGTTGACGCCCAAAGGCAAAAGAAATTAAAGTCATGTCCTCTTCCCTGCCTACTAGGTAGAGTCCACTTTTCCCTTCTAGAACCATTTGACAGTCTTTCACCCTGCTGTGAATACAATTTGACCTACTAAATTACCACATTTTATAAACCAGCAGCAGAACTCCTAGGACACCTGAAATACCATCTCCATGCAGGGAGAAGTGTGAAGTAGCAGATCCAGGGCCAAGAATCCATACATTTTCTGTTTTGTTTTATGCTGGGAAGCTGCCACCCTCTCCACCAGTGAAGTAGCTTCCAAGGTAACTGTGACACTGCAAAAGCCACTTCACAACAATTTACACTAAACACTGATGACACCAGAAAAACTACATTCCTTTCTCTAAGACATACTGACAGAGGAACAGGAGGCTCAGGGAAATGAGGAAGAAAAAAAAAGCCCTAGTTCTAAAGCCAAGGCACAAGAGAACAACCCAGGAAGGGAGGGAGATATTGTTAAGTGAAGATCAAACAACTTGTAAAAGCTGACTGGAAGCCGCATGGAATGACTTGAAAGGGTCATGTGGAGGCCCAGCAAAGATGGGGCCTGACAAGTCCCCACCAAGCGCCCTCCAGCTGGGAACCACACTGGTGGAGGCTAGGGGTAGGGGATACCAACTATGGGCATCTGCAGGAGTCAGGGTAGATCATCTGTTTTCCCCGAAATTCACTCTCCCTATGGACTCAATCCACTGTGTAGTTTTTATTGCTGGTTTTACTGTGGCAATTGGAAAGAATGAGGCATTGTCTAGCTGGGTGGAGTCCATTAGGGACCCGATAAAGAAGAAGATTAATTCATTGTCAGGGTCCTAGGAGTATTTCCAGACAAAGGAAACACTATTAGGAGGAAGACATAGCTCTGCCCTCCCCCACACCCTCCAACTCTACACCAGAGTCACTAGTTGAGGCCTTAGCAGTGGTCTCCCTCCAGCTACCCTTGCAATCCCCCAACATGGAATGATATGATACAATACAGGGTGTTTAAGGGAGCCCCAGGTACAAGTTGGGTATTCTAAGCACTAATCATTAATCCTGCATGTTAATCCCATCTCTTCCAGAGCCAACACATGCAGCCTTCAATGATAAATCCCTTCAATAGTAAGGGACCCCAAGTTTATCAAGGTCCTTTTCAGCTAGCATGACAAAAAGCAGGGATTCCAAGGGGCTTCTCTGTTTCAATACAGAAGGAGTTATGTTGATGTGACTAGATGTTGCAGCAAGCAGCCTTCTTGGCCGGAAGGAAAAGAACACAATCTCCCAACTTCATGCTTGAACAGGAAAAAGAATCCTTAGATGACATTCACTCTGCCCTGGCTGTTCTAGAAGGCTAAATAGAACTGTGTAACCTTTTCATACACCTCACTCCCACCCACATATTAATACCTGCAGCTGAAGCTTTCAGACTTACTTTTTGCAAAGAGCTGAGAGATGGTTTTTCTGGTATCTTCTGACCCCTCATATTCCTTCTCTGCAAGCTGCTTGTTGGCCGTCTCTAGACGCTCTGTGGAATTTGGAGACAATCAACGGGGCCCTAAGGACAAACTTCCAAGCACATGCTATTTGCCCTCTAAACAGTGATCTTGGGCAAAACAAGCCTGTCTCTTCTTGTTACACAAGAAGGGGTGACACAGATATAGGTTTGCAAATGTGGATCCCAAAACCATACTAGACCATGACGGGGAAGGAGGAGGTGAGTACTTTAATACTTTCACTCCTCACTGACAAAACCTTAGTGCAGATTTCTAAATTCCAACCAAGGAATCCATCCCTGAATATATGATAGCTTTCATTCACCAGGAAAAAAAATCATCAAAGTTATTACAAAATCTTTAAACCTGGAAAGGAAGAGAGGTAACACAGACTATGGGCACAGGCCAAGTGGGTCCAGGAGACCCAGGAGGGATACTGTCTGATTCACACATCAGTTCATCCCACTTTGATTAAGAAAGCTTAGGACCAGACACTATTGTAGTCACAAAAACCTAGCCTGGTCTATGCTTTGCAATTTGCTGACTATCCTAGTGGGCTGGACAAGACCTAGAAGCCTCGCCATGTGCTCCTTAGCTTAGCCCTTCCCTTCACCATCCTTTTTTTTAAATTGAAGTATAGTTGATTTACAATGTTGTGTTAATTTCTGCTGCACAGCAAAGTGATTCAGTTATACATATTTATATATACTTTCTTTTTTTATATTCTTTTCCATTATGGTTTATCACAGGATACTGAATATACTTCTCTATGCTATACAGTAGGACCTCGTTGTTTACAGTAGGACCTTATTGTTCCCTTCACCATCTTGACTGATGCTTCAGAAGTGATTCCCTCACCTCTCAGATCCCTGTTGAAGTCATGCATCCTTCGAATCTCGCCCTCAAGCTTGTTTCTCATGGCTTTCTCCAGGGCCTCTCTTTTGGAGGATGACTTCACAAGGTTCTCATATGCCTCTGAGACACGCTGGATTTCTGTCTCCACCTGAAAAACAACAAAAATGAAAGATAGTGATGATGACAGGAAGTTGATGAGGAAGACGATCTGAAAACATATATGTAAATCCTTAATGACAACTTCTCCCAGGGCTTTACAGATGGCCAGGAGGCAAGCATAACACAGTCAGATGAGAAAAGTTTCCTGGAAGAATTTCTAAGTTCAACTTTGAGCTCAGTAATTAACTCACCAGGTCACGAGATTTCCTCAGGTTAAAAACAAATACATGTTTCTGCCTTCAGAGAAGGTGGTAGGAGAGGATAAATTTCATAAGTATAGTTATAAATGATTTTCCTTTCCAAATAAGAATTTCTTAATTTTGAAAATATTAATAATAATATATATAGTTATTGCAGAGCATTCAAAGGGCTTTCATATGTTTATTTCAATCCGGGATGATATTGGCCTACACAAGGGTACCTCTCCCCATTTTAGCAGAGAGAAGACTTCAACGGCCTTTTCTAGAGCAAGTCAGTGGCAGAGGTGAACCCTAAAAACCCGAAGCCTCAGCCTCATGTAGTTAGTTCAGTTCAATTTAACAAACATTTACCAGGGGCCAAGTATTACAAGAACTCTTTAAAGCACTGTAGGGTGTGTAGATATGAATGAGGACATTATAACTGCCCTCAAGAAGCTTTCAGTCTAATCAAGTAAAAGAGTATAGGGGAAGATACATTATTAAGAAAAGTAGGAGTAAAGTTATAAAGTGTAGGGGAGGAAGAGGTTATTCCTGCTTGGGGGTGAAGTGAGAGGAGAAGAATTTCAGGGAGGAGGTGGCATTTCGAGTCGGATCCTGAAAGCTGGGTCAGATTTCAATGAGCAGAGGTGAGGGGAAGGGTATTCTATTCTGAGTGAGCGAATGCATTCCCAGAATGACCAGTAGTCTCGTTTGGCTGGACACTGTGGGGTACACAGGGGGAAGCTGGTGAGATCTGGCTGCAAAGACAGATTGGAGTCAGATCATAAAAGGGCTTTAATGCCAGGCATTTGGACTTTATCCCGTAGTCAGTGGGAAACCAGAACAGATTTTTTAACAGAAACTCACGATCAGAGTTGTTAACAGAAACTCATGATCAGAGTTGTGTTTTATGACACCCCAGCAAATCTTGTAAAAGGGAAACACACACACACACACACACACACACACACACACACACACACACAACCTCAAAGAGAAAGGGTCCTGCCCTGAATCAGCCCAAATCTGGAAGAAAATAAGAAATTAGACTCCAGAGTCTTTCTGGAACCAGTAGAGTTTCATTGCACATATCACAACCACAGAGATATTTGCATATGATTTGTATAAGATAAGTAAACCTCATGGCCTATTAAGCAATTTTCAAATAAAATTCGACTCCTGCAACCATTCTGCATTCCTTCTCAGCTTTCCACTATCCTCCTTAACAAAGCTCAGGCTACTTTATGGGGAGAAATATCAGGCCCCCCGTGGGAGACTCGGAGAAAGGTGGGGTTACCAAACAACTTAGATTCCACCTGTCCCAGCTCCAAGATGCCTGAGGCAGGACTGCCTGCAAACGAATGAGGATTACACCACAGAAAAGAGCAGACTTGAGAGTGTTTTTCTCCTTGCAGATGGCACCAAGATAGCAGCACAGAAGGTGAAAACTGGTGAATGGCATTTAGAGACAAGATCTGCAAGGCCTGAGCCTGATAAAGCTTTTGCATGAAATTCAAGTGCTCAGTAGAGAAAATACACATTTCCATTTGAAAGAGCAGGCTTGGTATTGGTCTGCTCTGGGCAGCCTTTAGGGTACAAGGGTTTCCAGTGCCCCACAGAATGCCACACCTGGAAGGCAGTCCCCATTTTTTGTTTGTTTGTTTATGGTTTTTTATTGAATTATATTTGATGTACAATATTATGTTACAGGTGTACAATATAGTGATTCCCAATTTTTAAAGGTTATATTCCATTTATAGTTACTATAAAATATTGGCTATATTCCCTGTGGTATACAATATATCCTTGTAGCTTTTAAAAAAATATTATTTATTTTATTTATTTTTGGCTGCTTTGGGTCTTCGTTGCTATGCGCAGCCTTCTCTAGTTGTGGCAAGCAGGGGCTACTCTTCTTTGCGGTGTGTGGGCTTCTCACTGCGGTGGCTTCTCTTGTTGCAGAGCATGGGCTCTAGGCACGCAGGCTTCAGTAGCTGTGGCTTGTGGGCTCTAGAGCGCAGGCTCAGTAGTTGTGGTGTGTGGGCTTAGTTGCTCCGCGGCATGTGGGATCTTCCCGGATCAGGGCTCAAACCCGTGTCCCCTGCGGTGGCAGGCGATTCTTAACCACTGCGCCACCAGGGAAGCCCTGTACCTTATTTTACACACAATAGTTTGTACTTCCTAATCCCCTACCTCTATCTCTCCGCTCCCCCTTCCCCTCTCCCCACTCTTAACCCTAGTTTGTTCTCTATATCTTTGAGTCTGCTTCTTTTTTGTTATATTCACTAGTTTGTTTTGTTTTTTAGATTCCACATATAAGTGATAATGTACAGTATTTGTCTTTCTCTGTCTGACTGATTTCACTAAGCATAATGCCCTCCAAGTCCATCCATGTTGCTGCAAATGGCAAAGTTTCATTCTTTTTTATGGCTGAGTAGTATTCCAGTGTGTGTGTGTGTGTGTGTGTGTGTGTGTGTGTGTGTGTGTGTGTATACATACCACATCTTCTTTATCCATTCATCTGTTGATGGACAGTTAGGTGGCCTCCATATCTTGGCCATTGTAAACAATTTTGCTATGAACATTGGGATGCATGTATCTTTTTGAATTCGTGTTTTTGTTTCTTGCGGATATACACCCAGGAGCGAAGTTGCTGGGTCACATGGTAGTTCTAGTTTTAGTTTTTTGAGAAACCTCCATACTGTTTTCCACAGTAGCGACACTAATTTACATTCCCACCAATAGTGTACAAGGGTTCCCTTTTCTCCTCATCCTCGTGGAAGGCTGTCCCTTTACTCAAGCTGTTCAGAGGACTCTTTCAAGATGTTGTACCGATCCTTTCCCTACCCTCTTTGTAGATACTGTTCCCTCCAAAAGGGCAAGTTGTACATCTGTCAACAGGACCTTCCAGGAAAAGAAGTCACAGAAGGGCGTATCCATTGGTTTGGTCTGCGGGCAGGGGAGAGGGAGGATGGTGGTGGGTTTCCAGACTTATTCTGTCTACTTATTCCCCTCATGAGCCTCGGGCCTTCTTTTTTCTAGCACCAGCTGATATCTACCTTATTCTCCCCACTTTCTTTGTCCTCTTCTCCCCAACCTGTGCCTCTAATGCACTGCAGCACTGGGTCGGCCTTCACTTCTCCCAACACTCAAGCTGTCCCGATTACGCTTGGTTGAGGCATTTTTCCCCACACTGGGGAACAAAACAACAACCCAAATCCTATTCTG
Source organism: Leucopleurus acutus (assembly GCF_964270905.1). NCBI lineage: Eukaryota > Metazoa > Chordata > Mammalia > Artiodactyla > Delphinidae > Leucopleurus > Leucopleurus acutus. Next base: position 97,972,067 of record NC_139148.1, read on the forward strand.
CTCCGCTTCCCTGCCACCCACCCTCCCCCTCAAAAAAAATTCACCATCCTCTGGCAAAGAGAGCCTGCAGAAGATCTGGGTCCATCATCCTTTGTTTACTGCATCAAAGATGGGGTCAGGGCCACCATGAATAGAGAGTTTAGGGAGCGGTATCAACTGTTAAACCTAATCAGCCAATAGGCCAGTCTGCTTCTAGTGTGTGAGTATGATTAATTTATTGTACCAATGTGATGGGGGGGCAGGTATGAGAGGAGGGAGAAAATTTTAAATTGTGGGCAAAGCTGGGAAGAAACATTTCTTACCCAACAACCCCCATCCAGACTTGGGAACACTGGGTAGGTGGTAAGCATTTTTTGCTACATAAAAATACTTAGCTGATAGTAAGCCCTCCTCTTCATTAGGACCCAGATCTGGTGTTTACATATTGTCAGCTTCATTCAGGCCCCTGAAATTTCCACTCCTGGGTGTCTTCTAAGGACAGAGTCGCTGAACAATACCAGGCAACATTCCTTCCCTCCTCCACCTTCACCCTCACCTCCCTGAACAGTCTGCATTGTCAGGAGATCAAACCACAGGAGCTCCACAATGACAAAAGCTGTAAAGAGGCTGCCAAAGGCATAACCCCATTCACCAACAGCCACTGGAAGCCAAGAGGTAAGGTTCCTAGCTTAGGGCACTCAAGAGCTAAAGTCCCAGCTGCAGTAGACTCAGGAGGGGCCCAGGAAAGAATGTGAACTTGGGACATACACTCCTTTTGCTACTTCCTCAGCCTAGGGCTGTCACCTGTCACCCAGCTGTGGTGCTAAGCCCCTCCTGCCCCCCACACACACCAGAGAAAGAGAGCAGATGTTGAATTTGATCTGCAGGGAAGGACCAAAGCAAGAAGAGGGAAAAGGAAAGGGTGTTGAAAAAGGGTTACTGTGAGAACTGCCACTCAGAAAAGTACTCTAAGCCCTTTCCAGAACAAGGCAGGGCAGGATCTAACTTCAGTGGTGAGATTTTTCTGGGAACTATGGGTTTATATTTAACATTCAAAATCAGTATTTGGGAAAATATAATCAAAAGGAAAAGTCTTTATGCTGGCAGGTCCTTCACCTACACAGACCTCTCCAGTGTTCTTGACTTTCTGAAGCAGTTTCTCTGCCTTTCGTATTTCTCAAACACTCAATTAAGCTTTCTTGAAGGCTGTGGTGTCTGCGAAACGTTACTTCTGCTAGAAAGACAGGCAGAAGGCTTTTCCAAAGTTTGCTCCATCTATAACCTTGAAATATAAGAATCCTGAAGATGCGCCCATAAGTCATGCAGGGACCCACAAGTGGAGACTTTTACATCGATATTAAACCAATAAGATTTCAAAAAGACTCAAATATCCCCATAGGGGGGCCTCACCTTCTGCAGTCTCGCCACCTTCTCATAGCATCCTTCCAACTCCTGCCGCAAGTTCCGGTTCTCATCTGAGAGAATCTCAACCATCTGCTGGGCTCTGGAAACAATGGCAAAAGGGTCGGCTGGCATTGGCTGATACGAAGCAGACGACTGCTGAGCCCGAGGCATAGCTGAATAGGCTTCTCCTGGCTGCTGCTGCTGCTGCTGCTGGTGATGGTGGTGATGGTGTGGCGGCGGCGGTGGCTGCGGCTGCTGCTGACTCAGGCCAGGCTGGGGGAGACGGTAATGATCCCCCTGGAGAGCCTGGTTAGCAAGGAAATGCTGCTGCGGCCTAGGCAGGTGAGCTGAGTGGTCTCCTTGGTTTGGGACCAAGGGGTGTTGGGCAGGAGATAATCTAGTGGACGGTGGAGACTGCAGCAAGGGTAAGGAACCCCCAGACGTGAGGGAAGAAGTAGGGCTGTGAGGCTGAGAGTTCCGGGCTGACAACGGCAATGAGATGTCCTGCGCTGGCCTGGAAAACATGGAGGGTGTGCTCAGGTTAAGCTCCCTCTAAAGGCACTGGGGAGAGGGGCACAAGAAAGGGAGAAGACGAGGCTCCCAGGGCCCCCAGGCAGCTGAGAAATGAGGAGCAGGAAGGGTTAGACTACGGGGTCCTGTGAATACCTGACCGACAGAGGTGTGATCCCATGCAGGATGGAACCAGATGATATGATCTCCAAGGTTGCTTTATGAAAATCTAAGCGATGCATCCTTGTACACTGGTTATTCAAGGGGAAGCATTTCAAATTCGTCTTCAGCTAGGTAACTGTCACCTCAGAATTTTAAACTAACCCTTTGCTGGCATTCTATATGTGGCCCAGCACACAGAAAGAGTCACAGTTAGAAAGTTCGTTCCACTTGCGCAGAAGGAAACGGCAAACCGTCATCAAAACAACCCTTCATCGTGTTATCTGCAACTTTCTCGGATAATTCATATAGTCACAAAAAATTACTTGAGGATATATAGGTACTTATTACATTAGAGACACCAAATAATTATTGTTGATTACAGTTAATAATTGAATGATGCCTTTAGCAGCAATAATCCCAAGATTTGGAGGGGATTACAGGCAACGCTACCGTACTATTTTTGACTTAACTGAATCACAAAATGTAAGGACTGGAAAGGCCTTAAAGAAATCCTTTAGTTCAACTCTGTCATTGGACAGAGGGGGAAACTGAGGTACAGAGAGGGGAAGTGATCTGCCAAATATTACAGGGTGAGTTAGTGGCAGTTCCAGGGTAGAACCTAAGTCCCATTTTCTGGTTCTTTCCACTACTATAATGCAATGATTTCCACTGATGTTCAGATTCCCAGCCTATTGCTTATAGAAAGTTCTAGAAAGAGAACTTTGGTACGTGGTTTAATGTGACTCTTCCATTTTTGTACCTAATACTGGACTATCAGCCATTAAGGGAAACAATCAGAGTATGCAGATGGATCACTTCTACCATCACCACGACCAGGAAGAATATGTCGGTATACACTGAAAACAAAAAAACTTGTTCACCCCCTAGCCCATGCCCAGCTACCCTCATATACTCCCACATCCTGTGGATGCCTGTCCTACAGTTGATATTTCTCAATCCGGGGAAGACAGATGGCTAAGAGCACAGGATTTGGATCCCAACAGAGTTTGGAGACCTTTCCTACTGCTTACTAGCTGTGTAACCTTGCTCAAGTTACTTCATCTGCATGAACCTATTTTGTTCCCGAGGTCACAAATGAATTACAAAAATACTGGACTCTTCTCAGTTTTGAGCTCCATAGGAATTACAAAGAGTCTCATATCTACCTCCCAATGAGAATGGTTGACCCTGTTAGTGATTTTGCTTATGGGATATCCACTTAATCTTTGCACTAAATTGCATAAAATTTGTGGTGAAACTGGGACGCATCACCAGGAGCAATTAACTTTTAACAGGCATTCCAGATGCTAAAGCACACCCCTCCCACACACACTCCAGTTGTCATTACTGTTCATTTATCTCTCTCTACAAGAGATCCTCACTATGAGGGATTTTTACAGCTACAAAACCATTCCAAATACTTGCTCACAGATATCCAATAACCCAGATGTTCGCCAGAGCCCTTGGACCTGCTCAAGCCGAAGGTTGTCTCTCAGCCCCATCAATGTGTCTGGTGTACCCACATTCTTCCAATTTCACACATCTGTCACTATAAATAATTGTTGAATATTGAAGAGGGAAAAGTTTTTGTAGACAGAAGAATTTACATGGTTTTTATGATTACAACTGGAAAGTTGCTACCATACATAACCGTTATGTCGAAGAGCTCAAAGCACTCATTCAATCAAAAGCCTGGGAGCTGTTTATAAACTTATTTGGGGGAGAGTCTTTCTGCATTTTTCATGCTGTGGATCTTCAGTTTCCTCAGAGGTAAAATGGACTATGTGCTCTCCTTCCACTTCTAGTAAGAGCTATTATAATTTATATATACCCCTAGAGTTAAAGCATGATGTCCTGGGATTTGCTGGGGCTTTTGTATATCTTGCGCAGAAAAGAGGGGCTTAAATTTCATGTTCTTCAATCCAGCTTTCAAATTTTAAGGGGTAAATGACCATATTAACCTTCATCCTCAGTGCCACGGTTTGGAAACCCAAGGCCCGGGAGGTGTTCTCTTTTAAAGACTGAATGCCCAGTTGTGAACTGGGCCTCCTTCCCACAGCTCCCCTGGGTCCCATCAGCAACCCAGACCTCTCTCTCAAACAGACCAGCCACTGGCCTCCCTCCTGCCCTGGCCTCCCTCCTGAAAGGCCCCTCCATGCCCTGGACAGAACATGGCCTCCCAGGGGCCTCGGGAAAGGAGAGACCACAAGGTCTCTGGGAGGAGGTCTCCAGGGTAGGATAAGCCCAGGATGGCAGTGGCCCCAGCCACGACTCTGGGCTCTGCCTAAAGATAAGTGGAGAAAAGACAGCTGCCCCTTGGGTTCCCCAGGCTGGAAAAGGGAGCAGATTTCAGTGCACCGTGATGTTGGGAAAACCAATGCAGTCCGTCCCTGGCAGGTTTGCAAACACGAAGCAAGGTTTGGGCAGTCGCAAAAGGAGAGAAAGCCCTCCAGCCAACGAACTCCATCTGGACTCCGGCATCCGCCCACCATGAAAAAGTAGGACAGTATTAACACTCCTGTGAATTTCCCCCTGAGAGAAGGGGACTGAGGAATGATGGGAGTGGGAGCGAGCTGGGGGAATGTCAGAGGAAGCAAAACTACACTCAAGATTAAAAAATAATCAGAGTAATAGTAATAATAAAGGTGGCAGCTGGGTGAGCGGCACACTCCCCAGGTCCTTCCACTGCACAGCAGCAGGAATCTCTCCCCACTGACACATTAACCAGGAACAACAAGCCGCTTGTAGACCGCACAATCACATGATCCCATGGACGCCCTGACCTGCCTCCCTGCCCCTTCCCTCCCTTCATCCTTCTCCTTCCTAAGACAACCTGGGCCCCAGGTGCTCTGCGGAAAAGGAGACCTGACATATACGCAGGACAGAGGCCAGTGACCAAAATCAGCATCTCCTCAAAGCCGGGGGAAATCCCTCCCAGAGACAGCTTGTGAGGACACAAAGGGAAAGCAAAAGCAGATCCAGTGAGCTGACACAGCAACTTCCACCCTGCCACCTCTCTGACTGGAGCCCCTGCCCTTCCCAGACACACAGCCCCCCACACACACCCCCAAAGCACACTATACACTCCTGGCCTACACGTGTGCAAGCCCGCACATGCACACTCTCACCAGAGCAGGTGCCAACAGCCTGGAACCCAATTTATTCTCCCCACAGAAACTGTGCCTTTCCCAGGCTCTGTGATGGTTACTCTCTGAATCCTGGAGAGGGCTGCAAATTCCTGATTGTTTCTCTTGCACAACCAGCTCCGCTCTGAACTACAGAGTTAGGTCACCCTTAGATTCCACTAAAAAAGGATTTCAAGAAACCTCAGATCTGGGCATGATTTCAACAATTGAAAGGAGGTGGCTGCTTTACAAACAGAAAGGATTTAATTTTTAAAAGCAGTTGATAAATGTATAAACCCCGGATGCAGAAAAGGCTCAGCACTTAGAAAGACAAAGATTCAGAAAAGTTTTAATTCTTCAGATGGCTTGGCCTTGTTTCCCATCTGGAGTTCTGGGCATTCAGGATATTTATTTTTTAAGTGGGGAGGAGGGCATAGGGAAGATGAAGTAATAAAAAAGACTGTTTATAACGTTTTGTTCACTTTAACAGTAAATCTCTAGCATTTCACCTCACCTCTAAAGGCCAACAAAGGTTTTTTGAACAATTTGTTCAAAGAGCTTACTCTGAATCTTGATCTGTAATTTGTGGATTAAGAACTAAGGATTTTGTCTTCTAATCGTTTGGTGCTAGCGGCAGTTACTTGGAAAGGTACTCACAAACTGTCCTGCTAGTTGGTTCAAGGAAATAAAGGAGGAAAAATGTACCACCACCTAAAAGTGGTATTACTTGCGGAAAGCAATTCAAGGACCTCCCATTGCCAGTAATTTGTCAACAGGTGCCACACCCTCACCCCAGGCTCTGCAAAAATTTTATTGCCAGAGTTTGTCTGCTGCAGACCCAAAGCTCACAAAGAGCATCTTCTGGTTAGGATTGTCTTAGGCTTGATTATTCTTTGAGCCTATCAAGCACCCCATTCCTCTCCCATAGAGGAAAAAAAAAAACTGTTCCAGCAACCCTGTGTATTAAAATACCGCTCAAGAGAGGGTAATCAGCGTGGAATCTACTGCTTTGGGGAACAGAGCGAGAGAGCCACAGATAACATAGGAGGGAGGAGAAAATACAAATACCTTCCAGTTAAATATATGCAGCTAAGTTTCTCTGGTGGTTTAATCAGTATGGGGAGGAAAAAAAAAATCTCTCTCTGGGCTCCTTAATATTTTTTTAGGCAGATCAAAGGGCTTTTCTATCTAGCTTCAAACACTGTGGGAGTCATTTCAGATCACAAACAATGCTAGTGAATGAGTTCTGAAAATAGCTTTCCTGGGAAGGCGGGCCATGTGTTGAGCGGGGCTTGGATTCTGCTCCACACCCCAGCCAACACACTCCCCTCCCACAAGGCAATACACTTACAGCCCACTCACATACAGGAGGGAGTCCCACACACTCTTCCATGCTGCTGAAGAGAGCAAAATAAAACCCCCCAGCTTCACTGCCATGTTGCTGGCTTGGATGGGTTTCCATTAAGCTAAGCAGCCCAATGGACCAACCCCTCCCTGGGTCTTCCATTTCGTTGGGCAGATGGGAATTGGGTTCTTGCTCATTTAAACCGGAAGGGCCCCGTCCATTACCCCATTTCCTGTTTCAAGCCACTTATCAGACATTAGGCTCCTGCCCTTTGAATGCTGCACAGAGGAGGTTGAAAAAGGTTAGGAAATCAGCCTGGGTTAAGGAATTAAAAAAATCCTAAACTGGCAAAGTTAGGGGTGGAGCCCAAAGTGAATTGCCTCTGGCTAAAAAACAGGGCCTAGAGGTGAAAAAAATGAAATACCAGGAAATGCCAGGTGCATTCTCTTACCTTCACCCTACTCCACCCACTGACTGCCTTCTTTCTTGAGTCACCCACTATACTTCAAGCCAAGGGACTCTTTCCCAAATGAGTACGAGGGGACAGGAAGCAAAAAGTTAGGCATCAAAGAGATCACAGGCCTTGTCTAGGGGCTGCCTATGGAAAAAAGCCACCCATAACTACCCATGGTAACAAGGCAGGAATACCACACATAACTGCCATCATTTTTGCCCAAGGTTGAAACCGTCCCTCTGTCCCATATGCTGAAATACTCCTGACTGGAGACATGGCCCCAACAGGAACAATGAACAGAATCATAGAATCCTAAGGTCTGGTTGATACAGCAATGAGTCAATCGGTCCCTGAATAATTCAGAAGTACATTTAGGAATTAATGAATATACAAAACAGTCCTCCTGAACTAATGGCAAGTTGTACAGAAGCCATGGGAATATTTTTCCTTCTGCATTTTAGCATCTATATGATATGAGGTGAATTTGACTTAGATGTTTAAAAACGTCACCGGCAGCTAACAAACTCTCTACAGAAGAAAGATGAAGCAGTCCAGACTTCAGGAACTGCAAGGAAGTACACGCAAGTCACATTCTGAACCTGCACATATATAGTTCTCCCAACAATATCTGGATGTTTGTTTAGTGTCTGAGAAAATCATACAAATTCTGCAGAAAGATTTGTTTGCAAAAATTAGTGAAGAGAGCTTTGTGGAGGAGAATAAATGAAAGTGATAGGATATTCCAGACTCAAGCGCAAGATAATTTACTTCCCCTCAAAGAAGGGCTTAATAACTCACAAGAAGAGGAACACTGACTCTTCCTTCAATATCTGAGGAGACCGGACAGCGAAAAGCCGCTGAAATCAAGACTTGTGCTCCTGTTCAGCCACTAGGCAGCTGGGGCCATGCTCAACCTATAAAGTCAAGGGTATGTTAATACAGGGCTAGTGACTGCTGAAGAGGCTAGAAATTCAGGTTGGCAGGAAATTTGCTAAGCCAGGGGCCAGCCATGCACTGCAGAGTTTGTTATACCAAACACCTGCCCATTCCTTCCCTTAAGATTCCCAACACACAGCAGAAGCTGGTTGGGGATGAGATCAGGGAATGACAGAAAGGGAACTCTCTTACCTGGCTGCTCCATACTCAGGGGGATGCTGATACCTCATCAGTTGCCCCTCTGTTCTCCCTGGCTGGTTCAGACGATGCTCACTATAGAAGTGCCCTGGCTCTTGGGGCTTGCACACTACAGATTGGGGTGGCATGCCCTTGAAGGGATACTCTGGTGGGGGGCCTCGGTGTTCCATGCCCTTCAGGCTATGCTGGCTGGGAGGTGGCCCTTGGGCCTTGTAGAATTCACTGGAACTTGTGGGATTCTTGTAGAGGTCATTGGGTTGTGGTGGGGAGAGGGGAGCGCTGGTAACAGGCGGATGAGCCTTAACTCCACTGGTGGCCAGTGACATCTGCATTAGTCGTTCACTCAAGGAGCGAACATGTCCTTGCTTAAGGTCTCTGAGTCCTTCATCCTGATGCATCTTTCCAGGATTGAGCCGCTGAACTGACGGGCGTCCCTCAGTCCTCATCTTCTGGTTGGTCACTCCAGTGACATAGAAGGCAGCTCCGACACTGGCATGCTGTTGGCCCCGAAAGTACTGGGACTGGACCTTGGCTTCCTCATAGGTCGGGAGTTCTTCATTATTCTGCATTCGAGGGGAAAGCTGCTTCTCCATGATGATGTTTTCTGACTGGATTTCCTGCCCCTGGGGTTCTTGTCGAGCAGCATGAGCCACAAGCTGTTGGTGGTGGTCTTGGGGACTCAACACATCATTCTGAGGGCCTGGGTTCCCACTGCCACTGGGGAAAGGAGGGCCATTCCCTGTGGCTTGCTGGTGTATGGCAAGCAGGTTGCGATTCTCATTAGGATTGCCATAGCGGAGCTGCTCTTGTAGCAGACGCTGCAATACTGTGGTTCCTCCACTTGGCTGTTCTTCAGAATTTCTCATCTCTATTGCTGGTGGTGCCTTGTGAAGAGAGAGAGAAATTGGGCACCTGGGCTGCCCTTGACCTGGGAAGGGGAAACAGGAAGCTTAACATCCAGGTGATGGATAAATCAGTCCTCTAAAGGGGAAGAAAATGAGTATTCGGGGGTGAGGATTCCACTGCAGAGACAAAGTAGAGAACTGAATCTAGAATTAATCAGTTAATCGTTGGTGGCTTCTGGCTCTAACATTGACATGATGAGGAACTTGGAGGCATAAGAGCCCTCTGTTTCCTCTTTTACTTTTAGCCTGGGTTAAGTATTCAATCTTGACTTAACTCCTAAAAGCACTGGGGAAACGTGAAGCAGCCAAGTAGGGTGATCAGAGAGGGCAATTTTCCTAGGTCCTTACAAAGTTCATCTCTCTGTATTCTACTGAAATGAAAAATCCAACTCTTATGGTTGTGGCAGCGGGGGAAGGACCATGAGGGAAATTACCCCATAGGCAGGATCTGTAAAGCTGTTCAGCATGTGGAGGGAGCTACAAAATGCCAAATAATAACTCAAATAAATAAAAAGTGAAGAGAGCTTGGCTTGCACCAGATAGAAATGATCTCTGCTTGATGCAAATCTTTTTCTCTGATCTCACAAAACTCTGAAACATATCTTTTTTTAAAAAATCCTTTTTGTATTGTCCATTTTGGATACTCCTTAGCTTAGTAAGAGACGGGCTTGGGAGAACTGTTATTGACAAAGTTTCTCTTTCAGCCATCCAGAAATAGTCATTGAGAATTTGTTGTTGTTGTTGGGTGGGAGGAGCTTAAAGGGGAAGCCCTCTTTATTTGAAGTGTGCCACTGACAGCATTTAGAAATTGAAAAACTAAAAGGTCATCCTTCTGGAAAGGATATGATTACCATATCCCTTCCCCCACCCCAATTCTTCTTAGGGAAATAATATGGGTTGAGTGAAATGGACATCAGTAGTAAAGACAACTTAAAACTCAAATTCTAATCATGCTATGGGTTTACAGGTTAACCTAAGCAATTGATTCCTCTTTTCTTGGCTTCTGTTTTCCCACCTGAAAAGTGGTAGTAGGTGACCTCTCTCTTCTCTCTCTCTCTGCACGGCACAGTCTATGCAAATTCATTAGAGGCTCATAAAATCTTTGGACAGAATCTGTCATGTTAAGTCCTGCAATTCAATACTAATATTCAGTAGTGAAACTTTCACTTCAAGGATCTTAAGTAGTGTTGGAGAATGGACATGATGTCACACAAAAAGTCACAATGAGGTCAACCTAACCAGCCTCGGGTTCCTAGATGAGAACTTTGGAGTCCTGGCTCCCAGGCCCTGACTTATATGATTTGAAATAGTCTCCAGTCTCTCTGGAAACATGACCCCTTTTCCTTTAGTCTTGCAGGGAGTGACCCAGAAGATGCGTGCGGTAGATGGAAAAAGGTCATCCCCCCTCCTTTTGCACTTCTTGCATGATTACTGCTACCTGGTTTCTAATTGTTCTATTGAGTAGTTTCACCCCACAGTTAACCTTCCAAAGGCCCCTTTTAAATCCCATTCATCATATTTTGGGGGGGAAGTCCGCACCAAGGGGCTGAGCAACCTGCCCTTAAGTCCACTTTCCCTCTCTCGCAGTGACCCTCTGGGACTCCTGTACTTAAACTGTCAGATTGCGATTTTCTATTAGGCTGACAGGTATAACATATAAATTTCTGCTGGTGCCTGAAACTGGAAAGATTACTAGAAAACTACTTCTCTTCTCTCCAAAAAATAGAAATGGGAGCATGTATGGTTCAAACAAAATCACTCAGAAACCCTTCCTGAAAGGCAGGGAAATGCAGATTCTGAAGAGCGCACCACCCCCTCCCACCCCACACCCGCCCCGCCCTGCACACACCCGGGCTCGCACTCACACACCGGCACCCACTCACACCGATGGTCCATACCTATTTCTGCTTTCTTTTAGGCTTAAAGCCTTGCTCAGGATAGGGAATTCTTGCTTATGAGCAGCTCCAGAAACCGCAACGGCAGATTCCCTCTCCCCTAACACTCAGGTTCAGGGTAAGCGCCGCCAAGAGTCCAACCACTGGTCACTCTGAAATGGTCAGGAAGGGGAGGGAGGGAGAAATAAAAACGTCGTTTCTATTTTGCCACCAATGGCCAACAGTTAACCAAACCAGTCCTTCCAAGGGGATGACTTTACCCGCCGTGTGCTTGCCTTTTATGTGAGTGGCAGAGTCCATTTCCACAAGGACAAAAAGAAACCTCACTCTCCAGCGGCTGTGTTCAGGGGTTCGTCCAGTCTCCAGGGGATGGAAATGTTCAGGATTGCTCTGCTCTAGCCTCACAGCCCCCAGGAGCAGCTGCTTCCATTCTGACTTGGAATGGTAGGTGACGACAAAAGCTATAACCACTGTCACCTTTTGGGTGCAACATTTAAACTGCTATCAGTAGCAGGAAAGGTAAGTGAGACTCACTGGCCCACATCCCAGACGGGAAGGCAGTCATCAAAAGGTAGATTTTAGACAAAAAAAGAACACTCGGTGAAGCTCCTGATTTAACTGCTACAGCCTCAGGGGGGCAGAAGAAAACCCAAGCTTCTTTTCAACCAAGTCATTAAGTACTTCTTGCATCCTGGCTATTCCACACATTTTCCAGCCTTGTGCTAAACACAATGAGGGTTACAAAGGACGCACAACACATAGTTCCTGCCCTCACAGAGCTTACAATCTGATCAATGGCCCATCCATTCTTACTGGAGTAGCAAAAGTGACTGCCCTTCTCCACACATAGCAGCAACTCTTCTCCAAGAAGATGCCTCAACTTGCTTTCTCAGCACTTCCACTGCCCCAGTATCTCCACAAAAGGAAACTACTGGACTCACATTATAGAGACTAGATGCAAACGCCCACCAGATATGGATCTGACATAGTCCTCATTTCGAATTACTCCTTTGACCCTCAGAAAAGCCCTGCAGGGCCAACCAAAATGGTTACGAAACTGAAGGGTTTGTGTTTAGGTGAGAGGCACATGTTCTACATTCCTATTTTCTTCCCTGGCCTAGCCATGACTCACTCATATCACTTAAAGGAAAGCCTTTAATCCACACCAGGGACACCATTTGAGGAGCAAAGCAATGCAAAGGAAGCACACAAGCATCCCTGTATTTTGGGAGCATGTCCAAAACATCCAAGTTTAAAAAAAAAATCCACAAAACCACACAGTGATTAATTTAACATTATTTCCTTGCAATGTTGCCAAAAATAAAATGAACAGATATACAGTGAACAAACATGGAAATTTGTCTTTCCATCTTGTTTCCGTCCAACGTATAATCACAAGCAAAAGCAAAATCACCTCCAATATGCAAGGTAATTATTTTTGGGTGTCTCCCCTAATTTCAAAACAGAGGAACAACTTCTAATTGGAATCAAAGCTGGGCTATTAACAGAGCTATGGTAAATAACCGCTGTGCTTCTATTGTCCAATTTTGAACAAAACAGTTGTCTTTTTTTTTTCTTCAACTGAAACACGCAGAAAACAGCCCAAGGCTTTTAAACTTGAGCCCCTGGTGAGAAACCACTACAATTCTTTTCCAGTACTATTTAGATTCTTCATGCTGATTTTGACTGGCTTGCTCCTGGCACCCAGCTCCTCACCAAGAAAACTTTACATATCCCAAATCTTACTCTCTTCCTTTAATTTTGTCCCCTCTCCTCCATATCCTTTTCAAAACCCAAACCACTTTATGTCAACCGGACACAGATTGTCCCTCCCCACCACCCCGCCCCCTGGCCTTTTTTGTTTCTGTTTAAAAGAGGAAAAGAAATCCGTCTAAGAAAAAAGCTTTGCTGATTCCTCTCCAGTTTACTGATTTTTTTTCCTTAAAGAACTTATGTTCATCTACATGATAAGAGTCACATAAGAAGGGGAACACTACTCCATTTATTTATTAGAGAAAGGAAAGGAAAAGATTCCTTGTCTCATGCGCAAGAATTAAAATAGTTATGAACTCTGCAACCTTTAATCTGCCCACAGCTTTAATCATGCCACTGCCAGGGGTCTGACATCATCTTCAATCAATAAAATAACCTTGTTTCCCCTGGACAAACAGACTGTCCCTGAGGATACTTGACAGGGGAAGAAAGGATATCCATGGTTCTCTCTTTAAAAATGCAATTGGAATCTATATATTCAACTCTTTTGTAACAACAACAGGGCAGCAAGGCCAAGCTAAATTCTTACTCCATTTGCAGTCATCGGCCACTCCCAGTATACCTGAGGGGCCGAGCCAAAATGAAACACATTAGCGAGAGCCCAGATATTTCCCAAGCCAAGACCCAGAAAATCAACATTACAAGGTGGGCAGGGCAGACCGAATTCCTACCCTTCAATTAATTTTGAAATCTGCCTATAAGATCTTCTTTCTATCCCTTCTACCTCCTCCTCCTATTCTGCCCCCACCCCTCACTCCACCAATCAGGATAAAGAATCTAAGTCTAGGAAACCTGTTTCTCTGCTAAATCTTGGTCAACTTGTTTCATACCATTTTACTTCCAGCTAAATGGAAAGAAGCCAGTTCAAAGTTTTCCCTATACCTACGTGCACGTATTTGTGCATAAAACACACACACAACCTCTACCCACCCACACATACCCACACACACCCACACTCACACACAACCTCCCACACAAAGATGCAAAACAGCCCGCTGAATTCTCTCATGTCCTCTCATGTTGGTCCATATTGTGGCCTGAAGTGTCCTAGAGAACTGCTTTCCCAAGAGTCTTGCAATGCAAGATACTAATTGCTTCCTTTGGGAGGTAAGAAACAATGGTCCCTTTGCAGGTTATCCCTAAACTTTCACTGGGTAATGGGCAGGCAGTATAAATACCATGGTTAAAAGCCTGGGTCTAGAGTCACACTGCCCAAGTCCAAATCCTGGATCTATGACTTACTAACTGACTTCATACATGTCTCTTGATCTCCCTAAGTCTCAATTTCATCATCTGCAAAATAGGGCTAACAGTGCTCATACCTCAAAGGGTTGTTATAAAGATTAAGGGAAGTAATCTATGTAAAGTGCTAAGCTCAGAGCCTGGTACATAGTAAAGGCTCAATAAATATTATCTATGAATATTATTTTTTCAAAGGGGTCTTTTTCTAGAAGGGTACAGCAATTTTATGAAGTAAGGGTTTTTTCTTTTAAACCCTTTATTTGCAGCTCAGTCTTTTGTGCAGGTGTCCTTAGATAAGTGAAGGCTAGAAGTAGAAAGACTCTTGGGAGACCATCTAGTGCTTCAACCCTCTCTTTCTATAGATGAAGCTGCTAGAGCTTAAAAGTGGTCAGAGCCAGGACCAGAGTGCAGGTTTTATTACTTCTAGGGTAATAGCACTTCCACTACAATATATGATCTAGCATATTAGCTCGTACATAGAAGATGCTTAATAAATATTAATTAAATTGAATTGACTCTGGTTTTAACAGATTATAAACCTGGCTTAATGCTACCGTCAATTTTCCAATTCGATTGTAAGTAAAATGTTAAAGGCAGGAGGGAAAATTCAAAAATGTAAGAGGAAGGCGTTTAGCCAGAAGTATGGCAGAAGGACCCTGCAAAATCTCTCCTCTTTAGGCTACGATATGCAGGTAGGTTGGAGAGCAACAGGAATCTCCACTGATCAATGTTTCCAGGACCCTGTTCTAGGTCTTGTCAACATCATACCAACTTGGCACTTGTTGTTATTTAAGTTCAGCGCTAGCTTAAGAACAGGCTTTGAGTTGGCCCCACCTCTTTGCTCCTATCTCTACTTCTATCTAGATTAGGTTGGAAAATTATTTTAAGAACCACAGTAAGTCCTTGGCATTTCCAAATCTTGGACCAGTGTCAGTTATCTGTTTCACAGATGATAACTCAAGGCGTGGTCAATTTGGTAGTTTTACTCTTCTGAACTCTAAAACAATTAGCTTGAACATGGTAATAGGCAACAAAGGTGATTAACCCTAAAGTGTACACGAGCAGTGAAACACTGAGTAACAAGGAGAATCCTGTTGCCACCACCCCTCCACCTCCCTCCGCGCACACCCATTCCAAGGGAGGAACGGATCACACCATAATGTCCTATTTCTTCTTGCCTCAGAAAAAGTATAAACAGTCCATGAAATCAGATTGAGCATAAACCAAGAAAAGTTTAAGAATATACCTACAAGCTGCCTGCTTTACCAATCTCCTGTCTTCACTGGCATACAACCCACTTTTATTTTTACTTTATTCTACAAGTAATATAAGCACAACATGCAAATATTGAGAACAAAGAGAAAAAAACCCGCTCATAATCCCAGCACCTCAACCCAAGCATTGTTAGCATTATAGAATATTTCCTTTAGTTTTTTCCTACGTGTTTTTGTATTTTTACAAAGCAGTGGAATATTAATGTACATATCATTTTGGGTCCTACATTTCACTTAGTCATCAGCACTTTCTCCATGCTGTGGCATAGACTTCTTAACAAACATTGTGTGTAACAGTCCATTAAAGCAGTGTATCAAGATTCACCGACCCATTCTCCAATTATTAAGAGATTTAAATTGCTTTTCATTTTCTGCTAGTCTAAATCATGTTACAAAAACATCTTTGTGATTTAGCCTTTTTTTCAATATTTTGGATTGTTTCCTAATGATAGTATCCCGGAAGTGAAATTAATGGGTCAAGTAACATGAATGTTTTCAGACAACCCACTAAAAAAATAAATAAATGAAACTAACAAAACGCCAAAGCCCCATGAAATCTCTCCACTTAATGAAAAGTTCTCCTGCTCCCATTTTTCCACCAGGGCAGAGCAGGACTCCTGGGAGGGAAAGAAGCCAAGAGGAGCAGTGTAGTATCCCAGTGGCTTGCGAAATGGCAGAGTGGAATGTGGGCTCCCCTGTGAATCCAGCTTGCATGCACTTGCCCCAAATTGCCACCCAGCCAAGAAGCTAATTAGTAAAAGCATCAGGTGGGTGAGAACAGGTTCATGGCCTGTAATGGCTGATATCATGTTTCATTTTTGCCCTTGGAAAGATCTGACAGTCAGCTCAAAGACATTCAGTTCTAGTGACCCAATGTGCTACATTCTGAGACTTCAATCTGTTAATTTTCAGAACCAATCTTCAATATATTTTAAAGGGTATTTTGCTGTATAGAACTAAGCATACATGACCCATGAGCCTGTGTGTGTACCTCTATTTTCAACCACGGTTAAAGAGGCACATTTAAGGTCAGCCTTGTTTAATATTAAATGACTAAGTGGCACCTGTCTTACATGGTCAATGTGTTATAGACAGAGGTTTATTTGCAGATGCGACCATAAAAGTCATCCAGTCCTAAGGCAGGGGAGGCAACTGGCCAGAGATGCCCCTGGCTTAGCAAGAGCAGACACAACAAGCATTTCTTTCCTGGGCTGCTTTGTCAGAACTCTCAGAAGAGGGCAGTTCCGCTCTCCACCTTCTCCTTGAAGACTTTTCCCTAGTCCTTCTCCATCTTCCCCCTGCCCCCAGCTCTGCTCAATATGGAAATTTAATTCTCTCTTCTCAGTCTTCCTACTGGACTTTGGACACACATCTCTATCACAACATTTATCACCATATTTTCCACAAACTTTATTGAGCACTTACTATAGCCAAGTACTGTATAGGCCCTAGGATGGATAAAAAAGAGAAATAAAACAGGGTCCTGTCCTCAAGGAGCTCCCAGTCAAGCAGAGGGGTCACAATCCAATGGGAAACCAGAGGTACGAGCAGATAGCTCAGGCAATGCAGAGGACCCTGCAAAAAAAACTCTGGGCCACCTGAACAAAACTTCCTAGAGGAAAAAACTCATGAACTGAGTAGGAGACATAGAATCTGATAACCAATGTTGGGGAAGCTGAAAAGGGAGGAGTCAGAGATAGGTTGATATACATCTTTGGGAGTTATTAGCATATGGATAACAGCTAAGGTCAAAGAGTGGGCTGGATCATATAGAGTAGGAGCAGAACAGAACCAAGGATGAAGCTCAGGATAGACGTCTGAAAAAAAGTGATCATTCAAGGGTCAGGTACTTTGCTAATGTGGGAGTGAGAGAGAAATTCCTTTATTTACACTGCACGGTTTTTCCTCCACATACCTTCAATCTAGACCTTGTAGTACACCGCTCCAGGGACAGAAGTCCCCAGTTACAATGCAGAGAGAAAAAATGAAGTTAATTCTTGTCTTTTATGCTTCTAAGTACCCAGGTAGAAATCATTATAATAGGCTGAGCCAGAAATGGAAGTTGCAATCTTAGAGGGCATGGACTGGGTGCATGATTTTCCTCTGTATCATTCCCAACACCTAAAATATCAACTGGTACATAAAGCATGTTTAATAATTGCCTATAACTTTCCAAAGACTTTGCTAGAGGCAACAGAAAGAGAAGAAAAGGAATGAAAGACATAGAATAGCAATAACAATAATACTCTTACCTTAAGTTTCTCAGCCTTTCTTCTAAGGAGACAAGAGCTCTTTCACTTCTGTTATCTTATTTGTCCTTCTCTGCAGCTCTGTGAGGAAATAAAGGCCGATGTGATTAATTCCATTTTACAACCGGAGAAGCTTAAGTCCAGGACAGATAGCTCATGATAATTAATTTGACCAAGGTTTCACTGTGGCTTACTGGTGAGGCCAGGATCAGAACCCAGGTCTTGTGACTTGCTGCCCTGTGCTGGGTTACTAGACACAAACTTCTACAGAGCTGACTCTCCAATTATTAAGAGGACAGTTCACAGGAGAAATTCATTAGGAAAGCAAATTCCCTAGGGACTCCAACAGTCTCTCGAGCAAGCCAGTGCACTGCACCTGTAAGAAAATATCTACGACATTTCCCCATACCAACACTAGAACGGCTGGATGTAATCGTTCACAGTCGTGCTCCACTAACATAATTGGGAGCTCCCCGTTTTGTTGTACCCCTTTTGAAGGGAGCTCCATCTGCCTTCAGTCTGGTTTTTGTGTCTGCGTGGGGCTCAGGTGCTGATTGCAGGTGTGGCATCCAGCAGGTGCATGGACAGAAGCCAGCATTTCATATCTTCATACCAAAGGGCCTGAGTCACTCCCCAAAGGCAGCTGCCCCTCCTCCCTCTGACTTGCAAGCCCCAGGAGCCTGTCTTGACTGAGTTGCCACTGCAAAACTAAATCTAGACCCTGACTTCTCAGGAAGGGGTAGGGTGAAATCAGTTAAACTACAAATTAGGTAACTCAGCCAACCCCCCCACTTACTCTCCAGACCTAGTGCAGACATATGCCGCAGGCATAACATCAGGGAATATATGTACAGAATGACTGTCCCTTACTAGTTATGGGAGAAAGGAAGACTACAGCAGACCCATATTACATATTTAGCTACAGAGCACTTATTCTATTGCAAATGGCCTTGAACCCTCAGAAGCAAGTATTCATTTCCCTAAATAAGATGGAGTACAGTAGAAAAAACATGCTAGAAATCCTGCACTCCAGTTCCCATCATAACCACTCTCCTTCAGGCTGCCAAGGGAGAACTACTCAGTGTAGTCACAAAAAGTACCAGGACAGAAAAGTCATCACATTGTCCTAATGGAAGCCTAACTGAGAGCCCGAGGCAGACAGAATGTTCTAGGGGGTAAACGGGGGGGGGTGGTCATCAAATTTTTCTTAGCTCCAAAAATTTTTGTTTTAAAAAGAAAGCAGGGGCTTCCCTGGTGGCTCAGTGGTTAAGAATCCCCCTGCCCATGCAGGGGACAAGGGTTCGATCCCTGGTCCCGGAAGATCCCACATGCCACGGAGCAACCAAGCCCGTGAGCCACAACTACTGAAGCCTGCACACCTAGAGCCCATGCTCTGCAGCGAGAAGCCACCACAATGAGAAGCCTGTGCACCACAACGAAGAGTAGCCCCCACTCGCTGCAACTAGAGGAAGCCCACGAGCAGCAACAAAGACCCAACGTAGCCAAAATTAATTAATTAATTAATTAATAATAAATAAATTTATTTTTTAAAAAAGCAGTTTGCCTCCACCAAACACACACACACACACACACACACACACACACACACACACCCCGAAGAGAAACTAATTGTAGGAGGAAAAAAACCTCAAATGTTATTTTAATAGAATGGTTTATTGTCATTTGTCATATTTCTTCAATTCATATGGGAAACTCAAATTAACAAGCTTTGGTTTACAGCCCATGATCCAGAAAGTAAAACTAGCTACTAAACTAAAATGTGATCACTGTATATAAACAGAGTGAAAGAAAAATCTGAACTGAAAACCTAAATGTAATAAAGAGGAGATTAGATTTCTTCAAAATAGGCAATCTAAATAATTTTCCCCATCTGTGATTTTTATCTTAGTTTGCTATCACATGGAAAAGAATGTCATTAATTCAATGCAAATCCATGCCCCTTGAAAACAACCAAAATGAGTAAGTGATGTACTAATTAGCTTCCTAATGGGGAAGGTTTTAATTGAACCATTCTGTAACAACCTTCATCAAAATTTCCAGGGCAACTTCATAAAAGGATGTCAAACCTGGCCCATATTTTTATCCCCTTAAAAATAATTCTCAATGCACAGAAACACGGAAAGCTTATTTCTCTTCAATGCTGTTAACACTCAGGCCACTACATTTTCTGATGTCAGCAATCTCCTTCCCACAAATATTCCAAGTATGCACCACCGTCATTCTCCTTTCAATTATGTGGTTTCTCTGCTCCTTTACTGATTGAGTCCAGGCCTCTCGGATAATGAGAAGCATGTGCAGGGAAAATATGCTCTTAAAAAACACATACATCAGTTTCATCTGCATTATGAAAGGGGGGGGGGGATCATTTGTCCATATCAAAAGGATCAAAATGTGAAGTTTGCTATGGGATATATAAAGGAAAAAAAAAAGATCAGCATCAATGCCTAAAGTTGGGGGGCAGTTATTGTGATCTGAAGCAACACCAAAAAGAATAAAGAGGACTCCCCCAATCCACCCTTTCTAGCTTGGCCACATTTATACTTAATGTTATCTTAATGTTGCTTTGGGGGGTATTTAAGTTCTGACATACACATGGAAATGAGCCACGAATTGTACAGCAAGCATAAATATTCCATCATTAATAAAAACCAGCTGTGTATAAAACACTACAATGGCTGGGTTTCAGTTACTGGCTATCATCAGTATGTGTCACAAGCAAATGTTACTCAAAACTTTCCCCCTTAAAACGCACACACACACACACACACACACACACACACACACACACAGATACATGCAGAATTTTTTTTTTTTACTCTTTTTAATCTTTTGGAAGAGCTTTGAAGAACTCACTGATCTCTATGGCACATACCAACTAATGTCTCTTTTTGAAGCTATTTTTCATCACCCCAGCAGATGCTAGAGTCCTCTTATTAGAACTTCAACTTACCACACAGAATGACAATGCTTAATTTTTTATAAAAGCCAAGAGGGTCAATAATACAAATGTTGGGACAATCAATTATAGTCAGTAAGGGATTTGAGGCACCAAAGGGCACTGTATAAGAGAGCAAAGCTCATTAAAGTGAACACCTGCTCAGAACCCTATAATAAGCCTGCTCTGCCATCGTGCAGACACCTTTCATCCAATGACCTCAAAGCATGTGCCTAATATGAAGCATGCCTAAACACCTCTGTGAAATATTAATATCCTTGCTTCCCAGAAGGGTAACTGAAGCTCAGAGCATCTAATTCATTTACCCTTGGTCACGTGGCAAGTCAGAAAGGGTTGGGCAGAGAAACCCAGAGCCTGGCTTCAAGTCATGCAGTCTAATGATATTTCATGGAGTTGGGACAATAGTGAAAGTGACTTAACAAATGTCAAGGGCAGCCTATACAGTTAAAAAAAAGTAGATTTTCAAAAAACACCTTAGGAGATGTTAGCAAATATATCCATCTGCATTTTCCCCATGTACACATATCATAAAAAATGTTCCTGTGCTTAACTTGATACTTTCTAAGTACTAAAACCCATACTTTACTTTCCTATTCTGGCTAATGAAATTTAATCTAATTTATGAAGAGCCATTGGTTTCCAGGAGTGAGTCCATCCAAAATTGGAGATCATATGTATACTATACCTTCATTATCAAAGGAAAATTAAAGGACCGTGTAACTGAACTTTCATTATATGGTAAAGCCTCAAACGAAGAACCTCTTATGTGTGGGTCATCCTGCTACACCTACATGTCTTTTATTTAATTATCTAAAGCCCTTAGTTTCCTTACTATTATTTATTTTAATTTAAACATATTATTTTCAAAGCTATTAAAAATTTTTGTGCTTTCCCGCTTTTCCTTTCTCATTCGGGAGATTTCATAGTCTACCCAAATTTGTACTCTCTTGATGGGATATCATGATACAGTGATTTAAGAATCATTGCTAATGATTTAGACAAAGTAAACAGTGAATCCTAGTTCTCTTTCTGCTTAAAAAGAGTGGAGGAAGGGTAATGAGGTCAAGGGAGTAGCATTAAAAGCCTTGCTACATACATGAACACCCTAAATTACAGAAATGGTTTAGGGATTACTTACTAAATCTGTTAGTTTCTTCTGGCATTGGAGGAACAAGCGTGTGTGATTCCTCATATGTACTCAGTCAGGTTCTGACTTCATTCCTCTACATAGGTTTACAAAGCTAAGTCTTAGGTGAGCTCTTTTTAAAATTTAAAAGCAGCATTGTACATTTCTATGACCTTCACTCTGTAAAATTCATACAAGTACAGAAACAAGGACTTGAAAGGAACTAGATAAAATGAACACAGGTGATCTGTTAGGATGATGGGATTCTTGATGAAGTTTTGGGCAGGGTCTTAGCTTTTTAATTTGATATGTTGTTAAAATACAAAATACAATGCATTTATATTGATATATTGATTATTGATATCTCCTTAGAGTTTTTTTTGTTTTGTTTTCTGTGGGTTTTTTTTTACATCCAGGTGACTACATGATTGCACTTGTAACAACCGTTACACCTCATTCTAGTAGGAATCATTCACATTCACACCAGAAATGGAGGCCTAAGAAGAGAACCATAAGCTTTTGATAACTGGTTCTCAAAATCACCCTGTCCAACCTCCCACAATTTACAGAGGAGGAAACTTGCTAAGGGTGGTAAACTGATTTAGAGTTGGGCCCAGAGCCAAGCCCCTCTTACCAATAGGCTCACTAGGAAAGCTTATTGTGGATTCTTTGATTAAAAATGGCATCAGTTGCTATTACTTTCGACAGCCTTGCTAGATACATGAACAGAATACCAGAAAAAATTTTCTGGATCCTTGAGTTATTCAAATACAACAACTAGAATTTAAATCTTTTACCTATATGGGATAGAGTCCCATCCTTAGACGTACCAAAATCCATGAAGTCTGATATATTTCCAGAAAATCATACTAGCTCTCTTCTACAAGTAGATGTAGGCTGGGGCTAAACGTGGCCAGCATTATTACAAGCCAGAATGATTTAGACAATTAACTCCATGCCATGTAACTAAAAGATTTCAAAGGCCAAATAACGGCCTCACTTAATTCAAGAAATAATCATTACAACAAAATTCTAATGCCTTCCTTTATGCAATAAATATGTTTCTGAGCAGTCTCAGTTATAGTGAATTTTTATATATCAAGGCACTAGTTCAAAGGCACTAACTAGGAAAGCTATTTCTTTCAAAGAAAACTGTAGTGGATTCTTTTATAAAGCAAATGACCTCCTATTTTCCTGCTTTTTCCTTTTTTCTAGTTCAGATTTTGTGTGTTGTGTGTGGAAGGGGAGACATCCCTCCTTTCTCTGTTTTAAAAGGGGTCAGAAGCCCACCACGGAGGAGAGTAAAGCAGTATGGGCAGCTTGTTTAATGCCCCCTTAGTTCCTGAGACCAAATTCTAACCTTTGACTTGGGGGTGGGACCCTAGATTTTGGACCAAAGTCCACAAAAGGCAGCAAGAAACGAAGAAGTAAGCAAGACTAAAGACAACACATCATAGTAAACCACCAACGAAAATTCCTGGGGACAGGAAATCAATGGAGCACAATTCTAAACAAATTGGTTTAGTCCCAAGCTAATTAACTTGTCAAGCAGATCTCCAAACCCACTCAATCCATGGGGGAAAGAGGTGATGTAATAGGAGATTTGGGAACATTTACCCATTTACCATCCTAAAAGGCTCAGCCACGACCACACACACCTCTCTCCACTCCTTTCAGTGGGTTTAAGCTGGGCTTAATGGGTGCGAAGGACAATTTCTTCCAGACAGTCCCTAAGAATAGACTGTTCTCATGCATTCCAAATGCTCAGTCTCCATGGAGGAGGCTACCTGGTCACAAACATTTCTCAAGAAGGAATATATCCTCAACACTTCCTCATTGGTAACACCCCCTCACCCCAACAAAACAAAATTTCTAACCATCCTGAGAACTTCGGGGCGCTTTTGGGGGGAGAAAGGAAAAGAAACCTTAAGAGGAAAGTAGAAGAATGTGAGAAACTCCTCTTGTCTCCAAATGGAAAAAAGCCCTTAAAAAGTTGGATCAGAGGAAGACAGGGGGATGGGGGAGAAGGGCTGCTTAATTACAAAGACACCCTTTTAAAGAAGGCACAGGCCCTGGGAGAGGGCTCTTAGGAGAGGCACAGAAGCAGATGTACCCACTTAGAATTCTGGCACTCAGTGGGACCTCAAGGTCATAGCATCCATCCCTCTGCTTTTTGAATAAACTGTTCTTAAGGCATTCTAGAAAGAGACTGATTCGTTCTTTACAAAACTTCAGAAAAAGCAACTCCACAAAACGCCTTACTAATGCATTAGTCTAATAAATCCTACTTCATAAACCAGAAATGAGATTTCAATTTCCAAATCCAAAACAGTATTGAATGTGAATTTTTAAATTCCCTTCTAAAATCTTTTAAATAGGTAAACAGATCCACAACTTTCACGTAAAAGTTACTCTACATATAAGCATGGTCAGAGGTTTACTTCATATCTAGACTATGAAGTAAGAAAAAGCACTTTCAATTTTACGGAGCCATAGACTTTTCCAAAGAAAGAAGTATCTTAAAATGAAGTATGATGTAGTGCCAGAAAGTGTCTGTAAATGACACCGGATAAACCCATACAGAATAGCTGGAACCTGAGTTATCATCTGTAAATAGATGCAACTACTCTACAACCACCTGGCTATTAAAATGTCCCAGGCCAGTTATAAAATATAGTTTGGTCAGGCCAACTTTTCCTTTCCAGCTGATCTGAAATATGATAGCCTTTAAAATTGTCACCCTGTAGCGTTCCTTCTCTCCTTCCTGCTTTCTCTTCCCCCATTAAAACCAACTAATGAACTTAGATAAAAATATAAGTAAATAATTTGTTCCCAAATAAGCAATGTGTTGGGGACATCTTTGTAACTGGTTTTTGAACACCACCATTCTTATAAGTTTGCCACGTGTGCTCAATTGGAGGTAGGTGGGAGATGGGTGAAGAGTTATCCCACAGCCAAAATGGTATTTCAAACTGTTCTTAGCTAGTAAATGAGGGTGCTGAAAGGTCTAACTGGGAAAGCTTCACAAAGACAGTCCTAAGAAAGGACTTTTCACAAAGCCTAGTTCAAGGAGACTTACATACACTTAGCCCTCCATTATTGAAGATTATGGTGACTAATTATCTTCCTCTCTGAATGGGAGAAGAGGGTTACATTTTTAAAAGCTTTAATCTGCCTCCCGACTTCCACTCTTCATGGGGATGGGGGAGGACAGGGAGGATGAAGGAAAACTAAATTAGATACTTGATACACAAGGTGTCAGAAAATTCTAAAATACATGCTAGAGATTGGAAATGCCGTTTTTCACAAACTGCCCTTTCCTCTCTCATTTAATTGTATTTAGTCCCTTGCTGCAAATTACTATTGATATTATATTATTATTAGTGGCAATTTACCAGGGATTGCTCAGTCTACAAAGACTGTACTTTCCCTCTCACTTTTCCTTCTCTTCATTTGCATATACTGGTAAGTCCATCTTGCTGTTGAAGTACCTACGTACAGTGACCCAGGCTTGGGACCCTCAACACACCTGCATGATCAGGCAAAACTAGTTACTAACATCCATAAAGCAAATAAGGGGCAACCCTCTCCTCACGACCACACACACACATATACCTAAAAGAGTGTCGCACTGCAGATCACTCCAGGCTAAGGCTTCAAGAATTCACAGCCCCTGGCGGAGGGGAGTGTGAGCCCCCACCCCAACCCCAAGCATTAGGAGTAACGCATCTAACAATCTGAGATAAGCGCGTACATTCCAGATGAGCTAAACGTAGCTCAAGTTTCCTTTGGTCTTTAATTCCTTTTGTGCTTAATGACCTAGAGACCTACAAGGACCCCAGGAGGCAAGAAAGTAAAAGTACCATCTAGTAGTGGTACCCATTAGCATCTCTGTAGGACGCGGAAAGGTGCGCAGACTCTTTAACCTATTTAACTTGCTGCACATCCCGGAAAACTCTCGGCCAGCAAAGTAGAACACAGGCATCCCCACACGCATCTAGATTGACTCACTCACGCGGAGGTTACGATCAAGTTCATGCCACCATGGATTCCTGCCCCAGTTCCCCGCGAAAAGTAACCACGCGTCTCCTACCCCTGAAGGCAACGAAGACAAGGTGACGACTCTGCTCGCTCAAGTGGCTTCGGTCCCGGGCCAGAGGCCAAGGATAGGCAGGAGGGAAGCCCCAACTCCCGGCTGCTTCCCTCCTCGCTGCTCCGTCCGGGCTCTCCTTGGTGGCAGTGCACAGGCAGGATACCGGGCCGGAGGGTGGAGCAGCGGATGGTCCGAGGCGAGACAGACTGGAGGTGGGGGTGGAGGGGGCTGTGAGAACTAAGAGAAGATGAGGCGAAAGGGAGCGGAGATGGAGGAATAAATCAGGGGGTCTACCAGCTTAGGCAGCCAGAAAGCTCCTCGGAAGGAAGGGGCGTGACTGCGATGAAGGCAGCTCCTGGGCAAAGGATTGGAGGTAGGGGAAGGGGGACGAACGGGTGGCTTTTCTTCTTGCGGTGAGCGGCTAGGACCGCCCAGGAGCCGGGGGGCGGTGGATTAGGGAGTGGGGCGGAGTAGAGGGCGGGGAAAGAAGGGAGGGAGTCAGCCTGTACCCTCGGGGCGGGGTGGGGGGGGTGGGGGGCGGAAGAGAGGCGGGGCTAGGGGGCGGGGCAGTTCAAACAATTGATCGGCGGGATCCGGCCACTCCGGCGAAAGTTGGGGTGGGGGGCCCTCACTCTGGTCCTCCCACTAAAGTGGCATGACTCGGTTACAGTATCCCTGAGAGTCTAAGCAAGGACTGGCTGGGAGGAACGAAAGGGTTTTGCAAAGACTCCAATAATAGTGTACGGCAACAGCGGAGCGGAGTCGCGTGGGAGAGCTAGTGCAGCTCCCCGCCCCACAGCGGGAGGAAGAAAAACAAATAATAGAAATGCTGAAAAGCAGCTTCTTGCAAAGGTTGCTTAAAATAATTCAGGAAGGAGCAGCGATCCTTGGTTTTCCTTCCCCTCTTGCTTCCTATGACCAGCAGGCCCCCACCCAGGTCGCAACTCGGCGAGACACCCTCCTTTCTTCCTCCACTCCCTCTAGCCACCCCCTTCCTCCCCCGCGCCACCCTGCGTCCCGGCCCCCCTCCAGTTGGCAGGCCGCGCTGGCGGCAGGGGTGGCGTGGGCGGAGCTCTGCCAAGCCTCCGCCTCTGGGGCGGACTGAGGGCCGGCCTGGGCGGAGCCGGCCCAAGGAGTAAATCCCGCCCACCATTCTTTGGCAGCTATCGGTTGGCGAATCCTGGCCTAGGGTTCCTGTGCGATTGGTTACTTGCGTCGTCGATCCGATTCTTTTGTTCCACCCGCCCTCAAAATTAATAAAACTAAACAAGAGGCCATTGTCTAGCTCTCGCTTCTCCCCCAGCTACTGCTGAGAAAAGAAAGATGAGACGCTTGGTTTCTCAGTCTCCTAAGAGAATGGGGCAGTGTGTCGGCCGGCTCTAGTACACCTTTATGGCACTGCCCGGCCCTCTGGGAACAGGTAACTTTTCTCCCCCCTTAATTCATTAGGCCAAGAGGGGGGGAAAGTATGAGAAGTGTCAATGTGGTGTTCACATTTCCCGGCTGCGAAAAAATTGATATTGCTTGAAGAACACAGAGGGTTGAGAACAGCCTCCTGGGACACTGAAAATCAACCATTTTACAACCGGGAAACGAAAGCACAAAGAAATAGCAGGATAAGATGGAATTTGGAACTAAAGGAAGAACTCGTTTCAGACTCAAGCACTTACCAGCTAGTTGTGCGATTTTCGTTAAGTCCCTTAACTTCTCTGAGGCTTCATTTTCCTATCTGTAAATAAAGGCTATAAAACATATCCTATTAACTTACTGGCACTGGTATATGAAAATAAACTGAATTGTGTGTGAAAACTCTGTAAACCACAAAGCACTCCACACGTGTATGTGTTCCTACTTGTGTCTGTCACATGGTGGAGATTCTCACATGTGTTTGGGAATCAAATACTCTGCTCATCTGTTTTAAGCATTCGTAGCCAAGGTGTGTAGGTTTTGTGGCTTTATTTTAAAAAGTCAACTCTTTTCCTACACTTTGTGGCTCCCTGAAGTTAGAATAATAAATTACTCCTTTTCTATCCAGGGTAGGTGAGATTTCTTCTTTAAACTGTTCTGCAGTGGTGCCACGACCTAAGTCTATTGTGGTGCTGGTACTGAAAGAGGAAATCATACTGTGTATCTCTGAAGAGAACTTAAGAAAACAAATATGAGGGAACATTTACCATGGAAACCACCATTCTCTACAGATCCGTATTTCCTAGAAAACACTACAAGGAGGAAGCGAGTCTGTATGTAAGGCCTTGACAATGCAGAACTATTATAAGGAGCTCATGCCAATGAGAAAATGACACCCAATTCAAGCCTGCCTACCGGGAGCTTCTGAGGGGCTGTGGACCAAAGCATGCAAGAGGAAATGTGCTCAGAGGAAATACCATCTCACTGTGAACAGGGTCCCAGAATATAACCAGGTACAGGAAAAGTAGTGGGGTAGCCTCAATGTGCAGAGGGCTCTGCTAGAGCTGCTGTAAGAATTCAGAAGCCAGAGCATGGGCAACAATGGATTCTTGATATGATTCAGTTTATGTGTGAGATGAAGTTATTTGGGTGATTTTTCCTGGAGAAAGTGAGATTTTGAGTGTTAAAGACATGGAGACACCTAGTTTGTGAAACAAAGGAAGATTATTCCAGCTTTGTTTGGAGGGATGGACAGCAGAGCTGGATAGGATGGGTATATGCTGCAGACGACTACTGATCAGAATGGCAATAGGATACTTGCTAAAATTAACACTGCTATTAAAGTGGGAAAAATAAAATATGTGGGCTTCCCTGGTGGTGCAGTGGATAAGAATCTGCCTGCCAATGCAGGGGATACAGGTTCAATCCCTGGTCCAGGAAGATCCCACATGCCGCAGAGCAACTAAGCCCGTGCGCCGTAACTACTGAGCCTGCACTCTAGAGCCCGTGAACCACAACTACTGAGCCCACGTGCCACAACTACTGAAGCCCGCGCACCTAGAGCCTGTGCTCTTCAACAAGAGAAGCCACGCAATGAGAAGCCCGCACACCACAATGAAGACTAGCCCCCGCTTGCCGCAACTAGAGAAAGTCCACGCACAGCAAAGACCCAACACAGCCAAAAATATATAAAGAAATAAATATTTAAAAACTAAAAATATGCACATGGTAAACTGAAAACAGTACTGAAAGTAGGACCATAAAGAGTTCCTCTCCACCACTCTGTTCTCATAGTCCCTTTCTCTCCATACATGTGTATAATCTTCAAAATGTATTATTTGCATACACGCACACACTTTGCATTCTTTACTCAGCAATGTCTAAGTATCCTTCCATCTCAGGATAACTTCCTTTGCCTCATTCTTTTTCATGATAGTTCTGTGTTCCAATGCATACATGTGCCAAAATTCTTTTACTCATTCCCCTATTGAGAGGTGATTCAGGCCATTACAGAAGATGCTGGGAAACAAACCCTGGTAGCAAAGGTCTGGTGGCTCTGTTTGCAGAATGCCTGTCCCCAGCCTTGAAGTTGCCCTCCCAAGACTTTTCCAAACCTGCCTTCCCCACAGCTAGTGGGGCCTTCATACAATGGAAACCCCTAAAACACTTAATTCTTTTAATACCCCCCTCCTCAAATCCTGCCTTGGGCATTATCGATCTCCTCCAATTTTGAATTTTGTTGGGTAGAGCAGAGCACAGCACTGAATTTCATGGTGGATCAGGCCCCGTGTGAGTCACTTTCTTAGCCTGTGGCTAATAACAGGTTTTTTAATACGTCGTCTTTGCCCAGGTCTTCTAAGCGTCTTAGGTGTTCCTTCTCCCCTGCCACGCAAGACTTCCTTCTGTTTTTACCCTGAAAACCCTTCAGTTTGTTTAAACTGAGTCTGAATGTAAAGCTATGCTTTGCCAGCTCTACTTAAAAGGAAGGGGGAGGGGGGCCAACATCAGCAAACATTGATGGAGCTGCTATTATGGACAAGACTGAAAAAACAAAGAGGGATGAGACTTGGCTCCTGCCTTCAAGGGTATATACAGAAAAAGACAACTAACAAGCATATGCTAAGTGCTAAATGAATGGGATTGACAGTAAAAGCTGTGGAAGTTGAGAGCAGGGAGCGAAAACTAGTTCCAGAGAGTGAGTTTATACAGCGAAGTATGCCACACACATTTAACTAATCCCCAGAGCATCCCTGTGTCTTCATATCCTGACTGTAAAATATAGAGAAGCCTCTGGGGGATACCAGGAGAATTAACCACTAACTGTAAAACACCTGTGTAAAGATGCAGGGTTACCTAAGTACATTAAGAACCTCCACATATCGATAATGGATGTAATGATCATTTAAAGAAGTCAAGAATCTTCATCCCAAACTATCTGTCCTATTTGACTTTTTTCTTTTTTCAGTGAAATGCAACTCCTCCTTGAAAATGCAATAAAAAGCAGGAGTGGTTAGGACTCGGTGCTTTCACTGCCATGGCCTGGGTTCAATCCCTGGTTGGGGAAGTAAGATCCCTCAAGCCGAGGGGTGTGGCCAAAAAATGCAATAAAATTCAACGTCTATGCGCTAAGAAAAGGCAATTAAAAATCAAGATCTTCCTTAAAAATATTATGCTAAGTGAAAGAAGCCAGACACAAAAGAACAAATATTGTGTGATTCCACTTATCTGAGTTACTTAGAATGGGCACGTTCACAGACACAGAAAGTAGCACAGTGGTTATCAGGGCCTGAGGGGAGGGACGAATGGGGAGTTATTGTTTAATGAGCACAGTTTCTGTTTGTGATGATGAAAAAATTCTGGAACAAGATAGTGATGACGGTTGTACAACATTTTGAATGTATTTAATGCCACTGAATTGTATACTTACAAATGGTTAACATGGTAAATTTTCTGTTATGTATATTTTACCAAAATAAAAAAAAGTTTAAGATACCAACCCTCAGGCTCAGTGTCAAGAGACAAGGCCAATAATGGAGGCTGCTAAGAAGGCAGGACCCCTCTAAAGGGGGCAGCTTGGTCAACACCACAGGAAATGCAGGCCCAATGTAGCCAGGACTTCTGATTTTTCGAGAGAAACCAGAAGTCAAATGTTTTAGTGTAAAACCTCCTGGTTTTTTATTTCGGCAACTAATAAATATTTTAATTAAAAAATCTGCCCTTTGCATGCAATATTTTCCCCAATGTACAGGAAAAGTACAAAGGAGAACATGGTTTATAGTTGATTCCTTGATCCTTGGCTAGATTTTTCTAGAAGGAAAGACCACAAAACCATAGTGCTTTGTATTGAATGACATTCTTCCCCACCCACCAAGTCAACTGGGAGTGTGAAATGAGCACATCTTCCTCTAATTGCCTGGTGAACAACTCAATCATTTAAATGTATTTAGAAACAAAAGCAGAGGCAAGCACATACACCAGGGAAAATAAATCCTAAGGATTTATGGGTCCACATAACTCTCCCTCTTCCCCCCAACTCCAGAGAAAAAAATACCCTTCAAATATATTCGACAAACACTGAAAAGCAGCCTTCTCCGGGACACCTCTTAAAGTCAGTCTCTTATTTATTCACAAGGATACTAGCCGTTGCACATACAGAAGCCAGCTGATTAGAAAATAGCAGCTTTATCTGAACAGGAAAGGATCAAAGGGATACATATGCAATACAAGCATTGAGTTAAATTCTCTTCCTTTTGGGTTCCCCTCCTCCCCCCTTCCACCCTTCCCAAGCATATAAACACACACACAAACGTGCGCACACACACAGTCCAGACACAGGAAGTTTGAAGCCTGATCCATGCGTGGAAAACAGCAATGTGGGAATTCAGGAAACAACACCAGAACTGTGCTCCAAGGCCAAGACCTGCTCCAGCATTTGGGAGCCAAGTTACTCCTGGGGTACTTGTGGGCCCCAGCATTTTGGAAGTAAATCGGCTGTAGAAAAATAAAGCTGCCTGCAAGTCTATTCCCCAAGCACCTCCTAGGGTCCTGTTTGAGTAACCTGGGTTCGCCTCTTTATGATTTATGCAGGGCTTCACTTCAGCTTAACTAAATATCATATCTCCTTCAGCAGCTTGAGTTTCTGGAAAGGCCCAGACTGTCCATACTTCTCAGTAGGGTTTGTTTGCAAAGTCCTAGGTTAGCTGGTGCAAGAGGGAGGTAGGGAGACCGAGGAACACACATCAAAGTCTGCGCTCTAAAAGGTGGTGGGATGAGAGGAAGAAGACGATTTAGTCAATGATAAAGAATAAATCACTGAAAGCAAGTCAGAGGCAAATCACATTCCTGAGCCAGTAAGCTGTTTAACTGTACAAAGTTAGCAGGATTTAAAGGAAGTTCATCCTCTGACATTACACTTTGCAAATAAACTCTTGATTGATTCGGCGCTTTCTCTGTTCCTGTAGTTGCCAGAGTGTCTGAGAGTTGTTATCCCAGTTGGAGAAGAAGGCTGTGACTGGAGTAGAGATTTATCTTCTCTGGCATGCTGCCCCACTTCAGTAACTACGCGGAGAGGGTAGGTCAATGCCATTCCGGTGTGATTTAAGGCAGGCTCACCTTGCAGCCCCCAATTAGCCTTCTATTCACGTTCGCCACGGTCCCGTGAGATTCGCACAGGAAAGACCCCTGTTAAAGTGCAAATATGTAACCTGGGAAGGGTTAAATATTAAGCCATCTTTGGTGTGCTCTGATGGAAAAGGTGTAGGCTTTTGGAGTCACTCAAGCCTGGATTTCGGTCACAGCTCAAATACTCACCAATGAGGTAAATTACTTAACCATGCTGGGCCGCGGCTCCCTCATCTGTAAAGTAGGGATAATAATTTCTCCACCGTGATGGGGTTGCTGTAAGGATTAAATGAAATAACATATTTAGGGGCCTTACCATGATTCCTGGCTTTCAGTAGTCACTTAACACCGTTTCTTTATGCCCCTCTGTTCAATCTTCTTAGGGAATTCCAGGAGTTAGGACAATGGGTTCGCTTAGTGGCCTACAGGGATTAAGGCTCTGGTAATCACTCTTCCCTACTAACCCTGCTCAGTGGGGCAGTGTCGTACTAAGCATATGGGTTTTAGCACCAAATGGACCTAGTGTCACAGTCTTTGTTCTGTCACTCACTAGCTATGTGACTTTGGGCCCATTTGGAGCCTGTTTCCTCATTTGTAAAAGAGTAATAACAGCACCTATTTCACTGGGGGAGTGATGAGGATAAAATGACAGCCATATGCAAATATTAGCTAATATTTTGTGCAATGGCTGACTAGAGTTTACTTTTATACCAAGCAGTTACTAGTGAATGGTTTTAGCAAGAGTGTTGAAAATCCTTAAGCATTAACAGCGATGTGTTCCTGGTTTCCTGGTTTTGGCTAAGGAATTTGGGGTGCTGCTGGAGCAGCTACAGACATCTCAGTTCCAGGCAATTGGAACTTCTCCCCTCTCCCAAGATTTTCACAGTGTTTTGGAAGAATATGAACGAAACAGGGATTCCTAGGAGGTGTTGCAGGAGATTCTGGGATAATAGAGTATTCTTGTTGTGGAGTGCGGGCCTGAAACACTCAGGCCTCCAGCTCTTTGAATCTCACACTTTTCCCTGCCTTAGAACACTTGCCCATACTATTCTTTCTGACAAGGACCCTACACGTACCTCTCTCCACTCCATTCTTCACCTCGCTGACTCAATCTTATTTCTCAGGCCTCAACTTAAATGTCACTTCTTCAGGGAAATATTCCCTAAGCAGTAACCTCTACCCTAGTCTCCTGTTTAAACATTCATGTGAATTGCATATTCTATGTGATAAACTATATCAGAAGTGGTTTTAGTATACAAATAATACTTAAATTATTCAATAGGTAAATTATATAATTTTGTCTTCCAGTCTGGAAAATCATTGGTCCAGGAAGAAGCTTCAGGCATATCCTATAGCTTTGTTTATGGCCTGGCACCCTCTTGCTTACTTCCTTAGGGATACACATGGGCTGGCCTGGGTTGGTCATTTGTTAGAGTTCTTCCTGTACTAGGTGGGCACATTGAACTAGATGATCTTTAGGGTTCCTTGCAACTCTTGACTGCTGACAGTTGTCAGATGCTGACAAGTTTGCTGAATGCTGGAGTGGGAAGCTATGTCAGAAGTGTCATCCGTATCCTCCTGCCTCCCAGTTCCTTGATCTTGGTGTATAACGGGGAGTTTTGAAGTATGGCAAGGAAATGTGGGTGTGAACTGTTTAAGCACAAGGTGGTATATTTATTTGGTGGCTAGCAAATGAGTGCTGTGAGATCAGAGGGAAGACAGTGTAAGTATGAGCGCTAGGGAGTAGATTCATTTGAGTGTGACTGGCTGGCTGAAGGCCTTTGATGGCAAGAAGATTGTTCCAGATGACTTTATGGATGGTGTCGCTTCCTGTATTCCCATCAGAACCGTAAACCAGGAATAGTTTTACCAAAAGGCAGCCTAGTATAGTGGGAGAAACAAAGCAGTTTTTCATTCAGGCCAAACTGGGTTAAGATCCCCACATTCAAGTGGCTATATGACCTTGGATAAATCACTTAACCTCTCAAGTCTGAATTATAATTTGTTGGTTGAACAAATATGTATTGAGTATCCACTATGTGCTCAACACTGTTCTAACCACTTGGAATGCATTGGCGAACAAAACAGGCAAAATCCCTGCCCTTAAAGAGCTTACATTTTGGAGGGATGTGGGAATGGTGAGTAGATATTTAAAGATCTGTGAAGATTCAGAGTGTTGTCCACACAGTCCCGGAACATGGTAGGTACTCAATAAATAATAATAGTTGTAATAGTAGTTATTATTATTATATTTTTAGTAAAGCAATCAACATCTGTGAAGCCAGGTAATTTCTATACAAACTCAAATGTCTATACAAAGGGTTGTTAAAAAGAAACAAGGAAATAAACTCAGGTGAATCCAGGTAATTTCTACGTAAGAGATAATAGATGGCTTGAACAAAGTACTTGAGATTCATGTAATTAGTAATAACAGGTGGCTTGTATGAGTTTTTCCATCCTAAGTGGCAATATTTTTTCCTACTATTTAGTAGCAGTTCCCTCTGTGGCAAAATTTAACCCAGGGTGACCCTAAGCCATAGGTTTAACCTCCATTTGGATAAACTTTCCTCTTCGTTATCTCCAGATCAAAGAGCATAAATCTGGGATCATGATATTCCCCCTCCACCCACTCCTGGCATGCGCCTCCCCAGGTGACATTAACCAACCAAACATTTTACAAAAGTTTGATGTCCCATGCCTCTACTCCCATAGCCCCCTTTCTAGAAGCATAGTGTCAGAGGGGTGGGAAAGAAGGGAAGGCTGCTCATACTTTTTCATGGTTCATGGTTTCTAGTTGGATAAAAAAAAAATTTTCAATTTTTACCTCATTGCAGAACAATAGAACCACAACTTTTGTTTCACAGTTTATGTAGTTCATTTCACAAGGTGTCATGTTTCATGTACTATAGGGTTTCCAACGTTTCAATTACCACTCCCCTCCCTGGGGAGTGGGACAGGCATTGAGTCAGGGTGTGCTGTGGGCTAACGGCACCTCGTCCCTAGCTCCCTCCCTCGTTCGGTAGGCTCCAGTTCTCTTCCTAGTTCCTCTCTCTATCAGATTACTTTTCATACTGTCTTGTAGCTATTTATTCTCTTGATTCCCAACTAGACTTTAGGTTCTCCCAAGGTCATGGACAGTGTCTTAATCACTGCTATATCCACAACACCTAGCACACGCTGTATCTGGCCCATAGTGTGTACCTAGGAAATATTTGTCGGGTCAAGGAAACATATTTCATGACACAGGTTTTTTGTGTAAATGAGTCATTTATAATCCTTTCCAATTCCCCATCTCACTTTGTGTTTAAAACCAAAATCAAAGCTATTTTTCTCAGCATCTGTGATGAACCGAGCAGGCAAAGTCATTGCTCCGGTGTACCCCTCTGCCCCAGGTAAAAAAACCCTGAAGCCATTCCAACCCTATCTTGGTGGCTTTCCCGGGATACCCTCAATATTTTAAAAACTCATCTCCCTGTTTCCTTGGAATGCAGAATCTGGATTCAGAACTATTTCAAAGTAAAAACTTTTTCAATTCCCAGCCTTCTGAAAGCCTAAAGTTTTTTCACAGCTCTACCATCCTGACCTTTTTTTTAATATATATAAATTATTTACTTTTGGCTGCGTTAGGTCTTCGTTGCTGCACGTGGGCTTTCTCTAGTTGTGGCGAGTGGGGACTACTCTTCGTTGCGCTGTGCGGGCTTCTTACTGCGGTGGCTTCTCTTGTTGCGGAGCACAGGTTCTAGGCACGTGGGCTTCAGTAGTTGTGGCATGCGGGCTCAGTAGTCGTGGCACCTGGGCTTAGTTGCTCCGCGGCATGTGGGATCTTCCTAGACCAGGGCTCGAACCGTGCATTGGTAGGCGGATTCTTAGCCACTGCACCACCAGGGAAATCCCTACCATCCTGACCTTCTAACTTCATTTCTGTCCCCAGCCTCTCCAGCTCCCAAGTGGGTCACCTCTCCCCGTGGATGTACTTCTTTGCCGGCCATTTCCCACCTCGGTGTTTTGTCACTAAGAACCCTGGCAGTAGTGTAAGTAGCACTGGATATGAACTCTTGAGAGATTTGAGTGTGGCACTGCTGTTTCCAAGCTGTGAGAACTTGGGCCAGTAGCTCAACCCTTTTGAGCCTCAATGTCCTCATCTGTAAAACTTGGGAGAATAATCTCTGTCATGTTTTAGGACCACACTGGCTCCTTGTGAACTTCAGATCAAACAGTGGTGGGGGAAACACCTTGGAAACTGAAATATATGGTTATTTTCAGGACACCTGTGGTTACTGTGGTTACCACCCACACTAACCCTTCCTCCTGGCAATTAGGCACCAGAACATTTATTTAGTCTTAAATGCTCTAGCCCCAGGCTATAGCTGGGTGGGGGAAGCATTGTTCTTCCTATCTTCTTGACAAGTTGATCTCAGCTTAAGACTTGTTGCCCTCAGGTCTTTTCAGTCAGCATCTGGGGGGAGCCCCTCCCTTGGTTTCTCAGAAGCATATTTGTCAGGTGTTCTTTAGATTCTCTGTACTTTCTACCTTCAGGCCTGCTTTGTCCTCCCTAGTGAAAAGTGGTTCCTGCGAGGGAATGGGAAGGGAACATTTCTAACCTCTTCCTCTCCTGCACCAGAACTCCCAGGGTCCCCAGACTCCAATTTTTCAGGCATAATTTCTTTATATCCATCAGAGTCTACCCCATAAGGTATTTTAGACTGATCCCAGGCAGGTGAGTTACATTTTGCAGAGATTTTACTTATTCCCAAAGTGCAGTCTCAGCTGCTTGGTAATTACAAAGCCCAGGACTTCCCCTGCTTTGTGGTCAAAAAACACCCTGAGCGTTTGCCTCTCCTTGACCCCAGCTTCCAGACTACGTTTGGGCCTGCTCTGAAAGCTCCTGGGGGAGTTCCCCAGCTTTCATTTGGCCAGATGCTCAGTGTCCTGCTCAAATCACACTCACCAATTTTTTTTCTACTTTGAACAGCTTTTGCACAGACCGTTAGATTCACTCAAATCTGGCTCCCTCCTCCAGCTAGTTCTTCGTGCTGGGAGTGTTGCCCTATTTAGGGTCTGAGGATCACTGGGTAGTTAGCTTTGAGTTTAGTCTTTCCCTCATTCAGAATCCTCTTCACCATAAGCATTCTTCAAGCTAAAATGGAATTGAAATTTACACACACACCACCTTCTAGAGCAAGGGTGGACAAACTGCTGCTAAGAATTCTTTTAAAAGCATTTTTAAAGAGTTGTTAAAAGAAACAAAGGAGAATGCACTGCAACCAAGACTATAGGTCTATAGCTTGCAAAGCCTAAAATATTTACTAGCTGGCCCTTTACAAAAAAGTTTGCTGACTCTTAGACTTTTCCTCAATATCCAAAAACAGAGTTTGAAGCAGTTTTGACCCTATCACCTTCTCTT
Source organism: Leucopleurus acutus (assembly GCF_964270905.1). Lineage (NCBI taxonomy): Eukaryota > Metazoa > Chordata > Mammalia > Artiodactyla > Delphinidae > Leucopleurus > Leucopleurus acutus. The sequence continues at coordinate 98,009,646 of NC_139148.1, forward strand.
CCAAGGCTACAGGAAATTTCTGACTTATTTATTGCCACATTTAACCATCTCATCTCTCTCTTCCATTCAATTTCTAGCCTGGCCATGAAGAGTTGAAAAGGTTTCTCTTCTACCTCCTGAACTCACATTTCATTTCTTTCCCAGGGAATAAATGAACTTCCTTTGGTGAGGCCAGCTCCCTGCTCCCTCCCCTTCTGCCTCTAATTAATATTCCTTTGACTTTGGTGGACATTTTGGAAAGTGAGAGCTCTTTGCTCATTTGCACAGAATCTTAGAAAAATGCCCAAGGTAATTTGAAGATGGAGCAGATGTTAATATGGGGAGATTTCTGTGGAGGACTAAACCATGGAGACACTTAAAATCCCCCTGCTATGGAGACTAACTCTGTTTCACCCACAAGGTGATTTATTTCCATTGCTCTTTGGAAGAAGACAGGATCAGTTTACTAAGGCTCAGCTTACTCAGCAGAAGGGCTAATCTCCTCTGTTAAAATGTATTTTTCTGCCGAATTTAATCTTCCTTTCATTGGTTTTCCTTGTGCACTACCTTCCTAGTTATTGAGGGTGGGCCACACCTAAAGAATGTTGCCAGACTCAAACAAAGAACATCAGTACTTAGTCCAAACACAAATACTTACCGAACAATGAACAACTATTAGATACCTAGCATGTGATTGGTGCCATGTGGCGTACAAAGAAGTCTAAACTTGGACTCAGCCTCCAGAAACTCCAGTGTAGGTAGAAAGATAAAATGCTAACATAAATATGTAAAGCGTTCTCTGATATAATTCAGATGAATGAATATCCTCAATTTTAGATAATCTCTCCTGATTGTCTCATAATACAAATTTGTCAAACTGTCATTTTATCTTGAATATGTGGTTGCTGTCACCATGCTTGCTATATAATATAGCAAGGAAGAGAAGGGAGACAGCTGTATGAACTTTGAATGGCAAAGAAGGTATATTGTATGTGTTCAATGAAGATTCCTTGAATGACTGTAGCTACGTAGAGAAGTTAGTAGAGGGCATTTCAAGCTCATGGAATAACTATTTAACTCTTGCATTAGAAGAGTTTACAGTTTGAAAAACTCTGGTTTGTTTTCAGTACAAGTGAGTTGTCAGTTTGTGTAGAGGCTAGGAATACTTCAGTTCAGATGTGTAAGGTTGGACCAGATTTTTCAGGAACTTGAATGACAACTAGAACAATTGGAACTTGTTCTTTTGGAGGTTTGGGAGACTAATGAAAATGGTATTTTATGAAGAGTAACCTGGTTATGGTACAGAATGGTTTAGAAGGTCTGTAAACTGGGGTCAGGAAGACTTTACAGAGCATTAAGAACAATAAAGGCCAAAAGCAGGAGTATACAACCTCTTATTCATTCTGTCAAGTTCTCCTTGATGCATAAATGCTATTTAGTGAGGGACCAAGACTGACAGGTACCAAGTTTGATTTTCTTGGATCATTTACCACCCTTTGAAGAATAGATTAATTACTGCGTACATGACATTTCACAACCAAAGTCCACACACCTATCCACCTATCCTGGGACAAGAGCAGATTCAGTTGGGCCGGCGGCGGGACAGGGTGCACAAGGCCAACTGGTGGCCAAGATCATAAAAGTATTTCAAAGATACCTGCAAGTTTTTCCCCCCTTAACAATGTCTCTTCCACCTGCTACTGAGCCTTCAGAAGTCAGACTTTTTATGATCTCACAGAACAACAAGGGGACATGTTGACTGATTCCAAAATCAATACCGTCTGTCATATCTCTTATAAGACCCAGGTATCAAACTGCATGCTGAAATCCCCTGAATGTCTCATAGGCATCTCAAAATTAACATGTGTAAATCCAAACATATCATCTGCCTCCATCCCTACACGTAATTCTCATTTGCTTCTTCCTATATTACCCATCTCCTTGAATGACACCACCATCTACCTTATTGCCTAATTACCCAAGACAGAATCACAGGAGACCTACAAAAATCTCTCTCTCTCTCTCTCTCTCTCTCTCTCTCTCTCTCTCTCTTTCGTTCTCTCTCTCTCCAGAAATTATTGCCTCCCTGCGAAACGCTCCCTCAATTCTCCTAGTGTGTGTTAGATGTTCCTCTGTGGCCTCTGCAGTATTCTGGTTATAGTTTGAATATAAAATAATGACATTCAACTCTATTGTAATGGTCTGTTTGTCTTTCCCTCTAGAAAATGAGTTTCTTGAAGGAAAATGTCCATGAATTTTTTCTATCAATGATGTCTTCACATAGTACATCCTTCAAAGTATTTATTATTGGAATGGATGAATAAATGAATTTGACCATATTCACAGTGATATGTAATGGTTCAATACCTGATCCCTCTGGAGAGCAGTTTTGATAGGTAGAGCAGGGAAATTATGATGGTGACAGAGGATTGAAAATATGGGGGGAATGTTGGTATGTGGAGTATTAGGGGATGCTATGAGCAGAGAAAAAAATCATACTGAATGGTCCATAGAAACTGCCCATCATTGGGCAAGCCTTGGCAATCTAGGAATTTCTGTTACAACAGAGAAAGAGTTCAGCCTCGTTAGGAGAGCCAGCTGACTTCCTGGGAGATTTAGCAGGAGGCTATAGAAGGAAGAAGACTTTCAGATTCTGGTCACAAGAAAGCATCTGAATGAATGCATCATCAATGACCTCCTCCTTCTCCCCCACCCCTGAGTGATTCTCTAGAATGAGAGTTCCTTAGACCTGTGTAAGACAATCCATGAGATATTCAAGGGATGCCAGGACTGGCCTTGAGGCACTGACTACATGATATGATTTGAAGGGCATAGACATGCTCTACTCGTTTCTGCCTCATCCCATAAGGCTCGAGGCAGAGTCTTGAACATAAGGAGGTATTCTTTCAATTTATAACATGTTTAATGAGGCAGTGGGGTATAGAAGAAAGAGTATTGGACTGGGAGTCAGAGAGACATTGGGAACTAGTTCTAACTTTTATACATTCCTGCTGTCTGACCATGAGAAGTCACTTCAATCCTCTGTCCTGCAGTTTCCTCTTCCTTAAAATTAAGATGTCAGTATCTACTTCACAAGGTTGTTGTGAAGAATACAGTGAGCTGAGTGAGTGAAAGAAAATACCTGGTCCGATCAGGCAAAGAACACATGCTCAATACATGTCAGTTGGAACTGAATACATGAATATGAGAGGTTACAGAACCCCTGCCCCAAAGGATTCATCCACCGCATGTCAATGCATCATTAGAGCTATATTCCTTTTGGTTTTGAGTGCGTTTTGATCTCTAAGATAGCCCTGTTTAAAAATAAAATACTTCTCTGAGGGGGTCATAACTCAACCTGACACTTGTTATCAGTTAGTACCTTAGTGGGCAAAATTACCAAAGCCAGGCAAAGCAAGAACATGACAGGGACACAAGTAAGGGCACCTTCCTGGGGGTAGGCAGAGGGGAGAAGGTGGAGCATGATAAAAAAATGGGGGTCCCTAACTATGTATATGGGAGTGAAATAAAGACAAATACTGCCTATTTCATCAGTTTGTCAAAGGCTTGCCATGGAGGCAGCAAGGTCTGGCTTGGGCTCTATTACTGAGGGTGACATTTAATTGGCCTTAGATTTGCACCATAAACCCTGAGGTGAAGGCCTCATAGTGTGCACTAAATGAACTGTGTATTTTATTAAATTTTGGGAATGAAACAGTGCCACAGTGTGGTCCCTGCATAGTGTTTCATAAAATGTGTGAGAAGTTCCTCATTTTAGAGCAGGAGATAGATCATTGGGAATATGGATTCATTGGGAAAGATATGGGCAGAAAACCAAATGTAAAGCTATCCTAGAACCTTCCCCCTTTCCACTTCCCTACTTTCCTCCCATGGCCACTTCAGAGGGACAGAGAGCTATGTGAATGTGTCATTGGATAAATGGAATCGTCAGAAATGCCAGGAGAAATGTAGTCTTTAGAGCAACTATATACCCTCTATATATGAGCAAATAAGACAAAAAAATACGTGTTTGCCAGGTCACAGGGTAGGGAAAAGCACCTGTGGGGCCCTGGAAATGTCCTAATCCATCACAGAAGACAAGTCTGCTTTAAAGCAAGAATAGAACCTGTTTTATCTTTGTCTTTCCCCGGTTCCTAGCATAGTGCCTGGCACAGAGTAAATTCAGTAAATGTCTCATGGATACCCAAATAAGGGTGTGCTTTAGTTTCCTAAGACTACTGCAGCGAAGTGCCACAAATTAAATGGCTTAAAAGAACAGAAATTTATTTTCTCACAGTTCTGGAGACCAGAAGTCCAAAATCAAGGTGTTGACAGGGCCATACTCCCTCTGAAGCTTCTAGGGGAGGATCTTTTCTTGCCTCTTCTAGCTTCTGGCATTCTTTCACGTCTGGCAGCACAACTCCAATCTCTGCCTTTGTGTTCACATGGCCATCTTCCTTCTGTGTGTCACTGTGTCTCTACACAGTATTTTCCTCTCTGTCTCTTCTCCTCTCCTTATAAAAATACCAGTCATGTTGGATTAGGACCCACCCTAATGACCTCATCTTAACTTGATTATATCTGCAAAGACCCTATTTCTAAGGTCATATTCACAAGTACTTGGGGTCAGGATTTCAACATATCTTTTTGGGAACATAATTCATGTCACAACAGGGCCCAAATGAACCCAGGTCCCTGATTGCATTTCCTGGTTATTAAGTTTGGAGAGCACAATCTTTCTCTGAATCTAGCTTCAGGCTTGATCTCTACTACAGTGAAGCTCTCACTTCCTCTCCCAAAGATTTTTTTAAGGGGAAAAATATAGGTACAATCTTTTTTGAATGGCCACATTTTTAATATCTTAATTCACTTGGACAAATGGTGCGTCCATCCCCATTGTGTTAGGTTTGCTTACTTTATTTTTTAAGTGCTCTTTGTTCAAATTCTTTCAGTGTGACAATGTGTTTATTTTCTCTGGTTTGCAAATATTGGGGTGGGGAAAGGAGGGCTCTTGAGGAAGCAGGAAGTATCGAGATGCTGATGAAATACACAGAAAAAGTTCCTGTCCTACCCTTTGATTTGCCAGGCCTGGTTAGCATGGCTGTCCCATATATTCTTCCATATCCTATCTCATATCAGGGCCTTCGGGTTGCTGTAATCAGCCCTCCCTCCTCCTAGTTGAATACCTAGCTTGGGGCTTACCCGAGTCCCTGGTTCCCGATCAGTAAATGAGAAAGGAGGATAAGAGCAGGGTTTCTCAATCGGGGGTTCACGGACTAACTAAAATCTACAAGACTGTGAGTGAATATGTGCGTTCCTACTAGTCTCCTGTGGCTGATGTAACAAATTACCACAAACTTGGTGACTTAAAATAGCAGAAGTTTATTCTCTCACAGTTCTGGAGGCCAGAAATCCAAAATCAAGGTGTCAACAGGGCCGTGCTCCCTCCAAAGGCTCTAGGGGAGATTCTGTTCCTTGCCGCTTCCATTCTGGCCACATCTCTGCCTCCATCATCACACTGCTTCCTCCTCTTCTGTCTCCTCTGTGCATTTCTTATAAGGATACTTGTCAATGGATTTAGGGCCCACGTGTATAATCCAGGATAAATTCCTCATCTCAAAATCCTTAATTTAATTGTATCTACAAAGACTCTTTTGCAAAATCAGGTCACATTCACAGGTTCTGGAGATTAGGACATGAATAGATCTTTTAGGGAGCCACCATTCAACCCACTACAGCATTGTTGTTGTTGTTTGGGGGGGGCAGTTCCACAAAATTTACCAGATTCTCAAGTGTCTGTGATACAGAGAAACCTTAAGAACCAGTGATCTTTGGGCTTCCCTGGTGGCGCAGTGGTTAAGAACCTGCCTGCCAATGCAGGGGACATGTGTTCGAGCCCTGGTCTGGGAAGATCCCACATGCTGCAGAGCAACTAAGTCCGTGCGCCACAACTACTGAGCCCGCACTCTAGAGCCCGTGAGCCACAACTACTGAGCCCATGTGCCATAACTACTGAAGCCCAGGGGCCTAGAGCCCATGCTCTGCAACAAGAGAAACCATCGCAATGAGAAGCCCACGCACTGCAGCCAAGAGTACCTCCCGCTCGCCGCAACTAGAGAAAGCCCGCGCCCACACGCAGCGACAAAGACCCAAAAATAAGTAAATAAAATAAAGAAATTTATTTAAAACAAAAGAACCAATGCTCTTTAAAGCCTTTTGAAGCCCAACATTCTGCTGTTCTGTAACTGATGAGATAAATGTTACCTGGCCTTAGAAAAAGACCTTACTTGTAAGAGATGCTCAGTAAATTTTTGTACATTTGATTTGACATTGGAGTTATAGAAATATTGATGTATCTAACATTATCGAGCACTTACCATGTACTAGGTGCCATGTATTAGGTGCTATTCTAAGTGTTATATGTGTATCAACTCATTTAATCCTCACAAAAACCTTATGAAGTACCATACTCAACCCTATTTTTCATATGAGGAAGCTGAGACACAGAGACATTAAGTACTTGCTTAAGGTTGCACAGTTAATTGTTGGCAGACCTCAGACTCTATTTTAGCCAGTCTGGCTTCAGAGCCTATGTTTTTAACTACTATGTTTTGTGAAAGAACCCTGTTTACATTTTAAGATTTATGGAGCATCCGGTGTCATAAAAGATAAAGAACAGCTGTGGAAATATTCCAGATTAAATGAGGCCAGAAAGACATGACAGCTAATTTAAATACTGCACCTAGACTGGGTCCTGTATGTGAGGGGGACAGTATGCTACAGAGGACATTATTGGGCCAGTTGACAAAAGTAGAAAACAGATGGTCGATTGGATAAAATATTGTACCAATGTTAATATCACTGAAGTTGTTAACTGTAGCATGGTGTGTAAGAGAATATCCTTATACCTAGGAAATATACACCAAAGCATTTAGGGGCAAAGGGTCACGATGCATGCAACTTACTCTCAAATGTTTCAGGAATATAGTTACATTAGATAGATAGGTAGATAAAATAAAATGCGGTAAAATGCTAACAATAGGTGCAGCTGGATGAAGGGTATGTGGATATTCTTTGTGCCTTTTTTTTTTTTTTGACTGTGCGGCGTGGCTTGCAGGATCTTAGTTCCCTGACCAAGGATCGAACCCCGGCCACATCAGAGAAAGTTCAGTGTCCTAACAACTGGACCGCCAGGGAATTCCCTGTGCCATTTTATTCTTGCAACTTTTCTAAGTTTGAAATTATTTCTAAATAAAAAGCTATTTTTTAATGTATAGAACATAATGTATGGGGAACTGGATGGCTCCCCTTTGTTAAAATATTTGCATTTTATGCTAAATAAACAAATAACATATTTTAGGTTTATAATTCAAAGATGCTAACATTATTGAGTGCCTACTATGTGCTAGGAACAGTTACATATATTATCTTATTTAATGATTCCCCCAAACACTATGCTATTTATTTCTAATCCCATTTTACTGATGAAGAAACTAAGATCAATAGAGTCCCAGTGATTTGCTTAAAGTTCAGGACAATTATGTGACAGAGCTGGGATTTGAAGTCAGCTTCTCTGACCCCAGGTCTAGTGCTTTTTACACTATGCTACAACTACCTCCAATTACAAACGGCCGATTTCAACATTTCTGAATATAGACATCTTTAACTATTTTCAGCCTGACTTTATGACCCAGTGGTCAGAATGTCATTGGGAGGGTTTTCTCCCTTCTCTGGCTGCAAGTGATTATAGCCTTGAGCCCTGAGGAGCCAGAAAGGGAGGATCAGTCTAAAGGAGCAATGTTTCTGTCCTTGTTTGATAAATGGAATTAGCCTTCCCACACGAACAGGAAATGTTGAATTGTTAATAGCCTCCCTTGGGTTTATTATATATATAGTATATCTATAACTACATGCCTTAGCTATACCCAGGAGGTATTCAAGACAAGTACTGCCACCTGAAATTAATGCTGTCCTGTTTTCTGTCAGTCTACTGACAAGAATAGAGGTTAAACATACTGATTAATTTTCTAATATTACAACATGGCACAAACATATAAAGTTAGTTACAGGTTGATTGAAACATCCTTTATGATGGGATGGACATAAATCAATCAACATATTTATTGAATGCCTACAATATTCATAGCACTGAACTAAGTACAGTGGGGAATGTATGGTAGATATAGACTATGTCCCCAGGACTTAGAAAATAATTAGGAAAATGAGACATGGAAACAGAAATTATTATAATACAAGGCAATGCTTAGGTAAGGACTACATAGGCCAAAAATGCTACAGGTGCCCCAAGGGTAGATAATCACTATGGTCTGAATTCCTTAGGGAAAGCTTCTTGGATGAACTGGAGCTTGGATGAACTGGAGCTTGAAGGATGAGTAAGATTTGGATAGGCAGAAGAAAGGCATTTCAGCATATGGTCATGGAGGTGGGAGGGCCTAGGTTTCATGGGATAGAATTGGGTCAGATTTTAAGGAGCCTTGAAGTTGGTCATTGGAGGCTTATTAAAGGTTTTGAGCCAGTAAATTATATAATGAGAGCAGTGCTTGCATTATATAAGTCCTGGCAGTAGTGAGTAGAATGGAATAAGCATTGGTTCGCAACCTTGGATGTACAGTAAAATTAACTGGGGGCTTTACAAAATACTGATGCCTCAATCCTAACCCCGAAATTCTGATTTAATGGTATGGGATGTAGCCTGGGCCTTGGGATTTTTAAATAGATCTCCAGGTATTCCTAATATGCAGCAAAGTTTGGGAACACTGTAATGGAGGAAGGAGAGATACGAGCAAGGAGACCAGATAGAAGGCTATTATAAGGCAAGCTTAAGATCATGAGTTCTGGGCTGCTAAAGTGCGTGACAAAGAGAAAAGAGAAGAAGGTTTGGACATGGGCGACATTTCAAAGGAAAAGCTTACTTAGCTTCGGGATAGACTGAAGACAGAGAAAAAGAAGGAACATTTAAAGATGCCAGCACGATTTCTGGGCTCAATGTCTTCTTCGTGGTAAGCATCCAATTAATATTTGTTGAAATGAACTTAATAGAGTAGTCTGGAGACTCATGCTCCGTTAGCAGAAATCGGGGAGGAAAAGTCAGCTTGGGAGGAAGGAGGGGATTTTGTTCCTCGGCCAAGTATGAGATGGCAGTAAGTTATCAAAGTCATCAGTCACTTTTGAGAGGTAGAACTGGGATTCTGAGGCAAAACCACAGCTGGAGACCGCCACTTAGAAACCATCTTCATAGTTGATCGTTGAAATCCTGAGAGTGATGGTATCACCTAGGGAAAATAATAGAGTAAGAAGAAAAACAGTTTGGTGATAAAAGTTGAGGGAAGGCAGAATCATGTCTCTATTGTTGTTTTTAACAGTCAGAAGGTCCTGTGCATGTAAGTAAGCGAAGAAGAGCAAGTTAAAACATCTAGCTGGAGCAGAGAGCGAAGAGATGCCCAGCATTCTATAGCTATCCTGAGAAGTAGAAGTCAAGGTCCCTCTCTTCGGGTAGATTATAATCCAGTTGTATAGACAAGCCACAGTGCTGGCTGTATGAGTCAGTAGAGCTGTCCATACCAAATGTGACAATAAGTGCTTGAAATGATCACATGAAAGGCAGGAAGACTGAGCTTGAACAGTGATTGGTGCACTGTGGTTTTGAGATTGGCAGGCAGGATGAAAAGATGAATTCATAAATTAAAGTAGAGGTAGACAGGAGAAGTTTACCTCTTAAATAGCAGGGTCCATGGCCCATATCTTCTCTGTCGCCTTCCCTGAACACTTCAGCCCATTGCCTACATCTTCTACCCTCCACAGACCCCACCCTTAATGTATCACTGCCTCTCAATCCAGCTGTGCCCTGAGTCACTAGACAACTGGAGCAATTCCCTTAATTTGCCTTAGCCTAAGATGTCCCCGGGGGGAACATTTAAGAAAATACTGCATGGGTGACTTTAGTCCATTTCAGAACGACATGAGTTTTTCCTTAAGGTTCATTCATTTTAAGTATTTAGTGAATGAATGTGTTCTACGTGTTCAGGATGGTTTATCAAGACGAAACGTGGGAGGGTGGCCCAGACAATTCCCCAACTTCACAGTGTTGTCGTGGGGCAGGCTTGACTGTGCCTCTCAGAATAATTTCAAGTTGCCAACCTACAGTGTAGGCATGACCTGAGACGCTCCCCAGGTTACTGAATCAGCTTATTATTTGTTCAGTGCCCTACCAGTTGTTTGACATTATGTAGACACAAGGCTCTATTGAAGGAGGAGAGTGTGCTCATTGGTAGGGTCAAAACTGGGGCCTTGGAATTACAATCCAAACAACCTGTCACACATTTCAGTCACACATAAGCAGCAATATAATTCTGTTGCTTTGGAAAGAGTTAAAAGCTAGTTTTACAATAAGAAGACAAGCTCTTGAAAACAGGGAGGGGCAGGGTTAGGGTGTGATTGACAGACTGTCATTAGTATTTGACAGATATCCATGATTGTTTTTTCTAACAGGAAAATGGTGATTTTTAAAAGCAGTTTTAGATTCCCGCTTCTATTTTTGTATAAAGAAGAAAGCCTCAACTTTTCTGTGTAGTGTCAGTAAATGAACAGTTTCCTCTCAAATCATGCATGTTGCCTTGCAGCCTTCAACTGCGTAGTAATATATCACAAACATTTGGATGTGGGCAGGGGAATGGCCAGAAATAACCATTTAGGTCATATGGGTTTTCAAATGCATCTGTTTACATACAGAGGGTCCCTACAGAAGACTTTTATTTCAGGGAATAATTTAACCTGATGACAAACTTTAAGTCAGTGAGTCATTCTCATGGTCTGACATTTTGCTGTAAAAGTGCTTGAGAGAGGGTACATCACTTTTACAGGCTTGCTTGTGTCCTGAAGCAAAGTCGTAGGCATTGTACATGACACACATAGGTTATGTTGGATGGAGGACCTTTATGAGACTGGGTTAAAATGGAAACTTGCATTTTTCAACTTTATTTCAATTACTTTGTTATTGAATATAATACTAGTTGCAATAATGGGTAATTTGAGAACTACAGAATAGGATTGGTATAATCTAATCACAATACCTATAATGTTACAGTTTAATTTGGCCATGATCATTTTCTCCCTGATTAAGATTCTTCATTTTCATATATCTCTAGATTCCCATTGATACACTCACTGTACTTCCAAAAAGAATTCAGGAAGTCCCAAAGTTAAGTTCCAAAGGTTTGTTTTTTTGAACTCAGAAACAATTTTCCCATATGAAATACGTTATAAATTATGGCCATATTCCCAAACCAGTCTACCCGAAGCTACTTAACCCATAATGTGCTTGAAGTAAAGTAGTGTGTATATCATATATAATAACATTTCTATGAAAAAAAAAGTTCAGTTCCAACATGAGAAGACCAGAATAAATTTACCTTTTCTTCAGTGACCGCCCCCCCCATCTAGTGCTGCCTCCGACCCCAACTCTGAATCCTTTATCAGTCAGGCCAAGTGAAGGGGAAACATCCTTGGCTCCAAGACTGATATGATTTCCTTAGCGGCAGGAAAGAAAAAGGAAGGCAGAGACTTTTAGGCAATTGAGGCTCACTACCCCCTTTCTTTTCCATCATCAGGTATTGGACTGCCTGCTGCCCTGACAACACAGTCTGTTTAAGAATTTTTTTTAGGACTTTAATTTTTTTAATTAAACTTTTTTATGTGTAACAAAGTGAATCAGTTATACAGGTACATATAGGACTTTTATTGATAGTAGTGGTGGAAACAGGGATAAAAATGAACAGATCTGTGCTTCCCCTTCTCTATATTCATTCACTCACTCAACAATGCATTAATCAATTCCTAGGTAGCTTTCCACTTCAATCTAAACCCTGGGGATACAAACATGAATGAGCCCTTGAGGTTCCCCCAGTCTAGTAAGGGACACAGACCAATAAACAAACCATTGCCATGCAGCGTGCTACCTGCAGCGATAGAGGGCTATACTAGGTAGGGTGGTGGGACAAAAGAGGCAGTGTTCTGCTTGGCCTGAGGAGCGGGGAAGGTTGTCAAAGAAAGCTCTACAGGGCAAACACTAAGGCTAGTCTTGAAGGATGAGGTGTTCATCAGGCAGATAAGGGACTCTGAGAAGGCATTTTAAGCAGAGACAAGAAGTCATGTGACTTTTCCCCATGTTTGGGAAAGTAAGAGCAACCTGGTATGGTTTGACCAGAGATACAAAATAGGGCAGCGTTAGGAGATGGGACTAGGCAGGGGCTTCAGGTGAAGAGCCTTACCTGTCAGGCTGAAAACTGCATTTTATCCTATAGTGGTTAATGGGGAGTGTTGTGGTCAGATTCACCATTCTAGTGACAATATGGAAAATAGATTGAATGGGAGATAAAGGGAGACAGGCCTTTTAAGAAGGACAAGAGGAGGGGAGAGAAACATTTTCATTTAGCTATTTTATTTAATTTTAATGAAAAAATTTTTAAATTGTGGTAAAATACATGTAATACAAAATCTTAACCATTTTTAAGTATACAGTTCAGTGACATTAAGTACATTTATGTGGTGGTGCAACTGTCAACACCATTGATCTCCAGAAGTCTTTTATCTTCTCAAACTGAAACTCCTTACCCATTAAACACTAACTCCCCATTCCCCTTCTCCCCCCAGCCCCTGGAAACCACCATTTTACTTTCTGTCTGTGAATTTGACTACTCTAGGGACCTCATATAAGTGGAATCATAAAATCTTGGTCCTTTCATAACTGGCTTATTTAGTTATTTTAAAATAAGGGAAATGCATGTTTGTGTTTAAAAAAATTCCAAATAACACCATAATGTGCAAAATGAAAAGGAAAAGCATGGAATGGCTGGTAGATTTTGTTAAGGAGATTTTCCATGCCCATTTGGGAACTAACATTTGCCGAATGTATGCCATGTGACACTATGTTGAATGCTTTATGTATGTAATTTAAGTTGCCTCTTAAACCATATGTGATTTCATTTACTCATCGTACGTTATCATTTCATCATCTTCAGTCCCTAGGCAGAGGGGTCTGACAGGAACTAGACAAGCAGTCAGTGTTAGTGCCATAAAGACTAGAATGTAGAGAAGAACTTCTGTGCCAGTAAGAGCACTAGAATATACTCTGGGAACCAAGGAAGCCCAGCCTTCAACACTGAACGGGGCAGAGCAAGGCAGGAGGAGGTTATTTGCCCAGGTGGGCCTGGAGTTCACAGGACCCTTCTCAGACTCACTGGTTCCTGAGCTTGAAAGACTTGTCAGACATGCTCCCTGGTGGGGTTGATGTTCTTATCAAGCTTTCTCTGGGTTGACTTAAGAACTTTTAGCTTGGCTGCCAGAAGCTTCTGACAGTGTCTTGGTCCTCCAGTATAGATATCAATTAATATATGTCATACCTATTGCTACACTAGCCTAGACTAGCATTCTTTTAAGTGTATTTCATGGAAACATACTGGTTTTTCTAAGATGTTAATATATAGTTATCAAAAAGAAACAAACAAAAAAAACCCTAGTCAAATACATTTGGAAAACAGTTCATACTAGATGCTTCTCCTAAAGAGTGATAGCACATATGAGCTTATTAAGACCTCTGGGAAGTCCTGTAATAAATAATAGATCTGTTAAACTTTTAAACCACTATTTTCCAAACATTTTGACCACCATACTTTTTTTTTTCTTTTCTCCTTAGTGACATGAATATACATTTGGTGTGACACTAGTATTCTATGTAGCCCAGAAGCACAGTAATTAGGTAGCATCTCAGCTAGGCTATATCAACCATTCAGGAATTGACAAAGGCTGCCCTGAGGCAGCATCCTAGATATACAGGATTCAGAACTGAGCTCAATAAGCAAAAAGTCAAGGAGATGTCCTCAACTTCAAATTTGATTAGACTACCTCCAAAATGCCTAGGGTGATGATTTCTTCCAAAAGGTTTAACTAAATTTCAAATCCATAAGTTCAAGTTCTTTAAACCTCTTACACAGAGGCAGCCTACCACTTCCTACTTCCCGCTCCAATTCCATAACTGTAACTGTCAATAATCCATGACTTCCTAGGCTACATTTTCTCTTACCTAGGTCTCTGAAAGGCATACAAATTGATACAAATTTGGAAGGAGGATGAAGAGAAAACCACCACTTTCCTCTGTGTAACGGTTCTGAAGTCTACCAGAAATTTATGAACATTGTATTTCATCATGGACTAGAACAGCATGGGATTATCAGTCTACTTTAGCAAAAATGTGATCTACCCTAATGTCCTTGCTTGAGTGACTAGAATACCTCATTCAGGACAGACTTAATGACAGCATGAATTCTACTTAAAAATCTCCGGAAATGTCAATTCAACCCTCTAAGCATCAGGTTTCTCATCCTATAAGGAATGAAGATACTACCTACCAAGGTCCACATCATTCTCTAAGTATCAAAAATATACCATAAATTGCCTATTCTTTTCAGGTTTCATGGTAGATCACCAGCATTCCATGGGAAATCTATGGCATAATGGTAAGAACACAAACCTTGGAGTTGGATAAACTAGATTTAAATACCAACTCTGAAAATGAACACTTCTGTTATCTTAACCAATTATTTAAAATAGAATAGCAATACCTATCTCAATAGGGCTATTGCCACATAATGTATATAAAATACCTGGCATAATGCCATGCACATAGTAATAATAATAATAGAACCATTGACTGAATACTTAATATGGGCTCATTGTACTAAGTACTTTATATGCGTTGTATAAATTAATATATCCAATACCATTTTGTTCATGGTCCTTCATAATTCTGGGTTTGAACATGGATGTATCACAACTTTGGAGCTGTGATGCCATTCGTTGTTTTGAAACTGGATTCTCTCAAAAATATCCACAAATACATGCACCCTTAGGCAAATATCCTGCTCCCTGTCTTTCCTTGACTATTAAAACTCCAACTACAACCTGAATTCATCTCCTGGATCTGGAGGGTTCATCTCTGACACCTTACTGATTACATTACACTTCTCTCCTGTACATTATCCCCAGATCTTTGAGCAATGACTCCATTTCTATACCTGTTATAGTAAAATATACTAGGTAGTAAGGTTGCCTTACCACCTTCACTGGACTTCTCGTAAGATTACATATTTCATAGATTACGTATCTATCAAGAATACTCTATTCTATACCAGATGTGGTTTTCACCTTTGTATCTTCCAAACCATGCCCACTGCTGTCTTCATTAGACATGACTAACTGACAAAGATTCTAACAGCACAAATATTCTTCAGCAAGCAACATCCTAGGACAAACAGTCCCAATCTGTATCAAATTCCTGGAAAGCATCTGAACAGAGGTCTGAATCTGGACTCTTTTGCTCAGAAAATTAGATTTTAAGTGATTGGACGCTGTAGTGGTTTTATCTGGGTTTTTCTGTCCCTTTGAGGAACTGTTCCTCCTCCTCTCCAATCATGTGACTTTTGTGAGGGAGCTGCTAAGCGTAGTGCCCTATCTCACTGGCCCCAAGGTTAGCTTCTGCTCCAGGCCCTTCCAAACAAAACTCCATTCCTCTAACCATACCGATTGTTCTGGGTTGAGCATGTGACCACGCTTAGTCATTTCGAATCCTTCCTCGAGGTTTTCAATTCTGAGCTAGAGAAAAATGGTTTTGCTTTTTTTTTTTTTTTTTTTTTGCTGTACGTGGGCCTCTCACTGTTGTGGCCTCTCCTGTTGCAGAGCACAGGCTCCGGACGCGCAGGTTCAGCGGCCATGGCTCACGGGCCCAGCCGCTCCGCGGCATGTGGGATCCTCCCGGACCGGGGCACAAACCCGTGTCCCCTGCATCGGCAGGCGGACTCTCAACCACTGCACCACCAGGGAAGCCCTGGTCTCGCTTTTTAAGTCATAAATCTAGAAGAAGAAAGGAGCTACAAGCAGTTATCATCCCTGCCATAAGGAAAAACCTACCTCATTAGAGGAGAATGAGGCCAACAAACAAATGGAAACAAAGACAAAAGATGGACAGAGATATCCCTGATGGCATCATTTGAGTGTCTGGTCCAGATAGTCTAGATCTATCTAAGATTCCCCAGTTATATGAGCCAATAATTTTCTTTTTCTCTTCAAGTGACTTTGATTTGGGTTTATGTCGTTTGCAAATGTACTTTCTCATAACTTCCATTGTCTATCTGGTTGCCTGGCTCTCTCCATACCTCAGATATATTTTGTGTTCCCGCAACTCCTTCTCCTTTTGTGTAAACAGGACCCCACTCCATACCTGACTTTACCACTGAGTACCAATCCAGCTGTATTAGACTCCACTGGTAATCGAGCAGACATTTTGGAAGTAGCCATCTAGTCAAGAAATTGCTCTTCAACATCAGGGCAGTGTGAAGTAGGAGCAAATAGTGTTTACAATGAAACAGTGATGCATCCTAATAGAGAACATATTACGATAATGAGGAAATTCAGACATGGGCAATACTCAGAACACGAAGATAGGAAGTTAAAGTTGAGAGAAATGTGATTTTCAGTTTTTTGTGTGTCCTCTAGTTATTCTAGCTATCTCTAGTTAACTATTTACCTAATTACTCTGGTTGTATCTAGTAACCCATAGTTATTCAAATGAGAAATTAGAATTGAGTGGAATGTGTATTTCTGATCCCTTTGGCTCACTCTAGTTATTCTGGTTGTCTGTAGTATGTAGCTATTAGTTAGCTTGTTACTAGTTAACTAATTATATAATGTTTCTATTTGGCTCTAGTTTTCTAAAGTTCTCACTCACTGTTCTAACAAGAAATAAAAAGGTAGATTGGAGAGGAATGAGTTTTTGAGCCTTTTGGTTTACTCTAGTTACTCTAGTTATTGCTAATCAACACTAGTTACTTCTAGTTACCAATAGTTATTCCAGCAAGAAATGATAATTTAGAGTTGAGAGAATAAAGTCTCATTCTGAGCCTCTTGGCTTACTCCAGTTATTCTGGTTATCTAGTTATTGGCTAATTTTCTCCTCTATTTTTTCTAGTTTTCTATAGTTCTCACTTATTCTAGTAAGAAATAAGACATTAGATTTGAGAGGGCTTTTTTTCTTAGTTTCTTGTTTTCATCTAGTTATCTCTAGTTACCTCTAGCTAACATTACAAAGTTGCCACTAGTTACATTTACTTATCAATATTTGTTCACCAAGCTTGTTTACTTTTCTTAGGGACACAGCTGAACTATCTTTCCCAGTCTTCCTTTGTCTAAATGGAGACACCTGACTGGTTCTCCCCCATGCAGTGTGGGCAGAAGTGATGTTTTTTCTGGGAAGAAGTGGTAAGAGTGGATGTGTTTTCTCCACACTCTCTTTTCCCTCCGTGATGATCTTAGAGACCATGTGTTGAAGGTGACGGTGTTATAAGATTGAAGGAATCTAGGTCCCTGAATGACTGGTTGGAGTAGAGGCCCCTCTGCTTCTTCCTGATCACATTGGACTTTGACTTGAATGAACAAATGTACTTTACTGAGTTAAGCCACTGATACCTTGAGGTTTGTTACAGTATTTAGCCTACGCTGACAAATTCATCCTATCATAGTACTTATCATATTCTATTACAAATTGCCTGTTTTGTTTCTCTGTCTCCTCCATTGAGACTGTGAGTTCCTTGATGTCAGGGCCAGTGTCTATTTATTCATTATTTTATCCCTAGTATTTAGTGCAGTGTTAATAAGTACAGCAATGGATATTATTGTAAGGATATAATAAACAAATTTATATGCACTGACAGCATCCCCCTTATTGTCTCACTAATAAGGATCACTCTTAATTAAAGAGGAGATGCTAATTCTTTACTAATGGAGACTCAGTGCTTCTCCTTTAAGTTGTTTTTTGTTTAATTTAGTGCTGTTTTCATTTTTTATTTATTTATTTTTTTAAGATGTTGGGGGTAGGAGTTTATTAATTAATTAATTAATTTTTGCTGTGTTGGGTCTTCATTTCTGTGCGAGGGCTTTCTCTAGTTGCATCACGGTGCATGAGCCTCTCACTATCATGGCCTCTCTTGTTGCGGAGCACAGGCTCGAGACGCGCAGGCTCAGTAGTTGTGGCTCAAGGGCCTAGTTGCTCCGCGGCATGTGGGATCTTCCCAGACCAGGGCTCGAACCTGTGTCCCCTGCATTAGCAGGCAGATTCTCAACCACTGCGCCACCAGGGAAGCCCCTCCCTTAAGTTTTGATTGTAGGTAGGTAGTGCAGGTAGGTAGAAGAGATTTGTAAAGATTTCGATCTAAGTGATGAGGTTCAAAGATCAACCAGTTGCTTACTCACAGTGTACTTGGAGACCCTTATTCTACATAGTTGAGTCACATTTTAAGTTGCTTGTAAGTAGCCAACATAATTTTTCTAAATAGCTGAATTTCTTTTATGGAGTCCATAGATGTCAGTATAACATAAAACAAATATACTGAAAACTGGCTTCATGGAGTATAAAGCGTACGTAGCAAAGCTATTTTGAAATTCATGTATATGGGGGTCTATGAAATTGCACTTGTGATTAGTCATTCTGGATAAAAATCCGACCAACCAAACAAACAAGCACAATTAGCCTAACTAATATTTGGCAACATGCAACGAAAAAGAAATCTGCTTATTTGAGACTTTTTCACTTTTACAAGTTGAGCAATCATATATAGAAAATGAGCTTAGTGTTTTTAAAATGAGTGTTTATAGTCTTCAAGCAAATTTAACTAAAATCTCATCAATTTCTAGCACATGTTTTGAAATGTGACAGGCATTTTCTAAGCTGGTAGGAAAGAGAAATTTGCAGTGTTAGGCGGAAACGTTTTTCGTTGAGTCTTAGAAAAAGTCACTGAAAAGATTTCTGAGAAACTTCTAGAACATTCAGGCTATGCCACTTCCTGAATCGGTATGTCCAGTTGAAAAGGAAACTGAACCCAAAAGAAACAAAACGAAACAAAACTGGGGGTTATCTCAAGGTCTACTTCATGCCAAATAACCATTTTGCTTTTATGTTTCAACTATCCTTTTGGCTTTGTTCGATGCAACCTGAGTATGTGAGGGATTACAGGGCTACAGGGCACTGTTTGACTCGGCTATAATTCAGTATACTGGGTATACTTGTTTTTACAGTTCTGAACATATTCTTATAACAGATCTTCTAAGGAAAGTGCAGAGTGACAGGCAGCTATTGTGCTGCTAAAAGACAATGAAGATAAGGTTGCAGTTTTCCAAATGAAAGTTTTTAGTTATAATTGCATATGTAGCACATTCCTTAACCCACTTGCATAGAAGACATTACCAATTACTTCTGAGAGTCAAAAAGGAGCACTTAGGTCCATATTCATACACTAATAAGCATTGCATTATTTAAACCCGTTCTTTTTTTTTTTTATAAATTTATTTATTTTTGGCTGTGTTGGGTCTTCGTTTCTGTGCGAGGGCTTTCTCTAGTTGCGGCGAGCGGGGGCCACTCTTCATCGTGGTGCACGGGCCTCTCACTGTCGCGGCCTCTGTTGTTGCGGAGCACAGGCTCCAGACGCGCAGGCTCAGTAATTGTGGCTCATGGCCCCAGTTGCCCCGTGGCATGTGGGATCCTCCCAGACCAGGTCTCGAACCCGTGTCCCCTCCATTGGCAGGCAGATTCTCAACCACTGCGCCACCAGGGAAGCCCTAAATCCGTTCTTTTTAATCTATGAAAATGAGAATGAGCAGTGGCAATGGAAACATATACAAGTAGTAATTACCTTCCTCAAAGTGCAGCTTTTCACATAAACGCATTTCAGCTGGCAGGTTTAGTAACTTTCAACAATAAAATTTGGTAAATAAACCTCATTTTCTCTTGTAGAAATAGCCTTTAAAATACAGAATATCACGTTACCTTCAAAACATCTCTAAGGAAAGAGGAGTTTGCTACAAATGCTGCAAACTTCCCATTTCTTATTTTTAAAAGCTTGCATTTGTAGAATATGCTAGAACCTCCATTTCATTTTTTTTCCTTTTTAGAAAAAAATTCATCAGGAAGAGGAGCAAGAGGTATCCCTGTATTTTCGTTAACTGGCATTTGTTGTGAGACTCCAGAGAGCTTGGGGAACATGGCTATTTTAGGTGTTGGAAGTTAGTGCCCAAAGATCTCACAGAGTATCTCGGTTTTGACATGTGTCTCTCAGAGTGAGTATTCAACAACAGGCTAATGTTTGACATTTGTTAGGTGGGTTGGCTGATGGTTAATAAAAATCAAGCCATAAGAAAATTACTCCCTGACATGCTTGAGGGGTAGATTTTAATTTACCAAGTTTATCGGTAAATAAACAATCATGAAGTCCAAACGAAGTCACACCTTAATCAGGATGTTTCGTGGTGTTTAGGTCACACTGCACATGGATTATTTCGCACATAATGTTGAGCACTAGCTCATTATTGAACATGAGCTGTCACATCTGCATCATGCCAGTTTCACTGAGCGACCTGCCTGTCTGCTGCTTCTGCACAACGTTTAACATACTGAAAACACGAGTCGGAATAAAGATGAGCATGGCACACACTGCTGTGAGATTTTCTTCACAATCAGGACTCTTAGGAGATAGAATTATGAGTTCTTCAGATACCTCCATTCCTCATTCACCTTGCACAAAAGGCAACTCATTCTTATGCATACCAACTCACAGTGCAACCTTGGGTAAGTCACTGAACCCTTTTGTGCCTGAATTTCTTCATCTTTCAAAAGCCTATATTAATGAACACCTGTTCCACAGGGTTGGCGTGAATATCAAAAGAGAGAATGGTCATAAAAGGGCTCTGTAAATCATAAAGTGTTGTGAAAGTGCAATGTTTTAATAATAATAATCTGCTAAAAAATGGATGTGGCTTTTGTTTCTGCTGCTACCTTTGTGCCTTCGAGAAGCTAGACATGTGCCTTCTTGCCCTTTAAAAAATCAGAAATTCTGAATCAATCTATCTGCCTACTCTGTTTATGAAGTTGTTACAAGGTGAATTGCCGTTTAGCAAATTGCACAAGCTGCAACCTCCAGTTCAAACCAGAAATAAGCTAGAAGGTGTGCTCTGCGGCATTTGAAGTCTGGTAAAAGTTTTTTGTGCACAGGATGGGATAATGTGGTCAGGGCAGAACTGCATATAAAGATTCTGCTCAATATGCCATATAAGCAGGAAAACCAAACAAAGAAACAATCACATTTTGAACCTAATAAGTAGTGCGAGTGAATGAAAAATGGTTACTTGTCACCTTTGCTTTTCCCCATGAAATAATCCTAGCTATTTATCAATTCCACAGTGAAACCCACGTATCATAGAAATCCTATTAGTCAATGGGATAATGAAAAATATAGATTGTGTTATATAAAGAGCACATAAGACTTTGTAACCTGTGAAATCTCAATGTGCAACATATTGTTAGGTCTGCATGAAAATATTCCTTTGGAAAGCTGATCTTACTGCTTACCCAGATGCTATGATTTCCCAGGTGCCAAGTGAGTCTGCTGCCCTTAGAAATGTGTCTGTCCACTAGTTGACCAAAAATCTGCCTGTTCCCTTTTAGTTGGCACTTCATTCCAGGACCTTAAGAATTTTACTCTTCTAATAAATTTTCCTTATTAATGTATTTCAAGTACTTGTGTCTTATTCAAGATTATAAAAAACGGAACTGTTATTTACAATTGAAAGTTAAAAAAAAATGATCTCCTGACAGTATAAAAGGAGTGATCCTCTAGACTACGAGGCTGTAAATCCTTTTGTGAGAGCGGGGGTTGGATCATGAAAAAGCATTTGGGGAAAGAGAGCCTGAGGTTACTTCACCCAGGGAAGGGGTGAAATTTGGGAACTAAAGAGGCCTCACCTACTTCGGCATTTTCCCCTTGTAGACACTTGCAAAAGAGACATTTTATGGTTGCCGTGACCTTGGAAAGACAGGATTGCACAATTACACACACCTGTTACAATGGAAGTCTTCAGAAGTTTGCTTCTATCAGGCATCTGGCCAGCTTGAAAGAATTTTAATCGAGAAGAGGTTTACGATGTAACATTGCTTGAACTCTCCCCTCTGAAGCCCCTTTGATACCAAGCAAAAGGTTGTTCGGTCGATCAGTTGCTTATCGGGCCTATCTTAATTATACCTTGGAAATCAGTATGCAAGTTAAATTGTTAAGCTGTTACTACGCTGTCTTAGAAAGTGTGCACTCTGTTCATTTCTTTTTTTAAGTAAATTTATCTTTTTAAAAAAATATTTATTTGGCTGCACTGGATCTTAGTTGTGGCACGTGGGATCTAGTTCCCTGACCAGGGATTGAACCTGGGCCTCCTGCATTGGGAGCACAGAGTCTTGACCACTGGACCACCAGGGAAGTCCCTGTCTATTCATTCCTGAAAGGAGATTTTCTTCCTCTTGAGCGTCACACTGGAGCATGACTAAAACCTAACACTAGCCAGGAAACCTCCTGATGTGTACAGTTTCTTAGCTTTCCGCATAATTATGCAAATCCATCTTTGACATTAGAGAAAGGCCAATGACAATGTCGGGCAAATGTTTATCCAGTTTTCACTTAGCCTCATTTTAGGTATTCACAGAGCTAATGTTCAAGCGCTAAAATATGAACATCATTTAAATGTCTAAGGGAGTTGCAGTTTGGTTCCTGCTACAGGGATGGATCAGTTAAAAGAAGAAACTCATCTGTGCAGAGGCCTTTCCACTTCTAGCTCATCAACCAGCAACGGTGCTTTCAGTTTACTGGTATTCTTTTAACACTCCCAAGCGGCCGTTTCCATGACACTGACCACTGGGAACTCTGCTATTCTGGAATTCAGTTGTGTCTGAGTGAAAAACAGAAGCACCTGCAGCCAGCATTTTATCCTGTTTTGTTTTGTCTGTTTGTTTTTATGTATCTCTACCCAGCACAGACGCAACGGTCTAGGAAACATAACCATCATGTGGCTTTTCAAATGGAATAAAATGGTTACAGAAATTCTTATTGATTACAGAGGCTGCAGAAATAGATTTGTGGACATGATGAGCTGGAAACAACCATAGTATGACCTCGAATGGCCTCTACATTCTGCATGTGAGTTACCAGAAGCCTGAAGCAAAGGACTTGTCCAAAGTCTCTAAGTAAATCAGTGGCATAGCTAGGAGGAGAACCCAGATTTTCTGCCATCCAATCTGTATTCATTCTACTACATTACACTGTTTCCAAGAGATGTTTGAGCACTAGGGTCCCCAACGTTTCAGAGAGGCAATAAGGGCATCTTCTTATGCCATGAAATTTTGAAGGTTTTCAAAACCTCTTGGAGAGGGCCAGAATCCAAAGCCTTACTTCTACAAATTCAGGAAGCTTGGATATTTGCCCAACTACAATGGTGACCATGAAGAGCAAATGATCCAAATGATGATGTTTTTAGGAAAGCTGATTACAGAAGGTGATTCCTACATTCCAGAGAAGACCAGTTGGCTTTGAGAGACTGATGACTTCACTGAATTAGGTTTCTTTGGTTGGGCAAGCTGGATTCCATCATAGCTATGTTAGCCTTGGGTTCCAGGAAGTCTGAAAAATATACAGTCCATTAAGAAATGTGTTATGGGTTTTCAGGCCTTTTTATAGCGTGACTTGGGAGATTACCAGGGTTTTAAAGGGTTCAGGCCAGAGGACAAAGAGGGTGAGGCAAGAAGGATGGAAGGGGAAAACGAGACCAATATGGATGAGAGGATAATAAAGCAAAAGAGAGGTGTAAGAGGAGGAATTCAAAGAAAGGAGGCAGGGATCCTATCTTAGTTTCAATAATGGGTTTGCAGGGCAGTTGAACTTTTACTGCTGAGGTAGAAATAGCAAAGCCAGATTGGCAGATTCTATGAATATTATAGACAGGATACAGGATATCAAGACTGGATGTAGTGTAAAAGTAGAGCTGCTGATGAGCCAAGCTCTGATACCCAAGTCAAGAAACTGTCTCCAAGTCTGAGCAAAAACAAACAGAAACCAGAGTTGGAAGGGACAAATCTGATAAGAACCAATAAAGTGGAGCCAGTTCACTGGCCAATTTGTAGTGTTCTGTGTTGGTGGTAGAGCAAGCCCCAAGTAAGGAAAGTACTGTATGTTTCTGCAAACAATTTTATTTCCAACATCTAGCATAGTGCCTGGCACAAAGTAGGAATTTGATAAATGTTTGTTGAATGAATGAATTATTGAAACAGGTTCTCTCTTAAAGACCTATTCTTCTGAATTGGGTGATGGTCCATAGGGACAGAAAAAAAAATCCAAATCATACGTCGAATGAGAAGAACATAACTGAAGGGTGTGAGGGTAGAGTTTGAAGGTGTAACTTGGGGGGCCTGGACAGATGCCTAAAAGATAGACTTACTAGAGATTATTATTTTGCTGAAGGCAGACTTTGGATTTTCTTTTATATAAAATGAGATGATGTCCCTTTGTGAGCATACTTTGAAGTTTGCAGTGTCAATGTAAATATAAATTATTATCATCATTGTGCACCTTAGCTGAGTCAAGATATGTTTGTTCTTTCTGATCCATTCCCTTGGGGCTTTTGTGAGTACAGAATGGGTGTGGGATATATACATAGATTTGATAAATCTCAATGTATTTCTTCTTCTCCTTGTATGAAAAGGGCTAAATATGAAGACATTTCTTGTTAGGCTCATATGTCACTACTTGTATTGACATAAAAAGGGAGTCTTTAATGCCCTTATGATCAAAGAGTACAAGCAGAGTCACTGAGTTACCATGCCAAAGTATTTATTGGTCATGAAAATTCAAAAGCACCCTGTTCATAAAAAAGTCTCCCACCTCCTCAATTGTTTGTTTCTCCATGTTTTCATGGAAAATTGCAAATTGACTTCAAATTCTAGTTTAATTTAGGCTCAACGGAGCTACTTAACAAATGTGTAGTAAATAAATGAATGAACGGATGAACTCAGAGGCAATTATATAGTACAATAAAGGAGATGTTTGAATGCCTCACTGGTACCCATTAAAGAAAGAAAACAGTATCATAACCTTCCTTTCTCCAGTCAACTTCTTATAACCCCAGCTGCTAGGTCATGATGTCCTTGGCATTCAACAAAATGGACTGTTTGAAAATTAATTATTTCAGAGCATTAATTTTTTTAAAAATCCAAATTCCTGCTGCTTGGATTACTGGTCCTTAATAGTTTAGCCTGTGTTTGAGCTTGTAGTCTGCCTACCTCTGTTATTTGCTATTAACTTAGTGCAAGTTATTTAATCTCTAATCTCTCAGTTTCCTTCTCTGTAAAATTATGATAACAGTATCTATTCTGTAGGGTTATTATGAGGTATTATGATGTTAAATGTAAATCATTTTGTAATAGTGCTTGGCACACAGAAAGCACTCAATAAATGTTTTCTGTTATTATTTTTCCGTTATTATTATCTTAAAGATTTTATCAGCAGATAGATGGAAGTCTCAAAGAAGACCTGCTGGTTTTTCAGGAAAGATGTGGGTCTGTTTTGGGCAGACTGAGTTTAATGTGCTGGTCAAATATTCTGTAGTGCCATCCAGCAATTTGTTTTAAATATACAATGGTGTCTTAGGGTAGTAATTGAATTGTTGAGAAATAGACTAAGGAGAAAGCTGTACAGAGGTGAGAGCTGAACCTAAAAGAGGAAAGAGAATACCTTGGGGGAAAGTGTAGAAAGAGAAAAGGACCTCAGGCCTCAACCTTGGAGGAAACTCACATTTATGGAATCAGAGAAGGAGCTAGCAAAGCCAATAGAAGTACAGCTGGAATACCTCCACAAAACTCAAGGGAAGAGATATTTTTTAGAAGGGATAGTCAAGAGTTTCAAATACTTCTGCAGAGAAATCAAGGATGATTAGGTTGAGAATTCTATTCATTTTTGTTAGATTGCTTTTTGATAGCAAGTACTGAGTTTTATTGATGTTTACATTCATTTCCCCAGCATACTGCCTGGCTCATGGTAGGTGGTCAATGTATACTTGTTAAATGAGTCAGTGAAAGGGACATCCAAAGGAGCAATTGCCATGGAGTTTTCATGACAGAAATCAGATTGCAAAAGGTAAAGAGTAAATTGGATGATGAGAAGATGAGAGGTGCCAATTGAGAAAATGGTTATAACACAGGTTGGAGATTCGGATGGTAACTGAAAGAAGTCACAGAGTAAACAAAGGGCCTTTTAAAAAAATGTGGAGGTGATGGGGGAACGGGGCATGTTTTTAGGTGGAGAGATGAAAGAGAAAGAGATTGAATTGGCCCCAGGAGAAGGCGTGAATGATGGAATAAGGATGGATGGAGAAATAAGATGAAAGAAGAGAGTACAATTGAGGCACCTCATCCTCTAGTGGGAGGAAGAGAGGATGGGTTGCCATATACAAATACTGTGATTTAGGAAAATGTGGCAAAGGTGAGATGTGAAGATAGAAAAGAGGGGACATAAGAGATATCACTTCAGGTGGTTTAAGTATCCTTGGTGTTGGAGAAGATGGGTGGGCCTAGGGATTTGAACAGGAAAGATTGAAAACAACTCTACAGAACATTCCATCTCTCATCTCTGGGGTGAAGGAGTAGGCCAATTGGCCTTAGCCTTTGGTTAAGGGTTTCATGTATTCCTTGGGTTCTGACATTATTTCCTAAAAAATTTTGTACACTCGTAATAATTTAGTTTAAGTCACTAATGCTAAAGCTTGAAGAAATTTAGATAAGTCTTTTAAGAACCAAGCAGCACTTAAAAAAAAAATGGCGTACCATCATGTCGGGTTCTAAGAATTTTGTTATTGTCAATAGCCACCTTGGCAGAGCGTAATTAATTTTATTTCATGTACTTTCTAAACACGAAGACGATAGCATTTTAAATCTAGCAGAGAGATGGTTTAGTGTTTTCATGAAAATAATTCAAATGTGTAAATTACTGTTTCATAGACACACACCTTGCAAATGTCATATCACATTTGTAACCCTACGGATTCCAGGGTTTGAGTGTAATCAGCCTTTTGTTAAACAGTTTTTTGGTAACTTTTGTTTTGTTTTGTTTTTGTGCTTTCACTTTTTTGCCTCATCATTTTGTTTGTTTGTTTCAGAAGAAAAGGGTTTACTCTATGCCTGCATAGGAGCAACAGGACTGAATCTGAGCCAGATATTTCAACTTGACTTGGTCCATTTTCCTTAGAGTTTTGGGATTTTTGTAATAGCTAAGCTGATTTCAGTAATTGAACCTTACTACAGCTAAGAACCGCTCA
This sequence comes from Leucopleurus acutus, assembly GCF_964270905.1. Taxonomy (NCBI): domain Eukaryota; kingdom Metazoa; phylum Chordata; class Mammalia; order Artiodactyla; family Delphinidae; genus Leucopleurus; species Leucopleurus acutus. The sequence continues at coordinate 98,036,868 of NC_139148.1, forward strand.
ATCATGTATTCCCCATCTCCTCTATCATGCAAATAAATTATACTAGGCTTCTAAAATATGCAACCTGACAACAGCAAGGGGGTATGTGTGTGGAATGGGGAGGAGGAGTACAAGGGTGGAGGAGGATGTTTATTACAAGAGGTTGTTACAAGAATTCCTAGTTGTTTCTAGTTCTGCAGCTGTAGCAGCCACATGAGAAATATGACTTTCTTTTCTTTGTGGCTTCGGAGGGTTTTCAGGAAGTGTAATAGAGAGTTCAATGGCTTTTAACATCTATAGTTCATCCTCAGGACCTCTTTCCTTTTACTTCTCTTTCCTTTGGAGCGATTTTTTTGAATCCTGCCATTTTCGGTCTGGATCAAATTTAATAGTTGGTTCCTCTTTCCATTCTGGGTTGGTATGTAGCTTTTGTATTGGTCAGTTTATAACAAAAGCTAATTTTTTCCCCTTGCAGCTCCTCGTGATTTTTCCCTTACCTTCTGTTCTTTGGCAGCAGTGGAATTCTTTGAAAACTTCAATGTGTGGTTTAAAATCTGAACTTCGATTGCTGAGAGTTTCAAGGTGTTTTGCTTTTTGTTTTTTTAAGGCAAGATGCTTTGATTTTTGAGAATTCATTCATCAACTATCAAGCTTATTTTTCATGGATTTTAAATTTCTTTTTAATGTATTTGTCCTTTGTGTTCAGTACATTTAGGATGGACATTATTATTTTAACCCTTTGGGTATGAATTCCTGAAGCTCAGATGCTACCACATTTTATTCGTGTAAAGATACGATTTTAACCTTCAAGCTCATAGATGCAAAGGCTGCAATCAGATAGTTATATCCTGTGAGTTTTATAACTGACCAAGTTTCCTTCTTCACTTTAGCCAGTAGGTAGCTTAAAACCAAATTTGAAGCTCACTTTCAGTAACTACATATGACTGTAGGTATACTTTTCTGGTGGCTGATCTTCCCCTTGGTTTTTATTATTTTTCCATTTTCCCTGTTTCTTTACACTATTTGTGTTTTTTCTCCTTCTCTTATACATGCTTATGACTTCACATCCTTGGCAGAAGGAGGTGGGTGATAAGTAAATATATACAAACGGTGTCTATAGCATGGACTTCCTTTAATCTCCCAGTTTTCTGGAGGACACTTTAGGAAATTTGTTATCACCTCCTATAACCAGCACTTCTCAGGATATGAATGTTTTCCTACTCACTTCCTAGAGGTTTCTGTACCACCCCCTTACTGTTACAGGTGCAAGCATCTCTCTGGAAGAGCCACACTACATATATTTGGGGAAGCTTCCAGCCACGTTGACTCTATTATTATTTTACTCCTGAAGGGTCAATAGCCTTGGAGACTGGTTATTTGAAACCTAGCTGTGGAAAGTATCTTAACAAGTTAGAGGCACGCCATCTTACACTCATGTCCGCTGCAAGCATTGCAGTAATCAGAGGTGTCTTGCTGTGAACTCTCTGAATATGCTCCAACTTCTGTCTTTTGTCATCTTGAAGCATAAATGCTTACCTGGAGTAAGGGAATGTGAGATTATGTGATACTGCTAAGACATTTTAAAAATGGATTTTGAATGGCAAACTCCAAGAATGGTCCATCCTCTTTGAGAATCTGCACTCTATAACCTTGAGTCAGTAAGCACAGTGTTAATATAATTCTCCAGAGCCAGAATGAAGGTTAGTATATCTGAAATGACTTGTAGATTGTGGGGGACAGCTGCCACCTGTGTTATGTTGACTCAGTTGGTCAGAACTCTCTGTTTGCATATTTTGAGCAGGATTAATATTGGTAACTGCCTTTTTGATTTAGGAGACATTTAGCAATGCTGTTTCACTGTCTAGATGCTTTTTCTGGGCCATTACAAATGTCAAATTGAATCTAGTCCAAAGTTTCACTATGTCCTCCATATACAAGGTCATTCCACAGAATATTATTTAAGAAATCATCAAGCAATATTGAATCAGATGGTGCAACTGGGGTTGTAAGCACTGAGAGCTGTTTATTAGGATTTTGATATGTACATTTCTGAACTCAGGGTGGAAATATGATTCCTTAGTACTTTGAGAATTTTACACAATATACTGATCTCAGGTGAAGTTAGTAAGATGAAAGGTATTAAAATGGCATATGTTTGCGATCTACCAATGGTCAAGGACACTGCATGAGTTTGCCTAGCATTTTAAAGCTCTATTTCATGGTAAAATGGAATATCTTGGCACACGTGACTTCACTGAGTGTGCAAAGAGACAATACTAACCAGAGTGCCTTCCCTTCCCCCCCAACACACACACCTCATAGGAAACATCAACTTGCTTCCTGGAAGAGGAAATTTAGTAGCCTCTGAAGGGTACAAGCTGAAACTTTCTATTTATCTGGCAGTCTAGGTTTGAGATGTAAGGCTCAAGAAGAGAAGTAGACTGATGGGGCAATACATCAAGTTGAACTTTCTACCGGGGACAGTAGAAAGCTGAACTTTCTACTGGGGACAGGTTTAGCCTGTACTTCTGACCTCCCTTGTTCTTTTTTGATTGAATAAATTTGACATATAACTGTGTAAATTGAAAGCATACAACAGGTTACTTTGATACATTTATATATTGTAATATGATTGCCATTGTAGCAATATTTATTACATTACATAATTATAGTTCAGTATTGTTGTCTGTATTCATTATGCTGTGCATTAGATCTCTATGGCTTATTCACTACTCATTGCAAGTATGTACTCTTAAACAACATCAATCTTATCCCCCACCACCCCCCATCCCCTGATAACCACCATTATACTCTGTTTTTTAGGGGTTTAAATTTTTAGATTTCACATGTAAGTGATATTATACGGTACTTGTCTTTCTCTGTATGACTTATCTCACTTAGCGTAATGTGCTCAAGGTCCATCAGTGTTGTCGCAGATGGCAGCATATCCTTTATCATGGCTTAATAATATTCTACTGCATATATTTACATCTTTTTCATGCACTCATCTGTTGATGGACATACAATAATCCGATTAAAAAATGGGAAGAAGAACTAAGTAGATGCTTTTCCAAAAAGAACATCAAAATATCCAACAGGTTCTTGAAAAGATGCTCAATACCACTAATTATCAGGGAAATGCAACTCAAAACCACAGTGAGATATCACCTCACACCTGTTAGAATGGCTATCATCAAGAAGACAGGAGACAACAGGTGCAGGTGAGGCTGTGGAGAAGAGGGAAGCCTTTACACTGTTGGTGGGAATGTAACTTGGCCCCGCCACCGTGGAAAACAATATGGAGCTTCCTCAAAACATTAAAAATAGATCTACCATACGATTCAGCGATTCCACTTCTGGGTATATACCCAAAGGAAATGAAAACAAGATTTTGAAGCGATATCTGCCCTCCCTTGTTCGTGTCCTATAAATAGTAATCAAATTCTGAGTTCCTGTGCCCCTGACACTTTCACCTCTGGAAAACTATAACTCTACCTTCTAATCTCCATTTATAATACCCAGGCATGATACAATAATTTCACCCCCACTGCCTGCCTGTTTTTTCCCTCATGGTTTCATTTCTTTACTTGATCCCTGACCACCTCCAAACTCTGATAAACCCAGTCACTGTTACTCAGAAGCAAGGGCCCGGGTCCTAAACACTCTATGAAAACGTGTTTGAAGTAAAAAATATATAATTCTCTATGCTATGACATTCTGTTGCTAGGAGAGATATTCAAAATATTTAGCAACCAGAACACAATGAACACCAACAGTCAAAGGTGACCCTCCTCTGAAAACTTTTAAGGCCGTAACTGTGCACATCAACTAAATATCAGCCTTGGCTATACATTTCCACCAGATAAATCCTGAAGAATTTTACAAACTTAAAGTCAGTCATTCATTCATTCATTCAATAAATCTTTTTTGCAAGCCTACTATTGCCACACACTGTGTAAAGTACTGATTAAAATAAGACCTGTGAGCTAAAGGAATTTACAAGCTAGTCCTATAATTATATGAGGGCTGGAAACTACCTTAAATTTCCTCTTAAATCTAGAATGTTAAGTACTATGGTCTGATGGGAAACTCTGATCCTACTGATTTGGGCAATATAAAAATAATAAGCCTTGGATTTACCTTTTTATAAGACCAGTAGGAGAAGGATTTAGGACTTTTTTCTCCTTCCTGGAGCCCAAAGAGCTGTACAGGAAGAGTTGAATTAACTAAACCCTTAAGAGTAATACCTAGAAAGAGGAGAGAATATCATTTGCATCACCATAAAGAAAAGTAACTCATATCACTTCTGGGTTTTTGTATTTTTCTTAAATTAAAGATAGCTTATTTCAAGCAGCACTATCCTAAATTTCTTCAGATGGTTTGGTAGTTGGTGAGCAGCTGAAACTATGGATAGTAGATGAGACAGAAGGGAGAAAAGACATTCAAGGTGAGCACTGAGGAGAGTTTGCATGCCTAGTGATCAAGAATTATGCAGAATCCTGTGTTGGGGGCTCCCACCAGGCTGGGGCCAATTATCCAGATGTTGTGGCTGGGCTGAATGGTGGGGGAGGATCTGCTCTACAGGAAATGAACTTGATGAATGTTCCTTTTCTTCAACTTGTGGTACACTGAGCACATATTCCTCTCAGGACTGTATTTTTACAGCAAAGCCCAAAAGAGATATGAGTCTAATGCTTTTTTTTCAAATTAGCATTTATTTTGGATATCTTCTGAGTAAGTAAAACATGAACTAAAGTATCAGGCATCAGGAAACTCCTGTGAAAGAAATACCTCTTAGAACTTTCTGGGTATCAGAAGGGTTTTGAATATCTTAGAGAATGTGACATTTTTTGGACACTGATTTATCTTTAAACCATCTCAAGATCCCAGTTTAAAATGGCAGGTAAATAGTAAGCAGCTCATTAAATGATGCTGGCTGCATGAGTGGATATATAGATGAATTGAAGGGGATGCAAAAAGCACATGGGTACAGGTATGGATGGTATGACTTTGTTTTTGCTTGAAGAACTGTTTTGCTTTGTTTTGCTTGTTTTTTCTTGAAGAATGAGAAAATTTGAGACCTGTTATATTTAACAGAACTTTCTGGCATAGATATTGACATCCCTGAAGACTCCATACATTTAATGAAGGCAGTCATCAATTGTTTATCAAAGGTAGAAGCAATTTTGATCCTTATTTCCTTTTCTCATAAAATTCTCTTCCCTCAAAATTTCTTTTCCCCAGTGATGAGTAAAAATATATGAATTAATTTGTCTGGTTTACCTCCTGGGTAGGTGCCATTGAAGGTTTGGTCAGAGCAGATGAGAAGGTATAAACAACTCTGCTGAATGTAAAAGGAAGATAACTTAATAATTATTTAAACCTCTTTAGTTGCCTTGATCATGCTTCTAAAATTTTATCTATGGGGCAAATTATACTTCTAGAAGTAGTAGTGGTTTCACAATTCCCCTTCAAAGTCTCCTCTATCATGGGTAAAATTCATCCTCAAAGGGGGAGATTTTTAAGTAAATATGGTAATCATGAATCTCTGTGCTAAGTTTGCTGATAAAAAATGTCCTTTCAGACACTTCATCCAGAATAGTAAAATAAATTTAGACATGTTTCATTTTTTTTTTTTTTTCTGAAACCTAACTGCACTTTATTTTATTTTATTTTTTTTTTAACATCTTTATTGGAGCATAATTGCTTTACAATGGTATGTCAGTCTCAGCTTCACAACAAAATGAATCAGTTATATATATACATATATTCCCATATCTCTTCCCGCTTGCGTCTCCCTCCCTCCCACCCTCCCTATCCCACCCCTCCAGGCGGTCACAAAGCACCGAGCTGATCTCCCTGTGCTATGCGGCTGCTTCCAACTAGCTATCTACCTTACGTTTGGTAGTGTATATATGTCCATGCCTCTTTATCGCTTTGTCACCGTTTACCCTTCCCCCTCCCCATAGCCTCAAGTCCATTCTCTAGTAAGTCTGTGTCTTTATTCCTGTTTCACCCCTAGGTTTTTCATGACATTTTTTTTTTAAATTCCATATATATGTGTTAGCATACGGTATTTGTCTCTCTCTTTCTGACTTACTTCACTCTGTATGACAGACTCTAGGTCTATCCACCTCATTACAAATAGCTCAATTTCGTCTCTTTTTATGGCTGAGTAATATTCCATTGTATATATGTGCCACATCTTCTTTATCCATTCATCCGATGATGGACACTTAGGTTGTTTCCATCTCTGGGCTATTGTAAATAGAGCTGCAATGAACATTTTGGTACATGACTCTTTTTGAATTATGGTTTTCTCAGGGTATATGCCCAGTAGTGGGATTGCTGGGTCATATGGTAGTTCTATTTGTAGCTTTTTAAGGAACCTCCATACTGTTCTCCACAGTGGCTGTATCAATTTACATTCCCACCAACAATGTAAGAGGGTTCCCTTTTCTCCACACCCTCTCCAGCATTTATTGTTTCTAGATTTTTTGATGATGGCCATTCTGACTGGTGTGAGATGATATCTCATTGTAGTTTTGATTTGCATTTCTCTCATGATTAGTGATGTTGAGCATTCTTTCATGTGTTTGTTGGCACTCTGTATATCTTCTTTGGAGAAATGTCTATTTAGGTCTTCTGCCCATTTTTGGATTGGGTTGTTTGTTTTTTTGTTATTAAGCTGCATGAGCTGCTTATAAATTTTGGAGATCAATCCTTTGTCAGTTGCTTCATTTGCAAATATTTTCTCCCATTCTGAGGGTTGTCTTTTGGTCTTCTTTATGGTTTCCTTTGCTGCGCAAAAGCTTTTAAGTTTCATTAGGTCCCATTTGTTTACTCTTCTTTTTATTTCCATTTCTCTAGGAGGTGGGTCAAAAATGACCTTGCTGTGATTTATGTCATAGAGTGTTCTGCCTATGTTTTCCTCTAAGAGTTTGATAGTTTCTGGCCTTACATTTAGGTCTTTAATCCACTTTGAGCTTATTTTTGTGTACGGTGTTAGGGAGTGATCTAATTTCATACTTTTACATGTAGCTGTCCAGTTTTCCCAGCACCACTTATTGAATAGGCTGTCCTTTCTCCACTGTACATTTCTGCCTCCTTTGTCAAAGATAAGGTGACCATATGTGCGTGGGTTTATCTCTGGGCTTTCTATCCTGTTCCATTGATCTATCTTTCTGTTTTTGTGCCAGTACCATACCGTCTTGATAACTGTAGCTTTGTAGTATAGTCTGAAGTCTGGGAGCCTGATTCCTCCAGTTCCTTCTTTCGTTCTCAAGATTGCTTTGGCTATTCGGGGTCTTTTGTGTTTCCATACAAATTGCAAAATTTTTTGTTCTAGTTCTGTGAAAAATGCCAGTGGTAGTTTGATAGGGATTGCATTGAATCTATAGATTGCTTTCGGTAGTAGAGTCATTTTCACAATGTTGATTCTTCCAATCCAAGAACATGGTATATCTCTCCATCTATTTGTATCATCTTTAATTTCTTTCATCAGTGTCTTATAATTTTCTGCATACAGATCTTTTGTCTCCTTAGGTAGGTTTATTCCTAGATATTTTATTCTTTTTGTTGCAATGGTAAATGGGAGTGTTTTCTTGATTTCAATTTCAGATTTTTCATCATTAGTATATAGGAATGCCAGAGATTTCTGTGCATTAATTTTGTATCCTGCCACTTTACCAAATTCATTGATTAGCTCTAGTAGTTTTCTGGTAGCATCTTTAGGGTTCTCTATGTATAGGATCATGTCATCTGCAAACAGTGACAGCTTTACTTCTTCTTTTCCGATTTGGATTCCTTTTATTTCCTTTTCTTCTCTGATTGCTGTGGCTAAAACTTCCAAAACTATGTTGAATAAGAGTGGTGAGAGTGGGCAACCTTGTCTTGTTCCTGATCTTAGTGGAAATGCTTTCAGTTTTTCACCATTGAGGATGATGTTTGCTGTGGGCTTGTCATATATGGCCTTTATTATGTTGAGGAAAGTTCCCTCTATGCCTACTTTCTGCAGGGTTTTTATCATAAATGGGTGTTGAATTTTGTCAAAAGCTTTCTCTGCATCTATTGAGATGATCATATGGTTTTTCTCCTTCAGTTTGTTAATATGGTTTATCACATTGATAGATTTGCGTATATTGAAGAATCCTTGCATTCCTGGAATAAACCCCACTTGATCATGGTGTATGATCTTTTTAATGTGCTGTTGGATTCTGTTTGCTAGTATTTTGTTGAGGATTTTTGCATCTATGTTCATCAGTGATATTGGCCTGTAGTTTTCTTTCTTTGTGACATCCTTGTCTGGTTTTGGTATCAAGGTGATGGTGGCCTCGTAGAAGGAGTTTGGGAGTGTTCCTCCCTCTGCTATATTTTGGAAGACTTTGAGAAGGATAGGTGTTAGCTCTTCTCTAAATGTTTGATAGAATTCGCCTGTGAAGCCATCTGGTCCTGGGCTTTTCTTTGTTGGAAGATTTTTAATCACAGTTTCAATTTCAGTGCTTGTGATTGGTCTGTTCATATTTTCTATTTCTTCCTGATTCAGTCTTGGCAGGTTGTGCCTTTCTAAGAATTTGTCCATTTCTTCCAGATTGTCCATTTTATTGGCATAGAGTTGCTTGTAGTAATCTCTCATGATCTCTTTTATTTCTGCAGTGTCAGTTGTTACCTCTCCTTTTTCATTTCTAATTCTATTGATTTGGGTCTTCTCCCTTTTTTTCTTGATGAGTCTGGCTAGTGGTTTATCTATTTTGTTTATCTTCTCATAGAACCAGCTTTTAGTTTTATTGATCTTTGCTATTGTTTCCTTCATTTCTTTTTCATTTATTTCTGATCTGATTTTTATGATTTCTTTCCTTCTGCTAGCTTTGGGGTTTTTTTGTTCTTCTTTCTCTAATTGTTTGAGGTGCAAGGTTAGGTTGTTTATTCGAGATGCTTCCTGCTTCTTAAGGTGGGCTTGTATTGCTATAAACTTCCCCCTTAGAACTGCTTTTGCTGCATCCCACAGGTTTTGGGTCGTTGTGTCTCCATTGTCATTTGTTTCTAGGTATTTTTTGATTTCCTCTTTGATTTCTTCAGTGATATCTTCATTATTAAGTAGTGTATTGTTTAGCCTCCATGTGTTTGTATTTTTTACAGATCTTTTCCTGTAATTGATATCTAGTCTCATGGCATTGTGGTCAGAAAAGATACTTGATACAATTTCAATTTTCTTAAATTTACCAAGGCTTGATTTGTGACCCAAGATATGATCTATCCTGGAGAATGTTCCATGAGCACTTGAGAAAAATGTGTATTCTGTTGTTTTTGGATGGAATGTCCTATAAATATCAATTAACTCCATCTCGTTTAATGTATCATTTAAAGCTTGTGTTTCCTTATTTATTTTCATTTTGGATGATCTGTCCATTGGTGAAAGTGGGGTGTTAAAGTCCCCTACTATGAATGTGTTACTGTCGATTTCCCCTTTTATGGTTGTCAGTATTTGCCTTATGTATTGAGGTGCACCTATGTTGGGTGCATAAATATTTACAATTGTTATATCTTCCTCTTGGATTGATCCCTTGATCATTATGTAGTGTCCTTCTTTGTCTCTTCTAATAGTCTTTGTTTTAAAGTCTATTTTGTCTGATATGAGAATTGCTACTCCAGCTTTCTTTTGGTTTCCACTTGCATGAAATACCTTTTTCCATCCCCTTACTTTCAGTCTGTATGTGTCTCTAGGTCTGAAGTGGGTCTCTTGTAGACAGCAAATATATGGGTCTTGTTTTTGTATCCATTCAGCCAATCTGTGTCTTTTGGTGGGAGCATTTAGTCCATTTACATTTAAGGTAATTATCGATATGTGTGTTCCTATTCCCATTTTCTTCATTGTTTTGGGTTTGTTATTGTAGGTCCTTTCCTTCTTTTGTGTTTCTTGCCTAGAGAAGTTCCTTTAGCAGTTGTTGTAGAGCTGGTTTGGTGGTGCTGAACTCTCTCAGCTTTTGCTTGTCTGTAAAGGTTTTAATTTCTCCATCAAATCTGAATGAGATCCTTGCTGGGTAGAGTAATCTTGGTTGCAGGTTTTTCTCCTTCAACACTTTCAATATGTCCTGCCACTCCCTTCTGGCTTGCAGAGTTTCTGCTGAAAGATCAGCTGTTAACCTTATGGGGATTCCCTTGTGTGTTATTTGTTGTTTTTCCCTTGCTGCTTTTAATATGTTTTCTTTGTATTTAAGTTTTGACAGTTTGATTAATATGTGTCTTGGCGTATTTCTCCTTGGATTTATCCTGTATGGGACTCTCTGTGCTTCCTGGACTTGATTAACTATTTCCTTTCCCATATTAGGGAAGTTTTCAACTATAATCTCTTCAAATATTTTCTCAGTCCCTTTCTTTTTCTCTTCTTCTTCTGGAACCCCTATAATTCGAATGTTGGTGCGTTTAATGTTGTCCCAGAGGTCTCTGAGACTGTCCTCAGTTCTTTTCATTCTTTTTTCTTTATTCTGCTCTGCAGTAGTTATTTCCACTATTTTATCTTCCAGGTCACTTATCCGTTCTTCTGCCTCAGTTATTCTGCTATTGATCCCATCTAGAGTACTTTTAATTTCATTTATTGTGTTGTTCATCGTTGCTTGTTTCATCTTTAGTTCTTCTAGGTCCTTGTTAACTGATTCTTGCAATTTGTCCATTCTATTGTCCATTCTATCTCCAAGATTTCGGATCAACCTTACTATCATTATTCTGAATTCTTTTTCAGGTAGACTGCCTATTTCCTCTTCATTTGTTAAGTCTGGTGGGTTTTTATCTTGCTCCTTCATCTGCTGTGTGTTTTTCTGTCTTTTCATTTTGCTTATCTTACTGTGTTTGGGGTCTCCTTTTTTTTTTTTTTGCAGGCTGAAGGTTCGTAGTTCCTGTTGTTTTTTGAGTCTGTCCCCAGTGGCTAAGGTTGGTTCAGTGGGTTGTGTAGGCTTCCTGGTGGAGGGTACTAGTGCCTGTGTTCTGGTGTATGAGGCTGGATCTTGTCTTTCTGGTGGGCAGGTCCACGTCTGGTGGTGTGTTTTGGGGTGTCTGTAGACTTATTATGATTTTGGGCAGCCTCTCTGCTAATGGGTGGGGTTGTGTTCCTGTCTTGCTAGTTGTTTGGCATAGGATGTCCAGCACTGTAGCTTGCTGGTCGTTGAGTGAAGCTGGGTGCTGGCGTTGAGATGGAGATCTCTCGGAGATTTTTGCTGTTTGATATTATGTGCAGCTGGGAGGCCTCTTGTGGACCAGTGTCCTGAAGTTGGCTCTCCCACCTCAGAGGCACAGCACTGAGTCCTGGCTGCAGCACCAAGAGCCTTTCATCCACAGGGCTCCTTAATTTGGGATGATTCGTTGTCTATTCAGGTATTCCACAGATGCAGGGTATATCAAGTTGATTGTGGAGCTTTAATCCGCTGCTTCTGAGGCTGCTGGAAGAGATTTCCCTTTCTCTTCTTTGTTCTCACAGCTCCCAGAGGCTCAGCTTTGGATTTGGCCCCGCCTGTGCGTGTAGGTCGCCGGAGGGCGTCTGTTCTTTGCTCAGACAGGACGGGGTTAAAGGAGCCGCTGATTTGGAGGCTCTGGCTCACCCAGGCCGGGGGGTAGGGAGGGTCACAGAGTGCAGGGCGGGCCTGCAGCGGCAGAGGCCGGCGTGACGCTGCAGCCTGAGGCGCGCCGTGCGCTCTCCCGGGGGAGCCGTCCCCGGATCCCGGGACCCCGGCAGCGGCGGGCTGCACAGGCTCCCCGGAAGGGCGTGTGGCTAGTGACCTGCGCTCGCACACAGGCCTCCTGGCGGCGGCAGCAGCGGCCTTAGCGTCCCATGTCCGTCTCTGGGCTCCGCACTCTTAGCCGCGGCTCGCGCCCGTCTCCGGAGCTCTCCCAAGCAGCGTTCCCAATCCCCCCTCCTCGTGCACCAGGAAACAAAGAGGGACGTAAAAGTCTCTTGCCTCTTCGGCAGGTCCAGACCCCTCCCCAGACTCTCTCCCGGCCAGCCGCGGCGCACCAACGCCCTGCAGGCTGTGTTCACGCCGCCAACCTCAGTCCTCTCCCGGCGCTCCGACAAAAGCCGGAGCCTCAGCTCCCAGTCCCGCCCGCCCCGGCGGGCGAGCAGACAAGCCTCTCGGCTGGTGAGTGCCGGTCGGCCCGATCCTCTGTGCTGGAATCTCTCCGCTTTGCCTTCCGCACCCCTGTTGCTGTGCTCTCCTCCGCGGCTCCCAAGCTCCCCCACTCCGCCTCCCGAAGTCTCCACCCGCGAAGGGGCTCCTAGTGTGTGGACACTTTTCCTCCTTCACAGCTCTCTCCCGCTGGTGCAGGACCCGTCCCTATTCTTTTGTCTCTGTTTAGTTTTTTCTTTTGCCCTAACCAGGTACGTGGGGGGTTCCTTGCCTTTTGGGAGGTCTGAGGTCTTCTGCCAGCGTTCAGTAGGTGCTCCGTAGGAGTTGTTCCACGCGTAGATGTATTTCTGGTGTATCTGTGGAGAGGAAGGTGATCTCCGCGTCTTACTCTTCCGCCATCTTCCCGGAACTCTAGACATGTTTCATTTTTAAAACCACATTAATAATATTTTGTACTTAACCAATGGTACTAAATTATTTACTTTAGTAACAGTACACCTAAATACCATGTAGGGGCTTCCCTGGTGGCGCAGTGGTTGAGAGTCCGCCTGCCGATGCAGGGGGCACGGGTTCGTGCCCCGGTCCGGGAAGAGCCTACATGCCGCAGAGCGGCTGGGCCCGTGAGCCATGGCCGCTGAGCCTGCGCGTCCGGAGCCTGTGCTCCGCAACGGGAGAGGCCACAACAGTGAGAGGCCCGCGTACCGCAAACAAAAAACAAAACAAAACATAGATACCATGTATTTGTAAAAACGTGACTGTCCTGGAAAGATAGAAAGGAAGTTACAACACTTCAGTTCTTTTCAATTCAGATCATGTCCACATAATGGTTTTTTTTTTAATGTATAAGGATGCTCATTCTATCTTTTAAAAATAAATAAATTTATTTATTTATTTTTGGCTGCGTTGGGTCTTCATTGCTGTGTGCGGGCTTTCTCTAGTTGTGTTGAGCAGGGGCTACTCTTCATTGTGGTGCGCGGGCTTCTCATCGCAGTGGCTTCTCTTGTTGTGGAGCACGGGCTGTAGGTGCATGGGTTTCAGTAGTTGTGGCACGTGGGCTCAGTAGTTGTGGCTCGTGGGCCCTAGGGCACAGGCTCAGTAGTCGTGGCGCATGGGCTTAGTTGCTCCGTGGCATGTGGGATCTTCCCAGACCAGGGATCCAACCTGTGTCTCCTGCGTTGGCAGGCATATTCTTAATCACTGCACCACCAGGGAAGTCCCCATGTCTACATAATGTTGACCTTAATTAACAAATTACATGCTTTGGTCCTTGATGAATCTCTCTGAGGAAACTAAAGAGTATCCCCATTTACATACTCAAACTGTTATCTTGTTCAGGAATCACTCATTCCATCCTTACCATCCTTACAGGTTGTAGCCTCCACAAAGTCTTCAGAATGACTGCATCTTGAGAGAGAGCCTAGCTATCCTTTGTTGAACAAGTATCCAGTTGTAAGTGCATTGGGACATATTTTTCAAGCTTGGGAAATCAAAGTGGCTACACTTTCTCGATTGCAACTCTTCAGGGAAAGGGCTCAAATTAAGTTGATCTTTTTTTTTTTTGGAGCACCGACTAAATGTTCAGTTAATTATACCAGGTACTGCATCTGGAGAGGGAGATAAATGAAGTAGAATGCAGCCCTGCTTATTTAGAGCTCAGATATTTAGCACCTGCAAATGGCCAGAATATTTGCAAACTGAAATAAACAAAGAAGCCTCCAAAATGCAACCATTCTTTCCCAAAATGGCTTAGAAGATGCAATGCGTTTGGCTAATTTTCCAAGCAGAATAAAGGACTGTTCTGTTTGACTAGTAATGATGGCTGTGCAAGTCAAACCTTGATAGTGACAACGTATTCCAATTTTCATGATATGGAAACAAAAATATAAAAATAAAGTTTATTTTCACCAAACTGTACCAAAACTTGGGCAAAACTTGTAGTTTCTCACTGTATTTAGAACAAAATGCTTAAAAGGCTGAAATAGTCAAGGACCAATTTTCCAAGGACTTCTCTTAAACCTTTGATATTCAAATCATTTTCTCTTGCTGTGTCTACCTTGGTATTATCCTCGTTATTTTTCTTTTCTTTATTTGTTCACTGGTTTTACTCTATCAGATCTTCAGTTGTCAATGGCATTGTGTGTGATCAGAGTACTTCTTCAGCATCACTTTCATCAACTGCATCCAATCCTGAACATTTTGCAAGATTTGCAATTTCACTATGAAACTGGTTTGCATTGTATTGTCTGACAATATCAGAAAATCCGCCACATACTGATCAACATAGGCTCATACTAAGCAGGAAGAGATGTTTAAGTAGAGAATAATTTTATAGGGAGTGAGTTCCATAGTGAATAATTTGCATTTTGCTTTCATTCATATCCTCCTAACTTTGGGGACATGGATAATGGAGACTCAGATAATGAAGACCACACGTTAAATCAGCATAAACTCAAATCCAATTAACACGTAAGCGATTTGATAGGTTGTGTGAGAAGATGGATCACAGCAATACCAATCAAATTATGTGGTTGACTTAAAGAGCTAAATGATCTTTCTGAAAAAAATAACTCAACAAAAACTGAAATAGTGGGCTCAGTCTGGGGATTTTTAGTTAATGCATCCTCAACATGAGCTGAAAGGTGCTAGGATGCCAAGTCAATTATACCCTCCCCAACACCTGATACTGGAAATTCACCCTAAGGAATTTTATTTCTTTATTCTAAGGTTTCATCTCTGACATTAAAAAGCAAAACAAAACGAATGTAGGAGTGAGGTAGCATATGATGGTAGGTGAGCTAATAGGTCTCCAGTTGGAGTGCCTGTGTTCAAATATAAGCCCTGCCACTTACTGAGTGACACTGGCTAAGTTGCTTTCCCTCTCTCAGCTTCTCTTTCTCAACTGTAAAATGTGAGATTATAATTACATCTATCTCATAGGGTATTAAATAAGATAATGTGTACGAAGCACTCAGAATAGTACCTGACCCATGAAAATCACTCAATAAATGTTATTATTATCAGTCATTGATTTCTTGCCATAGGCAAGTTTCAGACTGTTTCCTGAGCTAGGATTCTAGGGATAGTGTAGGACAGTGTAGGGTGTGTGGTAGAGTTGGGGGTCAGAAAATGGTGAGGGACAAAATTTACTTTCTGAGGATTAGATCTGTCTCATGGCATTCCAATTCAATCTTAACTTTTTCTTTTCCACAGTTTGGACAAATCTCATTCCAGACGATGTTTATTATACTACATCTATATGTCATAGTACACTATAAAATTAGCTCTCTTGGCTGCACTGGAGAGGAAAATATTCTTAATATGTTAATTATAATATTTATGCAAGTGATGGCTCCTAGTAAATTATTTTGTCTTTTAGAACAGCGCACTTGATACGGCAACTGAAAAAGAATACTGTTAAGGGTGTCAGAGCCCCATTTTCCAAGAAATTGCTATCAGAAGAGAAGCAATCACTTAGCAGAAAGAGAGCCTTTCTCAAGGCTGGCATATTTCTTGTCTCTTGGAAAAGTTGCTCAGGTGGAGGCTTGGGTATATAGGCTGAGAGGCAGAATTAGTCACTTTCCAGGTGCTGAATGTATTATTTTAATGCTGTCTGTGATATTTGGGTTTCTCAGGCCACCCAGCAATGCTTCTGACTCATGACTTTTAATTTGTTTGTTTTGTCACTCAGGTGTACACTTGATATACTGTAGGTCACAGTGTCAAATCTCCTGTTTGATTTTGTTATGATTGTAGGATTGGGGAGGTAAGGGATGGTTAAGAGAAGAGGCAAATCTCCCAAGACACACAGCCTCAATCCTCCATCCTCAGCCTGGAACCTACATTAGCTTTTACCATTCTCATATCTTATACGCTTTTCCTTGTCCCATGTCTGTGTAAAATGCTTCATGATTTCTTACCCCTGTGTCTTTGCTTATTAATTAAGTCATTTCACAAACGTTTATTGAACACCTGCTGTGTGCTTTGAACTGTGCTAGGAATTAGAATTACAGTGGTGAATAAAACAAATGTGATTCTGGCTTGAAATACATTTTTCTTCCTCTTTATCTTTAAAAATATCCACCATCCTTCAAGACCCACCTCCAAGTCATCCTATTATATGTACCTCTCCCTGATAAACTCAGCCTACAGGAGCTCTTCTTGTTCTCAACTAGCATTTAATTGGTACATCATTCATTTGACTCTTATCATATACTCTATAGCAATTGTTTAAAGTGCTTTGGGCTGCAAATAATAGAATACCTAATTAACAGAAGCTGAACCACAAGGCAGTCAGGAAGAAGGTGGCCCTAGAGTTGATCTGGCATCTTATAACAATGTCATTCAGGAGCCAAGCTGCTTTGATCCTTCCACTCTGCTTTCCTCAGTGAGTCAGTGATATTTTCCCTCATGGTTTAAAGATGGCTGCTGTAGCTCCAAGTATTACATCATTGCATTACAGTGTCCAAAGCAGGAGGCAAGAGGGCAACAGTGGCACTGAAAAAGCTTCCTCCTTCTGTGCCTTTTTCAGGAGACCCAGACAATTTTTTGTCACTGACAAAGGGCAACAGGATTTCCATTGCTGGCTTAAATTATTTAGGATTCAGCCCCTAGGTCTGGACACATTGCTGCCAGAACAATACTGGGAATCTGTTAGGAGAGAAAGAGTGAGAAATTGCTGTTGGCTAGGAAACCAACCTCATATACCAGAGTTTTTATAATTTTGATTTGTACATTTATTAGCTGTGTTACCTTGGACAAATTAGCTAGCCTTTCTAATGCTCAGTTAATGCATCTGCAAAATTGGGCATAGTAATACCTATCTCACAGGGTGGCTATAGGCATCAAATGAAATGCTGCTTGTAAAAATGCCTCACACATTTCTTAATCACATAGTAGATGCTTAAGAAATGTTTCCTGTATAAACAGATTAGGCATGGCTCTAGAACAGGAGACCTGTAACCATGTTTCTGGATTCTGATCTGTAGTCTTTGTCCCAGCTTATACAAATACTTATAGTGGAGCTTTTCAATGTGGGTTATATGTGTGAGCTGAATAAGTGATTGCCTATGATTGTATACATGGAGTGTGGAAACAGGCTCCCAAGTTTAAAAATACTCTCTTCACAATTCCTGTTGCTCATTTCTCCTGTTATATTTCAATGACCCTTACAAACTATTAGGCAGTAGTGTCTTGGTGTGAATTATGTGATCAGAGCTTTTCCAATGATAACTTAGAGTAAGTTGAAGGATAAGGTATAGGTCTAGAGCACCAAATAGAATATAATTGACTCATTTTCTTCCTTCAGTTTCCAGAGCTCATGATATAATAATTTAGTTCATACTAAGGTGTTAATATCTAACTCCAATCTAATGTGTTAAATAGCCTAGTCATATGTAGACTTTCACATCGAGGCAGACTGTGGAATCAGACAGATTTGAGCTTGAATCCCATCTCTCACTTAGTGTGTGATTGTTACCAAATTATGTAGCCTCTCTGGGCGGGTTATCCACCTGTAAACTAATTGAAAATAGTAACAATAATCTCATAGAATTGAAAACATTAAATGAGACTATATCAAAGGGTTTAGCACTTGTCTGGCACATGCTAAGTTTGCCCAAACGTTCACTATTATTACTGTTATTTATTGAGATAAATATTATCATCAAAATCATCTTATGGTATAGAAATAGCCATGAAGATGATTCTTACTTTGCCTTTGAAGAAATAGGTACATAGAGTTTAATTGATTTGTCTTACATCTCCCAGGAAGGTAATGGTAGAGCCAGTACTAGAATCTAGGCCTCCAGCACAGAGCCAGAGGTTCTTCTGCCTGGATTAAAGAGTCTCTCAAAGACCTCTATGCTCTTCCCAACCAAGGCTGATTCCTAATGACACAGCTAATTTGTGGCAGCTATTTATTAAAGGAACAGGGTTAAAAACACTGTTTTCTATTAACAAGCAATGTATGATGCAGACACACCTGGCACTTATTCCATCCACCACCTCAACCTTGCCACCCAGGCTCATGGACCGGGAGTCAGAAGTGTGGCAATATGGTCTGGGTCCAGACACAACCTTATTGGTCTTGTTCACTATTATATGTCCATCCAGCACTTAGAACAAAACCTGTCACATGGTAGGGGCTCAATAAATACTTGCAAAATGCATGAGTTGTTTGGTAATGTTTAAGAGGTGACAATTTAATGGTTAGGGTTTTTTCTTTCTTTTATTTTTAGTATCATGAACCTACCTGATTTTTACAGTTGGATCATTTTGAGCAGTACACATCTTGCTCTAAAGACAGAACATAAAAATGAACCAGCCAGGCTGGGGTTTTTAATTTTCCCAACACAGACCTGGACTTCAGACAAGCTTTCATTTCATACAGGATTTGACTTTAATGTTAGTCTTCTCTCAAACTGCTCACAAATCACTTCCTGCAGTGAGAGCTAATTTTCTAAAGGAGCAGCAAAGCTCAAGCCTTGCGGGCAAACTCAGCTAGCTCTTTCTGGCTTCTTGAGAAATGAAACAGTTACACAATGGTTTAACTTAAAAAAAAATCAAACAGCACAGATGTAGTTCCTTGAAAAATAAATGGATGAAGCAACACTGAATTAGGAAAAGATAACAGTCTCTTTAACAATGGACATTCTATAGTCATGACTCATTATTCTCTCCCTACACCTCTTTTGGGGCCCTGATAGTGTTTTTGTTTTCTCCTCTATGCCTATTTCCAGGAAATGATTTCTTTTCAGTCCTTTAGACATAATGGTAAATATAAAATTGCTCATTCATTAATTCATTCCTTTATCATTTTGTTTACTGTGTGTTTGCTTTCTGTCAGACACTGGTAAAAATCCTGAGGGGTCGGGCTTCCCTGGTGGTGCAGTGGTTGAGAGTCTGCCTGCCGATGCAGGGGACACGGGTTCGTGCCCTGGTCCGGGAGGATCCCACATGCCGTGGAGTGGCTGGGCCCGTGTGCTGTGGCCGTGGCCGCTGAGCCTGTGCGTCCGGAGCCTGTGCTCCGCGGCGGGAGAGGCCACAGTGGTGAGAGGCCCACATAACGCAAAAAAAAAAAAAAAAAAAAAATCCTGAGGGGTCAGAGATGAGTGAGGCATATTCACTGCCTTCAAGGAATTCACAACCTCGTGGGCATAGACAGACATGCAAACGGATGAATTATAAAGTAACATAGTTAAGTGCTATTACCAAGATATGAGCCAAATGCTGCGGGAGCCCAGTTCTCTTTCCCAAGGGTATCTGATTTATCATCTTTATCTCCAATTTTGAAACAGAAAGCATAGTCCTCATTAAATGATTTTAAACCTCAGAGAACAGACTGGAGAGATATTTTTGGCAAAGGACACCTCCCTGTTGTCCCTGAAATAGCACTGAGAGGCTGCCTACCCCATCTCTGTGTAAGGCCAATCTTGCTAATAATAGTATGTCTTCCAACAAATTAATAATACAGCATCTGGCTCAAAAGGAAGTGCTCCCATGAGGTAGCTGGGAAAAAAAAAAACATGTCTGCTGTGATGCACCTGAAGCAATTCTGGGGATAAAGGTAGAATGACATGGAGGGTTACTTATCTTCTGGGGCTGCCTCTGAAAGCAATCACCTCATTTGGCATGGCAAGTTTAATGGAAACTAAGCGACTGAAAGAATCTAAAGTAAAACAGTTTCTGTAAGTGCTCAGACATAAAAAGTTGTTGAGTCTTCTACCAGTCCAAATGGGACATTCAGAAGTAGTCTTTTTCAATTTGCAAAGGGATACTGCCATTCCACTGCTCAAAAGTGGGGAAAAGCCCCTAAGATCTGGCCCTCTGCCTCTGAGTTTGAGACGTTTCACACATGACCTACCTAGCAGTGGAAAAACTTAGGCAATGTTGCCTATTAAGAAAATAACAAAACAAAAGAAAACAACAACCAAAAAAGTATCTCTGCTTCAGAAAGTGTTGGGGAACCTACACATGATGAATGTTGAGTTTGTCACAGAATTGTAGGATATTTACTTGTAAGTGATGTTTCATTTTGTCTTTCTTGAATGCTGGAACTACTGATGACGTTGTTTTCTTGTGGATGTTGATGTCATGTGTGGACACATCCTTTGCCAAACTATCGCTCTCTCAGTAATAGTGTGAGGAAAGAGTAGCGTGCTCTATAAATTGGAATATCATTTATTTTAAGGCCTATTTATAAGTGTGATGAAAAATTCAGAATGTCTGGTGCTATAGACTGGATATTTTATCCCCCAACATTCAAATGTTGAAACTTAGTTCCCAATACAATGGTATTAGATCATTCAACAAGCAAATCTGATCATGTAACACTGAAGATAAAAGAATTTTTTTCTTTTTTAAAAAGTTTTATTAAAGTATAATTGATTTAAAATGTATCAATTTCTGCTGTATAGCAAAGTGATTCAGTTATACATATATATATTCTTTTTTCATATTCTTTTCCATTATGGTTTATCACAGGACACTGAGTATAGTTCCCTATGCTATACAATAGGACCTTGGGGCTTCCCTGGTGGCGCAGTGGTTGAGAGTCCGCCTGCCGATGCAGGGGACACTGGTTCGTGCCCTGGTCCGGGAAGATCCCACATGCCGCGGAGCGGCTGGGCCCGTGAGCCCTGGCCGCTGAGCCTGCGCGTCCGGAGCCTGTGCTCCGCAGCGGGAGAGGCCACAACAGTGAGAGGCCCACATACCGCAAAAAAAAAAAAAAAAAAAAAAAAAAAAAAAAGGACCGTGTTGTTTATCTATCCTATATATTATAGTTTGCATCTGCTAATCCCAAACTCCCAAGACTTCCCTCCCCCACGCCCCCTCCCCCTTGGCAACCACAAATCTGTTCTCTATGTCTGTGAGTCTGTTTCTGTTTAGTAGATATGTTAATTTGTGTCATGTTTTAGATTCCACATATAGGTGATATCATATGGTATTTTTCTCTTTCTAACTTACTTTGTTTAATGTGATAATCTCTAGGTCCATCCGTGTTGCTGCAAATGGCATTATTTCATTCTGTTTTATGGCTGAGTAATATTCCATTGTGTGTGTGTGTGTGTGTGTGTGTGTGTGTGTGTGTGTGTATGCCACATCTTCTTTATCCATTCACCTGTCGATGGACATTTAGGTTGTTTCCATGTCTTGGCTATTGTAAATAGTGCTGTGAAGCTAAAAGAATTTTAATGGCGCATTGTTAGTTATGTTTGTGTTGAAAGAAAGAAATATAGCCAGGAATCCAATTCTCTATTCCAATTATTTACTATGAAGTAGAGTATTAGTAGTAACATCTATTTATTGACCATTTGTTATGTGCCGGATACTAGGCTAAGTGATTTACATATATTGTCTCATTGAATCCTTACAACCTTTCAAGTAGGTGTTATTATATCCATTTTGTAGATGAGAAAACTGGAGATAGAGAGGTCAGCTAACACGGGAAAGAAATATGATGCTAAGACTGGGGCCCAGTACTCTTTATCCCTTCATTACACTTCCTCAGGTGAATGTTGGACAGTAGGGTAGAAGCAGAGCCTGGGTTAATGTTGGGAGTGAAGCAGGGCTTCCTTTGAAAGACTCAATTTCTTACCAGGATCTTCTACTTTGTCTGAACAAAAATATTCTATTAACCATTCTTAGGCTCAAATTGTTCACTCTGGGGTTACAGTAGGTTTCAAAAAAGTGATGGATCTCAGATGGAATATGTTCAACCTTAACTGGGGAACCTAGCTAAGTTGGAGGTAAGAAGATCTGAAAAAAATGACTGTATTTTCAACCCAGTGAATAGAGATGAGGGCTTCAGCATCTCTTACTGCAGTTAGGTTTTAACAGCTGGAGAGTAAGGAGCACTTAATAGGGAAATTCTAGTTTGGATCTACTTTTCTGATTTTGGGTGAATTCTGGTCTGTGAAGTCTGTTTGTCTTAAGTTAAATATGTTGGGGAATGGATGCTCACTACAGAAGTTGATTATTTCCTTTGAGACAGTGGTTCTCAAAATGTGATCTTGGAACCAGGAAAAGCAGCAGCATCTGAGAACTTGTTAGATATGCAAATTCTTGGGCTTCGGTCTGAGAATCAAAGACTCTGGATGTGGAGCCCAGCAGTCTGTTTTAACAAGCCCTCCAGGTGACTTTTGATGTACACTACAGTTTGAGAGCCACTGGTAGAGCTATCCTTGGGACAAGGGTTTATGTGTTCTCTCCCTAGTCTGCTTATAAGGACAGCTGTATTGTGTTAGTGAATTGTCAATAGACAATTTGTAGTGTGTAATTGGGAGATACAGCAGTCCTCAGAAGAGAAAGAGTCTATTCTCTCAATTTCACAGTCCTGCTCTCAAGAAACTTATAAATCTTCCTTCCAGGACTGAATGAGAAGACAGTTATGTGGTATAACCCTGATATATGCTAAAATTTGAGAATCACTACTGTAACACTTTAGCTAACTATTCCAGTAGCTGTGATGGTGGTAGATTAGGTTTATAGGTTTGGTACAATTGTGAAGTTTACCCAGACAGAACTAACTTAAAACAGAAAAAAGTAGGAATTTAGGTTCCTTTGCTTACTCTACAAAACCATGAATGTTTCTAAAATTAATGTGTAGATATGGAAAGATACCAATTACGTGGGGAAAAAAAGCAAATTGCAGAAAATCTGTATCATATAGCTACATTAAAAATAAAAAAATTCTTGTGTATGTATGTTTGCATATGTATAGGAAAAAGAATTCACAGCAAACCCTTAACAGTGGCTACCTGGGGATAGTTGGGTAGGGTATAGTAGCTACTTTTAAATTTCACTTTATACACATTTCTACTTTTAAATTTGTCACAATGAATATAAATTATTTCTAAAATATATTTTAAAATGGACCCGTTTTTTAATAAAATGTTTTTAACATCTTTATTGGAGTATAATTGCTTTATAATGGTGTGTTAGTTTCTGCTTTATAACGAAGTTAATCAGCTATACATATACATATATCCCCATATCTCCTCCCTCTTGCATCTCCCTCCCATGGACCCTTTTTTTTTTTTTTTTTGGATCGCGGGCCTCTCACTGTTCTGGCCTCTCCCGTTGTGGAGCACAGGCTCCGGACGCGCAGGCTCAGCGGCCATGGCTCACGGGCCTAGCCGCTCCGCAGCATGTGGGATCTTCCCGGACCAGGGCACGAACCCATGTCCCCTGCATTGGCAGGTGGACTCTCAACCACTGCACCACCAGGGAAGCCCCGGACCCATTTTTTAAATTGAAAAATAATACCCATGTGATAATTCAAATAGTATACAAGCGTAGGCAATGTTAATAAATGTTCTTAAACTTTTAAAGTTAAATATTTTAAAATGCCTATTTCTTTTACAAGTGACAATAGTTCATATACAGAGTGAGAGGATGCTTCTAAATACCACTATGTTTTATGGAAATATATCTTAAGTTAGAATGAATAAAGATCTTGTACACAAGAAGGGGAAAAAAAGCAGGGTGAACATTTAACACTCATTGTAACAAGTAGGTATAAACCGAGATATATAATAAGTATGAAATAAAAAGAAATCCTGGGGCTTCCCTGGTGGTGCAGTGGTTAAGAATCCACCTGCCAATGCAGGGGACACAGGTTTGAGCGCTGGTCCGGGAAGACCCCACGTGCTGTGGAGCAACTAAGCCCGTGCGCCATAATTACTGAGCCCACGTGCCACAACTACTGAAGCCTGTGCACCTAGAGCCTGTGTTCCGCAACAAGAGAAGCCACCACAGTGAGAACCACCGCACAGCAACAAAGACCCGATACAGCCAAAAATAAATAAATAAATTTATTTACTTAAAAAAAAAAACAAAACCAAAAAGAAATGCTACCACTACTTAGGCTAGCTTCTTTTTTCACCAGCCTCAACTGCTGTTAAATAAAGCTTGGTGTTTCTGTCCACGTTCAAGGAAACCTTTCACTATTCTCAGCTACAGTGCTTCCAGGCATTGAAAAGTTCCGGCACTCTATTTTCACAGCATCCTGACAAGGGCTGGCAGTTTTCTTAAGCTAGTATTCTAACAATCCTCAAACTAACAATGGTCAAATCTCCAAGCTCTGCCCCACTCTCTGTCCTACAGGTGTCAAAAGCTGGCAACTATCTTTTCTATCCTTTCTGGAAACAATTCACTTTTTTAGTGCTGCTAATTAGATTTGGAGTGCAATGGCAGTTCTTTGCCTTCTTTTCTCTAATATTCATGGCAAGAAGTTTTTTCTGGTTCTCTCCCATTTGTGTTTATTTACCTCCTAAATGTCTTGCCTCTAATCAGAGTAAAGCTCCCTGTGGAAACCAAGTTACCAACTCATTCGATTGACTTCCCCTTCTTCTACATGAATGGCTCATGTCCATAAGAAGAGGGCTCATTATCATAATGCTTCAGGTTTACTATTTCCCAATCTGCTATAGACCCTCACTAGCCCTATGTTTAATGAAGACTGCTTTTAAAAACCATGCTTTGACCTTTCCCCTCAAAATGTTTTAAAAGATATTTAAATATGACAGGCCAGATTTATTTAAAGAGTAAAACAGTTCTCTCTTATGCCACACATGTGCTAAATTTGGAAAAAATCTGGAGAAGATTAGAAGAGGAAGGATGACGTCAATTTACAAAGGCTATCATATATTTTCCTTACTGGGATAGTAAATATCTATCTTAAATCGACAACTAACATCATATGCAATGGTAAAACCACAGATATATTCCTATTAAAATCAGAAACAAGATAAAAATAACTGCTATCACCATTATGATTTAAATTTTTAATTTCCGAGACTTTTTAAAGTCTTTATTGAATTTGTTACAATATTGCTTCTGTTCTATGTTTTGGTTTCTTGGCCGTGAGGCATGTGGATCTTAGCTCCCCAACCAGGGATTGAACCCACACCCCCTGCATTAGAAGGTGAAGTCCCAACCACTGGACCACCAGAGAAGTCCCTATTTTCATGTCTTGATGAAGTGACTCTAGTTCCATCCTAAAGAATATACAGTCAAGAATAATAAGTACAGTTGACACTTGAACAACACAGGTTTGAATAACTTACAAGCAGATTTTTTTCAATAGTACACACTACAGTGCTACATGATCTATGGTTGGTTGAATATGAGAAGGCCAAACAGTGGGTACAGAGGAACACTGGATACAGAGGGTCAACTATAAATTATACATGAATATTTGACTGTGGGGAGAATGGGGGTCCCTAATACCCTCTTTGTTCAAGGGTCAATTGTATATTCTGAAAAAGAAGACTAATGAGGAGGACTTGCTCTAACAAATAATAGAAACTGGTTCAAAAACCACAATAAATAAAACAGTATGGTACTGGTACACAGATATTTTTTCAAAAACAACAAATAAATGTAACAGACTGTAGAGCCCCAAAAGAGTGAAATAAAGCTTAGTATGTTTCACCACAAGTTCAGGTATGTTTTATTTTGGACCTGTTTTAACACAGTGATGAAAGGATTTGTGTTGTGGCAGCTGTTGCTTTCATGTTGGGCTCCTGGATTATTTTGAAAGGAACACTGCCAGAAAGTCAGAGTCCTTGACAGTCTGTAAGCTCTTAGGGGAAGTTAGTGGGCATAGTTTTCATGGTCAAGGATTTCTTCTAATGCTTCCTTCTCCTTCTTTAGTGAATGTATATGCAACAAGGGTTGAATTGCTTATTTTGGCAGACAGCCTTAAATATTTAGAAGGTTAGCACTACCTCTTGATTTTTTTGTAGGTTTCAGGTTAAAACAGAAGTATTTCACATTCCTACCCTCTGATCTAAGTAATCTTTTAAAGTGTAATTTTAAGATTCTATTTCCTTGGATTAATTACCCCAATCAGCACAATGTAGCATCATAGTCATCTTTTGGCAGGCTTCATTTTAGAAGTAAAGTACACAAATGGATCCCAATTCCAGATCCTTTGCTTTAATCTACAATGTATATAGAACCAAATATGTACCTTTGAAAAAAATTGATTAACAATATATGAAATTATGTCTGTATAAGAAAAGGCAATTATTCCCGAACAATAAGCACTAAATTGAAGAGAAAGCATTTTAAAAAGCCTTACGTTATATTTCTTTTTGTAAATGAAATGTATCAAGAAATATTTGATGTTGATGCTATCTAAAATTATATTTTTTTTTTCAAAAACATTCTACAGTTGCACTCAAGTTTATAACTATGGATGAATCAGGTCCTTACTTTATGCTGGATAATTTTGTCTGATTTTTTCCTATGTAAAGAAAACTATAATTTGACAACAAATTATCTGCTTATTATTTATTTAATGGAGAAATATTTATTGATTGAATTTTCTAGGTTTTATACAAGATATTACATTGTTAGAACAAAATAGACACATTCTCTGCCCTCATGAAGTTTTCAGTCTAGGGAAGACAGACAATCGGCATTTAAATGGCCAGATAGATATATAATTACAAATGTTAATAAATTCTATGACAGAAACAAACAGAGTACACAAAGAGAGAAAATAGCTGGAGTTACATACTTTAATTTTGTTATTTAGTTTGTGCATAAAGGAAGCTCTCTCTGAGGAGGCAATATTTAAACTGAGATCTGAAGAATGAGAAGTACCCAGACATGGAGAAGGTGGGTGGAAGAGTGTTCTATGAATAAAGAACATCTCTTTGAAGGTGTAAAGCATGCTGAAGTAACTGAAAGGTCGGTGTGGCTGAAGCTTGGAGAGAGAGCAGGACAGTAGGACGAGGTGAGGTGAGAAAGGTAGACAGGGACCAGAGTGTGTAGGGCTGTATTGTAGAACTCGCATTTTATTGTAAATTCAAAGGAAAGCCATTAAAGGTTTTTAGAGGAGTAATATGATCAGATTTACATTTTTTAAATGATCATTTTGACTTTAGTGTGAACAGTGGATGGAGTTGGGGAAGAATGGATATTGGGAGAAGTTGGCTAATAATTTCTGGCTTGTGAGAAGTATGCCCAAATAACTAAATTCATCCTTGAAAGGCAAAAAACAAAAAATTGTTCTCAAACTACCATGTTTTGTTGTATTTTACGTACACTACACTCATAGTCATTCTCTTTGAAGACTTTGTGTACATGTTTTTATAGTATTACATGAGTTAATAAACGGTGACAACATGCTTCCTATTTTTGCCTATGAAACATGTTAAACATAATACTCTACTGAAAGTTGTATTTCTTAACTATCTAGCTTCTATTTTGAAGGCTAGGTTCACATATTATTAATATTTTGGTTAGGCATATTTGTAAATAAGTACTTTTTTTTAACCAATTCATTCTGGATTCAGTTCTGTAGAGCTTATTCAAGGAAAGGATGGATCAAAGAGTTTAGAAGGAATTTCTGTGATTCCCCAACCACAGTAACCAACTCTCTCTTGGTGGATTTTCTCCACCAGCTTCTTTTTGCAATCCAGCTATTTATGTGTTATCAAAACAGTTTGAATGAACAAATGCTTAGATGACTTCTTGTTTCAGTAGAATGAAAAATAGAGTCATGAAGAAACATTCGCTTTGTTAGAAATTGTTATATTTAATGAGTGCAGGAAGAATATATGGCATTATAAAATTGTGGTCATAGTTTCTGGAAAATTGCCCCCAGGGACATGGAGAAACCAGTTAACCTGGAATGTCCTGACCATCTACTGGGCCAAGGGCACGGCAGTGATCTCTACTCTGCAAATGAGTTGAGGACAAATGGAACTTGGTGGGTATTCCTGAAAAGAGCACAGAGCTCCATCCAAAAAAAAAGGAGGTAAATAGTATCTGATAATTTGAAGGCGGTACCACAACTAGACCATTAAGTGAAGAAGTCAAGTGGTTGATGAGTCCATCTTAAATGAAGAGAAATGAGTCAGAAGACTATAGACAGAGAGATCTCTAAGGAAATCAGTGGAAGAGGTCACTGTAAGGTCAATGATTGACAACATGCAGCTGAAGAAGAAATCTTTGAGACCTAATATGAATTCACTTTCCTTTGAAGAGCACCAAGAACTAGGTAAGGCCTGAATGAGGTAAGTCTCAAGAGAGTTCGGACATCTGCCAAGTGGAAGTCTAGCATGAGCAAGGGTCAGAGTTGATGAGGGGACTACTGTCCAGAAAGGAATGGGACATAAGTCCTAAGAAAAGCCAAGGATCCTGCTCATCTGACAGTGGTATCAATTCAAATCTACTCCAGATTAAAAGTCTGAATAGTTTATTCCAGCATACTCATTTTTTCCTAGAGTGAGGTGAAAGAAAGTGAGATTTTTTTAAAAAATTGCGCTAGCCAAACTATGCTGAAGCGGACTTTAAGTAAAAATAACATGTTTGCTCTGAGATATTATTTCTTGCTCTATTTCTGATTTTGCTCTATTTTCCTTCAGTTTTCCTTATAAAGGCTTTGATTACAATGAGTTAATCTTATCTGGACTGAATCAAAGTAAAAGGATTTTCCAGACATCAGGAGTATAGATGGGAAGAGAACTAAGCACCCTGCGTGACACGTACAAGTAGCAGAAACCATCCAGAATGAAGTAGTGGAGCTGAGATAGATGGAGATCATAGAATTAACAAAAACTCTCTGACAACTGTGGATGTGAATATCCTTCTGGGTCCTTTGTCATCTTGCTTCAAAACCAAACAGACTTAAAGCAGAAAATCAAGGCTGCTTTAAAAAATGAAAGAAAAGAACCCAGAGCAGAAGGGCCACAAACTTCTCTTGGGCTGCTTAAAAACAAATCTCAAGAAAAGATGGTTCAGCTTCCAGAGAAAAGTAATTCCTGTGGTTGTGATACTCCAGACCACAGGCCAAGCAAGTGTCATTCAGAAGGAAGACATGAGAGTAGCAGCAAAGGCAAAATCTGTCAAATCGATTCTGTGTCTTAAGAGACCACTATTATATGGTCATGGCAAGGGAAAAAAATCTCTCTGGATTTGATCTATTGCCACGTTTTATGAACAGAGTTTGAAATGAAGCAATGAGCTTGTTTTGGTCTTAAGATGCCCTAAGGCAAACCTATTCATTTTTTTCTCTTGAAACAAAGGTACTTAATGCAAGACTCTGGGGTTTGCTGTAAATAAAAACTATAAACTTCACAGCTAGTCACACTTATAGTTTTACATGGTTCAGAGCTTAGTATCACCAAATACACAACAAATATTTTGGTAATATTTTTTTCTACGAAGACAATTAAGTTCCTAAAAAGCATCTATTTTATGCATACCCAACAAAGGCAATGTTTCAGTTTGCACATCATAGATACTTTCTGAAAATGCCACAGAATGTCAGCTTGTATGCTAATCAAAAAAAGCAAGAATATTTTTTTCTGAGAGCTTGCATTGGATCAGGTAACCAGTTTAGCCAGGACATAAAAACAAATACTGTAGCAAATGTCTTATACTTAACACTGACTATAGTTGGTTTCTATCACTGTGAACACTTCTTTGAAATAAATATCACTATACTCAATATCTTGTAATAACTTATAATGAAAAAGTATCTTAAAAAGAATATATATACACACACATATATACATACACACATATACATATATATACGTTTATATAACTGAATCACTTTGCTGTATACTTGAAACTAACACAACATTGTAAATTAACTCTACTTCAATAAAAGAAGAAATAAACATCACTTACATTTATGTATAATCTATATTTTATTAGAGTAAAATTTTTCTGATTTGCTAAATCTGCTCAGTAAATTAGAGAAAGCAATGCCAAGTACTCATTTGAGGAAACTAACAGGGCCACATGACATGAGGCAGGTGATGTATTGCTGGGAATTTTGTATAGGCTTGGAAGTCAGGATAATTGGGAAAAATCTGGATTAACACTAATTTACCACAGGAGATCTTGGGCAGTATAATTTGGGGCTTGGAGATGTCATTATCCAAAGGTAGTGTGAAGAGTCCTGGAATTCCTTAGGGATGATGACTGTAGTGGTTATGGGAAATGAGAGGGGAGTTCTAGACCACCGCTGCCATTGAAATAGGTCTTTTTGACTTGTTTAACAACATATCAAACTTCTGTGTAAGATTCAATTTGAAGCTAGGCTATCATGGCCAAAAAAAAAAAAAAAAATCACTGGATGAAGTACCCCTTCAGCAAGATCCCTTCAGGATTTACCATTTTTTTGACACTAACTCAACTGGTTTTCATGCCTTTCATTTGAACTGCAATCATGAGGCAAGTGAAATATTTTCACCCTTATCTCTTTCGATCAGGATCGTGTCAGCTATCTGTGTGACAGAGAGCAGTTAAGGTGCATCTTGCTTGTTCATCATGCAGTGATTTAACTCCTACCATCTTCACCATAATCATCTTTCCCTCTCCTTTCCTGTCACTCTGAGTGACATGCCAGCTGACAGTGTTATGAATAGGAAGGTTTGGGCAGAGTGACTGTCAGAAATATTTTTACTGTGTGAAAGGACATTTGTGGAATGTTATGGCATCGTTGCCTCCTGCCCCTTAGAGAATGTGGCATTGACTATTGGGCTCTTGCCACTGTACCCAGCATACCAAAGTGAGTTCCTGGCCTCATCATACATTGCAAAATATTTAAATAATATCCCTACCTTATATATCCAAATGTATTGATTTTCATGTTCTTCTTTATGCCCTAACTTAGATTTTATACTTTGACTTAGATATGATTTAGTTGAAGTCCGTAGAACACTTTGGTAAATGCTACTACCAGAATTAGAACATGCCCCCTGAGTTGCAGTGAGATTTGTGCTAAAGTTCACAATGCAAATTTGATAGCTCTAAACATGAGATATGTACTTGCTGCATTTACTGAAAGCCCTCAGTCCCCTATCACTTTCCTTAGATTTCAAAGTTATGGAATTGTCCAGTATGTTTGCTCAGAATGACCTGATATGACTCAAGTGTTATTCTGGGTATGATTCTGTGGCCAATTACCTTGGTCTACATGTTTATGTGATTTGGGTTACTAATATAAATGAGTTGATTGCATACAATTCCTTTATATCTTCTATTGTAATAACATTATGTGTCTTTTCAGACATTTTATTGTCCTAGACTACAATATAGCATCTTGATATAAGGCAATTTTAAGTGGACTTGATCATCTGTCAGTGCTTTCATCCTAAACATATTGGCTTTTAAATTTGAAGCATGTTTTAGTGGCAAATTCATTAACTTCTAACATCTCTTGGATCAAGTTTACAATTATTTCAAGGCTTACCCCAAGCCAGAACAACCATATGATAATCTGAAAAACAATTCTATTTTTTTTTAATCTACTTATTATTTTAGGGGGACAATTTATGGCTCATCATGACTATGTGAATAACCAGGTACCAGAAAATACATTGACATCATCTCAGACACAGATTTCCAGCTAGTTTTGCCCATAGGTTAATTAGGTAGTTGTGTATGTTGTGAGATTTGAGGGCTCCTACCTTTAAAAATTATTCCCCTCAAGATATCATTTGAAATTAGAAGGTTTTTGGACTCTATGAGTAGTCTGTTGAAATTTAAATACCTCTGGATGGGTAGCATATGAATCTATTACCTGTCATTAGCAACTTAGTACAGATTTATTTAGCAGACCTTTGATAATTAGCTGAAAGGGACTAGCAAGACCAAGATTTGACATTGGTAAAAGTCAATGGCAGGTCTGCCAGATTTGATATTGGTTTAAGTGGGAGGCAAGTCTGCTTAAAGTAATGGTAAGTTTTAGCTAGGTAAGGGAAGCATGTTGGCATAAGGCATCTGAGGGCAGGCAGGAAAAAGAAATAGCAGAATGCTTATACCAACTTTACCTGATTCTCCATTTTCCTGAAAGTCAGCCTTTACTTGTGACTTCTAGATAAGGTTAGACTGCTTGGTTGCCACTCTACCATCTATCTACCAGTGTAACTTTCAAGACTACCTTGGATGGGATATTCCCTATGCAGGTGGCAAAAATACAATTCTGTAGCATCTTCCTCCTTTTACAACTTCCTTAGGTGTCTTCTGGCTATTTTTGGAAAAGCTTTCCTTGAAAAACTTATTGTTGCCTAGCATTCTTGGTGCTTTACCCCTTAATCAAGGCAACCCTATTCAACATTTCCCACCAAATGTTCTCTTTAAAATAGCATTTACCTGTTGAACCACTGGTGGGAGGGAGCCTTGTACAGGTTCTACAGTTTCTTGGGGAAAGCCCTGAGAACCCTTCTCAATACTATTTTCTACACATTCATCCTCTTGTTTGGTTTACTCCTTTATTTTGATTGAATACAACCTCTGAGAGCTTTCTGTACAAGACTATTTGAGAGAGAAATTGTTCATTAAGAACTTTCATATCTGAAAATCCCTTTATTCTACCATTAAGTTTGGCAGGGTATAGAGTTCTAGGTTGCAAATAATTTTCCTGCCAACTTTTGAAAACATTGGTTCATTGCTTTACAGATTCCAGTGCTGCTGTTGAGTCAACATTGCCACTTTCATTCCATGGTGTTCTGAAATTTCATTATGATGTGCCCTTGTGTGATCTATTTGTATTTGTTATATGAGGTACTTAATAGGTCCTTTCAGTTGGGGAAACTCATATCCTTCAGTTTTCTTAAATCTTCTTGCATGATTTCTTGGTAATTTCCATTTTTCATTTCTCTATCCTTTCTGTAAATATTATTATCCATATGTTGGACATCCTAGATTGATCCCCAAATCATCTCTTCTCCCTATTTTCTTTTTTCTAGTTTCCAGGAGATTTCCTCCAATTTATATTCCAACACTTATATATTTTATCTTATTTTTAATCCCCAAAACATTTTCATTGTTCTCTGAATGTTCTGAATGCTGTATATTCTCATCTCTCTGAAAGATAAATATTTTTAAAGTTTTCTTCCATTCCCTGTTCCCTGCATTGTATCTGTTTCCTACATGGTCACATTTTCTGTTCTGTTGTTTCTATCTCTCTTTCCTTAAAGTCTTGTTTTTGATGGCTCATTTACATACAATAAGAAGAGACTAAGAAGCTGATTAGAAGTTCTTTGTATATGAATGGCCACTGTTATGTGGTACATTTCCCTTTAAGTTGAGAAGGCCGCAATTCAGCTTTTCCACTAGGGTTCTCCAAAATTTCAGTAGTTTTAGGTGTTTTGTATTGGACGATTTAGTTTCCACAGAGAGGAATATTCCAATTTCCTATAAGGTGTTATAAGCCTGGCTGTTGATGTTCTGGGATATATGAAAGGAGTGCGTGGAGACTGAAGGTTGCATTATTTAATGTGTAGACTTTACATCGTTGCTTTCAGTATGGCAGCTCACTCCAGTTCATAGCCATGTAAACTTTTCCAGCAAGAAAAATACCTCAAGTCTTCTGCATGCATTGTCAAAGGGAAATTACTCCATGGAGTGCATGAGTGAACTTAGGAGGAGGGGCTGTATACTCATTTTTTTTTATGCTCTTTATACCAGCTGCCAAATTATCTTTCTGTTTTCAGTCCTACCCACACCCCTGCCTCTAGAGGTCCTTGGTGCCTCCAAATTCTAAGATTTTATGAGCATGGATTGCCCTGTTTTGTTTTGTTTTTTGGCTTCTCCCCAGTTTCAGGCTTAGGTTTCAGTATTATCTACTCTGCTAAGTCAGTTACCACCTGTCCATCTGCTTTCCAGCATACAAAACTTGCATTGACATTTCTCTTCTGCTGTCATATCCTCTCATGTTCTCTTTGTCCTTTTGGAATTCTTTGCTGTCATTTTACTGAGTTTTCAAAAGTGAGTGAAGATAAGTGTATTCACTAAATCTTCCATGCTTATCTGGAGCTCCCCTTGTTCATTTTTAATAGCTGTATGGTATTCTGTGATATGTATGGGCCAAAGAGTAAGGGAAAAATATTTAATATCTGGTAGGACATGAGACAAAATCAGTCAGAATAGGCACCAATCATAGCATTAAAGCATAGCACTGAAGCTCCCTGCTATGCAAGTGTTAACCCTTTAGTTGTTAGATTGTGTAGAGCTTCGAGGTGTCCTGGGGAAAGGACCAAGATGGCCAAAGTGCTGGAGGGGTATACTTGGTGTGGGAGTCAAGGTAGAAACTATTAACAAGCTGTTCTGGATATATTTTAATATCTCACCAAGCATTTTATCTTCATTTGTGCATGCTGGCTAAATATCAACCATGAATGTGCCATAAACTATTTAATCAATCCTTTATTGATGGACATTTAGATTATTTCTCATTTTTGTAGAACTTTACAACAATGTGTGCATGACAACCTTGGACATACCTCTTTCTGCACCTTTGGGAATATTCCTGTAGCACTGCTTTTTGTAGTAGTAGATTTCCTTCACCCATTATCTTGAAACCAACTAATGGAAATTAAACAGTTCCTGATTTTTTTTAGATAAACTATAATTTAAGTTAATTTAACCTATTCATGTTTAAAAGTAAGTTCTGAGACTTTTTGCTCCAAGGACAATTGTTAGACATAATTTTCCCTATTCCTCCTGCTAAGAACAGCTAAAATTATATATAAAACAAAAAGGGGCATTGCATAATAACAAAAAGCTCAATATGCCAGGAAGATATAATGATCCTAAATGTGTATGAACCAAACAACAGCACCTCAAAGTACATGACACAATAGCTGATAGAGCTGAAAGAAGACATGGACAGATCCACAATTGTAGTTGTGAAATTCAAAACCCAAGTCTCAGCAACTAATAGAAATACTAAACAGAAAATCAGCAAGGATATAGAAGAACTAAACAAGACAATCAACCAAGAGAATCTAATTGATATATATAGAGTACTCTACCTCAAAACAGCAGAATATGCATTCTTTTCAGGCACCCATGGAACATTCATCAAGATGCATGATATCCTGGGTCCTAAAACCCATCTCAAGAAATGTAAAAGAATTGTAATTATACAGAGTATGTTCTCTGACCACAAGAAATTTAAATAAAAAATCAATAACAGAAAAACAAAATAAAATCATTAAACACTTAGAAATTAAGCAGCACAAATATAAATAATCCATGGACCATAGAGGAAATCTCAAATGGAATTTTTTTAAAGGTATAAAACTGGGGCTTCCCTGGTGGCACAGTGGTTAAGAATCCACCTGCCAATGCAGGAGACATGGTTTCGATCCCTGGTCCTGGAAGATCCCACATGCTGCAGAGCAACTAAGCCCATGCGCCACTACTGAGCCTGTACTCTAGAGCCCACGAGCCACAACTACTGAGCCTGAGTTCCACAACTACTGAAGCCCGCACGCCTAGAGCCCATGCTCCACAACAAGAGAAGCCACCGCAATGAGAAGCCCGCACACCGCAACAAAGAGTAGCCACTGCTCACTGCAACTAGAGAAAGCCTGCGCACAGCAACGAAGACCCAATGCAGCCAAAAATAAATAAATAAATTTATTTTTAAAAAAGATATAGAACTAAACAAAAAGAGGCAAGATTTAAAATTAATAATCTAAGTTCCTACCTCAAGAAACTAGAAGAGCAAACTATCCTACAGCAAGAAGAAGGAAGAAACTGGTAAATATAAGAGCAGAAATCAATGAAATTGAAAAGAGAAAAGCAATAGAGAAAAATCAATGAAATGAAAAGCTGGTTCTTGAAAAAAATCAAAACAATTGATAACTGTCTAGCAAGACTGACAAAAATAAAAAGAGAAAATACACAAATCATCAATATCAGAAATGAGCTGGGGATATCACTAAAGATTCTTCAGCCATTCAAAGGATAATAAGAGAGTGTTATGAACAACTTTGTGCTCACTCATAAATTTGACAAGTTAGAAAATAGACCCATTCCTTGAAAACCACAAGCTACAAATCTCAACCAAGACAAAACAGATAATTTAAATTGTCCTACAACCTTTAAAGGTACTACATTCATGAAAAAAAAAGAAAAGAAAAAAACACCTCTCCAAAAGGAAAGCTCCAGTTCTAGATGGTTTGACTAGAGAATTTTATTAAATATTTAAAGAATTAAGACCAGTTCTACACTATCCTTTCCAGAAAACAGAGGGCAGAACACTTCCCTATTCATGTTATGAAGTTAGTATTTCTCTGATACCAAACTTGACAAAGACATTATAGGAAAAGAAAACCAGAGACCAATATCCCAATGACTATAGATGCAAAAATCCTCAGCAAAATACTAGTAACCAAATCCAGCAACATTTAAAAAGGACTATACACCATGACCAAATAAGTTTCATTCCAGGAATGCAAGTTGGTTCAATATACAAAAATAATCAATATAATAAACTGCATTATTAGAATAAAGGACAAAAACAACATGATCATCTCAATAGACACCAAAAAAGCATTTGACAAAATTCAACACCTATTCATGATAAAAACTCTCAGAAAAATAGGAACAGAAGGGGCACTTCCTCAACTTTATGAAGAGAATCTACAAAAGTCCTACAGCTAACATTATACTTAATGGTGAAAGACTGAATGCTTGTATTCTAAGATCAGAAACAAAACTAGGATGGTCACTCTCACCATGCTTATTCAACGTTGTTCTGGAAATTGTAGCCAGTGCAATAAGTCAAGGCAAGGAAATAAAAGTCATACGGACCACAAAGGAAGAAATGCAACTTTCCCTAGTTGAAGATGACATGTTTGTCTATGTTGAAAATCTCAGGAAATCCACAAAATAACCCTAGAATCAATAAGTGAGGTCAGCAAAGTCTCAGGATACAAGATAAACATACAAAAATTAATTATATTCCTATATACTAGCAACAAACACATAGAAACCAAAATTAAAAATCTAACATTTACCATTGCTCAAAAAAGTGAAATACTTAGGTGGAAATCTAACACAACACATATAGTACTTATATGCTGAAAACTACAAAACATTGAAAGAAATCAAAGGTGATCTAAATAAACAGAGAGACATAACCTTTTTCATGGACTGAAAGGCAATATATAAAGGTGTCGATTCTTTCCAAATTAATATTCAGTTTGAACTTGATTCTCATCAAAATTCCAGTAAGTTTTTTTATAGATATAGACCAGATTATTTAAACATGTACATGGAAAAGGAAAGGAACTAGAATAACTAAAACAATTTTGAAAAGAAAATAGTGAGAAAAATCAGTCTACCCAATTTTAAGACATTATATAGCTATCACAGTTAAAGCTGTGTTGTATTGGTAGAGAGATGCATAGACCAATGGAACAGAATAGAGAACCAAGAAATAGACCCACATAAATGCCCAACTGATGTCTGACAAAGATCCTGAAACAATTAAAATGAGAAAAGGTAGCCTTTTCAACAAATGGTTGAAATGGTGCAGGGGCCCTTGAACATCCATAGGCAAAACAAAACAAAACAAAACAAAACAAAACCAGGACAAAAGCCTTAACCTAACTCTAACACCTTATTAAAAAGTTAAATCAAAATAGATCATGGGAGCTTCCCTGGTGGCGCAGTGGTTGAGAGTCCACCTGCCGATGCAGGCGACACGGGTTTGTGCCCCGGTCCAGGAAGATCCCACATGCCATGGAGCGGCTGGGACCGTGAGCCATGGCCGCTGAGCCTGTGCGTCCGGAGCCTGTGCTCCGCAACGGGAGAGGCCACAACAGTGAGAGGCCCGCGTACAGCAAAAAAAAAAAAAAAAAAAAAAAAAAATGGATCATGGACTTAAGTGTAAAATGTAAACTTTAAAAGTTTCAGAAAAAAATAAAGAAGAAAATCTTAGGTATCTAGGGATAGACAGACTTCTTAGAATTGACACCAAAGGCACAATCCATAAAAGGAAATATTGATAAATTGGACTTCATCAAAATTTAAAACTTTTGTTTTGGAAAAGACCCTGTTAAGAGTATAAAAAGGAAAACTATAGACACTGAAGAAATATTTGTAGACCACATATTTGCAAAAAACTAATATCTACTATATATAAAGAACCCTCAAAACTCAATGGTAAAAAGAATCCAACTAGAAAATGAGCAAAAGACATGAAAAGACATTTCACCAAAGAGGATATACAGATGACAAATAAGCACACACAAAAATATTCAACATCATTAGCCACTAGAGAATGCAAATAAAACCACAATGAGCTATTATGAAACACCTATCACAATGTATTAAAAAAAAGTGACAACGCCAAATGCTAGTAAGGACAGAGAAACTGGCTCACACTTGCATTGCTGATGGGAATGTAAAATGGTATAGTTACTCTGGAAAATAGTTTAGCAGTTTCTTATAAAACCAAATAAAAACTACAACATGACCCAGCAATTGCACTCCTGGCATTTATCCCAGAGAAATGAAAACTTATGCTGATTCAGAAACACATACATGAATGTTTCCAGCAACTTCATGTGTAATAGCCAAAAACTTGAAACAACAGTCCTTTAATAGGCAAATAGTTAAACAAACAGTGGTACATCCGCACCATGGAATATTACTTAGCAATAAAAATGAATTAACTACTGATACATGCAACAGTCTGCATGAATCTCCAGAAGATTATGCTGAATGAAAAAAGCCAACTCCAAAAGCTTATATACTATGTGATTCCATTTATGTAATATTTCTGAAATGGCAAAGTTGTGGAAATGGAGAAGAGAGTAGTGGTTGCCAGTATTTAAGAAGGGAGTTGGTGGAGAGGGAAGTGGGTTTGGCTGTATAAAATGGCAACATGGAGGATCCTTGTGGTGATGGAACTGTTCTGCATCT
This sequence comes from Leucopleurus acutus, assembly GCF_964270905.1. Lineage (NCBI taxonomy): Eukaryota > Metazoa > Chordata > Mammalia > Artiodactyla > Delphinidae > Leucopleurus > Leucopleurus acutus. The sequence goes on from NC_139148.1 coordinate 98,075,657, forward strand.
TGACTGTATCACTGACAATATCTTGGTTGTGATATTATGCTATAGCTTGCTAGATGCTATCGTTGGGAGAAACTGGGTGAATGGTACATGGGATCTTTCTGTACTATTTCTTGCAACTATATGTGAATCTACAATTATCTCAAAATAAAAAGTCTAATCAAAAAAAATCACCCCCAAGTAGATTTTGTTAGTAGTAGGTAGACAATCTAAAATAATGTATTTTTGTTTACTCAACTTGCAAAGAGCAATGGCATTGTTCTCTTTGAGGAGATTCAGTGGTTCCAACTGCTCCAAGTAAAGTTCCCTTTCTGCATAAATATTTATACACAGGTATGTTTAGAATACCACAATTTAACATACGAAACACTGGAAAAATCCACTTCCAAAAAGCAGGATTTGGTTAAATAAATTAGGAAACATTATTTGATGAATAATTTGCAACCACAAAAAGTCATATTTTCAAAGAATATTTTATACAATGTGGGTAATGATCATTATATATTGTTAACAAAAATTGTTATAATATCATATAATAAAACATGATCACAATTTTGTAAAACCAATATGTGAATATAATTACTTAGGCATGACTGAAATATATTTCTTAAAACACTAAAATTCTGTCTTATCCAAATTTTATATGATAATAATGTATGACTTCTATAAATAGAAAAAAACTATTCAAAAAATTTTAAAAACCCTGTTTTAAAAAGAGTTCTAATTTAGGTTAAAAGTGATGAAGGCTTCTGTATAATTAAAGCCTCCAATAATTCAATTATTCAGAAAATTATACTTTTCATACTAATGGAAAATAATCAAACAGAATTCCTTGACATTGTTGTTAAAGTAGAAATGATACACAATTGTAGTCATAACCTGTTATGTCTTAGAATGAATAGAGTTCTAATAGTTATATATTTTAAATACATCAATTTCTGTGAAATACAAACGAATACAATCAGCCTCACTTTTCTCAACTATATGACCATACATTCATTCTAAAAGGAGGCAGCAAAGAGCAATAAGCATGAACTTTGGAGCAAGAAGCCATGGCTTCTAGTCCCTGGGCCACCACATATGAGCACTGTGACTCAGGTCAATTATTTTTTTTCTGACCACTCACTTTCTCTTATAAAATAGAAAAATTAATAATTTTTTTCTTTAAGGCTTCTCATGTGGATCAAATTAAATAGTACGAATGAAAGTACTATGCAGGGACTTCCCTGGTGGCACAGTGGTTAAGAATCTGCCTGCCAATGCAGGGGACACGGATTTGAGCCCTGGTCTGGGAAGATCCCACATGCTGTGGAGCAACTAAGCCTGCACACCACAACTACTGAGCCTGCGCTCTAGAGCCCACGAGCCACAACTACTGAGCCCACGTGCCACAACTACTGAAGCCCGTGTGCCTAGAGCCTGTGCTCCGCAACAAGAGAAGCCACTGCTATGAGAAGCCCGTGCACCGCAACGAAGTGTAGCCCCGGCTCACCGCAACTAGAGAAAAGCCCCAGCACAGCAATGAAAACCCAATGCAGCCAAAAATAAATAAATAAATAAATTTTTTTAAAGAAAGGAAAGTACTATGCAAATTGTTAAATACTATCTACACTGTTTATTATGTCTATTTCTGATGAGACAAACGTTACGCTTTGCTTTGCTTAGTTAATCCCTGGATACATATTACTAACTAGAAATCTGCAATCAGACAGTACTCATCAGGGAAAACTATAGTTTGTAGAATGTTATTTATGCTTCAAATATGTAAGTATTCTATAGTAGCCTCTCCTTTCTCCCTATTTAAAAAATGTCCTTCTAAAATAATTCATCAGAAAGCTGTTTGTGGAACGCATTAGTTCATTTAGACACCACAACCTCCCTCCTTTCTGTTAGGATCATTTGCAGTTTCACGTGCAGAATTATGTTTTTGAGAGTTTCCCAATTTAGGTGTGGTGTTTGTTTCCCATCAGAGTTGATGACCATTTTAGAATCTCACTCAAATCTGGCTGATGGTCTGTCCAGCGACCTTCAAGCCTAAGGAAGGAACAGACTTAAGAAAACAACCACTAATATTTTTTATAGGCCTATTGAATTGATTTATGTTAAAAATGCTCAGAAAGGACCTCAGTTAGATCTAGCAATGAGTATAATTTTCACGGGGGTTTGGTTAGGTATCTGTGAAGCTCTTGCCTAACATAAAACATAGAAATAAAAGAAAGGGTTTTGTAAAATTGTTCTAAAACATCACTCATTTCACCAATAGTTTAGGGTGCCCAGCTTTTTGGATGATGCAGTATTTATGTTTTTTGTTTTATTTTCTATTTGGGGCTAAAAAGGCCTGATCTTCATCTCGATATAGTGACAAATAAGGCTTTTTACTCTCCAAGTGCCCTGCAGCATAAAGAGAATCACTCCATAGCGAGCACCAAACAGTGAGATTACCTTTTTTCTTTTGCTCTGAGGTACATTCACTAATATTCATCTTGTCATCCTGTGTACCAGTGCCCTCTTGTGAAAGATACTGTTATGGGTCCACACTTGTATCCATTTCGCCTGTTTCTTCTCAGAAAAACAAGAGAAAACATAGATCAGACAGTGATTGAAGCATCTTTGGCCCATCCCTTTCTCCTTCTTCCTTTTCCTTTTTGTTTTTATTTGGTGTCCCTTTTCATTTCCTCTCCACACACTCTCTCTTCTCTACCTCAAATCTTTCTCCTCCTCTATCTTAATAAATATATAGAAGCATGAAATTGGTTATGAAAGATTTGAAAAGTCTTTCCCACTTCCCACCAAGAAAACAGAGATAATGGAAAATATAGAATTACTTGGGTCTTTAGACTTTTTTCACATTCATCTCCATGACTTGAAGTTACTGCAGACTGAAAAGAAGCAGTAGTATCTGGGGACAAAAATAAAGTTGCTGTCTACATTTAACTTCAAGGTTTATTACAGGTTGCTGAGCCAGAAGTAAAGCTGTAAAACTTTTTCACAGGGCAATATTTTTTCTTAACTGAATAAGCCTCAGTTTCTTGGTCTATGAAATGGGGATGATAATACTAATACATAATTAGTATTAATTATCGGAGAAAGATATCAAGTTGTGGGAGGACCTTAATTGTCTTCAATTTCAAGAAAAGAAATGTAGGCTTTATTTGTTATACAACAGGGCTCCATCAGACTTTTTTAGCAGGTTAGTTTAAAGAAAATTGGTATGATGGTAGCGGGTAGCAGGAGAAACTAAATGTGGGCAGATTATTTGACCTGCCCAAATGATGTGTTATGATAAAAATTGCTAACATTTATTGAGTGTTTTCTATATGCTGGGCACTGTGCTAATCCTTTTTTTTGTCTCATCTCATTTAATTCCTTCAGCCACTCTATGAAGTAGGTAATATTTGTTGTCTACATTTTACAGATGAAGAAATTGAGGCACAGAGCAATTTAAAAATTTACTTAAGCCGTTACTTAGTATGAGCTCACCAACGAAGAGCTGAGTAAGTGGCAGAGCCAGGATTTGACCCAGACTGTCTGACTCCAGAACCCTCATGCTTAAATACTGTAGTGTACTGTCTCTAATGTCAGTCAACAACTCCTCAAAGTGCCATCCATATTCACCCATTAGCATCACTTCAAAGAATATTTGACAATTTGGGGATTTTCTATGTAGGATAATCATTCAGTTGTCTTACATGATTTGGGTATTAAATGTCTTGAATTTGTGATTTATTTTTCAGAGAACTGAAGGTCTATCCCTCAAGCATTTGTTTAAAAAGATCATTTATAGTGGAAACTTACTAAAATATACTGTAAGCTTCACTGCTTTTGTAAAGAGTTTTCTTGAATATGATCGATTCAGGGATTTTATAAATGTCAATTCTTTTACTTTGGAAACTAGACCTTCAGAAACTATTAAGATTTGGAGTACAATATGAACCTATAGTGATTTCTTTCTTTCTTCCTTTCTCTCTCACTTTCTTCTCTTCTCCCTTTCTTTCTCTCTTTCTCTTTCCCTTTCTTTCTCTTTCTTTCTTTCTTTCTTCCCTCCTTCCCTCCCTCCCTCCCTCACTTCTTTCTCTTTCTTTCTTTCTTTCTTTCTTCCTTTCTTTCTTTCTTTCTCCCTTTCTTTCCCTTTCTTTCTTTCTTTCTTTCTTTCTTTCTTTCTTTCTTTCTTTCTTTCTTTCTTTCTTTCTTTCTTTCTTTCTTTCTTTCTTTCTTTCTTTCTTTCTTTTCTTTTCTTTTTCTTTCTTTCTTCCTCACTCCCCAACTCTGATTCTCTCAATTGTTAGTGAGGGCTTAGCTTCTCCTTTGTCCTTAAGCCCCCAGACCATTAGTACGTGCTTCTTGTCTCCTTCCTTGTGATCTGCTGTCTCTGATCACAGATGTCAGAGGTCTCTTGCTTGCTGCTCTTCTTGTTTTTTATAACATAGATCCTCTTTCCCCTCTGATTTTCTTTCTTTCCATTGTTTTTCAATGATCTCTCTCCTCCCTTCCTATTCTTCTCTGTTTTGCTGTAATGGGACAGGATTTTGCTATCTAGGCTAATCCATCAACTATTCCTTTTCCCTGGGCAAGGTGGAGGAGAGGGGGCCTTGTTAAAATTTTACTCCTTTTCTCTGGCCAGTGAAAATATTAACGACAAGACCTATAAACTATGCACTTTTACTTCTTAGCTATTTTCATAATTTCTCTTATTTGGGGATTCTTATTTGCTTTGAATAGCTGAGATTACTAGATATCTAAATCTGGAAAACCTCAGCTCTATTTTATTTCTAGAATAGAAAGCTTAATTCAGGCATTTAACTTTGAAAAGTCTAAGTTGTGATACTTTTAAACTTAATTATTGCAATAGGCATATAATAGCAACCTAACATACCAAATGTTTATATGTTAAATAATCTAGTCTTTCAACTATTTTCCATTTTAAAAATATGTAAGTTCTGAAAATTTCTATCCCCCCCCCAAAAAAAATCTGCACATGGATGTTTATATCAGCTTTATTCATAATTGCTAAAACTTAAAAGCAACCAAGATGGCCTTCAGTAGATGATTGGGTAAATAAAGTGTGGTACATCCAGACACTGACAATATCATTCAGTGTGAGAAAGAAATGACCTATCAAGCCATGAAAAGACATGGAGGAACTTTAAATCCATATTACTAAGTGAAAGAAGCCAATCTGAAAAGGCTGCATACTGTACAATTCCAACTATGTGACATTCTGGAAAAGGCAAAACTATGGAGATCAGTAGTTGGAGCTCCTCCAGTAGGTGGAGCAAAGGTGATTTTTAGGGCAGTGAAAATACTAGGTATGATACCATAATGATGGATACATGTCATTATACATTTGTCCAAACCCATAGATTATATAACACCAGGTCTGAGCCCTAATGTAAAGTATGTACTTTGAATGATAAGAATGTGTCGATGTAGGTTCATCAATTGTAACAAATGTAGTACTCTGGTGAGGGGGTGTTGATATTGGGGGAGGCTATGCATGTGTGGGGTCAGAGAGTATATGCAGAATCTTTGTGTGTGTGTGTGTCTTCCCCTCAGTTTCGCTGTGAACCTAAAATCACTTTAAAACGAAGTATTTTTTTTTAAATTGAGATATAATTGACATATAACATAGTGTAAGTTTAAGGTATACAATGTGTTGATTTGACACATTTATATACTGCAATATGATTACCACCTTAGTGTTAGCCAATACCTCCATCATGTCACGTAATTATTATTTCATTTTGTGGTTAGAGCATTTAATATCTAGTCATTTAAAAACTTTGAAGTTTATAATACAGTATTGCTGACCACAATCACAACATTGTGCATTAGATCTCCAGAACTTATTCATCATCTAACTGCGAGTCTGTACCCTTTGACCAACATCTCCTCGATTCCCCCACCTTCAGCCCCTGGTAGCCTTCATTCTACTCTGTTTCTATGAGTTTGGCTATTTTAGATTCTACATACAAGTGAGATCATACAGTATATCTCTTTTTCTTTCTCACTTATCTCACTTAGCATAATGCCCTCAAGGTCCATCCATGTTATCACAAATGGCGAGATTTCCTTCTTTCTGATGGCTGAATGATATTCCATTGTATCTACAGATCACATCTTCTTTTATCCATTCAGCCATGTGGTTTTGATTTACATTTCCCTGATGATTAGTGACATTGCACATGTTTTCATGTATGTGTTAGGCATTCGTAGGTCTTCTTTGGAGAAATGTCTATTAAGTTCCTCTGCCCATTTCTTTTGTTTGTTTGTTTGTTTGTTTTGTTTTTTGTGGTACAAAACGCGGACCTCTCACTGTTGTGGCCTCTCCCGTTGCGGAGCACAGGCTCCGGACGCGCAGGCTCAGCGGCCATGGCTCACGGGCCCAGCCGCTCTGCGGCATGTGGGCTCCTCCCGGACCAGGGCACGAACCCGTGTCCCCTGCATCAGCAGGCAGACTCCCAACCACTGCGCCACCAGGGAAGCCCCATTAACTTTTTTAAAAAACTTTTTTATTGGAGTTGATTTACCTGAAACTAACACATCATTGTAAAAGGACCATTAACTTTTGAAGAGAGTCTTGTAGCACTCAGGATCTATTTGAGAAGTAGTAGGACTTTGTTTAAAAGCAAAATAACAAAATGAAACACTAACTCTGATTCTTTGAAACAGAAGTTTCCTTCCCTAAAGTAAAACTGCTTACATTTATAGATGAAAATAGTTCTTAATAAAATTATTCCCCTTTAAAACTTGCTTTCAAATACTAAAATTCATAATCTTTTTTTCTTAGATTAAAAAGAAATATATATGATAGCTTTCTGAGGACCTGAGAAACATTATCGAGGTCCATCTAAGTTAAAGGTGGGAAAAAATAGGTTCTTTTTGTGCTTTAAAATTTATTAGAAAATATAAGACTGCTTTATCACTAATGGATTTTCATCAGAACAATCATGCAAAATGGCCCAATCACCGCTCTATTTAACAAGCTGTTTTCATGTGTTCAAGGGTCCTCAAATGAGAAAGGGGGTATATTCCAGTCCATTTACATTGCTTGCAAATCAGGCCAGGCGATCAGAAACAAATCTTCTCCGAAGGAAGAGTTTTATTTGATAGGAGAAAATCTATTTTTTAAATCTTTTATTTTATTTTATTTTTTATACAGCAGGTTCTTATTAGTTATCTATTTTATACAAATTAGTGTATATATGTCAATCCCAACCTCCCAATTCATCCCACCACGCACTGCCCCCCTTCGCTTTCCTCCACAGGAGGAAATCTTTTAAAGTAAGGCAATCCTGATTTATACATTCAATTGGAAAGGTGCCATTGCAACCAGCCTCTGGAATTATTTTATCTGAAGAATTACTAAGAAGGTAATAACTTTTTCAAGAATGATTTCTCCAGGAAATTGGATCACTTTAGAAAAATGGAAAATATTATGAATGGCATGTGGACTGGTTCTGCAAAATTAAAACCTAAGACTCTATCCACTGTGCCTGGGTCAGCAGGGCAGTGGTGCTGGCTCTGTGTGACATTACCTTAAGGTCATTGTTACGGGTCATGAGGGGTTAACCACAAAATGCTAGGCAGAAGCATGGTTGGGTAGGCTCTGTCAATCACTGTGAATCTATGTAGCAGTCTTAACAGGAGTAAGATGATTTTTGTCATTAATCCCAGGGCTCTGGGTAGCATCGGTGGACTACAGATTGACATTGAGGATTGAGGTTGTAAAGTCAACACAGAAAAAGTTCTCTCAGGCCTCATGAAGTCTGGGACTATAGTTGCTCTTACAATTAATTGCAAAATAGATGAAAAATACACTTAAATCTAATGTGCCAAACGTTGATCTGTCAATTAATAATGGCTATCAAGAGCTTTGTGTTGAGAAGGATTCCCAGGCTTATGTGGAAGGAGTGTTGAGATCAGGTAGCAATGTGTGCCGTAAACCTGAGAGGAAGAAGTGGGTGCATATTTGCCAAGTGATTGCCATTCCTGGACTGGGAGTTGCTGCTGTCTCTTAGGCTCAGTCCTATCTTGCCTAGCCAGTTCCTCACCGATGTTTAACAAAGTTCCCTCACCTTAGTAACCTATGACCAGGGTCATTTATTCCCATCAAATTTATGAAGACTTTGAGGGGAATCTGGCCTTTGAAACTGGTGTACCTGCTTTTCTGCTTGATGATGGGGTCACCCCTTGAAAGTTATATGGGAATGTGGTCATATTGTCCTTTTTTTCTGAGGTTCACTGTATTGTGAGACCAGCTTCTGACACCGGGGTGCCACAACCTTCTATGAGCCAGGTGGATAGTCAGTCACTATCTTTAACTGTCAGTTAAATTTAACTCCCCAGGGCTTCCCTGGTGGCGCAGTGGTTGAGAGTCCGCCTGCCGATGCAGGGGACGCAGGTTTGTGCCCCGGTCCGGGAGGATCCCACATGCCGCGGACCGGCTGGGCCTGTGAGCCATGGCCGCTGAGCTTGCGCGTCCGGAGCCTGTGCTCCGCAGTAGGAGAGGCCACAGCAGTGAGAGGCCCGCGTACCGCAAAAAAAAAAAAAAAAAAAAAAAAAATTAACTCCCCAGATTAGTCAGATGTCCTCACTCATTTACTTGCTTTGAATGCACTTTGGAATGATTCTTTTCCTAGCAGCAAGCATCTGCTTAGATCGGAATTGATCTCTTTGGTGGCCAAAGACTCGTATCTGTTTCCTGTCCACCTTGTCCTATAGTTTTGATTCTGGTGGATCTCTTAGGCCCGAACCACTGGACCAAAGCTTTACCAGCTGCCCTGTCTTTTGGAATTTGACCACGTCAAATTCTTGTTACCTATTCAGACTTTGGCTCTCCATTTTCTTTCCTTAAGCATTGATATATATGCTCTCCAGGTTTTTATTTCTATATCTACTTAGTTTCTGGCCCACTGCTCTCTACTGATAACTATAAATTCCTCACTTATGACTCATTGCCTCATGCAGCCTTTAACCCATTAGTTGTTATAGACTGTGATTTTCACATCTTGTGAAAACCCTTAGTTCCAGTTCCCCACCCTCTCTCCGTAACGCACAGTTGCCCAATGTTGACAAAAACCCCAGTCAGGTGAATTAGGAGGTGGGCATGGGGTCAGGTGAATGATGGATGTGGCCTGTCCCTTAGAGTCAACATGATGGCATCTACCGAAGAAATCAGGGTCTTCAGAAGCCAGTCTGAGGCATTTAGACCAGAGTAGCAAGGCTGCAGTCTCCAGCAATGTCCTTTTGGCAGGCTAAAAATATCATATTTGAACATGAATCACATGTATCAAACATGCATTCAACCAGAAAAACAGACAGATGGAATAGTGGAAGTAGGCTTATAGGTTTGTATTTAGAGTGAGTCAGTAATTCCTTAAAATGTAGGGTTCTGTGCTATGGTGAAACCACTTTACATCCATGCTTGTGTGTCAAGACATAATTTAAGAGCAAAAAGGGACTTTAGGGATCATATAGCCCAATCTCCTAATTTTACAGATGAAGAAACCAAAGCCTGGAGAGGTTAAGTGGCTTGTCCAAGGTCACATAATTGGCTAGTGGTACAGCTAGGACTAGAAAGAACCCAGGTCATCTTACATGCATTCCTTTTTAGGCACTACTCTGTCTTTCCACAGTTGCATTGTTTTCAAATTATGAGTGACTCAGCTCACTTCAAAGGGCATAGAACTAATTTCCTTCTGATTGAAATGAGGCAGTCACAGGTTTTTACACAAGAAAATTGAAAAATGATATATGTGACTTATTTCTTTGTTCCTTTCTGTTTTTGTCTCTGGATCAAGAGGCAAAGGAAGCTAGGAGAATAGTTGGAAGCAAGACAAGGTAATCCAAATGCTTCCATGGAGCAGAGGGCACATACACTAGGGAAAGCAAACAAACATCTGCTCATTGTTGGAGTGAAAACAGACAATCACATCTACCTGTCTCAGTAGAGAGATGAACCAACATTGTAGCTCTCAGGATCTCTGCTTCTAAATTTCTAGAAGATATGGTTGCTGACTCTAAAGGGAGTGAACCACTCCTTATTAAGTGAACCAACCTAGGTACTAAGAAAGAAGGACAACTTGGAAGACATCCAAGTCTAGTTGGAGGATACAGCTCTTCTTTTAACAAAGGGAAAATGCTAATTCATGGTTTAATGGAATGTTCCCTGATTTGTTGCGAAATTGTTCGTCTGAGATCTTTTGCTTGGGATCACATGCAATCAGTCTGCCTATTACTAAATTGGACCGGCCAACCTCATTTTTTTCATTTTGCTGTTGTTCTTTCTTTCTTTTTCTTTCTTTCTTTCTTTCTTTCTTTCTTTCTTTCTTTCTTTCTTTCTTTCTTTCTTTCTTTCTTTCTTTCTTTCTCTCTTTCTCTCTTTCTTTCTTCCTTTCTTTCAGTATTTATAAGTGCTTACTACATCCTAAGCACTATTCCAGATGTTAAAGATACATGTGAAAACAAGTCCAATTTCTTGCTTTGGAGAGGCTTCAGTCTAGTGTGGAGAGAGATAAGTAAAAACAATAAATAGAGTCTGAAAAAGGATGTGGTATAAATATACTCAAGGTACTATGGAATGGCAATTTTCTATCTGAGATGGACAAGAAAGGCTTTCTGGAAAGGTTAGGCTTGAGTTAATCTTGAAAGAAAAGTAGGAGCTGGGCAGTAGGTGAAGGAAGAAATCAGAGAGAACAGAATGTACAAAGAGAAGTAAGCTGAGATAGCCTGACAAATTCTGGGTTCCCACAAGGTATTCAGTCTGTCTGGCCTGTAGGGTTTGAAGGGTGGGGTAGTGAAAGAAGAATCTGGAGAAGTAAGCAGGGGCAAGGGCTTTGTATGCTAAAGATGGTTGAAAATCAGTGAAGGCTACTAAATATTATACCTTCAAAATATTCTTAAACTCGTCACATTGTAGTGGGCAGTGTGCTGAGTGAAAAAATCATGGTCTTTGGAGTCAGACAGATCTATATGCAATCATTTATAAAGTGTGAACCTTGGGCAAATTACTTAACTGCTTTAAGTATGCTGCTTTACCTTTAAAAGTGAGGATGATTATTTCTGCTTCGTTTGTGGAGAAGAGTTAATAGTATATGTGAAATTGCCAAGCATAGAACTAGCAGATAATCAGTGGATGTTCATCTTTTATTCTCCTTCCATTTCTTCTTTACCTTCTTCCATTTGCATCCTGACTAATCCTTCCTTCCTTCTCTCCATCTGGAGATTTGCTGGGTTTACAGAAATGGTGGATGTCTTGTGTGGCTTCACATCCTTGTTCATTAAGTGGATGACATTTAGAAAACAATTTTGTGCAAGCTTTGTTCTCATAGTAGTAAATGTACCAGACCACTGCAATGTCCACAATTGATTGGATCTGCTTGCTGTTGCTGGGTGACATATTTAAATAATCCTGTCATAGACATGAAACATAAAGCAGTTTCTCAATTTGTAATCAGAACTTTACCTAACAAAACTGTTGCAGCTGTGGTAGGATTGAATTCATTCTTGCACTCCCTCTCTCCCCAAACCTATCAAACTGTCAGCAGCCTGCCTTTTGGAAAAACATAGACATTGTTTTGCTGTATGTTTTTCCCCAGTGTTACCATATGCAGTTCTTCTGCTTGTGCTATGAAGATATCTGAACAATTTCATATGTTTAAAAGAAAAGGTCATTTCCAATATACTGTGTTTGGGTTAAAAAAAACCCTCAAGAAGCTAAGGAGCTTAAAAGGCTTGAAGAGAATGAGTTTCCATAATATTCTGAACTACAGTTATTAGATTCTCACTGCTCCTGGATAGGTTGGGTGTGGCGTTCACATAGATGACTCTGGGGCATTATTCTTCACAATCAACTAACTTGCTTGGTTCCTAGAGTAAGAAGAAAGTAGATCAGTTATCTAGTTTCCAACCTTCTGTTTTATGCTTGAGTCCCCTCTATAGCATTGTTGCCAATTAATTATGGAACCTCTGCTTTACCAGATTCAGTGATGTGATGGACATCCTTTCTTGCTTAAGGCAGCACGTTCCATCTTTGGACTGCTTCTACTATTTAGAAGATGATTCTTGATATTAAACTAAAATATCTTTTTATAACCTTTGGTTCCAGATTTATGACTATAGTCATATTGAATAAGTTCTATCACTTTTTTCACCTCTAGACCTCTCAAATGTTTGGAACCAACTAACATTTGACAAATTCCCTCCCCCACCAGAATCTTCTTTACTCTCAGCACATTTCCATTCAATCAGTGGTTGCCTGTAAGAACCGATTTCATGTTTCTTTACAATCCCTATCAAGTGCATTTGTATATACCTGTCCATATACTTCTTAAAGGTTAGCACCTAGAATGCTGTGTATACTCACAGTATGCTGCAACGCATGCAGAATAGTCTATGTTATCACCTACCTTGTTCTATTAATGCAACATAAAATCAGATTAGCTGCTTTTGGTGGCCACATCAATATTATTCTGTATCAAACTTACAATTGATTAAAACTCTAATTTAAATTTCCTGTTATATGCCATCCATCGTAACCAGTCCTTCATACTCTTTTAAAAATTTTGGTCATGTTTTCTAATGTATCTTATATATCTACCATCTTCTGCCATCTCCAAACATGACAGATCAACCTTCTCTGAGAAAGAAAGAAAGATAGATAGATGAAGGAAAGAAAGAAGGAAAAATGAAAGAAAAACCCAGGAAGTTTTCCATTGGAAATATTCTAGTAGAGCACTTCTTAACTTGGGATCCATGAATCAATAGGAGCTTGATGAATTTTATGCAAAATGTGTGCATATATGTATTATTTTCTGCAACAAAACTCCATAGCTTTCATCATATTCTTAAAGCTATTCACGGTCCAAAGAAATTAGGAACTCATGTTCTGGAATGGCATCAAAACACTCTGGCTGAAGTCATTCAATCTTTAAAAAAAAAAACAAAAACAATTTGAAATGGTTTCCAGGCAATGGTTATCCATCTTCAATGCATGGGTGTCATGAAAGACATTGTTAAATATCTTTGTATATGGATATTCTGCATACCATACATCTCTGATTTACAAGGCTATTGGCCATGTCATAGAATGAAATGAACTTAGTCTAAGCTGACCATCACTTGCATTCTTATTTGCTCATGAACAATTATTTTAACAATCTGCTCTAGAATCTTTCCCATGACTCAAGTAGTCAATCATTCATTCAACAAGTAGTTGTTCAGCTCCTGCTCTGTGTCAGGAACTATTCTAAGCACTGGGGCTAAAACAGAGAGCAGGACAGACAAGATCTTGTCTCCCATGGAGATTGCATACTAGTGAGGGAGTCAGGCAATAAACAAACACACAAATAAGATCATTTCAGGTACTGGTGAATACTGCGAGGAAAATAAAATAAAGAAATGGGATAGAAAGTGACTGGAGTAGGGGCAGGGCAGTAACACTAGATAGGTTAGGGAAGGCATCTATTAGAGAATGGTATTTTAGCTGAGATCTGGTTGACAAGGATTTAGTTTGCAAATATGTAGGGGGAGAATCCTTGAGGCAAAGATAACAGCAATGCAAAAGCCCTGGGGCAAGAACAATCTTGGAGTGTTCAAGGGACAGAAGATCAAAGTGGCTGAAGCAGAGTTAACAATGGAGCAACAATAAGTAATGGAGTTTAAGGAGGAGACAACATGGTAAGAGTAATGGTAAAGAGTGTAGACTTTGTTCTAAGCGCAAGGAGGATTGTAGGAAGGAGCAGTGTTTCATGGTCTGATTTACATTATTCAAAGAGTCTAACTGCTGTGTGCAGAGAATGAATTTTAAGGGAGCAAGGAGAGAATGGAGACAATTTGCCTATATTTAATTTTGGAATCTACCGTCCTTCTCGTCTTAAAAAAAATAAGGAATGCATCTCCAGCACTCATCCATGATTTCATCTCTTCTCTGTGATTACTCAAAGATAATGAATATAGCTTGACCAATTGTATACATTCTTGGATTTAATTCATACATCCCAGGAAACTGAAAGGCATTTAAAACGCTAGAACAGTAGGTTTTTGCGTGTATGTGTGTGTGTGTGTGTGTGTGTGTGTGTGCACTTTACAATCTTTTCAACCATTTTAGGCTTAAGTTATTTCTTAGCAATGGTTGTTTTTTACACTTTTCAGCCTGAAAATAATTCTCTTTGACACAGGAGATAGAAAAAAAATAGGATTTAAAGGCGTCTACTTTCCTTACGTTATCCATCACCCTGGACAGCTCTCTGGTTTATTTAGGTACTCACTTCTATTTTTTTCTGTTACATCAGTATAATTTACAATTGTATAGTTCAAATTGTCTTTTTGAGGGTTTCCTTGAACCATATCTTGAATTCCAGTATCCCATACTAGCTCAGCCATTTACTACCCTGGATAAAGATTTTAACCTCTCTGTGTCCATTTACTCAACTATATAATGGAGACAATAATATCTATCTCAGAGTGGTTGTGAGGATTTAATGAGTTAAACATATAAAATGCTTTGAACAATGCCTGTCACATAGAAAGTGTTCAATAAATGTTAGCTACTATTATTATTATTACTATTATATTATATTTTGGGCATGAGCTTCAGGTTCTATACCTCCTTTGTACCACTTCAGTATGACAGCCTTGCAATGTCTATTCTCAGATTCAGTGTTAGAGTTTCTTAACTGCTTTTTTTTTCTATTTACTTCTTTTGCATCAATTCCTGTGGCAACTCTTGGGAGGAGGTTGTGCAGACCTGAGTTTAAGTCTTAACTCTGACATTTACTAGCTCTGTAACATTGGAATAGGGGTCACTTTCTCCAATCTCAGTGTCCTTTTTAGTAAAACAGGAATAATTGTTTTCACTTATTGTCTTTCACTGTTGGGTAGATTGACTGGGAAAGTATATGTACAGCTAACAAAGAGCATGACATATAGTAAAGACTCAATAAATTCAAATCTTCTTCCTTTGTCAGTGTTTTCGTGCTACCCCAACCTGGTTGTGTTATCTGTAAGGAAAATGAGGATTCTTCTTGGAGTATGATGCTCAAAACAGGATCTCTCCTCCAGCCTGGCCTTCTGGCCAGCTGAGCTGCCCCTCTCAAGTTACCAACCTTATATCCATTCTTTAGTAGTTCTTGGCAATTTGCTGCCTTTGAATGGCCACTAGTTATGCTGAATTACTTGATATTTGGCATTCCCATTGTAGTGCCACCTTGATCTAGATTCTATTTATTTATTTATTTATAATTTATTTTTGGCTGCGTTGGGTCTTTGTTGCTGCGCGCGGGCTTTCTCTAGTTGCGGTGAGCGGGGGCTACACTTCTTGCAGTGCGCTGGCTTCTCATTGTGGTGCCTTCTCTTGTTGCGGAGCACGGGCTCTAGGCATGCAGGCTTCAGTACTTGTGGCTTGCAGGCTCTGGAGCACAGGCTCAGTAGTTGTGGCGCACGGGCTTAGTTGCTCTGAGGCATATGGAATCTTCCTGGACCAGGGCTCGAACTCGTGTCCCCTGCATTGGCAGGCAGATTCTTAGCCACTGCTCCACCAGGGAAGTCCCTAGATTCAATTTATAATTTATGTCATAATCAATTTAGTTTTCAGGGAACAAATACATATTCAATGCAAATGCTATTCAATAGTAATTAATCTAATACTGTTAGTTTGATCCATTTTTCCCTTTAGTTTGCTCTACATTAGCCTTGGTTTCCCCATTGGTAAAATGAGAATGATGACTGTACCTAAGTCACAAGGTATTGGTGAAATTAAATAAGAAATTCAGGGACAGTGTTTAGCACAGTGCCTGACTCATGGTAAGCACTCACTAAATGGCAGCTATATAGACATTGATATATAGGAATACATAATTATGGACATCTGAATCATATGGATATGGACTTGACTTCAATTCTCAGTGATGCTGCTTACTGGTTATACTAGGGATCCCCATTCCTTTTGATTATCATTGAAAATTTATTGCTCTTATGTTCTCTCCCCTCAACACCTTGCTTCCCTGGTATATAACTGTCTCCATAACTGCATGGACTCCATTAGAGACATAGCTATTTGCCTCTGCCCTTGGGTGGGGTAAGTCCCCTTACCCCAATTAAACAGGAACCTTTATATATCTCTTTTACAGATGAGGAAAACTGAAGCTCAGAGAGGCATATCTAACATCATTTGATATACCTGCTGAATTGTAACCTCCCCTGATCAGCAAAGCTGAGCCTCTGTCTCTAGGCACCCCAATTCCTACTAGTCCTGAGTCTCTGTTCTACATCCAAACTATATTATCCTGAGGCTTTGATGCTCTGCTTGGCTGTGGATGTTCCCTGATAGTCTCTTCCCTAGTCCTTAGACTCACCATTTACTGGCTCAAGAGGTCTGTTCTGAGTAAATCACTCACCCTAGACTATGGTGTTTCTACCTTTCTGGTTTCAAGTGTCACCTGATTGGAACTTCCTGCTGGTATGCTTCACACAGAAGATTTACTCTCCTGGCTAATGAGGCCAGTTGGAATGAGTATGAGGTATCCACACCCTGTCCTGGTGTTTATTCCTCACACTCCTCTTGCGCCTGTGCTGATATGATCCCATCAGGCTTTATGCCTAACCCACAGTGAATAAGAAAAGGATAATTTCAGTCTGTGTGGATGAATCTTCTTTGGCTAAGGCTCTTCCTTGAGTCTTTTAAACTTCACTATACATTTCTCTACTTATTAACTCTATAATACAATCTGGAAAAGCATCATATGGCACTCTTTATTTGCCAATGTGAAAAAATGAGTTTGCTCAAATTAATAATAATTTTGTAATATCAGGATCCTAATCCTATACATCATGCATCTTTCCTTCCAAATTTTTCAATAAATAAATTGATATGTTAAAACTAGAGCCACTTTCCTTTTAGACTTGCATCTATCTGGTGTGGGGTGGGGGGGCTTAAAAATAAAAGCAAATCCTACGGCTGGTGTAATAAGTAATTGTATGCCTTTTTATTTTTAGAAAGATCTTCTTATAAGAACAAACTTTACTGTTCTCTCCTGTAAATTATGGTCTTTGTGAAGAAAATTAACTTACCTAATGCAAAAGATACAGCTAGATGTTGACATTCCAGGAAAGTTCACTTCAGATATCAGTGCTCCAAAATAGAAGAGAGTGCCGGTTTTGAAGGAAAAATGAGACAGAAGATCAATACTGAAGAAAGACTGAAGCCATCTTTTGGTCTTTGGATATGATGGAATTGAAGTAACTTCTAACTCTAAGGATTTCTTTCTTTCTTTCTTTCTTTTTTTTAACATCTTTATTGGAGTATAATTGCTTTACAATGGTGTGTTAGTTTCTGCTTTATAACAAAGTGTATCAGCTATATGTATACATATATCCCCATATCTCCTCCCTCTTGCATCTCCCTTCCACCATCTCTATCGCACCCCCATAGGTGGTCACAAAACACCGAGCTGATCTCCCTGTGCTATGCGACTGCTTCCCACCAGCCATCTGTTTTACATTTGGTAGTGTATATATGTCCATGCCACTCTCTCACTTCGTCCCAGCTTACCCTTCCCCCTCCCCGTATCCTCAGGTCCATTCTCTCCATCTGCTTCTTTATTCCTGTCCTGCCCCTAGGTTCATCAGAACCATTTTTTTAGATTCCATATATATGTGTTAGCATACGATATTTGTTTTTCTCTTTCTGACTTACTTCACTCTGTATGACAGACTCTAGGTCCATCCACCTCACTACAAATAACTCAGTTTCGTTCCTTTTATGGCGTAATATTCCATTGTATATATGTGCCACATCTTCTTTATCCATTCATCTGTTGATGGCTACTTAGGTTGCTTCCATGTCCTGGCTATTGTAAATAGAGCTGCAATGAACATTTTGGTACATGACTCTTTTTGAACTATGGTTTTCTCAGGGTATATGCCCAGTAGTGGGATTGCTGGGTTGTATGGTAGTTCTATTTGTAGTTTTTTAAGGAACCTCCATACTGTTCTCCATAGTGGCTGTATCAATTTACATTCCCACCAACAGTGCAAGAGTGTTCCCTTTTCTCCACACCCTCTCCAGCATTTATTGTTTGTAGATTTTTTGGTGATGGCCATTCTGACGGGTGTGAGATGTTATCTCATTGTAGTTTTGATTTGCATTTCTCTAATGATTAATGATGTTGATCATCCTTTCATGTGTTTGTTGGCAATCTGTATATCTTCTTTGGAGAAATGTCTATTTAGGTCTTCTGCCCATTTTTGGATTGGGTTGTTTCTTTTTTTTGATATTGAGCTGCATGAGCTGCTTGTAAATTTTGGAGATTAATCCTTTGTCAATTGCTTCATTTGCAAATATTTTCTCCCATTCTGAGGGTTGTCTTGTTTATGGTTTACTTTGCTGTGTAAAAGCTTTTAAGTTTCATTAGGTCCCATTTGTTTATTTTTGGGTTTATTTCCATTTCTCTAGGAGGCGGGTCAAAAAGGATCTTGCTGTGATTTATGTCATAGAGTCTAAATAAGGATTTCTGAGATGTCTTTTGCTATGGCAACTAACACTGTAGAGTTTATATAGTTGATGAAAAAAGAGAATAAACTTTTATGTTCTGATCTAGTAAATTGATCTAGATTTTGTAGAGATATATATCAAGGGATCAGTACAGTGAGGTTCTCAGCTTCTTGATGGGCTTTATTTATGGTTTGAAATTTATTTTGGTACTGAAAAGGGCTTAAATGTTATTTTTTTAATCTCTAAATCTTAATGGAGATAAATTGCCTTAGTTTTTTGAAACCCTACTCTTGTGGGAGTTGGTAATTTATTGTGAAATGTTGGAGCAAAGGTAATTAAAGTACAGAAGTTAGCTATCAATCACCTTATAAGTGATTAAGTGTCTTTAATGTGCCCAGCACTGTACTTTCAGTTGTACTAAATGTAGTTTGCAATTTATTTGGAGGAGACAAGATTGAGGGAGATGTCACTTTATATCTCCTGTTATACATTATTGTATAGGTGTCTTCAAAGATTTTCCTCTTAGTTGAACCTAAAGCAGGTGAATAAAGGCATGTCTGAAAGTGAGCTAGACATTTGCTTACTGTGAAATATCACAAGGTTTAGTTTCATGACTTAGAAACTTTGAGGAAAGCCAGAGATGGGAAGAATAATCAAGCCAGGGCTCAGACTTCCTCCTGATTATGTTCATACCTCAGTACTAGCTTTTTCAGGAGATTAAAATATCATGGCAGGAGAAAGGCTAGAGAGGGTAATGGGACTCAGGATAGGGACATGCCTTCCTTTCTTTCTGAAAATTGCTTTCTCTTTCCTGATGTCTGAGCACCTTTCACATTTAAGGCCTAGCTTAGACTAGGACTATAGTTCTACTCACATTCTGATCACAGTGAATTCCTTTTCCTCTAAACTCTTGGCAGCATGAACACCACTCTTTTTTTAAAAAAAATTTTATTGGAGTATATTTGATTTACAATGTTGTGTTAGTTTCAGGTGTACAGCAAAGTGAATCAGTTATACATATACATATATCCATTCTTTTTTAGATTCTTTTCCCATATAGGTTATTATAGAATACTGAGTAGAGTTCCCTGTGCTATACAGTAGGTCCTTATTAGTTATCTATTTTATATATAGTAGTGTGTATATGTCAATCCCAACCCCCAATTTCCCCCCCCCCCTTTACCCCCTGGTAACCGTAAGTTTGTTTTCTACATCATATCATATCACTTATATGTGGAATCTAATAAAAGGGTACAAATGAACACCACTCATTTTGAAACAAACTGTCTTCGACTGCTGCTTATGTTGCTTTGGTTCCCTCACACTGCTTTGCATATGGTAGGCACTCAAATATTTCTTTTTAAATTCAAGTATAGTTGATTTAACATATTATATTAGTTTCAGGTATACAATATAGTGATTCAATATTTTTATAGATTATATTCCATTTAAAGTTATAAAATATTAGCTATATTCCCTGATGTACAATATATCCCTGTAGCATATTTTACACATAGGAATTTGTTCCTCTTAATCACTGGAATACTTTTTGATGGATGGAATGGCACATTTGTGATTGTAGTGGAAAAAGAATCAAAGAGTGGAGGTAAACTGCCCTGATGACTCTATTTACTCCCTTCTATTAAAAAAAAAGCTCTATTTTATCTGTTGTGTTTTATATTAAAAGTTGTATGTAGTTCACTGTAAACAACCCAAACAGTACAGAAAATACAAAGAAGAAAGTATGAATCACCTAAAATCCAGGTATTTATGAGGATTATGGTCTGTGCATTTGTAAAATGGGGATTATAATAGTGCTTATATCATATGGCTGGTGTGAGGATAAAATAAGGTGATGCTGGGTACAGAGAAAGTGTTTAATAAATTTTAGTTTTAATCCTCCTCATCACTATCATCATCATCTTAATTAACAACCAAAGGAAGATGGAAATATATAAAATTTAGAATCAGAGATGTTTTAGCAGTAGAAAAAGTAAAGTAGTGCCTATTCCTTTGAGATTTATAGGAAGAGAGAAAGAATAACTATAGCAATAAACATGAGATGTTAAGAGTAGATCAGGCAGAACGTTTTAGGGGGATTTCACTTTAAGAAGATAGATCATTTCCTGAGAGCAAGAATGTAGGGGTAGGAGGGGGAATTGGGGTTTAGATGAAAGAGAAAGTCTAGTCACCAAGGTACCATTCAGCAAAAAATTCTATGAATCTGTGCTTTGTTGCTGTGGGGAATGAAACAAAAAGTGTATTTTCCCTTTCCCCAGCTTTCTCAACTATCTGGAGAATAAATTAAGAGAGTCTTGAGTGAAAATTTAAACTTCTAAAAGAAAGAAAATGGTATGTGGGACAAACAGTGCAGATAAACAAGTAGATGACTGAGCAATGGCTTAATTTAAAATTCTACCATAATGCAGGTTGTTTCAGATAAACGAAAGCTGAATGATGATAGAGCTTCTAAAGAAACAGAAGCTACTAATAAAAATGGAAATTCAGCAAGCACTTCAGGGATGAGGGCTGGCCAGTGCTGTCAAACTGATAGGCTGTTACTAGGCCTCTGAGAAGAGCATATTGCTAGGCAAAAAGAATTGCATGGTGACACTGTTTCCAAGGGTTAGTAAGTGAGAAAAAGGGTATATTATTTTTGATATTTTGGTTTGTCTTGCTGAAGAAAGAAAAACCAATGGCTGTCAAAACAAATCTTAAGAAGTTAATAAATTGAACACTGATGCTCATGTTTGAAGATGGGGCTGGTTAAACATGGGGCTGGGAAAGAACTTTTAGTAACTCTAGCTGTGTGATAATGAAATCAATATGTTTTCTATGGGTATTTTACAGATACCTTACACCCATACCTCACTTGGCTGGCTTGTTTGGAGATTAGGGCATTTTGGTTACCTGGATTTGTTACTGTTGTTTTAATTGAGTGTTATTAACTCATCTATGCAGCAAAGCCTCCTGACATATGGACACCACTACAAGCAGAGTAGTTCTCCATTTTCACTGATGTGTGTGTAAGTGTATTAGTGCAACTCAAGATTATGTATCGTTAAGAAGCAGTAATAATAAAGTGTTATTTTTAAAATAGTGAATGATACAGGACTTTTCTACACTCTCTGCTCCAGACCCATTGATCTCCTTTCAGTTCCTGGAATGTATCTTCCTCTTTTATGCCACAAACACTTCAGACACGCTGGTCCTTCTTCTTGGATGCTCTGCCTCTTCCTCCTTCTCTTTTATTTTATTTATTTTTTTATACAGCAGGTTCTTATTACTTATCCATTTTATACATATTAGTGCATATATGTCAATCCCAATCTCCCAGTTCATCACACCACCACCACCACCACCCCGCCACTTTCCCCCCTTGGTGTCCATACATTTGTTCTCAACATCTATGTCTCTATTTCTTCCCTGCAAACCGGTTCATCTGTACCATTTTTCTAGGTTCCACATATATATGTTAATATATGATATTTGTTTTTCTCTTCCTGACTTACTTCACTCTGTATGACAGTCTCTAGATCCATCCAGGTCTCTACAAATGATGCAATCTCATTCTTTCATGGCTGAGTAATATTCCATTGTATATATGTACCACATCTTCTTTATCCATTCGTCTGTTGATGGGCATTTAGTCTGCTTCCATGTCCTGGCTATTGTAAATAAAGCTGCAGTGAACATTGTGGTACATGTCTCTTTTTGGAATATGATTTTCTCAGGGTATATGCCCAGTACTGGGATTGCTGGGTCATATGGTAATTCTATTTTTA
This sequence comes from Leucopleurus acutus, assembly GCF_964270905.1. Taxonomy (NCBI): domain Eukaryota; kingdom Metazoa; phylum Chordata; class Mammalia; order Artiodactyla; family Delphinidae; genus Leucopleurus; species Leucopleurus acutus. The sequence goes on from NC_139148.1 coordinate 98,097,929, forward strand.
GTTTTTGAAGGAACCTCCATACTGTTCTCCATAGTGGCTGTATCAATTTACTTCCTACGAACAGTGCAAGAGTGTTCCCTTTTCTCCACACCCTCTCCAGCATTTGTTGTTTGTAGATTTTCTGATGATGGCCATTCTAACTGGTGTGAGGTGATACCTCATAGTAGTTTTGATTTGCATTTCTGTAATAATTAGTGATGTTGAGCAGCTTTTCATGTGTTTCTTGGCCATCTGTATGTCTGCTTTGGAGAAATGTTTATTTAGGTCTTCTGCCCATTTTTGGATTGGGTTGTTTGTTTTTTTGATATTGAGCGGCGTGAGCTGCTTGTAAATTTTGGAGATTAATCCTTTGTCAGTTGCTTCATTTGCAAATATTTTCTCCCATTCTGAGGGTTGTCTTTTGGTCTTGTTTATGGTTTCCTTTGATGTGCAAAAACTTTTAAGTTTCATTAGGTCCCATTTGTTTATTTTTGGTTTAATTTCCATTTCTCTAGGAGGTGGGTCAAAAAGGATCTTGCTGTGATGTATGTCATAGAGTGTTCTGCCTACGTTTTCCTCCAAGAGTTTGATAGTGTCTGGCCTTACATTTAGGTCTTTAATCCATTTTGAATTTATTTTTGTGTATGGTGATAGGAAGTGTTCTAATTTCATTCTTTTCCATGGAGCTGTCCAGTTTTCCCAGCACCACTTACTGAAGAGGCTGCCTTTTCTCCACTGTATATTCTTGCCTCCTTTATCAAAGATAAGGTGACCATATGTGCGTGGGTTTATCTCTGGGCTTTGTATCCTGTTCCATTGATCTATATTTCTGTTTTTGTGCCAGTACCATACTGTCTTGATGACTGTAGCTTTGTAGTGTAGTCTGAAGTCAGGGAGCCTGATTCCTCCAGCTCTGCTTTTCTTTCTCAAGATTGATTTGGCTATTCAGGGTCTTTTGTGTTTCCATACAAATTATGAAATTTTTTGTTCTAGTTCTGTGAAAAATTCCAGTGATAGTTTGATAGGGGTTGCATTGAATCTGTAGATTGCTTTGTGTAGTATAGTCATTTTCACAATGTTGATTCTTCCAATCCAAGAACATGGTATATCTCTCCATCTTTTTATATCATCTTTCATTTCTTTCATCAATGTCTTATAATATTCTGCCTACAGGTCTTTTGTCTCCTTAGGTAGGTTTATTCCTAGGTATTGTGTTTTCTTAATTTCACTTTCAGATTTTTCATCATTAGTGTATAGGAATGCAAGAGATTTCTGTGCATTAATTTTTTATCCTGCTACTTTACCAGATTCATTGATTAGCTCTAGTAGTTTTCTGGTAGCATCTTTAGGATTCTCTATGTATAGTATCATGTCATCTCCAAACAGTGACAGCTTTACTTCTTTTCCTATTTGGATTCCTTTTATTTCCTTTTCTTCTCTGATTGCTGTGGCTAAAACTTCCGAAACTATGTTGAATAAGAGTGGTGAGAGTGGGCAACCTTGTCTTGTTCCTGATCTTAGTGGAAATGCTTTCAGTTTTTCACCACTGAGGATGATGCTGGCTGTGGGTTTGTCATATATGGCCTTTATTATGTTGAGAGAAGTTCCCTCTATGCCTACTTTCTGCAAGGTTTTTATCATAAATGGGTGTTGAATTTTGTTGAAAGCTTTCTCTGCATCTATTGAGATGATCATATGGTTTTTCTCCTTCAATTTGTTAATATGGTTTATCACATTGATTGATTTGCATATATTGAAGAATCCTTGCATTCCTGGAATAAACCCCACTTGATCATGGTGTATGATCCTTTTTATGTGCTGTTGGATTCTGATTGCTAGTATCAAAATGGATTAAAGACCTAAATATTATTTAGATCTTCTCCCTATCTTGTGTTTCTTGCCTACAGAAGATCCTTTAGCATTTGTTGTAAAGCTGGTTTGGTGGTGCTGAATTCTCTTAACTTTTGCTTGTCTGTAAAGCTTTTGATTTCTCCATCGAATCTGAATGAGATCCTTGCCAGGTAGAGTAATGTTGGTTGCAGGTTCTTCCCTTTCATCACTTTAAGTATATCATGCCCCTCTCTTCTGACTTGTAGTGTTTCTGCTGAGTAATCAGCTGTTAACCTTATGGGAGTTCCCTTGTATGTTATTTGTTGTTTTTCCCTTGTTGCTTTCAATAATTTTTCTTTGTCTTTAATTTTTGTCAATTTGATTACTATGTGTCTTGGTGTGTTTCTCCTTGGGTTTATCCTGTCTGGGACTCTCTGTGCTTCCTGTACTTGGGTGGCTATTTCCTTTCCCATGTTAGGGAAGTTTTTGACTATAATCTCTTCAAATATTTTCTCGGGTCTTTTCTGTCTCTCTTCTCCTTCTGGGACCCCAACAATTCGAATGTTGTTGCATTTAGTGTTGTCCCAGAGGTCTCTTAGGCTGTCTTCATTTCTTTTCATTCTTTTTTCTTTATTCTGTTCCACGGCAGTGAATTCCACCATTCTGTCTTCCTGGTCACTTATCCATTCTTCTGCCTCAGTTATTCTGCTATTCATTCCTTCTAGTGTATTTTTCATTGCAGCTATTGTATTGTTCATGTATATTTGTTTGTTCTTTAATTCTTCTAGCTGTTTGTTCTTTAATTCTTCTAAGTCTTTGTTAAACATTTCTTGTATCTTCTCGATATTTGCCTCCATTCTTTTTCTGTGGTCCTGGATCATCTTCACTGTCATTATTCTTAATTCTTTTTCTGGACGGTTTCCTATCTCAACTTCATTTAGTTGTTTTTCTGGTATTTTATCTTTTTCCTTCATCTGGTACATAGCCCTCTGCCCTTTCATCTTGTCCATCATTCTGTGAATGTGGTTTTTGTTCCACAGGCTTCGGGACTGTAGTTCTTCTTTCTTCTCCTCCCCCTTCTCTTTGCTTATCTTAACTCCTAATTATCTTTTAGGTCCTAGTTAAATGTCACTACCTCAGGAAGTCTTCTCTGATATATATGTCCATGTAGCATTCCAAACTTGTCTTTGTAGCACTTAGTATAATTGTGGTTAATTATTTTTGAGTTATTAGTTTGATTCTGTCTTTCCTACTAAACTGGCTTGTGAGATATGCTCATCATTCACTACCTTCCCTCCTGGGTTCTAACCAATTGAATATGCACACAAAGGATGAAGAGTAGGGGCCAATAACTCAGAAGTACAGGGATAATTGTTAGAGGACACACATTAGGCCTGAGGCTAAAATGGGCCTTCTTCTCCCTTGCCTCTTGGATTGAAGGTTCCTAGGCTCTAGTACCATTCAGGCCAATCTACCCACCCTGGTGAGAAGCAGGAAAAGAGAGCAGAGTCTGTTGACACTGTGAAGTCCAGAAGTGGTGTTGGTGCTGCCTTTCTTACCTGTGGGTGAAGGAAACTGTGGCAGAGCCAAAGTGGAGTCTCTTTCCTGCTTTTGGAGGCAAAGGGACCTCAGCCAATAGGGTAACATAATTCAGTGAGTGATTGAATCTGACCAATCAGATTATTCATTCCTCCTCCAGTGGGGAGAATGGAATGTGTTAGTGGAAAGAGAGGTTACTGAAAGTGAGAGCTAGGGGTGGGGTAGGGGGAGGAAAAAGATATATCTCCACCTCCATCAGAGTTTTAGGCCAGGAATTTTGTCTGTCTTATTTCCCCATTGTGTTGTCCAGGCATACAACAAGAGCTATTGCAAAGTTTTAAAAATTAATGCATGCTCTTTGCATAGTACCTGGCACATTGTAAGCCTTCATTATATATTTGTTGAATCATGAATCAGTCTTTACTGATTACTGAATCATTGGTTACATGGTTGATCAAACTTTTAAAAAGACACTTATTATTTAATGGAAAATTCAAGGCAGGAAACCTGGTTCTAGCCCTGGTTGTGCTATTTGGTGTTTGACCTTGATCAAGATACTTAGCATCCTTCCTAATCTATTTTTCTCTTATGAAATAAGGCAGTTGGACAACCTTAACTGTGACTGGTCTTATCTAGCTCTGCATTCTGGTTCTAAAATGTCAAGTTCAAATGCTCTTTGGCTTTAAGCAGAAAAACGTCCTTAGAGCGAAAAGTAAAATAAACTCTTCTTCTTAAGAGTTACATAGCTAAAAAGTTTCTAAAGTCAATTAGAAGTGGCAGGTTTTGAACAGTAAAGCCTAATTAGAAATGTAAGAAACTAGAAGTGATTCTAAAAAGAACCCAAAACAAATGCAAAAACAATTTCTTAAAAAGGGGCAATTAGAAAGTGCTTTTAAACGTAATTAGCAAAACAATTTAAATCTCAAGTTTTTGCCTTGTACAATTTAGTAGCCAAGGATAAATCTCTGTAAATTATTTTTCTCCTTTCATTCAAAACCACAGAAGTTAAAAGCAGTAAATTCTAGAAGTATTAGAGGGTTACAGGTAAAGCTATTGGACATATGGATTATCTTTGCTTAACCTGCAACCCGGGTTTACGGTTTTTTCTGAATGTTTCATACACAAGTGCAAACAGTGTATATAATTAGGGTCTTTCCTTGATTTATCATTAGTTGCCAACTGACTTTCCAGTTTACAATTGTTAAGGCTTCTATTAACTGAGATGTTAGTAGTCAGGCAGGACTTTCCTGAAGTTCTGAATTTATGATTATTGGCAGAAAATATTTTGTCTTTATATTTTATTATTAAACATTGTTCACTTGTGAGCCCAAATTAATTCTTTTAGCAAAATATTTTAAAGATACTACTATATTTCAGGCATAGTGATAGACATAGGAAATACAAACATGAATAAGAAAATCCTTGGTTTTAAATTGACAGTCTAATGGAGGATAAAGTCATGCAAAAATACAATTACACTAGAAATAAAAACATTAATTTCTTGAAGTTGACACATGTACAAGTTCCTATGGGAATACAGAGGAAGGAGTGAATTATTAGGGAACCAGAAAAGCCTTCACAGATGAAATGCCATTTGAGTGGGTATTAAATGATACATAGGGAGTGAGTACATTCCTAACAGAGAGAATAGCACATATAGAGGAAAGGTGTTAGTAAAGGGAATAATTTGCTCAGGAAACATGAAAGTAGTTTCTTTGGTAGGAAGATATTTACAACAAAATGACACAGGATTGAAACCCTTCATATATAAAGAGCTTTTATAATTCAATGAGAAAAGATGAACACCTCAGTAGAAAAATGGGAAAATATTAATATAAATATTTATTGAACACTTATTATATTTACAAAATAGTAACAATGAAAACAACAACAATATACTCCCTGTCCTCATGGAACTTGCAAGCTAGTGGGAGTTGCAGATAAGTAACTAGACTAATCACAATTTAGTGTGATGAAGCCATGCTCAGAACATATTGGAGAAGCACCTAAATAATAGTTAGGGAGTGAGAGAAATCTGCCTGAGGAAGCAGCTTCTAATGTTAAAGGTGAAAAATGGGTAGAATGTAGACAGACACAGCTAGGAGTAGGTTGGTGAGAGGATGAGGATAGAAGGGGATGAAGGGGTTGGTGAGTAGTGTAGTCATAGTGAATAATGTATGTGAAGGCCTGGAATTTGTGGGAAAGGAAGACATTTAAGTGTGTCTGAAGCACAGGGTACAAGGGGAGAAGTCAGATCATGTAAGCCTTGGAAACTATGTTAAGAAGATTGGATTTTCTTAAGGAAGCCATTAAGATGTTCTAAGCAGGGAAGAAAAACTATGATTAGATTTGAGCTTTAGCTAATATGACTGTAGTGTAGAGAATAGATTGGAGTGGGCAAGAAGTCTATTTAAGAGGATTTTTATGTTACCTAGAAGAAAGATGGTGGGCATCAGTGGGAGTAAGAGAAAAGTGTATGGATTTGAAATTTAATTAGGAGGTAGAATTGGCAGACCTTGGTGACTATTAGGATATAACAGTAGTGGTGGCTTAAAGAGGTAAGAACAGCTTTGAAGAGAAAGATGATGAATGCTTTTCTGGACATGTTGAGTTGTAGGGGTCTAAAGGACATAAAAATGGAAATTTCTGGAAGGCAATTAGTTGTATGAGTCTGGAACTCAGGAGAAAGAACTTGTGGAGATAGAGATTTGGGAATCATCAGTGTATACATGATAATCTATGTCATGAGGTCATCTAGAGACAGTGAGTACTGTATGAAGAGAAGAGAAGATTAGGATGGAACTCTGAGGTAGAACTCTGCCATGTACCAAGGAAGAAAAGTCCTCAAGATGAGAAGGAAGGGCCTGGAGGTAGGTAAGAGGAAAGCCAGGGTAGTTTTGTGCCGTAGAAACTAAGGGTAGATACTGTTCAAGAAAAAGGAAATGGTTTACTGTATCAAATGTTGCTGAGAGGCTGTGTAAGATAGCACTGAAGAGCATCTATTAGATTTAGTAAGAGGTGGTTGACAGTGACTTTGTGGAGAGCAATTTGAATGGAGTGTTGGATGAGGCATCTAAGGTGTCTGCCAGTGGGTAGAAAGTGAAATGATAACAGGAATCAAGCAAAAGAACATTAACACACAATTTACAAAACAAGAAATAACAAAGGGTCAAGAAACAAAGATGTTCTATCTCATTAGTAATAAATAAAATACCTATTTTTAGTTAGGCAATTTTGCAAAGACAGAAAATTAATACATTGCCGTTCACAAACTATTGGTGTGTCACTTTACATAATTTTTGAAGGCAATTAGGCAATATCAAAAAGTTTTTAAAATGTGCATACCTTTAATATTACAATTCTATTTCCTCCTTGGCAGAGCGGAAAACATGTTCCTCATTATGTCTTTTTGTTTTTGTGTTCTCTACTATCACCACATAATAGCTGTTTGGAGTTGAGAATATCAAGAAGAGTGCCAAAGGGGGAAATTTTTCTTGTTCTACATTTTTGTTGTTATTGCTGTTATTTATTTTATTTTTTTTTTAATAATCTGTTTTTTTTTTTTTTTTAATCTGCACTGGCTCTTCGTTGCTGTGTGTGGACTTTCTCTAGTTGCGGCAAGCGGGGGCTACTCTTCGTTGTGGTGCGTGGCCTTCTCATTGTGGTGGCTTCTCTTGTTGTGGAGCATGGGCTCTAGGTGTGTGGGCTTCAGCAGTTGTGGCACGCGGGCTCAGTAGTTGTGTCTCACGGGCTCTAGAGCTCAGGCTCAGTAGTTGTGGTGCACAGGCTTAGTTGCTCCACGGCATGTGGGATCCTCCCGGACCAGGGCTCGAACCCATGTCCCCTGCATTGGCAGGTGGATTCTTAACCACTGTGCCACCAGGGAAGCCCTATTTTGTTTTTTTATAGTGGAGTAAAGAGTTAATTTTGGGAGTGCTGGAATGTCAAGCCAGGTTATCAGGAGTCTCATCTGCTGGAGGACATGCCACCACAGGCTTAGAAAAGACTGAAGAGAATTGTGGGCTGGAGAGGTTGACGACTTTCAAATAAAGAAAGGGAGCTGAAGTCTGCTTTTCCTCCATGAAACCAAAAACAAAAAAAACTAAAAAACTAAAAATGCTAAAAAAAACAAAACCCTTTGGGGAAGTCAAGGCACTCACCTTGTCATGTTGGGGAATTACAAGACAAGTATATTGAGTATACAGAGTAAGGATAGAGGAAGAGGATAAAAGTGCAGAAATGTAGAATGCCAAGCCACACAAATAATTTTCTGCCACAATTCCTAAAGGACTCAAGATATATTTCCTGGCAGCAGGATCAATAAAGGAAAAGGGAAAGGGAAGGGTCTTTCAGGAATGTTTTTCTTCCAAATCTCATATAAGCAAAGAGGTAAACTAGTTAGCAAGGGGTATTAGTGAAAACCTCACAAAATCAAAATAAAGGAAAAGATAAGCCCCATTAGGGTAAGGATTTATGTCTGTTTCATTGCTTTATTGTTACCACCCAGAAGAATACCTGGCACATAGTAGATGCTCAATTAATAATAGATGAAAGTAGAATGAAAATTGAATGGAAGATTTGAGACCACTATTGCCCTAAGTATAATCTGGGCCCTTAATTGCTTCCTGTGACTGGTATTGTCTGGGGAACCAATGGTTACATTTGCTAAAACTGATAGCCTACAAAACAAAAGGAGTGAAGTGTGGATTGCTGGCAGAACATGAAGTTATTTTAAAAAATTATTGTTACTTTTAATTTATTTAACAACAAGTGCAAAATCTGAAGCCATCTGATAGCAGTTGTTTCTTTGTACTCTTCTTTTCTTTTTTTGGAATGTAATGGCATAACTAGAAATCAGACTGACTTTGTAAATAGATGGTGATTTTAACTAATATCTTTATCTCAATCTACGTCACAAAAGGAGAAGGGAGAACATCAACCAGTCACAAAGCTTGCATTAGCATTAATTGGTGATTATTGTAATGTGCACAGCAGCTTTTACTTTTTCTAAGATGCAGCCATTTGATTAGTTGGCTCCATTTGGAGGACAGGCAATCACAATGACAGAAGTGGGAGAAGTGAAAATGCTCCCAACAAGTTGCATAAGAATACAGCTTCTTAAGGTTGTTGTTGTTGCTGTTTTCATAGCAAACTTGGATATAGAAACCATGTTCAAGTGTACATGGGGGAACTTGCAGTACTTTTTGTTTATCCTCTTGGTTCCTACTTTTCCCCCCTGTACTTCAGAATTCTCTTCTTTATATAAAGAAGGAGCAATGGAAGAGTTTCCATACTAAAACTTTCACCATTGTAAACCAACAAGACACTTTCACTGTTGTAAAACAAGACACAAGAAGGGAACTTGATGCAACAATTAGAAATGGGCTTGCATGATTTAACAGCCTAAAGAAAAACTATGCCGTCTTTTTTTGTTTTGTTTTGTTTTTTTGACTCTGGTTGCCAGCATTCTGTAGTTTAAAACTTTGACTCTTTGAAATGCTCTATTGTCTTAATTTTCCTGAGACTCTTGAGGTTTTCCATCTATATCTTTGGTTTCCTTCTTTCTCTCTTGTGTACAGGTTCATCTTAAACTACCTAGCCAGTGTTAGGACCACTTATTTTTTCAATCTGTACTCTTTCCTTAAGCGATCTCATTCATGTCCACCATTTGAATTAGCACCTTGTTCAGGTGACTCAACATTTTATCTCTAGCATAGGTTATTCGTCTACTTCCAGCCTCTTAGAGCTTGCCTACATAATATATCTTTTTATCCTAAAGGCACTCAAACTCACCATGCTCAAAAATAAAAATTATAATTTATCTCTCCATATAATGGTCTCTACTAAAAATGCCACCATGTATTCTGGTATGCAAGCCAAAGTCATCTCTTATGCTGCTTTCTTCTCCTTTCTTTGCTACATTCAATCCTCACTAGCTTTCTCCATTTCTTCTCCTAAATATCTCTCAGTTTTTTTTCTCTAGTTCCACCACCATTAGTCTAGTGCAGTTTATTCTTTATCACCAAGACTACTTCAGAAATCTTCGAAGTCATGTTCAATTCCGTTTCCACAGTGCTGCCATTTCAAGACATAGATATGAACACATAATTCTCCTTGCCACTGATCTTGAGGAAAGTTTATGTCTTAACAAGACCTACAAAGTTTTGAATGATTTGAACCCTCCTCACCCTCTCCAGTGTCATCTCACCCTGCATTTGCCTTACTCTTTGTGCTCCAGCTGCACTGGCCTTCCTTTGATTCCTATTCTCTCTGCTCCTTGCCACAGCGCCTTTGAACATGCTCTTTTCTTAGCTAAGAATGCACTTACCCCACTTTCTCTGGTCAACTCACACTCATCGTTCAAATCTTAGCTTATTTTCCTTCAGGAAAGACATTTATAACTTCCTCAACTTGATCCACTGTCCCTAACATTCTCATATTCCATTGTACATCTCTTTATTATGCTTATCACATGGGTGTGTGGCTGGGGAGGGCGGGAGCTCCCAGTCAGCCAGAGAGGTGACAGGATGAAAGGTGCTGTGTCAGCTGGATGGATTGACCAGCTTTTGCTCTCCCTTCATGTCCTCACACTGTCTCTGGGAGGACGATACCCTCGCTTTGGGGAGGTGCCTAGCTTTCACCTTTATTTATAATTCAACCCTATTTTGTACTTGCTATTCCTTGACTATACCCTATATTTGTCCAACTAGATGTTCACTCTGCAGAGTAGAATCATCTCTTCCTTTTCCATATGTAAATAGTCTACTTTATCCATAAGAATAATAATAAGAAGAATATTTTGGTAGTTGCTTACTATGTGCAATGTTTGTTACCTCTATTTTCCCGTTTAATTCTCACAACAATCCTGTTCAGTACATTCTGTTATTATCTCCATTTTATAGATGAGAAAACTGAGGCCCTGCGACGTTAAGTAACAGCATCAGTCACAATGCTAAGTGTCAGAACTAGAATTTGTGCTGAGAAAACTGAAAAACTGGTTTCTGATGATATCTTCTGCTTTGTGAGATGCTCCTTCTTTTGTGAAGACTTTCTTGGTAGGCCAACAAGATGTGATCTTTTTGTAGCTTTCTCTGCATTTTGTTTATGCTTCTATTATGATGATGATCATATTCTGTACTTTATTATGAATATGTCTATTCTCCTGCAGCAGATTATAAACTCTTTGAGGGCAAAGACTATATCTATTCATTGTGTTCTTCCCTTGAATAACTTTAGGATAGTCACCTAACTTCTGAATTAGTCAACCTCTATTATGTGAGAAGGTCGGACCAATCAGTGGTTGAAAGCTTCAATGAGTATAGGGACCAAGCATGTAACAAATAGTTGAGATAGCCTGTTTGGCTGTGATGTGCTGAAGAATATAGTCCTATCTGAAGCGAGCCGCAGCTACTTGGTTCCTACCGATTGTAGTCACACTGGAGTGTTATGCCTGGTATTGCCAGAGCTTTTGATTTTTCAAGAGAAGTCAGAAATCTGGATTTTTAAAAAAGTGGTATCCCTTGCTTTTTAAATGTTGGATCAATTAAAACACAGACTAGACCTATGTGGACTAGATCTGGACCAATGACTTGTAGATTTTCTTTTTACTCTTCCTTTAAGCTCTTGTTATGCAGAATAATGATTGTATACAAATGAATATTCTAATTCTTATCAAATTTGTTCTAGAAATCACTGCTATTATCAGTAGTATCTTCTATAATGACTGAGAATGGGAAGAAAGAGGGAGAAGAAATATCAAGCCACCAAGGTTTTACTACTATTTTGGAAGGACAAACATATTTAAAATAAATAATCTAAGACCCCTGTTCTATAATTATCTGTGTGTATATTTATAAGCATAGATGTATATGTAATTTGCATATATATATATCATTGAATATGTGTATATTTAGTTTATATCCAGAATTTACAGATTTACACTATATTTCACATTTACACAAATTTGCATTTGAATTTACAGAATATGTAAATTTATGTTAGAGAATTTTGAAAAATTAAAAGGTCAGATTCAATTTTAGCTTAAAAAGTTTGAAAACTGGACAGTGATCTTATTGCTTTGATAATCTAATTCCCTAAACTAGCCAGACCTTGGAAAATGAGCAGCTTAAAAATGTTTCTGCCTGTGATAGAATTTGAAATGACTGTTTAAACTCTTTCAGTCATATCCTGTAAGCTAAGAATATTTTTGAGACACTACATGTTGACAAGAATGAAAATGAACTAGATCAGTCACCTCCAGCACATGCAAATGATAAACTTTTCAAGTTCTATTCAAGAGCTTTGGTTTTCCAGGTCACCAGGGCTTTATACTGAACAACAGTCTCGATCAACATGTAAAAATAGGTGTAAAGAGCTCTCACCATGGATATGGCACAGCATGAAGTACTGTAGGGATATTGAAGACAGGTAACATTTTCAAGGAACCAAGGTTTAGTCAGTCTCAAGCAAGAATGTAAATATTTGGCACTATTTGTTAGCTTCTCAAGAAGATTACTCGGGAGAATTTAGGAATTTCCTTCCTGGATTGGCTTTATGAATAGGCTAGACATTAATCTAAGAGATGCTCATTTTCTTTCTAACTTTGTTGATGCTCTATGTTACAACTTCTTCGGGGGTAAGAGTGTTTTCTTAAGAGGAAATAACTTCAAACTTCCTTCTTTCGGAGTTTCTTCCAGGCTGCATTTTTAGCTCAAAGTAAATAGAGATGGTTATATATTAGCCAGAAGAATGACCACAGGAAGAGAAAAGAATACAGTCCAACTGACATTCTGTAGGCTAGAGAATGTTGGAGCTTGAAGGGACTTTAGCAGTTCCTTAGCTGTTGTCCTGCGCTCTTAGGGAGTTAGACTAGTTATCTCCAAGACCCATCATAGCTCATTTGTCAAATGAGGCAGCTGAGGCCTAGGGTCAAAGTTTGTATTTACTGTGGCTCAGTCTCTCAGGAAAAAGGGAGTTGACTATTAAAATACCAAAATGAGTTCAGATAATGAAAAATTGGCAACAATTTTTGTGGCATTTCAAATAAAGGGGACAGAATTGATCTAGTACTTGAGATTCTAGAAATAACATTTTCTAGCATATGTTTTTCTTTAATCTTAAACAAATTCTAATATATCTTGGGTATCTAATGTGGAAAGAAGCAAACCAATTAAACAAAAGCACCTAGCTCAGTGCCTGGCTCATTGCAGGCACTCAACATATACATGTTGATTTTTAAAATTTTTTAGATTAAATAGATTTTTATTTATTTTTTCATGTTTCTAATCTAGATGTCTTTGACCCAAGCCTATAACTCTTCCTTGAGACAGAAACTAATTGAACAATTCATTTTGGTAGTTTTTATTTTTATCATAAAACTGCTGCACAAGGGATATTTGACTTCTAGATAATTTTGGTAGATATATGAAAAGAAAAAATAATTCTTTGCCTGGGATTTTATGTCCTACCAAGATTAAATAAATACATAAAAGTACATAAATCAAACCTCCTTGCATGCTAGCCTGCAGGGAAGAGAATGAAATTTGTGTGTATTGTTCTCATTGTTCAGGACAGCTGGGAATAGGAAACAGGTGGTATTAAATTTTAATCTTTCTCTTTTCACATCAGAATCTTCATATATATGATTTTTAAAAATTCAGTGGGGAAATTGTACACACTTTAATATTAATTGTGACTAAACGAATGGTTAATATTTCATATGAGCCATTTAAAAATTATGAACTTTGCTTTTATGTTCATCCTTCACATACCTGTTGGTATGATCTCTTATGAATAGTATTTTCATTACATTCTTCTCTTGCTCAAAATACTATTAAGAATGCCTATAGGGCTTCCCTGGTGGCGCAGTGGTTGGGAGTCCGCCTGCCGATGCAGGGGGCGCGGGTTCGTGCCCCGGTCCGGGAGGATCCCACGTGCCGCGGACCGGCTGGGCCTGTGAGCCGTGGCCGCTGGGCCTGCGCGTCGGAGCCTGTGCTCCGCAACGGGAGGGGCCACAAGAGTGAGACGCCCGCGTACCGCAAAAAAAAAAAGAAAAAGAAAAAAGAATGCCTATAGCTTTAGTGGGTACAAGTGGGAGCTCTAGGGACAGAAGTTCTGGGTCTGAGTCTCTACCTTTTGCTAGCTGTGTGACTTTGGGAATGTCGTTTATTTCCTCTGAGGCTCAGTTTCCTTATAAACAAAGCAGGGGAATGTGTACAACCGTACTGATAGTATTGTTGTGAGGGATAAATGAGACAATGTTTAAAGCTCTTAGCATAGTGCCTGGCATGAGGTAAGCCTTAGTATGTACATAGTACAGAGTACAGAGTGCATAGGCACTCAATAAATATTGATTTAATGAATGGATGGATATCTAGTGCTTGGAAGGTACCATGTAAATCCTTTATCCTATCATTCAGGAATTGGCTCCTGTATTTAGCCCAGGCACCAATACTGTTAGTTTGTTATAGGCTAGTTAGGATTTGTCCCTTTGTTACAGCCAAACTAATTTCCTTTTTGCCCCTAAGCACTATTCAGCTTCTAAGTCCCATGTTTTCACTGTTGTCCTTACCCCACAGAGTGCTATTTACTCTTCAATGCCACAATATTTCAATTTGTTTCATAATCTTGCACAAAACTCACATTTTCCAGGAAATTGCTTAATTAACCCCATTTGACTTAGGTCTCACCATTATTCTGGTTCATCTTCTCAGCATACACATAATTGTTTGCGTAATCCTCTGCACCTGCAGATATCTAGCTTTGCATGGTTCTTAAGTCATTTTATATATATTTATCTCCCTCCTCCAGCTAGTTGCAAAGCTCTTCAGTGGCACTGAGACATGCATCTCTTACTCTGTTAACACCCTTCCCATATCACCTTTGGCATCTAGCCTCAAGAACATGGTTTCAAATGCTTGCTGAAAAAAATGAATTAATGATATTTAATGAAATTGCATTTTGCAGCAATGAAAAGCAAAACATTAAATGGAGGCAATTTCATGCTTGTGATCTAAAACAGCAGACCAGGTGTTCTGACAATGAACTGGTGTTTGTGATTATTTATTTATTTATTTATTTATGGCTGCTCTGGGTTCTCATTGCTGCGCGCGGACTTTCTCTGGATGCGGCGAGCTGGGGCTACTCTTCGTTGTGATGCACGGACTTCTCACTGTGGTGGCTTCTCTTGCTGGAGAGCACGGGCTCTAGGTGCACGGGCTTCAGTAGTTGTAGCTTGTGGGCTCTAGAGCGCAGGCTCAGTAGTTGTGGTGCATGGGCTTAGTTGCTCCGCAGCATGTGGGATCTTCCCGGACCAGGGATCGAACCCGTGTCCCCTGCATTGGCAGGATTCTTAACCACTGCACCACCAGGGAAGTCCCTGTGATTATTTTTATATTTTATGAAATGAGGATGGAGGAGGAAAATGCATCATTGTGTGACTACAATGGCGATAGTGTAGCATGTATAGCATTATGAAATATTCTACTGTTACAGAGTGAGTGTACAATTTAAAAGAATGATATAGCTTGGGTGTGACCCTGGTCATGTCACTTAACTTCTCAGGAGCTAAGTTTCCCCATCTATAAAATAAACAAGGGGTTGGATTATATTATCTCTGTCTGCTCTCAGTTCTGTTATTTTATGGTTTTTAGATCACATAATTCAGCCTAAGTTGGTAGTGTGGCTGTGTGTATATGATGTGAGTTTTAAATATATGATATCTTAGTAGTCATAACTGGTTCCTTTTGAGGGTGGCTAGACATATTAAATATATGTAGCTTCCATCTCGGGTATTTGACGTTTGTGATCTTTGCCTTGAGAAACCAAAAGTTTCTAGGTTAGGATAAACAAGATTCAGTATATTCTAGCAGGCTAAGGATGATGAGGGAAAGAGAAACTAAAGAAAGAATTTTTAGTTCAGGAATAAATTAAGACTTAGGTAAAACAGGACCAGCATTTATCAATAAGCAGAAGTAGGTATCTTTCCTCATTCTTTCTCTCCCGTTTACTTCCCTAAATGCCAGGGAAACACCCTCCCAAAAAAGGAATTTATCACCAATTACAATTCATGATTCAAAGTCATCATAAAAAATTGCTACTCTTAAGCACAGAGACTTGGCTATTTAAAAAAAAACAAGGAAAAATTTTATTAACACATGAAATTAGAAAGACATGTAAATGTATACCAAGTAATATAAATTACTTGCAAATCTGCCAGTGCCCTAGGTTAATGATATTAAGGAACCATAAGACACTGATGAGGAATTTATTCCCTGATCACCAAACCAGAATTAAAAGACAGACTATATTGATTTGTCTAGTTTTATAAAAACATTCGTTTCTAATGAATGAATGAAAATTACTTCTTCAAAAGCATCTCCCCACCATGCATTTTTTTCCTTTGAACAGAAAAGGAATTGTATTGAGGAATCTCTTTATTGAGATACAATTCACATATTTAAAGTGTACAGTTCAATGGTTTTTAATATATTCACAGAGTTGTATAACCATCATCACAATCAATATTAGAATATTCTCATCACCCCAAAAAGAAACCCCTACCCATAGCAATCACTCACCACTGCTCCCACTCCCCTCCCCCAGCCCTAAGCAACCATTAATCTACTTCTGTCTCTACAAATTGACCTACTCTGGACATTTCATATAAGCGGAATCATATAATGTGTGGTCTTTTGTGTTAGTTTCTTTCACTTAGCATAATGTCCTCAAGGTTCCTCCATGTTGTAGCATGTGTCAGTACTTCATTCCTTTTTCTGCTTTTATTTTATTTATCCATTCATCCATTGATGGGCATTTGGGTTGTTTCCACTTTAGGGCTATTGTGAATAATGCTGCTATGAACCTTCATGTATCAGTTCACAATCCATTCTTGACTCTGCTCCAGATCTTGTGAAACATTGAGAAGGCTCAACTCTCTCTTGCTTCTAGAAACTCATTCAAAGTAGAGCAGTCCCATGGAGATGTTGCCTCCACCATAAGAACAAAAAGAGAATATTCATTTAGCTGGAGGAGAGGGGACACGTGGAGGCCAGAGACCTCTTCTTGGTAGACTCCTGACAACTTATGTGAGTTCATGGGCTCTGAGAAGTTTGGAGAAGATCATGAGGTTTTCTATCTGCAGAACGGGTACATGATCCCCTTGCTTCCTCCCAGCAGTCCCTCATTAAGACTTCCACATCTAGGGAAATTTGGGTCCTAAAGTAACACCATATTTAAACAGCCTCATGGGAATGGTCAGACAGTGACATGTTTGGGAGATATCCTGAATTCCTTAGGTCAACACATGGATAAGGGTGAACAGGCAAAGAACCTGCATTTTTCGGATTTTCCTCACAACCCTCAGGGTATAACAGTCCTAGAGAGGAAGCTGAGCACTCCTCCTTGGGAGGGGAAAGGAGGAATCAAGATTGAGTGGAGTGGGTCACCCTTACTCCCCTGCTGAGAGGCTCTGCATTTTTTTAAAAAAGCAAAAAGTTTATATTATTCCTCAGTTGTGCTTTTCATGACAATAGAAATCATTTCAAGGCACAAATCAATATAAAGATAAAATATATAGTATTAGAGATCTTCCATAATGAGAATCAGTTTTTGAAGAAATGTAGTTTTGTCATGTAATGGTAACCTAACATGGTTTTTTAGAGCTTGGCACATTGTGCAGCACATTGAGTATATAGGACTTCAAGCTAAGAGATTAATTATCTAAAATGGATTACATTTATATATCTCTAGTTACATTTTGTATCTTTAATATTACATAAAATTACTATAAAGATGTGTTACTGAACACACATCGTTCATCAAATGGAGCCCAGAGGAAATAGAAACAACCTGAGAAATTTCTCCGAGGATGTTTTATAGCCTCAAAGGTGCTACAAGCCTTTTACCAAAAGACTGGGAGAGAAAGAACAAGTCGCTATGAGTCAGGAGTATGTATATTGAGACTGAGGGGAAAGGTAAGGGATTGCTGAAAGCATAAGGAATTGAGGCCAGAGAGTGGGATACTGCAGTTAAGGCTTTCTGATGTAGAGCAGTCCTAGGAGATGGCAAGGTCTGGAAGGCTTCAATGGCAGTGAGTGGGTAGAGAAGTGAAGGTGAATGTCACAGGAGTTAAAGGTTTAGGAACTAAAAATGTAGGGCACTGAGTGGACCAACTCAAAGATCCATAAGGATCTTTACTTATTGAATAAATAGGGAGTGCCTATTCTGTGGAAAGTATTGTAGAGAGACAGCCATAAATAAGGAAGACACAGTTCCTGGCTTCATAGAACTTCTGTTCTAGTAGAGAAGATAGACAGCTAAACAAATAGTTATAATAAAGTAATAGACTTAGACAGAGAGTGTCTGTCCTCTCTGGTAGCTAATGATAATGGTATTATTTTTAGGAGGCCTGCTCTTGCCCATTTTTCTATCATTTTTTGAGTAAAAAAATGGCTTTCAGTTTACACACAAAAATAAAATAGATTCAGAAAAGTTAGGTAATTTATTCAATGTCATACAGCTAGTGAGTGGCAGAGCTAGGCTTCAAAACCAGGTCTGTCATAGTTGTAGTTCCATTATGGCTATGTAAGGTGACTACAGCCCATCTTTCTGGCTGATTAAAACTGAAAAATACGGAAAAATACAAAAAATGCTACTTGAGGACTCTAAAAAGTTAACAAAAGCAGTAATATTATGGAGAGAAGTCAAACCTTGGAGAAGGGACCAGCATGGGGGTGAGTTTCCCATTTTTGTTCCTGTGCGGCTTTGTGTCTAGAGTGGGTCCCAGTCACACAGTGGTGTGGTGATGTTGGAGGCTAAAACTCTGATAGAAAATTCATCAACTTTCTGGCCAGAAGAACAAGGAAAAGAAGTGCCACAATACTGGATAGTGTGGGAGGGATCACAGAGGGGAGAAAGCTGGAGAAGGGGTCCTCTAATTCTGTACAAGTCTCTGCTGAACCCCTCAGCTATTCCTGCATAGGATAGACCCTAATGAGAAGAACAAAGGCTTTTAGAACTGAAGTGAGGTTAGAATCTTCTATGTGCAAGTTTCAGATTAACCCTGAATAAAACCTGCATGAGACAGGTCCAAATAAGCAGAGCAAATTCTTTGAGAAATAAAATAAGATTTAATATTTTAGCAACTTTACTGAGGTATACTTTACATACTGTAAAATTCATCCACTTTAATTTTATAATTCAATGATTTGGGGGGAATTTACTGAGTTGTACAAACATCACTACACTTCTGTTTTGATCATTTCCATCAGCCCAATAAGATCACTTGTTTCTGTTTACAGTTAACCTTTGTTCTCACCCCTGGAAACCACTAATCAACTTCTTGTCTCTATAGATTTGTGTTTTCTAGACATTTCACATGAATGGAATCATACAATATGCAGTCTTTGCATCTGGTTTATTTCACTTAGCATAATGTTTTTGAAGTCTGTCCATATCGTATTATATACGAGTATTTTGTTCTTTTTTAAGGATGAAAAGTGTTCCATTGTATGGCTATTTCACATTCTAAACTAAAATTTGAACTGCCACCCATTTAAGGCAAGACAGAATTTATGGTCTGAACCTCACAGAATGATTACCTGGTAAAACAAAAGCATCAACATTCTCCAAAAGACCACAAGTCCTAGGACCCAGAGTCTAAACAAGACCATAGGCAAAATGTCTGAGACATTCTCATAAAAAGGAAAATTAAGAGACTGTGTCAACAGTAGACATGTTCTACAAGAAATGCTAAAGAAAGTTCTTCAAGATAAAAGAAAATTATATCAGAGGGAAACTGGAATCCACGGGAATGGAGGAAGAGCATCAGAGATGGTAAATATATGGGTAAATACAAAAGACAATTTTCTCCTAAGTTCTTTAAAATATGTATTATTATTGAAATCAAAGGTGTAATATTGTCTTGTGGAGTTTTCAGTGTAAGTAGATATTATATTTATGAAAAATATTACATAAAAATATACAAGGATCTATTTGGTTAAATGACTTTTATATTTTACTTGATGTCACAAAATACTAACTTTATTATTATTTTTTTATAAATTTATTATTATTATTTTTTATTTTTGGCTTCATTGGGTCTTCGTTGCTGCACGCGGGCTTTCTCTAGTTGCAGCGAACGGGGGCTACTCTTTGTTGCGGTGCGTGGGCTTCTCATTGCAGTGTCTTCTCTTGTTGTGGAGCATGGGCTGTAGGCGTGCAGGCTTCAGTAGCTGTGGCTCACGGGCTCTAGAGCACAGGCTCAGTGTTTGTGGCACACAGGCTTAGTTGCTCTGTGGCATGTGGGATCTTCCTGGACCAGGGCTTGAACCGGGGTTCCCTGCATTGGCAGGTGGATTCTTAACCACTGCGCCACCAGGGAAGTCCAATACTAACTTTAAATAGATTGCAAAAGGTTAGTTGTATGTATTGTAATCCCTGGAGAAATTATTAAAAATATAATTCAGGGCTTCCCTGGTGGCACAGTGGTTGAGAGTCCACCTGCCGATGCAGGGGACACGGGTTCCTGCTCCGGTCTGGGAGGATCCCACATGCTGCGGAGCGGCTGGGCCCGTGAGCCATGGCCGCTGAGCCTGCGCATCTGGAGCCTGTGCTCCACAGCGGGAGAGGCCACAACAGTGAGAGGCTTGCGTACCACAAAAAAAAAAAAAAAAAAAAATATATATATATATATAATTCAAAGAAAAAATTCAAAAAATCCAATATACAAATTGATTTAGAATAGAAAAAAATATTCAGCTAATACAAAAGAAAGTAGTAAAAGGGTAAGAAAAGAACAAAAGGGACTTTCCTGGTGGTCAAGTAGTGAAGAATCTGCCTTCCAATGCAGGGGATTCAGGTTCGATCCGTGGTTGGGGAACTAAGATCCCACATGCCATGGGGCAACTAAGCCCGCATACCACAACTAGAGAGCCCATGTGCTCTGGAGCCTGCGTGCCACAACTACAGAGTTCACACACTCTAGAACCCGTGTGCCACAACTAGAGAGTAGAGAAGCCCAAGCGCCACAATGAAGAGTGCATGCAACACAACGAATGATCCCACGTATTGCAACTAAGACCCGATGCAGCCAATAAATAAATAAATTTTTTAAAAAGAGAAAAAAGGTGTCCATCCTAGAACCTCTAAAGTTGGGAGGGCTCTTTAAAAAAAAAAAAAGAAAAAGAAAAGAACAAAAACAGAGGGGACAAGCAGAAACAAATAATGTCATATCTAAATCAAATCGTGGGGACTTCCCTCGTGGTCCAGTAGCTAAGACTCTGCACTCCCAATGCAGGGGGCCCAGTTTGATCCCTGGTCGGGGAACTAGATCCCACATGCTGCAACTAAGAGTTTGCATGCCACAACTAAAGATCCCACACAGAGCAACAAAGATCCCATGTACTGCAACTAAGACCTGGCACAGCTAAATAAATAAATATTTTAAAAAATCAAATCATGCCATCAATTACATTGAATGTAAATAATCTAAAGATGCTAATTAAAAAGCATAAATTGAAAATTGAATCATAAAAGCAAGACCTAATTATATGCTGTCTATATGAAATGTACTTTAAGTATAAAGGCATATATAGGTTAAAAGTAAAATTATGGAAGAAGATATGCCATGAAAATACTAATCAAAAAATGCTATTGTGGCTATATTAGTATCAGAAAAAGTAAACTTCAGAGCAAGGTATATTTCCAGGGACAAAGAGAGAATTACATAATTATAAAAGAATCAGTTCACCAAGAAGACATATAAATCCTAAATGTATATGCAGCTAACAGCAGATCTTCAAAATACACCTCACAAAAAGTAATAGAACTGAAAGAGGAAGTAGACAAATCCACAATTGTATATATTGACATCAACAGGTATCTCAGTAATTGATAAAAAACTTAGAAAAGAGATGAATATGGGTATATAGAAGACGTAAACAACACTAGCAGCGGCCTGAGTTCATCTTCTTATCAAGTGCACATGGAACATATTCTGGGTCATAAAACAAAACTTAATACTCTAAAAGAATAGAAATCATACAAAGTATGTTTGCTGACCATAATGAAATTCAACTAAGAATTAATAACAGAAATATAAGATATCTGGAAAACCCTCAAATATTTGGAAAGCATTACTAAATAACCAATGAATAAAAGAGGAAGAGTCAAGGGAAATTATATTTTGAATTAAATTAAATTTAAATTGCAACATTTGTGAGATGCATCTAATGAAGTTCTTTGAGGGAAGTGTGTAGCACTAAATGTATCTTTTAGAAAAGAAAAAGTTTTCAAAATAAGGGTTTAAGCATCCATCTGAAGAAAATAGTAAAGATGAGCAAATTAAATTCAAAGAATACAGAAGGAAGGAAATAGCAAAGATAAGAGCAGACATCAATGAAAATGAAAGCAGAAAAACAATTGAGAAAGTCAATGAAACAAGAAACTGCATCTTAGAAAAATTTCAATAAAATTGGTAAATATCTAGCAACACTAACAAAGATAAGAGTGAAGATGCTAATTGCCAATACCAGAAATGAAAGGGAGGATATCATTACAGAACCTACAGATATAAAAGGATAATACAGGAATACTGAGGACAATTGTATGCATATACATCTGGAAACTTAGATAAGTTGGACTAATTCTTAAAAGCTACAAGCCACCAAATCTTTCTCAAGATGAAATAAGTAACTGTATAGTCCTATATCTATTAAATAATTTGATTTCATAGTTAAATAAACTTCCGAAAAGAAGACTCCAGGTCCAGATGGCTCCACCAGAGAATCCTATCAAACATTTAAGGAAGGAATACTTCTAAATCTATACAATCTCTTCCAGTAAAAAGAGGTCAACATCACCCTGATATCAAAATCAGAGAAAGACATTAAAGAAAACTAGAAGCTCAATATCCATCATGAACATAGATACAAAGCCCTGAACAAAATATTAGAAAATAAAAATCGATAATATCTGAAAATAACACATCAGGACCAAAAAGGGTTTATCTCAGAAATGTAGGGATGGTTCATGACTGGAAATCAATCAATTTACTCCACCATAATAACATATTAAAGAAGAAAAAGTATATGACCATATCAAAAGATGCAGGAAAAATAAATTGACAAAAATCAACATCAATTAATAATTTTAAAAATTATCAACAAACAAAGAATTGGAGGGGAAGTTAATCTGATAAAGAGAGTTTACAAAAACAAACATCTAAAACAAAACAAAATGAAACAAGATCCCTCAAGTGACAACATACTTAATGGTGAAAGATAATACTTTTTACCTGCAGTAGGAATCAAGAAGAGATGTCTACTTTCACTCCTCTTATTCAACTTTACACTTGAGATCTTCTTGAGTGAAATGAGGCAAGAAAAAGAAATAAAATGCATACAAATTGGAAAAGAAGAAATAAATTTGTCTTTGTTCACAGATGTCATGATTTTCTAAATAGAAAATTCCAAGGACTCTACAAAAATTGTTCCTAGAATTAATAAATGAGATTAACAATGTATGATACAAGGTCAATACAAAAATCAATTGTATTTCCAAATGCTGACAATGAGCAATTGGAAAACAAAATTAAAGAATACATGCCATTTACAATGTACACACAGCATGAAATACCTAGGTATAAATTTAACAAAATATATGTGTCTGTTTTCTGAAAATTACTAAACAATGATAAAATGTCTCAATATGGCTAAATTTCAATTCTCTCCAAACAAATCTATACATTCAATTCAACCACAATCAAAATCATAGCAGAATATTTGTTGATATAGAAAAACTTGTTCACAATGTATGTGGAAAAGCAAAGGAACTAAAATATCCAAAAAAACTTTGAAAATGAAGAAAAAGGTGGAGGACTCACACCAGCTGATTTCAAGTCTTACTATAAAGCTAACCAAGATATAATGATATTGGTCAAAGGATAAATGCACAGCTTATTGGTAAAGAATCTAGAGTACAGAAATAGACCCACATAAATACAAACAACTGATCTTTTTGTAGTTATGTCTACTTTATTTCTTTCTTATTTCATGCATTTAAAAATATTTTTATTGTGGTAAAGTGCGTGACATAAAATTTACCATCCTAACAACGTCTATGTATACAGTTTAGCAGTGTTAAGTATATTCACATTGTCATGTAACTAATCTCCACAGCTTTTTCATCTTCCAAAACTGAAACACTATACCCATTAAACAACAGCTCCCAATTCCCCCCTCACTCCAGCCCCTGGAAACCACCTTTCTACTTTGTTTCTATGATTTTGACTACTCTAGATACTTCACATAAGTGGAATTATACAATATTTGTCTTTTTTTGACTGGTTTATTTCACTTAGCATAATCTCCTTAAGATTCACCCATGTTGTAGCATATGTCAGAATTTCCTTCCTTTTGGAAAATTGGATTTTGACAAAGTTCCAAAGGCAATTAAATGGAAAAATTAGTCTTTTCAAAAATTGAACAGTAATGCCAAAAAAAAAATGAGTGTAACCAGTGCTCATATATTGGTTACTAATACCATTCTTCAATAAAAGGAATCAGGGTTCTTGGAGGAATGGTTGATTGTAGGGCCAGGGAAGGAAATGTACAATATGAGCCTGGAACATTTTGTACTGCCAGAAAGCAAGGAAACATGTAATCAAGCAAGAAAACAAATAAAGCAAAAAACCCCTCAGTGATGGGGATACATCAAAAGGACACAGGACCCAACTGAAAGAGATCCCAGTGGCCAAAGCTGGAACAATTTGAGCAAAAAAATAATAAATAGTCAGATTATAACACAAGGTATAAAATAAATATCCATGAGTCCGTACTAATATGCATGATCAACAATAAAGAGCAATGATCTTCTGATTTTTGAAATTTTTCAGTACTGATACTCTAAACAAGGATGGATTTAAAATAAGTGTGGTGATTGAAATAAGCTAGACATCAAAGAGTACGTACTGTATGATTCCATTCATATAAAATCCTAGAAATGTAAACCAATCTATAGTGACAGAAAGTAGGTGAGTAGTTGCCTGGGAATGGAGGTGGAGGGAGGGATGGAAAGGTGCATAGGTGATTTCTATAGGGTGATTGAAATGTTTGTTATCTTGATTGTAGTATGTTTCCATAATTGCATATGTAGGTCAAAACTAATCACATCTCACAGTTCAATCATGTGCAGTCTGTTTCATTTAAATTAGGCCTCAGTAAAGTTTTAAAAAGTTGTCTATTTGACCCTCAGTCTAGGGTTCTTGTCATTACACCACAGTTGCCTCTCCAAGTTGGGATGGAACCTCTAAGGGTGGTGGGCAGAGAGAAAGAATCAATATTTATGATGTAATCTATTAAAGTTAGGGTCTCCCAGATCTTGAATCATAGTATTAAGTTAAACTTCAAATAATAGGCTGAACTACATGAAATTGCTCTCTTAATAGGCCAAAAGGATTGAGTATCAGAATTT
The DNA here is from genome assembly GCF_964270905.1 of Leucopleurus acutus. Classification (NCBI taxonomy): domain Eukaryota; kingdom Metazoa; phylum Chordata; class Mammalia; order Artiodactyla; family Delphinidae; genus Leucopleurus; species Leucopleurus acutus. The sequence continues at coordinate 98,122,748 of NC_139148.1, forward strand.
CTTATAGTTTATAGTAATTTGAATTTTACCGGGGCAGGGGTGTACAGGGAAAGAACATAATATATGCATTGCATTTAGACTTAGATGCAAATTCTTAGAGTGGTGAAAAGTGACATCTGTGAGTTGATTCAAGGAAGCATGTTAGCTTCTCAATTTCAGTACAATTCGTGAAGCCTCAATAGAGCATATGATTTTTTTTAAAAAAATGGAAATAGGTTTAGACAATGTAGAAAATTTAAAGAAGTAAAAATTGCCCAAAGAAAATCACTGTTAATTTGGTGCAAATTCTTCAGGACTTTTTCCTATACATATATAAACTCACATAGATTATAGCTTATTTTCTAAAATGGCATTGTGCTATAGATACCATGTGATGTGAATGCAAGACGTATTTTTATTTCATTTTTATCTTGAGCATCTTTTCAAGGCACTACATAAAAGAACATTCGTTTAGTTTTTAGCTTTTACATTATTTTGTCACTGAATGGGGAACCCTAATTATTTAAAAAATAATTCTGTTTATTAACATTTTGGTAGTTTATAATTGCACTACTCTAAACAGCAGTCTAATGAATATTCTTGTAGCTAAATCCTTGTACACATACATGAATATTTCTTCAGTATAGATTGCTAAAGCATGGTCAATAGGTAAAAACAATCTTGAGACTTTGGATATATAATTTTCAATTTGGTAAATCCTTCTTGCAACACCATTTTCCTGGCTTTTGGGATACGATTATTCTCTTGGTTTTCCTTTTAATCCATTGACTACTCCTGTATCCTTTGCTGGATCCTTTTCCTCTTCCTAGCATCTAAATGTTGCAATGCCCCAAAGCTCAGTCCTTGGAACTCTTTATCTAGAATTGCTTCCTACATGATCTCAGCTGGTCCCATGACTTCCAAATTTATATCTCTAGCCTATCTCTAGCCTAACATTTCCCTGAATTTCAGACGATCTGGATATCTAATAGACATTTCAAGGTTAACATGTATCAAATCAATACATTTATTCCTACCCCACTCCTCAAACTGCTCTTCATTCATTATCTGCCCCTGCTCAGTTTTTTAAGCCAAAAACTGAGAACCATCCTTGATTCTTTTCTTTCTCCTATAATCCACATCTTATTCACCAGCTAATTCATTCAGGTCTATCTTCAAAATATATCCCAAATTGGACTGCCTTTCACTGTCTCTGGCTCAACCACTGTAGTCAAAGACACCATCACCTTTCAGCTGAACTACTGCCCCTGTCTCCTAAGTGCTCTCACCCTTGTCCCTTTAAGACCTACTCTACATACCATAGAATGAGTGATCCTTTAAAAATGCAAAGACTATGTCAATGCCTATTGAAATCCTCTAATGGCTTCCCAGTACACTTATGAAATCCATAGTTCTCTGTTCCATACACACTGGGCTCCTTGTCATCTCTTGAATGCCCCCTTAGCTCTTGCAGGTACCTTTGTTTTCTTACTTCATTCAATTATATGCTTAGCTGTTACCTCTTCAGGATAAGCCTCTCTGACCACTCTATCTAAGATAGCACCTCGCCTCCTGCCACTCTTTTCCCTCTTATCTTGCTTAATCATTTTTGTCATAACATTTATCAATAACTGACACTGTATATTTGTTAATTTGTTTATTTTGTTTCATAAGAACGTAGGCTCTGCTGGGGGTAAGACTTGTTTCCATTTTCTTTGTTATTATACATAGCAGACATTCAGTGAATAAATAAGTTAATAAGGCCAATTTTCAGTACGCTTTTAATGATTTCCATTCCTACCGGCAGTGTCTGAGAGAGTCCATTTTCCCATACCCTTGCCAACAATGAATATTATGGATGTTTTTCAACTTTGCTAATCTGTGGGTTACAAAATAATATATCATGATGAGAAACTATGAAAAGATGGCCAGGACAGAACTTGTTTTCTTTCTTAGTGGTACATAAAATAATGTGCATCTTATAATTGATGACATTTAAGATCTGATAAGGCATGGTATTTGGGCTGCCTGTCAATTTGCCCCGCATTGTAGGTACAGAATCAGCTGAGAACATGGTACCTGCCTTTGAAAGTAAGGCAGTAAATGGGAAGTAAAATGTGAATGAATATTTTGAATAATTTGAAACTAAATCAGGTGGGAATCATTTTCCAATCATTAGATTAAGAATTTTCTGGTTGTGTTTGGTGGGCTTGCCTCAGGGATCTACAGATGGTGGGTGAGGAGGAATGGGGAGGGGTGGTTGGGCTTAGCCAGCAGAGGTCATATTCCAACTTAAATGGAGCAGCGCTTCCTTTACTTATATTACATTTAGGATTTCTTTGGTCTTTCCATTATTTCACTTGAATAAAGAATGCCATTGATTAAAAATAAACACAAATATTTGAAAACTACTTTTTTTAACATTATGGTTTTCCTTTTTATTTAATCAAAGACTGGTGGATAAACATAAATACAGCACAATTACTTCAGATCATTCTTCATATTGTATGCACACAGACTGATGGAAGGGCCAAACAGTATGTGTTAAATTGGAGAATAATGCTTGAAGAGAGGGAAATTAAAGAATATCCCTTTATATTTATATAGTACTTTACACACTTCCAAGTGCATTTACATACATTATCTCATTTAAGATTTTATCACATCCCCATGAGTTAGGCAAGTCCGTTAGCACTATTCTCATTTCACAAGTGGAAAATATGAGTCTATGAGTTGTTCAAGATTATATGGCAAGTTAATATAATCTATGGCAGAGCTAGTATCCACAAATCAGAGATCAAGGCATTCTGATTCCGAAAGAACAGCATTAGTAAAATGTGAACTCTCATAAGTAAGAAAACATAATTTCTCTCGAAGACTCTGACTCTCTTATAACACTTTTATTTAATAGATTTCCTCTCAACTATATCTATCTAAAGCTCAAATCTAATCCTCATATTAAATTGTTCCTACATGTAAGGATTTCCAGTTCATAATTTTGTCCTCTCCAATGCCCTGAAAATCAGGATAATGGGGTCTCATTATAATTAGTATAAGTGATTGGGTTGATAGCTTTTCAAAATATAGTCATGAGTAGATACTTCTATGAGATTGCAAAAATAATGCCTTTTAATGGTTGTTTATTACAGAATCATAAGGTAACTGATGAGGAAACTATATTTAGCTGACTGAATCTGGCAGCTTTGTACTAATTGGTGTGCCAGACACAATTACTCTGTGCCAGACACATTACCCAAATCATTTCATTTGATTCTTCACAACAACCTTATTTAATGAGGAGATTGATAGATCATGAGTTGGCTGCCCTCAACACCACCACCCCTTCCTCCCTAAAGACATTCCACAGGAGATCAACCTTGAAGAAAAATCATGCTTTTTGTTTTCATCACCAGGATTCAATTTTTAGAGACATTTGTATTTTTTAATATCACACTTTAGCCTTTTACTATCACTTAATCTTTAAGATTAGACATGAACAGCCAATATTTGGAGAGCCTTCATGCAACAAGTAAGTGAGATACTTCAAGAAACTATAAATTTACTTGTAGGGTACAGTTTTTGAAAGGATGAAATTAAGATTAATCTACTCCAAAATGCAAGTTATTAAGGATGAAAAGAAGACTTCAGGCTTGCAGCTCAACCTTATTGGTGCAAGAATGGACTCAGAGTAGATGCAAGGACTCTGGGACTTTTCAGGCTTCTCAGGAGTCTACTCCCTCAGGCGACATGGAGGTAGACTGATTTACACAGGATCTGCCCGTGTTCTGCTTTCTCATTCACCAATCTCTACAGCTTAGACTGTTTTAATTCGCCTCAAGTTCTGAGACTAATTCTGCTTTTATACAGAAAAATGGAAGGAAAACAATGGCATCTATTGAGCGTTTCCTCTGTGCCAGACACATCGTCTGAATCATGTCATTCAGTTCCTCACAACATTATTGCCAACTCACAGCAGCTAAGACAATAAACTCAATAAATACTTAACTGAACAAACAGGCAATGTAGTTCTTGATAGTCCCATTTTATAAAAGAAGAAATTGATGCTCAGATAGATAAGTTAAATATATTGCCCAAAGTTAGACAGGTGGTAAATCTCTTCTTTCCTTCCTACTTCCCTTCCTTTTTTTCTTTTTTCAGTCTTAAAAATTTTTCAAAAGTTATACATACTTGGCATTAAAAACCTAAACATTACAAAAGTATAAAAAGTTAAAGGGAATATATCTTTCTTCTCCTCCCTGCTCCACTCTCCAGTGACAACCTCTGTAGGAAATTTGGTGTATCCATGTCTTTTCATTGTATCAAGCATATCTTACAACTGCTGCCATGGTTCTGGGTTGGACTTTATAACTAATTCCTAGATTCATATAACTGGGCTTTGTCTTTAACTTTGGCTCCAAGCTCCCACGCTGTACCCCCCAATTTTGTAACAGTGTGCTTTTATTATTTTATCCTCATATTTTTGTTTCTGTTATGTTCAGCAAGAGTATATTGGTGTTGCTTATAAAAAGTATTACCAAAATCAAATCTTTGAGTTTAACAAAATCAAATCTTTTCTATTTATGTTGCCAGTGTACACTTGGGGGATGCGACAGATAGTTGAAATGTACTATACAACAACAGTCTTATGACTGTGGTAGCAAATGAAAGGGTAAGCATGGCAGCAGTATGCACTAAAACTGATAAATGGATTGTAAAGAAAAAACACTACACAATCAAAGAACCGGTAACTGCTTGTCTCTGCTCTTTGATTTGATATGGTGCTGGTGATAGAGCCTCAGTCTTTCTGGAGGCAATCTGAGTTGTTGCAGAAAAAGATAAAACTATCTTAATAGATCTTTAGTTATCGCCACATTTTGTCTTTCACCGTGTCTTGCAGTAGTTTGTCTTTTACAAGTGATCTGTAGCAATTCCGTTTCCTGCAAATTGCTCCCCAACATGTTCTTTATTTAGCCCATTTAACTGTTTCTTCATTAAGTCAATTCTAAAGACCAGCTATCACTACTCTCTGACCACAATAATATTTCTTTCCTTAGCCTTACTCCTTTATACCTATAGACTTCTCTCCTTTTGCTCCCACCCCACAAATAATCTTGTGATAATTTAGCTCTCCTGATTAATTTTTCATTTAGTGTATTTTTTTACTTGCTTGCTTACTAGTGCTCGGACCCATGATTTTAACATATCTCATCATTAACTCAAATAATCCCTCTGCAATCCCTCATTGCAGTCTTTTGATAAATCTGCAAAGCCCATTCTTAACCCAGGAAAGAAATGTCTTCTTATTTTGGTCATCTGATTTTCTCCTAGACCTTGATTTCTGAGGAAAGTCACAAAACAATGATCAAGTTCACAATAAATTTGTGCTACTGAACTTCAGCTGGATTTCTCACTTTGCTTGCTAGTTCTTGCATCTTTTCTTGACTTTTTTTGATCTTTTACTATGGTAGATGCCCAAACTTTATACACATTCTAGCATCTCAGCTCTAAATATGGTTCTTAGCTACTTGGGTAAGATTAAGGTCATCTGATATGGCTCCCTGACCTTCCCTGGTTTCATTCTAAGGAGATTTTTATTGCCAAACTCTCCTCACCACCAATATGTAATCTAACATCCTGTCTTTGTTTTGTAAGAGACCCTGTTTCAAGGCAGGTGCCTCTTGTTCCTATCCTTTCCACACTCTTCTGGAACCTTGCTGCATCAATGATCTCCTCTCTGCAATGTCAATCTCTCTTTTCTTCCCACAAATAAGATCAGCCTCCACCAAAATCTTCCACAATCTTCCTTGAAATTGGCTATCTCTTAAAATCGCCATTTCTCTTCTCTTCCACACTCTTTACTGCCAGTACTTTTAAAAGGGTAGGCTATACTTGCAGTTTGCGTTCCTTACTGCTTCTTTATACTCCTTGAAATCTGGCTTCTATTCTCACAACTGTACTGATAATTCTTTCCCCAAGTTCCAACGTTCTGATAATAGTTTCATATAATGACTTCCAATTTTTGTCCTCTTTAGTCCTCCTCTAAGGTATATGACTCTCTAAGACATAGGTACTTAAGGCATGTTGATTACCACATCCTTCTTAAAATTCTTTTCTCTTTATATGGGGGAACTTCTCTATTATGGGCTTCCTCTTACCTTTAGGTGCCCTCCTACATTAACTTCTGCTGTATAGTGTCAACTTTTGCATGGTGAATTGAAAGCATTTATCTGTACAATGATCTGTAGTTGAATGTTTATGGGGATTTATTAGCAAGAGTCAAAACCTAGATTCAACTCAAGTGTCCTTTAGGTGAATGGATAAACAAACTGTGGTACATTCATAAAATGGAAAACTACTCAGGAATAAAAATGAACAAACTACTGATACACACAAGGTGGATGATTCTCAAAAGTATTATGCTAAATGAAAGAAGCCAGACACTGAAGACTGCATACTGTACAGTTCAATTTATATTACATTCGAGAAAAGGCAAAACTACAATGATAGAAAGCAGAGTAGTGGTTGCCAGGGTCTGAGGTGGGGGCAGGATACTGAGTACCAAAGGCTAAAAGGAAATGCTCTGGAGTGATGGAAATATTTTACATTAACTATCGTGATGGTGGTGGTTACATGACTGGATATATTTGTCATTGACATTTTAGAATTTTATTGTACATAAATTATACCTCAATCAAGCTCAGAAAAAGTTTAAAATATAAAAATCCAATACTGGTGCAGTGATTTTCATATCCTCATATATTACCCAAAGAAATGATTGTTTAGTGGTCATTCCCTTATTCAAAATATTCCATTATTTTCCCAATAGATTGTAAACTTATTTTTGGATCTACCACTGAATCCAGCAATGCTAGTTACAAAGAAGATATTCTGCAAGTACTTGATTTGTTGATGCAATTATTTTGTGTGTGAGTTAGCTGTGAGTTTGGGCAAATTTCTTGTTCTATGTATGCCTCTGTTTTTTCTTCTGTAAAAAAGGGGAAAAGACTAGTACCTATTTCATAAGTTTATTGTAAGAATTCAAAGTTGTAATGCTTGTAAGTAGTTGGCATAGAGAAAACAATAAAGGCAAAAAGTATTGGAGAGAATAAAATTTATTTTATCCTTTAAAAAACCTTATTCAACGTCTAATTTTTACATGTGTAGTGAATTTATTCCTCAAAAAAATATAATCACTGTCTGTAATCAGGACTCCAAAGTTCTCTAGACAACCTTTGGTGCTAGAAACAATCACTGATATATTTTCTCTACATCATTTCTTACTGTATCCAGTTACTTATTTTTCTTTATTTTCTTCGCTCCTTTGTTTTTATACTCTGTGATATTTACTGTTACTTTTCAGATGTGGGATTTTAAGATAGATCCTCAAGAAGCCATTTACTTTATTTCCATTAGTTTGTTTACAATTGAAGTGAATTGGTTGATGACTTGTTTAATGGATAGATCACTTTTCCAGGTAATTATCCTTTAAGGGTGATAGGTAATTCATAAAAATAGCTAAGTAGACCATTAATACTGACAAGTATTATTAATAATTTTTAAAGTGATAACACACTAAGATTTAAATAAATCATAGAATTTTCAAACTGTAAGGCATGTAAGTATCTATTCACTACAAGCCCCTTATTACCTGTTGAAGAAATTGAGGCCAAAAGAGACTAAATGACTTGCCTAAGGACATGCAGGTAATTAGTGACAGAACCCCCAATTAGATCCATTCTTAATCCTGTGGCTTTCCATGAAAACCTCTCTCCATCTTTATAAACATAAATAGTCACTTTAACCACTAGCAAATTTTATTGACGTTAGCTTTCATTTTGTCTAAGAACTAGTAGAATACATTTTTCAACTCATAAGAAATCTCTTAGATTGAGAGTCAGATGTAATATAATTTTCCTAATAGTACCATGACTCCTCAATTCTCACCTTTCTCATTGATCAAGGTCAAAATACCACTGCCTCTTCTTGTGTCAGGCTGCTATACTCTTCATCTGTCAAGACACCTGGGAATATTTGAGTTTGTACCTGATTTAAACCTCATCTCTCTTACTTGACCTATCTCACAGCTTCCTACTGAAGAAATCTTCAGAGCTTCTAGTTCCTCTGATTAGTTTAGATCAGAGGTTGGCAAACTACAGCCTGGGAGTCAAATCTGGCTAACCACTTATTTCAAAAAATTAATTAATTAATTAATTTGTTTATTTATTTTTGGCTGTGTTGGGTCTCTGTTGATGTGCGTGGGCTTTCTCTAGTTGTGGTGAGCGGGGGCTACTCTTTGTTGCGGTGCATGGGCTTCTCATTGTGGGGGCTTCTCTTGTTGCAGAACATGGGCGCTAGGCATGTGGGTTTCAGTAGTTGTGGCATGCAGGCTCAGTAGTTGTGGCTCACAGGCTCTAGAGTGCAGGCTCAGTAGTTGTGGCACACGGGCTTAGTTGCTTTGTGGCATGTGAGATCTTCCTGGACCAGGGCTCGAACCCATGTCCCCTGCATTGGCAGGTGGATTCTTAACCACTGTGCCACCAGGGAAGTTCCCTCACCACCTATTTTTGTAAACAAAGTTTCATTGGAACAGAGCCGTGCTTATTTGTTTATGTATTGTTCATGGTTGCTTTCGCATTGCAATGACAGAGTTGTATACGTGTGACAGAGACTAAAAGACTTTATGAAGCCTAAAATATTTACTCTCCAGCCCTTTAGAGAGGAAGTTTATAGAGCCCCTGGTCTAGATTATGATCAATTTTTGGAGATGCTTATGAGCTTTGGAAAAGAATGTGTATTCTCTTTTTAGGACATTTTATTAGATATATACCTAATAATTAAAATGCATAAATTATATTTTCAAGTTTTCTCTAGTATTAAGTGTTTTTTATACTTTCCTCTATCAAAGATTTAGTAATATGATACATTGATCTTTCATTGCAATTATGTTTATCTCAATTTCTTCTTGAATTTATAACAGATTTTGCTTATATGTACACGCAGTGGTAGAGACCCTATGTTATTTGGTAATGGTTCATTACTGTTATAGCCTCATTGTAAATTATACATTTTAATCAAAACAAATTATCTTCTTTATCAAATAATGTCTCTTTTCCTTGAATTGTACTTTGGTATTAATATTGATTCTTTTGATCTATTTTATTTTTAACTACATAATCATCCCTTCTTTTATTTGATGTTTTTTTTTTTTGCAGTACGTGGGCCTCTCACTGTTGTGGCCTCTCCTGTTGTGGAGCACAGGCTCCGGACGTGCAGGCTCAGTGGCCATGGGTCACGGGCCCAGCCACTCTGCTCCGCATGTGGGATGTTCCCGGACCGGGGCATGAACCCGTGTCCCCTGCATCGGCAGGCGGACTCTCAAACACTGTGCCACCAGGGAAGCCCTTATTTGATGTTTTTATATCCTTGGGAATGAGATACATGAGATGGTAGCCAAGTATATCTAATATGTGTGATTTCCCTATATTTGTCTTTTCCTCAACCAGAAGAGATTGTCTGGGACTTGCAGTGCTGGACTAAACAGAGTAAGCCCACTACAGCCTATTTCACCCATTAATTATAACCAAAAACTAGGGACGGAACACAAATACAATAGCAGGTAGATTGGGGAGAGAAGTAAAAACTTGAAGAATGGCCAGTACAGTGATGAGTTTACTATTTCTTTTGTTTGGCTTTGACTCAAGAGTAGTGAATGTTCCACCCTGTGCAGTGGGTATGGACAGCAAAAGCTCTGAGTAATTCCTGTTTCTAGTCAGAAGACTGAGAAAATGGTCTGAAGAATGCAAGGGAAATCCTTATCTTTTCTTTATTTTTTCTCTCCAGTCCTTGCCTGAGATAATCACTAGTTACAGATCTGCAGTGCTGTAATGATGCGGCACTCACCTAAAACCCTGAGGCAAATAATTCCGGTATTTCTTTTTAGAGGCACCAAGGAAAGTGACCTTGGTGAACCAAAGTATGTATGGGGAATCTCGATTATTTTTTTCTCGGCTTTTCTTGCTTCACTCCAATTTTGGCACCAGTTTCATGAAATTTTGCAACATCACACAGGTCTAAACCTATGAGAGAAACCCATATATTCTAGCCAGAGGAATTGGGAAAAGAAGACTTTTGGAGCCAGAGACTGTGGGAAAATCCAAGATAGTAAAGGGTTGAAGAGGGGGTTTCTGCATTTAAACTGACACAAGTTCTGGGCTTACACCCAAGCTGTGCATGCAGGGCATAGACACATGAAGCACAGAAAAGGCTTTGAAAACTGAAATATGATATAAACTATTGCCCAAGACCAGAGTAAGTCCTGAGTGTTGCATATGTGGGGTGGGCCCAAACAGCATAACAACGATTTGGAAAACTAAACTGATATTAGAGCCATTGCTCACAGAAGGGAAGGTAAAACTTGCAATTTGAACCTAAATGAATTGATTGCCTACTAAGCCAACAAACCAACCAAACAAACCAACCAACTCTTCATTTGCCAGAGGACTTTAAAAGGATCTGAAGTAAAAATAGAATACTCAGAATGTCCAAGATAAATGTCTAAGTTAATAGATAATAAACAGATGCTAAACCTGAGATAATCCAGATATTGGAATTATCAGACAAAGACCTTAAAACAGATATTTTCTAATGCTCCATGTGGTTAAGGATGGATATTCTTGAAATGAATGGAAAGATAGAAGTTTTCAGCCAATAAATACAAGCTATATAAAAGAACTAACTAAAAATTTAGGACATAAAAATACAGTAAGTGAAATTTAAAAAAAAGCAAAACAGGGCTTCCCTGGTGGCGCAGTGGTTGAGAGTTTGCCTGCCAATGCAGGGGACACGGGTTCGTGCCCCAGTCCAGGAAGACCCCACATGCCACGGAGTGGCTAGGCCTGTGAGCCTTGGCTGCTAAGCCTGCGTGTCCAGAGCCTGTGCTCCGCAATGGGAGAGGCCACAACAGTGAGAGGCCCGCGTACCGCAAAAAAAAAAAAAAAAAAAAATTGGAGAGGCTCAATAGCAGAATGGAGGTGGCAGAGAAAAGAGTCAGTGAACTTACAGATAGATCAATACAAATTATCCTGTATGAAGAACAGAGATAAAAGAGATTGAAAAAAAAAGATCCTCAGGGACTTGTGTGAGAAAATATCAAAAGTTTTAGTATTTGAATTGTATAAGTGAGTGAATTGTATATTATGTGAATAACATCTCAATAGAGCTTATAAAAATATATTATCATCATTACTACTAATTATTTTAAATATTTTAAAATAGCATTATTATCACTATCAAAAAAAGTTTAACATTTGTGTCATTGAAGTCCCAAAAAGAGAGGAGAAAGATATTGGCTGGAATCTTCCCCAAAATGGTGAAAGATATAAATTTACAGATTTAAGAAGCTCAGCAAACTCCAAAAAGAATAAATATAAATCATGGTCAGATACATCATAAATTAAATACTTAAAACCAAAGAAAAGGAAAATTCTTGAACATACCAGAGCAAAAGAATATATTACATATGGGGGAAATAATGATTTGAATGACTGCAAATTTGTCATCACAAACAATGGAAGACAGAAGACAGTGGAATGATATCTTTAAAGTGCTGAAAGAAAATAACCATCAACCCAGAATACTTTATGCATTTTGGGGGTGATGAAACTATATGTATCTTGATTGTGGTGGTAATTATACAATCATCTGCACTTGTCAGAACTTACAAATATGTACATCAAAAAGGTGGATTTTACAATATGTAGATTAAAAAATAAATTTAAAAAGAAAATGACCTATAAATTTTAAATATGTATGATAAATAGTGAACACATGAAAAAAAAGGGAATGCCTTTTCCTTCTCTAAAATAAGAGATAATTATATACCTTTTCAACTCTAGAGGCATACCCTTTGAAACTAGAACGTGATTTTTTTTTCATTTTTAAAGTAAGCATCATCTTAGCTGCCATTTGTAAATTAAAAATAATATCACATATATATATATTTAATAAGTAGCTCAGTGTTACAAAAATAGGTTGCACATATCACAAAAATTTTAGACATAATTATGATTTTAAAAATAGAGATTAAGGAACATATTTTCTACATATAGGTATTATTTGTGGAAGCATAGAAAAATGTCTTGAAACATATGTACCAATCTCTTAACTGTAGTTAAGACTTACAGTGCTGGAATTGATGGTAAAGAGAAGTTTCTCTACTCACTTTCTATAATTTCTGAAACTTGTTTAAATGGTATAATAACTTTTAAAAATAATTGTGATTTCTTCTGTATTTTAAAATAAAAATTCTGCAACATTTTTGAAAAGTGAAAATATAGAGAAAAAAACCTACAATTTACTTCCTTTTTCTTTACTTTCTCTTTGGTTGTCCCTATTGGTATGTACCATGTATCTGCCTGATCACTCTCAGAGTAAACCACGTTGCTGAGTCTTTGACTAGTAGAGGTCCCTAGCTCTGTTTTATAGCTTAGGAGTGTACATACTTGTGTCATTTACACATAGAGTCCTCATTTTTGTGATTAGTTTCACTGTTACTATCATTAGCCCTGACCTCTTTCAGAGCAGTGCTTTGGAATGCAGAGGTGTGGGAAAAAGGCAATGAGTTTTGGATGCAGACTGCCTGGAAGAAAATTCCAATTCTTGAACTCATTGGCAGTAAATTTTCTATTAAGCGGTAAAAATAAAAGTAACTTCCTTACATGTAATCTCATGTGTTACCTGAGATAATCCAGAGCTTGGACCCAGGTATGTCTGTTTCCAGAGGTCAGACTCCTTATTATCACATATGCTGCCTCTCATGAAGTGCCAAACCCATTTTCCAATGGAAGCAATGTTGTAAAAATGATTAAATTCCTTAATTAACCCACAAGGATAATCTGATCAATCCCATTCAAAGCTCCAGCAAAGAAAGGCAGTGGCCAAAATTCCTTAAGACTGGAAACTAGGGTGATAAAAGCTACAAAAACATGTGATACATTGTAAAGTACTATCTTAAAACAATTTTCAGGTTTTGCTTGTTAGTATGTAAGAGTTTTGATCCATATAGAAATTATATTCCACTCGCTTAGAGCTGATGTTCATGGGACCATAATCAAATACACAAAACTAGAAGACTCCCTGGAAACCCAAATTTTGGAATTGTGCTATGCATTGTTACATAAGTGGGAAGACTATGTTTATTACTATCACAGATTGCTGTAACTATTTTATTCCTAGATCATTTCACAAGTAGGCAGATAATACAAAGGCTCTCTGATTAACAAACTACAGTATGTGGAGGTAGGGAGTCATGACCCTTTTCTTTAGGGCAAATCTTTGAGATGACAACAAGGCACAGGCGGCTGGAAATGGTCAGTTTTTTTCCAGCAACTCTCTTGGTATTCCTAATGAAGGTTTTCACAAGCTGGGATGCTAGTCTTCTACAGAATGATGTTTAATAGGTGGTTGATTAAAATAAAAAGATTTCTATGAAATAAGGTTGAGAAATATTGCATTAAACAATGTAAAACAGATTACTGTAGAACCTTTCAGAACATTTTGTTATATGGATAAATATTCATTGGAAATCTCCAAGATGGTGATAGAGTAGGCTGTGGTTCCAAACTTACTTGATGATGTGGTACATTTTTACATACCTTTTAACGTCTCTCAGAATGACTAATCTGTAGGACACCTTGGGAAATGTTGTCCTAACATGTATAGACCCATGAATGCAGTAAATACCCAGTTTTCAAGCTTTGATATGGAATGTGTGGGGATCAGAATCAGTACCAGGCTAGGAAGGTTAATTGGACAGAGGGCTAAATCATGTGGGTAAGAGCAAGTAGAAGCTTGTTAGGCAGATCCTGTACCTTCTCATCAGCAAATATTTACAAACCCTCTCTTAGTGTGAGTTACTGGGAAAATTTCCAAGTTGGCAAGCCTGGTCTATTGCTTTTTCACAGTATCATAATTCCAGATATTCTTTCTTAGGCCAACTTCTCTAGTATCTGTCATTACATCCTTTCAGGTTAATTTATTCAACCAGGTTTTATTGAGCATCTATTGCATATATTTAACTGAAGTAAGTATTTAAAACTATGAACAAATATGTAGTAGAACCAGTTCCTATTCTTGAGGAGCAGATTATCTCATGTATGAGACAAAAAATATTACTCAAGCAGCCTTCTTTCTCACTGTGGACGATACAGCCATTAGAGGCATGTCAAGCTCGTTGTTCTTCTCCCCATTCAAATACATTCCATGCCAACTTGTTCTCAGCCCTTTTGCTTATGCTCTTCTCTTGCTTTGGAATGACCCTTACTTTCCTCTATCTATTAACAATTGGGCATTTCAAGGTCTAACTGAGGTTCCCATCTCTTCTCTGAAGACTTCCCTTTTGCCTTTCTCTGATCTCCTATTATCCTTTGTTTTATACTGAGGTTTATTGCTTATGGGTATTTATTTCACCTCCTCAAATAGATTTTAAATTCTTTAACTAGGAAATGCTTTATATGGGTAATGCTCACAGTGTGGGTTGATTATAAATATTTACTGATTGATATGCAAAATGTGCTTCTGTATTTTCATAGTATCTTGCAGATGGGGCTGGGAGGGAGAAAAACATTTTAAGCAGAACTATAAATGGTTAAAGACTATTAAGTTATAGTGACATGACCTTAATACTCTACTGTTTTAATTTGTCAGCTAATTTAATTTAGGCCAAAACAACACATTTAAAATGGTATTTTGGCATAGTTCAGATGTCTACAATTAGAACCTCAGAAAGGATGTACTTACCGTCTTCCTCCACATTCAAAAATATCCCCGTAGTATACCTTAAGCAATTAGTATATGTCTTCAATATGATGCTTGCCAAAATATGATTTCATGTTAGCACAAAAAAACACTTTTTCCCCCAACTATCACAGAAATTTAAACTTTTCGAGTGATCAAGATAAGAAAGACTTTACCCTGTCACCTTTTTATTTATTATGCTAGTGTTCCATATGAAATTAGTTCACCTTGTGATATACAAAAGAGCATACAAATACGAAATGAAGTAAAATAAAAAATTAATGTATATTCAAAACGGAGTTCATGCAAGCCAATTTTAAGCAATAAGTAAAATGAGCTGTGTTGTCTACTTTGGTAGAAGGATATAGGACACATTATTTTCACTACCAGCTGCTCTTGTAAACAATACAGTTTAGTTCAATTAGTGTGACCCATTCAAACAGGTCATTAAATCAATATTACAGGCTCACTGAACTGAATAGACCCCAATTTTTTTTCACAGCTGAAAGTCATCACATTATGTTTTTCTATTAGAGCAAAACCTTGATTAACCTGAATCTAACTAACCTCAACCTTCAAATAACAGGTTTTTTCCCTTGTACTTGAATTTTAAAAGAACAAAACAAATGATAAGACAAATTCAAAGCGAGTATAATATAGATGTAGCTGTTGATCATAGGCTGTTCCAATGAGTAGGCTTATTCCTTGCATTTGTATGCTCTTTTATATATCACAAGGAGGGAAGACCTTTTATGGCTACTACCGGAAGGACCCTGGTTACCTAGTGGGGAAGTAGGAGAAGTATCTTTGGGGATAAGGCAATTAAGGGAAGGCTGGAAGGATACCAAAGCAAATTTGATTTACCTCCCAGTTTTTCTAAGGTCAGCCTTACTCTCACTCTCAGCATTTAAAAAGGGTCCTACTACAGTGCTTTCTGTAGTTTCTTAAACATTTTATTTTGCTAAGTGTAAATTATTGCATTTCATTATAATAATTCATAGTGATGGACATCTGAGAAATACATTTTTTTGTTTGTTTTATTTTGTTTTGTTTTGAGAAATACATTTTGAATTGACATTTTCTTTTCCTGGTGAGCTCTTATATTGGGTTGGCCAAAAATTCGTTCAGGTTTTTCCGTAAGATGGTACAGAAACACCCGAACGAACTTTTTGGCCAACCTAATATATGCTAACTATAAGAAGCTGCCACTGACAAAAAACATAAGCTCTCAGAGAGAACGTATCCACAGAGAAGAGAGCCAAGATGCACCTTAGCCTTTCGTTCTGAAGGTTTCTTTAGACATCAGCCTTCCTTCAAAGAGAATAAAACACCACAAAACATAGTGAAGGCAGAGAGGCCATCCATTCCAGCCAGCTCCAGTTAATTTAGAAATAGTTTCTTCATCTACAGAACTATAATATTGGCTTTTAATTTTTCTTGCAACAATCTGAGCTTTTACAATACCATCTAGAGATTCCCTTGGGCACGGAAGTGGTGCCTATAATTAGGTAAGACTATTAGACTGGAGAAGTTAACTATAATTTTAAACTCTTGTGCCTTAGATTCAGGATAAAACTTTTCATAGAATCCAGTTATTATTTAGTTTTTAAATGAAGTTTGAGTTCCAAATGGAAAAGGTAAAAGAAGGTGTATTTATAGAATAAATTATAATCAGAAAAAAAACGTTTAGGGTAAAGATAAGTTATAGGATCACTTTGAATAATTCTGTGAATTAATTCATTTATCAGATGATTACTGAGCATCCATTATGAGCCAGCAACTATGCTAAATTGGTGATTTGTCTATGGCCTTTTTGAACTTTTCTCCTTTGTTAGAGGTACCCAGTAGTAAAGGGCCTTAGGTTCTAAATTACTTCAGAGTAATTTATTCTGAGGGCATGAGTTTTAAGCATGAAAACACATGATGAAAGATTTATATATTAGAACAGGTTTTTTTTCATGCAGCGAAATAAATATTTTCAGATAGTAGAAATGACAGAATACAGTGATTGATGGGATATGGAGGGAGGATAGCAGGAGAGAGGGCAATCAGGAATAATGAACACATTTCTGATTTGGAGAATTAGGTTCATGTTGGTAACACTGGCCCTCGCACAGCCCTCTAGAGTGTTTTATATGCCAGGCACTCTGCTTGGCACTGCTGTGGTGTAGGGAGAATTCTGTGTTTCAGTGGAAAACTATGCATTGTTCATAGCACACCTTCAGGGTTATCTAATCCTGCTTGGGTGGCAGCTATTTTACAGCTCTGTAGATTGGAGATAACTGATAGCAATGCAACATATTTCTTGTCTATAGACAATGATGTTTGTCTATAGACGAACAAATCTAATTCTCTCAGGTAAAGGAATAATTCTTCCCCCTGTGGGAAAACCGGTTTGCCTCTATTTGCACATTCATTTCAATATTCCTGATCTATAAATGTGTCTATTCTTTGAATTCTACTTTCAACTGGTTGTAAAACTTTACCAGTTTCCTCATTAGTGAGTTAAATAAAATCCTTAACATGTATTCATTTTTATCTTTGTATGAGAGTCAAGATTTTACTATTTTAGGGGAAATTATCTTTTAATAGTGGTTAATTTGACAAACATGACCTTTGTCCTCATGGAACTTACATCCTCATGAGACAAACAGATAATAAACCAAACAAATAAGTACATATGTATTACAAAGTATGTATTGATAAGTGCTGAGGAAGAGAATACAGCAGGGAAATGGTATAGGGTGTGGGGGTGGGTGGTATGAGGTGAGGTTGCAATTAAACAGGAGGGTCAGAGGAAGGTCTTAATGAGAAAGTTCTCTACAACTAACTTTGGAATATATCAAGGGTACTCAAAAAGTTATATAGCTGTATAGATCACATTTATAATCTTATAAATTTTCCTAGTCACATCCTATGTATGTTCATGGGGGTAGAAAGAGTTTGTTATCCCACTCTTCTTTTCTCTCTCAGGGAAACCTACTCCAACCATATCCCCCTCCCTTCCGATCAATATCTTATCTTCATCTAATGGGAACTGTGGTTTACATCCAATGAACCTCTTAGTAAGCCTGGCAAAGTCACTTCAGAGGCAGCTTTCTGAAACAGAGCTCAGAGTTAGGAAATTTTCAGTTTATACCAGAAATTTTCCTAAAAGCTTGGGATCTCTCTCAGAACAAACCAATCAGTGGGAAAGTATGTGTTGAGTTTTTTCTTCATGTGAATGGCATTGGTGCTGTAAGGGGCACAGAAAGAGGAAAGTACTATGGAAATACATATTTAACCTAAATTTGACAGAAATTCAAGTTATTTGAAAACAGATAATTAGAAGGATTTTACTACCATTTCCATATTTAGGAAGATGCAAGCAGCTGTTCTTTCTATGCCCGTAGCTTGGAGATATACAGAAAAACAAAATAGTTAATTCTTTTTGTGTCCCTTTCCCCAGCAACCTCCAACTCCTTTGGCCCTGATTGAGAACCGTTGCTCTAAGTACTGAGTTTAAATAACTTTTTGAAAATTCAATTCCTAAATCCTAATCTTATTTTATTTTTTGTGGTTTTTTATTTTATTTATTTTTTATACAGCAGGTTCTTATTAGTTAACTATTTTATACATATTAGTGTATATATGTCAATCCCAATCTCCCAATTCATCACACCACCACCACCACAACCACCCGCCACTTTCCCCCCTTGGTGTCCATACGTTTTTTCTCTATATCTGTGTCTCTAATTCTGCCCTGGAAACCGGTTCATCTGTACCATTTTTCTAGGTTCCACGTATATGCGTTAATATATGATATTTGTTTTTCTCTTTCTGACTTACTTCACTCTGTATGACAGTCTCTAGATCCATCCACGTCTCTACAAATGACCCAATTTTCTTCCTTTTATGGCTAATATTCCACTGTATATATGTACCACATCTTCTTTATCCATTCGTCTGTTGATGGGCATTTGGGTTGCTTCCATGACCTGGTTATTGTAAATAGTGCTGCAAGGAACATCGGGGTGCATGTATCTTTTTGAATTATGGTTTTCTCTGGGTATATGTCCAGTAGTGGAATGGCTGGGTCACATGGTAATTCTATTTTTAGTTTTTTAAGGAACGTCCATACTGTTCTCCATAGTGGCTGTATCAGTTTACACTCCCACCAAGAGTGCAAGAGGTTTCCCTTTTCTCCACACCCTCTCCAGCATTTATTGTTTGTAGATTTTCTGTTGATGCCCATTCTAACTGGTGTGAGGTGATACCTCATTGTAGTTTTGATTTGCCTTTCTCTAATAATTAATGATGTGCAGAAGCTTTTCATGTGCTTCTTGGCCATCTGTATGTCTTCTTTGGAAAAATGTCTATTTAGGTCTTCTGCCCATTTTTGGATTGGGTTGTTTGTTTAATACGGAGCTGTGTGAGCTGATTATATATTTTGGAGATTAATCCTTTGTCCGTTGATTCGTTAGCAAATATTTTCTCCCATTATGAGGGTTGTCTTTTCTTCTTGTTTGTACTTTCCTTTGCTTTGCAAAAGATTTTAAGTTTCATTAGGTCCCATCTGTTTATTTTTGTTTTTATTTCCATTACTCTAGGAGGTGGATCAAAAAAGATCTTGCTGGGATTTATGTCAAAGAGTGTTCTTCCTATGTTTTCCTCTAAGAGTTTTATAGTGTCCAATCTTATATTTAGGTCTCTAATCCATTTTAAGTTTTTTTGTGTATGGTGTTAGGGAGTGTTCTAATTTCATTCCTTTACATGTAGCTGTCCAGTTTTCCCAGCACCACTTATTGAAGAGACTGTCTTTTCTCCATTGTATTTCCTTGCCTCCTTTGTCATAGATTAGTTGACCACATGTGCATGGGTTTATCTCTGGGCTTTCTATCCTGTTCCATTGATCTATATTTCTGTTTTTGTACCAGTACCATACTGTCTTGATTACTGTAGTTTTCTAGTATAGTCTGAAGTCAGGGAGTCTGATTCCTCCAGCTCTGTTTTTTTCCTTCGAGACTGCTTTGGCTATTCGGGGTCTTTTGTGTCTCCATACAAATTTTAAGATTTTTTGTTCTAGTTCTGTGAAAAATGCCACTGGTAATTTGATAGGGATTGCATTGAATCTGTAGCTAAATCCTAATTTTAGAGCTTTAACCTAAGGAAGTTGTATTGTGCAATTGTTGAACTTACCATCTGGATATTAAACACAGAATTAATTAAGATGCCATAAATTCTATTCTCTGTGTGCTCACAGGGAAATGATGAAAGGCAGTTTCCAGGAGGTATTTATCAAACAGTGTTTTATCCATGTATTCCCCAGAGCCTGTACCCTCACCACTGGAGCAATCTAGCACACATTGGGATTGATGGGTGTATATGCCTGGGCTATGGCCTTGTTTTCACAATGTATTTGTGACCCTGTCACTGCTTCATTTACCCTCCAGCATTTAGCTGTTGTTGCCATATACTCTGAGGATACTGCTTTTGTTTTTTTCTCTCATCCCTCCTACCTCTGCTAGTGTCGGATCACTGGAATTAGCAGGTGTTCTAGATAATCAAACCCAGGAAGGCCATCATATTTTGGTTATGTTGTTTGCCTTTTCGTATGTGTTAATTTTGTCTCCCCAGCTAAATTGTAAGCTCCTTTAAGTTAGGGAGTACTAGGTTTATAAGCAATGTTCCATTAATATTTACAAACAAATGCCACATCTCTTATGCACATTAGTCCTTTATCTTGTACAGTCAAAACTTTCTCATTGCTACTGTTGGAGAGGTTATAAAACCACCATGATAGAATTTATAGGTTCACAAGTGGAAGAAGCAGGAGAGATAGCTTAGGGTTAAAGACAGCCCTAAGGTTTTGAAAGTCCTATCAAAATGCAAGTGTGTAATCTGGTAGGGGTAATGCATTAAATTACAACTAGCCATCAACATCTTTGCTAGATAAATTGACCAACTGAGTTTAATTAGAGCTCCTAAATGAGAATAAGTTAAAAGACAGAGCAAGTTTTAACTTGGGTAGGGAGGATGCTATGGAACATGAAATATGTTAAGCGGGTGGCAGAGAGGAAGCAGCCCCATGGTAGGAGGCTTGGACATGCATTTATTCAACAAGTATTTGTGAGCTGTGGGACTACATGGGGTGGAGAAGTAGAATGATAGGAAGAGAAGTGAGTGCAGAGGGAGTGCAAGAGAAAATAAACTCCACAATTTTGTCAAAGTCTAGCCTTTTGGACATCCAAAGGTTATTTTTCCTGCAAACATCTTATCTCTTCTTTGTTACTTTGTTTTAGAGCACGCTGGAAATTCCCTTATCTGCTAGTTCCTTATCTGTTCTTGATTCCTTTGCTTGTTCATTGACAGTAGGGCCGCCCTGGCTTCCTGGAAAAATTTCTCTTCTCTGCAGTCCCAGAAGTTATTTGCTTTACCCTCTAAGCTGCCTTGGCTGGGCTCTGGGGATTTATATAAAGAGATATTTTGGAGAGAAAATGGAGGCCCTCTCGTGTTTTGGTGTTGTGTGAAGACTGGGTTGATGAGGGGGTTAATTTTTCAGGAAGAAAACTGTCCCCTGAGAGATGCTAACATTAACCTGGGAACTAAGGATTGCGGATGCAGAGGGACCTTTGAGCTCTAAGGCTTTCACAGTCACACTGCACTAAATCAGGGAGAAAAAAAAAAAAGAAAAACACAAGGCCGCTTGAAGGGAAAGGCTCAAATTATATATTCTTTCTGAAGAATGCGTCTTTGTTCCCTCAGGACTGGTACAAACCCTCATATGCCTTGTCTGATGGTAACAAATCAGTGTTTTGAAGGTAGCACAGTATCAGAAAGGTCACACACAGGCTTTGGTGCTAAAAGACTTGTGTTAGAAACCTGGCTGTACCACTTAATAGCTGTGTGGCCTTGATCAAAGATACATCAATGTTATTGCCTCAGTTCGCCAAACTCTAAAATTGAGATCCAGTGTCTATCTCCCAGGGTTTTTAGAATTAGAAATAACACAGAAAAAGCACTAGCACAGTGCTCTCATAAACTAAGTGCCCAAAAAGTAGCAGGCAATATTAATACAATATTCATGATGTGGAGATAATTCAGATTCCTTCCTCTGTCTGGGAGATGGGCTAGAGAAGTTGCAACTGAGGAAGAGGGTACACCAGTTCCTCTGCAATGGTTAGATAATTATCAGAGAAGTAAGAGATATTTCATTGTGCTAGAGAAACAGCAAAAGTTTCAGATAAATGAGAAGAAAACACAGGATAAACAGTTACATTACAAAATGAGCAACCCTAAATACTGGCATTTATGGAAAATTCAACTTGGGACAATCACTTATGATTAGTAACACTCTTTTCCATGTAGACCATAAATGTGCTAAAAAAAACCCTTATAAATAGGTTGTTCTCTTACATTGATTAATTCTCTTATTTACATTGATAAGAAGAAATGGTTTACTAGACACTTAAATGTCAACATTGGCCTAACCTGGGTTGAATAATCTCAAGCTCTGAATTAACGGATTTGTGATACAGCCAGGTAAAGTTCTGCTTGTTTTTCCTTTATTCCAAATTTCCCATTTGATGGCATACTGTCCTTTAAATTGAGGCAGTTTTTATTTAGGCGTTCATTATCAGCAGGTGGCCAATAGGCAATATTTTTTAAAAGTTTTTTTTTTGGTTTTTATTTATAGAAAATATACATTATGCCAAATTTCCTGAGTTTACAGATGTTTCGTTCATGGTGGAAAAACAGCAATTTTCTCACATTGTTATCGTATCTGAAAGGTTTTTCACATATATGCAGATATCAGTCTTGCAAAATTACTGGGGAGTCAGTAACTAACAAGAAAGGTTTTATGTTTCTTTTATGTTGGGGTTTAGGGCTAGACAGAATGATTTTTACTGTCGTAAAATCTATACAACATTACCATTAAAACTTACCATTGTAACCAGTGTACATTCACATTGCTACCACCACCACCATTCATTTCTAGACTTGTTCATCTTCCCAATCTAAAACTTTATTAAACACTAACTCCTTATTCTCCCTCCCCCCAGCCCCTGACAACCACCATTCTACTCTCTGTCTCTATGAATTTGACTAGTCTAGGTACCTTATGTAGATGGAATCGTACAGTATTTGTCCTTTTATGTCTGGCTTATTTCACTTAGCATAATGTCTTCAAGATTCATCCATGTTGTAGTATGTATCAGAATTTCATTATGTTTTATGGCTCAGTAATATTCCTACAGACTTTATTTTGTTTATTCATTCATCTGTTGATGGAAACTTTGTTAGATTCACCTTTTGGCTATTGTAAATAATGCTGCTATAAAAATGTGTGTATAAGTATCTGTTTGAGTCCCTGCTTTCAGTGTTTTGGGGGTATAAACCTAGGTGTAGAATTTCTGGATCATAGGTACCGTGTTTAACTTTTTGAGAAACCACCGAATTATCTTCTACAGTGGTTACACTATTTTACATTCCCAGCAGCAGTGCATGAGAGTTCCAATTTTTCAACACCCTTGACAAGGCTTACTTTCCATTTTTAAAAAGTTATAGCCGGGCTTCCCTGGTGGCGCAGTGGTTGAGAGTCCGCCTGCCGATGTAGGGGATGCGGGTTCGTGCCCTGGTGTGGGAGGATCCCACGTGCCGTGGAGCGGCTGGGCCCGTGAGCCATGGCCGCTGAGCCTGCGCGTCCGGAGCCTGTGCTCCGCAACGGGAGAGGCCGCAGCGGTGAGAGGCCCGCGTACCGCAAAAATAAATAAATAAATAAATAAAATGGGCAAAAAAAAAAAAAAGTTATAGCCATCCTAATGAATGTGAAGTGGTACCTCATTGTGGGTTTTTTTTTCATTGTGGTTTTAATTTGTATTTCTCTAATGACTAACAATGTTAAGTATCTTTGCATGTGCTTATTGGCCATTTTATATTTTCTTTAGAGAAATATCTGTTCAAATCCTTTGCCTATTATGGAATTGGGTTGTTTGCCTATTTTTAATTGCTATTTTTGCTAAGCTTCAGTCAGCTCCAGCAATGAAGCCGAGCTAATTCTTCTCAACAAGAAAAATAAAACTAATTGTAAAAATCAGGGACAAAACGTGAAGAGAAACCATCTAAGAATTGTAGAGAGTAAATTATGTTTCTTAAGTAAAGAGGAAGAAAGGGAGAACAAATGGGAAATCCAGAAAGCTACAGGGAGATGAAGACACCACAGGAATTGCTGTTTCTTTAATTAGTTGGGATAGCCAGGCAGGGTAGCTATGTCTTGCCTGACTAAGTCAATGGGAAGGTGCAAAACAAGACTGAATTGAAAGTGAAAAAGTCAGGAAGGTGCAGGTGATACTAGATATGAGGATTAGCATTCTAATCAAACACTACTATATGGTTGGCTGTTGGAGTAAAATATGTTGGGAGATGAATAAAATTGCATCCTGGACTTCAGTTGTTTGACATTTGCTCTAAATTGTTATTTTAAGATTTAGTTATAATTTAAGTTTATAATACGCTTTAGATACGAACAACGTTCAAAAGAATGTCTCTTTATCGTAATCAAAGAAGTCGGTTTACACCTTATAGCTCAAACCTTGGAGGCTGTGGCATACAACTGCCATCTGGTGTTGGTATGTTTGCATAGCAGGCTTATGCATTTAATACATTCAAAACAAAACAAAACAAAACAAAAAAACTACTTGGGGGCAGAATTTGCAAAACTAAAGTGATGAAGTGTTAGAGGTCTAAATTAATAAATTAATAAGGTGTTATTGTTTTAAAAAAGAGGACAGAAAGCAACCTCTGAAAATACTTCCTTATGGAATTCAGAGTGATGCAGAGACTGTTTCTATTTACTATTGGCAAAAGGGTTTTTTTTTTTTTCATGGATGTGGACAGCCCGTGAATTGTGAATGGATTCATTGTCTTGGTGGTCTGGTTTACCCTTCAATATGCTGTAAATTTACACAGCTGAGAAAGTGATCAAATACAAAAAGAAGTGCATTTGAGAGGAGACGTTTTGTAGGCTCTAAATTCCTCATTTTAAAGGTTATAGTCCTTTCAGCAAAATCAAACGTTCTCTTTCTTTTGTTGTGTAGTTCAACATTTTTCTGTGTCATGTAAGAGTGCTTAATGCTTCCAGAATTCATTTTACTCGAAGAAATCAGTTTGAAAAATCAAGCCCCATGATGCTTTCAAGATTAATACACATTGAAAATAAGTATACTGGTGGTACAAACATAAGTGATCTGTTCCAATCACCTAAAATCAGGAAGGTTGGCAGAGACTGAACACCCAATCTCTGGCTCACTTCTCTTGGGAGTCAGAAGCGGAAAGCTTGTCTTTTTTGAGCTTCATTTATTTATTTATTTTTGAGCTTCATTTTAATTAGCTGGTGGGGGGAAGCAGTGATGAAGTAGCCCGAGGAAAACCTCCAAGCTACCCAATTGAACATTACAAGACTGGCTCTATGGACTAAGAAAAGCTAAAGTTGCTTAGTTTTACAGTGAAAAATAACATTGGGTATGATTGCAGTTAGGAAGGAATGAGAGCCTTAACTACATTTCTTACTGCTCTGGTCCGAGAAAGTTTGCTTAAGAAATTATGAATTTGTAAAGAATGCTACTTCTCTGAAAAACAAAGTCTAGTTTTTTGAGTAACAGTGAAAGCTGTGACTTTTAGACTTTCTTGTAGTTCCCTTTGCGAGCAATTTGCTATCTTACTTTTTTGGTTCACAGCTTGGAGTTATAAGCAAGCTGAGAGTGGCAAGAGAAAAAATTTGTTCAGGCATCAACAGGAAACTGTATTGGACATTTTCCTGAAACTTACCTCTGTCTCAAGCAATCAGGTCATATTAAATCTCAATGATACTTTACACATTTATCCAGTTCTACATTAAGCCTCTGACATCTTTAGCATTACCATTGAATAAAGTGAGTAAATAGGAAACAGAATGAAAAACCTGAGACTGATGTCTGCTTTATTTCTTCCACCTTTCTTTCCATCTTTTTTCCTCTGTGTCTCTAGCCATTTGAGGTGAATAGTTTGAAGATGGTGCTCCCCAATAATCAGTAGTCTATTCAGGACTCAAATGGACACCTTGCAATCTGTAACTTTAGTACCTATTCACAATAATATCTGGACGTCCATTATTTTCTGTTTCTATAACCACCAGATAAGTGTAGGACTTTGTACAAAAATTGCAACAACTAAGCGATTTCTCTGTCTTCTATTTTTGTCCCACCAGACCCATCCTATAGAGAGTAGTTAAGTCAATTTTCTCAAACATCATTTTTTCTTGCTCAAGTTCTTAGAACGTTTACAATTCACATAATACAGCAAATCCAGATTCATTGGTATGACCTTCAAAACTACTCTCCATATTGTTCTCATTTGCAATTTCCATGCTGTATTCTCCTATTAGCTCCCAATATGGGCTCTGCTGCAAACAAGCTAAACATGTTACATTGGATTATATTCTTGAATCTTCACAATGACCTTATGATGTATATATACTTTTATTATTAATCCCACTTCATAGATGAAGATACTGAGGTTTATTGACAATAAGAACTTTGTCTAAGGGTAATGCAATTGGTTAGTGGCAAACATGGGATTAGAATCAGTGTTGATTCCAGAATTAGTGCTGAATATTCAGTAGGCAGACTGTAGTGCCATCAGCCTGTGTTTAAAGCAGGGACACAAAAAATACGTTTTAAAAAAATTTAGTTTGATACTAAGGGAGGACATTATGGAAAATAATTAGCACTTTCTTAATCTTTATTATTTTACTTTGTTTTTGTTTTCCTCATTTTATGCTATTGAACTTGGTCTCAAAAGAAATATTTGGTGAGAAAAATGTTAGATAACGTTATTTTATCTTTTTTAAACTTTGTGTTATGAAGAATTTAGAATGTATACAAAGTAGATAGAATAGTATAATGAATACCTATGTACTCAGTATACCCAGCCTCAATAATAATCAATTCATCCTGTGTTATCCATACCTCCATCCACTACCCCCTCCCATATTTAAGCAAGTCCCATTCATCATGTTATATATCATGTGTAAATATTTTGGTATGTATCTCTAAAAGAACAGGACCATTTTTTAACATAATGACAATACAATTATTTCACCTATAATATTAACAATAATTCCTTTAATAATGTCAAATATCCTGTCAGTGTACACATTTCCAGTTGTCTCATAAATAGTATTTATTTTATATACTATATATGAATTAGGATCCAAATAAGGTCTGCATCTTGTGATTGGTTGATCTTTTAAGTCTCTTTTAATCTACCACATACCCCACTATCTCTCTTCTTTTTCTTGGCAATATGTTGAAGAAACCAGGTTGTTTGTCTTGTACAGTTTCCTAGAGTATGGACTTTGAGGATTGCATTCTCATGTGTAGATTAACAAGTTCCTTTGTCCTCTGTGTTTCCTATAAATTGTCAATTGGATCTAGAGACTTGATTGGATCTACAGGTTTGATTTTTATTTTTTCCAGACCTAACTTTATATGTGGTGTTGTCTTCTTCCATTAGGAAGCATACGATGTCTGACTGTCTCTCTAAATATATTTATATTAACTTAGGATATCTTGTGTGCTTATTATTTGATAAATGGTTCTATTTATTGGAGTTCAGCTTCATCTTTCTTTAATAAATCACATCCATAATTGTATTGTCTAAGACATTTCAGTTTCATGTTCTTTAAAGTGGAGATCTTGAAGTGAAAATCTTGAAGTAGAATTCTAAATGTTTCTACTTCTAATATCTTATAATCTCTTAATAAGGCATTCAATTCAATTTACATAGAAGTAAGAGTTTTCCCATCCACATTTTATCTATTGACAAATATAACTAAGTTATATAATTACAATATAAGTAGACTGGAATACACAATTCTGGGAACAAACACAACTGACTTTTTATAAGCAAACAGTTAAACTGGAGAGTGAAGAAATATGTGGTTACCCGTAAGTTTCAATATATCTTGGGCATCAGTTGATATGTTTTACAGAGTTAACATGGCAAATTAGTTAAATAATGTTCAATTAAAAGAGCTTCTAGCACATTGCTGTCCAATAGAACTTTCTGTGATGATGGACATGTTCTATATATACATTGTGCAATACAGTAGCCATTAACCACATGTGGCTATTGAGCACTTGAAATGTGACTTCCATGAGACTGAAGAACTGAACTCTTAATTTAACTAATAAATTTAATTTAATTCATAACCTTCTAGGGTAGCTCAGTTCTACGATACAAAATCTACTCTGGGGAATAACTGGTTCCAGAGTCTGACTCCAGAGTCTGCACCTTTAACCACAACACTATGCTGCTTCCTGATCTGGTGTTTCTCAGGATTTTTTTTTAATGCATCAAACACATTCACATTTATTTTATTTTTTTAAGCAAATGACAAAGACCCAGTTTACCAACTTAACTTTTTAAAACCTAAGATTAACATTACATATTTAAACAATTGTCTGCATAAAACCACAAGACCCCAAATAGCCAAAGCACTCTTGATAACCAAGAATAAAGTTAGAGGCACCACACTCCCTGACTTCAGACTATACTACAAAGCTACAGTAATCAAAACAGTATGGTACCGACTCAAAAATAAATACAGAAATCAATGAAACAAAATAGAGATCACAGAAATAAACCCATGTACCTATGGCCAACTACTCTACAACAGAGGAGGCACCAAAATACAATGGGAAAATACAGTCTCTTTAATAAATGGTGTTGGGAAAACTGGACAGCTACATGTAAAAGAATGAAATTAAAACATTTTTATCACACCATATACAAAAATAAACTAAAAATGAATTAAAGACCTAAATGGATTAGAAACCATAAAACTCCTAAAAGAAAACATAGGTAGTAAAATCTTTTACATAGGTCTCAGCAATATCTTTTGGATCTGTCTCCTTAGGCAAGGGAAGCAAGAGCAAAAATAAACAAGTGGAACCTAATCAAAGTTAAAAGCTTTTGCACATTGAAGGAAACCGTCAACAAAACAAAAGGGCAACCCACCTAATGGGAGAAGATATTTGCAAATGATATGTCTGATAAGGGGTTAACATCCAAAATACATAAATAACTCACACAGTTCAATATTTATTTATTTATTTATTATTATTATTATTTTTTTTTTTTTGCGGTACACGGGCCTCTCACTGTTGTGGCCTCTCCCATTGTGGAGCACAGTCTCCAGATGTGCAGGCTCAGCGGCCATGGCTCACAGGCCCAGCCACTCTGCAGCATGTGGGATCTTCCCGGACCAGGGCACGAACCCGTGTCCCCTGCATCGGCAGGCGGACTCTCAACCACTGCGCCACCAGGGAAGCCCCACAGTTCAATATTTAATAAAAAAAAAGCTATTTAAAAAATGGGCAGAGGACCTGTATAGCCATTTTTTCAAAGAAGACATACTGATGGCCAATAGGCATGAGAAAAAATGCTCAGCATCACTAATCATTAGGGAAATGCAAATAAAAACCACAATGAGCTATCACCTCATACCTGTGAGAAGGGCCATCATCAAAAAGATGAGAAATAACAAGTGGTGGTGAGTATGTGGGGAAAAGAAAACCCTAGGACACCGTTGGTGGGAATGTAAATTGCTATAGCCACTATGGAAAACAGTATAGAGGTTCCTCATAAAACTAAAAATATAACTACCATATGACCCAGCAATTACACTCCTGGGTATATAGCCAAAGAAAATGAAAACCCTCATTTGAAAAGATATATGCACCCTAATATTCATAGCTGAGTTATTTATAATAGCCAAGATATGGAAGCAACCTAAATGTGCATCAACAGATGAATGGATAAAGAAGATGTGATATATGTATATATCATCTATATCTATATATAGATGATGTATATACATAATGGAATATTACTCACCCATTAAAAATGAAAATTTGCCCTTTGCAACATGCATGGACCTGGAGGGTATTATGCTTAGTGAAGTAAGTCAGAGGAAGACAAGTAAGACAGAGGAAGACTGTATGTTTTCACTTATATGTGGACTTTAAAAAATAAAACAAAACAAATGAATATAAGACAGAACCAGTCTCACAGATACAGAGAACAAATTAGTGGCTATCAGTGGAGCAAAGGGTAGGGGGAGGGGCAAAAAAGTTGAAGGGGATTAAGAGGTACAAACTAGTAGGTATAAAATACACAAGATACAAGGATGTAATGTATAGTACAAGGTATATAGGCAATATTTTATAATAAATTTATATGGAATATAATTTATAAAATATCAAATCACTATATTTTACGTATGAAACATATAATATTGTAAGTCAATTATACTTCAATAAAATAAACAATTGTCAAAACTTACTAAGTTGTCAGCATTCATGCACACTAGAAAATATCCTCAATTTATATCAATTAAACCAGAAATGCATTACTATTAATGCATTAATATCTTCCACTACTAAATACTGAAAAATTGAGATTATTTTTGTGGAAGATTCATCCTGGCAATGTTAACTTCACAGCAGGCTGACACTACTTAGCTCACATTTCAAACACAATAGAAAGGCAGGTCTATGCTAGTGTTAGTGTAGGAAAGAGCCACAGGCACCCTGGGTTACATTTAATAGAAAACAAAGTGCATGCAGAGATTTACAACAATTTTAAAGACCAAAAAATGGTCCTATTATGTGGTCCGAACAATAAACTCAAAGTTTATGACCAATAGTGGTTTGGATGAGCTGTTTACAAATACTTTAGGTGCAGTTATACTGAAAGATAGTTCATTTGGCATCTTAAAAAAAAGTTCCTATCACTCTTCAGATGGAGCTTGTTATAGTTAACATTTCTGGTAAGTGCATGCATTGAATTACTTGTTATCCAAGCATAGCAGCTGTTCCTTACCATTTAGCCTTAAGGACTTTAATTGGTCATCTTCAATGTCTACTCTTTCTTGACCGTTCTCGACAATTCTCTTTGTAGTGATTTTTCTGCCATTAACAATTTTAGAAGTTGATATAGATTTGAAGTTGCCCATTCCACTACCGCCAAGTGATGTGGAAGAGAATGAAGTGAGGCCCTCGTGATTTAGGGAGGCAAAAGAAGTAAATCCGGTATCAAAAGAACACCACCCCCTCCAAAATATGGAAAGCCACTGAAGGCAGAGAAAAGACTCTGTGCCTCAACTTCTGCTTCCTAGATCCCCAAAAAAGGCCTCAAATGGGTCTTTGAAGAAGTCCAATGAAAACGGACCCCTTCCACCAAAAAATTTCCTGAAGACGTCATCTGGGTTATGGAATGTGGAGCCAAACTGAAAGGGACTGTTAAAATGACTTCCACCTGCACCTTCACCATTTAACCCTTCCTTGCCATATTTGTCATAGATATCCCGTTTTTAAGCATCTGATAACACCTCATAAGCCTCAGCTACTTGTTTGAATTTTCTCTCTGCTTATTCTTTAGTCTCAGGATTTTTATCTGGATGCCACTTTAGTGCTAGTTTCCGATATGCCTTTTTTATATCCTTAAAAGGCTGAGTGATGTCTCTGCACGCCTAGAACTTCATAGGAGTCCACCACGTTTTGACAGGCTGTTGAAAGGAGCATGCGTTTCTGCCTTTAAGGTCATCTACGTGGGACCTAGGATGTGGGAGCCGGTGGCAGGAAGACAAAGCAATGGGGTGTGGCCTGGGTGTCCCCTCTGCTCATGCACTGCTGAGCTGGTAATGGTGGCAGCCTGCTGTTTCTCAGGATTTAGTCTTATATGCCTCTTTGTCTTTGTGCATGATATCCATTCTAGCTGAAAATTGCATCCTCTTAATTTCCCAAACCTCTTAGCCTGGTGTGGTAACCAGACTCTGTGCTGGCCTCCAATAAATCATGCCTCCCAAGTATTTATTGATACATACTTGTGTGTTTCCACCCACAGTGACCCATGTGTAACCAATAAATTGTGTTGGACGTGATTCTGCCTGACTGCCAAGGCTAAGCTATAAAAACCCTTGCAGCCTCCACCTTGATCTCTTAGAGCATTCGTTCCTGGAGTGCAGAGTCACCTTGTAAGGATCCACCTACCCTGCTGGATAGATCTTATGGAGAAGCTCTGAAACTTCCCAGAGAGAGGGAGGGTTCTAGCTGAGACCTGTCTTTAAAGCCATCTCCTCCAAGGTACCAGGCATGTGAGTGAAACTGTCTTGCAGCCTACCAACCAGCCCAGCTACTAAGTAGGTACCTAAATTATGAAATAATAAAATACTTGTTTTAAGTTTTAGAGATAGTTTGTTACATTGCAATAGATAACTGGAACATCTGGCTAATTTTTGCTCTTCCTTCAAGGGTTCGTTTAGGTATTACCTCTAAGAAACGCCTGATTTACCTTTTTTATTCCCCTTCCCAGTTTGAGTTAGGTGTAGGTCTTTGCTCCCATGCCATATGAGCACTGATTACACTTCATTCTACATTTCTGGGTTTGTGCTAACTGCCCCACTAGACTGTGTCCTCCTTGATGGTGTGTCTTAATTCTCTTTGTGAAAGGAGCTTGTCCTAGTACTAGGTACATAGTGGCTATTCAAAATAAGTTGACTAAATCACAGAATCTCAGGGTTGGTGGGACTTTAGAAGCCGTATACAACAACCCAAATTGATCTGCCAAGTGTTTGTCCATCCAGCCTGTGCTGGAAGCCTCTCCCATGACGAGAATTTACTACTTTCTGAAGCAGGTTATCACATCTTTAAATAGCTCAGACTGGGAGCACTTGCTTGTCAGCTTAACTCCTGCTCTAATCACTTTTTCATCCCAGCTCTTCTCAGGGCTCATGCACTTGTTAATGTTTATTTGTGCTCACTTGTACACTGTCGACATTTTTTCAGCCTTTTAAATGTTTGTGTCATGTGTATCTAATTGTATTACAAGCTTGAAAAAAAAGGGGTTGTCTTAAATGTATTTAATTGTCCCCTGCTGGAATGTGCTGCATTCAGAAATAACTCAGTTTACGTTCTTAATGTCCTAGTTAAGGGTATGGGCTCTGGAGTCAGAAGTTGGGTTCAAATACTGACACTACCACGTATTAATGATTATGTGAAAATAGATAAGTCACTTGATCTAAATAAGTCTGTTTTTCCATCTGAAAAAAAATAACTTCCTTGTATATTTGTTGTGAAAATTGGTGCACATAAATGGTGCTTAGCTAGAACCTAAAACTATCAGAAGCTCAATAAGTATTTGTGACTCATAACTATTATAGAAACACAGTGCCAGTTGACCAAATTAAGCATTCTTTCTTATATTGAGCATTGGATAACTTCCTGGTTTTCATTTGTCTTACATGTTTATCTCACCTTTGCCTGGCTGCTTTCCCTATAAAAACTTCACTTCAGTGGCATTCAATTTTTTTTTTTCTTTTCTTTGCCGTACGCGGGCCTCTCACTGTTGCGGCCTCTCTCGTTGCGGACCACAGGCTCCAGACGCGCAGGCTCAGCGGCCACGGCTCACGCACCCAGCCGCTCCGCGGCATGTGAGATCTTCCCGGAGCGGGGCATGAACCCGTGTTCGCTGCATTGGCCGGCAGACTCTCAACCACTGCGCCACCAGGGAAGCCCATGGCATTCCATTTTTAAAGCTTATCTACTCATATGGCAGAAGATTCAAATTTGCAAATAAGCCCATCTATGCACAAGATGATAGGTGCTTTTGTCAAAACTTTAGGTGAGGGCTTCTCTGGTGGTGCAGTGGTTGAGAGTCTGCCTGCCAATGCAGGTGACACTGGTTCGTGCCCCGGTCCGGGAAGATCTCACATGCCGCGGAGCGGCTGGGTGCGTCAGCCGTGGCCGCTGAACCTGCGCGTCTGGAGCCTGTGGTCCGCAACGGGAGAGGCCGCAACAGTGAGAGGCCCGCGTACGGCAAAGAAAACAAAAAACCCCACAAAACCTGAGCTGAGCTTTTATTGCAAGTGGTTTTATGACTATGTTTCACTTGCAAAAGAAAAAGTGTAGCATTGTATAGACAAGTCCATGATCTAATTTCATTGGTAACAACATCCAAACTCATACCATAAAGAATTGAGATATTATTCTCTTGATTTCAGCCTAGTTATTTGACTCCTCTAGATCTCAGATTCCTGTTACGTAAAACATGTAAAATAATCCTTTCTTATTTACCTAGAGGGCAGATGTTTCCTTCCAGGTGGGAAGACATCAATTAGTATAACATACCTGGCCACTATTCCTTACTCATCCTTAACTGGGGATGGAAGAG
Source organism: Leucopleurus acutus (assembly GCF_964270905.1). NCBI lineage: Eukaryota > Metazoa > Chordata > Mammalia > Artiodactyla > Delphinidae > Leucopleurus > Leucopleurus acutus. The sequence goes on from NC_139148.1 coordinate 98,156,771, forward strand.
GAATGAATTACTTGATTGGTGACTTTGGATGCAGAAATTATGCACGCATAGTGTAGCACTTTCCTGTCCCCTGCTTCTTGGGAGCAGCTGCCTGCAGGGAGCATGTAGCCTGTTCCGTTCTCCAGGGACTGGCTCTATTTTTTTCAGATCTAATCCTGCTAAATGGTTAAGTCTATAATTAATTCTGGGATTCAGATTATGAAATTCACTTGGCCTTAGAAGTATCATATTCTTGAATATCAGTTTTATGAGATATGAAGCTAATATTTTGTTATCTAACTTGCTACTATGTGATACATCTCAACTGGCTCAGAACTTGAAAAGAGATTATTTTATTTATGGGTCTGCCTCAAAGACTCTAAAAGCAAGGGACTAGGTTTTCATCATTTTTCTAGTTCTAGCACTTAGTACGGTGTCTGGCACATAGCAGGTACTTAAAGTAATGCCTTATGGTTGAAACTCTTTTGAATAATATAAAGTGCTACATAAATAAATGGTAATATTTATTATTTAATTTATTAAGAAAAACAGAGCTGTGCTAGTAGATTTGTAAATTTCAAATTTCCAAGAGAAGCTATTACCACAACATAGTTGATGCCCCAGGAAATTTATATACCATTGTCTTAGTTAGTTCCAGCTGTTATAACAAAATATCACAGACTGGGTGACTTTTAAACAGCAAACATTTCCCATGGTTCTCAAGACTGGAAGACCCAGATCAGAGTGCCAGCATGGTTGGGTGGAGGCCCTCTTCTGGACTGCAAACTTGTTGTTGTATTCTCACATGGTGGAAGGGGCGAGCTAGCTTTCTGGGGCCCCTTTTATAAGGGAACTAATCCCATTCATGAAGACTTCGCTCGCATGACTTAATCACCTCCCCCAAGTCCCTCCTCTTAGTACCATCACCTTGGGCATTAGGTTTTCAACAATGAATTCTGGGGGTGGGGGGGACACAAACATTCAGACAACAACCATGAACTATGCTCCAAAAGATGTTTTAGGTAGAATGGAGAGCCCTGTCTTCCTGCACATATTACAGATTGGAAAATTTAGGTACAAAGCAGTTATACAATTTGCTTTCACTCTCGCAGCAAGCTTATAGCCATAGTTTGGAGTAGACTTTTATTAGCTACTCTGGGTTCTTATTTTGAAACTCAGTGGAATATACTGAGACCACATCTGTAAGCTTTCAAATCACTATGTGGTCACCAGACTTATTTACAAGTCCATTTGGAGGATCAGAAATAGTTGGATACATTCTGGAATCTTTGGATCACAAAGTCGTTGAAACAGTTTCGTTGGAAAAGAGATTATCACAATTAAAGAGAGGTGTGAAGTTTTCAATTGTTATCAGGAGAGTAATTACCAGCAAATTGCTACATTTATAGAGACAGCAACAGATGTGTGACAGCTGGGTTAATGGAACGTCTGGTAGACCTTTTTCTTTATAATTCCATGTGCATAGTATGGAAAAGACAGCAGGTGTGACCAGCCAATTGTCAAATGAAAAGAATAAATAGCACCTGGAGAGTGTACTAATCTAAACTTAATGGTTTATTTTTCTTAGCTTGCAAGATAATCTAGCAATCAATTTTTGACGGTGTGGTAGTAAATTTTATACCTAGAGAGCACATGCTATTATAAAAGTATGTGGCAAAATTTGCTATAGTATTTCCTATTTTTAGCTTTTATGTGAAGTCTTTGCAAAATAAACATTGATATCAATTTCTGAAGCCACACCCCATCCCAGCACTACTGTGTATAAAAGTAAATGGAACTGAAGTCAACCGCTGACTTGGGCTGCTTGAATATTCACTAAATCTTTTTTTTTGAATTTTATTTTATCTATTTTTTTATACAGGTTCTTATTAGTTATCCATTTAATACATATTAGTGTATACATGTCAATCCCAATCTCCCAGTTCATCACATCACCACCACCCCCCCGCCACTTTCCCCACTTGGTGTCCATACGTTTGTTCTCTACATCTGTGTCTCTATTTCTGCCCTGCAAACCGGTTCATCTGTACCATTTTTCTAGGTTGTACATATATGCGTTAATATACAGTATTTGTTTTTCCTAACTTACTTCACTCTGTATGACAGTCTCTAGGTCATTCCACATCACTACAAATAACTCAGTTTCATTTCTTTATATGGCTGAATAGTATTCCATTGTATATATGTGCCACATCTTCTTTATCCATTCATCTGTCGATGGACACTTAGGTTGATTCCATGTCCTGGCTATTGTAAACAGAGCTGCAATGAACATCGTGGTACATGACTCTTTCTGAATTATGGTTTTCTCAGCGTATATGCCCAGTAGTGGGATTGCTGGGTCCTATTGTAGTTCTATTTTGAGTTTTTTAAGGAACCTCCATACTGTTCCACATAGTGGCTGTATCAATTCACATTCCCAGCAACAGTGCAAGAGGGTTCCCTTTTCTCCACACCCCTCCAGCATTTAATGTTTGTAGATTTTTTGATGATGGCCATTCTGACCGGTGTTAGGAGATAACTCATTGAAGTTTTGATTTGCATTTCTCTAATGATTAGTGATGTTGAGCATCCTCTCGTGTGTTTGTTGGCGATCTGTTGATCTTCTTTGGAGAAATGTCTGTTTAGGTCTTCTCATTTTTGGACTGGGGTGTTTGTTTTTTTTGATATTGAGCTGCATGAGTATTTTGGAGGTTAATCCTCTGTCAGTTGCTTCATTTGCAAATATTTTCTCCCATTATGAGGGTTGTCTTGTTTATGTTTTCCTTTGCTGTGCCAAAGCTTTTAAGTTTCATAAGGTCCCATTTGTTTATTTCTGTTTTTCTTTCCATTTCTCTAGGAGATGGATCAAAAAAGATCTTGCTGTGATTGATGTCAAAGAGTGTTCTTCCTATGTTTTCCTCTAAGAGTTTTATAGTGTCTGGTCTCACATTTAGGTCTTTAATCCATTTTGAGTTTATTTTTGTGTATGGTGTTACAGAGTGTTCTAATTTCATTCTTTTACATGTAGCTGTCCAGCTTCTCCAGCACCACTTATTGTCTTTTCTCCATTGTATATCCTTGCCTCCTTTGTCATAGATTAGTTGACCACAGGTGCATGGGTTTATCTCTGGGCTTTCTCTCTTGTCTCATTGATCTATATTTCTGTTTTTGTGCCAGTACCATATTGTCTTGATTACTGTAGCTTTGTAGTATAGTCTGAAGTCAGGGAGCCTGATTCCTCCAGTGCTGTTTTTCTTTCTCAAGATTGCTTTGGCTATTTGGAGTCTTTTGTATTTCCATACAAACTGTGAAATTTTTTGTTCTAGTTCTGTGAAAAATGCCACTGGTAATTTGATAGGGATTGCATTGAATCTGTAGATTGCCTTGGATAGTAGAGTCATTTTCACAATGTTCCTTCTTCCAATCCAAGAACATGGTATATCTCTCCATATGTTTGTATCAACTTTAATTTCTTTCATCAGTGTCTTATAGTTTTCTGCATACAGGTCTTTTGTCTCCTTAGATAGGTTTATTCCTAGGTATTTTATTCTTTTCATTGCAATGGTAAATGGGAGTGTTTCCTTAATTTCTCTTTCAGATGTTTCATCATTAGTATATAGGAATACAAGAGATTTCTGTGTGTGAATTTTGTATCCTGCAACGTTACCAAATTCAGTGATAAGCTCTAGTAGTTTTCTGTTGGCATTTTTAGGATTCTCTATGTATAGTATCATGTCATCTGCACACAGTGACAGTTTTACTTCTTCTTTTCCAATTTGTATTCCTTTTATTTCTTTTTCTTCTCTGATTGCTTTGGCTAGGAATTCCAAAACTATGTTGAATAATGGTGGCGAGCGTGGACATCCTTGTCTTGTCCCTGACCTTAGAGGGAATGCTTTCAATTTTTCACCATTGAGAATGATGTTTCCTGTGGGTTTGTTTTATATGGCCTTTATTATGTTGAAGTAGGTTCCCTCCATGCCCACTTTCTGGAGAGTTTTTATCAGAAATGGGTGTTGAATTTTGTCAAAATCTTTTTCTGCATCTATTGAGATCATCATATGGTTTTTCTTCTTCAATTTGTTAATATGGTGTATCACATTGTTGATCTGCGTATATTTAAGAATCCTTGCATCCGTGGGATAAATCCCACTTGATCATGGTGTATGATCCTTTTAATGTGTTGTCAGATTCTGTTTGCTAGTATTTTGTTGAGGATTTTTGCATCTATGTTCATCAGTGATATTGTTCTGTAATTTTCTTTTTTTGTAGTATCTTTGTTTGGCTTTGGTATATGGGTGATAGTGGCCTCTTAGAATGAGTTTGGGAGTGTTCCTTCCTCTGCAGTTTTTTGGAAGAGTTCAAGAAGGATGGGTTTTAGCTCTTCTCTAAATGTTTGATAGAATTCACCTGTGAAGCCATCTGTCCTGGACTTTTGTTTGTTGGAAGATTTTAAATCACAGTTTCAATTTCATTCCTTGTGATTGGTCTGTTCATATTTTCTGTTTCTTCCTGGTTCCGTCTTGGAAGGTTATATCTTTCTAAGAATTTGTCCATTTCTTCCAGGTTGTCCATTTTTATTGACACAGAGTTGCTTGTAGTAGTCTCTTAGGATGCTTTGTGTTTCTGTGGTGTCTGTTGTAACTTCTCCTTTTGCATTTCTAATTTTATTGATTTGAGTCCTCACCCTCTTTTTCTTGATGAGTCTGGCTAATGGTTTATCAATTTTGTTTATCTTCTCAAAGAACCAGCTTGTTGTTTTATTTGCTATTGTTTTCTTTGTTTCTACTTCATTTATTTCTGCTCTGATAATTATGATTTCTTTCCTTCTACTAGCTTTGGGTTTTGTTTGTTCTTCTTTTTCTATTTCCTTTAGGTGTAAGGTTAGATTGTTTATTTGACATTTTTCTTGTTCCTTGAGGTACGCTTGTATTGCTTTAAACTTCCCTCTTAGAACTGCTTTTGTTGCCTCCCATAGGTTTTGGATCATCATGTTTTCATTGTCATTTGTCTCTAGGTATTTTTTGATTTCCTCTTTGATTTCTTCAGTGATCCCTTAGTTATTTAGTAACATATTGCTTAGCCTCCATGTGTTTGTGTTTTTTTATGGTTTTATCCCTGTAATTGATTTCTAATCTCATACCATTGTGGTCAGAAAAGGTGCTTGATATGATTTCAGTTTTCTTAAATTTACTGAGGCTTGATTTGTGACCCAGGATGTGATGTATCCTGGAGTATGTTCCGTGTGCACTTGAAAAGAAAATGTAATCTGATGTTTTTGGACGGAATGTCTTACAAATATCAATTAAATCTATGTGGTCTGTTTTGTCATTTAAACCTTGTGTTTCCTTATTAATTTTCCATTTGGATGATCTGTCCATTGGTGTAAGTGAGGTGCTAAAGTCCCCAACTATAATTGTGTTACTGTCAATTTCCTATTTTATAGCTGTTAGCAGTTGCCTTATGTATTGAGGTTCTCCTATGTTGGGTGCATATGTATTTATAATTGTTATGTCTTCTTGGATTGATCGCTTGATCATTATGTAGTTTCCTTCCTTGTCTCTTGTAACATTCTTTATTTTAAAGTCTATTTTATCTGATATGAGTATTGCTACTCCAGCTTTCTTTTGATTTCCATTTGCATGGAATATCTTTTTCTATCGCCTCACTTTCAGTCTATATGTGTGCCTAGGTCTGAAATGTGTCTCTTGTAGGCAGCATACATATGGGTCTTGTTTTTGTATCCATTCAGCCAGTCTATGTCTTTTGCCTGGAGCATTTAATCCATTTACATTTAAGGTAATTATCAATAAGTATGTTCCTATTACCATTTTCTTAATGTTTTGGGTTTGTTTTTATAGGTGTTTTCCTTCTCCTGTGTTTCCTACCTGGAGAAGTTCCTTTAGTATTTGTTGTAAAGCTGGTTTGGTGGTGCTGAATTCTCTTAGCTTTTGCTTGTCTGTAAAGGTTTTAATTTCTCTGTTGAATGTGAATGAGATCCTTGCTGGGTAGAGTATTCTTGGTTATAGGTTTTTCCCTTTCATCACTTTAAATATATCATGCCACTCCCTTCTGACTTGTAGAGTTTCTGCTGAGAAATCAGCTGTTAACCTTATGGGAGTTCCCTTGTATGTTATTTGTTGTTTTTCTCCTGTTGCTTTCAATAATTGCTTTGTCTTTAATTTTTGTCAATTTGATTACTATGTGTCTCGGCGCATTTCTCCTTGGGTTTATACTGCCTGTGACTCTGCACTTCCTGGACTTGGGTGGCTATTTCCTTTCCCTTGTTAGGGAAGTTTTTGACTGTATATCTTCAAATATTTTCTCGGGTCCTTTCTCTCTCTCTTCTCTTTCTGGGACCCCTATAATTTGAATATTGTTGTGTTTAATATTGTCCCAGAGGTCTCTTAGGCTGTCTTCATTTCTTTTCATTCTTTTTCTTTATTGTGTTCTGTGGCAGTGAATTCCAGCATTCTGTCTTCCAGGTCATTTATCCGTTCTTCTGCCTCAGTTATTCTGCTACTGATTCCTTCTAGTGTATTTTTCATTTCAGTTATTGTATTGTTCATCTGTTTGTTTGTTCTTTTTTTTTTTTTTTTTTTTGCGATACGCAGGCCTCTCACTGTTGTGGCCTCTCCCGTTGCGGAGCACAGGCTCTGGATGTGCTGGCCCAGCGGGCATGGCTCACGGGCCCAGACGCTCCATGGCATGTGGGATCTTCCCGGACCAGGGCACGAACCCATGTCCCTTGCATCAGCAGGCAGACCCTCAAACATTGCACCACCAGGGAAGCCCTGTTTGTTTGTTCTTTATTTCTTGTAGGCATTCTTTACTTCTTCTAGGTCTTTGTTTAACATTTCCTGTATCTTCTCAATATTTGCCTCCATTCTTTTTACGAGGTCCTGGGTCATCTTCACTATCATTATTTTGAATTCTTTTTTGGGAAGGTTTCCTATCTCCATGGCATTTAGTTGTTTTCTGGGGTTTTATCTTTTTCCTTCATCTGATACATAGCTCTCTGCCTTTTCATCTTGTCTGTCTTTCTGTGAATGTGGTTTTTGTTCCACATGCTGCAGGATTGTAGTTCTTCTTGCCTCTGCTGTCTGCCCTCTGGTGGATGAGGCTATCTAAGAGTATTGTGCAAGTTTCCTGTTGGGAAGGACTGGTGGTGAGTACAGCTGGGTGTTGCTCTGGTGGGCAGAGCTCATTAAAACTTTAATCCACCTGTCTGCTAACAGGTGTGGCTGGGTTCCCTCCCTGTTGGTTGTCTGGCCTGAGGTAACCCAACACTGGAGCCTACTCGGCTCTTTGGTGGGGCTAATGGCAGACTCTGGGAGGGCTCACGCCAAGGAGTACTTCCCAGAACTTCTGCTGCCTGAGTCCTTGTCCTCACGGTGAGCCACAGCCACCGCCGCCTCTGCAGGAGACCCTCCAACACTAGCAGGTAGGCCTGGTTCAGTCTCCTATGGGGTCACTGCTCCTTCCCATGGGTCCTGATGTGCACACTACTTTGTGTGTGCCCTCCAAGAGTGGAATCTGTTTCCCCCAGTCCTGTTGAAGTATTGTAATCAAATCCCAGTAGCCTTCGAAGTCTGATTCTCTAGAAATTCTTCCTCCCGTTGCCAGACCCCCAGGTTGGGAAGCCTGACTTGAGGCTCAGAACCTTCACTCCAGTGGGTGGACTTCTGTGGTATAAGTGTTCTCCAGTTTGTGAGTCACCCACCCAGCAGTTATGGGATTTGATTTTATTGTGATTGCGCCCCTCCTACCATCTCATTGTGGCTTCTCCTTTGTTTTTGGATGTGGAGTATCATTTTAGGTGAGTTCCAGTGTCTTCCTGTCGATGATGTTAGTTGTGACTCCGGTGCTCTTGCAAGAGGGAGTGAGCACACGTCCTTTTACTCCGCCATCTTGAACTGAAATATTCACTAAATATTGACACGTATAAGAAAGAGCACAAGACAGACAGGAGACCAGGAATATAGTCACTGGCTGTGTCACTCAATAGTTTAGGGACTAGGCACAAATTAATTGTTGATCTCTCTGGGCTTCTTTCATTTCGATGTGTCTAAAATTAGATGATTGGATTAAATCATCATTAAGTTCCATCTGTGGTTCTCTCATTACAGAAGAAAAATTTGTCTTAGCAATTTTTTCTTTAATTGTAAGAGATATTTAAGACAACAAATTATAAACACCATTATCCTGTGGTGGCAAATACATCAGAAGTATTCAGTATTTGTTGATGTGCTGGCTGATTATCTTATGTAAACTGTTGAGGATGAAAAGTAAAGTTCCTAATACCAGTCTTCAGGTCCTTTTTGTTTTTCCAAATGTGTATCATCTGTTTTTATATATTTTGTACTGGCTGCTGAATGGGAGGAGGCTACAAGGATTTGTCCAAGTTTATATAATCACCACATATATATTTCCAGAGCAGTGGGTCAGTAGTTTTTATTTATTTATTTTTTAACATCTTTATTGGAGAATAATTGCTTTACAATTATGTGTTAGTTTCTGCTTTATAACACAGTGAATCAGCTATACATATATCCCCATTATCTCCTCCCACTTGCGTCTTCCTCCCACCTTCCCTATCCCACCCCTCTCTTAGTCTTTACCAAAATCATCTGGAGAGCTTGCAAGAAATGCAAATTTTGATTAGTAAGACAGGTACCATACTTAGAGAAAACTACCATAGATGTTAAAGAAGTTCTTGAGTTTAACTTCTAACTCTGTCACTTATTAGCTCCACATTTAACCTCAACCCTCTTGGATGCCACTGCTGACTACCTGATCTAACTCCTCTGTGTGGTTCATCCCCCATCATAGGCTCAAGATCAACTGAGTTGGTTACCTATTTTGTTCTCCTCTTGGGTAAGGAAAGGCCCTTCAGTGAATGTTATTATCCATTTTCCTTAATACACAGTTTAAGTTATCCAATGTGAGGCCATTTTGTCTCCTTTTCTCCTCCATGTTTCCTCTCCTGTGCAGGCATGCCTACCATACCTCTGCCTCAAATATAGCTATTATATATCAAGAGATTCTGTGTTAAATAAGTTTTAAATTTACCCTCCTTACAGCTCTTGTAATTTCCCATTTATGTGCACAAACTCAAGTGTATAACCTCTGTGTACAAAACCCAGAGCCAATCCTACACCTGCATTACTACTGTCCCACTGGCCTATCCCACAGCATTCAACATTTCCCTGTATTCTGTCTGTTGTGTGTGGTAATTATGAAATAAGGGGAGACTGCTTGAAAGGAAGCTGTATTTGGGCTGGGCTTTGAAGAAAGGGACAGGATTTCTGCAGAGATGGAGAGAAAGGGCATTCCAGAAAAAAACAATAGCGTAAGAGAATTAAAGCATTAGTTCTCAAAGTTTAGTGTGCACAAGAAATACCTAGGGATTTTGTTAAGAATGCAGATTCCTGGGCCACACCGAGAGATTCTGATTAGATTGGTCTGGAATGGAACCCAGGGAGCTGTATTTTTAATAATTACTTAAGGTGATTTTTACATAGCTATTCATGAGCAAGATCTTGAAAAATAGTAAACTGATAAAAATATAGTCTATCCAGGGACTTCCCTGGCAGTCCAGTGGTCAAGACTCTGTGCTTCCACTGCAGGGAGCATGGGTTCAATTCCTGATCAGGGACCCACATGCCACGCAGTGTGGCCAAAAATTAAAAATTATATATAGTCTATCCTTATACATATTGGAACCTACTGTGGGTTCTATACCCAAAAAATACCATTTGTCTCAATTAAGTTGATCAAGTATTTATCAAACCTCTATTATGAGCTGTTTCTCTATATTAAAACAGTGGTTCTCAAAGTGTAATCTCTGGACCAGCACCATCAGCATCACTTGAGAATCTGTCAGAAATGCAAATTATGGGGCTCTACCTCAGACCTACTGAGTCAGAAACTCTGAAGTAGGGGTTCAGTGATCTGGTTTAAGCAAGCCTTCTATATGATTTTGATGCCTGAGGAGTTTGGGAACCAGTTCTCTAGACTGGTATGAGCTTTGTGTAACATAGTTGACCTTCACATTTGTTATTAGATCCTCTCAGTCCAAATCAGTATTTTAAAAACAGGAGTGGAGAGAGACTTACCTCATAATTTAATTTAGCAAAATAAAAATAGCCAATGTATGTAAAAAGCTGATGATTTCTTTTTCCACACTGGTTAAAAATAGTAAAGAATTTTGAAATGGTTTTCTTAGAGGACATTACCTAATTTAGTTGTTTAAACCAATGGATATGATGGCATGATTTCATTTTCATATGAATATGTAAATTATACATGTTTGTTACTATTCTTTCAACATAATTGTAATTAACATATAGAAATGCAATTTTATTCTAGCCTAGAGCAGGGTTTTTCACCTTTTGTTGCACATCAGAACCACCTGGGAAACTTAAAAAGTAGATCCCTAGATGTGCCTCCTCCCTCCATTCCGATTGAATTGATCTATATTGATGCATCAGCACTGGATATCTTTTAAGAACTCTCCTGGGGATTGTTATGCAAAGCCAGGTTTGAGAACCACTGGCTAGACTTTTCTACGTAGCTCTTATCTTGCTTTAGCCTCTAAGCTCTATGTTTAACAACAAATGTATCCTTAAAAAATGCAACAATGAAAGATTTCAGATAAAAATAGAATTTTGAAAAAGCAATAATGGTTATCAGGTCAAGAAACTATAATTCAGACCTCTTCCACTGGATGATCAGTGGATTATTTAATATTCTTTGGTGATTGAAATCTGAACTGTAGCATCCTTGAAATCAGGGAATGTATTTTGTCATTTTTATATCCTTACTGTCAGGCATAGAGAATAGACACTCAAAAGGATGTGTGGACATGGGGGAGGGAAGGGGAGGGTGGGATGAATTGGGAGATTAGTTTTGACATAAATATACTACCATTTGTAAAATAGATAGCTAGTGGAAACCTGCTATATAGTTCAGGGAGCTCAGCTTGGTGCTCTGTGGTAACCTAGGTGGGTGGGATGTGGGTGGCGAGGGAGACCCAAGAGGGAAGGGATATATGTATACATATAGCTGATTCACTTCATTGTACAGCAGAAACTAATACAACACTGTAAAGCAATTATACTCCAATAAAAAGAAGTATTTGTTGAATAAATGAAAGGGAGGGAAGGAGTAAAATGTGAGCGAGCCAATTAACTGGCAATTGTTATCTGTCTTCTCATCTACTGTTTTCAAATATTATTCTAGGATTGTGTTTTTATCTATTGTTTTCACATATTATTCTAGAATTGTGGGCAAAGAAGCAAATAAATAACAAGTATGGTTCTTATACTCTGAAAGTTTATAATTTCAAGATGTATAGATATGTTTATATTTAAAAATGCAAGGTAGGTTAAAATTTTTATCAAAAATATAAAACTTAAATGATACTGCATTTCATAAGATGAAGAGCTTACAATGGGTTGGAGTAACCAGGAAAGATTTCATGGAGAAAGTGGAACTTGAACAGGTGGAAGAAATAGGGAGAATAATCCAATAAGGAAAAACATTATGAGCATGGATGGAGAGGAATTTTGGGAGCTAAACTTGAAAAAATAGGTTTGGGCAAGATTTTGGAGAGTTTTTGATGCAAATTAAAGTGTTTGAAATTAAAGTGTTTGACCTTTTGAATTTTATCTTATGGATGAAAGAAAGGCATTTGTGTGTTTTGTGGTTTGTTGGGTTTTAGCAGGGGAGAGACATGACAAAAATAACATTTTAGACATATTATTCTGGTAACAGACTAGCTATCAACAGGCAGATGGAGGTTGGCATTGATGATGGCTGAGCAAATTATTGAAGGTGTTGAAAATACAGGCCACTGAAAGTCATGCATGGAATTATACCATGACAGTGGGAACATACAGGAAAGGACAGATGGTGAACTTGTAGTCCACAGATGGTTAACCACAACATCCAATTATGTATATATATGTATATATTACTATGTATGTATTAATTTTATATATATATATATAAAATGCCAAATATGTGCCAGGCAATGTCCTAGGCATTGAAGGTACATCCAAGGCTGATATATAAGATATTTAAGAATTGGTACAACATGGGCATCCTAGGCTTCCACCAGTCAGAACTCATGAAGTCCATTAGGTTTTACCAGTATTTACTGACTGACTATCAGTCCCAGATAAAGCAGTGAACAAAACAGTCTGTGCTTTCATGAAGCTCTTAAATTTGTAAAGGATATGTTTGGTGCCAGGGTGTCATGAGGGAAAAGACAGCCTGCATAAAGTTGTGACACTAAAAATGTTCTCCTGGACAATAAATATGTGGAATTAATTGGGCCACCCCTTGATTATTTTCTGAATTTCTAATTTCTTTTTTCCTTTCATTCTGTATTAAACTATCCCTTTTGGCATGTCCTCCATGGCTCTTGTGGCCTACTGTACAACGTATTCTCTCTGTAGATTGAACCTATTTGCTTCTTGTTACTTTCAGTTACAAGCTTTGCATGCTCTAGTTTTAAACACTTCCCAAATCTAAGTTGTGCCACATGTGACAGATCCATCAAGATTTAGTGAAATTTGAGGCCATGTCATGGTAATCATTGTATCAAGGTTTTGAGCTTGGTTAAAAGGAGAGAGAGGGAGGGAGGGAAAGAGAGAGAAAGAGAATGTTAAAAACATGCAAAGTTGGTCCAAGTTTACTGGTTGCTAGAGAAGTTTTTTTAGGTCAAGTTGTTTTTTCCAGACCTCTTAATGATTGCACTTTTGCATAATCAATGGGATCACCTTTGCAGTAAATCCTTTCTGCTTGTTAAAATGTCTGAAAACACCAGACTGACTATTTTTCAGGCTGTTTCTTAATTACCTTTAATCAGGTATAATTTTTCAAATTATTCATTAAAAGTGCTATCTTTTACACAAAGGACATTCTCAACCATTAAACACTGGCAAAATGAAGTGTGTTATTGAAACACTAGGGGAGGTCAATTTTTCAGAGTACCAGTATATTTTTTTAAAGGATCAATCTTTTTTTTAAAATTTATTTATTTATTTATTTGCCTACATTGGGTCTTCGTTGCTGCACACGGGCTTTTTCTAGTTTCGGCAAGCGGGGGCTAATCTTCATTGCGGTACACAGGCCTCTCATTGCGGTAGGTTCTCGCTGCATAGCACTGGTTCTAGGCGCGCGGGCTTCAGTAGTTGTGGCTCGCAGGCTCTAGAGCGCAGGCTCAGTAGTTGTGGCACACGGGCTTAGTTGCTCCGCAGCATGTGGGAATCTTCCCGGACCAGGGCTCGAACCCATGTCCCGTGCATTGGCAGGCGGATTCTTAACCACTGCGCCACCAGGGAAGTCCGGGAGTACCAATATTTAAGACCATTTTATTGTCTAAGACTTCTGTTTAAAAACGAAGAAAAAGAACACCTTTATTTTTCTTTTATAAATATAATAGTTTATCGTAAAAAGTACTTTGAAGATACAGAAAAAAATTTAATGTTAACTAGAAGCACTCATGTTTGTACAACAAAGACACAAAAAAAGTCTAGTAATTACTTCAACACTTTTTTCTATGCATAGTACAATGCTTTGTATATAATTTTGTATCCTAATAATTTATATACTATTATAGGGTAAGCATTTCCATGTGTCCCTACATATTTTTCTAAAATACGTTTACAATTGCTATATAATGTTATATCATATGGATGTGTACCATGCTTTAACCCCATAAACAAAACTCACTTTTCTGCATTTCTGATCATATCCCTAGGATAAAAACCTATATTTGTAGTTATTATGCCCAAATATATGAATATCTATAAAGCCCTTTATATATTTTATTATCCAGAAAGATTATACCCATCTACACATCCAGCAGTATATATATGAGAATATCTTTCCCACTGTATTCTCACCAGAATTGAACAGTATCACATGAAAAAAAAAATGGCAATCATCTGTGGTTCTAGTAAACTGGCAAACCAGGTGCCCATATTGACTCTCCCATGAAAAACAAAACAAAATGAATAAAAACACTTTATAAATCTTCTTGAATACATCTATAAGCTGAAAAGAAAAGAAATTATTATTCAGTGACCAAATGAAGGCAGAGAACCAAAGGGGCTAAGCAGTTCTCCAAAGCCAACTTTTACTTTAAGAGCATATGCTGAGCCTAACAAACTTTGTTTTTCACAGTCCTATGGGGTTCAGGGAATAGGAGACAAAGCCCATAATCCACCTAAGATGGAGAATCTAACAGGAGATCCTTCTACAAATCTTGGTCCCCAAAGAGCCACACCTACAGTTTAAGGGTTAACTAGAAATAAATCTGTTATCCAGGAGACTGCAAGGAAAACTATACTACCTGCTTTGAACCTTGGTAGGAATGTGAGGTAATCTCCTCTTGAGATTTTGAAATAGCAAGCTAGTCTTTACATAGGTTTACAGCCCAAATACCACCTACGTAGCCTGGAAAACCTAAAGCTGAGTATTTAGTTTAAAGCAAATCCAGACTGGTGGTTTCTTCAAGTGCCTAACAGAACCAAACTCAAATCCTTTTTTGAGTGAACTCACCTTTATCCCAAGCTCAAAATAATTGCCATAGATAGGGATCAAAGGAAAATGAGAAAAAAATAAACTTATGAAGAAGTAACCATGAGTGAGAGCCAGTAGGAACAAAAGAAAATAGAATAAGATCTGATACGTATTTTTGTACCTATCAGACTCAGGGTATAAAATAAGTTTGTTTTCTATATTTCAGTGAATTAAAGAGAGAATTAAAAATATAAGTAGAGGGACTTCCCTAGTGGTGTAAGTAGCTATTAAAATAAATCATACAGAACCCATTGTAATGGAATATATTAGAATTGAAATTGAAAACTTTATGGATGTGTTTAACAATGATTATACACAATTAGAGTTTTAGAGAGCTATAATAAAGAATGGAAGGAAATATACAGAACACAACCCAAAGAGATGGGAAATATGAAAGAGGGGTTAACAGACTTGTAAGATAGATTGAGAAGATCTAACACACATTTATCAGAGATCCAAAAGCAAAAGGAATTGAGAGTGAAACAGGGGAAGTATTTGAAGTTATAATGATTGAACTTTCTGTAAAACTATTAGAAGACATCAATACATGGATTCAAGAAACCTAACTAATCCCAAGCAAGATTTAAAGAAATAAATCAACACCTAGAGACATTATGTTGAAACTATAGAATACCAAAGACAAAGCGATCTGTAAACACCTGGCAAACTAGAGTTCTATAACCAACAAAAATATCTTTGAGGCAGAAAATATGATCCAAGAAGGAAGACTTGAAAAGCAGGAAGGTGTGCTGAAGAAACAAAATCGCAAGTACATGGGTAAACATAAACATACACAGAATATTTAAAATAATAATGATGATGTCTTGAGGGATAAGAAGGATAAATCTAAATACTAGATAATTATGACATATAAGTCAAGAAGAGGTTTGTTAAAATGGATCAGGCTTAGTGTTCTAAGGTTCTTATATTATTCACTTGGAGGGTAAGTATACTGATTAACTTTGAATTTCAAGTGATTGTTATCATATAGGCAACAGTATCTGACCACAAAGTGATGAAGTTAGAAATCAGCAGGTAACTAAAAAAGCCCCACATACCTCAAAATGAAGATACACTCTTCAGTAATTACCAAATCAAAGGAGAAACAAAAATGGACCTTATGAAATATTTGGAAATTTAAAAAATGTAACATAAAATTTAGATCCAGCTAAATCAGTAGAGGGAAATTATAATAGCCTTAGATGTGTGTATTTAAAGAAAAGTCTGGAAGTTAATGACAAGCATATATATCAAGAATTCCAGAAAAAGAATAGAAAAATAAATGTAAAGAAGTGATAAGTAAGGAAAGAACAAAACTAGAGATTAGAGAAATACAAAATAAACATAGAATAGAGAGGATCAACAGAGCCAACAGTTTTTTAGGAAGAAAAATAAAATGGACAAATCACTGTCAAAAAGTGAGCAAGGGATAGAAAAGTAAAAGGCATGGTACAAATGTACAGTATTTAGGGAAGCAGAAGGATATATATAAAAAACTGCACCTGTTCTTAAAAAGATAAGAGGGTATAATGAACAATTTTATGTCAGTACGTTTGATACTTTACATACTTGGAAAGATCCCTAGAAAAACATAACATATGAAGTGTCTCAAGAAGAAATATAAACTCCTAATTTATCTGTCTCTATATATGTATATATATACCACATCTTCTTTATCCATTCATCTGTCAATAGACATTTAGGTTGCTTCCATGTCTTGGCTATTGTAAATAGTGCTGCTATGAACATTGGGGTGAATGTATCTTTTCAAATTAGAATTTTCTCTGGATATATGCTCAGGGATGGGATTGCTGGATCATATGGCAACTTTATTTTTAGTTTTCTAAGGAACCTGCATACTGTTTTCCATACTGGCTGCACCAATTTATGTTCTCTCCAGCAATGTAGAAGGGCTCCCTTTTCTGCACACCCTCTCTAGCATTTATTATTTATAGACTTTTTAATGATGGCCATTCTGACTTGTGTGAAGTGATACCTCACTGTAGTTTTGGTTTGCATTTCTCTAATTGGTGAAGCTGAGCATATTTTCATGTGCCTATTGGTCATCTGTATGTCTTCTTTGGAAAAATGTCTATTTAGGTCTTCTTAATAATCCAAAGAGGATTATTCTTGAGCATTAAAAATCTAGTGGAATTTGCTCTGCTAGTGGAATTTAGACTAGCTTGGAACCCATCACCTCTTTTTTCTGTCCTAGTTCTCCCTTTTGTAATGGGACTGTCTATCTTATAACCATCCTAACCATTGCATTTTGAAAGCAGATAACTTGTCTGGGTTCACAGGGCTCCAGATGAAGAAGAATTTTGCATCAGGATGAATCATACCTCAAGTTTCACCCATACCTCATTTAGATGATTATTTAGATGAAACTTTGGACTAAGAGTTAATGCTGGAATGGATTAAAACTTTTGGGCATGTTAGGATGGGGGTGAATGTATTTTGCATGTGACAAGGACATGAATTTTGAGGATCCAGGTGGTGGAGTGTTATGGACTGAAATGGGCCCCCTCCCCAGTTCATATGTTGAAGCCCTTATCCCCAGTGTAATTATATTTGGACATAGAGCCTTTACAGTGGTAATTAAGGTTAAATGAGGTCATAAGGTTGGGGCCCTAATCCAATATGACTGGTGTTCTTATAAGAACAGGAAGAGAGGGTGTCCCTGGTAGCACAGTGGTTGAGAATCCACCTGCAGATTCAGGGGACACGGGTTGGTGCCCCGGTCCGGGAAGATCCCACATGCCGCAGAGCAGCTAGGCCCGTGACCCATGGCCTTGGCCACTGAGCCTGTGCGTCCGGAGCCTGTGCTCTGCAATGGGAGAGGCCACAGCAGCGAGAGGCTGCGTACCCCCGCCAAAACCCCCCCCAAAAAAACCAATAATGCAAATAAAAAAGAAATATATATATAAAACAGAACAGGAAGAGGTACCATGGATGCCTGTGCATAGATAAAAGGTCATGTTGAGGACACAGTGAGAAGGTGACCTTCTTCAAGGCAAGGAGAGAGGCCTTATGAGAAACCAAACTGCCAATACTTAAGTCTTGGACTTTTAGCCTCCAGAACTGTAAGAAAATTAATTTCTGTTGTTTAAGTCACCCAGTCTGTGGCATTTTGTCATGGTAGCCCTAGCAAACTAACATGTTGAGGATGTGGGGAAATTGAAACCCTCATATATTGCTGGTGGGAATGTAAAATGTTGCAGTTATTATGGCAGATAGTTTGGGGGGTTCCTCAAAAAGCCAAGTATAGGATTACCATGTAACTTTGCAGTTCCAATCTAGGGATATATGTAAAGGAACTGAAAGCATGGATCCAAACAAATATTTTTATGTCAGTGTTACTTGCAGCTTTATTTACAATAGACAAAAGGGATAAACCACCCAAGTGCCCATCAACAGATAAATGGAGAAATGGAAAAAATAAATTTGTATTGTTTAATCCACTCTGTGTATTTTGTTAAGCAGCACTATCAGACAAAGATATATATTTTTACCTAACAAGAGAGTCCTAAGATACATGAAGAAAATACTGAAAGAATTGAAGAGAAAAATAGAAAATTTACCAATGATAGTTTTAGACTTTAATACCTCACTTTCAGTAGGAGATAGAACAGTTATGCAGAAGATCAACAAGGGAATAGAGGACATGAATAATACTATAAATCAACTAGACCTAAAAGGTATTTATAGAATATTCTACCTTTCAAACAGTAGAATACACATTCTTCAGTGCACATGGAAGATTGCCCAGGATAAACTGCATGCTATGCCTTAAAATAAGCATCAATACATTAAAAATATTAAAATCATGCAACATATGTTTGTTAATTGCAATGAAATAATATTGGAAACAAGTAAAAGCAATTTTGGAAATTCACGAATATGTGGAAATTTAAAAATATAGTTGTAAATAACCAGTGAGTCAAAAAAATTACAAAGGAAATCCTTTTGGGAGGAATGAAAACGAGAACACAATGTACAAAAACTTATGGGTTATAGCTAGTACTCAGGGAAATTTATAACTTTAAATGTCCATATTAAAACACAATAAAGCTCTCAAATCAGTAACCATACCTTCCATCTAAGACACTGGAAAAAAATGTAATCAAACTAAATCCAAAGCAAGAAGAATGAAGAAAAGAATGGAGATTAGGGAAGAAACTAATGAAATAATAAACAGAAAACTAATAGAGATAATTAAGGTAACCAAAAGTTAGTTCTTTGAAAAAATAAAATTGACAAACATATCTAGACTGATCAAAAAAGTTTTTGAGAGAAGAATCAAAATCAGAAATAAAAGGGGAGACATCACTATTGGCCTTAGAGAGATAAAAAGGATTATAAGGGAATATGGTGAACAATTTTATGCTAACAAGTAGATAACTAAGATAAAATGTAAAAGTTCCTAGCCAATAAAAATGATTACTTTTGCTTCCTGATTCAGTGAGGAGCTTGGAAGTCACCACTCTCATCTTAAAAATAAGAAAAAAGCGGAACAAACTGAAAATCAGCAACACTTTTTTAATCCATCAGAGAATTTAGATCATAGATCAAACTGCTACCCCTCCAAATTGGAGTGAGAGACAGGTGAATACAGAGAGTCACAGTTTACTGGAACAGTAGCCCAGGAGCAGAAATCTCAATCAACAAATTTCTGGAGGCTCAACATGAACAAATTTGAGAGTTAAGAACTCCAGGGGGAATATAAGCCTTGGCAGAGTGTGAAGGTTCATATTTTGTGAGTTTTACCTCCAGGAGCCTTACCAGGTTCTCACAGTGAAAACTAGGTAAAAATTCCCTCATGCTTCTGGTAGGAAGAGGGGAAAAGTAGCCATTTTGAAATATACCCAGAGCATTCTGTTCTCGTTAACAAGGCCTGACTTCAAGGGGAAACTATTTCCAGAGCTTAATTTACTGGGGTTTTTACCAACCTGGAGAAGGGGAAATCACCAACTCCACCCCATCTAGCCTTTCACCTAGAGGAAGGATAATACCGATACAGCATTCTCTAGATTTCTGTTTTACCTAACCAGGGGAAAAAACTGAGAAGCACTTGTGAAGGTCAAGCCCAGAGGCACAGGTTTATTCAAAGACTGAAACCTAATCGTCGGACTATAGTACCCTTTCCCTCCCCCCACACATTACCACCATATCAGTAGGGCTCCTGTATAACAGAGAAATACAGTGGAAAGAACTGCACATTTCAGACCTTATTAATAAGTCTCCATGAAAGTCCAAAGACAACAGGAGACAAAAACAAGTAAACCAGACGAAATTTTAGTCTCTGACATATATAGCAAACAGTAAACATAGCCTAACTCCTAGCCAGATAAGCATAAAACTTCACCTTAAAGGCCTGTTGAGCTCAGTTCCTTTTACCCAGCACATTATGTCTACCAGTCAACAAGATATTAAAAGGCATGCTAAAAGACAAAAACATAGAGTTTGGAGAGACAGAGCTATCATCATAACCTAAACTCAGATATCATAGAAATGTTGGAATTATTAGACAAGTAAATTTAAAACAACTATGATGAATTAGCTAAGGGCTCTAATGGAAAAAGTGGAAACAAGCAAGAAGAGATGGATAATGTAAGCAGAGAGATGGAAACTCTAAGAATCAAAAGGAAATGCTAGAAATACAGTTGATATACTAAGAGAGGAGAGAAATTAAAATCATATAAAATGTTCAATTGAAACTATATAAGGCAGAAAATAATAGAGACAAAAAAAAAGCAAATGGGAATTCCCTGGTGGTCCAGTGGTTAGGACTCCACTCTCACTGCTGAGAGCCTGGGTTCAATACCTGGTCATCAGGGAACTATTGATAAAATCCCACAAGCTGTGTGGTGTGGCAAAATAAATAAATAAATAAAAATTAAAATTAAAAAACAGATAAGGAAAAGAAATGAAGAACAAGGGCAAGAAATAAAAACAGGGCTTCCCTGGTGGCGCAGTGGTTGAGAGTCCGCCTGCTGATGCAGGGGACATGGGTTCATGCCCCGGTCCAGGAAGATCCCACATGCCATGGAGTGGTTGGACCCGTGAGCCATGGCTGCTGAGCCTGCACGTCCAGAACCTGTGCTCCGCAATGGGAGAGGCCACAACAGTGAGAGGCCTATGTACCGCAAAAAAAGAAAAAGAAAAGAAAGAAAAACAGTAGCAAATAAAAACAGTAGATTAAGATATTAATCTGACTATGTCAATAATCACTTTAAACATCAATGGTCTAGATACACATATTAAATGACAGAGATTACCCAAGTGGATATGAAAACAAGTCTATATATTTTCTATAAGAAACTATATGTTGGACTTCCCTGGTGGTGCAGTGGTTAAGAATCTGCCCTGCCAATGCAGGGGACATAGGTTCAATCCCTGGTCCAGGAAGATCCACATGCCGTGGAACAACTAAGCTTGTGTGCCACAACTACTGAGCCTACGCACCACAAGCCCATGCACCCTAGAGTCCATACAGTGCAACTACTGAAGCCCACACACTCTAGGGCCCGTGTGATGCAACTACTGAGCCCGCATGCTGCAACTACTGAAGTCCGCATACCTAGAGCCCAGACTCTGCAGCAAGAGAAGCCACCACAATGAGAAGCCTGCACACCACAACGATGAGTAGCCCCTGCTCGCTGCAACTAGAGAAAGCCCATGTGCAGCAACAGAGACCCAACACAGCCAAAAAAACCCCACAACAAAGTATATGCTGTCTACAAGAAACCTCCATTAAATGTACATACACAGAAAAAAGTCTAGGGATGGAGAAAGATAAACCATTTTAATAATAACCAAAAGAAAAGTAGGGTAGTTAAATTAATATCTATATTATACCCAGACAAAGCAGACTTCAGAGTAAGGAAAAGTGTCAGGGATACAGAGGGACATTACATAATGATAAAGGAGTCAATGCTCTGAGAAGACATAGTGATCCTGAATGTGTGTGCACCTAACAACAGAGTATCAACATATGTAAGGCTAAAACAAATAGAACTGCAAGGAGAAATAAATGAATCCACTATTATAGTTGGAGACTTCAACACCCCTCTATCAGTAATTGACAGATCCTGCCAGTACAAAAATAATGACATAGTTGAACTGAACAACACCATAAATCAACTGGATCTAATTGACATTTACAAAACACTTCATCCATTGGGAGATTGGGATTGACATATATACACTAATATGTATAAAATAGGTAACTAATAAGAATGTGCTGTATAAAAAATAAATAAAATAAAATTTAAAAAAAACCCCACTTCATCCAATAGCAATAGAATGAATATTTTTATCAAACTCATAGAGCATTTACCAAGATAAACCATGTTCTGGACCACAAAACACAACTTAATGAATTTAAAAGATTATTAATCACACAAAATATGCTCTCAAACCACAATGGAATTGAACGAGAAATCAATAATGAAAAGATAGTTGAAAAACAGTAAGCCTGGAGATTAAACAACACACTTCCAAATAACACATGGGTCAAAGAAGCCTCAAGAGAAATTAAAAAATATTTTGAGGTAAGTGAAAATGAAAATACAACTTAGCAACTTTGTGGGATACAGCAAAAACAATGCTTAAAGGTAATTCTGTAACATTTCATGCGTATACTAGAAAGAAGGAAAGATCTAAAATTAATAATCTAAGCTTCCACCTTAGGAAACTGGAAAAAGAAGAGCAAATTAAATCTAAGTAAGCAGAAGAAAAGGAATATAAAAATTAGAGAATATCTTTTAGAAGATAACAGAGGGAATACTTCCTAACTCATTCTGTGAAACTAGTAGTACCAAAATCAGGTAAAGATATTACAGGAAAGGAAAACTATACACCAATATCTCTTATAAACATAAGTACAAAAATATTAGCAAATGAAATCCAACAATGTGTTAAAAAATTTCATAACATGAATAAGTGAGATTAATTCTGTATATGCAGGATGGTTCATCATTTGAAATTAGACTAATATAATCCTTCACATCAGCAGACTAAGGAAGAAAAATCATATAATATCAATAGATACAGAAAAAGCATTGACAAAATCCAACACCCATTCATGATTTAAAAAATTCTCAGTAAATTATTAATAAAGGGGATCTTCTCCAACTTGATAAACAACATCTACAGAAAGCCTTCAGCTAATATCATACTTGATAAGAAACCAGGTGATTTCCTGCTAATATCAGAAACAAGGCAATAATGTTCTCTCTCACCACTCTTAGTCAGCATTGTCCTGGAAGTCTTCACTAATACAATAAGACAAGAAAAGGAAATTAAAGGTATACGGATTGGGGAGGAATAAATAAAGCTGTTTTTGTTTGCAAATGATATGATTGTCTATGTAGAAAATTCCAAGAATTAACAAAAAGACCCTCTTGGAACTACTAAGCAATTATAGCAAGGTTGTAGTATAAAAGGTTAATATACAATGATAAATTGCTTTACTATATTGCAGCAATGAAAATTGGAATTTGGAATTAAAAACACAACACCATTTATGTATTGCTACGTTTTCTTTGCTCACATTTTGTTGAGAATTTTGTGTCTATATTCATAAGAGATATTGGCTGGTAGTTTATTTTCTTGGCATAATTTTGTCTAGTTTTGTCAGAGCATTATAGAATGATGTGAGAAGTCTTCTATTTTTGAAAGATTGTGTGAAGGATTGGTATTAATTCTTCTTTAAGTATTTGGGATAATTCATCAGTGATGCTACTGAACCTGGGTTTTTCTTTCTGGGAAGGTTTTAAATGAACAATTTCATGTTTTTGTTTGTTATAGGTCTATTCATATTTTCTGTGTCTTACTTGAGTCAGTTTCAGAAGGTTATTTTTTAAATTAATATGCTTTATGTTTTAGAACAAATTTAGGTTAACAGAAAGATTGAGTGGATAGTACAGTTTCTGTAACCCCATCACATCCCCTCCTACAAAATTTCTCAAATTATTATTAACATCTTACATTAATATTGTATATTTGTTACAATGATGAACTAATATTGATACATTATTGTTAACTAAAGTCCATAGTTTACGTTGGGGTTCACTCTCCGTGTTGTATATTCTATGAGTTTTGACAAATGTATAATGGCATATATCCACAATTATAGTATCATACATAGCATTTTCATTACCCTAGAATCTTCTGCACTCTGCCTTGCCATCCATCCCTATTCCTTAACCCCTGGAAACCACTGATCTTTTTACTGTCTCTATAGTTTTGTCTTTTCCAGAATGTCATATGGTTGGAATCATACAGTATGTAGCCTTTTCAGATTGGCTTCTTTCACTTAGGAATATACATTTAAATTTCCTCCATGCCTTTGTGGCTTAATAACTCATTTTTTATCATTGAATAATATTCCTTTGTATGGATGTCTGACTATCCATTCACCTGGTGAAGTACACCTTGGTTGATTCCGAGTTTTGGCAATTATGAATAAAATTGCTATAAACATTCATGTGGAGGTTATCTGCCAAGACTGAATCAGAAAGAAATAGAAAATATGATCAGGCCAATCACAAGCACTGAAATTGAAACTGTGATTAAAAATCTTCCAACAAACAAAAGCCCAGGACCAGATGGCTTCACAGGCGAATTCTATCAAACATTTAGAGAAGAGCTAACACCTATCCTTCTCAAACTCTTCCAAAATATAGCAGAGGGAGGAACACTCCCAAACTCATTCTACGAGGCCACCATCACCCTGATACCAAAACCAGACAAGGATGTCACAAAGAAAGAAAACTACAGGCCAATATCACTGATGAACATAGATGCAAAAATTCTCAACAAAATACTAGCAAACAGAATCCAACAGCACATTAAAAGGATCATACACCATGATCAAGGGGGGTTTATTCCAGGAATGCAAGGATTCTTCAATATATGCAAATCAATCAATGTAATACACCATATTAACAAATTGAAGGAGAAAAACCATATGGTCATCTAAATAGATGTAGAGAAAGCTTTTGACAAAATTCAACACCCATTTCTGATAAAAACCCTGCAGAAAGTAGGCATAGAGAGAACTTTCCTCAACATAATAAAGGCCATATATGATAAACCCACAGCCAACATCGTCCTCAATGGAGAAAAACTGAAAGCATTTCCACTAAGATCAGGAACAAGACAAGGTTGCCCACTCTCACCACTCTTATTCAACATAGTTTTGGAAGTTTTAGCCACAGCAATCAAAGAAGAAAAGGAAATAAAAGGAATCCAAATCAGAAAAGAAGAAGTAAAGCTGTCACTGTTTGCAGATGACATGATCCTATACATAGAGAATCCTAAAGATGCTACCAGAAAGCTACTAGAGCTAATCAATGAATTTGGTAAAGTAGCAGGATACAAAATTAATGCACAGAAATCTCTGGCATTCCTATACACTAATGATGAATTGTCTGAAAGTGAAATCAAGGAAACACTCCCATTTACCATTGCAACAAAAATAATAAAATATCTAGGAATAAACCTACCTAAGGAGACAAAAGACCTGTATGCAGAAAATTATAAGACACTGATGAAAGAAATTAAAGATGATACAAATAGAGGGAGAGATATACCATGTTCTTGGATTGGAAGAATCAACATTGTGAAAATGACTCTACTACCCAAAGCAATCTATAGATTCAATGCAATCCCTATCAAACTACCACTGGAATTTTTCACAGAGCTAGAACAAAAAATTTCACTATTTGTATGGAAACACAAAAGACCCCGAAGAGCCAAAACAATCTTGAGAATGAAAAGCGGAGCTGGAGGAATCAGGCTCCCAGACTTCACACTATACTACGAAGCTACAGTCATCAAGACAGTATGGTACTGGCACGAAAACAGAAATATAGATCAATGGAACAGGGTAGAAATCCCAGAGATAAACCCACGCACATATGGTCACCTTATCTTTGATAAAGAAAGCAGGAATGTATGGTGGAGAAACGACAGCCTCTTCAATAGGTGGTGCTGGGAAAACTGGACAGGTACATGTAAAAGTATGAGATTAGATCACTCCCTAACACCATACACAAAAATAAGCTCAAAATGGATTAAAGACCTAAATGTAAGGCCAGAAACTATGAAACTCTTAGAGGAAAACATAGGCAGAACACTCTATGACATAAATCACAGCAAGATCCTTTTTGACCCACCTCCTAGAGAAATGGAAATAGAAACAAAAATAAACAAGTGGGACCTAATGAAACTTCAAAGTTTTTGCACAGCAAAGGAAACCATAAACAAGACCAAAAGACAACCCACAGAATGGGAGAAAATATTTGCAAATGAAGCAACTGACAAAGGATTAATCTCCAAAATTTACAAGCAGCTCATGCAGCTCAATAACAAAAAAACAAACAACCCAGTCCAAAAATGGGCAGAAGACCTAAATAGACATTTCTCCAAAGAAGATATACAGACTGCCAACAAACACATGAAAGAATGCTCAACATCATTAATCATTAGAGAAATGCAAATCAAAACTACAATGAGATATCATCTCACACCAGTCAGAATGGCCATCATCAAAAAATCTAGAAACAATAAATGCTGGAGAGACTGTGGAGAAAAGGGAACACTCTTGCACTGCTGGTGGGAATGTGAATTGGTACAGCCACTGTGGAGAACAGTATGGAGGTTCCTTAGAAAACTACAAATAGAACTACCATATGACCCAGCAATCCCACTACTGGGCATATACCCTGAGAAAACCATAATTCAAAAGGAGTCATGTACCAAAATATTCATTGCAGCTCTATTTACAATAGCCAGGAGATGGAAACAACCTAAGTGTCCATTGACAGATGAATGGATAAAGAAGATGTGGCACATATATACAATGGAATATTACTCAGCCCTAAAAAGAAATGAAATTGAGCTATTTGTAATGAGGTGGATGGACCTAGAGTCTGTCATACAGAGTGAAGTAAGTCAGAAAAAGAATGACAAATACCGTATGATAACACATATATATGGAATTTAAGGGAAAAAAATGGCATGAAGAGACTAGGGGTAAGACAGGAATAAAGACAAAGACTTAGTAGAGAATGGACTTGAGGATATGGGGAGGGGGAATGGTAGGCTGTGACAAAGTGAGAGAATGGCATGGACATATATACACTACCGAATGTAAAATAGATAGCTAGTGGGAAGCAGCCGCATAGCACAGGGAGATTAGCTCGGTGCTTTGTGACCACCTAGAGGGGTGGGATAGGGAGGGTGCAAGGGAGGGAGATGCAAGAGGGAAGAGATATGGGAACATATGTATATGTATAACTGATTCACTTTGTTATAAAGCAGAAACTAACACACCATTGTAAAGCAATTATACTCCAATAAAGATGTAAAAAATAAATAAAATTAAAGTATAAAAAAACATTCATGTGCAGGTTTTATGTAGACATGTTTTCAATTCATTTGGGTAAATATCAGGGAACAAAATTGCTGGATCATGTGATGTCTATGAGTAGTTTTGTAAGAAACTACCAAAGTGTCCTACAAAGTGGCTGTATCATGTTTGCATTCCCACCAGTAATGAATGAGAGTCCCTATTATTCCACATCCTCACCAGCATTTGGTGTTGTCAGTTTTTTTTTTTAATCTTAGCCATTCTAAAGGTGCATAGTGATGTTTAACTTTTTTTTTTTACAGATATTTGTTAGTCATTTACATTTCTTATTTGATGAATTATCTAGCCAGAACCTAAGATTTCACAGGAGACACACATAAAAGCTGGATGTCTGACATTAAGTAAAATTCCTTAATAATATTTTATTTATAAAAACAAATATAAAACAGGGCATTTTTTGGACAGAATTCATTCTTGGGTGAAAAATATGATCAGCACAGAAAATTTGCAATTAAGAGAAATTCATTTCACCAGGAAAGATACCTTTCAAGTCTTCAGAAAATGATGGACATTTATTTAAACAAGTTTTATTAAGTAATTCCCCTGGAACTTTGTCTCTTAGTAAGAAGGCATACAACTATAAACATATTCTGTGACTTTATGACCTTAAGTTTCTTTCGTCCTTGGTATATGAGTAAAAGAATCTGGTCTGTGTCTAACCCCAAATGTGTTATACTGATCAAAAGCAATAGATTTGACTAACATTCAATCAAGTATAACAGAGAATTTTGATTTTCATTAAAAATTTTGTCAACTCTGTTATCATCCCTGGACCAAGAAATTGCAAATGCATTTACCATTAGTAGGAGTCAAAAGTAGTCACTCCACACTTGGCATCATCTCATTATAAGCAGTTATCAGGAATATACTCCCCAGTATCTATATATTTACATTTACAAGAAGAGTTATCTTCTTTCTGTTACACTACTGCTCAATCTTTTATTTGCTTTTAACACTGAACTTATCTCTTTTGAAAAATGAGGTAAGCCTCATGGACATTTCCATGCACAAGATCTATAAAAGTGAACTACAGTCTTAATTGGCAGCTTTGTAAAAACCATTGGTTTGCATAAAGGATAGTAATGGTTCCTGAAAGCTGAAAATGATCCTTCTTCTTCTTCTTCTTTCTTCTTTCTTCTTCTTTCTTCTTCCCTCTCTTTCTCCCCCTCTACCTACATTCATTGAGGAAAGGCCATATAAAGACACAATAAGAAGGTGGCTGTCTGAAATCCAAGGAGAGAGCTCTCACTAGACACCTACCCTACTGGCAACTTAATCTTAGATTTCCCATCTCCAGAACTGTGAGAAACAGATTCTTGTTGTTTAAGCCACCCAGTCTATGGTATTTTGTTATGGCAGCCTGGATAACTAAGACAGTTTCCAAAAATATGTAAATTCTAGAATAAAGTCCAAAGATTTTACCATGACCTATAAGATTCAATATGATCTGAATCCCTGCTACTTCTCTGATATCTCTTACCAGGCTCCCCCTGGCTCACTGAATTCCAGCCACTCTGGCTACTTTGCTGTTGCTAGGGTACCACAAATTCTTCCTCCATCCTCAGATTTTGCACTTGCTGACCCTGCCCCTCTTCTTCCCAACAGTGGCATTATTCACTTTCTACCTTTAGATTTTTCTCAAATATAAACTTATTAAAGATGCCTTTTTATCTAAAATAGCCACATCTTTACCCCATTACATTTTATCCTCTTATCCTGATGATTTTTCTTTATAAACTTATCATTAACTGATATTATCTATCTACCTCTAATTTATTATCTTTTCCTCCACTAGATGATAACTTTCATGAGGGTATGGGGTGACTATGTCTGTTTTCCTCACTACTGTAGATTTGTATGTAGCAGATATTTGATAAATAGTCAATGAATAAATAAATGAGTTTGATCTCACAATCCCTGCTCACTATCTGGCTCTTTTGTTTAACTCTGAAAGTTAAAGCAAGGAAAGGATGACTTGGAGTGATTTTAAAGGTTAAACAAGAGAAATATATTTGAGAACTCACTTTTAGTATAACAAAATAACAACCTTTTAAATTTGCTGTTTCTACACTCAGCTAACAGCTCTGCTCTTTTACCCTGACAAAGTACATGCTAGTGGTTAGGAAGTCCTCATGGTTTATGATGAAGTAACCATCTGATACCCATAGAAATGAATTTGGATCTTGTTTAATTTTCTATTTAGGCTAACCTTGTGCTTTATTCATTTAACAAATACGAAATATTTAGGGGAAAATAGGCTGGAAATAAAGACGAATAAGGTCCAGTCCATGCCACTGAGAAACTCAGTCTTATGAGGACGGGCACATAATAGGATAATTTCAATACAATGTGATATGTTAGCATGTAATTCAAGATGCATTGTGGGACCCTAGGGGAAAAGTGTCTACAGCTACCTGAAAAAGTCAGAGAATGCTTCATAGAGGAGGTAGCATTTGATATGATAGATGAAGGATGAATGAGTCACATTGCCAGACAAAATATGCAGAGAAGTTTTATTGAAGGATGTGGTGCATGAGCTGGGCCAAAGAAAAAGGTACGATTGTATAAGAAGGAATCTATGGAGGAGGACATAGCATGGGCGAAGACACAGAGACACATGATTTAAAAAAAAATGGTTTGTTTGAATGATTGTAAATAATGTGAGTATACTGGGAGAAGTGGAAGATAACACTAATCTAGCTAATCCAAGCTGATTCTGAGATTACCAGAGTGACTAATTAAAAGAATACGTCATTACGAACAGATGGTGGAGTCAAGATGGCTGTGTGAGAAGATCCAGAGTTAGCATCTTCCCACAAATAGGGGGCCTGCTGGCCACTGGTGGGGGACACTGATGCCCAAGGAGACAGGAGGAACCCCCAAGTGAACCGGTAGGACGTGGGGGAAGAGAGGGGGGAGGAAAAGTGGAGGCCAGACAGGATTAGCGTCCCTGAGACCAGGGAGATCAGGAGAGGTAGGTGGGAGGGCCCCTCCAGGAAGAGCAGGAGAGGAGCGGAGGGAGATCACCTGGTCCACTAGGCCCAGGGAGTCTGCTGAGCTCCCAGGCCAATAGCCCCCTAAACACAAGCCCAGGACCAGATGGCTTCACAGGAGAATTCTATCAAACATTTAGAGAAGAGCTAACACCTATCTTTCTCAAACTCTTCCAAAATATAGCAGAGTTTGGGACACTCCCAAACTCATTCTACGAGGCCACCATCACCCTAATACCAAAACCAGACAAATATGTCACAAAAATGAAAACTACAGGCTAATATCACTGATGAAAATAGATGCAAAATTCCTCAAAAAAGTACTAGCAAACAGAATCCAACAGCACATTAAGAGGATCATACACCATGATCAAATGGAGTTTACCCCAGGAATGCAAGGATTCTTCAATATACACAAATCAATCAATGTGATACACCACATTAACAAATTAAGGAATAAAAACCACATGATCATCTCAATAGATGCAGAAAACACTTTTGACAAAATTCAATACCCGTTTATGATAAAAACTCTACAGAAAATGTGCATAGAGGGAACCTACCTCAACATAATAAAGGCCATATAAGACAAACCCACAACAAGCATCATACTCAATGGTGAAAAACTGAAAGCATTTCCACTAAGATCAGGAACAAGACAAGGATGTCCACTCTCACCACTCTTATTCAACATGGTTTTGGGAGTCCTAGCCATGGCAATCAGAGAAGAAAAAGAAACAAAAGGGGTCCAAATTGGAAAAGAAGATGTAGAACTGTCACTGTTTGCAGATGACGTGATACCATACGTAGAAAATCCTAAATATGCCACCAGAAAACTACTAGAACTAATAAATGAATTTGGTAAGGTTTCATGATACAAAATTAATGCACAGAAATCTCTGGGATTCTTATACACCAACAACCAAAAATCTGAAAGAGAAATTAAGGAAACACTTCAATTTACCACTGCAACAAAAAGAATAAAATACCTAGGAATAAACCTTCCTAAGGTGGTGAAAGACTTGTACTCGGAAAACTATAAAACACTGATGAAAGAAATCAAAGATGACATACTCAGATGTAGAGATATACCATGTTCTTGGATTGGAAGAATCAATATTGTGAAAATGACTATATTACCCGAAGCAATCTACAGATTCAATGCAATCCTTATCAAACTACCATGGCATTCTTCACAGAATTAGAACAAAAAATTTTACAATTCATATGGAAACTTAAAAGACCCTGAATAGCCAAAGCAGTCTTTTTTTTGTTTGTTTTTAATTTATTTATTTTTGGCTGCGTTGGGTCTTTGTTGCTGCTCACAGGCTACTCTTCATTGTGGAGCATGGGCTCTAGGCATGCGGGCTTCAGTAGTTGTGGCTCAAGGGCTCTAGAGTGCAGGCTCAGTACTTGTGGCACATGGGCTTAGTTGCTTTGAGGCACATGGGATCTTCCTGGACCAGGGATTGAACCTGTGTCCTCTCATTAGCAGGCTGATTCTTAACTACTGTCCACTAGGACAGCCCACCAAAGCAATCCTGAGAAAGAAAAACAGAGTTGGAGGAATCAGGATCCCCAACTTCAAACTATACCACAAAGCTACAGTAATCAAGACAGTATGGTACTGGCACAAAAACAGAAGTATAGATCAATGGTACAGGATAGAATGCACAGAGATAAAACCACCTACACATGGTCACCTAATTTACAACAAGGGAGGCAAGAACATACAATGGAGAGAGGACAGCCTCTTCAGTAAGTGGCACTGGGAAAACTGGACAGCCACGTGTAAAAGAATGAAATTAGAACACCACCTAACACCATGAACAAAAATAAACTCCAAATGGATTGAAAACCTAAATGTAAGACCAGACACTATAAAACTCTTAGAGGAAAACATAAGAAGAACACTTTGACATAAAATACAGCAAGGTCATTTTTGACCCACCTCCTAGAGTAACGGAAATAAAAACAAAAGTAAGCAAATGGGATTTAATTAAACTTAAAAGCTTTTGCACAGCAAAGGAAACCATAAACAAGACGAAAAGACAACCCCCAGAATGGGAGAAAATATTTTCAAATGAAACAAGAGGCAAAGGATTAATCTCCAAAATATACAAACAGCTCATGGAGCTCAATATCAAAAAAACAATCCAATTAAAAAATGGGTGGAAGACTAAATAGACATTTCACCAAGGAAGACATACACATGGCCCAGAGGCACATGAAAAATGCTCAACGTCACTAATTATTAGAGTAATAAAAATCAAAACTACAATGAGGTATCCCCTCACACCGGTCAGAAGGGCTATTATCAAAAAATCTAGAAACAATAAATGCTGGAAAGGGTGTGGTGAAAAGGGAACCCTCCTGCACTGTTGGTGGGAATGTAAATTGATATAACCACTATGGAAAGCAGTATGAAGGTTCCTTAAAAAACTAAAAATAGAACTACCATATGACCCAGCAATCCCACTACTGGGCATATACCCTGAGAATACCATAATTCAAAAAGAGACATGTACCACAATGTTCATTACAGCAGTATTTACAATAGCTAGGACATGGAGCCAACCTAAATGCCCATCAACAGATGAATGGATAAAGAAGATGTGGCACATATATATAGTGGAATATTAGCCAAAGAAAGAAACAAAATTGAGTTATTTGTAGTGAGGTAGATGGACCTAGAGTCTGTCATACAGAGTGAAGTAAGTCAGAAAGAGAAAAACAAATACCATATTCTAACACATATATATGGAATGTAAAAAAATAAAATGGTACTATTGAACCTAGTTGCAGTGCAGGAATAAAGATATAGACATAGAGAATGGACTTGAGGACACGGGGAGAGAGGGGGAAGCTGGGGCGAAGTGAGAGTAGCATTGACATATATACACTACCGAATGTAAAATGGTTAGCTAGTATGAAGCAGCAGCATAGCACAAGGGAGATCAGCTCGGTGCTTTGCGATGACCTAGAGGGGTGAGATAGGCAGGATGGGAGGGAGGCTCAAGAGGGAGGGGATATGGGGACATATGTATGCATATGGCTGATGCACTTTGGTGTACAACAGAAACTAATACAGTATTGTGAAGCAGTTATACTCCAATAAAAATCTATTAAAAAAAAGGAGAATACATCATTACAAATTCCATTCCCACAATGACAGCTAACTAAGAGGGAAATTTGGTAAACCAGTCTAAATTATAGTGTGCATGACTCCTTTGTTATTGCTCTCAGAGACATCTAAATTTTATAGGAGGCTGCCTAGAGAGGAAAATGCATTAGCTAGCAGAATTTTGGCATGGGCAAATAGATCAGACTTCAACTGAAGGGTTCCTAGAAAGCTTTCCTGCCCTTAAAAATCCTACCATCATGGTCTCTGTCTGCCATGTCTACTCACTTCCCTAGCGGATTTTAAATTCTCCCTGCAGCACTTTGTCTAAAAGGGGCAAGAAAATGAATGAATTTAGTTTTTAAGAATATAAAATAATCATTCCCCCGATTGGAATTCCAAATACCCAGAAGAGATAAAAGAAGTAGTGTGATTTAGAAAATAGCACAGGGAGATCAGCTCGGTGCTTTGTGACCACCTAGAGGGGTGGGATAGGGAGGGTATACTTCAATAAAGATGTAAAAAAAAAAGAAAGAAAATAGTTTAGAAAACAAGAATTGAAGCAGCTGTTCTTTACCTGTCTAAGTAAAGAATAATACATAAAGGGAAAAAAAGTCCATCTGTTTTGAGTCATGAAATCATCCTCCAGGCTCCAAGAAGAGTTTATATCCAATTGGGAGAGAAAGTCATTCTCCCCGTGAAACTCAATTCTAAAGAACAAAATCTTTTCCTCAAGGCTTCGTGGTGGGATAGATATTCCTCTTTCATCAGTCCGGGTTACTGACCAAGATATGTGTAAAGGTTAAATTACAGTACCTCAATTGGAGCATTTAAAGCCTGATGGTTGTTCATGCCATACTGAAAAACAGAGCTTTAAAAATAGAACATGGGGCTTCCCTGGTGGCGCAGTGGTTGGGAGCCCGCCTGCCGATGCAGGGGACACGGGTTCGTGCCTGGGTCCGGGAAGATCCCACCTGCCGCGGAGCGGCTAGGCCCGTGAGCCATGGCCGCTGAGCCTGCGCGTCCGGAGCCTGTGCTCCGCAACGGGAGAGGCCACACAGTGAGAGGCCCGCATACCGCGAAAAAAAAAAAAGAGCAGGAAGAACAGGTTCTTTTTAAAAAGAAAGTAAAATGAAAATGAGTTCAATTTAGAAAACTGAAGCAAGTAAGAGGATTTGGGCATTTAAAAATTGCTATATAACTATGAAAAGAAAAGAAAGTTCTAATAAGCCTGCATTCCCATATCAAATTAACACTAAATTGGCTAAAAAAATCACAGGCTTCTATTTATTGATTATTAATATTAAAATACATATATATCTTGAGCACTGTGTTAAGGGATGTTGGTGATGACAAAAAGATCCTTTGTTCTCTGATTTGAATCTAATTATGGAAGCAAGTCATATACTGAGGGTATAAAGGTATGTGGAAGTCACTTGATACAGATGTACATATCATGCTATAGGCATTTCAAGTAAGGGAATGGTCACTGAGGTACAGGGTTAGACTGGGCAGCTCTATAGAGAAGATTATTCTTGAACTTAGAGCTTTGAAAAAATTAAATTTTGGGTTTTGAATGGTGGAGAGATAAGAGAAGGTATTTTAGATATAGGGAAGAGGAATGAGTGAAGGTATGGAGGCAGGAATGTGCTATGTGATTTTAAGGAGGCCAGTTTGACAGAATTGGGGCCAGTGATAATGTGGGGGATTAGCGGGGGGCTGGATGAATAGGTAGGGTGGAGCCAGTTAATGGAAGATCAGGAATGTCAGGTTGATTAGTTTTGACTTGATCCTACAGGCAAGTGGATGCCCTTGTAGGGGAATGACATGCTGAAAGCAGCACCTTAAGAAGATTAATCCAGCCGTGGGTTTTCAGGAAGGATTTGTTTGTCTGTGTGTGGCAAGTGATGGATGGGTGTGGGATCAATGAAAGAGTTAACTCTTAGTTATTGTATTAAGGCTTATCAGAAGCAAATCTTTAAATTTTCTGCTAAGTGATTCGAATAGGGAACAAAGCCACGCTGTTTTTCTTTTTGTTTTTTTTCCAATTTCTTTGTTGGCATTATCATAATTTATTTTAATTCTCCCCTTTTCTAATTCAGCATGCTGCTTAGGGGGAGTTGGAAAGGAGAGACTTTCAGGGTGTTTGTACTGCTCCCCCTACCTTCTTGCCCCCCCCACCCCCCGCCCCATCCATGTTCAGTGGTCAGGAGAGATCTTTAAAACTGACTTGTAAAAAAAAAAAAAAAAAACTGACTTGTGATTCATTCTTCCATTCCCTGGGGAAGATGTGAGTCATTCAGCCTGTAATCATCAAAAGCCCCTAAGTCTGGGCTTGGTGCCTTGCTTCAGTCCTCAGCATGAGTGTAAACTGGGTTTCTTTCCATTTTCTTCAAATGCACCTCTTCTTAGTTTGACTTCATTATCTGAAATTATGCAAAGTCCTAATATCCAAGACAGATCCTTATTGAAATGGAAATACAAACACACATCAAAAATGCCAAATAGGGATGAACTGGGGATTATATCTGTTACTGTCTCCTCAATTCAATTGAGGTCAGTTCAATGA
The DNA here is from genome assembly GCF_964270905.1 of Leucopleurus acutus. Taxonomy (NCBI): domain Eukaryota; kingdom Metazoa; phylum Chordata; class Mammalia; order Artiodactyla; family Delphinidae; genus Leucopleurus; species Leucopleurus acutus. The sequence continues at coordinate 98,192,470 of NC_139148.1, forward strand.
TTATTTATTGAACACACCCATCAGGGATTTATGGACTGCATAGGCACAAAGCCTTATCCATATGACATAAACATATAAACACAATAAATGAACAAACCATATTGAGCTGTTAAATGCAATATGGGATGTGTTTGATTAGGTGCTAAAATAGGTGGCCCAGACAATTGTAAGAATTGACTGAAATAATTACTCAACATTATAAAACAACCCAAAGCCCCACGGTAGTGTGCATGTATGGACATTAAATCAACTTTCTGTATCTTATCTATGAGTTTCTCAGATCTGGTATGAGCACAAATGAGAACTGACAGTTAATGGATTCAATATCAAAATATCATTCCCAAATGGGCTTTTTCTTCCTATTTTTGAGTTCTGCCTTTATAACATTTTTTTCCAAGTAGCTTAGCTGTCCTTTCATTAAGTGCCATTTTTTTTTCTTACAATTAAGGGGATTTGTTTTTCACTGAAAAATATCTGAGTGCATACATACAGCAACTTCATTTTGGTTTGAAGACTAGACTGTAGGGTTATGCAGGAAGTGAATGTGCTTATTCCATCTGTAGATTAATGAGACAGAATTGGAATTTCTCATGGTGCTGCAGTCACATCTGGCGATGAAGTTTGCTTTCTGTGCCAATAAATTTGTGCGTATGCTCACAGAAATATCTTGAGGATGCTGAGTTTTTGTTGGCAGATTTGAGAATGGGTGGGATAAATTGGAGTAACTTTGTAAGGGGAAACTGTGCTTTGGAATCATTTTTCTGACAGTGAAGGAAATGTGCTGGGATAGAAAGAAGAGCTGGTTCATGAATAGTGTTAAAATGCATTAGGTTGTCTGGCCTATCAACCTATAAGTACACATTAAGATTAGCTCAGTATATTCTGTGTATGTTGCCTGGTTGAGAGCAAGGGCCTGAGGGAAGAAGATCTAGGGGATGATGAGACTTGCAAGAGAAGAAAAGGAAAAGAAAAGAAGAGATGAGAGACAGAGAAAGGAATAATATGAATTAATGACAGAATGGGAGAGAGAGTTGCACATACTTGGGTTTGGATCATTGACAAGGCAATAGAGCAACGTATTGTTGGTGTTTCAGGAGAATGATTGTTCAAAGGACAGAGAGTGTGGGTAGAGGACATGAATGACAAATAAAACTGGCTCATCTAGACATATAAATTGTTGTTTGATTCTTCAAAGACCTTTCCTCCTTTTCCATGTCTGCCACATATAATTCATTGAAATCACAGGAAAGGAGACTGTTCCAGAGCTGTATTCATTCTTGCTATTGCAAGATTGGAGTAGTTGGATCTACTCAAGGTATGAAAATAGTGTAATTCAGAAACAATTGAATATTTTTGAAAATGTATTGCTTAGTAACTATATTATATATGATGACATAGGCAATTCCTATACTTTGTAGCAAGATACCTTTAAGCTAGGCAATTTGGTGCATAAAACACATTCACTTATAACCTAGTTATTAAGTAATAATATTTTGAAAGTATTCTAATTTTGAATAGTTCTGAATACTCTTTCCCCAAACTCTCATTTTCTACCATACCAAATCAAGCCCCCTTCCAATCCTAACGATAAGCTCTTTTACTGCTTCCTCCACCCATGCTTTGTATGCCAAGTAGACATAGAGAGACTCCATATCGTTAGACTGGCCATCTTGGACTATTTGATAGCATTCTTAGCTGTGGTATCATCCTAGAGTGGTTATTTGGAAGCCCCAGATTAAAAACCCTTAGAGTCATATCAACAGAAATGAGACCTAGAAGGTCATGCAGGGCACCTGAGGGATATGCAAGGGTAATTTGTTGACATTGAAACGCTTTCACTTAAATGAATGTGGTAGATCTAAGTAATTTTCTGTCAGCTTTAAAAACTCTTATTTTTCAACATTTCATCATCTCTAGAAAAGACCTTTCTGCATCTTCTTGTTTCTCCTTTTCTTAATAGTTGTAGTAGGATTGCCAGGATTCACATAGAACTCTGGAACCTCCAGGGACTCTGAAGGCAACCTGGCTATGTGTTTCTCTGTCTTCATAAGAAATCTTCTACAGAGAGCTGAATGTAATGATTTTTGTTTCTTCTAAGATGATTTTTCCAAGGATTCAGTGAGACATATGGGAGAAATAACCTTTTTCAGAGTAGCAGAGATAAGAGGCTATTCCTATATAACTGTCTCAACAAGACTCAAAATGAAGGAAAAGTTCTGATTTAACCCCAGAAGGAGAGAAGTAACTGACTCCTTGTTGCTCACATTTCATCAGCTGTAATTCTGCCTCCTTTACTTCTCAAAGCAGCATTTGTTTAAGGAAGTGTAATAGGTGGTTTTTTTGGGAGGAAGCGGGCATTGAGCAAATGTAAGCCTCTATTATGAAGAGAGCTTCAGTGTTCCCAGAATTTCAAAGGAATAAGTTCATCTCAGGAGCTCCAGGAAAGGTTTCATTCAGTTATCGAGGAAACTATAGTAAAAGTTAAAAAAATTCACAAAAATACTATGTGTAACACTCTACTTGCCATAGTGAATACTCTCAAAAAATTCTCATTTGGTGGAATAATATTGAATCAGATTTTGTTAATGGGAATATTCTTTGAAGAATTAAACAAACTAGAAGAGAATAAAATCTCTTCATTATTCACTGTCCCTTGTAGAACCTGATAAGAAACTGATTTAACTCTCTTTTCAGGATACCAAGATGCCTTCAGGGTGATGTTCTACTGGATAATACCTCAGTGATCTGGAGTGTCAACGAAGTTTGAGGTCAGTTCTCAATCACATAGGTGAGGATGGCAAAGTTCACCTTTGGAGTTCCCTTACCTTTTCTTTTAATGCTTTTTTCCCCATTGTGGTGTCTTTATGTTAAAGTGTGGCTAATATGCATGCAATATTTTTACAATCAATTTAAATTCACATTCTGATGAATTTGGTAGTTGTATATGATTGTGTGAGCACCACCACAACCAATGTATAGAATAGTCAGTCCATCACCTTAAAAAGTTTCTCCATGTCCCTTTAACTTGACCCCCTCTCCCCATCCCTGGCCCCAGGTAACCATTTATCTCTTTTATGTCATTTATAGTTTTCCTTTTCTAGAATTTCATATGAGTAGAATCATACAGTATGTGATATTTTGTGTATGACTTTTTTTCTCTTAGCACAGGGTTTCTCAGCCTTGACGCTATTGGCATTTGGGCTGTATAGTTCTCTGTTGTGGGGTGCTATCTTGTGATTTTTAGTATGCTGAGCAACACTGCTGACCTCTACCTACTGGATGCCAGTTCCATTCCCAGTTGTGACAATCAAAATGTTTCCAGATATAACCAGTTATTCCCTGGGGGGCAAAATCTTTCCTGGTTGAGAACTTTAGACTTCCCAGAATGTTTTTGAGATTTATTCATGTTGTTATATGTACCAATAGTTCACTCTCTTTTATTGATGAATAGTATTCCAATTTATGGATATTCCACAGTTTATTTTTTATTCAAATGTTGATGGGTATTGGGTTATTTCAAGTTTTGGAATATTACAAATAAAGCTACTATAAACATTCACATATATATTTTGTGTGGATAAATGTTTCCCTTTCTCTTGGGTAAATATCTAGGAGTGGAATTGCTAGGTTATATGTAACTCTGTGCTTAACCTTTTGAGGAAAAGCCAGACTGTTTTCCAAAGTGGATACACCATTTTACATTCCCACCAGTAATGCTCCAAATACTCACCAGCACTTGGTATTGACCATCACTTCGATTATAGCCATCCTTGTGGGTGTATAGTGGTATCTCAATGCAGTTTTGATTTACATTTCCCTAATGACTAATAATGCTGAGCATTTTCATGTACTTATTGGCCATCTGTATATCTTCTTTGGAGAAATGTTTATTGAAATCCTTTGCCTCTTTTTACATTGAGTTATTTGTATTTTTGTTGTTGAATTGTAAGAGTTCTTTATATAGTTTTGATGCAAGAGCGTTTTATGAGATACATGTTTTGCAAATACTTACTTCCAGTCTGTGGCTTATTTTTTGGTTTTCTTAATTATTTTTTTCAAAGACAAAACTTTATTAATATTAATGAAGTCCATTTCATCACTTTTTTCTTCTATACTTTGTGTTTTGGTATCCTGTTTAAGAAATTTTACCTAACTTAATGTCACAAAAATTTTCTCCTATGTTTTTCTCTAGGAGTTTAGCAGTTTTGGCTCTTACATTTAGATATATGATCCATTTTGAGTTAATTTTTGTATTTGGTATGCAAAGAGTCAAGGTTCTTTTTTTCCTATACAGTTATATAGTTGTTCCAACATCATTTGTTGAAAAGAGTATCTTTCCTCCATGAAATTACCTTAACACATTTGTCAAATAGCAATTGAATAAAAGTATGGAAAGGTACTATGTGTACTTGAAAGAAATGTGTATTCTGCCATTTTTGTGTGTGTTCTATAAATATCAATTAAATTGAAGCGATGATAGTTTTGTTCAGATCTAATTTTTTGCTGAGTTTTTGTCTGGTTTTTCTATCAATTTCTGAGAGAAGAGTGTTAAGATCCCCAACTATGATTGAGGAATGGTCTGTTTTTCCTGTAATTTTGCCATTTTTGTTCATGTATTTTGAAGCTTTGTTATTGGGGGAACACACTTGTGATTGTTTTGTCCTATTGAATTGACACATATTATTATGGTAATAATATTATCATCTGTAGTAATTGTAATACATTTTGTTTTAAAATGTATTTTATTTGATATTAGTATAGGTACTCTAGGCTTCTTAAGCTCACTGTTTGCATGGATCCCACTTCCTAGCTTAATCATATGGCTGTTGGCTAAGGCTCCAGTTCCTCACCATGTGGACCTCTCTATAGGGCTGCTCATAATATACCAGCTGCCTTCCCCCAGAGTAAGTGATCCAACAGAAAAAGAGTATGATTGACCAAGATAGATTTCAAAAACCTAAGCTGAAGTGTGACATAACCATAATTTCTGCTATGTTCTGTTGGTCACCCAGATGAACCCTGGTATAATTTGAGACTCTACACGTATGAACGCCAGGACGTGGTGGTAATTGGGGCTAGCTTGGAGGCTGGATCCTACAATAGTCTTAGAATAACCACCTGAAAAATGAAGTTTATACTTAGAAGTCTTAATTTAAAGAATCATTTCTTTTCTGCCCAGTGTTCCCCAGGAGCCCGGAGTTGTCACGCTCAGTTACATCTCAGAAGATATTTAATGAACAATGAATTAAAAAAAAAAACTCAGACACTTCTGACATTCTCTGCATTGTGCTAGATCCTATGGTTTGCAGAGAGGGGTGTAAGAAAAGTAACATTCAACATAGCGTTAGTTTTCAAATAAATCACCATCAGTTGAGACAATACCAACATTTCTGTCATTACTATTAATCCAGTGCAGGCCTCCATCTTATTTTCCATTGCAATAATGTCTCAACTGATATCCTTGGTTCCAGACATTGTTCCCTTGAATCCATTCTTTATTTTGCTTCCTGAAGTATCCTTTTATAGGTCTGATTATATAACTCCCTTTTATAAAATATTTGATGTTTCTTTATTGCCTATAGAAAAAACAAATCTAATATCTTTAGAAAGTTTAAGATCTTCAAAATCTGACTCTAGTCTCTGTGACTTACACCCTCACCCCCTTCACAATGCAAATTATGTTGTAGTCTAACTTTTTTCCACATAATTTTCTATAGAACTTTAATTCCATTATCTCTGGGGAAAAAAGTTTCCATGGTTATGTAATTTTGGGAAGTACTGTATAATATATTCTTTTCTTAGAAATGTATGCAATATATTAATATGTTAAAAGCTCTGAAAAAATAATGTAACAAAGAGGGCTATTTAACATTAATCAGTTGTTTCCCAGTTTATTTGACCATGGCACCAATTTTTAAAGAACACTTCTTAAAAAACATAAAACTCTCCCATAGAACAGGTTTTGAGAAATGCTGCTCTGTCATGTGGGACTATTTGCAGTTTCCTGAATAACAATGTTTTTCAATTTTTAGCATGGGGTGGGGGAGATTCATCTGGAAGTAGAAACCCTACAAGGCCTTTTATTTTCTTACCAACATTAAACAACTCATGTTTAATCTCCTATAATACCTTCTCTGTCACACCATACACTTTTCCCTAAGGCAAAATTAATTGCTTATCTATGTCATCATAAAACTTTGCTTGTATTACCCTTTAATATTCTTCTCACATTTTGTGTGTCTGCCTCTTCTCCTGGTAAACTAGGAGCTTCCTTAGGGAAGGGGCCACATCTTATGCACTTTCCTATTATGAATGCTTAGCATAATGCCAGGCATTTTAGGGGTGTATTCAGTTAATGTTCATTGCATGAATATACATGAAATCATTATCCCAATACAAGCTAATATATAAATAAAGCCTGAATTATATATTGCGTACTAAGTGCTATAAGATTTCAAAAAATGGTATCAAAGAGGACTGGAATAATAAAGGGAAATTTCATAGAGAAGGTAGGTCTTGAACTAGAATTTGGAAGGTAAGAAGGATTTGTATAAGGTAAACACTTTAAATGAAGACAGAGCTAAGCATTATCCTGGCATGTTAATGAAATGGTCAGGGAAAATAATGGATGCTGAGGAATAGAAATAACTAAAGTTGGTAGTTAGAGTGGTATCAGATTACAAAAATCTTTGAATGTCAAATATAATAGTTTAAAGGCTGTTATTAAAGGATTAAATTAGGATAAAAGCAGGATTTAACAAACAGTAACAAAAACATACAAAACATATATCGATTTAAATTAAGGTCTCTGTTCATTATTAGAGTCACCAATGTCTGTCAATATTTGTTAAATGACCTGTGCAATTCACATTATTAAGGCTCATGTTTGAATTGCATTGACTTTATATTTCCTAACAGAAATTTAGTAATTTATAGTTTAAGTATTGTCATGAAAGCAGAATCTTCCTCCTTTCCCCAATTTTTTTTTCTGATAAAATATTTCTGCATAGAACTATAAACATGGTCTTCTTAAATTCAAGTACTAGAGGTGACCCCTGTTCTGGGCCATTAATCCAAGTTTTCTACTCCTTACATTTTGAAATGTAGAGGGAGTCCCTTGAACTCATTGGAGGAAAGGTATTCCTCAACAGAGAAGCAAAACTTTTCTTAAGTTGACATTCATCTTTCTTTAGCTCTAACTCATTAAAATAGTGTGAAATTAGTTTATAGGCCATCATATTGAGTTTTTAATGTACCTATTATCAAAAAATGTTTTTTCTCTTAATGAGATTGTAAGCTCCAAGAGAATATTTCAAATATAATAATTGGATTTTGGATTGCCTTATTCCAGGAATATATTTTCTGAATTTTTTCTTAATGTTATTAAATGAAGGTTCTTAAACTTTTTCAATCTAAGTTTTACTTCGTTGGAACTGATGAATCCAAATCTGCTTTCTTAGTTTTAATTCAAACCTCTACTTTTGATATGATATCTTTAAGGAATATTATTAAGATATATATTTTTAATTTTTATTGAGATATAATTAACATATACCATTATATTAGTTTCAGGTGTACAACATAATGATTCAATATTTGTATTTATTGCTAAATGGTCACCACAATAAGTCTAGTTAACATACCTCCCCACACATAGTTACAATTTTTTTCTTGTAGTGAGAACTTTTAAGATCTACTCTCATAGCAACTTTCAAATACACAATAGAGGATTATTAATTATAGTCACCATGGTTCATTACCTGACCAATTTATTTTTAGTAGTACCTTACCAGTCCTCTCTCTCCCTTTACCCTGGTTTATTTTTCTTCACATCACTTATTAAAACCTGGCATATTATATATACTTATTTCTTTATTTTTTGCCTCTCCTCACTAAAGTTTAACATCTATGAGAGCAAGGACTTTGTTTTGCTTACTGCCACATTCAGAGTTCCTAAAACATTTCCCAGAATATAATAGGTACTTAATAAATACTAGTTGAATGAATGAATGAATGAGTAGATGAATGAATGAAATAATACACTAAATGCTTTTAGGACTAAAATGAGTTATTTGAAAGCAGAGCATTTCTTCTTTCAATGAACAAAAACTTATTGAGCTGTTTCTATATGTAAGATATTGTACTAAGCACATGAGGCATACAAAATAAATAGTATGTAGCCATGTCATGTCTGCCCTCAAGGAACCATTTAGTGGGGAAGATAATATATGCATAAAAATAACTTTAATACAAGGTAAAAATTTAAAAAATTCAGAAAAAAGGATACATATAAAGTACTATGAGCATTAAAAGGGGGAAAACATTTTTGGCTGATGGCATGAGAGTAGACATCATAGGCAAGAGAGTGTTTGACACATGGTGGGTAAATATTTGGATATGGTTTAGAAGTAAATATATTTCAGACAGGAAAAAGGGTAAACAAAATATGGAGCATAAAAGTATAGGATATTAGCTCATTGCTATTTTATTTCAGTATTCATATGCTGACATTTTACAAAGTGATGGTTGGGTAATTATCAGTGATAAAATATTGAGTTGACAATATATAAAGCTATTTATCTCTTTTCTGTCACTTTGACCACAGGTAAACCAAATCATCTCATTTAGTGGTATCATGGATAGACAGGAGGTGACTAACCAAATATCCTGACGTATGACACAAGGTCTTATATGTATGAAATATAGCTTCATGCTTTCTCCTCTTTGATCACACAAAACATCTATGATGGGCATCTTGAAAATTCAAGCAGTGATTTTTGGCAGCTGGATAAATGAAAAGGCTAGAGGACCACTGAAAAAGAGACAGAGATAGGTATCCAGCTTAAACTGTTATTTAAAAAAAAGACTGAAATATATCTGTCATAACAACAAACTGTAAATTAATAATCTAGAGAATATTTTTAAAAAACAAAAAAGTGAAGCATTTTTATTGCAGAATGAAATTTTTATTGCTTCATTGTCTCATCAGTGAATAATTATTGAGGACATACTATGCATAAAACACTGAGCTAGACACTGTGGGATAAAACATTATTAATATGTATTATTTATCAAAAAATTTTAAATCCAGTAGGGAGAAAAAGGCATCTCTCCAAAATGTCATAATACGTTAGCTAGAAAGTATAAGTGTCATAAAAGGTGTTGAAGCACGTTCATTGAGCTTCAGAGGAAGAGGAATGCATATCTACTGGTGGGGAGATCATTGAGATGATTGCATTGAACCTGGAACTTGAAGGAAGAATAGGATTCAACCTTCAAAAATGAGAGAGGGAATTTAATAAAGATGGCATGCCATGAGCAAAGATATAGTGATGAGGATGTGAGAAGTCTTTTTTATTTTTTATCTTTTTTGAATCTGTGTAATGGTATCTGGATCCAGTAATTAGAAGACAAATGCTTGATATGAATATGGCCCATAGCCTGAAAATATTAAGTGAGATTATTATTTTTCTTTCATTAAAGAGGTCCAATAAAATCTCATGAGTGACATTTAAATCTACTCTTAGTACACTAATAATGCATAATATTTGAGCATTCAGTTTTAAATGAAGGCTGTGAATTAAGAAAAATGAAATGGCTCATTTCAGATGTGTCCGATGGTCTATGTGATGACAAATAACTGGCTTGACTGAATTTTTATTTGTCAGTTAATGCTTTCTCATTGCATATGTAGATATGAGAAAGGAGTAGTGCATGTTTGGAGTACATTTTTTGGACTTTTATATACTGATTCCATATTCTTGTTGTCATGATTACTTGTCAGGCATAAAACAGAGCAGATGTTCCTTTATTTGAATACCTACATCAGCTCTCTCTGCACATAACATGTACTAGTCATTAAGTCAAGGGACGTAGTAGGAGTAACCGAATTTTTATCACTAAAAACTGCCTTTTCCTGTCTACATCCATTCTTTGTCTTCTGAAAAGCTGTTATTACTCTGAAGATAAAAGATCAACTTTTCTTCTAAGTGCAAGATATGTCTTTTAAGTGCCTAGACACTGCTTCTATGATGAATGTATATGAGTACAGCTAAATGGTTAAATTCAAGATGATTTTAATTATAAGTCCACATTAATAGAATTATGATATGATAATGTTCACATGTGTGAGTAACTCAGTTTGAGGAAGAATTGAAAAGGATTTCTGCTTGGTTCAAAGGGAAAAAGAAATTTATGACAGAGAGTCATGTTTTCTTTCTCTCATTTAATTTCCTGTTTTCATGCAATGTAATAGGTCGAAAATTCTGGCTATTTTAAAATAATACTCATCTACTTGTTTGAAGTCAATAGTTGATACCGATGTTTTATGATATGAGGCTAAATTATATAATTTAAGCAACCATACAGATGATTCACTCAACACCTCACTCAGTTTGCAGTTAACCACCTTTACTCCACTGCAGCAACCCAATTTAAAGGTCACACCCATCTTTGCCTCCTAAAACAATACTTACAATAATCTTTATAATGAAGGTGGTGAAGGGATAAATTAGGAGCTTGGGATTAACAGATACACACTACTATATATAAAATAGATAAAAAACAAGGTCCTACTGTATAGCACAGGGAACTAGATCTAATATCCTGTGATAAACCATAATGGAAAAAATATGAAAAAGAATGTATATTTATGTGTAACTGAATCACTTTGCTGTACACCAGAAACAGAGCATTGTAAACTATACTTCAACAAAAAGTAATCTGTAACATTTTAGCAATTATAATAATTTAAAAATAATACTATGTACCAGGCACTGTGTTACACAATTTATATAACTCATGTATTCTTTCTGATAACACTTGGAGTAAATACTAGTATTATCACTGTCTTCCAAATGAGGAAACTGATGCTAGAGTGGTCAAATAAATTTACCCAAAAGTAACACAGACATGTAGATGAAGAAACTAAAGACATGAACCAAGATTTGACCGATTCCAAAGTCTGTACACTTTAACCACTCTGTTCCAACTCTGCAATTTTAAATTATGACTCCTTGCTTCAATTTTTCTACCTCCTCATCTAAACAGATCCTTAGCTTCACTGAGCACTCCAATCCTTGCTTCTACCAAAAGATCAGTTACTTTCGATTTCACATTATTCTTTACCTAGTGTTGATACTCCCACCAGCGCCCTATCCCTGTGTCTTTTTATCGTTTCCCTCAGCTACCCTACACATTCTCACACCTAGATCTGTCCAATTATCTATTTATTTTGCTTCTCCTCTCAAATTCCCCAGTCTTGGTTGAGTTGCTTTTGATGACTACATTGCATAACAATTTGGCACTATTAAATATGTATTTTTCTCATCTTGATGCAGCTGTCAGTATTGTTTACCAATCCTTTTATGATCCCTAGTGACCTTCCTTTTCCAGTCTCCACTGTTGCTGTTTCAAACCATATCACTTTTTTCAGACCCTCCTTTTCTCCCATCCATACCACTTCAATATATGCAAATTATTTTAACTCCTGTGCCATAGAAGACAAAGTACCTCAATGATTCTTTCTTCTCTCCTCCAAATTATATATAGCTTTACCTGTTTATACCTGATTCTTTTCCAAGGCCAATCTATGCCCTTGATTTTATCTTCTCTCCACTATCCCTTCTCCAGAATCTTGATCCATCAATTGTCAAATCTCTTTACTTCTCCACCTACTCCCCCTTATTGGCTGCTTTCTTTCAACCAACGAAGAAGTTCAAGTTGGCTTGCTCGCCAGGCTCCAATAGCTAAAAGAAACAAACAAAAAAGAAAGAGTGGCTTGGCCCAACTTCTTCTATAGGCTGAAGCCTTCCCTTCTCTAACACATTTCTTGAGAGAGCATTCTATTCTCACTTCCTCCATTTTATTACCTTTGGTTCATCCCCTAACTTGCTGAAATTTCTTCACTTTGCTACATAGTCTGAAATCATACCAGACTGAGATTTATCTAAATTTCCAAGTGCCAATACTCCTGGTGAGACTGGGGAAATGGGTATTAGATTATTTATTCCCACCTTTAGGTGAATAATTTCAATTGAATCAATTTACTTATAATACTGAGCAGCTGTTTTGAGAACCTGGCATTCTTTAATCAGAGATAAGGGATAATTTTGGTAGTGGAGTACTTAGGGAAGGGAGAAAATCTAAGTGAAATTCTGCACTGGTAGTGTTGAGATGTCTTTAAAGCACTTAGAATGCAATATGAGGGCAGGGAGTCCTGTATGGCGATTCAAAATGGTCATCAAGAAATAAGAAAGGGACAAATGAAGGTAGATGGGAAGGCCTTAAAGACAAGTTGTTTCCATTTAGCAGTATTCCTCAATCCAATCCAATCCCCAATGGACAGGTAAACCAGTGCAGTGCCATAGAATTAAAGGTACTAGGTTTCCGTGCATTTTGTGAGAGATTTTCCCCACCAATTTCTGGTGTACTAGGTATATCAGAGAGGAAAAAGGCAATTGGCGATTAAGGAATAGTTGTCCTGATTCTGTACTTCTGCTCAAAGGTCATGGACACTGAATGTTTTTCTTTAGGTAAATTATAAAATACTAAATATGCATGATCAAGAATGTTCTGGTGAGTCTATTTAGGAAAGTTCCCCCAGATAGGGATTTAACACACTTGAACTATAATATTAAATCTTTGCATTAGGGAACAGTAATTGAATTAACACCCAAACTCATTATTTTTGACAGATACTTAACCATTTATTAGAGATTTTTTTAAAATCCTAAAATGTATAATTCAGCATGAAAGATTAAAATAAGAAATTTAGCATATCATTTTGATGTATTAAAGTTCTGGCCAAAGTCTGGGCCTCCTTCAATGTTCTTTTTTGTTTTGCTTTGTTTTTAGATGAGGTGGTAAGAGAGAAGGTAATAGATACAGTAGTTAGAAATGCAGCTAGGTGTATAGAAACAGGTTGAATTAACTCTTTGTGTTGGCTGAGTGCCAGGCCACTTGGCAGAGCATGAGATTATAGAAGCTCCTAGGATATACAGTAAGTCCCCTCTATACGAATGAGTTCCATTCCGAGAGCGTGTTTATAAGTCCAATTTGTTCATAAGTCCAACAAAGTTAGCCTAGGTACCCAACTAACACAGTCAGCTATATAGTACTGTACTGTAAGAGATTTATAATACTTTTCATACAAATAATACATAAAAAACAAACACAAAAATAAACATTTTTATTCTTACAGGACAGTACCTTGAAAAGTACCGTAGTACAGTACAACAGCTGGCATCCAGGGGCTGGCATCCAGTGAACAGGCAAGAAGAGTTACTGACTGGAGGAGGGAGGGGAGGTGGGAGATGGTAGAGCTGAAGGATCATCAGCAATAGGAGACAGAGGGCAAGCTGCAATTTCACTCACACCTGACATTGATGGGACAGGTTCTGGTTCCTTGCTGGATTCAATTCTATCTACCCTCTTGAAAAACTGAACCAGTGATGCACATTTGCATCTTTGAAAGTTCGCAACTTGAAGGTTCGTATGTAGGGGACTTACTATAAGTCAAAGGGAAGATTTTTCTTGGGTGAAACTTTGAAATGAATTATTTCATCCCTTTAGAAGTTTGAAACTCTTCATTTGAGAGCTCAGAGCATTTCTATGGATGTTAAAGAAGACTTCCTTCTCCTCCTTTGTTCATTCATCTTTTCCTTCTTTCTCTTTCAATGCCTCCTTCCCCTGTTTCTGTTTTGCATATTACTCTCTAGATATATGTGGCTTAAATGATATGATCTAAGAAAGCTGTCTTTGGAAACCAAAGAGCCTTGGTAAGAGGCTTTTCCCCATCCTTTCTGCTATTCATGCATTAGTAGGAAATGCAAAATTCTTAATTGGATTGTCAGAGTTCAGTTTGGACATCTTTGATGATTTCTTCATCATTTTGGCATGGTAGAGGACCATAGTTATTCACAAAAACACGATTATCTGAATATACAATAGTGCCCCTTTATCTGTGGTTTCGCCTTCTGCAGTTTCAGTTACCTGTGGTCAACTGCAGTCCAAAAATATTAAATGGAAAATTCCAGAAATAAACAATTTATAAGTTTTAAATTGCATGACATTCTGAGTAGTGTGATGAAATCTCACACTGTCCCACTCTGTTCTGCCCAGGATGTGAATTATCTCTTAGTCCAGCACCCCTTCCCCCCAGTTAGTCACTTAGTAGCCATCTTGGTTATCAGGTTGACTGTTGTGGCATCGCAGCACTTATATTCAAATAACCCTTGTTTTATTTAATATTGGCCCAAAGCACAGGAGTAGTGATGTTGGCAATTTGGATATTCTCTTACTGTGCCTAAGTTAGAAATTATAATAGGTGGGTATGTATAGGAAAAAAACATAGTATATATAGGCTTCAGTACTATCTGTGGTTTCAGACATTTACTGGAGGGCTTGGAATGTATTCCCTGAGGATAAGGGGAGACTATGTATATTGTTTGATATTGTTTAGCACTGTTTTATAAAAGAAATTGCTGCTGTAGTTCATCATTGAATGTCAATAGCTGAGCTAAATTTACAATTTGACTTTACCCTCTGGTTAAAATAGTGTCAATGAACTGAGCTGACTATTCACACTGTGAATGCTTTGCTAAGATATTCCAGTCAATTTCCTTAGTTTTGCTCCTGCCCGCAAAATCATTCAAGCCTCTTGTGTTTCCTATCCTAGGTAATGGATTGGTACTTGTCTCTTTTTCATTGAATATAGTTTGTCTTTTTCCTTCATTTCAGCTTTTTTTTTTTGAGTCAGTAGCAGATGAAGCTTATCTAAGCTAGAGTTTTTTTTTTCTTTCTTTTTTTTAACATCTTTATTGGAGTATAATTGCTTTACAATGGTGTGTTAGTTTCTGCTTTATAACAAAGTGAATCAGTTATACATATACATATGTTCCCATATCTCTTCCCTCTTGTGTCTCCCTCCCTCCCACCCTCCCTATCCCACCCCTCCAGGCGGTCACATAGCACCGAGAGTTTTTTTTTTTAATCTAATAAGAGATTTATTTATTTATCCTTGGCTCACACTTAGACTTTTTTTTAGCATCTTTATTGGTGTGTAATTGCTTTACAATGTTGTGTTAGTTTCTGCTGTATAACAAAGTGAATCAGCTATATGTACACATATATCCCCATACCAAGTATAACAACAACAGCAACAAAGATTCACAGATGCAAGAGATTTCTCATTTCTCTGAGAGCTATTCACTTGAGTGAGTTTTTTTTACTCTTTAACCAGATCCATTTATTGGATGCTGTATTTAGGGATTGGTGGGAGGTCTCCCTTGGCTTTTATCATTTAAGAAAGGTCAGTGAATGTTCTTCAAATTCACATATTTTGTACATTTAAATTAAAAATGTATATATGTGAAAAATATATTGGATGGAGCAATAGTAAATCAGGGAAAGGCAATATAGAATAGTAATTAAGAGTGTAGATCTGGGTTCATAACCCACTCATTTACTTATCAACTCTGACCGGGCAAATTAGCTACTCTAAGTTTTAGTATTTCTATCTTTAGATGAAAACAACGATTATGCCTATGTCATGAGATTGTTATGAGATTTGAGGAGAAAGTATGTAAAACACTTAGCATATTGTAAATGATCTATGTTTATTGTTGTTTTGTGTTGCTGTTAGTTAAAAGATCTTTCTTATCTCAATATTATGTTTTCTCCTATATTTTTATATTTTCTTTTTACAATTTCAATCTTTTTAACTCAATGATTCTCAAATCTTTTGATCTCAGGACAACTTTACACTCTTAAAAATTATTGAGGATGCCTAAAAGCTTTCGTTTATATAGGTTACACCTATAAATATTTACCATATTAGAGATTTTTATTATTATTAAAACTGAGAGATTTAAAAAACGTTTATCTATTCATTTAAAAATAATATTAGTATATACATTTAATGGAAAATTACTATCTTTTCTGAAATGAAAATAAACTTAGTGAGAAGGATATTATTATTTTACACTTTTGCAAATCTTTATAATGTCCAGCTTAACAGAAGACACATTAGGTAGCCCTTGGAAAACTCCACCATACAGATGAGAGAAAAAGAGTAAAATTGGCAAATAGTGCCTTGGTGTATTTAAGGAAATTGTTTTTAATTTCGTGGACCCTGTGCAGTGTTCTCAGTAACCTCCAGTGGTCCTAACCCAATTGTTGTACCACATTAAATGTCTATTTTCTAAATAACCTAGATCTATTTATTGATACTCTTTCCTTTTTCCTACCCCAGATTTGAAATGCCACCATTATTTGTTCACAGTAAAACAAAATATTTATATCTGGTCTGTTTCTAAGCTTTCTGTTCTCTTTCATATTTTTATGTTTTGGTACTAGCACTATTCTTCTATTTTATATTTATATTATATTATATTATATTATTTTAATATCAGCAATATAAATTCCACTTCTCATTCTCACTTTAAGTAATTCTAGTAGGAGTTTTTCTCCAGAACTCCACTGAAACAGCTCTTATCAAGGACAGCAATGACTTACATATTGCCAAAGCCAGTGGCCAATTCTCTGTCACTATATTTTTATTTTTAAAAATTTTTCTTTTTTATTTACATTTATTTTGTCTCCACCATGCAGTTTGCAGGATCTTAGTTCCCAAACCAGAGATCGAACCCAGGTCCCAGCAGTGAGAATGCCGAGTCCTAACCATTGGCTTGCCAGGGAATTCCCTTATCTTTTCATATGTATTTGCCATTATTGACCATTTCCTCCTTTTTGGAGCATTTTCTTTTCTTGGCTTCCATGACACTACAGTTACCTGGTTTCTTTCTACTTCATTAGCTGCATCTTCTGAAGCTGATTCTGGATTATCCTCTCTTATATGACTTCTAACTGTTGAAATGCTTAAGTTATATCTGGGGCCTTCTTCTCTTTTGTATCTACACTCTGCCTTTGGTCATTGCAAGTAATCATAGAGCATAAAATATCATTTAAAGGCCAGTGACTCAAATTTACAATTCCAAGGAATAGCCATGACAATCATAAAAAACAGAAAACAAAGCTAAAGAATAATACTAACTGGATACTAAAACCTATTATAAAGCTGTAGTAATTAAAACAGGTGAAAGGGTAGACAAACCGACTAATGGAAAAGAATGGAGTAGAATATTCACACACACACACTCTAAGTCATCTGATTCATGGCAAAATTATACCATGGTGCATTAGATGCTTTTTTGAATAAATGGTGCTGGCTCAATCAGATATTCAAGTAGGGAAAATTGTATCTTGACCCTAACCTCACACCATATACAAAAATCAATTCCAGATGTATTGTATGTGAAAGCTAAATTGATAAAAGCTTTTAGAGGAAAACATGGGAAAATATATTTTTACCTTAGAGTAGGCAAAGATTTCTTTTTTGTTTGTTTTCTGTTTTTTTTAAATTTCTTTATTAACTTTATTTATTGGCTGCAGTTGTCTTGTTACATTCATGCATTCACCAACTTATAGAAATGTGTTAAAATAATCAATAGGTTAGGGTGATGGGATAATGACAACTTTTCAGAATTGTCTTTAAGATTATTTTTCAACAGATATTCCAAAAAATAAAATAAAATAAAATGTAAAGAATTTGGGGCTTTGTAGTTTTTATAACTTAAGAATAGAAAAATAAATGCTCTCACATACCTCTCCTTTTAAACTCTGGTTCTAATGTTCTTTTTAACCTTATTTTAAATTCAGTAAAATAAGATTAAAGAAGTATTGTCAACTGAATTCCATAAATGTTCCATACACAATGACTAGATATTTTCTCTAATACTTGAGTGTTGTCATCAATTTTAGATACTTAATGAAAATAACAACACATAATTCTATCCCTGAAACTGGGTCAAATAAACACTCTTTTATTAAAGGAAGGTCTTGGTCTAGGTTTGGGGGTTGTTGAGGGTCGAGCCCTCTTTTTGGCCTGTGCTGCTTTTGATTAAAGGCTGTAAACCATGCATGGGGATGTGTTTCTTGCTTTTGCTCCTTCTCTTTATTGTGTACTGCATGGCTCTGAGTCCTTCTGGAGGGTGGTTCTGAGACCATTTTATATTTAGTTATTTTTTTAAATATTATTTTATTTTTTATATAGCATGTTCTTATTAGTTATCTATTTTATACATATTAATGTATATATGTCAATCCCAATCTCCCAATTCATCCCACCACCACCACCCACCCGCCCCCACCCCACATTCCCTCCCTTGGTGTCTATACGTTTGTTCTCTACATCTGTGTCTCTATTTCTGCCTTGCAAACCAGTTCATCTGCACCAATTTTCTAGATTCCACATAAATGCATTAATATACAATATTTATTTTTCTCTTTCTGATTTACTTCACTCTGTATGACAGTCTCTAGGTCCATCCATGTCTCTACACATGGCCCAATTTTGTTCCATTTTATGGCTGAGTAATATTCCATTGTATATATGTACCACATCTTCTTTATCCATTCGTCTGTCGATGGGCATTTAGGTTGCTTCCATGACCTGGCTATTGTAAATAGTGCTGCAATAAACATTGGGGTGTATGTGTCTTTTCTTTTTTTTTTTTTTTGTGGTACGCGGGCCTCTCACTGTTGTGGCCTCTCCCGTTGCGGAGCACAGGCTCCGGACGTGCAGGCTCAGCGGCCATGGCTCACGGGCCTAGCCGCTCCGCTGCATGTGGGATCTTCCCCGACCGGTACACGAACCCGTGTCCCCTGCATCGGCAGGTGGACTCTCAACCACTGCGCCACCAGGGAAGCCCGCATGTGTCTTTTTGACTTATGGTTTTCTCTGGGTATATGCCCAGTAGTGGGATTGCTAGGTCATATGGTAATTTTACTTTTAGTTTTTAAGGAACCTCCATACTGTTCTCCATAGTGGCTGTATCAATTTACATTCCCACCAACAGTGCAAGAAGGTTCCCTTTTCTACACACCCTCTCCAGCATTTGTTGTTTGTGGATTTTCTGATGATGCCCATTCTAACTGGTGTGATGTGATACCTCATTGTAGTTTTGATTTGTATTTCTCTAATAATTAGTGATGTTGAGCAGCTTTTCATGTGCTTCTTGGCCATTTGTATGTCTTCTTTGGAGAAATGTCTATTTAGGTCTTCTGCCCATTTTTGTATTGGGTTGTTTGTTTTTTTAATATTGAGCTGCATGAGCTATTTATATATTTTGGAGATTAATCCTTTGTCCATTGATTCATTTGCAAATATTTTCTCCCATCCTGTGGGTTTTTTCATTTTGTTTAGAGTTTCCTTTGCTGTGCAAAAGCTTTTGAGTTTCATTAAGTCCCATTTGTTTGTTTTTATTTCCATTACTCTAGGAGACTGATTGAAAAAGATATTGCTGCAATTTATGTCAAAAAATGTTCTTCCTATGTTTTCCTCTAAGAGTTTTATAGAATCAGGTCTTACATTTAGGTCTTTAATTCATTTGGAGTTTATTTTTGTGTATGGTGTTAAAGAATGTTTTAATTTCATTCTTTTACATGCATCTGTCCAGTTTTCCCAGCACCATTTATTGAAGAGACTGTCTTTTCTCCATTGTAGAGTCTTGCCTCCTTTGTCATAGCTTAATTGACCATAGGTGCATGGATTTACAAAACGAAAAGGCAACCTACAGAATGGGAGAAAATATTTGCAAACCATGCCACAGACAATGGATTAATCTCCAAAATATACAAACAACTCATGCAGCTCAATATATATATATATATATAAAGAACCCAATCAAGATATGGGCAGAAGATCTTAGTAGACATTTCTCCAAAGAAGACATACACATGGCCAAGAGGCACATGAAAATATGCTCAACATCACTGATTATTAGAGAAATACAAATCAAAGCTACAATGAGATGTCACCTCACACTGGTCAGAATAGCCATCATCAAAAAGTGTACAAACAATAAAGGCTGGAGAGGGTGTGGAGAAAAGGGAACCCTCCTACACTGTTGGTGGGAATGTAAATTTGTAAGGCCACTATGAAAAGTAGTATGGAGGCTCCTCAAAAAATTAAAAATAGAACTACCATATGATCCAGCAATTCCACTCCTGGGTGTATATCTGAAGAAAAGGAAAACACTAATTCAAAAGGATTCATGCACCCCAAAGTTCACAGCAGCATTATTTATAATAGCCAAGGTATGGAAGCAACCTAAGTGTCCATCAACAGATGATTGGATAAGGAAGATATATAAATATACATACATACATACACACACACACACACACACACACACACAATGGAATATTATGCAGATATGCAAGATATCCTAAGTAATATGGAAACTATGGAAGCAACCTAAGTGTCCATCAATAGATGAATGGGTAAAGAAGATGTGGTACACACACACACACACACACACACACACACACACACACACAATGGAATATTACTCAGCCATAAAAAAGAATGAAATTTTCCCATTTTAAACAACATGGATGGACCTGGAGGGTATTATGCTTAGTGAAATAAGTCAGACAGAGAAAGAAATACTGTATGTTATCACATATGTGGAATCTAAAAAATAAAATGAATAAATATAACAAAATAGAAACAGACTCACAGATATAGAGAACAAACTAGTGTTTACCAGTGAGGAGAGGGGAGGGAGGCAGTGGCAAGATAAGGGTAGAGGATTAAGTGGTACAAATTACTATGTATAAAATAAATAAACTACAAATATATATTGTACATCACAAGAAATATAGCCAATATTTTATAATAACTTTAAATGGTATATAATCTATAAAAACATTGAATCACTATGTTGTGCACCTGAAATTAATATAATATTGTAAATAAACTGTACTTCAATTTTAAAATACTCATTATTTTCAGAGATGCGTACTAAATTATGTATATACTGGTGAAAACATGAAGTTTGGAATTTGCTTTAAGTACTTAAGCAAAGAAAAAGAAATAGGACAGATGAAGCAAATATGGCAAAATTTTGATAATTAAATTTGAGTCATGGCCACCTAGAGGGGTGGGATAGGGAGGGTGAGAGGGAGGGAGATGCAAGAGTGAAAAGATATGGGGATATATGTATATGTATAGCTGATTCACTTTGTTATAAAACAGAAACTTACATACCATTGTAAAGCAATTATATTCCAATAAAGATGTTAAAAAAATTTGAGTCATGGTTATATGGAGTTTATCATATCATTCTCTCTATTATGTATATGTTTGGAATTTTTCATTAAAAAGCAAACAAATCTCCAATGGCTCCTAAAATCACATATAATAAAATCCAAACCCCTTATAGAGACCTTATAAGATTTGCATGATTTGCCTACTTCTCTGACTCATCTTTCTCTACCCTTATCCCCCATTCACTACCTTCCAGCTACTCTGCTGACTGTTTTGTTTTTGAACACACACAGAGCTTTTTTTCATTTTCAAAGTATTTGAATTTTTTTTCCTTCTGTTTGGAATGCTCTGCCTCCAAATAGTTCCCCTTTTCAACATTGGGGCTCCAACTCAAATATTACCTCCTTGGAGCATTTGTCCCCAGCCATCCTAACTAAAGAAGCCTCCATAGTCATACTCTACTGTAATATCCTATGCAGAAGATCAGATGATTGTTCAGCAAATACTTTCTACCACTTCTCTTCCACTGGAGGAGTATATTTTCTTTCTCCAGTGTTGTTGGGCTTGGCTAGGTGAATTGTTATGACTAATTTGGCCAGTTGGTTATAAGCAGATATAATCAAGAGGACTTAAAATGTGTTTGCACAGTCAGGCACTCTTGCCTTTCCTGATAAAGCCATGGAAAGAGCTTTCCCCAGGTAGGTGCTGCCCCTTTGTTATTGATCTTGTTACTAATAGCTCTAAAGTACCATACAGATATTTGTTGTAATTGTCAAAATCTATCACAGCGACTGGCAAATACTAGGCATTCAATAACATTTTATTGAGAAATGAATGAGAGTCAGGCCACGGAGATTTGGAAAAGGCTTGATTTAGGATCCTTTGGCCACCTCTTTTGTCCTCCAATATTAGTGCAGAATCCTATGTTTTGGGATGTAGGATAATGAAACCTTGTCAACCAAGGGGAAATGTCAGATTTCATGACTTGTCACAGTTTGCATTATGAACTTTATTTTCCCTCTAAAAACCTTCCCAAAGCCTTGCTGTGGAGAAATATGCAGTTTCCTTCAACTAAGGGAATTCCTGACCATGCTAGAAAATGGTTGGAAGAGAAAAGATAATGTAGGTATAGTAAGAGTAGGTCTTTCCATGAGATAGTTCTCTTATGATTTATTTGTATTTTCTATGTTAACAAAAAATTTTGTGACAGTCACAGAACAAATAGCACCATGTCCCTTATTTCACAGTTTTCAAAGCTTTCATTTACTTTTGACTTATTTTTTCTTCTGTAATGTTGAGATATTATATTAGGAAGTCATAGGACCCATGACTTTTGATACCATTTTTATTTTTGACTCTTAGGATAGTTATGTCCAGGAATCAGGTTGTTATTCCACATAGGAATGAATGATGAGAAATTTCCTGCACATCCCATGAATCTCTGGTCATTCCAGAAGGATCCCCTGGGACAGTCGGAGGAGAAAACGGATAATGAGGTTTTACTGCTCTGGTTGAATTGCTTATTAAATCTCACACACCATGGGTAAGTGTGAAAGACAAAGCTTATACCTCGTATGTGCTAAATATCAGCTGATCTAGAACAGTTACTATTCTTTTTGTGGTTTTTTTTTTTTTTTTTTGCGGTACGCGGGCCTCTCACTGTTGTGGCCTCTCCCGTTGCGGAGCACAGGCTCCAGACGCGCAGGCCCAGCGGCCATGGCTCACGGGCCCAGCCGCTCTGCAGCATGTGGGATCTTCCCGGACCGGGGCACGAACCCATGTACCCTGCATTGGCAGGCGGACTCTCAACCACTGCACCACCAGGGAAGCCCCAGTTACTATTCTTTTTAAATATAATCCTTAGGGATCGTGCTTTACTTTGAAGTTCAGATTACTATAACCTGTGATTGTGTACCTTGATCTATTTCAACCAATTACTAGTAATTGTTGTTATGCTTTCATGGCATCATAAATCTAGTTTTTTAGTTGATTCTAAATGCCATTCAAGAGAAGTCCTCAGTTCTATTTATTTAATATAACTGGTGCTTCTCTTACCATTATACCTTTATACCCTACTCCTTACAAACTCTTTCTCTCCTGAGTCATTATAACTCCAAAATCTAGTGTATACTCCAATCCAACATCCCTGTAGACATGGCTCACTAGAGTCTATTCATTCTAAAAATATTTATTGGGCACCTGTTACATACAGAGCACAGTGCTTGATGCTGGATCCTGAGAAAAGAGCATGAGTTTTGGTCATCCATTACTAAGTCTTTTTCAATATGGCTTTTGGGTCAACACTTTAATGCTTTTCTGGGCCAATCATCCATACTGATCTTCTTTTAGCTACTAGAAATTTCCTTGCCAAGATTTCTTTTTCAACATGTATATGGTACATGCCAATAATTAATCAACAACGAGTCAGGAAAAGAGTTTTAGTGTGTCAGCAGTGTGTCAATTCAGGCTTGCGTTGGGGGCTTCAATGGAGAGGAAGCACAGCATATTTAAAAATGACCTATAGAAACTGGTGTGTATGTAGGTGTCTCCTATGGAGTCTACTACTGGGCTCAGCTGTAGACCTATCCCAAGAACTGTTTCATGGTGTCTTGGCACTGGCAGAAGATCACCCTTAAGTTGGCCTCAAGGTTTTTAGAGTTTTGAAGAGCTTATAACCATTGATGATGTGTAGGAGGACTATAGTGGTGCTTTCTAGGTTGCCAAAACTTTTAATTTAACCACCCTCTTTAAAAACAAACCAAAGGGCTTCCCTGGTGGCGCAGTGGTTGAGAGTCCACCTGCTGGTGCGGGGGACGCGGGTTCGTGCCCCGGTCCGGGAAGATCCCACATGCCGCGAAGCGGCTGGGCCCGTGAGCC
Source organism: Leucopleurus acutus (assembly GCF_964270905.1). Taxonomy (NCBI): domain Eukaryota; kingdom Metazoa; phylum Chordata; class Mammalia; order Artiodactyla; family Delphinidae; genus Leucopleurus; species Leucopleurus acutus. The sequence goes on from NC_139148.1 coordinate 98,216,459, forward strand.
ATGGCCGCTGAGCCTGCGCGTCCGGAGCCTGTGCTCCGCAACGGAAGACGCCACAACAGTGAGAGGCCCGCGTACCGCAAAAATAAAAAATAAAAAAAAAATTTAAAAAAACAAAAAAAAATACTCTAGATTAACTCATATCAAGATACATTAATTCCATTTCTGACTCTGTCAATAGCTACTTATCTCCTCTTTGGCTATTTCTTCTATAAAATGAGGGATAGTCTCCAATATGTCCTCAAACAATGATATTCTCTGATCCTATGAGTATTTATTTAGTCCTAGAAAGATACTAGTTTTTAAATATATTTTCATGACATTTACAATTAGAACTAAAGAAAACTGAAAATGGAAATCCATGGCTGAAGAAGTGGGACATCATAAGAAGTCAGAAACTTATCATTGTCCTTTGTAGTCATTTCAGTAAATGATGTCTATCTTCAGTACATGCATATCTCTTTAGTTATACTGCTGCTTTAATAATCAGGCATAAATGCCCTGTGGTAATTAGGGAGCATGCCTCCTACCGCAAAGTTGTAAAGTATGAGAATTGGGATAATTAATTATTGCTAAGGTAATTGAAGAATGGAATACCCTGATCAGCCTCTTATAATTGTGTCTTATTTTCCTCTTTAAGAAAACAATGAAGAACTATTATTACAGATAGAAGAAAATGCATATTGAATTTTCAAATCATTCCAAAGGCTTTCCCAGCTGCTCCGTGGCATGTGGGATCTTCCTGGACCGGGGCCCGAACCTGTGTCCCCTGCATTGGCAGGCGGATTCTCAACAACTGCACCACCAGGGAAGCTCTCCAAAGGCTTTTAGTAAGTGTTATATAACCTTAGAAATGGCAGAAAGAACTTGGTCACAAGGAAATGGAAATTTTGAATGCTCTAATTACTTAAAAAATTCATCACAATGAAACAGAACTGATCTAAAGTCTGAATGACCAAGCAAAGTGGAAGCTAGGACTGTCTCCCTCAACAAGGGATAAGCAAGTTTCTATGCCAGAAGCTGAGACATTGCCCCTTCCCTTTTCCCTAGCAAAGCATCTGAGGTCCAGAAACATATTTAGTGTTCTCTAGAAGTCCTGCATTGACATTTAGTTTACATAGGATAAAATATACTTCTTCATGCAATTTTTGTGCTTTCAAAAAGGCTTAGGGCTTCCCTGGTGGCGCAGTGGTTAAGAATCCGCCTGCCGATGCAGGGGACACGTGTTCGTGTCCCGGTCTGGGAAGATCCCACATGCCACGGAGCGGCTGGCCCGTGAGCCATGGCCGCTGAGCCTGCGCGTCTGGAGCCCGTGCTCCGCAATGGGAGAGGCCACAACTGTGAGAGGCCCGCGTACCGCAAAAAAAAAAAAAGGCTTATAGCACAGAAAAATTAAGCTTACCCAACCTATTCTTTAAGGCTCAATTCAAGTCCTATATCCTCTGTGGTGAAACTCTTTCTGATGAATTCTCCCTTCTTTACTCTGTTTTTTTTTTTTTTTTTGCATTTATTGTATATGTCACAAATAAGACCTTATTGTTTAGTTTTGGTATCACAGACTTTAGCACTTTATACTTACACATTCTTTATATAGTTTATGAGTGTAAGCCTTGTCTCCTCAACTTGTTTTCAAGTGCCTCAATAACAGGATTCTCTTTCTCAACTTCCTATGATTCCCCACAATATCTAGCATGCTTCTGGGCATGTAGAAAGTGCTTCATTAAATGATTGATTAATAATGTGGTTTGACGAAAAATGATTCAGAACGACATGGACCTTATACAAATTTGAGAAAACAAATGTAACACTTGGATGCCTTGAAGAATGTGCCATTCAGATGTCTGATTAATGGATAAACTTTTTTTTTAACATTTTTATTGGAGTATAATTGCTTCACAATAGTGTGTTATGTTCTGTTCCATAACACAGCGAATCAGCTATACATATACATATATCCCCATATCTCCTCCCTCTTGCGTCTCCCTCCCACCCTCCCTAACCCACTCCTCTAGGTAGCAACAAAGAACGGAGTTGATCTCCCTGTGCTATGCAGCTGCTTCCCACTAGCTATCTATTTTACATTTGGAACTGTATGTATGTCCATGCCACTCTCTCACTTCATCCCAGCTTACCCTTCCCACTACACATGTCCTCAAGTCCATTCTCTACGTCTGTGTCTTTTTTTTTTTTTTAACATCTTTATTGGGGTATAATTGCTTTACAATGGTGTGTTAGTTTCTGCTTTATAACAAAGTGAATCAGTCATACATAAACATATGTTCCCATACGTCTTCCCTGTTGCATCTCCCTCCCTCCCACCCTCCCTATCCCACCCCTCCAGGCTGTCACAAAGCACCGAGCCAATATCCCTGTGCCATGCGGCTGCTTCCCACTAGCTATCTACCTTACTACGTTTGTTAGTGTGTATATGCCCATGACTCTCTCTCGCCCTGTCACAGCTCACCCTTCCCCCTCCCCATAACCTCAAGTCCGTTCTCTAGGAGGTCTGCGTCTTTATTCCTGCTTTACCCCCAGGTTCTTCATGACATTTTTTTTCTTAAATTCCATATATATGTGTTAGCATACGGTATTTGTCTTTTTCTTTCTGACTTACTTCACTCTGTATGACAGACTCTAGGTCTATCCACCTCATTACAAATAGCTCAATTTCGTTTCTTTTTATGGCTGAGTAATATTCCATTGTATATATGTGCCACATCTTCTTTATCCATTCATCTGATGATGGGCACTTAGGTTGTTTCCATCTCCGGGCTATTGTAAATAGAGCTGCAATGAACATTTTGGTACATGACTCTTTTTGAATTTTGGTTTTCTCAGGGTATATGCCCAGTAGTGGGATTGCTGGGTCATATGGTAGTTCTATTTGTAGTTTTTTAATGGATAAACTTTAATTCATCATGTTCTCATCATTGATAAGCAGACATACAGCATCAATGTTAGTGCAATAGAAAATTTTATTTTCAGAACATAGAAGTGACAGTAATATATATTTATATTTACATTTATTTATTTATAAAATAAAATCAAACCTTATCAAACTGAAATTTTTTATTGTCAGGATAGGTTTTATTCATTTTTATTTTTATAAAATTTCAAATATCTGTATATTTTTAGTTTCAATATAAGTTCATTGATCCATTTTAATAATCATTTCTATACAAATATAACAAAACTATCACCTTATGATTATTATCTTACAGATTCTGATAGGGTCTATGATGGTTAATTTTATGTGTCAACCCTGACTAATATAGGGTATCAGGTATGTTTGGCCTTTATTAGACTTATGTCTGTCTCCGACTTTGCTTCAGGCTGGTTTAGCACAGTGTCACATCAGAAGTAGGTAACCCTATTAGAGCCTAATTTGATCTAAATTTCATGTACCAGCTCTCACACCCCAGTTCTTTTTTGCTTTCCTGAGACTGACTCACGATTACTGCCTCTTTAGTGGTACAGATTGTTAACTGCATTAAAGCAATAGGATAACGGGAAAAATGCGGTCTGGAATGGAGCTCTATTGCCTTGAAGGAATTGGAGCTTTTAAATAATTTGAACAAAAGCACTATATGGGCCAGCAGTGGCCCTGGCCTGACTATGGCTCTGTTTTCATGTTTGGTTTAGTTTCGGTCTTGGTCACTGTCTATAACCTAAAACATTCTGTCCCCTTTCAAACTGGCCTCACTTACTGTGCCCATTTAGACAAATCCCCTTTATTTCACTAACCTCACAGGTGCTTCCCCTATTAGAGGTCAATCTCTTTAGTGCTGGCTGCAGATAAGGTTATGCCACCCTTCAAAACCTGCCCTTGTGATTTTGTTTGCTGCCTTCAAATGATATGTGTGCTAACAGTTAGTGATTTCCCTAAAACTGAAAATAATTGTTCTGGATTTGAAGTCTCAAGCATAGACTTTTTACATTCATTATACATAAAAAGTAGATCTTTTGAACCAAAATGGTAAGTCTTTGCAAACAGTAAATAAATGTTCAAAAATATAATACTTTTAAAGTGAACTTTTCTTCAAAGTAATGAAATCTTAAGATAAAGGAATATATCTGGGAAAAATAAAAAATAGCTTTTACTACTACCATCACAGATTGTGAGTTTTTATTAATTTTAACACAAAATAATATATGTTCCTTGAAAAAAATTCAAACAATACATCAGTGTAGATAATAAAAAGTTAAAGCCCTTCTTATCCCACTGACTGAGCCGGTCCCATGTTCAAAGTGTAACAACTATAACAAGATTCATGTATTTTCTTCCAGATTTTTTCCCATGCATATTTAAATATATATGTGTAGATTTTTTTTAAAAGAGGGTTTTTTTATTACAAAAAAATGGTTTGTGGTATATGTACTGTTCTACAAATGCCTCTTTTTTATATAACATACTATCAAGGACATGCCTTCATAGTAGTACCTAGAGAATTTACTCTGTTAATGACATCATGGCATTTCAGTGTCCAAATATACCTAGATTTATTTGACAAATTATTATGTTGCATGTCACATTATTTCATATCTTTCACTCTTACAAATAATGTTGTCATCAACATTCTTGTATTATACAAATACCTTGTATTAGTTTTCTATTCCTGAATAACAAATTATTACAAACTTAGCAGCTTAAAGCAAGACAAATTCATTATTTCGTGATTTCCATGGAGGTTTGACTAGGGAAGGATCTGAATCCAAGCCTTTTCAGGTTGATGGCTGAATGACTTTCCTTGTGGCTATATGGCTAAGGTTCTTGCTTTTTTACTGGCTGTTGGCCAGGGACCACTCTTAGCACTCTCAGGTCCTTGCCACATGGTGCCCTCCATTGGCCCTTTCACACTTTGAATCTCTCTGATGTTGGGAAGGGCTCAATTTGTTGGTGGGGCTCACTTAATCAGGACAGAACAATCAGGATAAACTTCCTTTTGAGTAACTCCTAAGTCAACTGGTTGATAACATAATCACAGGAATGATTCCCATTATATTCACAGGTCTTGCCCACACTCCAGAGAATTATAGAAGGCATGTACACCATGGAGTGGGAATCTTGGAGGTTATCTTAGAATTTTGCTTATCACATACCCTTAAACCATTTATAGGTCTATCTGTAGGAAAGTGTCACAAGTAGAATTGCTAGGCCAAAAGATATGGGTATTAGAAATTTTGATTCACACCTAACTTTCTTTTTTCAATAGAAGTATAGTTGACTTACAATATTATATTAGTTTCAGGTGTACAACATAGTTGATTTGACATTTTTAAACATTACAAAATGATCACCACTATGAGTCTAGTTACCATCTGTCAACATAAAATGTATTACAGTATTGTTGACTATATTCCCTATGCTGTACATTACATCCTTGTGACTTATTTATTTTATAACTGGAAGTTTGTACCTCTTAATCCTCTTCACCTATTTCATCCATGCTCCACACCCCTCTCCTCTGGCAAACGCTAGTTTGTTCTCTGTGTCTATGAGTGTTTCTGTTTTGTCATGTTTGTTATTTTGTTTTGTTTTTTAGATTCCACATACAGGTGAAATCATACAGTATTTGTCTTTCTCTGTCTGATTATTTCACTTAGCATAATAGGTCCATCCGTGTTATTGCAAATTGCAGGGTTTTTTATGGATGAGGTCCATCCATGTTATTGCAAATGGCAGGGTTTTTTATGGATGAGTAATATTCCAGTGTGTGTGTGTGTGTGTGTGTGTGTGTGTGTGTGTGTATATATATATATATATATATATATATATATATATATATATATATATATATATATATATATATATATATATATATCATATCTTCTTTATCCATTCATCTGTTGGTTGACACTTAGGTCACTTCCATATCTTAGCTATTGTGAATAATGCTGTTATGAACATTGGGGTGCATATATCTTTTTGAACTAGTGTTTTTGTTTTCTTAGGATAAATACCAAGAAGTAGAGTTACTGGATCATGTGGTAGTGTATTTTTAATTTTTTGAGGAGCCTCCACATAGTTTTCCATAGTGGCTGTACAAATTTATATTTCCACCAACAGTGTACATGGGTTCCCTTTTCTCCACATCCTCACCAACACTTGCTGTTTTTTGTCTTTTTGGTAATTACCATTCTGACAAGTGTGAGATGATATCTCACTGTGGTTTTAATTTGTGCTTTCCTGATGATTAGTGGTGTTGAGCATTTTTTTCACGTGCATGTTTGCTAACTATATGTCCTCTTTAGAAAAAAATGCCTATTCAGACCCTCTACCCACATAGAGTTGTATGAGTTCTTTATATATTTTGAATATTAACCCCTTATTAGACATATCATTTGCAAATATCTTCTCCCATTCATTAGGTTGCCTTTACATTTTGTTGAAGGTTTCCTTGGCTGTACAAAAGCTTTATAGTTTAATGTAGTCCCGTTTATTTATTTTTACTTTTTTTTCCCTTACCTGAGACAGATTCAAAATAATATTGCTAAGACTGATGTCAAAGAGGTAACTGCCTATGTTCTCTTCTAGGAATTTTCTGATTTCAGGTCTTATATTTCACTCTTTAATCCATTTTGAGTTTATTTTTGTATATGGTATTAGAAAATGATCTAGTTTTATTTTTTTACACATAGCTGTCCAGTTTTCCCAACACCATTTATTAAGAGACTGTTTTTCCTTATTGTATATTCTCACGTCCTTTGTCATAGAGTAATTGACCATGTAGGTATGGGTTTATTTCTGGGCTCTGTATTCTGTTCCCTTGATTGCTGTGTCTGTTTTTTTGTGGTATACCATACTGTTTTGATTACTATAGCTTTGTAGTATAGTCTGAAGTCAGGGAGTGTGATACTTCCATCTGTTTTCTTCTTTCCCAAGACTGCTTTGGCTATTTGGGGTCAGTTGTGATTCCTACAATTTTTAGGATTACTTGTTCTAGTTCTGTGAAAAAAGCCATGGCTATTTGGTAGGGATTCTAAATATTCACTGAATATGTAGATTGTGTTGGGTAGTATATTTAAGAATATTAATAATTCTAATTCATGAACATGGTATATCTTTCCATTTATTTCTGTCACTTTCAATTTCTTTAATCAATTTCTTATAGCTTTCAGAGTACAGGTCTTTTATCTCCATGGCTAAAATTATTCCTAGGTATTTATTATTTTTGATGCAATTGTGAATGGGATTTTCTTCATTCTTATTTCTGACAGCTCATTAATAATGTATAGAAATGCAAGAAATTTCTGTACATTAACTTTGTATCCTGCAACGTCAGTGAATTCATTTATTAGTTCTAAGTTTTTTGGAGGAGTCTTTAGGGTTTTCTACATATAGTATTATGTCATCTGCAAATAGTGCCAATTTTATTCTTCCCTTCCAATTTGTATGCTTTTTATTTACTTTACTTGTCTGGTTGCTGTGTCTAGGACCTCCAGTATTATGTTGAATAAAAATGGTGAGAGTGGGCACCCTGGTTTTGATCTTAGAGAAGTGTTTTTAGCTTTTCTCCACTGAGCATGATGTTAGCTGTGAGCTTCTCATATATGGTCTTTATTTTGTTGAGATATGTTCCCTCTATACCCACTTTGTTGAGAGTTTTTATAATAGCTGGACATTGGATTTTGTCAAATGCTTTTTCTACACCTATTGAGATGATCATGTGATTTTTATCCTTCATTCTGTTGATGTGGTGTATCATGTTGATTGATTTGCTTATAAGGTAGAGACAAGATTCATAGCAGAAGAGTGGAAGGCAAATATTTTTCACTTAAATGGGGTTGTTAATTGACTTTCTCTGCTAAGGCTTTAGAGCTTTTATTGAATTAACATAAAAGGAGCAAGAGTCTACATAGAGATGTTTTTGTGTCTGTGCAACTCGTGTTCTGAACTGGAATTCCACTTGCTGCAATTTGTACACAATCTAATAGTTCATTGTCTTCTTTAATAAACTAAGGAAATGAAAATAAAATTATTATTGCATCCCTAGAACAAATCCCACGTATCATTGTTTGTGATCTTTTTAATGTAGAGTTGAATTAAGATTGCTAATATTTTGTTGAAGACTTTTGCATCAATGTTCATCAGTGTTAGTAGCCTGAATTTTCTTTTTTTGTAGTGTATTTGCCTCATTTGTGTATCAGGGTAATGCTGTCATCATAGAATTATTTTGGATGTGTTTCTTCCTCTTGCACATTTTGTAACAGTTTGAGGATAGGTATTAACTTTTTTTTGAATGATTGGTAGAATTCCCCTGTGAAGCCATCTGATCCTAGACTTTTGTTTATTGGGAGTTTTTTTTTTTATTACAGATTTAATTTCATTACTGGTGATCAGTTTGTCCAGGTTTTCTATTTCTTCCTGATTCACTCTTGGAAGACTGAATGTCTTTAGGAATTTATGCATTTCTTCTAGGTTGTCCAATTTGTTGGCATATAATTGTTCATAGTAGTCCCTTATGATTGTATTTCTGTGTTATCTGTTGTAACTTCTCCTCTTTCATTCCTGATTTTATTCATTTGGACCCTTTATCTTTTTTTTTGTCTTGGTGAGTCTGCCTAAAGTTTTGTCAATTTTGTTATTTTTTCAAAGAACCGTCTCTTAGTTTTATTGATCTTTCCTATGACTTTTTAAGTCTCTACTTCATTTATTTCCACTCTGGTCTTTATTATTCCCTTCCTTGTGCTAACTTTGGGCTTTGTTTGTTCTCCTTTTTCTAGTTCCTTTAGGTGTAGGGTTAGATTGTTTATTTGAGATTTTTCTTATTTTTTGAGGTAGGCTTCTATCACTATGACTGTCCCTCTTAGATGTGCTTTTGCTGCATCTCATAGATTTTTGATTGATGTGTTCCCACTTTCATTTGTCTCAAGGTATTTTTTGATTTCTTTGATTTCTCCATTGACTCATTGGTTGTTTAGTAGCATGTTGTTTAGCCTCCATGTGTCTGTGTTTTTTCCAGTTTTCTTCCTGTAATTGACTTCCAGTTTTATACCATTGTTGTCAGAAAAAATGCTTGATACAATTCAAACTTCTTAAATTTATTAAGACTATCTTGTGGCCTACCATGTGATCTATCCTGGAGAATGTTTTACGAGCACATGAAAAGAATGTATATTCTGCTGTTTTGGGATGAAATGTTCTTTGTATATCTATTAATCCTATCTGGTGTAATGTGTCATTTAAGGCTGATGTTTCCTTACAGTAAGTCCCCTATATACGAACCTTCAAGTTACAAACTTTCAAAGGTGTGAATGTGCATTCGCATGTCCAATCATGTAAGTTAGTTCATGTGTCTGGCTTACATAGTCACGTGTGTGTATCCTCTACAAGTTGTTGTGCCTTTGTGTACTTTACTGTACAGTACTGTATAGATACAGTAGTATAGTATTTTTATTTGAAGCCCAGGATGTCTGGAAGCAAGCATAAAAGCAGCAGTGATGTAGCTGGTACTGCTAAGAAGCACCAAACGATAATGATGGAAACAAAAGTGAAAATAATTGAGAGAGTGGAGCAACAAGAGGAAGAAGAAGTAATAACTGAAGAACTGAAGAGATTCACAATGTAGGAAATGGCAAGAGTATTTTCTTTGAGGAGGAACTGTTAGTTTTTGAGGCAGAGGACCTGAACTGTTAGTTTTTGAGGCAGAGTACCTGAACATAGAACAGTCATGAAGGTTGCAGCAGCTGTTCAGATTGCAATCTAGTGCTACCATGTCATTTATGATGAGAAGAAGAGAGCTACTACCCAGCCATCACTGGATCATTTTTTCAAGAGAGTAGATAGAATTGAATCCAGCAGGGAACCAGAACCTGTGCCATCAACGTCAGGCATGAGTGAAATTGCAGCTTGCCTTCCATCTCCTATTGCTGACAATCCTTCAGCTCTACCATCTCCCACCTCGTCTCCCTCCTCCAGTCATTAACTTTTCTTGCCTGTTCACTCGTTGACAGCCCCTGTATGCCAGCTGTTGTACTGTACTACTGCACTTTTCAAGGTACTGTACTATAAATTAAAAATGTTTTCTTTATTTCTGTGTTTTTTATGTATTATTTGTGTGAAAAGTATTATAAACCTATTACAATACAGTACTATATAGCCGATTGTGTTAGTTGGGTACCTAGGCTAACTTTGTTGGACTTATGAATGCACTCTTGGAATGGAACTCTTTCATATGTAGGGGACTTGCTGTACTGATTTTCTGTCTTGATGACTTATCCATTGGTGTAAGTAGGATATTAAAGTCCCCTGATATTATTGTATTACTGTCAATTTCTCCCTTTATGTTGGTAATATTTGCTTTATGTATTTAGGTGTTCCTATATAGATGCACAAATATTTAAGAAGGCCATATATCCTTGTTGGATCGACCCCTTTATAATTATGTAACTCCCTTCTTTGTCTTTTGTTTTATAGTCTTTGTTTAAGGTCTGTTTTGTCTGACAGGAGTATTGTTAGCCTAGTGTTCTTTTTGTTCCCATTTTCATGTAATATCTTTTTCCATCCTTTCATTTTCAGTCTGTGTGAGTCTTTAGATCTAAAGTGAGTCTCTTGTAGGCAGCATATAGGTGGGTCTTATTTTTTTAAATCCTTTTAGCCACTCTATGTCTTTTGATTGGAACATTTATTCCATTTACATTTAAAGGGTTTATTGATGAGTATGTATTTATTGCCATTTTGTTAATTGTTTTCTGGTTATTTTTGTAGTTCTTCTCTGTTTGTTTATTCTTTTTGTCTCTTCCCTTGTGGTTAGATGATTTCTTTAGCATTATACTTGTGTTTCTGTGTTCCTTTCCCTCTCTCTCTCTCTGTTTTTTTTGGCTGCACCATTCAGCTTGTGGAATCTTAGTTCCCTGACCAGGGATTGAATCTGTGCCCTCAGCAGTGAAGGCATGGAGTCCTAACCACTGGGCAACCAGGGAATTCCCTCCTTTCTCTTTTTTTTTGTGTGTGTCTATTGCCGGTTTTTGGTTTGTGATTACCATGAGCTTCAAATATATCACTATATATGTGTGTGTGTGTGTGTATGTATGTATGCACCTGTTTAAGCTGATAGCTGCTTAAGTTTGAATGCATTTTAAAAGCACTACATTTTACTCCCCCACTCACATTTCTGTTTTTGGTATCATATTTTACAACTTTTTACTATATGTATCTCTTAACTACTTATTATGGTTAATGTTGATTTTATGACTTTTGTCTTTTAACATATATAAGTGGTTGATATACAGACTTTACTATATATTTGCCTTTACAAGTGAGATTTATTTCTTTCATATATTTTCTTATTTTTAGTTATGTCCTTTAGTTTTTCACTTAAGGAAGACCTATTAATATTTTTTGTAAGGATTGTTCAGTGGTGATGAACTCTTATTTTTTGCTTATCTGGAAAACTCTATTTATACTTACATTCTGAATGATAGCCTTGCTAGGTAGAGTATTCTTGGTTATGAATTTTTTCCTTTCAGCACTTTAAATACATCTTGGCAATCCCTTCTGACCTGCAATGTTTCTGATAAAAAAATCAACTCATAGCCTTATGGGGGGTCCCATTGTATGTGACTTGTTTTTCTCTTGCTGCCTTTAAAATTCTCTTTTTATTTTTAACTTTTGCCATTTAAATTATGATATGCCTTTGGGTTCATCTTGCTTGGGACTCTATGCTTCTTTGACCTGGATATTTGTTTCCTTCCACAGGTTAGGAAAGTTTTCAACCATTATTTCTTCATATAAATTTTATATCACTTTCTCTTCTGCTTCTGGGACCCCTATAATGCAACTTATTGGTTGAATAAATAACAAACATGGGTGGAAGGCACAATATAAGAGCTATAATTTAGATAGACTCAAGTGCCCCTCCCATGTGTAACTGATACTCATAGTATGTAGAATTGTGTTGATGTGGCCTATTAGCATTTTTTTCATCAATAGGGACAGCTACACATGCAGGCAAAGTAGGCCACTGCTTTTGTCATATGATTTAGGTGTTGAGGGTGGAGAGTCCTGTTGTCACCCTAAATACTTCTCTTACCCTCCCATTGTTTGATAACTGAAATTCAGTAGTAGAGCTGAAAGCTTTGATTCCTTTTAAGAATGTAAATATAAATGATCCCCAATTTTCTGATAATTTGCATTTCTGGAAACTGTGGTAAAGCCGATCACATCTAGCAGCTGCTTTCCCCTTTAGCATTTTGATTCCCTAATTTGTTGCACTCCATTTGGAAAGTATGTGCCAAGTATTTATTTGTTGGTTGGTTTATTTAAATAAATTTATTTGTTTGTTGGTTTATTACTAATAAAATACTGGCACATCGAATAATTTTACTTAATTTTTTTCATTACAGATTCAAACTTTAGGTAATCAATCCCTCTTTATCACTCACCATATTAGGGTAAATTTAAAGCTGCTGTAGAAAAGGGACTGCCCCAATTCAGTGGCTTACAGAAAAAAGAAAATTCTCATATAAGAACAAATCCAGATACCAGTGGTCCAGACTGACTGGTGGACATTCAAGGACTTTGAGGTTCCTTTCATCTTGTTGCTCTACCATCCCCTAGAGCAGGGATCAGCAAATTATAGTCAGTGGGTCAAATCTGGCCTGCCAGCCATCAGGTTGTGCTCATTTGTGTATGTATCATCTACTGTTCCTTTTGTGCTACAATTGGCAGAGTGGAGTAGTTGCAACAAAGGCCCTATGTGGCCCACAAAACCTAAAATATTTACTGTTTGACCCTTTACAGTAAAAGTTTGCCTGCCTTTACCCAAAATAATCATCCTGATAAGCATGATCAAGACTGAGTCTCAGGCATTTCATGTTCAACTTTAAGGGAAAGTAAAAAGTTTAAGGTTGTTGATGTTGCTGTTTAATCTATTTGAGATCACACAAAAGTTACATATATTACATTAATTCACATCCTATTGACCAGAATTAGCCATATGACCCCAGATAACTGCAAGACAGTTTTGGAAATGTAATGTCTAGCTGTTCTTATTCCTTTTCCTCTGGAAAAATAGGATAACTGATCTTATTGGACAACTAGCAGACCCTGTCATACTTGTATTTCTGAACACTTTCTTATGTAAGAAAGAAAGAGGTGAAGTCACAGGTCCTGAATCACAGTGTCAATGGGAGTGTGGCCATTTGTGAACTTGATCTATTGGGTGATTTGCAATGGAAAAGAAAAGGGTTGAAAAAGTTTTGTGTACAATATACATTGCTTTGTTTTATACCTGCAGTTACACTGGCTGTTGAGTGGTGTTGTGTTGAATGTGTACACTGATAGGAGGTGGGGAAGGAATAAACCCCAAAGAATAAGCAAAGCTCTTGAGAAGTGCAGGGCAGGTTTACTGTGAATAGCAGGATAAAATGTAGAGGATTAGAAAATGGATCCAGGAATCTAAAAGACCTCATCTTGATTCTGGCTTTATCAGTTACTAGCTGCGGCAAGCTCTGAGTTTCAGTTTCCTCATCTGTAAAATGAGGATAATGATAATAAGACCCAGTTTGTATGGTTGTTGTGATAATTAAATAAGGTAATGCATATATAAATATGCTAATCAGGAGGGCTGGCAAGAGTTAGCATTCTTTAACAGTATGAGTTAATATTATTAGGCAGACTTGACTTACAAGGAAGGTAAAGCAAAGCTGCAAAAAAGGAAAATCTGCAATTATTAATCACCTACTTTATGTCAGGAATTGTGATAGGCAGTTTACATGTGTTATATCAATGAATATACTATCCCCTGGGAATATATGTGTGTGTATCACTTTTAAATTCTTTTCAGTCATTTATGTCTCAGTGTGAATGAGCATCAGAAAATATTTTAATGGGACAAGTGTGGAAATTAGAGCACAAAGTAAGAGAACAAGCATGGAGGAAGGGAAGAAGAGAGATCAGATGGGGAAGGGAGAGTCAATTACATTATTTTACCAAAGGCCACAACTGACCTATTACTTTAAAAATGTGGATGAACTCAGGAACAAATTTGAAATATGCAATGGTTAATACTGAAGACAAACTAAACTTTACATTAAAATAAAAGTCAAACTTAAAAAATAAGTACCAGCATTTTCTTAAATTAGATGACATCTTGGAAATAAGTGAGGGTTTTTTGTTTGTTTTATAAGGAAAGAGTATTGATCTTCTTACTTGATTTTAGTTTTCTCATTATCTGAGTAAGGTACTTCATTTTTATATTCTGATTAAAATCGTCCTTTGCAATTATTTTAATATATTGTGGTAGTTCATCAAAAACTTGGCATTGGGCTTCCCTGGTGGCGCAGTGGTTGAGAGTCCGCCTGCCGATGCAGGGGACATGGGTTCGTGCCCCGGTCCGGGAAGATCCCACATGCCGTGGAGAGGCTGGGCCTGTGAACCATGGCCACTGAGCCTGTGCGTCCAGAGCCTGTGCTCTGCAATGGGAGAGGCCACAACAGTAAGAGGCCCATGTACCGCAAAGACAAAAACAAACTTGGCATTAAGAATATTGACGTTTCACATTTTACTTTCATCATCTATGAAAATGTTTATGCTAATAAAAAATCCTAATTGATTTTTACTTTTGAAGACTTAACCCTATATAACTGTCTGATTGTATTCCCAGAAAGGGAAGCCTTCCATCAAACATTCATTCTTAGACTATAATAAAGTATAGCTAGAGGAAATAATTTTTCTATAAAAAGAGTCAAATATTATGTAGTGGAAAACATAGAGCTATATTTAAAATATTTTACTGAAGTTTAATTTTTTGAAAGATAACACTCTAAGATTACGCAAAATTTTTCTGATAGCAAAATATGATTTATTAAGTAAGCTGTTGTGATGCATCGTTAACAAAATCGACGACTCCTCAAATTTGTATTAATGCCAACTCAGACAGTGAGTGATAATTACGTATGCTTGGAAAAATATCATATTTACATTAAAATTTACCTGAAGAGGGTGAGCATTTAATAAATATTGTGATAGCCAGCTTAAAAATGGCCCCCAACAATGATCCCTGCTTCCTGCTGTTCACACACTTGTGTAGTCTCCTCTCATACTGCACAACGGTTAGACTGTGACCAACAGCTTATGGCAGATGTGATATTAAGTCACTTCAGGGATTAAGTTATACAAAACTGTGGCTTCTATTTTTGGTGTTCTCTCTGTCTGTCTCTCTCCATCTTGGATCACGTGCTCTGGGGAAAGCCATGTCATGAGCAGGCCTGTGTAGAAGCCCACATGGCAAGGAACTGATGTTTCCTTCCCACAGTTATATAAATGTGATTGTTAAGTGGATACTTTAACCCATTTAGAGCTTGTATTCCTAGTCATAGCTTAACTGCCACTTTACAGGAAACCCTGAATCAGAACCACCCAGCTACACAGATCCCAGGTTCCTGATTCTCAAAAACTGTGTGAGATAATAAATGTTTGTTGTTTTAAGCTGTAAATTTTAGAGTAATTTGTTACATAGCAATAAATGATTAATAAAAATGATGGCTTTACACATTTCAAAGACTTTCTCTGGAGAAGGAAGAAAGCATTTGACACATATTTGAACACATGACATTTATATCTCATATTTTCCTCGTCTACCAGGCAAACCTTATATGTTGGCGATTATTAAAGTAATAATAGCACCTGACATTTATTTCTTACTATGTGTCAAACAATATACTAAGCATTTCTATACATTATCCCATTTAATTATTATTACAAATCTTATAATACATTATCATCTTCAATTTATTGATAAGGTAATTGTGGCTAAGAGAGTTTAAGCAACTTGCCAATCACATGCCTGAATGGTACAGCTGGAACTCAAAACCTGTTCTCTTTGACTCCAAAGTCTGCTCTTAACAAATATACAAAAGAAGACTACTATATTGGGTGGCTACAGTATTATTGGGGAAGAACCTCCTGTACTCCAAATCCTTACCTAATCATCTACTCCAGTGATTCTGAAGCTTGTTTTTACTAAGGCCCCTGGTAAAATACAGTTTATATCATGTGCAACACACACACACACATGCACATCTGAAATAAACACTTGACAGAATAATACCCTTATGTAGTCTGATCTGTTCTATTCTAGTCTATTTTAATTAGCTTGATTATAGCATTGCTGGTCACAATTTCCTAAATATCAAACTCTCATTTTGAAAAGCCCATTTCTGGCTGATGCTTGGAAATTTTCCTTCAAGGATAAAATTCTTATGTTTAGGGATTGCTTTTTGTAAAAATACAAGTATGACACAAGCCTACATAAAGGCTATCCTTGTATTACAAGTTAAATTCATTCATTTGTTCATTAGAAAAGTAAGTACATTTGCTGATACAATGTGGAAACATTTTTTTAATGTAAATACCTTAAGGTTAAAATGCTTTTACTGTAAAACCTCAAGGTGAGCTCTGTATTCTCTAGTTCATCACAAGCTCCACAAAACCTATTGCTTAGCATCCATACATTTCCCACATTTCTATGATTTCTTATGTACCCGAAGGAACTTAACCTTGTAGCCCTTATTATCTTCTTTTGGAGCAGTGCTTATCCAAGTGGGCAGTACCATTCCTAGGGGGTGTTTTAGAAATGGAGGGGGTGGCATTTTCTTTTGGTTGTCACAATGCATGGAGGTAGTACTGGCATTTAATGGGTGGGGGCCAGGGATACTAGATGCCCTGCAATACATGGGACAAGCCTATGGGGTGAAGATTTTCCCTGTATTCCATATGGCTTTATTTTTTTTTAATTTTCACATTAAAAAAAATTAGAGTTGATTTACAATATTATGATAGTTTCAGGTGTACAACATAGTGATTTAATATTTTTATAGATTATACTCTACTTAAAGTCATTATAAAACATTGGCTTTATTCCCTATTCTGTACAATATATCCTTGTAACTTATTGACTTTATACATAGTAGTTTGTACCTTTTAATCCCCTACCCCTATCTTGCCCCTCCTCCTTCCTTCTCCACACTGGTAATCACTAGTTTGTTCTCTACATCTGTCAGTCTGTTTCTGTTTTGTTATATTCATTCATTTGTTTTATACATTCCACATATAAGTGATAACATATGTTGTTTCTCTATCTCACTAAGCATAGTACCCTCTAGGTCCATCCATGATGTTGCAAATGGCAAAATTTCATTTTTTTATGGCTGAGTAATAATTCTTCTTTTTGAATTAGTGTTTTCATGTTCTTCAGATATATATCCAGGAGTAGAATTGCTAGGTCATATTACCATATGATAGTTCTATTTTTAGTTTTTTGAGAAACTCCCATAATGTTTTCCACAGTAGCTGCACCAATTTACACTTTCACCAATGGTGTACAAGGGTTCCCTTTTCTCCACATCCTCATCAGCATTTGCTATTTGTGTTATTTTTGATGATAGCCATTATGACAGGTGTGAGGTGATATTGTGGTTTTGCTTTGCATTACTCTGATGATTAGTGATGTTGGTATCTTTTCATGTGCCTGTTGTTCATCTGTATATCTTCTTTGGAAACAGGTCTTCTGCCCATTTTTTAATTGAGTTCACTTTTTTTAATGTTGAGTTGTATGAGCTGTTTATATATTTTGGATATTAACCCCTTATTGATTATATCATCTTGAAATATTTTCTCCCACTCAGTACATTGTATTTTCGTTTTGTTGATGGTTTTCTTTGCTGTGTAAAAACTTTTAAGTTTAATTAGGTCTCTTTTGTTTATTATTGCTTTTGTTTCCTTTGCCTTAGGAGACAGATCTAAAAAATATTGCTACAACTTATGTCAGAGTGTTCTGCCTATGTTTTCTTCTAGAAGCTTTATGGTTTCAGGTCTAACATTAAGTCTTTAATCCATTTTGAGTATATTTTTGTATATGGTCTGAGAAAATGTTCTAATTTCATTCTTTTATGTGTAACTGTCCAGATTTTCCAACACCACTTATTGAAGAGACTGTCTTTTTTTCTTTTTTTTTTGCGGTACGCGGGCCTCTCACTGCTGTGGCCTCTCCCGTTGTGGAGCACAGGCTCCGGATGTGCAGGCTCAGCGGCCATGGCTCACGGGCCCAGCCGCTCCATGGCATGTGGGATCTTCCTGGACCGGGGCACGAACCCATGTCCCCTGCATTGGCAGGCGGACTCTCAATCACTGCGCCACCAGGGAAGCTGGAGACTGTCTTTCCCTCACTGTATATTCTTGCCCCCTTTGTCCTAGATTAATTGACCATATGTGTGTGGGGTTATTTCTGGGCTCTTTATTCTGTTCCATTGGTCTATGTGTCTGTTTTTGTGGCAGTACCATACTGCTTTGATTACTGTAGCTTTGTAGTATAGTCTGAAGTCAGGGAAGTGTTATAATTCCAGCATTGTTCTTTTTTTGTCAAGATTGCTTTGGCTATTCAGGGTCTTTTGTAGCTCCCCATATGGCTTTCAAATGCCTCCCTCAGAAATTCATGTAGGCAAAAACTAAAATTATCTGGGCCTAGAATATAATTCCATTTTTTATATAAATGCAAATTACTTTGTATAATTTTATTTAAAAACTTTTTTAGCATCTTTATTGGAGTATTATTGCTTTACAATGCTGTGTTAGTTTCTGCTGTATAACAAAGTGAATCAGCTATATGTATACATATATCATATATCCCCATAAACCCTCCCTCTTGCATCTCCCTCCCACCCTCCCTATCCCACCCCTCTAGGTGGTCACAAAGCACTGAGCTGATCTCCCTGTGCTATGCAGCTGCTTTCCACAAGCTATCTATTTTAGATTTGGTAGTGTATATATGTCAATGCCACTCTCTCACTTTGTCCCAGCTTACCCTTCCCATTCCCTGTGTCCTCAAGTCCATTCTTTACGTCTGTGTCTTTATTGCTGTCATGTCCATAGGTTCATCAGAACCATTTTTTTTTAGATTCCATATATATGTATTAGCATATGGTATTTGTTTTTCTCCTTCTGACTTACTTCACTCTGTATGACAGACTCTAAGTCCATCCACCTCACTACAAATAACTCAATTTCGTTTCTTTTTATGGCTGAATAATATTCCATTGTATATATGTGCCACATCTTCTTTATCTACTGCAATTTGAAAAACTGTATCTATAAAAATACCTATGGCATTAATTTTATACCCTGCTACCTTATCAAATTCATTGATTAGCTCTAGTAGTTTTCTGGTAGCATCTTTAGGATTCTCTATGTATAGTATCATGTCCTCTGCAAACAGTGACAATTTTACTTCTTCTTTTCCGAATACTTCTCCGTATTCCTTTTATTTCTTTTCTTCTCTGGTTACTGTGAATAAGACTTCCAAAACTATGTTGAATAATAGTGGTGAGAGTGGGCAACCTTGTCATTTCTGATCTTAGAGGAAATGGTTTCAGTTTTTCACCATTGAGAATGATGTTGGCTGTGGGTCTGTCATATATGGCCTTTATTATGTTGAGGTAGTTTCCCTCTATGCTTACTTTCTGGAGAGTTTTTATCATAAATGGGTGTTGAATTTTGTCAAAAGCTGTTTCTGCATCTATTGAGATGATCATATGGTTTTTCTCCTTCAATTTGTTAATATGGTATATCACATTGATTGATTTGCATATATTGAAGAATCCTTGCATTCCTGGGATAAACTGCACTTGATCATGGTGTATGATCCTTTTAATGTGCTGCTGGATTCTGTTTGCTAGTATTTTGTTGAGGATTTTTGCATCAATGTTCATCAGTGATATTGGCCTGTAGTTTTCTTTTTTTGTGACATCATTGTCTGGTTTTGCTGTCAGGGTGATGGTGGCCTCGTAGAATGAGTTTGGGAGTGTTCCTCCCTCTGCTATATTTTGGAAGAGATTGAGAAGGATAGGTGTTAGCTCTTCTCTAAATGTTTGATAGAATTCACCTGTGAAGCCATCTGGTCCTGGGCTTTTGTTTGTTGGAAGATTTTAAATTACAGTTTCAATTTCAGTGCTTGTGATTGGTTTGTTTATATTTTCTATTTCTTCCTGGTTCAGTCTCAGAAGGTTGTGCCTTTCTAAGAATTTGTCCATTTCTTCCAGGTTGACCACTTTATTGGCACATAGTTCCTTGTAGTGATATCCCATGATCCTTTGTATTTCCACAGTGTCAATTGTTACTTCTTTTTCATTTCTAATTCTGTTGATTTGACTCTTCTCTCTTATTTTCTTGATGAGTCTCACTAATGGTTTCTCAATTTTATCTTCTCAAAGAAACAGCTCTTAGTTTTATTGATCTTTGCTCTTGTTTGCTTCATTTCTTTTTCATTTATGTTTTTCAACAGCTTTATTGGAGTATAATTGCTTTACAATGGTGAGTTAGTTTCTGCTGTATAACAAAGTGAATCAGCTATATGTGTACATATATACCGATATCTCCTCCCTCTTGCATCTCCCTCCCATACTCCCTACCACACCCCTCTAGGTAGAAACAAAGCACTGAGCTGACCTCCCTGTGATCTGATGTTTATGGTTTCTTTCCTTCTACTCACTTTGGGATTTTTTTGTTCTTCTTTCTCTAATTGCTTTATGTGTAAGTTTTGGTTGTTTATTTGAGATGTTTCTTGTTTCTTGAGGTAGGATTGTATTGCTATAAACTTCCCTCTTAGAAGTGTTATGCTGCATTCCATAGGTTTTGGGTTGTTGTGTTTTCATTGTCATTTGTTACCAGGTATTTTTTGATTTCCTCTTTGATTTCTTCAGTGATCTCTTGGTTGTTTAGTAGTGTAATGTTTAGCCTCCATGTGTTTGTAGTTTTTACAGATTTTTTTTTCCTGTAATGGATATCTAGTCTCATAACGTTGTGGTAGGGAAAGATACTTGATACGATTTCAGTTTTCTTAAATTTACCAAGGCTTGATTTGTGATCCAAGATATGATCTATCCTGGAGAATGTTCCATGAGCACTTGAGAAGAAAGTGTATTCTGTTGTTTTTGGATGGAATGTCCTACAAATATCAATTAAATCCATCTTGTTTAATGTATCATTTAAAGCTTGTGTTTCCTTATTTATTTTCATTTTGGATGATCTGTCCATTGGTGAAAGTGGGGTGTTAAAGTCCCCTACTATGATTGTGTTACTGTCAATTTCCTCTTTTATGGCTGTTAGTATTTGCCTTATGTATTGACATGCTCCTATGTTGGGTGCATATATATTTACAATTGTTATATCTTCTTCTTGGATTGATCCCTTGATCATTATGTAGTGTCCTTCTTTGTCTCTTGTAATAGTCTTTATTTTAAAGTCTATTTTGTCTTACATGAGAATTGCTACTCCAGCTTTCTTTTGGTTTCCATTTGCATGGAATATCTTTTTCCATCCCCTTACTTTCAGTCTGTATGTGTCTCTAGGTCCAAAGTGGGTCTCTTGTAGACAGCATATATATGGGTTTTGTTTTTGTATCCATTCAGCCAGTCAATGTCTTTTGGTTGGAGCATTTAATCCATTTACATTTAATGTAATTATCGATATGTATGTTCCTATTACCATTTTCTTAATTGTTTGGGGTTTGTTTTTGTAGGTCTTTTCCTTCTCTTGTGTTTCCTGCCTAGAGAAGTACCTTTTGCATTTGTTGTAAAGCTGGTTTGGTGGTGCTGAATTCTCTTAACTTTTGCTTGTCTGTAAATGTTTTAATTTCTCTGTCAAATCTGAATGAGATCCTTGCATATTAGAGTTATCTTTGTTCTTACCTTTCATCACTTTAAATATATCCTGCCACTCCCTTCTGGCTTGCAGAGTTTCTGCTGAAAGACCAGCTCTTAACCTTATGGGGATTCCCTTGTATGTTATTTGTTGCTTTTCCCTTGCTGCTTTTAATATCTTTTCTTTGTATTTAATTTTTGATCATTTGATTAATATGTGTCTTGGCGTATTTCTCCTTGGATTTATCCTGCATGGGATTTTCTGCATTTCCTGGACTTGATTGACTATTTCCTTTCGCATGTTAAGGAAGTTTTTAACTCTAATCTCTTCAAATATTTTCTCAGATCTTTCTTTTTCTCTTCCGGCACCCCTACAATTTGCAATGTGCTCCATTTAATATTGTCCCAGAAATCTCTGAGACTGTCCTCTTTTCATTGTTTTTTCTTTAGTCTGCTCTGCAGTAGTTATTTCCACTATTTTATCTTCCAGATCACTTATCCATTCTTCTGGCTCAGTTATTCTGCTACTGATTCTTCTAGAGAATTTTTAATTTCATCTATTGTGTTGTTTATCATTGTTTGTTTGCTCTTTAGTTCTTTTGGTTCTTGAATAACGTTTCTTGTTTTTTCTCCATTCTATTTCCAAGATTTTGGATCATCTTTACTATCATTACTCTGAATTCTTTTTCAGGTAGACTGCCTATTTCCTCTTCATTTGTTTGGTCTGGTGGGTTTTTACCTTGCTCCTTCATCTGCTGCATATATCCATGCCTTCTCATTTTGTTTAACTTACTGTGTTTGGGGTCTCTTTTTTTCAGGCTGCATGTTTGCAGTTCCCATTGTTTTTGGTGTCTACCCCCAGTGGGTGAGGTTGGTTCAGTGGCTTGTGTAGGCTTCCTGGTGGAGGGGACTAGTGCCTGTGTTCTGGAGGGTGGGTCTGGATCTTCTTTTTCTGGTGGGCAGGACTGCATCTGGTGGTGTGTTTTGGGGTGTCTGTGAACTTAGTATGACTTTAGGCAGCCTCTCTGCTAATGGGTGTGGTTGTGTTCCTGTCTTGCTAGTTGTTTGGCATGGGGCATCCAGCATTGGAGCTTGCTGGCCGTTGGGTAGAGCTGGGTGTTAGCATTGAGATGGAGATCTCTGGAGCTCTTGCTGATTGATATTATGTACGGCTGGGAGGTCTCTGTTGGTCCCATGTCCTGAACTTGGCTCTCCCACCTCAGAGGCTCAGGGCTGACACCAGGCCAGAACACCAAGAACCTGTCAGCCACACAGCTCAGAAGAAAAGGGAGAAAAAAGAAATAAAAATAAATTTTAAAAATAATAAATAAAAATTATTAAAATAAAAAATAATAATCATAAAAAGAAGAGGGCAGCCAAACCAATAAACAAATTCACCAATGATAACAAGTGCTAAATATTAAACTTAGATAAACATAAAAATCAGAAAAAATTCAGTCTGAGACAGCAAACCCTAAGTCTACAGTTGCTCCCCAAATCCACCACCTCAATTTTGAGGTGATTTGTTGTCTATCCACAGATGCAGGGTAAAACAAATTGATTGTGGGGATTTAATCAACTGCTCCTGAGGCTGCACAGAGAAATTTCCCTTTCTCCCCTTTGTTTGCACAGCTCCTGGGGTTCAGCTTTGGTTTTGGCCTGACTTCCGGGTGTAGATGCCCTCAGACATCTGATTCCTGCCCAGACAGGATGGGGTTAAAACAGTGGCTGATTAGGATGCTCTTGCTCACTCAGCCTGGGGGGAGGGATGGGTACGGTAGTCATAATTGGAATACAGGGCATCCTGCAGTGGCAGAGGCCGTCATGACTTACCACAGCCTGAGGCACACCGTGTGTTCTCCTGGGGAAATTGTCCCTGGATCATGGGACCCTGGCAGTCGTGGGCTGCACAGGCTCCCGGGAGGGCAGGTGTGGATAGTGACCTGTGCTTGCACATAGCATTCTTGTTGTCTGCAGCAGCAGCGTTGGTGTTTCATGCCTATCTCTGTGGTCCAAGCTGATAGCCGTGGCTCATGCCCATCTCTGGAGTTCGATTAGGTGGTGCTCTGCCTTCTGTGGGCAGATGCGGAAGGAATCCCCTCTCCTCGTGCACCCTGAATCAATGGTCTCTTGCCTTTTCAGAAGGTCCAGACTTTTTTCCAGACTCCCTTCCAGCTAGCTGTGGTGCACAAACCCCCAGCAGGCTGTGTTCACGCCGCCAACCCCTGTCCTCTCCCTGTGATCCGATAAGCCCGAGCCTCAGCTCCCAGCCCCACCCGCCCCAGTGGGTGAGCAGACAAGCCTCTCGGGCTGGTAAGTGCTGGTCAGCACCGATCCTCTGTGTGGGAGTCTCTCCGCTTTGCCCTCCGCACCCCTGTTGCTGGGCTCTCCTCTGCGGCTCCGAAGCTTCCCCCCTCCGCCACCCGCTGCCTCCGCCCGCGAAGGGGCTTCCTAGTGTTTGGAAACATTTCCTCCTTCACAACTCCCTCCCAGAAGTGCATGTCCTGCCCCTATTCTTTTGTCTCTGTTTTTTTCTTTTTTCTTTTGCCCTACCCAGGTATGTAGGGATTTTCTTGCCTTTTGGGAAGTTTGAGGTCTTCTGCTAGTGTTCAGAAGGTGTTCTGTAGGAGATCTTCCCCATGTAGATATATTTTTTTGATGTATTTGTTGGGAGGAAGGTGATCACATCTTACTCCTCCACCATCTTGAAAGTTCCCCCCTTGTAAAGTTTTAATATCAGCTGACTTTTCCAAAAATGCAACTACTGTGTAAATCAAGGGAAGATATTACTTTATTTTGCTTAGTATTTCATATAGAGTGGTTTACTATTTCCAAAAATCATGTCATCTGTGCCAATGCCCACTTGTGGTATTTGAGTTGTTAATAGAATACCCCAGTATTAATCTGCATTTGTAGTTTACATATTTATAGCAATTTTGTCACATTCATGGTAATTCTATGGATATATTTTTATAGCCCTGTTTTTTTATTTTAAATTTTTATAAAATTTTTAAAAGTTACACTGCACTTACAGTTATTATAAAATATTGGCTATATTCCACATATTGTACAATATGTCCTTGTAGCCTATCTTACACCCAATAGCTTGTAAATTCTACTCTCCCACCCCTATATTGCTTCTCCCCTCTGTCTTCCCACTGGTAATCATTAGTTTGTTCTCTATATCTCTGAGTCTACTTCTTTTATGTTGTATTCACTAGTTTGTTGAATTTTTTTTTAGACTCCGCATAGAAGTGATATACAGTATTTGTCTATCTCTGTCTGGCTTATTTCACTTAACATAATGCCCTCCAAGTCCATCCATGTTCCTGCAAATTATAGCCCTTATTTTGCAGTATCAAATATAAATTAAAAGTTGTGAAAATATTCAGTTCAGTGTTGTCTTATTTATCTTAAATCAAAACTTTTTTCATTTTAAGTAGGTACAAGCATCTGACTACTCCTTTATGTGTTCCAGTATATTCATGCCCAAACATTTACATATTGAAATATGTAATGCATTATATTTATGTATTACCATATTGTGAAACGCTTTCTTGGTATTTCTCTTTTATGTTTTAAACTATTACATTGATATTTCATATGTAGATGAGTTCTATTATTTATGATTTTCAGAAAGAGAGTATTGCAAAGTATTTGTTAAGACGAGGTGGCAGTGGTCTGATAGAAGTGAGGACCACTGCTCTACAGCTATTCAAATGTTGTTTGAGCAGCTATTTAAATATACAGGTTTTTGGGCACAATGAAGGCCTACTGAATTAGAATCTGTGGGGAGCATAAGCACAAGAATCCATCTTTTGAAAAATTCCTGGGATGTTTCTGATGCTTTGTAGAATCCGTTCATGAACTGGCATTTGGAAAACATTGATCTTAATGTCATCATCTGCCTTTATATTCTTGTGATCTTAGTCCTAGTCTCATCTCTTCTTAGGAAAGTAAATAAATGATTTCTTCCATCTTTTATTTTGAATACATCTCTCCTCTAATTCCTTTATCTCTGTCTATACCTGTGCCTAAAGGGTCAGTGACTTAAAGGAGTCCTTATTTGACCCAGTTTTCTTCCTAAAACTCTGCTTTATCATTTATATTTTCTTCCTCAATAAATGTCTTGAAAGAGGTGTAATCATATCTTATCTCCACTAATATTTCTTTATTCTCAATGACTTGTAATATGTCTTCTGCCCTCACCACTATAATGAAACTACTCTTTAAAACTGTTCTGACAATTCAATGACATCTTCTCAGTTCTCATCTTGCTCAATTCCTTTGCAGCATTATACACTTTTGAATATCTTTTCCTGCTGGAAAATTTTCTTTTCCTTGGTTTCTAGAACAGTGAGCTCTCCTGATTCTCCTTATACCTTTCTGATAAACATGGATAAAATTTCCTTCCCTTAAACATATTCTTCTATCTACTCCTTAAAGTTCCTTTCAAAGATTAATCCCCAGACCAATTTTCTATATAAATATATATTCCCCAAATTGTATCCATAGCCATTTTTGAAGGATTCAGGCCTATATTTTCATTTGCCTTCTGGACATTTATTTATACACCATATATCCTCAGGGTATCTCAATTTTATACATCTAAATCTGAACTCCTCTTTTCTCATAAACCACCCACAGTTCCTTCTTCCTAGGTAGTAAATATCTACCACCAAATTACTCAGGCTTGAAACCTCAGTCAACTCAATCAACTTTCTCATCCTTCATATATAGTCAGTTATCAACTTCTACTGACTCTTCTGCAAAATCTGCTATAAATCTTTTAAATTCATACTGCATCTATCATCATTTCAAGAACTCATTACCTTCCACTTTAACTCTGGCCTCCTAACTGGTCTCCTTTCTACTAAGCTCTCTTATTTCTTAACATTTCGGCAGTTAACTACTTGGCCTCTGGAGCCAGGCTGTCAGTGTTTGACTTTATCACTTACTGCACGACCTTGAACAAGTTCCTTAGTCTCTTTCTGTGCTTTAGTTTCCCCAACTATAAAATAAAGCTACAGGATTATCTACCACATAAGATTGTTTTGGTGATGATAGCAGATGTTATATGTACAGTGCTTCAAAAGGTGCCTGAAACAGGGTAAGCACTCAACAACTGTCAACTGTCATTAACTCTTTTACTTACTAGCATTTTTACCCAGGTTTCTATTTTTCCATTCAGAGTTTCCTTGTGTTCTCTACTCTTAGAAGTCTTTGCAATTGTTAAGTAGCCTCAATTATTTAGGCTCATTTGATTTGATGTTTTACATAAATTAAGCATGATGGAATGGATTCCTTTCACTTTGCTCCCTTTGCAGTATTTTAATAAACTATATCATAATAATAATTACTCTCTGTCCAGGTCAGATAAGATTAAATGTTCTTATCTTATAGTGTTATTTCCATTTATTGGATCACTTATAGCTCATCTGTGAAATCTGACTGATTGGTGTGGCCTCACGTTTCTGAGTAAGGAACAGAGTACTTCCTGAGGTCAATTACTGTTTCTTTGATGTATACATTGAGTTATGCCTTAGATGCAATTTTTTTATGGAAGTATAGTTGATTTACAATGTTGTGTTAGTTTCAGGTGTACAGCAAAGTTATACAGAACACTTTTTCAGATTCTTTTTCATTATAGGTTATTATAATATATTGAATATAATTTCCTGTGCTATAAGTAGGTCCTTGTTTATCTGTTTTACATATAGCAGTGTGTATCTGTTAATCTGACTTACTTCACTTAGTATGATAATCTCTAGGTCCATACATGTTGCTGCAAGTGGCATTATTTCATTTCTTTTTTATGGTTGAGTAATATTCCATTGTATATATATATACCATATCTTCTTTATCCATTCATTTGTTGATGGACACTTAGGTTGTCCATGTCTTGGCTATTGTAAACAGTGCTGCAATGAACACTGGGCTGCATGTATCTTTTCAAGTTAGAGTTAGATGCTATACTTTTTGCTTTCAGCTAATGAAGTTACTTCTTGGGAGGCAAAGGAAAAACTCTAACTATAATTCAGAACTGTGGTACTAGCTTTGAGAACAATATTCCTTGAAATAGTCCTATATTCAGTAGACTAAGGAAATCTGTTTTGGGGAGATGAATATTTACATAAGTTCTTTATAGTATGCTTCTCTTCTATATTTCTTTCGTTGACCATTTTATATGTACTTTATACAGTGCATGTCGAATGTTTCAGGATAAGCCAATCTCTTTTCTCTGATTAGATTTGACTTTTTTTATTGGAGTATAATTGTTATACAATGGTGTGTTAGTTTCTGCTTCACAACAAAATGAATCAGTTATATATATATATACATATGTTCCCATATCTCTTCCCGCTTGCGTCTCCCTCCCTCCCACCCTCACTATCCCACCCCTCCAGGCGGTCACAAAGCACCAAGCTGACCACCCTGTGCTATGTGGCTGCTTCCCACTAGCTATCTACATTACGTTTGATACTGTATATATGTCGATGCCTCTCTCTCGCTTTGTCACAGCTTACCCTTCCCCCTCCCCATATCCTCAAGTCCATTCTCTAGTAAGTCTGTGTCTTTATTCCTGTATTACCCCTAGGTTCTTCATGACTTTTTTTTCTTAAATTCCGTTAGCATATGGTATTTCTCTCTCTCTCTCTGACTTACTTAACTCTCCATGACAGACTCTAGGTCTATCCACCTCATTACAAATAGCTGAATTTCATTTCTTTTTATGGTTGAGTAATATTACATTGTTTATATGTGCCACATCTTCTTTATCCATTCATCTGATGATGGGCACTTAGGTTGTTTCCATCTCCGGGCTATTGTAAATAGAGCTGCAATGAACATTTTGGTACATGACTATTTTTGAATTATGGTTTTCTCAGGGTACATGCCCAGTAGTGGGATTGCTGGCTCATATGGTAGTTCTATTTGTAGTTTTTTAAGGAACCTCCGTACTGTTCTCCATAGTGGCTGTACCAATTCACATTCCCACCAGCAGTACGAGAGTGTTCCCTTTTCTCCACACCCTCTCCAGCATTTATTGTTTCTAGATTTTTGATGATGGCCATTCTGACCTGTGTGACATGACATCTCATTGTAGTTTTGATTTCTCTAATGATTAATGATGTTGAGCATTCTTTCATATGTTTGTTGGCAGTCTGTATATCTTCTTTGGAGAAATGTCTATTTAGGTCTTCTGCCCATTTTTGGATTGGGTTTGTTTCTTTGTTATTGAGCTGCATGAGCTGCTTATAAATTTTGGAGATTAATCCTTTGTCAGTTGCTTCATTTGCAAATATTTTCTCCCATTCTGAGGGTTGTCTTTTGGTCTTGTTTATGGTTTCCTTTGCTGTGCAAAAGCTTTGAAGTTTCATTAGGTCCCATTTGTTTATTTTTGTTTTTATTTCCATTTCTCTAGGAGGTAGGTCAAAAAGGACCTTGCTGTGATTTATGTCATAGAGTGTCCTGCCTATGTTTTCCTCTAAGAGTTTGAGAGTTTCTGGCCTTAGGTCTTTAATCCATTTTGAGCTTATTTTTGTGTATGGTGTTAGGGAGTGATCTAATCTCATACTTTTACATGTAGCTGTCCAGTTTTCCCAGCAGCACTTACTGAAGAGGCCATCCTTTCTCCACTGTACATTCCTGCCTCCTTTATCAAAGATAAGGTGACCATATGTGCGTGGGTTTATCTCTGGGATTTCTATCCTGTTCCATTGATCTATCTTTCTGTTTTTGTGCCAGTACCATACTGTCTTGATTACTGTATATTTGTAGTATAGTCTGAACTCAGGGAGCCTGATTCCTCCAGCTCCGTTTTTCGTTCTCAAGATTGCTTTGGCTATTCGGGGTCTTTTGTGTTTCCATACAAATTGTGAAATTTTTTGTTCTAGTTCTGTGAAAAATTCCAGTGGTAGTTTGATAGGGATTGCATTGAATCTATAGATTGCTTTGGGTAGTAGAGTCATTTTCACAATGTTGATTCTTCCAATCCAAGAACATGGTATATCTCTCCATCTATTTGTATCATCTTTAATTTCTTTCATCAGTGTCTTATAATTTTCTGCATACAGGTCTTTTGTCTCCTTAGTTAGGGTTATTCCTAGATATTTTATTCTTTTTGTTGCAATGGTAAATGGGAGAGTTTTCTTGATTTTACTTTCAGATTTTTCATCATTAGTGTATAGGAATGCAAAAGATTTCTGTGCATTAATTTTGTATCCTGCTATTTTACCAAATTCATTGATTAGCTCTAGTAGTTTTCTGGTAGCATCCTTAGGATTCTCTATGTATAGTATGTTGTCATCTGCAAATAGTGACAGCTTTACTTCTCCTTTTCCAATTTGGATTCCTTTTATTTCCTTTTCTTCTCTGATTGCTGTGGCTAAAACTTCAAAAACTATGTTGAATAAGAGTGGTGAGCATGGGCAATCTTGTCTTGTTCCTGATCTTAGTGGAAATGCTTTCAGTTTTTCACCATTGAGGATGATGTTGGCTGTGGGCTTGTCATATATGGCCTTTATTATGTTGAGGAAAGTTCCCTCTATGCCTACTTTCTGCAGGGTTTTTATCATAAATGGGTGTTGAATTTTGTCAAAAGCTTTCTCTGCATCTATTGAGTTGATCACATGGTTTTTCTCCTTCAATTTGTTAATATGGTGTATCACGTTCATTGATTTGCGTATACTGAAGAATCCTTGCATTCCTGGAATGAACCCCACTTGATCACGGTGTATGATCCTTTTAATGTGCTGTTGGATTCTGTTTGCTAGTATTTTGTTGAGGATTTTTGCATCTATGTTCATCAGTGATATTGGCCTGTAGTTTTCTTTCTTTGTGACATCCTTTTCTGGTTTTGGTATCAGGGTGATGGTGGCCTCGTAGAATGAGTTTGGGAGTGTTCCTCCCTCTACTATATTTTGGTAGAGTTTGAGAAGCATACGTGTTAGCTCTTCTCTAAATGTTTGATAGAATTCACCTGTGAAGCCATCTGATCCTGAGCTTTTGTTTGTTGGAAGATTTTTAATCACAGTTTCAATTTCAGTGCTTGTGATAGGTCTGTTCATATTTTCTATTTCTTCCTGATTCAGTTTTGGCAGGTTGTGCCTTTCTAAGAATTTGTCCATTTCTTCCAGGTTGTCCATTTTATTGGCATAGAGTTGCTTGTAGTAATCTCTCATGATCTTTTGTATTTCTGCAGTGTCAGTTGTTACTTCTCCTTTTTCATTTCTAATTCTATTGATTTGAGTCTTCTCTCTTTTTTTCTTGATGAGTGTGGCTAATGGTTTATCAATTTTGTTGACCTTCTCAAAGAACCAGCTTTTAGTTTTATTGATCTTTGCTATCGTTTCCTTCATTTCTTTTTCATTTATTTCTGATCTGATTTTTATGATTTCTTTCCTTCTACTAACTTTGGGGTTTTTTTGTTCTTCTTTCTCTAATTGCTTGAGGTGCAAGGTTAGGTTGTTTATTCGAGATATGTCCTGTTTCTTAAGGTAGGATTGTATTGCTATAAACTTCCCTCTTAGAACTGCTTTTTCTGCATCCCATAGATTTTGGGTCGTCGTGTCTCCATTGTCATTTGTTTCTAGGTATTTTTTATTTCCTCTTTGATTTCTTCAGTGATCACTTGATTATTAAGTAGTGTATTTTTTAGCCTCCATGTGTTTGTATTTTTTACAGATCTTTTCCTGTAATTGCTATCTAGTCTCATAGCGTTGTGGTTGGAAAAGATACTTGATACAATTTCAAATTTCTTTAATTTACCAAGGCTTGATTTGTGACCCAAGATATGATCTCTCCTGGAGAATGTTCCATGAGCACTAGAGAAAAATGTGTATTCTGTTGTTTTTGGATGGAATGTCCTATAAATACCAATTAAGTCCAGCTTGTTAATTTATCATTTAAAGATTGAGTTTCCTTATTTATTTTCATTTTGTGTTATCTGTCCATTGGTGAAAGTGGGGTGTTAAAATCCCCTACTATGAATGTGTTACTGTTGATTTCCCCTTTAATGGCTGTTAATATTTGCCTTATGTATTGAGGTGCTCCTATGTTGGGTTCATAAATATTTACAGTTGTTATATCTTCTTCTTGGATCGATCCCTTTATCATTATGTAGTGTCCTTCTTTGTCTCTTCTAATAGTCTTTATTTTAAAGTCTATTTTGTCTGACTTTATGAGAATTGCTACTCCAGCTTTCTTTTGGTTTCCATTTGCATGAAATATCTTTTTCCAACCCCTTACTTTCAGTCTGTATGTGTCTCTAGGTCTGAAGTGGGTCTCTTGTAGACAGCAAATATATGGGTCTTGTTTTTGTATCCATTCAGCCATTCTGTGTCTTTTGATGGGAGCATTTAATCCATTTACATTTAAGGTAATTACCGATATGTATGTGCCTATTCCCATTTTCTTAATTGTTTTTTTTTTTTACTGTCTTTTTTTTTTTAACATCTTTATTGGGGTATAATTGCTTTACAATGGTGTGTTAGTTTCTGCTTTATAACAAAGTGAATCAGTCATACATAAACATATGTTCCCATATGTCTTCCCTGTTGCGTCTCCCTCCCTCCCACCCTCCCTATCCCACCCCTCCAGGCTGTCACAAAGCACCGAGCCAATATCCCTGTGCCATGCGGCTGCTTCCCACTAGCTATCTACCTTACTACGTTTGTTAGTGTGTATATGCCCATGACTCTCTCTCGCCCTGTCACAGCTCACCCTTCCCCCTCCCCATAACCTCAAGTCCGTTCTCTAGGAGGTCTGCGTCTTTATTCCTGCTTTACCCCTAGGTTCTTCATGACATTTTTTTTCTTAAATTCCATATATATGTGTTAGCATACGGTATTTGTCTTTTTCTTTCTGACTTACTTCACTCTGTATGACAGACTCTAGGTCTATCCACCTCATTACAAATAGCTCAATTTCGTTTCTTTTTATGGCTGCGTAATATTCCATTGTATATATGTGCCACATCTTCTTTATCCATTCATCCGATGATGGGCACTTAGGTTGTTTCCATCTCCGGGCTATTGTAAATAGAGCTGCAATGAACATTTTGGTACATGACTCTTTTTGAATTTTGGTTTTCTCAGGGTACATGCCCAGTAGTGGGATTGCTGGCTCATATGGTAGTTCTATTTGTAGTTTTTTAAGGAACCTCCATACTGTTCTCCATAGTGGCTGAACCAATTCACATCCCACCAGCAGTGCAAGAGTGTTCCCTTTTCTCCACACCCTCTCCAGCATTTATTGTTTCTAGATTTTTTGATGATGGCCATTCTGACTGGTGTGAGATGATATCTCATTGTAGTTTTGATTTGCATTTCTCTAATGATTAATGATGTTGAGCATTCTTTCATGTGTTTGTTGGCAGTCTATATATCTTCTTTGGACAAATGTCTATTTAGGTCTTCTGCCCATTTTTGGATTGGGTTGTTTGTTTTCTTGTTATTGAGCTGCATGAGCTGCTTGTAAATTTTGGAGATTAATCCTTTGTCGGTTGCTTCATTTGCAAATATTTTCTCCCATTCTGAGGGTTGTCTTTTGGTCCTGTTTATGGTTTCCTTTGCTGTGCAAAAGCTTTGAAGTTTCATTAGGTCCCATTTGTTTATTTTTGTTTTTATTTCCATTACTCTAGGAGGTGGGTCAGAAAGGATCTTGCTGTGATTTATGTCATAGAGTGTTCTGCCTATGTTTTCCTCTAAGAGTTTGATAGTTTCTGGCCTTACATTTAGGTCTTTAATCCATTTTGAGCTTATTTTTGTGTATGGTGTTAGGGAGTGATCTAATCTCATACTTTTACATGTACCTGTCCAGTTTTCCCAGCACCACTTATTGAAGAGGCTGTCCTTTCTCCATTGTACATTACTGCCACCTTTATCAAAGATAAGGTGTCCATATGTGCATGGGTTTATCTCTGGGCTTTCTATCCTGTTCCATTGATCTATCTTTCTGTTTTTGTGCCAGTACCATACCGTCTTGATAACTGTAGCTTTGTAGTATAGTCTGAAGTCAGGGAGCCTGATTCCTCCAGTTCCTTCTTTCGTTCTCAAGATTGCTTTGGCTATTCGGGGTCTTTTGTGTTTCCATACAAATTGTGAAATTTTTTGTTCTAGTTCTGTGAAAAATGCCAGTGGTAGTTTGATAGGGATTGCATTGAATCTATAGATTGCTTTGGGTAGTAGAGTCATTTTCACAATGTTGATTCTTCCAATCCAAGAACATGGTATATCTCTCCATCTACTTGTATCATCTTTAATTTCTTTCATCAGTGTCTTATAATTTTCTGCATACAGGTCTTTTGTCTCCTTAGGTAGGTTTATTCCTAGATATTTTATTCTTTTTGTTGCAATGGTAAATGGGAGTGTTTTCTTGATTTCACTTTCAGATTTTTCATCATTAGTATATAGGAATGCCAGAGATTTCTGTGCATTAATTTTGTATCCTGCCACTTTACCAAATTCATTGATTAGCTCTAGTAGTTTTCTGGTAGCATCTTTAGGGTTCTCTATGTATAGGATCATGTCATCTGCAAACAGTGACAGCTTTACTTCTTCTTTTCCGATTTGTATTCCTTTTATTTCCTTTTCTTCTCTGATTACTGTGGCTAAAACTTCCAAAACAATGTTGAATAATAGTGGTGAGAGTGGGCAACCTTGTCTTGTTCCTGATCTTAGTGGAAATGCTTTCAGTTTTTCACCATTGAGGATGATGTTTGCTGTGGGCTTGTCATATATGGCCTTTATTATGTTGAGGAAAGTTCCCTCTATGCCTACTTTCTGCAGGGTTTTTATCATAAATGGGTGTTGAATTTTGTCAAAAGCTTTCTCTGCATCTATTGAGATGATCATATGGTTTTTCTCCTTCAATTTGTTAATATGGTTTATCACATTGATAGATTTGCGTATATTGAAGAATCCTTGCATTCCTGGAATGAACCCCACTTGATCATGGTGTATGATCCTTTTAATGTGCTGTTGGATTCTGTTTGCTAGTATTTTGTTGAGGATTTTTGCATCTATGTTCATCAGTGATATTGGTCTGTAGTTTTCTTTCTTTGTGACATCCTTGTCTGGTTTTGGTATCAAGGTGATGGTGGCCTCGTAGAAGGAGTTTGGGAGTGTTCCTCCCTCTGCTATATTTTGGAAGAGTTTGAGAAGGATAGGTGTTAGCTCTTCTCTAAATGTTTGATAGAATTCGCCTGTAAAGCCATCTGGTCCTGGGCTTTTCTTTGTTGGAAGGTTTTTAATCACAGTTTCAATTTCAGTGCTTGTGATAGGTCTGTTCATATTTTCTATTTCTTCCTGATTCAGTCTTGGCAGGTTGTGCATTTCTAAGAATTTGTCCATTTCTTCCAGATTGTCCATTTTATTGGCATAGAGTTGCTTGTAGTAATCTCTCATGATCTCTTTTATTTCTGCAGTGTCAGTTGTTACCTCTCCTTTTTCATTTCTAATTCTATTGATTTGAGTCTTCTCCCTTTTTTTCTTGATGAGTCTGGCTAGTGGTTTATCTATTTTGTTTATCTTCTCAAAGAACCAGCTTTTAGTTTTATTGATCTTTGCTATTGTTTCCTTCATTTCTTTTTCATTTATTTCTGATCTGATTTTTATGATTTCTTTCCTTCTGCTAGCTTTGGGTTTTTTTTGTTCTGCTTTCTCTAATTGCTTGAGGTGCAAGGTTAGGTTGTTTATTCGAGATGTTTCCTGCTTCTTAAGGTGGGCTTGTATTGCTATAAACTTCCCCCTTAGAACTGCTTTTGCTGCATCCCACAGGTTTTGGGTTGTTGTGTCTCCATTGTCATTTGTTTCTAGGTATTTTTTGATTTCCTCTTTGATTTCTTCAGTGATCACTTGATTATTAAGTAGTGTATTGTTTAGCCTCCATGTGTTTGTATTTTTTACAGATCTTTTCCTGTAATTGATATCTAGTCTCATGGCGTTGTGGTCAGAAAAGATACTTGATACAATTTCAATTTTCTTAAATTTACCAAGGCTTGATTTGTGACCTAAGATATGATCTATCCTGGAGAATGTTCCATGAGCACTTGAGAAAAATGTGTATTCTGTTGTTTTTGGATGGAGTGTCCTATAAATATCAATTAAGTCCATCTTGTTTAATGTATCATTT
Organism: Leucopleurus acutus; assembly: GCF_964270905.1. Classification (NCBI taxonomy): domain Eukaryota; kingdom Metazoa; phylum Chordata; class Mammalia; order Artiodactyla; family Delphinidae; genus Leucopleurus; species Leucopleurus acutus. The sequence goes on from NC_139148.1 coordinate 98,252,228, forward strand.
AAAGCTTGTGTTTCCTTATTTATTTTCATTCTGGATGATCTGTCCATGGGTGAAAGTGGGGTGTTACAGTCCCCCACTATGAATGTGTTACTGTCGATTTCCCCTTTTATGGCTGTTAGTATTTGCCTTATGTATTGAGGTGCTCCTATGTTGGGTGCATAAATATTTACAATTGTTATATCTTCTTCTTGGATCGATCCCTTGATCATTATGTAGTGTCCTTCTTTGTCTCTTTTAATAGTCCTTATTTTAAAGTCTATTTTGTCTGATATGAGAATTGCTACTCCAGCTTTCTTTTGGCTTCCATTTGCATGGAATATCTTTTTCCATCCCCTTACTTTCAGTCTGTATGTGTCTCTAGGTCTGAAGTGGGTCTCTTGTAGACAGCATATATAAGGGTCTTGTTTTTGTATCCATTCAGCTAATCTGTGTCTTTTGGTGGGAGCATTTAGTCCATTTACATTTAAGGTAATTATCGATATGTATGTTCCTATTCCCATTTTCTAAATTGTTTTGGGTTCGTTATTATAGGTCTTTTCCTTCTCTTGTGTTTCTTGCCTAGAGAAGATCCTTTAGCATTTGTTGTAAAGCTGGTTTGGTGGTGCTGAACTCTCTCAGCTTTTGCTTGTCTGTAAAGGTTTTAATTTCTCCATCAAATCTGAATGAGATCCTTGCTGGGTAGAGTAGTCTTGGCTGCATGTTTTTCTCCTTCATCACTTTCAGTATGTCCTGCCACTCCCTTCTGGCTTGTAGGGTTTCTGCTGAGAGATCAGCTGTTAACCTTATGGGGATTCCCTTGTGTGTTATTTGTTGTTTTTCCCTTGCTGCTTTTAATATGTTTTCTTTGTATTTAATTTTTGACAGTTTGATTAATATGTGTCTTGGCGTATTTCTCCTTGTATTTATCTTGTATGGGACTCTCTGTGCTTCCTGGACTTGATTAACTATTTCCTTTCCCATGTTAGGGAAGTTTTCAACTATAATCTCTTCAAATATTTTCTCAGTCCCTTTCTTTTTCTCTTCTTCTTCTGGAACCCCTATAATTCGAATGTTGGTGCGTTTAATGTTGTCCCAGAGGTCTCTGAGACTGTCCTCAGTTCTTTTCATTCTTTTTTCTTTATTCTGCTCTGCAGTAGTTATTTCCACTATTTTATCTTCCAGGTCACTTATCCGTTCTTCTGCCTCAGTTATTCTGCTATTGATCCCATCTAGAGTACTTTTAATTTCATTTATTGTGTTGTTCATCGTTGCTTGTTTCATCTTTAGTTCTTCTAGGTCCTTGTTAACTGATTCTTGCATTTTGTCCAATCTATTGTCCATTCTATCTCCAAGATTTCGGATCAACCTTACTATCATTATTCTGAATTCTCTTTCAGGTAGACTGCCTATTTCCTCTTCATTTGTTAGGTCTGGTGCATTTTTATCTTGCTCCTTTATCTGCTGTGTGTTTTTCTGTCTTCTCATTTTGCTTATCTTACTGTGTTTGGGGTCTCCTTTTTGCAGGCTGCAGGTTCGTAGTTCCTCCTGTTTTTGATGTCTGTCTCCAGTGGCTAAGTTCAGTGGGTTCAGTGGGTTGTGTAGGCTTCCTGGTGGAGGGGACTAGTGCCTGTGTTGTGGTGGATGAGGCTGGATCTTGTCTCTCTAGTGGGCAGGTTCACGTCTGGTGGTGTGTTTGGGGGTGTCTGTGGCCTTATTATGATTTTAGGCAGCCTCTCTGCTAATGGGTGAGGTTGTGTTCCTGTTTTGCTAGTTGTTTGGCATAGGTTTTCCAGCACTGTGGCTTGCTGGTCGTTGAGTGAAGCTGGGTGCTGGTGTTAAGATGGAGGTCTCTGGGAGATTTTCGCCGTTTGATATTATGTGGAGCTGGGAGGTCTCTTGTTGATCAGTGTCCTGAAGTTGGCTCTCCTACCTCAGAGGCAGAGCCCTGCCTCCTGGCTGGAGCACCAAAAGCTTTTCATCCACACGGCTCAGGATAAAAGGGAGAAAAAGTAGAGGGAATTAGTAGAAGTATGAGGAAAGAAAGAAGGAAAGGAGGGTAGGAAGGAAGGAAGAAAGAAAGAAAGAAGCAAAGAAGGAAAGAAGGCAAGAAGGAAAGAAAGGAGGGAGGGAGGGAGGGAGGAAGGAAGGAAGGAGGGAAAGAAGGAAAAAAGACAGAAAGAAAGAAGATACAGTAAAAATAAAATAAAGTATAATAAAGTTATTGAATTAAAAAATTCTTATTTAGAAAAAAAAAAAAGGGACGGAAAGAACCTTAGGACAAATGTTGGCAGCAAAGCTATACAGACAAAATCTTACACAGAAGCATACACATACACCCTCACTAAAAGAGGTAAATGGGGAAAAATCCTAAATCTTGCTGTCAGAGACCACCTCCTCAATTTGGGATGATTCGTTGTCTAAAGGAGGGAAGGAAGGACGGAAAGAAAGAAAGAAAGAACGAAGGTAAAGTATAATATTGTTATTAAAATTAATTATTAAGTAAAAAAATTAAAAAAAAACATGGACGGATAGAACCCTAGGACAAATGGTGGAAGCAAGACTATACAGACAAGATCTCACACAGAAGCATACACATACACATTCACAAAAAGAGGAAAGGGGAAAAAATCATAGATCTTGCTCCTAAAGTCTACTTCCTTAATTTGGGATGATTGGTTGTCTATTCAGGTATTCCACAGATGCAGGGTATATCAAGTTGATTCTGGAGCTTTAATCCGCTGCTTCTGAGGCTGCTGGGAGAGATTTCCCTTTCTCTTCTTTGTTCTCACAGCTCCCAGGGCTCAGCTTTGGATTTGGCCCTGCCACTGCGTGTAGATCGCTGGAGGGCGTCTGTTTTTTGCTCAGACAGGATGGGGTTAAAAGAGCCACTGATTGGGGGCTCTGGCGCACTCAGGCCGGCGGGGACGGAGGGGCACAGAGTGCGGGGCGGGCCTGCGGTGGCAAAGGCCGGCGTGACTTTGCACCAGCCTGAGGCGCGCTGTGCGCTGTCCCGGGGAAGTTGTCCCTGGATCCCGGGAACCTGGCAGTGGCGGGCTGCACAGGCTCCGCGGAAGAGGGGTGTGGAGAGTGACCTGTGCTCGCACACAGGCCCCTCGGTGGCGGCAGCAGCAGCCTTAACGTCTCCCGCCCGCCTCTGGGGTCCGCGCTTTTAGCCGCGGCTTGCGCCCGTCTCTGGGGTCCACGCTTTCAGCTGCGGCTCGCGCCCGTCTCTGGAGTTCCTTTAAGCAGCGTTCTTAAACCCCTCTCCTCACGCCCCAGGAAACAAAGAGGGAAGGAAAAGTCTCCTGCCTCTTCGGCAGGTGCAGGCTTTTTCCCCGGACTCCCTCCCGGCTAGCTGTGGTGCACTAACCCCTTCAGGCTATGTTCAAGCCGCCAACCCCAGTCCTCTCCCTGCGCTCCGGCCTCAGCTCGCAGCCCCGCCCGCCCCGGCGGGTGAGCAGACAAGCCTCTCGGGCTGGTGAGTGCCGGTCGGCACCGATCCTCTGTGCGGGAATCTCCCCGCTTTGCCCTCCGCACCCGTTGCTGTGCAGTCCTCCGCAGCTTCGAAGCTCCCCCCTCCGCCTCCCACAGTCTCCGCCCGCGAAGAGGCTTCCTAGTGTGTGGAAACTTTTCCTCCTTCACAGCTCCCTCCCACTGGTGCAGGTCCCATTCCTATTCTTTTGTCTCTGTTTTTTCTTTTGCCCTACCCATGTACGTGGGGAGTTTCTTGCCTTTTGGGAGGTCTGAGGTCTTCTGCCATCCTTCAGTAGGTGTTCTGTAGGAGTTGTTCCACGTGTATATGTATTTCTGGTGTATCTGTGGGGAGGAAGGTGATCTCCGCGTCTTACTCTTCCGCCATCTTCCGTGTCAGACTCTGAATTCTTTTTGAGGTAGACTGCCTATTTCCTCTTCATTTGTTCGGTCTGGTGGGTTTTTATCTTGTTCCTTCATCTGCTGTGTCTTTTTCTGTCTTCTCATTTTGCTTACCTTACTGTGTTTGGGGTCTCTTTTTTGCAGGCTTCAGTTTCGTAGTTCCTGTTGTTTTTGGTGTCTGCCCCAGTGGCTAAGGTTTGTTCAGTGGGTTGTGTAGGCTTCCTGGTGGAGGGGACTAGTGCCTGTGTTCTGGTGGATGAGGCTGGATCTTGTCTTTCTGGTGGGCAGGTCCACGTCTGGTGGTGTGTTTTGGGGTGTCTGTCAACTTATTATGATTTTGGACAGCTTCTCTGTTAATTGGTGGGGTTGTGTTCCTGTCTTGCTAGTTGTTTGGCATAGGATGTCCAGCACTGTAGCTTGCTGGTCGTTGAGTGAAGCTGGGTGCTGGTGTTGAGATGGAGATCTCTGGGAGATTTTCGCCATTTGATATTATGTGCAGCTGGGAGGTCTCTTGTGGACCAGTGTCCTGAAGTTGGCTCTCCCACCTCAGAGGCACAACACTAACTCCTGACTGCAGCACCAAGAGCCTTTCATCCACACGGCTCAGAAGAAAAGGGAGAAAAAGTAGAAAGAAAGAATTAGTAGAAGTAGAAAGAAAGAAAGTAGGGAGGGAGTGAGGGAGGGTGGAAGGAAGGAAGGAAGGAGCGAAGGAAGGAATAAAAGAAAGAAAGATGATAAAGTAAAATAAAATAAAGTAAGGTAAAATATGACAAAGTTATTAAAATAAAAATATAATTAATAAGAGAAAAAAACGAAAAAAAACCAAAAAAACGGATGGATAGAACCCTGGAACAAATGGTGGAAGCAAAGCTATGCAGACAAAATCTCACACAGAAGCATACACATGCACACTCACAAAAAGAGGAAAAGGGGAAAAAATCATAAATCTTGCTCTCAAAGTCCACCTCCTCAATTTGGGATGATTCATTGTCTAAAGGAGGGAAGGAAGGAAAGAAATAATGAAGATAAAGTAAAATAAAATAAAGTTATTAAAATAAAAAGTAATTATTAAGAAAAAAATTAAAAAAACAAAAGAAACCCCCAAAAAGAACATGGACAGATAGAACCCTCGGACAAATGGTCGAAGCAAAGCTATACAGACAAAATCTCAAGCAGAAGCATGCACATACACACTCATAAAAAAATGAAAAGGGGAAAAAAATAATAAATCTTGCTCTCAAAGTCCACCTCCTTAATTTGGGATGATTCGTTGTCTATTCATGTATTCCACAGCTGCAGGGTACATCAAGTTGATTGTGGAGCTTTAATCCGCTGCTTCTGAGGCTGCTGGTAGAGATTTCCCTTTCTCTTCTTTGTTCTCAGAGCTCCCAGGGGCTCAGCTTCGAATTTGGCCCCGCCTGTGCATGTAGGTCGCCAGAGGGCGTCTGTTCTTTGCTCAGACAGGACGGGGTTAAAGGAGCCACTGATTCGGAGGTTCTGGCTCACTCAGGCCGGGGGTAGGGAGGGTCACGGAGTGCAGGGCGAGCCTGCGGAAGCAGAGGCCAGCGTGACGTTGCACCAGCCTGAGGTGCACCTTGCATTCTCCCGGGGGAGTTGTCCCTGGATCACGGGACCGTGGCAGTGGCGGGCTGCACAGGCTCCCCGGAAAGGGGGTGTGGAGAGTGACCTGTGCTCGCATACAGGCTTCTTGGTGGCAGCAGCAGCGGCGTTAGCAACTCATGTCTGTCTCTGGGGTCTGTGCTTTAGCCGCGGCTCGCGCCCGTCTCTGGGGCTCCTTTAAGCAGCGTTTTTAATCCCCTCTCCTCGCGTACCAGGAAACAAAGAGGGAAGAAAAAGTCTCCTGCCTCTTCGGCAGGTCCAGACTTTTCCCTGGACTCCCTCCCAGCCAGCCGTGGCGCACTAACCCCCTTCAGGCTGTGTTCACACCACCAGCCCCAGTCCTCTCCCTGCACTCCGACCGAAGCCCGAGCCTCAGCTCCCAGCCCTGCCCGCCTCAGCTCCCAGCCCTGCCCGCTCCGGCGGGGGAGCAGACAAGCCTCTCGGGCTGGTGAGTGCCAGTCGGCACTGATCCTCTGTACGGGAATCTCTCCGCTTTTCCCTCTGCACCCCTGTTGCTGTGCTCTCCTCCGTGGCTCCAAAGCTCCCCCGCTCCGCCACCCGCAGTCTCCGCCCATGAAGGGGCTTCCTAGTGTATGGAAACCCTTCCTCCTTCACAGCTCTCTCCCACTGGTGCAGGTCCCGTCCCTATCCTTTTGTCTCTGTTTATTCTTTTTTCTTTTGCCCTACCCAGGTATGTGGGGGGGGGTTCTTGCCTTTTGGGAGGTCTGAGGTCTTCTGCCAGCGTTCAGTAGGTGCTCTGTATGAGTTGTTCCATGTGTAGATGTATTTCTGGTGTATCTGTCAGATTTGACTTTTATAATCATGGTGATAGATTCCCACCTCTACCCTCACTTAGCCTGGACAAACTATGTGAGATTTGAGTAGATGAATGTTGAATAAAAGTTCAGAGAGCTCATGCACAATACAGCTCACCCCAAGTGATAAAACTTGGCCAGGGGCAAGAGGCAGAATACAGTGCATTTACCTTGCAGGTCTGAAATGGAGTCCCTTATACTAAGCCCCATGTCACCAAACCTAGATTTAATTTAATTACAGTTTTGGCTCTCCCAGAAATGGAACCTCAAACCAGTGAATCAGGAATCTCCTGATCAGCACTAGTGAGGTCATCTGCCTGATAGACCGCTACCATCAACTAAAGGAACATAACCTTACAATAAACAACCCACATTTTTGACAACTACACCTTACTTGTTTTTACTCCCATCAGCCTATAAAAGTCTTTCATTTTGTACAGCTCCTTGGAGCTCCTTTCTATTTGCTAGATTGGATGATGCTCAATTCATGAATCACTGAATAAATCCAAGAAGATCTTTAAAATGTACTCAGTTAAATTTTATTAACAACAGTTTTAAGAGTGTTTTCACAAACAGGTCAACAGGGTGGTAGAAAAAACTGCAGAGTTAAGGAGAGAATTGAAAGGGAAAAGGGTAGGAGAGAAATCAGCAGGTTGAGAAGATAGCAATAGTATGTTGGAGAAGAAATTTCTCAGCCTCCTCATCTGTCTCCTGAAAGTTCTCCTATGGTCTTATCTGTTCCCGTACAAGACAGTGTGATCAAACCCTGGGTGTAGGCTCCCTTCAACCACTGAGGGCAGCTTTGAAAAACAATTAACTTCTTTTTAAAATTGAAGTATAGTTGATTAAAATATTATATTAGTTTCATGTGTACAGCATAGTGATTCAGTATTTTTGTAGATTATACTCTGTTATAAATTATTATAAGATAATGACTATAATTCCCTGTGCTATACCATATATCCTTGTTGCTTCTCTATTTTAATTATACATACTAGCTTGTGTTTGTTAATCCCATACCCATAATTTGTCCCTTCCCTCTCCCTCTCCCCTTTGGTAACCACTAGTTTGTTTTCTGTATCTGTGAGTCTGCTTCTCTTTTGCTATATACTTTTTTTTTTTTTTTTTTTTGCGGTACACGGGCCTCTCACTGTTGTGGCCTCTCCCGTTGCGGAGCACAGACTCCGGACATGCAGGCTCAGTGGCCATGGCTCACGGGCCCAGCTGCTCCGCGGCACGTGGGATCTTCCCGGACCGGGGCACGAACCCATGTCCCCTGCATCGGCAGGCGGACTCTCAACCACTGCGCCACCAGGGAAGCCCCATGCTTTTTGTTTTTTACATTCCACATATAAATGATATCATACAATATTTGTCTTCCTCTGTCTGACTTATTTCACTGAGCATAATGTTCTCTAGGTCCATTCATGTTGCTGTATTTGGCAGAATTTTATTCTTTTTATGGCTGAATAATATTCCAGTGAGGTGGTCACAGAAAACTGGGCAGCCACTAGGGCAGACCTCTCTTCACACCTGTGCATTCCTCATGGGTGGAGTCCAGCCTTTCTATCTGTTCCAGTGGTTCTCCAGCCAGTCAAGGGAGCTTGTCTCCTACGCATAGAATTCCAGGACTGGGGTGCCCAATCTGTGGCTTTCACTGCTCACTTCCCAGGGTGGATCTTTGCCCATGAATTCTCCCTTTTCCTCTGAGTCCTCTCTTGGGGCACAGGTCTCAACCCTGTTGCTTTTCTTCCCTTCCTACCAAATTACATGTGTCATTCCTATAGCCTCGTTTGTACAGCAGTCCTTCTGCCAGTTTCCAGTTAGTTTTCAGTGAGAATTGTTCCACATGTAGATGTATTTTGGATGTGTTCATGGGGGAAGGTGAGCTCCACATCCTCTTACTCTGCCATCTTAATTTCAGATCAATAATTAATTTTATGCCGTGTAAGAGATCAGTAAAAATCCCTCTACCCTTAACTTTTTCAAATGCCCCAGTTACCTCATACTCCCTTATACTTTCCAGTCTTCTGTCTTTACCTGGAATCCTTTCCCCCAGATTGCATATTCCTTACACCTCATTCTCATTCAGTCCCTTTTTTCTTATTGTTACTCACTCCCCTAAAGGAACAGACAATGAAGCAACAGGGTGAAAGCTTGCCTATATGGTGCAAAGAGGTCAAATATGAATTTCCATGGAGAAAAATGCTGATAGACTAGTAAATGAGAATGGAGTGTTGTCACTTATTTATTAAAAGTGTAAGAGTAAAACTTCCCTATACATCATTTTCCTTCTGCAGATTTTTTGATTCCTTTCTCATTCCTCATTAGGCTATTTCACTTCCTACTCCTATCCTTCTTCTTTATTGTCTACATAGCCTTTCCTTTGCATAGTCATAGCATGAAAAGTATACTTTATATCAATTAAGCTAGCGAAAAAGCAGAATAATTGTGTTGTCTTTGATTGATGAGGCTGTCATATTAGTTAAATCAAATCTGCAAGTAGGCAAAGTGCTGCAGCATTTGTTTTAAAAGGGATATGTAGATTCTATGGAGTGCCTCACTCATTGTATCATGCTCACACCAGCTCCTGAAAAAGCTGAACATATGGCTTCTGACCTCAAAAAGTTGATCATCTACTTGGTGCAATCAAACATACACAATTGGAAACATTTTAAAAGCAAAATATCAACAAATACAGGTTGATTTTGTAATAAATTGTGCCCCTAGTCAAGGTGGGCCACTCTTCTGGGGGCAATCAAGGAATGGATCTGATGTGTGCCAGTTAGACTTTCAAGAGGTATTACAAGGAAGTAGATGAATGTAGAGGAATACAAACAGAGAGGTTAGGACTGATCCATGGTGCCTTCCAAAAGTCAGTGGGCAAATGCAGATTTGGATCCAACACCATTTAGTGATTAGTGCTAGGATTGGTGTTTTTACATATGTGATCTTGTAATTATCATAATAGCTTTGTAGTGATACTAATGCTCAGAAGAATTATGTAACTAAACCAAAATCAATTCTAATACTTGATTTTTGATTCTAAATCCGGTGCTTTTCTGATTGTACCCCATAAATAAAAAGGAAATCTGAGGAAAAGACAAAGTAATAAAATCTTGAAAAGTAGACATGGTAATACAGCTGAGAATTAAACAATCTGAAAGGGGAACCATTGGATTTAGCTAAGCAGAATGGTTTATTTTTAGTGAAGAATCCACATGGAAGCAAGCTAACCTGTTTGTGCTAACTCTCACATGGGGAGAGCATTCTCTTGAAACTTCAGGACCATTTTTACATTATTTGCGTTAAGAAGGATTAAGTAGGAATGATTCAGGCTACAGTGTTTTCTTTGGTAAGTTATGATTAGTGTCTTTGTCCAATAAAGATGTGTGCAAATTGAATTCACAGTAATGTGATTTCTATTTGTAATGTACATTGCCACTGTATTCTGACAACTTGAGATCTGTCATGAAGAAAGAAATAAAATAATTAGCAATCAGCAGTGGGAGTTTAATACTTTAATTCTCCAGCTGTTGTGCAAAATGTTTTTGTGCATGTAGATTCAATTAGTCATAAAGTAGGGAATCAGTATAATGCAGCTATATTATACAGACTTTGAACATGCACTGTTGGTAGAAATTGATAAGTTCTCTAGTTTACTGTCACTATTTAAAGGGAATGCAGACATCAGAAATATTTCAAACTAAGCGTTCTTAATATTGACAAGGAAACATTAAGAGAAGACACATGGCCAGAGTAGAACCACAGAATATATTGAATGTATAATATATAAATTGAGATAACAATTACAAAGGAAATATTGTAATTTGACTATTTGCAACTTAAATATAAATACAGTTGAAACATTTGTCTATCTAAATGAAATATAAACACAATTTAATGACAAATGACAATCTGAGGTAAAATTTTGCAAATATATGCAGAGGTAGGGCCAATGCATTTGATGTGTAAAGAAAAGTTTGCAGATCAGTGACAATTAAAAAAAATACACACATAGTAGCATCCCAATAAAAAATGGGCAAAAGCTATGAACGAAAAATTCAAAAAAGGAGAAGTATGAATACAAATAAATGTGTAAAAAGTATGTCCTTACTAGTAAAAATGTAGTAGGAAAAAATGCAGTGAGTTTATATCTTAATCTTCCCTTTTTCCCACATGAGACACACAAAAATGTTAATAATAAAATAAAATTAGAAAGACATGGTGAAGTTAAAAATGATAAACTATTGTGTGAAACAGAAATAGAGATATACTTAGTGGTGAAACCACAGGCACAACTGAGTTCCAGTTTTAAGTACAGGCAGAAGTCACTGAAAATTTTACTTATATGTAATAAGGATCCTTAAGCATTGCATACATGAAAGGGCAGAGGTAAATTCACAGTGTGAAATCAAGAGCTTTGATGAAGCTCTCTTGATCATGAAAAGAAAAAGATAAAACTTGGACAACTGCCTGGGGCTGTTGTCTTTTTAAAGCTGCATATCTTATAATTTTCTCAACACAGGTCTTTTACCTCTTTAGGTAGGTTTATTCCTAGGTATTTTATTCTTTTTGATATGCTGGTAAATGTGATTCTTTCCTTAATTTCTCTTTCTGATAGTTCATTATTAGTGTATAGAAATGCAACAGATTTCACTGATGAAAGAAATTGGAGATAAGACAAATTGAAAGATATACTGTGTTCATGGAATGGAATAATTAATATTGTTAAAATGACCATACAACCCAAGGCAATCTACAGACTCAATGCAATCCCTTATCAAAATACTAAGGGCATTTTTCAAAGTACTGGAACAAATAATTTTAAAATTTGTATGGAAACACAAAAGACCCAAATAGCCACAACAATCTTGAGAAAGAAGGACAGAGGTAGAGGAATCATGCTCTCTGGCTTCAGACTATACTACAAAGCTACAGTAATCAAAGCAGTATGGTACTGGCACAAAAACAGACACATAGATCAATGGAACAGAATAGAAAGCCCAGAAATAAACCCACACACTTATGGTCAATTAATCTATGACAAAGGAGTTAAGAATATACCATGTAGAAAAGACAGTCTCTTCAATAAGCAGTGCTGGAACAAACTGGACAGCTACATGTAAAAGAATGAAGTTAGAACATTCTCTAACACCCTATAAAAAAATGAACTCAAAATAGATTAAAGACCTTAATGTAAGACCTGAAACTGTAAAACTCCTATAAGAAAACTTAGGCAGACACTCTTTGACATAAATTGTATCAATATTTTTTGGATCTGTCTCCTAAAGCAAAGGAAACAAAAGCAAAAATTAGCAAATGGGACCTAATTAAACTTAAAAGTTTTTGCACAGCAAAGGAAACCATTGACAAAATGAAAAGACAACCCACTGAATGGGAGAAAATATTTGCAAATCCTATATTGAATAAAGGGTTAATATCCAAAATATATAAACAGCTCATACAATTCAACATGAAAAAAACAATCAACACAATTAAAAAATAGGCAGAGAAACTCAATAGACAGTTTTCCAAAGGAGACATATAGATGGCCAACAGGCATATGAAAAGATGCTCAACATCATTAATCATCAGAGAAATGCAAATCAAAACCACAATGAGATATCACCTCACATCTGTCAAATGGCTATCATCAAAAATAACACAAATAACAAATGTTGGTGAGGATGTAGAGAAAAGGAAACCCTCTTACACTGTTGGAAATGTAAATCACTGCAACCACTGTGGAAAACAGTATGGGGGTTTCTCAAAAAACTGAAAATAAAACCACCATATGCCCAAGCAATTCCACTACTGGGTATGTATTCAAAAACAAATAACAACAACAAAAAAATGAAAACATTAATCGAAAAGATACATGCACCCCAATGTTCATAGCAGCATTGTATACAATTGCCGAGATATACAAGCAACGTAAGTATCCGTCAACAGATGAATGGATAAAGATGTGGTATATATATGTATATATATATGGTATATACACACACACAATGGAATACTATTTAGCTTAAAAAGGAATGAAACTTTGCCATTTGCAACTACATGGATGGACTTGGAGGGTATTATGCTTAGTGAAATAAGTCAGACAGAGAAAGACAAATACTGCATATAATCACCTATATGTGGAATCTAAAAAACAAAATAAACTCATGAATATAACGAAAAAGAAACAGACTCACAGATATAGAGAACAAACTAGTGGTTATTAGTGGGGAGAGGGAAGAGGGAGGGGCAAGATAGGAGTAGGGGATTAAGAGGTACAAGCTACTATTTATAAAATAAAGAAGCTCCAAAGATATGTTGTATAACACAGAGGATATAGCCAGTATTTTATAATAACTATAAATGGAGTATAGCCTTTAAAAATTGTGAATCACTGTTGTACACCTGTAACTTATATAATATTGTACATCAACTATACCTCTATTTAAAAAAAGCTGCATATCTCTCAGATCCACCTTTCTCCTGGCCTTCCAAACCATCACAGATATGAGTAAAGAGGGAGTCCTTGAACTCTCTTTGCTCCTGGTAACTTGCATCCCTCCCTCACCTCCATCAAGAGAGGGCCCCAGCCTTAGGAGCTCTTGACGAGACCTCTATTCTATTTTTCCACACTCTCACATACACTGAAAGCCAGGCCTATCCCTAAATATGCAGGGTCCAGAGCAAGTGTGCCAACAGAAGCTTGTGTATCATATTTATACCTATTGAAATTTTGAAGATAGAGCTAACAAAATGTTAAATAAAATAATATTCTATCTTCTACCTTGATGGCTATATCTTTATATTGATAAAATCAAAACATTATAACTATGTTTTTTATATGCTGAAAATTAGTAAAATGTCAAAAACTACTGAGTTATTATTTTACATAGATGATTTTCTGTTTAAAGTTTGGTGGTGTATGTAGGAGTAATAAAATAAATACATAATTCATAAGTTAATACATATTTGTTCCATTAACTCTATTTTTCTTGCTTTCATTGCAAAAAGATCATTATAAGGTTGTTAGAATCAAGATTTTCACATAATCTATGTTCTGATTTGAAGGATTAAAATTACTATATATTCAAAATTTATAAAATTTGAATGTATTTTATATAAAACATAAATTTATATAAATTTAAAATAAAATTATTTAAGTTATTTTTCTTATAAAATAAAATCAAACTAAAAAGCAAAATTAATATCATACTTTTAAATCAAAATTATGTACAGTTTAAGTATTTTATTTAATTTTTAAAAAAGATAAATAAACCATATTAAATATTTGTATAAAATGAGATTATTCACAAATTTTTAGTTGACATGCATTAGTAACCAAAGAAAATAATTGGTATTATATTTTACACATGTCATACCTTGACAGATGTAGATACACCTTTAAGAATAATATGAATTGTTTAATAAAGCAAAATATTTCTCAGCTAACGTGCAGTTGCTGGATTTGTGAGTTTCTCAGAAACCATGAATTGTATCAGGAAGAGAAGCAAAAAATGGATGCTAAGCACTATTCTGAGATGAAACTTTGTTATGCAACAATCCATTGCATTCAAATAATATGAGTTGAAGGGTTTGACAAGTTAGTCTTTTCTACTACTAAAGTGATTCTGCTGCTCAATCTCTCCTCACACTCTAATGCACTGTCTAGCTCTGACTAAACAGCAGTGCAAACCACAAATCTTCATCACATGTGTTAGTTTAGATTCTTTGAGAAGCAAATGCCAAAACAGGATTAGACATGTAAGAAATTTATTAGATAAAATGCCTATGAAAGACAAAGGGAAGGGATTTGTAGGCAGGGAGCATCTTCAGACAGTGGTACAAGTCTGACCCCTGTAGGAGAAGGCAAAGAAAGGAGAAAAAAGATTGCAGAAGAATCTAAGACTGCAGTGCTGTTCTTAGAAAGTTTTGGGTAAGTCAGTAGGTATTCTTTGATCCAAAGTTACCCATTAGAGAAGACTCATGTCCTGCAAGAAAAACCCTGTTCATGTTTCCCTACAGTACTTAAATTTTGGCTAGGAGCCTGGGAAGTGTGGCCTTTACAGAAATATGGTAGTGGACCCAGAGGACCCACAGCTGAAGCTGTTGGTCAGCTAAGATCCATGAAGCAGATTTAGGCAGCACATTTCCTGGTGACCAAAGTCCACGGGTAGGGTTCAAGATTGTTAAGATATCAGTTCTTCAGAAATTCATTTACAGAGTCAACTCAATGCTTATCAAAATCCTAGCAGGTATTTCCTGTATAAATTTATAAACTGATTCTCAAATTCATATAATGCAAAGGACCTAGAGTAGTCAAAATGACTTTTGTAAACAAGAACAAAAGTTGGAAGACTATTACCTCTTTTCAAGACTTATTTAAATTTATAGTAATCAAAGTAGTATGGTATTGGTGTGAAGATACACAAATAGATCAACAGAACAAAATAAAGAGTTCAGAAATAGACTCATACACGTGTATAAAAATGATTTTCAACAATGGTGCAAGGACAGTTCAATCAGCGGGAAAAGGAGAGTCTTTTCAACAAATGGTGCTGGAACAAATGAATATCTGTATGCAAAAATAAACAATCTATACATAATAATGCATTAAAAATTTATTTGAAATGGTTCATAGACTTAAGTGTAAAGACTTCTTAGATTAAGGACTGGCAAACAACAGTTTGCAGGCCATATCCAGCTCACCATATGTTTTTATAAATAAAAAGTTATTGGATCATATTCTTGCCTATTAATTATGTATTGTCTATGGCTACTCTTGTACTACAAAGGCAGAGTTGGATAGTCGTGAAAGAAACCATATGGTCTGAAAAGCCCAAAATAGAGAAAAAAATTTACTGACCTATGTATAAGATATAACAAAAACACAATCCATAAAAGCAAAAAATGATAAATTGCACTCAGCAAAATTAGAAATTTCTCCATAAGTCTTCACAAGACACTGTTAGGAGATCGAAAAGACAGGTCATAGACTAGGAGAAAATATTTGCAAATCATATATCTGACAAGGAACTTTTATCCAGAATATATAAAGAACTCTTAAAACTCAACAATGAAAAATACAAACAACCTAATAATAAAATGGGCAGAAGACTTGAACAAGTGCTTCACCAAAGAAGATATATACATAGCAAATATGCACATGAAAAAATACTCAGCATTATTAGTCATTAAGGAAATGTGTATTAAAACCACAATGAGATACCACTAAATACCTATTAGAATGGCTAAACTTCAAAAGACTCACCATACCAAGTATTGGCAAGTTTGTGGAGGAACTGGAACTTTGTACAGTGCTGATGAGAATGTAATATTGTACAGCCACTTGGGAAAACAGTTTGCCATTCTCTTAAAGTTAAATGTTCACCTATAATGATCCAGCCATTCTACTCACAATGATTTACACAAGAGAAATAAAAGCATATGCCCCTGCAATTACCTGTATATGAAAATATTCATAGCAGTTTTATTTATAATTCTCAAAAACTGGAAACAAATATTCATCAGCAGGTGAATGAATGAATAAACCGTGGTATATTCACCATTGATACATGCAACAAACTGAATACATCTCTAATTATGCCAAATGAATAAAGTCAAACAAAAAGAGGAGCTCATACTATATGATTCCATTTATAGAAAATTCTAGAAAATTAAAAATTTATAGTTACAGAACACATCATTGGTTGCTTGCTGGGGAGTATTAAGAGGGGCAGGAGAAAGGGACTGCAAAGAGGTACAAGGAAAGTTGAGGGAAGTAAATGTGTTCATTATATTGATTGGAGTGATGGTTCATGATTCTGTAGATATATCAAAGCTTATCAAATTGTACACTTTAAACATGCCAGTTATACTTCAATACAGCTGTTTTTAAAAGTTAATAAAAGTGTTCACTGACAAGAGTTTACTCTCTTTAGGGATCAGGACCCCTAACCATGCAGAACCTAGGATAGTGAAGATGTGAGTTCCTCCTCATTGGAAGTGATGGTAAGAGGACCTCTCCAGCTTTGACCCCCTGGTTCCTGGACTCATGTAGTCTTCCTCTTGGGGATACGATGCCATATAGAGATCTTTAATTTAATACACTTACTGCTTCTTGTAGGATGGCACCCTTTCTGTGCAAAGCATTGCATCTGAACTTTTGCTTTAGCTGTGCCCTTGAAAAGCTATTCCAATGCTCTTTGAAGCCAGTTGCTTCTGGTGGGTGCAGTGTGTGATACCAACTGTGGATACCATGGCCATGAGGCCATTTCTGCACCTCTTTTGTTTTAAAGTGTGTACCTTGGTGGGATGTTGGATGCTACACTGTATAGGATTCCATCCTCATGGATTGAGCCTTTCTAAGCCCCTGGAAGGTATTGTTGGTTGAGGCTCTTAGTACAGGAAAGGCACACCCATACCTGGAATAAACATATGTCCCTGTGAGGACAGACCTTTCTCAGACATATGGGACTTTATGTATATGATTTTCCACGAAGTGGCTGACTGGTCTCCATTAGCCATAGAGACATAGCAGGAGCTCAGCATTGGTCTCTATTGCTGACAGGTTAGAGATTCAGAGGCAGCACCTGCTAAACTAGTCTTGGAAGGTAGAAGTCCATGCTTAGGCCTATATATAACCTCCATCTTTGCCACCCTGGTCACTCTGTTCATGTGTCTGTTGTACTATTTCCAGGGTGGTCCATGACAAAATCTAGCTAATGATAACTGGCTGAGTTTTGTCTATTCTTTTAAGTGCCTCTTCCATGGTGGATGCCTTCTGCTGGGCATTAATGTATAATATAAAAAAAGTCTTTACATTTAGTGCATACTCCCATATGTTCATATGCCTCTACTCCAGACGTCTTTGTCTCTAATTTTCTAGTCCTTTTTCCTTCCAGGCTCTAGACCAGATGGCCAGCAATTTATAATTTCCTTTATACATTTTTTCATGCTCTTTATAACAATTTAGAAGGAAATGCACTCTATTTCCATTCCTATAGAAGTTACCATTAAAAGTTTAAGATGCATACTTAATAGGGTCTAAATTTACTATTTCTAGGCTTCTCTTGAACAATCTAAGGATTTAGAAGGCTTTGACTCTGACCACTCTGTCTCAATATTACATGTTACAACTGTCCTGTATTTTAGTTTTATCCTTTCTTTATACTCCCCTAATAAGACACTGTTATTTTTTATTCAACTAGTATTTGTTTATATTTATGCATAACCTCTTACTCTTTTCTCATCATTTCCCCTTGTGTTCTTTTTTTTAACATCTTTATTGGGGTATAATTGCTTTACAATGGCGTGTTAGTTTCTGCTTTATAACAAAGTGAATCAGTTATACATATACATATGTTCCCATATGTCTTCCCTCTTGCGTCTCCCTCCCTCCCACCCTCCCTATCCCACCCCGCCAGGCTGTCACAAAGCACCGAGCCAATATCCCTGTGCCATGCGGCTGCTTCCCACTAGCTATCTACCTTACTATGTTTGTTAGTGTGTATATGTCCATGACTCTCTCTCGCCCTGTCACAGCTCACCCTTCCCCATCCCCATAACCTCAAGTCCATTCTCTAGTAGGTCTGCGTCATTATTCCTGCCTTACCCCTAGGTTCTTCATGACATTTTTTTTTCTTAAATTCCATATATATGTGTTAGCATATGGTATTTGTCTTTTTCTTTCTGACTTACTTCACTCTGTATGACAGACTCTAGGTCTATCCACCTCATTACAGGTAGCTCAATTTCGTTTCTTTTTATGGCTGAGTAATATTCCATTGTATATATGTGCCACATCTTCTTTATCCATTCATCCGATGATGGGCACTTAGGTTGTTTCCATCTCCAGGCTATTGTAAAAAGAGCTGCAATGAACATTTTGGTACATGACTCTTTTTGAATTTTGGTTTTCTCAGGGTACATGCCCAGTAGTGGGATTGCTGGCTCATATGGTAGTTCTATTTGTAGTTTTTTAAGGAACCTCCATACTGTTCTCCATAGTGGCTGTACCAATTCACATTCCCACCAGCAGTGCAAGAGTGTTCCCTTTTCTCCACACCCTCTCCAGCATTTATTGTTTCTAGATTTTTTGATGATGGCCATTCTGACTGGTGTGAGATGATATCTCATTGTAGTTTTGATTTGCATTTCTCTAATGATTAATGATGTTGAGCATTCTTTCATGTGTTTGTTGGCAGTCTGTATATCTTCTTTGGACAAATGTCTATTTAGGTCTTCTGCCCATTTTTGGATTGGGCTCTTGGTTTTTTTGTTATTGAGCTGCATGAGCTGCTTGTAAATTTTGGAGATTAATCCTTTGTCGGTTGCTTCATTTGCAAATATTTTCTCCCATTCTGAGGGTTGTCTTTTGGTCCTGTTTATGGTTTCCTTTGCTGTGCAAAAGCTTTGAAGTTTCATTAGGTCCCATTTGTTTATTTTTGTTTTTATTTCCATTACTCTAGGAGGTGGGTCAGAAAGGATCTTGCTGTGATTTATGTCATAGAGTGTTCTGCCTAAGTTTTCCTCTAACAGTTTGATAGTTTCTGGCCTCACATTTAGGTCTTTAATCCATTTTGAGCTTATTTTTGTGTATGGTGTTAGGGAGTGATCTAATCTCATACTTTTACATGTAGCTGTCCCGTTTTCCCAGCACCACTTATTGAAGAGGCTGTCCTTTTTCCACTGTACATTCCTGCCACCTTTATCAAAGATAAGGTGTCCATATGCGCGTGGGTTTATCTCTGGGATTTCTATCCTGTTCCATTGATCTATCTTTCTGTTTTTGTGCCAGTACCATACTGTCTTGATTACTGTATATTTGTAGTATAGTCTGAACTCAGGGAGCCTGATTCCTCCAGCTCCGTTTTTCGTTCTCAAGATTGCTTTGGCTCTTCGGGGTCTTTTGTGTTTCCATACAAATTGCGAAATTTTTTGTTCTAGTTCTGTGAAAAATGCCAGTGGTAGTTTGATAGGGATTGCATTGAATCTATAGATTGCTTTGGGTAGTAGAGTCATTTTCACAATGTTGATTCTTCCAATCCAAGAACATGGTATATCTCTCCATCTATTTGTATCATCTTTAATTTCTTTCATCAGTGTCTTATAATTTTCTGCATACAGGTCTTTTGTCTCCTTAGGTAGGTTTATTCCTAGATATTTTATTCTTTTTGTTGCAATGGTAAATGGGAGTGTTTTCTTGATTTCACTTTCAGATTTTTCATCATTAGTATATAGGAATGCCAGAGATTTCTGTGCATTAATTTTGTATCCTGCCACTTTACCAAATTCATTGATTAGCTCTAGTAGTTTTCTGGTAGCATCTTTAGGATTCTCTATGTATAGGATCATGTCATCTGCAAACAGTGACAGCTTTACTTCTTCTTTTCCGATTTGGATTCCTTTTATTTCCTTTTCTTCTCTGATTACTGTGGCTAAAACTTCCAAAACTATGTTGAATAAGAGTGGTGAGAGTGGGCAACCTTGTCTTGTTCCTGATCTTAGTGGAAATGCTTTCAGTTTTTCACCATTGAGGATGATGATGGCTGTGGGCTTGTCATATATGGCCTTTATTATGTTGTGGAAAGTTCCCTCTATGCCTACTTTCTGCAGGGTTTTTATCATAAATGGGTGTTGAATTTTGTCAAAAGCTTTCTCTGCATCTATTGAGATGATCATATGGTTTTTCTCCTTCAATTTGTTAATATGGTTTATCACATTGATAGATTTGCGTATATTGAAGAATCCTTGCATTCCTGGAATAAACCCCACTTGATTATGGTGTATGATCCTTTTTATGTGCTGTTGGATTCTGTTTGCTAGTATTTTGTTGAGGATTTTTGCATCTATGTTCATCAGTGATATTGGCCTGTAGTTTTCTTTCTTTGTGACATCCTTGTCTGGTTTTGGTGTCAAGGTGATGGTGGCCTCGTGGAAGGAATTTGGGAGTGTTCCTCCCTCTGCTATATTTTGGAAGAGTTTCAGAAGGATAGGTGTTAGCTCTTCTCTAAATATTTCATAGAATTCGCCTGTGAAGCCATCTGGTCCTGGGCTTTTGTTTGTTGGAAGATTTTTAACCACAGTTTCAATTTCAGTGCTTGTGATTGGTCTGTTCATATTTTCTATTTCTTCCTGATTCAGTCTTGGCAGTTTGTGCCTTTCTAAGGATTTGTCCATTTCTTCCAGATTGTCCATTTTATTGGCATAGAGTTGCTTGTAGTAATCTCTCATGATCTTTTTTATCTCTGCAGTGTCAGTTGTTACCTCTCCTTTTTCATTTCTAATTCTGTTGATTTGAGTCTTCTCCCTTTTTTTCTTGATGAGTCTGGCTAGTGGTTTATCTATTTTGTTTATCTTCTCAAAGAACCAGCTTTTAGTTTTATTGATCTTTGCTATCGTTTCCTTCATTTCTTTTTCATTTATTTCTGATCTGATTTTTATGATTTCTTTCCTTCTGCTAGCTTTGGGGTTTTTTTGTTCTTCTTTCTCTAATTGCTTGAGGTGCAAGGTTAGGTTGTTTATTCGAGATGTTTCCTGCTTCTTAAGGTGGACTTGTATTGCTATAAACTTCCCACTTAGAACTGCTTTTGCTGCATCCCATAAGTTTTGGGTTGTCTTGTCTCCATTGTCATTTGTTTCTAGGTATTTTTTTATTTCCTCTTTGATTTCTTCAGTGATCACTTGATTATTAAGTAGTGTATTTTTTAGCCTCCATGTGTTTGTATTTTTTACAGATCTTTTCCTGTAATTGATATCTAGTCTCATGGCGTTGTGGTCAGAAAAGATACTTGATACAATTTCAATTTTCTTAAATTTACCAAGGCTTGATTTGTGACCTAAGATATGATCTATCCTGGAGAATGTTCCATGAGAACTTGAGAAAAATGTGTATTCTGTTGTTTTTGGATGGAGTGTCCTATAAATATCAATTAAGTCCATCTTGTTTAATGTATCATTTAAAGCTTGTGTTTCCTTATTTATTTTCATTCTGGATGATCTGTCCATGGGTGAAAGTGGGGTGTTACAGTCCCCCACTATGAATGTGTTACTGTCGATTTCCCCTTTTATGGCTGTTAGTATTTGCCTTATGTATTGAGGTGCTCCTATGTTGGGTGCATAAATATTTACAATTGTTATATCTTCTTCTTGGATCGATCCCTTGATCATTATGTAGTGTCCTTCTTTGTCTCTTTTAATAGTCCTTATTTTAAAGTCTATTTTGTCTGATATGAGAATTGCTACTCCAGCTTTCTTTTGGTTTCCATTTGCATGGAATATCTTTTTCCATCCCCTTACTTTCAGTCTGTATGTGTCTCTAGGTCTGAAGTTGTCTCTTGTAGACAGCATATATAAGGGTCTTGTTTTTGTATCCATTCAGCCAATCTGTGTCTTTTGGTGGGAGCATTTAGTCCATTTACATTTAAGGTAATTATCGATATGTATGTTCCTATTCCCATTTTCTAAATTGTTTTGGGTTCGTTATTATAGGTCTTTTCCTTCTCTTGTGTTTTTTGTCTAGAGAAGTTCCTTTAGCATTTCTTGTAAAGCTGGTTTGGTGGTGCTGAACTCTCTCAGCTTTTGCTTGTCTGTAAAGGTTTTAATTTCTCCATCAAATCTTTTTTTTTTTTTTTTTTTGCGGTACGCAGGCCTCTCACTGTTGTGGCCTCTCCTGTTGTGGAGCACAGGCTCCGGACGCACAGGCTCAGCGGCCATGGCTCACGGGCCCAGCCGCTCTGTGGCATGTGGGATCTTCCCGGACCGGGGCACGAACCCGTGTCCCCTGCATCGGCAGGCGGACTCTCAAACACTGCGCCACCAGGGAAGCCCTCCATCAAATCTTAATGAGATCCTTGCTGGGTAGAGTAGTCTTGTCTGCAGGTTTTACTCCTTCATCACTTTCAGTATGTCCTGCCACTCCCTTCTGGCTTGTAGGGTTTCTGCTGAGAGATCAGCTGTTAACCTTATGGGGATTCCCTTGTGTGTTATTTGTTGTTTTTCCCTTGCTGCTTTTAATATGCTTTCTTTGTATTTAATTTTTGATAGTTTGATTAATATGTGTCTTGGTGTATTTCTCCTTGTATTTATCCTGTATGGGACTCTCTGTGCTTCTTGGACTTGATTAACTATTTCCTTTCCCATATTAGGGAAGTTTTCAACTATAATCTCTTCAAATATTTTCTCAGTCCCTTTCTTTTTCTCTTCTTCTTCTGGAACCCCTATAATTCGAATGTTAGTGCGTTTAATGTTGTCCCAGAGGTCTCTGAGACTGTCCTCAGTTCTTTTCATTCTTTTTTCTTTATTCTGCTCTGCAGTAGTTATTTCCACTATTTTATCTTCCAGGTCACTTATCCATTCTTCTGCCTCAGTTATTCTGCTATTGATCCCATCTAGAGTACTTTTAATTTCATTTATTGTGTTGTTCATCGTTGCTTGTTTCATCTTTATTTCTTGTTAACTTGTTTCTTGTTAACTTTCTTGCATTTTGTCCATTCTATTTCCAAGATTTCGGATCATCCTTACTATCATTATTCTGAATTCTTTTTCAGGTAGACTGCCTATTTCCTCTTCATTTGTTAGGTCTGGTGCATTTTTATCTTGCTCCTTCATCTGCTGTGTGTTCTTCTGTCTTCTCATTTTGCTTATCTTACTATGTTTGGGATCTCCTTTTTGCAGACTGCAGGTTCGTAGTTCCCGCTGTTTTTGATGTCTGTCTCCAGTGGCAAAGGTTGGTTCAGTGGGTTGTGTAGGCTTCCTGGTGGAGGGGACTAGTGCCTGTGTTGTGGTGGATGAGGCTGGATCTTGTCTCTCTAGTGGGCAGGTTCACGTCTGGTGGTGTGTTTGGGGGTGTCTGTGGCCTTATTATGCTTTTAGGCAGCCTCTCTGCTAATGGGTGGGGTTGTGTTCCTGTTTTGCTAGCTGTTTGGCATAGGTTGTCCAGCACTGTAGCTTGCTGGTCGTTGAGTGAAGCTGGGTGCTGGTGTTAAGATGGAGGTCTCTGGGAGATTTTCGCCGTTTGATATTATGTGGAGCTGGGAGGTCTCTTGTTGATCAGTGTCCTGAAGCTGGCTCTCCTACCTCAGAGGCAGAGCCCTTACTCCTGGCTGGAGCACCAAGAGCCTTTCATCCACACGGCTCAGAATAAAAGGGAGAAAAAGCAGAGAGAATTCCTAGAGGTATGAGGAAAGGAAGAAGGAAAAGAGGGAAGGAAGGAAGAAAGAAAGAAAGAAGCAAAGAAGGAAAGAAGGCAAGAAGGAAAGAAAGGAGGGAGGGAGGGAGGGAGGGAGGAAGGAAGGAGGGAAAGAAGGAAAAAAGACAGAAAGAAAGAAGATACAGTAAAAATAAAATAAAGTATAATAAAGTTATTGAATTAAAAAATTCTTATTTAGAAAAAAAAAGGGACAGATAGAACCCTAGGACAAATGTTGGCAGCAAAGCTATACAGACAAAATCTTACACAGAAGCATACACATACACCCTCACTAAAAGAGGTAAATGGGGAAAAATCCTAAATCTTGCTGTCAGAGACCACCTCCTCAATTTGGGATGATTCGTTGTCTAAAGGAGGGAAGGAAGGAAGGAAAGAAAGAAAGAACGAAGGTAAAGTATAATAACGTTCTTAAAATTAATTATTAAGAAAAAATTTAAAAAAAAAAACATGGACGGATAGAACCCTAGGACAAATTGTGGAAACAAGACTATACAGACAAGATCTCACACAGAAGCATACACATACACATTCACAAAAAGAGGAAAAGGGAAAAAAAATCATAAATCTTGCTCTCAAAGTCCACCTCCTCAATTTGGGATGATTGGTTGTCTATTCAGGTATTCCACAGATGCAGGGTACATCAAGTTGATTGTGGAACTTTAATCCGCTGCTTCTGAGGCTGCTGGGAGAGATTTCCCTTTCTCTTCTTTGTTCTCACAGCTCACCGGGGCTCCGCTTTGGATTTGGCCCTGCCTCTGCGTGTAGGTCGCTGGAGGGCGTCTGTTTTTTGCTCAGACAGGACGGGGTTAAAGGAGCCGCTGATTCGGGGGCTCTGGTGCACTCAGGCCGGCGGGGACGGAGGGGCACGGAGTGCGGGGCGGGCCTGCGGCTGCAAAGGCCAGCGTGACTTTGCACCAGCCTGAGGCGCGCCGTGCGTTCTCCCGGGGAAGTTGTCCCTGGATCCCGGGAACCTGGCAGTAGCTGGCTGCACAGGCTCCGCGGAAGAGGGGTGTGGAGAGTGACCTGTGCTCGCACACAGGCCCCTTGGTGGCGGCAGCAGCAGCCTTAGCGTCTCCCGCCCGTCTCTGGGGTCCGCGCTTTTAGCCGCGGCTCACGCCCGTCTCTGGAGTTCCTTTAAGCAGCGTTCTTAAACCCCTCTCCTCATGCACCAGGAAACAAAGAGGGAAGAAAAAGTCTCTTGCCTCTTCGGCAGGTGCAGACTTTTCCCCGGACTCCCTCCCGGCTAGCCGTGGTGCACTAACCCCTTCAGGCTATGTTCAAGCCGCCAACCCCAGTCCTCTCCCTGCGCTCCGTCCGAAACTGAAACCCGAGCCTCAGAGCCTCAGCTCGCAGCCCCGCCCGCCCCGGCGGGTGAGCAGACAAGCCTCTCGGGCTGGTGAGTGCCGGTCGGCACCGATCCTCTGTGCGGGAATCTCCCCGCTTTGCCCTCCGCACCCGTTGCTGTGCTCTCCTCCGCGGCTTCAAAGCTCCCCCCTCCACCTCCCGCAGTCTCCGCCCGTGAAGGGGCTTCCTAGTGTGTGGAAACTTTTCCTCCTTCACAGCTCCCTCCCACTGGTGCAGGTGCCGTCCCTATTCTTTTGTCTCTGTTTTTTCTTTTTTTTTCTTTTGCCCTACCCAGGTACGTGGGGAGTTTCTTGCCTTTTGGGAGGTCTGAGGTCTTCTGTCAGCCTTCAGTAGGTGTTCTGTAGGAGTTGTTCCACGTGTAGGTGTATTTCTGGTGTATCTGTGGGGAGGAAGGTGATCTCCGCGTCTTACTCTTCTGCCACCTTCAAGGTCCCCCCCATTGGCTTTTTTAAAAATTACAATGACAATAATTTTTAATTTCCAAAAGTTCTGTGTGGATCTGTTACCCATCTATCTGCTTTTGTTTTTCTTTTTCTTATTGTATTCTTTTCTCTCTTTTTAGCTTGCATGTTTTTTCTCTCTTTTAACTTTTAATCATATTTATTTCATAATTTATCTATGTTCTATTTGCTTAATGTATTTATAATCTAATTCTCCTGTATTCTGGAACCATCACAGTGGGCCATTCTTTTCATGTGATTCTATTTTTTTTTATAGTGAGCTATATTAGGAAAGATTTTTTTCATCGTTGGTGTCCATGTACTCTGAATTTTAGAAAAGTCTTGGAAAGCAGACTTACATTTGCATATTACAAATATCTCAGGAATTTCATTGATCTTGGTACAAAATTTATATTAATTTCCCTACTTTATATTTTTACAGAACATACTTATTTTAAAATCAGACTGTCTCACATACATGGTATTTTGATTTCTCACAAGTATATTTTTTAATCCAAAGTCTCATATATAAGCAGATTATCTTGTTACTTCCATGTACATATGAGTGGAGTCTCGATTTTCCCTGTTCCAGCTTTATTCAGTGGTTTTGCTTAAAATTCCCTATCTTAAGATCCCCATGTATGGAGATTACAATGTTATTTCCTAACTGTTAAGGTGTATATCTGTGTATTGGGACTCAACATCCATACTAAGACAATAGCTCACTATCCTACAACTTAGTTTCTGCCACCTGGGAATTTCCCTTTCTTTTTTTGAGTTTCCCATGTAAACTTATTTTGTGATAATTCATCCAGCATTTCTAGATATGTAAAGGGAAGTTCTTGTTAGTTCAGTGTGTAGGTTGCCACCTATTCATTCTTTGACCTATTGCAATTTGGTTTCCACTGCCACCACTGCACTGAAATTATTTCACAGTTCTTAATTTCTGTGACTTCATGCTCTCTTCTCTGTTATTTGACATTACTGACCCTGAGATCTTTGAATTTTTTATCCTGTTTTTTCTTGAATTCTGTAAAACCTCTCTTATTTCTTTGACTCAGTTTAGAAACTCCATCAGTCTTTTTTACCTGCTCCTTTTCCTTTTTTTTTTTTTGAGGTACACAGGCTTCTCACTGTTGTGGCCTCTCCCGTTGCAGAGCACAGGCTCAGGATGCGCAGGCTCAGCGGCCATGGCTCACGGGCCAGGCGCTCCGTGGCATGTGGGATCCTCCCAGACTGGGGCATGAACCTGTGTCCCCTGCATTGGCAGGAGGACTCTCAACCACTGCACCACCAGGGAAGCCCTCCTTTTCCTTTTTAAAAAGAAATTTTAATAGAAATATTTAAAACATGTATAAAAAATAATACAATGGGGCCCGGAGGAAGATGGCAGAGCAGAAGGATGTGCTGTCACTCCCTCTTGTGAGAGCACTAGGATCACAACTAGCTGCTGGACAATCATTGACAGGAGGGCACTGGAACTCACCCAAAAAGATACCCCATGTCCAAGGACAAAGGAGAAGCCACAGTGAGATGGTAGGAGGGGTGCAAACACAGTAAAATCAAGTCCAATAACTGCTGGATGGGTGACTCACAGACTGGAGAACACTTATACCAGAGAAGTTCACCCACTGGAGTGATGGATCTGAGCCCCACGTCAGGCTTCCCAACCTGGGGGTCTGGCAAAGGGAGGAGGAATTCTTAGAGAATCAGACTTTGAAGCCTACTGGGATTTGATTGCAGGATTTTGACAGAACTGGGGGAAACAGAGACTCCACTTTTGGAGGGCACACACAAAGATGTGTGCTCATTGGGACTCAGCAGAAGGAGCAGTGACCCCAAGGAAGACTGAACCAGACCTTCCTGCTAGTGTTGGAGGGTCTCCTGCGGAGATGGGGGGCAGTTGTGGATCACCAAGGGACAAGGACACTGGAAGAAGAAGTTCTGGGAAGTACTCCTTGGTGTGAGCCCTCCCAGAGTCCACCATTAGCCCCACCAAAGAGCCCAGGTAGGCTCCAGTGTTGGGTTGCCTCAGGCCATACAACCAACAGGGACAGAACCCAGCCCCCCCATGAGCAGTCAAGTGGATTAAAGTTTTACTGAGCTCTGTCCACCAGAGCAACAATCAGCTCTACCCACCACCAGTCCCTCCCATTAGGAAACTTGCATAAGCCTCTTAGATAGCCTCATCCACCAGAGGGCAGAGAGCAGAAACAAGAAGAACAGCCAGTGGAACAAAACCCACATTCACAGAAAGATAGACAAGATGAAAAGGCAGAGGGCTATGTACCAGATGAAGGAACAAGATAAAACCCCAGAAAAACAACTAAATGAAGTGCAGATAGGCAACCTCCCAGAAAAAGAATTCAGTATAATGATAGTGAAGATGATCCAGGACCTCGGAAAAAGAATGGAGGCAAAGATCGAGAAGATGCAAGAAATGATTAACAAAAACCTAGAAGAATTAAAGAACAAACAAACAGAGATGAACAATACAGTAACTGAAATGAAAACTACACTAGAAGGAATCAATAGCAGAATAACTGAGGCAGGAGAACGGATAAGTGACCTGGAAGACAGAATGGGGGAATTCACTGCTGCGGAACGGAATAAAGAAAAAGAATGAAGAGAAATGAAGACAGCCTAAGAGACCTCTGGGACAACTTTAAATGCAACAACATTTACATTATAAGGGTCCCAGAAGGAGAAGAGAGAAAGGACCCAAGAAAATATTTGAAGACATTATAGTCGAAAATTTCCCTAACATGGGAAAGGAAATAGCCACCCAAGTCCAGGAAGTGCAGCAAGTCCCATACAGGATAAACCCAAGGAGAAACACGCTGAGACACATAGTAATCAAATTGGCAAAAATTAAAGACAAAGAAAAGTTATTGAAAGCAGCAAGGGAAAAATGACAAATAACATACAAGGGAACTCTCATAAGGTTAACAGCTGATTTCTCAGCAGAAACTCTACACGCCAGAAGGGAGTGGCATGATAAAATTAAAGTGATGAAAGGGAAGAACCTACAGCCAAGATTACTCTACCCGGCAAGGATCATATTCAGATTCAATGGAGAAATCAAAAGCTTTACAGACAAGCAAAACTAAGAGAATTCAGCACCAACAAACCAGCTCAACAACAAATGCTAAAGGAACTTCTCTAAGTGGGAAACAAGAGAAGAACAGGACCTACAAAAACAAACCCAAAACAATTAAGAAAATGGTCATAGGAACATACATATCAATAAATACCCTAAACGTGAATGGATTAAATGCTCCAAACAAAAGACACAGGCTTGCTGAATGGATACAAAAACAAGACCCATATATATGCTGTCTAGAAGAGACCCACTTCAGACCTAGGGACACATTCAGACTGAAAGTGAGGGGATGGAAAAAGATATTCCATGCAAATGGAAATCAAAAGAAAGCTGGAGTAGCAATTCTCATATCAGATAAAATAGATTTTAAAATAAAGAATGTTACAAGGGACAAGGAAGGATACTACACGATGACCAGGGGATCAATCGAAGAAGAAGATATAACAATTATAAATATATATGCACCCAACATAGGAGCACCTCAATACATAAGGCAACTGATAACAGCTATAAAAGAGGAAATTGACAGTAACACAGTAATAGTGGGGAACTTCAAACCTCACTTACACCAATGGACAGACCATCCAAAACGAAAATAAATAAAGAAAGAGAAGCTTTAAATGACACAACAGACTAGATCAATTTAATTGATATTTATAGGACATTCCATCCTAAAACAGCAGATTACACTTTCTTCTCAAGTGTTCATGGAACATTCTCCAGGATAGATCACATCTTGGGTCACAAATCAGGCCTCAGTAAATTAAAGAAAATTAAAATCATATCAAGCATCTTTTCTGACCACAACGCTATGAGATTAGAAATGAATTACAGGGAAAAAAACGTAAAAATCACATTTACATGGAGGCTAAACAATACATTACTCCAAGAGATCACGGAACAAATCAAATAGGAAATCAAAAAATACCTAGAGACAAATGACAATGAAAACACGATGATCCAAAACTTATGGGATGCAGCCAAAGTAGTTCTAAGAGAGAAGTTTATAGCTATACAAGCCTACATCAAGAAACAAGAAAAATCTCAAATAACCAATCTAACCTTACACCTAAAGGAACTAGAGAAAGAAGGACAACAACAACAACAACAAAAGCCCAAAGTTAGCTGAGGGAAAGAAATCATAAAGATCAGAGAAGAAATAAATGAAATAGAAAAAAAGAAAACAATAGCAAAGATCAATAAAACTAAAAGCTGGTTCTTTGAGAAGATAAAGTTGATAAGCCGTTAGCCAGACTCATCAAGAAAAAGAGGGAGAGGACTCAGATCAATAAAATTAGAAATGAAAAAGGAGAAGTTAAAACAGACACTGTAGAAATACAAAACATCCTAAGAGATAACTACAAGCAACTGTATGCCAATAAAATGGACAACCTGGAAGAAATGGACAAATTCTTAGAAAGGTATAACTTTCCAAGACTGAACCAGGAAGAAATAGAAAACATGAACAGACCAATCACAAGTAACGAAATTGAAAGTGTGATTAAAAATCTTCCCACAAACATAAGTCCAGGATGAGATGGCTTCACAAGTGAATTCTATCAAACATTTAGAGAAGAGCTAACACCCATCCTTTTCAAACTCTTCCAAAATCTTGCAGAGGAAGGAACACTCCCAAACTCATTCGAGGTCAACTTCTCCCTGATACCCAAACCACACAAAGATACTACAAAAAAAGAGAATTACAGACCAATATCACTGATGAAAATAGATGCAAAAATCCTCAACAAAATACTAACAAACAGAATCCAACAACACATTAAAAGCATCATACACAATGACCAAGTGGGATTTATCCCAGGGATGCAAGGATTCTTCAATATCTGCAAATCAATCAATGTGATACACCATATTAACAAATTGAAGAATAAAAACCATATGATCATCACAATAGATGGAGAAAATCTTTTGACAAAATTCAACACCCATTTATGATAAAAACTCTCAAGAAAGTAGGCATAGAGGGAACCTACATCAACATAATAGAGGCTATATATGACAAACCAACAGCAAACATCATTCTAAATGGTGAAAAACTGGAAGCATTTCCTCTAAGATCAGGAACAAGACAAGGATGTCCACTCTCACCACCATTATTCAACATAATTTTGGAAGTTTTAGCCACAGCAATCAGAGAAGAAAAAGAAATAAAAGGAATAGAATTAGGAAAAGAAGAAGGTAAACTGTCACTGTTTGCAGATGACATGATGCTATACATAGAGAATCCTAAAGATGCCACCAGAAAACTACTAGAGCTAATCAATGAATTTGGTAAAGTAGCAGGATACAAAATTAATGCACAGAAATCTCTTGCATTCCTATACACTAATGATGAAATATATGAAAGGAAACACTCCCATTTACCATTGCAACAAAAAGAATAAAATATCTAGGAATAAACCTATCTAGGGAGACAAAAGGCTTGTATGAAGAAAACTATAAGAAACTGATGAAAGAAATTAAAGGTGACACAGATAGATGGAGAGATATACCATGTTCTTGAATTGGAAGAATCAACATTGTGAAAATGACTATACTACCCAAAGCAATCTACAGATACAATGCAATCCCTATCAAACTACCACTGGCATTTTTCACAGAACTACAACAAAAAATTTCACAATTTGTATGGAAACACAAAAGACCCCGAATAGCCAAAGCAAACTTGAGAAAGAAAAACAGAGCTGGAGGAATCAGGCTCCCTGACTTCAGACTATACTACAAAGCTACAGTCATCAAGACAGTATGGTACTGGCACAAAACCAGAAAGATAGATCAATGGAACAGGATAGAAAGCCTAGAGATAAACCCACACACATTTGGTCACCTTATCTTTGATAGAGGAGACAAGAATATACAGTGGAGAAAAGACAGCCTCTTCAATAAGTGGTGCTGGGGAAACTTGACAGCTACATATAAAAGAATGAAATTAGAACACGCCCAAACACCATACACAAAAATAAACTCTAAATGGATTAAAGACCTAAATGCAAGGTCAGACAGTATCATACTCTTAGATGAAAACATAGGCAGGACACTCTATGACATAAATCACAGCAAGATCCTTTTTGACCCACCTCCTAGAGAAATGGAAATAAAACCAAAAATAAACAAATGGGACCTAATGAAACTTAAAAGCTTTTGCACAGCAAAGGAAACCATAAACAAGACGAAAAGACAACCCTCAGAATGGGAGAAGATATTTGCCAATGAATCAATGGACAAATGATTAATTTCCAAAATATATAAACAGTTTATGCAGCTCAATATTGAAAAAGCAAACAACCCAATCCCAAAATGGGCAGAAAACCTAAACAGACATTTCTCCAAAGAAGACAAACAGATGGCCAAGAAGCACATGAAAAGCTGCTCAACATCACTAATTATTAGAGAAATGCAAATCAAAACTACAATAAGGTATCACCTCACACCAGTTAGAATGGGCATCATCAGAAAATCTACAAACAACAAATGCTGGAGAGGGTGTGGAGAAAAGGGAACCCTCTTGCACTGTTGGTGAGAATGTAAATTGATATACCACTATGGAGAACAGTATGTAGGTTCCTTAAAAATCTAAAAATGTAAGTGCCATATGATCCAGCAATCCCACTACTGGGCATATACCCAGAGAAACCATAATTTAAAAAGACACATGCACCCCAAAGTTCATTGCAGTACTATTTACAATAGCCAGGTCATGGAAGCAACCTAAATGCCCATCGACAGATGAATGGATAAAGAAGATGTGGTATATATATACAATGGAATATTACTCAGCCATAAAACAGAATGAAATTGGGTCATTTGTTGAGACGTGGATGGATCTAGAGACTGTCATACAGAGTGAAGTAAGTCAGAAATAGAAACACAAATATTGTATGTTAATGCATATATGTGGAACCTAGAAAAATGTTACAGGTGAACTGGTCTTCATGGCAGAAATTGAGACACAGGTGTAGAGAATAAACATATGGTCACCAAGCGGGCAAAGCTGGGGGGTGGTGGTGGTGGTGGTGTGATGAATTGGGAAATTGGGATTGATGTGTACACACTGATGTGTGTAAAATGGATGACTAATTAGAACCTGCTTTATAAATAAATAAATAAATAAATAAATAAATAAATAAATAAATATATTATTGAAGTCATCCAAAAAAATGTAAAAAATAATACAATGAACACCAGGATACTCAATATTGAGCTTAAGCCATAGAATGTTACCAAAACATTTGAAACACCCTTTGTTCTCTTTTCAGTGTCCTCTCCCTTATTTTCTCCCAGAGGGGTTCACTACTATAAATTGTATGCATTATTGCCATACATTTCTTTATATTTTTTTACATATATGCATCTATGAATAATATAATTTTGTGCTTTTAAGATTTCTGTAAATTATTATACTGTACATGTGCTGCAACTTGTTTGCTAAACATTATATTTTTGAATTTCATCCATATTGATATCTGTAGTTCTAATATATTAATTTTCACTGCTAGATAATACAGTGTTTTATGAATATGTCACAATTTATTTAGAGTTGATCATAGTGGCCTTAGTCTTGTGTTGTTTTTAGCTTACATATGCCTATTTAAGTGGACTTATGGGTAATATTTAGTTTTAAATAAATTCAACTTCACAAAATGGAAAAGTATCTTAACAACATTCTTGTGAAAAAAATCTTAGAGTTAACACAATACCAATAATGTAAGCTTAAATGAACAAGCAAAACATTGCAGAGCTTATAATTATATTCCTAGTAAAGACTTTTTGTCAGCTAAAAAACAATGTAAAATATATAGTAATATATATAAACAATATTAAGCATATGAAAACAATCAAATATGAAAAGAAGTCAGGTTTAAATTTTCTACATTATAAAGAAGAGTATTTTAAATATGGTTTACATCTGCTGTTATAAACAAAGAACTTGACTTATGTGTTTATTGTCTTCAGATAGTAGTATAATAGCATATAGTGCTAATGATTACCAAGCCATTTAAAAACTAAGCATGCAGAACATTTAAAATGGTAATAATAATTATAGTCATAATAACAATATTTTATATCATTAAATAATATCATTTTTCTCATTCTTTTTAATTTCTGTTTTTGTCAGTTTTAAGGAACATAATATTTAGTAGTGTAGATCATGAATAATTTAGAAATAAATGTACATATTTATTAAGGAAACATGCTCAATTTTTTTTCTGATAAGTGTGATAATCCACCTTGGACAGCAGAAAGCAGGCAGGACATGGCAGACATCTTTGCTACTAGTAGGAGAAGGAGTCTACCATTTATAGGGGTATTGATGTCAGATTGACTCATCAGTTACCAGGGAAACCAGCAGCTGTGTCAGGCAGCAAGCACGTAGGCAGTTACTAATTAAGCCCTATGATTAAGAGGATTGGATAGTCTTGTGAGTGAAGCAGGGACTGGTCAAGCAGGGAATGTACAGAGAGCAAGAGAACAACCATCTTGAATGGCCTGATCATACAATTTTATTTCTTCAGGTGTTGCTCTTTAATCCAACTTCTCATGGTCTGCCATGTGAACACTTTTCTTTCAAGACTCAGCTCAAATTCTGCCTTTTCTTTGAAGGCTTTGAGTTACATAGAGTTAAGTGCTATATTAGTATTATTGTTTCCATGTTACAAGCACTTAATGGAGAATATTTAATGTGTTTATTCCCTTTTTGTTCCTATTATTGGTTTGGAATTTATATCTTTGTATTTTGTTTCTTTTTACTCATTACCATTAAATGTTTAACATGCATACCTCACTTAATACGGTGTAATATTAACCAGTATTTCTACTCTCTTGAAAAATACATGGTGCTTAGACTGCTTTAACTTAGAACCTTTGTCTCATTTCTTCCATGTCATGCCCAGATTTTAGTTCCTCTTTGTTTTTATATCCTTTCAAGTTAGTCATTACGATTTCTGCTCTTGTTTTAGGCAGACATTGTTTCTTCAGATTTATCTACATGTGCTTCTTTCTTTACTCATTGTTTATTCTTTTTGTTTGTCTGAATATATATTTGCCCTCATTCTTGAATATTGGCTTAGTTAGATATAAAATTCTCGGTTAGTATTTATTTTCCTTAGCACTTAAGCTTATTATCCCTCTGTCTTCTGGATTCCATTCTTGCTGTTCAGAAGTCTGCTATCATTCTAGTTGACAATCCTTTGAGGTTAATATGTCTTTCCTCATTAGTTGCTTTTAAGATCTCTTTGTTTTTGATTTTATTTAACTTCACTATGATTTTTCCCCCTCCCCTCCATAGTAAATGCTGATTGAAACTTGACATTCATCCTCAATATGAAGATAACCTTCTTAACAAATTCTGGAAACTTGTCTTTATTATACTTTATCCAACACTTCCATGAATTTTGTAGGGGGAGATATTTGAAGTTATATAATCTGCTTTATGGCCAGAAACTTAACTGATCTGTATAACATCATATTATACTGCAAATTTTGTTTAAACATTTCTCTTCTGCTAGACTATGAGTTCCTTTAAGGTGGGGAGGAGATAGTACTTCTTTTTGCATTCCTGGCACCTATTGTAGTACCAGGAGCATAGTAAGGTTCAATTAGTGTTAATTTAAGTGACATTTATTGGGGGAATTTAAAGCAAAGTAGTGCTTTTATCTGAATTATCTGAGTGTTTACAAGTCAAAGCAGGCTTGCTTTCTTTTTTGTTACTTGGGCCATTTCACTAATCATACATTTTCTTTTGGCTATTAAGACTTTGTTTGAATTCCTTTTCTTCCCTATTTTCATCTCAATGTAACAAAATTGTTACCTGATTATAAGTAGAATTGATAGTTCCATCTCTATTTAATGATATATTTCAGCCTCATAGAGCAACCAAAACTTGTTATAAAACTTAATTGGCAAATAGCATCTTCATTTATTTTAGAAAGCAAAATGAGCGCAAAATTTATCTTTAAAACAAACGAAGATCGATTTTACAAGCTTCTTCTCATACCATTTGGTAGTTATTATCATACACTAGCCTCTTCTTTAAAATTCTGGTGCTCCATGTATATATACAGGTATTTCTGATAACTAGAAAAACTCATATTAGTATTTATTAGAAACAATACTTCCCCCTGCCAATGTGTTTGGAAGTCTATTACATCAAATGCCATTTGTTGAAACCAATGTCTAATGACCTCTATTTATGATTCCATTAGCTGCTAAATGGAAATTATTCTTTGAAGTGAAAATAAGGAAATAAAATTCATGCATAGTAGCAGCTGATTCAGTACTGAATCAGGGTTTTAACACATTTACAAAATCCATAAAGTTCTTCTAAATGGCTATATTTTCTAGAGCTCTAATAGAAAATTATATGATATAGATCTCTCTTTCATCATGTCAGTTAAGGATACATTATTTTCCAGGTGCTTTTCTCTATTTTCATCAAAATATGATATTTAATTTGAACTTCCATATGGGTGAGCAATTAAGAAACTGGCATTTGAATAGATCAATTTTTCTTATATATATATATTTTTACATCTTTATTGGAGTATAATTGCTTTACAATGGTGTGTTAGTTTCTGCTTTATAACAAAGTGAATCAGTTATACATATACATATGTTCCCATCTCTCTTCCCTCTTGTGTCTCCCTCCCTCCCACCCTCCCTATCCTACCCCTCCAGGCAGTCACAAAGTACGGAGCTGATCTCCCTGTGCTATGCGGCTGCTTCCCACTAGCTATCTACCTTACGTTTGGTAGTGTATATATGTCCATGCCTCTCTCTCGCTTTGTCACAGCTTACCCTTCCCCCTCCCCATATCCTCAAGTCCATTCTCTAGTAGGTCTGTGTCTTTATTCCTGTCTTACCCCTAGGTTCTTCATGACATTTTTTTCTTAAATTCCATATATATGTGTTAGCATACGGTATTTGTCTTTCTCTTTCTGACTTACTTCACTCTGTATGACAGACTCTAGGTCTATCCACCTCATTACAAATATTTGTAAAAAGAAAGGAAATTGAATTTTTCTTATATTAAAGTTAAATCAGGTTACTTTATTTTCTTCAGAGGAAGAGTGAGAGAGTTGATGTGCGAGAACAGACATCATTTGTGAATTAACAAAATCTGACTGGATCTATATTCTTAGCAGCAGAACTCATATAGAAGACACACTGCAACTGTAACTTTGGTCAAAACAATCACCTGTAATCTGTTTACAGAAAGACAAGAATGACAATGACATAGCCTTCAAAAAAATTATGTGATGGCTGTAGAATACAAGTTTAATCCAAAAGTATTGACTAAGCTCTTTTTATATGTCCAACATATTGTTAGCAGCATGGGAAGACATAAAGTGGTTATTTCTCTGAAAGAGATTAAAGTTTCATTAGGAACGGAAAGAAATGTTAAAGCATGCATGTATGTATCAACTTAAGAGGAAATGTATATGATATCCCCTATGAAATTTCAGTGGGTGATCATATTGAAGTGAGCTCATGCAGCTGGGAAAGGCTTCTTGGAAGAGGTAGTGATGTTAGCATGGCGTGAGATATCAAGAATGAGAAAGAGCTTAGTGCATTGAGTGCACAATTTGTGGAATTGTGTGGGTGAAGAAAAAACCTTTATGAATTGTAGAAATAGGATTGTCACTAGAAGTGGCAGTCAGGGCAGATTGTAGATGACTTTAAATGACAAAATATGGAGTCAGAATGTAGTTAGTAGTCAATGGTAAGCTGTTGAGGGTTTCTTTGAGGTTTTACTACATGATATTGTTAGGATTCCTTTGTTAAAACTCCTCATCTCAATCTCACAAAACAAAATTCTTTATTTCTTAACCCTCCCTCTTTCACTTACCACTGCAAGACACTAAACAGGGAAGTTTTGAGCAGAGGGATGGGGCTTGAGCAAAGAAAGAAGTTGAACCCAGGGCACTGGTAAGAGGGGACAGGTCTAGATAATGCAGACCAGACCAGTCAGGTTCTTGGAGATCTAGTGAGCTGCAAGTGACAAGCACATGAAAGCAGGGATCTAGAAAGAGAAGGGAAGAAAATTATACCACCTACTTCCCATCAAGGGAAAATAATTTGGAATTTTTAGTATGAGTCCAGAGAATTGCAGTGCTTTCTTTATCTCAAAGAAAAGATCATCTTCCTTGTGGCACTTTGCCTCTCAGCTCCTTTATAATTTACATGAGTTATTCTTTTCTTTATTGTGGTAAAAAGACTTAACATGAGATCTATCATCTTAATGAATTTTAAGCGTATACAGTACTGTTAACTATAGGCACTATATTGTACAGCAGATCTCTAGAACTTCTTCATCTTGTATAATTGAAACTTTATGCCCATTGAACAACCCTCCCTATAGCCTCCTGCTCCCAGGCTGTGGAAACCACCATTCTGTTTGTTTCTGTGACTTTACAAATTTTACCTCACATAAGTGGAATCATACAGTATTTGTCCTTCTGTGACTGGCTTATTTCAGTTGCATAATGCCCTCCAGTTTCATCCATGTTGTTGCATATAGCAGGATTTCCTTACTTATTTAATTTATTTTGTTTTGGGCTGCATTGGGTCTTTGTCACTGCATGGGATTTCTCTAGTTGCAGTGAGTGGGGGCTACTCTTCCTTGCGGTGTGTGGGCTTCTTATTGAGGTGGCTTCTCTTGTTGTGGAGCCTGGGCTCTAGGTGCGCGGGCTTCAGTAGTTGTGGCTTGCAGGCTCTAGAGCGCAAGCTCAGTAATTTTGGCACACAGGCTTTGTTGCTCTGTGGCATGTGGGATCTTCCCAGACCAGGGCTAGAACCCATGTCCCCTGCATTGGCAGGCGGATTCTTAACCACTGCGCCACCAGGGAAGTCCCAGGATTTCCTTTTATTAAAATGAATAATATTCCATTTTATGTATATTCCACATTTTTTGATCCATTCATCTGCCAATGGACACTTAGATTGTTTTCATATCATAGCTATTGTGAATAATGCTGCTATATCACTTCGACATGCTGATTTCATTTCCTCCAGATATATACCCAGAAGTGGGATTGCTGGGTCATATGGTAATTGTATTTTTAATTTATTGAGGATCTTCCATACTATTTTCCATAATGCTTGTACCAACTTACATTCCCACCTATCGTGTGCAAGGGTTCCCTTTTATCCACACCCTCATCAACACCTGTTAAAAGATTATCTTTTTGATAACAGCCATCCTAACAGTTGTGAAGTGATATCTCATTATGCTTTTGATTTCCATTTCCCTGATGGTTAGTGGTGTTGAGTATCTTTTCATGCACCTATTGGCCATTTGTATATTTTCTTTGGAGAAATGCCTATTCAAGACGTTTGCTATTGAGTTGTTGGGGTTCATTGTATATTTTGGAGGTTATCCCCTTTTCAAATATAAGGATTGCAAATATCGTCTACCAAACCATAGATTGCCTCATCACTTTGTCGATTGTTTCCTTTGCTGGTCAGTATAACACATCTTTACATAAAATTTATTTTTTGAACATCCCAGGAAACACTGAGCACAACCTCTGACATTTAGCATAATATTAGGAGGCTTTAGCCATGTCACCTCCAATTTGTAGAAAGTTAATGAAAAGTTAGGATGCAGATAGACTGTGAGTAAATTCTTAAATATAAATGAGATACATTGATTGGTTAAGATATATATCCCTTCAGAATTTGGCATCATATGTTACAGTATATTGCTATAGTATAACTTTGGAAACAGGTAATTGGTCTAATACATTTTAACCACAATAATCTCTGCATAATCATTAACTATGTGATTTTCCATTAGGAGTACAGGGCATAGGATTGGATATAACATTGGTCCCCAGAGCCTACTGTGAAAAGTTGAGGAAAGGGAATTAAGCATTTTTGTAAATTTTACTGCCACACAAATGAAAAAGCAATCTAGTTCCAGAGTAGGAAGCTCAACATACTTGTCACTCCATAATAGGGTCTGAAAGAATAGTTTCTGATATTTTCTTACTATTAAAGGATCTTCCTTGTAATGTACGCCCGTAGCCTGGACCCTAAAGGAAGTGTAAAAGCAAGCATCCAAGCACTTTTCCTTTTTTATCTCTACTACCTTATACTAATTCCTCTCTCCTTCCCTGACTTTACCCCCTCTTTTCAGTCTTTTCACCTTTCTTTCTCCCTTCTTATTCTAATCCCCACTCTCTTTATTCTCTCCTACTGCTTGCTATTCACTCTGGAAATACTTTACACATTTATCTTAACCTTTATGAAGGTAAAGGTGAAGACGCATAATCCCAATGAATCCTAAGAGCTAAAGAATTGCTTTTCAAGCAGAAAAGCACTGCTGTGATTTCCTTATAGATGTTTGTCTATGCCTGATCTAGAAGTCCTAGCATATAAAGAAATAAAATTTACTATTCAGTATAGAAAACTCAGATTGCTCAAACTTACCTTTAACATGCTTTTTTAAATGACTAAATCATCCACTGAGTAAATCCTCTCTTACTTCTGCCTCTTCTCGAAATCTCATGCCCACTGTTTTCTAACATGCCCACTTTTTCTGGTAGGCCACAGACACAAAGGCATTGGCTTTATTCTTTCAGCTTCTGAGAATGACTTTGTAAAACACCTCAAAAGGGTTAAAATTATAGTATCTGAAATCTGCCTGTAACAATGTTGCCTGATATTGTCTTTGGTTACTTTATTCACCTCTAATTTAATAGAATGTAGCTATTATATTTTGCAGATAGTCTTCATAATACCTATAAAATAATATCAGAACATATGCTCTGAGAAAATTTGCTCATGTGAGGGGAAATAAAGTAGGTGGAAAAGTTTCCAGGCATGGTTACCCAGAGTAAAATGTCTACAGCCAGATTTATAGAAATTCAGAAGTCAGTAGATAAACACTAAAGCTGTGATAATAATTTATTTTTTACAGAGGAAAAGAATGGCAATAACAGTTTTATTTTTCCCCAGAGCACTTTACAATACATTCTTTTTCTGTATCAAAACCCAGTGAGGGAGATTGTTATAAATGCTTAAAATGCTTTTTCAAGCAGCAAAGGCCCTTCTTATATCCTAAAACTTGAACTGAAAACTCTCAGGGGGTTTTGTCAAAGTTATATGAAACTAAATTAATATGAATAGGAAGTGAGCAGTGTTCTCAAATCTCACTGATCCAACTCACATAGTTATAAATCTTGAGATTGAGTATCTAAGAAGAAGCTCCAGAAAAACTCCCCTATTTTTTTAATCAAAAAAAGAAATGCATTATAGAGACTTTTTCTAACATGGACATTTCTAAGAAAATATTTACTCCCATGTGTGGAGATAAAGGTGGCAACCTGCAGGGCCTGCTTCTCTTTCTCTGACCTCAGCTTGGTTCGATGCCTTTAGAGACCTGTCAGGAATTAGCCTTCAGGGTACTTCCTGAAATTTTAGCGAGTTTACCTGAAATAATCATTCTGCACACCATGTGTGGTGCTTTATGGAAATATAAATGTTAAAAATGAATTTGATTTTCAATTTGTGAACTTTTCTCTAGAGCCCTTTTATCTTTGGGTTCCAAGGCACTGAAGATATTGCCTAGGGGAAAAAAACACCTATGCTGCTACTTATCATACATAATAATATTGCTTAATTTTTTAAAAATCTGACTCTCTGAGCTATCAACTAGTGACTATG
Organism: Leucopleurus acutus; assembly: GCF_964270905.1. Classification (NCBI taxonomy): domain Eukaryota; kingdom Metazoa; phylum Chordata; class Mammalia; order Artiodactyla; family Delphinidae; genus Leucopleurus; species Leucopleurus acutus. Next base: position 98,293,322 of record NC_139148.1, read on the forward strand.
TGTGTACAGTTATTGTTCATCAGAAATTCTTGTTGGGTAAATGAATGGTAATGGTGACACAGGACTGTTTCTGGGGCTAATCTAATTCTACCATTCATTCATTTGTTTATTCAGCACCTACCATGAGCCAAGCCCCATGTTAAGCATTGGAGATGAAGCAGTGAACAAGTCATTTTCAATATCTTGTGGTTCTTATAGTTTATTGGAGGCTACAGGCAGTAAATATGTGATTAAATAATGTATGATGAATGTAATGCTAGGGGAATGACAGGGTGCTATGGGAGCATACAATCAAAGGGTTAATCAAATCAAATACTCTTAACCTAGTCTAGAGTAAATAAATATATCCCTGAGGAAGGGATGTTTAAGATAAAACCCAAAGATAAAAAGAAGCTAGTTAAAAGAATAAGGGTCTGGAAAAACATTTCAGGTAGCAAGAAGAATGCGTGTAAAAATCTCCAGGCAAGAGAGAACATGACATGCTCTAGGAACTGAAATCTATCATATATGGCTGTAGTGTGTATTGTGATATAAAGAATTTCAAGAGGTAGTTAGAGGTTAGATTATGCAGGAAAATGGGAAGTTTGGGCTTTTTCCTACCACTAGCTGCTTTTGTGGTTGTCATCTCTCTGACAGGAGTATGTATGCTTAATGACTTTGCAGCTACTTTTTATGAGGGCTGTACGGGGGCTTTTGGACAGTGATCAACTCTAATGATCATCTTGAGTAATATTTGGCTAACTTCATTTTTTAGACCTGATTTCCTTTTAAAAGAGGATTTGATAACCAGGTTATTAATTGCTATATATAAAGTAAACTTCAAACCTTGGAGATCTTTAGTAAAATTTACTTATTCATCTTCCAATCTCAAAATTAATATTTCTGTCTGTATTAACATACCTTAACAGAGTGCTTATGGCATGTGCACACAATATTTAAAATCTTTTACTTCTGACATTTGCCTATAATTTGGCCATTCTATTATGTGTAAATGATAAAAACCCTAAATATTCTGTATGAGGTAATTAGTCACCAGTCGGTGAGAATACAGTTATTATTCTTTTAGCTGAACATTGTCTTGGTAAATTGAAGACTGATTACTTATATTGCACCAGTCTTAAAAGTAAAGGGGTAATTAACACACAAAAATCAGTTGTATTTCTATACATTAGCAACAAACAATCTAAAAAGGAAATTAGTAAAAAAAAAATTCCATTTGCAATAGCATCAAAAAGAATCAAAAAGGGGCTTCCCTGGTGGTGAAGTGGTTGAGAGTCCACCTGCCAATGTAGGGGACTTGGGTTCGTGCCCCAGTCCGGGAAGATCCCACATGCCGTGGAGCGGCTGGGCCCGTGAGCCATGGCCGCTGAGCCTGCACGTCTGGAGCCTGTGCTCTGCAACGGGAGAGGCCACAACAGTGAGAGGCCTGCATACCGCAAAAAGAAAAAAAAAGAATTAAAAAGAATAAAATATTTTAGAATAAATTTAACCAAACAGGTGCAAGATGTGCACACTAAAAACTACAAAATATTTCTGAAAGGAATTTTAAAAGACCAAGACAAATGGAAAGATATTCTATGTTCATGGCTTTATAAACTTAATATTGTTAATATGGCAATACTATTCAAAGGGATTTACAGATTTAATGCAATTCCTGTCAAAATCCCAACAGCACATTTTGCAGGAATTGAAAAGCCAGTCTTAAAATTCACATGGAATTGCAAGTGACCCTGAATAGCCGAAGCAATCTCTATAAAGAACAAAGTTGAAAGATACACGCTTCCTCATTTCAAAACTTACTACAGATACAGTACAGTAATTTACAGTACTGTAAAGATACAGTAATTAAAACACTGTGGCACTGGCATAAGGATAGACATATAGATGAACAGAATAGACTTGAGAGTACAGAAATAAACCCATACATCTATGGTTAATTGATTTTTAACAGGGGTGGGAAAAAATACCAACTTGAACTAACAGTGCTGTGACAACTGGATACCCTTATGCACAAGAATAAAGTTGGATCCCTACCTAATGTACATATAAAAAAATAGTTCAAAATGGATCAAAGACACAAATATACAATTCCTAGAAGAAAATGTAGGGGTAAATTTTCATGACCTTGGATTTGGCACTGGATTCTTAGATAAGACACCAAAAGCACAAGCAACAAAAGAAAAAATATAGACAAATTGGATTTCATCAAAATTATAAACTTTTTCTGCCTCAAAGGACAGTACCAAGAAAGTGAAAAGACAACCTACAGAATGGGAGAAAATATATACAAATCATATATCTAATAAGAGTCTAGCATCCATAATATATAAAGAACTCTTAAAACTCAATAACAAAAGACAACACAATTAAAAAGTGGACAAAGAAGTTGAATAGAAATTTGCCCATAGAAGGTATACAAATTGGCAACAAGCACATGAAAATAATATTAGTCATTAAGGAAATGCATATCAAAAACTTGATGAAACACCAGTTCATACCCACTATGATGGCAATAATAATAATTTTAAAACTGGAAAGTAAGAGTCATTGGATAGGATGTGGAAAAAATAGCACCCTCATACATAGCTGTAAATGTAAAATGTAAAATGGTACAGCCACATTGGAAAACAGTTTGACAGTTCCTCAAAAAGTTAAACATAGAATTATCATGTGCCCCAGCAGTTCCACTCTTAGTAATAACCTCCAAGATTTGAAAACAGGTAATCAAACATATACATGAATATTCCTAGTGAGCTTTTAAAATAGCTGAAAGGTGGAAACAACTAAAATGTCCATCCAAATAAACAAAAAAAAACCTGATGTCAGGACAGAATAAACTCACAGCAAAAGCTTTGTATTTTCTCCCTGAATATGGCTTGTGTTTCCATTCTCTTAACAACTTATTTCTTACAGTAAAGGTTTATAATTTAAGGAAGTCCAATTTATCATTTTTTCCCAGTTAAGGATTTTTGCCTTTGTACTGTATATAAGAAAATATTTTCCTAACACAAGGTAAAAAATATTTCCACCTGTTTTCTTTCCTAGAACAGTTATTGTTTGAGGTTTTACTTTTAGATCTATGATACACTTTGAGTAAATTTTTATATATGGTGCAAGGTATAACTCAAGGTTTATTTTTGATATGTGGACGTCAGATTGTTCTAGTTCCATTTGCTAAATTCTGCCAAATTTTGATAACCTCTATTTTCAGTAGGACCTTGTTGTTTATCCATTCTATATATAATAGTTTGCATCTGCTAATCCCAAATTCCCAATCCGTCCCTCCCCTACCCCCACTCCCTTGGCAACCACAAGTGTGTTCTCCATGTCTGTGAATCTGTTTGCGTTTCATAGATAAGTTCATTTACATCATATTTTAGATTCCACATATAAGTGATATATGGTATTTGTCTTTCTCTTTCTGACTTACTTCACTTACTATGAAAATCTCCAGGTCTGTCCATGTTGCTGCAAATGGCATTATTTCATTCTTGGGTTTTTTTTTAAAAACATATTTATTGGAGTATAATTGCTTTACAATGCTGTGTTAGTTTCTGCTTTATAACAGAGTGAATCAGTTATACACATACAAATGTCCCCATATCTCTTCCCTCTTTCATCTCCCTCCCTCACACCCACCCTATCCCACCCCTCTAGGTAGTCACAAAGCACCGAGCTGATCTCCCTGTGCTATGCGGCTGCTTCCGACTAGCTAACTATTTTATGTTTAGTAGTGTATATATGTCCATGCCACTCTCTCACTTTGTACCAGCTTACCCTTCACCCTCCCCATATCCTCAACTCCATTCTCTAGTAGGTCTGCATCTGTATTCACATCTTGCCCCTAGGTTCTTCATGACCTTTTTATTTAGGTTCCATATATTTGTGTTAGCATATGGTATTTGTTTTTCTGACTTACTTCACTTTGTATGACAGTCTCTAAGTCCATCCACCTCACTAAAAACACCTCAGTTTTGTTCCTTTTTAAGGCTGAGTAGTAATCCGTTGTATATATGTGCCACCTCTTCTTTATCCATTCATCTGTCAATGGACACTTAGATTGCTTCCATGTCCTGGTTATTGTAAATAGAGCTGCAATGAACATTCTGGTACATGACTCCTTGTGAATTATGGTTTTCTCAGGGTATATGCCCAGTAGTGGGATTACTGGGTCGTATGCTGGTTCTATTTGTAGTTTTATAAGGAATGTCCATACTGTTCTCCATGGTGGTGGAATCCATTTACATTCCAACCAACAGTGCAGGAGGGTTCCCTTTTCTCCACACACTCTCCAGCATTTATTGTTTGTAGATTTTTTCATGATAGCCATTCTGACTGGTGTGAGAGGATATCTCATTGTAGTTTTGTTTTGCATTTCTCTAATGATTAATGATGTTGAGCATTCTTTCATGTGTCTGTTGGCAATCTGTATATCTTCTTTGGAGAAATGTCTATTTAGGTCTTCCGCCCATTTTTGGATTGGATTGTTTGTTTCTTTTAATATTGAGCTGCATGAGCTGCTTGTAAATTGTGGAGATTAATCCTTTGTCAGTTGCTTCATTTGCAAATATTTTCTCCCATACTGAGAGTTGTCTTTTCATCTTGTTTATGGTTTCCTTTGCTGTGCAATAGCTTTTAAGTTTCATGAGGTCCCATTTGTTTATTTTTGCTTTTATTTCCATTTCTCTAGGAGGTGGGTCAAAAAGGGTCTGGCTGTGATTTATGTCATAGAGGGTTCTGCCTATGTTTTCCTCTACCAGTTTGATGGTGTCTGGCCTTACATTTAGGTCTTTAATCCATTTTGAGTTTATTTTTGTGTATGGTGTTAGGGAGTGTTCTAATTTCATTCTTTTCCATGTAGCTGTCTAGTTTCCCCAGCACCACATATTGAAGAGGCTGTCTTCTCTCCACTGTATATTCTTGCCTCCTTTATCAAAGATAAGGTGATCATATGTGCGTGGGTTTATCTCTGGGCTTTCTATCCTGTTCCACTGATCTATAATTCTGTTTTTGTGCCAGTACCATACTGTCTTGATTACTGTAGCTTTGTAGTATAGTCTGAACTCAGGGAGCCTGATTCCTCCAGCTCCATTTTTCGTTCTCAAGATTGCTTTGGCTATTTGGGGTCTTTTGTGTTTCCATACAAATTGTGAAATTTTTTGTTGTAGTTCTGTGAAAAATTCCAGTGGTAGTTTGATAGGGATTGCATTTAATCTGTAGATTGCTTTGGGTAGTATAGTCATTTTCACAATGTTGATTCTTCCAATCCAAGAACATGGTATATCTCTCCATCTATTTGTATCATCTTTAATTTCTTTCATCAGTGTCTTATAGTTTTCTGCATACAAGTCTTTTGTCTCCTTAGGTAGTTTTATTCCTAGATGTTTTATTCTTTTTGTTGCAATGGTAAATGGGAGTGTTTTCTTAAATTCATTTTCAGATTTTTCATCATCAGTGTATAGGAATGCCAGATAGTTCTGTGCATTAATTTTGTATCCTGCAACTTTACCAAATTCCTTGATTAGCTCTAGTAGTTTTCTGGTAGCATCTTTAGGATTCTCTATGTATAGTATCATGTCATCTGCAAACAGTGACAGCTTTACTTCTTCTTTTCCTTTGGATTTGATTCCTTTTATTTCTTTTTCTTCTCTGATTGCTGTGGCTAAAACTTCCAAAACTATGTTGAATAATAGTGGTGAGAGTGGGCAACCTTGTCTTTTTCCTGATCTTAGTGGAAATGGTTTCAGTTTTTCACCATTGAGGATGATGTTGGCTGTGGGTTTGTCATACATGGCCTTTATTATGTTGAGGAAAGTTCCCTCTATGCCTACTTTCTGCAGGGCTTTTATCATAAATGGGTGTTGAATTTTGTCAAAAGCTTTCTCTGCATCTATTGAGATGATCATATGGTTTTTCTCCTTCAATTTGTTAATATGGTTTATCACGTTCATTGATTTGCGTATACTGAAGAATCCATGCATTCCTGAGATAAACCCCACTTGATCATAGTGTATGATCCTTTTAATGTGCTGTTGGATTCTGTTTGCTAGTATTTTGTTGAGGATTTTTGCATCTATGTTCATCAGTGATATTGGCCTGTAGTTTTCATTCTTTGTGATATCTTTGTCTGGTTTTAGTATCAGAGTGATGTTGGCTTTGTAGAATGAATTTGGGAGTTTCTTCCTTCTGCTATATTTTGGAAGAGATTGAGAAGGATAGGTGTTAACTCTTCTCTAAATGTTTGGTAGAATTTGCCTGTGAAGCCCTCTGGTACTTGACTTTTATTTGTTGGAAGATTTTTAATCACAGTTTCCGTTTCAGTGCTTGTGATTAAGTCTGTTGATATTTTCTATTTCTTCTCGGTTCACTCTCGGCAGGTTGTACATTTCTAAGAATTTGTCCATTTCTTCCAGGTTGTCCATTTTATTAGCAAATAGTTGCTTGTAGTAATCTCTCATGATCCTTTGTATTTCTGCAGTGTCAGTTGTTACTTCTCCTTTTTCATTTCTAATTCTATTGATTTGAGTCTTCTCCCTTTTATCTTGATAAGTCTGGCTAATTGTTTATCAATTTTGTTTATCTTCTCAAAGAACCAGCTTTTAGTTTTATTGATCTTTGCTATCGTTTCCTTCATTCTTTTTCATTTATTTCTGTTCTGGTCTTTATGATTTCTTTCCTTATGCTAACTATGGGGGTTTTTTTGTTCTTCTTTTCTCTAATTGCTTTAGATGTAAGGTTAAGTTGCTTATTTGAGATATTTCTTGTTTCTTAAGATAGGATTGTATTGCTATAAACTTCCTTCTTAGAACTGCTTTTGCTGCATCCCATAGGTTTTGGGTCATCATGTTTTCATTGTCATTTGTTTCTAGGTATTTTTTGATTTCCTCTTTGATTTCTTCAGCGATCTCTTGGTTATTAAGTACTGTGTTGTATAGCCACCATGTCTTTGTGTTTCTTATAGATTTTTTCCTGTCATTGATATATAGTCTCATAGCATTGTGGTCAGAAAAGATACTTGATACAATTTCAATTTTCTTAAATTTACCAAGGCTTGATTTGTGACCCAAGATATGATCTACCCTGGAGAATGTTCCATGAACACTTTAGAAGAATGGGTATTCTGTTGTTTTTGGATCGAATGTCCTATAAGTAACAATTAAGTCCATCTTGTCTAATATATCATTTAAAGCTTGTGTTTCCTTATTTATTTTCATTTTGGATGATCTGTCCATTCGTGAAAGTGGGGTGTTAAAGTCCCTACTATGGTTGTGTTACTGTCCATTTCCCGTTTTATGGTTGTTAGTGTTTGCCTTATGTATTGTGTGCTCCTACGTTGGGTGCCTAAATATTTACAATTGTTATATTTTCTTCTTGGATTGATGCCTTGATCATTATGTAGTGTCCTTCTTTGTCTCTTGTAATAGTCTTTGTTTTCAAATGTGTTTTGTCTTATACGTGAATTGCTATTCCAGCTTTCTTTTGATTTTCATTTGCATGGAATATCTTGTTCCATCCCATCCCTTTCAGTGTGTATGTGTCCCTAGGTATGAAGTGGGTCTCTTGCAGACAGCATATATACAGGTCTTGTTTTCGTATCCATTCAGCCAATCTATGTCTTTCGGTTGGAGCATTCAATCCATTTACATATAAGGTAATTATTGATATGTATGGTCCTATTAGCATTTTCTTAATTGTTTTGGGTTTATTATTGTAGGTCTTTTCCTTTTCTTGTGTTTCTTGCCTAGAGAAGTTCCTTTAGCATTTGTTGTAAATCTGGTTTTGTGGTGCTCAATTCTCTTAGCTTTTGCTTATCTGTAAAGTTTTAATTTCTCCATCAAATCTGAAAGAGATCCTTGCTGGATAGAGTAATCTTGGTTGTAGATTTTTCTCCTTCACCTCTTTAAATATGTCCTGCCACTCCCTTCTGGCTTGCGGAATTTCTGCTGAAAGATCAGCTTTTAACCTTATGGGGCTTTCCTTGTATGTTATTTGTTTTTTTTCCCTTGTTGCTTTTAATATTTGTTCCTTGTATGTAATTTTTGATAGTTTGAGTAACATGTGTCTTACCGTGTTTCTCCTTGGATTTATCCTGTATGGGACTCTGTGCTTCCTGGGCTTAATTAACTATTTCCATTCCCATATTAGGGAAGTTTTCCACTATAATCTCTTCATATATTTTCTCAGTCCCTTTCTTTTTCTCTTCTTCTTCTGAGATGCCTATAATTCTAATGTTGGTGCATTTAATATTGTCCCAGAGGTCTCTGAGACTGTCCTCAATTCTTTTCATTTTTTCTTTATTCTGCTCTGTACTACTTATTTCCAATATTTTATCTTCCAGGTCACTTATCCGTTCTTCTGCCTCAGTTATTCTGCTATTGATCCCTTCTAGAGAAGTTTTCAATTCATTTATTGTGTTATTCATCACTGTTTGTTTGCTCTTTCGTTCTTCTAGCTCCTTGTTAAACGTTTCTTGTATTTTCTCCATTCTATTTCCAAGATTTTGGATCAACTTTATTATCATTATTCTGAATTCTTTTTCAGGTAGACTGCCTATTTCCTCTTCATTTGTTAGGTCTGGTTGGTTTTTTCCTTGCTCCTTCATCTGCTGTGTGTTTCTCTGTCTTCTCATTTTGCTTAACTTACTATGTTTGGGGTCTCCTTTCACAGGCTGCAGGTTCGTACTTCCCATTGTTTTTGGTGTCTACCTCCAGTGGCTACGGTTGGTTCAGTCAGTTGTGTAGGCTTCCTGGTGGAGGGTACTAGTGCCTGTGTTCTGGTGGATGAGGCTGGATTTTGTCTTTCTGGTGGGCAGGTCCACGTCTGGTGGTGTGTTTGGGGGTGTCTGTGGCCTTATTATGATTTTAGGCAGCATCTGTGCTAATGGATGGGGTTGTGTTCCTGTCTTGCTAGTTGTTTTGCATAGGGTGTCCAGCACTCTAACTTGCTGATCAGTGAGTGGAGCTGTGTCTTGGTGTTGAGATGGAGATCTCTGGAAGATTTTTGCTGTTTGATATTACATGGAGCTGGTAGGTCTGTTGTGGACCCATGTCCTGAACTTGGCTCTCCCACCTCAGTGGCACAGCCCTGACACCTGGCTGGAGCACCAAGAGCCTTTTCTCCACATGGCTCAGAATAAAAGTGAGGAATAAAAGAAAGAAAGAGAAAGAAAGAAAGAAAGAAAGATAGATAGATAGAAAGAAACTAAGAAAGAAAGAAAGAAAGGAAGGAAGGAAGGAAGAAAGAAGGTAAAATAAAATAAAATAAAATAAAAAAGTAAAATAAAATTAAAAAGCTATTAAAATAAAAATAATTATTCAGAAAAAAATTTAAGTTATAAGAAAAAAAAAAACAGACAGACAGAACCCTAGGACAAATGGTAAAAGCAAAGCTATACAGACAAAATGACACACAGAAGCATACACATACACACTCACAAAAAGAGAAAAAGGGAAAAAAAAATATATCATTGCTCCCAAAATCCACCACCTCAATTTGGGATGATTCATTGCCTATTCAGTTATTCCACAGATGCAACGTACTTCAAGTTGATTGTGGAGATTTAATCTGCTGCTCCTGTGGCTGCTGGGAGAGATTTCCCTTTCTCTTCTTTGTTCGCACAGTTCTCAGGGTTCAGCTTTGGATTTGGACCCGCCTCTGCATGTAGGTCACCTGAGGGCATCTATCTGTTCTTCGCTCAGATAGGACGGGGTTAAAGAAGCAGCTGCTTTGGGGGCTCTGGCTCACTCAGGCCAGGTGGAGGGAGGGGTACGGATGCGGGGAGAGCCTGCAGCAGCAGAGGCCAGCATGATGTTTCCCCAGACTGAGGTGTGTTGTGTGTTCTCCTGGGGAAGTTGTCCCTGGATCATGGGACCCTGGCAGTGGCATGCTGCACAGGCTCCCTGGAGGGGAGATGTGGAGAGTGACCTGTGCTTGCACACAGGCTTCTTGGTGGCTGCAGCAGCAGCCTTAGCGTCTCATGCACGTCTCTGGGGTCCACGCTGATAGCCGCGGCTTGCGCCCATCTCTGGAGCTCCTTTAAGTAGTGCTCTGAATCCCCTCTCCTTGTGCCCCAGGAAACAAAGAGGCAAGAAAAAGTCTCTTGCCTCTTCGGCAGCTCCAGATATTTTCCCGGACTCCTTCCCAGCTAGCCGTGGTGCACTATCCGCCTTCAGGCTGTGTTCACGCCGCCAACCCCAGTCCTCTCCCTGGGATCCGACCAAAACAGGAGCCTCAGCTCCTAGCCCCTGCCTGTCCCAGCAGATGAGCAGACAAGCGTCTTGGGCTGGTGAGTGCAGTTCGGCACTGATCCTCTATGGGGGATTCTCTCTGCTTTGCCCTCTGCAAACCTGTTGCTGTGCTCTCCTCCGAGGCTCCGATGCTTCCCGCCTCGGCCACCTGCAGTCTCTGCCCGCAAAGTAGCTCCTAGTGTGTGGAAACCTTTCCTCCTTCACAGCTCCCTCCCACTGGTGCAGGTCCCATCCCTGTTCTTTTGTGTCTGTTGTTTCTTTTTTCTTTTGCCCTACCCAGGTACATGGGGAGTTTCTTGCCTTTTGGGAAGTCTGAGGTCTTCTGCCTGCATTCAGTAGGTGTTCTGTAGGAGTTGTTCCACATGTAGATGTATTTCTGATGTATTTGTTGGGAGGAAGGTGATCTCTGTGTCTTACTCTTCTGCCATCTTGAAGCTCCTCTTATTTCATTCTTTTTTTATGACTGAGTAGTATTCTAGTGTATATATGGGTATGGCATATTATATCAATTGACTTTCATATATTGAACTAATTTTGCATCTGGGATAATCCCACTTTCAAATACTTTTCCATAGTTGCTTTAACTTTTTGCATTCCCACAAGCATTTTTGTTTTTGTTTTTTTGTTTTTGTTTTTCTTTTTGCATTACGTGGGCCTCTCTTGTGGCCTCTCCCGTTGCAGAGCAACAGGCTCCGGATGCGCACGCTCAGCAGCCATGGCCCATGGGCACAGCTGCTCAACAGCATGTGGGATCCTCCCGGACTGGGGCACGAACCCGTGTCCCCTGCACCGGCAGGCAGACTCAACCACTGCGCCACCAGGGAAGCCCCCACCAGCATTTTTGAGGGTTCCATTTTCTCAACATTTTTGGCAACATTGGATATTTTGCATTTTATGAAAATTACAGCCATTCATGTAAGTGTGAATTTTCATGTAATTTTGAATAATATTTCCATAATGACTAAAGATAAGCATCTTTTCATGTGTTGCAGACATTTGTGTGCTTTATTGTAGAATTGTCTTTTCAAATCTTTGCTCATTTAAAAAATTGAGTTATTTATATTTCATTGTTGACTTGTTAAGAATTCTTACTAGATCATTTTCATATATATGATTTGCTAGAATTTTCTAAACTCTGTGTTATCTTTATTTACTTTCTTTTTTTAACATCTTTATTGGAGTATAATTGCTTTACAATGGTGTGTTAGTTTCTGCTATATAACAAAGTGAATCAGCTATACATATACATATATTACTATATCCCCTCCCTTTTGTGTGTCCCTCCCACCCTCCCTATCCCACCCCTCTAGGTGGTCACAAAGCACCAAGTTATCTCCCTGTGCTATGTGGCTGCTTCCAACTAGCTATCTATTTTGCATTTGGTAGTGTATATATGTACATGCCACCCTCTCACTTCAACCCAGCTTACAATTCCCCTTCCCCGCGTCCTCAAGTCCATTCTCTAGTAGGTCTGCATCTTTATTCCTGTCCTGCACCTAGGTTCTTAATGACCTTTTTAAAAAAATTTTTTTAGATTCCATATATATCTGTTAGCATAAGATATTTGTTTTTCTCTTTCTGACTTACTCCACTCTGTATGACACACTCTGTCTAGGTCAATCCACCTCACTACATATAATTCAATTTCATTTCTTTTTATGGATGAGTAATATTCCATTGTATGTATGTGCCAAATCATCTTTATTCATTCATCAGTCAGTATACACTTAGGTTGCTTCCATGTGCTGGCTATTGTAAATTGTTCTGTAATGAACATTGTGGTACATGACTCTTTCTGAATTATGGTTTTCTCAGGATATATGCCCAGTAGTCAGGTTGCTGGCTTGTATGGTAGTTCTATTTTTAGTTTTTTAGGAACCTCCATGATGTTCTCCATAGTGGCTTTATCAATTTACATTCCCACCAAGAGTGCAAGAGAGTTCCATTTACTCTACACCCTTGTCAGCATTTATTGTTTGGAGACATTATGATGATGGCCATTCTGACCTGTGTGACGTGATATCTCATTGTAGTTTTGATTTGCATTTCTCTAATGACTAGTGATGTTGAGCATCCTTTCATGTGTTTGTTGGCAATTTGTATATCTTCTTTGGAGAAATGTCTATTTAGGTGTTCTGCCCATTTTTGGATTGGGTTTTTTGTGTGATTGATATTGAGCTGCATGAGCTGCTTTTATATTTTGGAGATTATTTCCTTGACATTTGCTTCATTTGCAAATATTTTCTCCCATTCTGAGAGTTGTCTTTATGTCCTGTTTAAGGTTTCCTTTGCTGTGCAAAAGGTTTTATGTTTCATTAGGTCCCATTGGTTTATGTTTGTTTTTATTTCCGTTTCTCTAGGAGATTGGTCAAAAATCATCTTGCTGTGATATCTGTCAGAAAGTGTTTTCTCTACGTTTTCCTCTAAGAGTTTTAGAGTGTCTGGCCTTACATTTAGGTCTTTAATTCATTTTGAGTTTATTTTTGTGTATGGTGTTAGGGAGTGTTCTAATTTCATTCTTTTGCATGTAGCTGTCCAGTTTTCCAGCATCGCTTATTGAAAAGGCTCTCTTTTCTCTGTATATTCTTGCCTCCTTTATCAAACAAAAGGTGACCATATGTGTGTGGGTTTATATCTGGGCTTTTTATTGTGGTCTATGGATCTATATTTCTGTTTTTGTGCTAGTACCATACTGTCTTGATTACTGTAGCTTTGTAGTATAGTCTGAAGTCAGGGAGCCTGATTTCTCCAGCTCCGTTTTTCTTTCTCAAGATTGCTTTGGCTATTTAGGGTCTTTTCTGTTTCATACAAACTGAATTTTTTTGTTCTAGCTCTGTAAAGATGCCATTGGTAGTTTCATAAGGATTGCATTGAATCTGTAGGTTGCTTTGGGTAGTAGAGTCATTTTCACAATGTTGATTCTTCCAATCCAAGTATATGGTATATCTCTCCATCTGTTTGTATCATGTTTAATTACTTTCTTCAGTGTCTTATAGTTTTCTGCATACAGTTTTTTGTCCTTAGGTAGGTTCATTCCTAGGTATTTTATTCTTTTTTGTTGCAATGGTAAATAGGAGTGTTTCTTTAATTCCTCTTTCAGATTTTCGTCATTAGTATACAGGTATGCAAGAGATTTCTGTGCATTAATTTTGTATCCTGCCACTTTACCAAATTCATTGATTACCCCTAGTAGTTTTCTGGTAGCATCTTTAGGATTCTCTATGTATAGTATCATGTCATCTGCAATCAGTGACAATTTTACTTCTTTACCGATTTGGATTCCTTTTATTTCTTTTTCATCTCTGATAGTTGTGGCTAAGACTTCTTAAAGTATGTTGAATAATAGTGGTGAGAGTGGGCAACCTTGTCTTTTTCCTGATCTTAGTGGAAATGTTTTCAGTTTATCACCATTGAAAACGATGTTGGCTGTGGGTTTGTCATATATGGCCTTTATTATGTTGAAGTAAGTTCCCTCTATGCCTACTTTCTGCAGAGTTTTCACCATAAATCGGTGTTGAATTTTGTCGAAAGGTTTTTCTGCATCTATTTAGATGATCATATGGTTTTTCTCCTTCAATTTTTTAATATGGTTTGTTACATTGATTGATTTGCATATATTGAAAAATTCTTGCATTCCTGGGATAAAACGCACTTGGTCATGTCCTATGATCCTTTTAATGTGCTGCTGGATTCTGTTTGCTAGTATTTGGTTGAGGATTTTTACATCTATATTCATCAGTGATATTGGCCTGTAGTTTTCTTTCTATGTGACATCTTTGTCTAACTTTGGTATCAGGGTGATGGTGGCCTCATAGAATGAGTTTGGGAGTGTTCCTCCCTCTGCTGTATTTTGGAAGAGTTTGTGAAGGAAAGGTGTTAGCTCTTCTCTAAGTGTTTGATAGAATTCACCTGTGAAGACATCTGGTCCTGGGCTTTTGTTTGTTGGAAGATTTTTAATCACACTCTCCATTTCAGTGCTTGTGATTCGTCTGTTTATATTTTCTATTTCTACCTGCCTCAGTCTCGGAAGGTTGTGCTTTTCTAAGAATTTGTCCATTTCTTTCAGGTTGTTCATTTTATTGGCATATAGTTGCTTGTGGTAATCTCTCATGATCCTTTGTATTTCTGCAGTTTCAGTTGTTACTTCTCCTTTTTCATTTCTAATTCTATTGATTTGAGTCTTTTCCCTTTTTGTTTTGATGAGCTGGCTAATTGTTTATCAATTTTATTTATCTACTTAAAGAATCAGCTTTTAGTTTTATTTATCTTTGCTATCATTTCCTTCATTTAATTTTGAGCTGATCTTTATTATTTCTTTCCTTTTGTTAACTTTGTGGGGGGTTTGTTCTTCTTCCTCTAACTTCTTTAGGTATAATGTTCCATTGTTTGAGATTTTTTTGTTTCTTGAGGTAGTATTGTATTGCTATAAACTTCCCTCTTAGAACTGATTTTTCTGCATTGCATAAGTTTTGTGTCATCGTGTTTTTATTGTCATTTGTTTCTAGGTATTTTTTGATTTCCTCTTTGATCTCTTCAGTGATCTCTTGGGTATTTAGTACTGTATTGTTTAGCCTCCATATGTTTGTTTGTTTTTTACCATTTTATCCTGTAATTGGTGTCTAGTCTCATAGCATTGTGGTCAGAAAAGGTACTTGATAACATTTCAATTTTCTTAAATTTACCAAGGCTTGATGTTTTTACCCAATATATGATCTATCCTGAAGAATGTTCCATGAGCACTTCAGAAGAAAGTGTATTCTGTTTCTTTTGGATGGAATGTTCCATAAATATCAATGAAGTCCATCTTTCTTAATGTATCATTTAAAGCTTGTGTTTCCTTATTTATTTTCATTTTGTATGATCTGTCCATTCATGAAAGTGGAGTGTTAGAGTCCCCTACTATGATTGTTTTACTGTCGATTTCCCCTTTTATCTCTGTTAGCATTTGCCTTACGTATTGAGGTGTTCCTATGTTGGGTGCATAAATATTTACAATTGTTATATCTTCTTCTTGGATTGATCCCTTTTTCATTATATACTGTCCTTCTTTGTCTCTTGTAATAGTCTTTATTTTAATGTGAATTTTGTCTTATATGAGAATTGCTACTCCAGCTTTCTTTTGATTTCCATTTGTATTGAATATCTTTTTCCTATCCCTTCACTTTCAGTCTGTTTGTGTCCCTAGTTCTGAAGTGGGTCTCTTGTAGACAGTATATATATGCATCTTGTTTTTGTATCCATTCAGCCAGTCTATGCCTTTTGGTGGGACTATTTAAAGCACTTACATTTAAGGTAATTGATATGTATGTTCCTATTACCGTTTTCTTAATGGTTTGGGTTTGTTATTGTAGTTCTTTTCCTTCTCTTGTGTTTCCTGCCTAGAGAACTTCCTTTAGCATTTTTAGTAAAGCTCTTTTGGTAGTGTGGAAATCCCATAGCTTTTGCTTGTCTGTAAAGGTTTTAAATTCTCCATCGAATCTGAATGAGATCCTTTCTGGGTAGAGTAATCTTGGTTGTAGGTTTTTCCCTTTCATCACTTTAAGTATATCTTGCCACTCCCTTCTGGCTTGCAGAGTTTCTGCTGAAAACTCAGCTCTTAACCTTCTGGGGATTCTCTTGTATATTATTTGTTGTTTTTCCCTTGATGGTTTTAATATTTTTTCTTTGTATTTAATTTTTGACAGTTTAATTAGTATGTGTCTTGGCGTGTTTCTCCTTGGTTTTATTCTGTATGGGACTCTCTGTGCTTCCTGAGCTTGACTGAATATTTCCTTTCCCATATTAGGGAAGTTTCAACTATAATCTCTTCAAATATTTTCTCTGCCCCTTTCTTTTTCTGTTCTTCTTCTGCAACCCCTATAAGTCGAATGTTGGTGACTTAAATGTTCTCCCAGAGGTCTCTGAGAGTGTCCTCAATTCTTTTCATTCTTTTTTCTTTATCCTGTTCTGTGGTAGTTATTTCCACTATTTTATCTTCCAGGTCACTTATCCGTTCTTCTGCCTCAGTTATTCGGCTCTTGATCCCTCTAGAGAATTTTTAACTTCGTATATTGTGTTGTTCATCCTTGTTTGTTTGCTCTTTAGTTCTTCTAGGTCCTTGTTAAACGTTTCTTGTATTTTCTCCATTCTATTTCCAAGATTTTGGATCATGTTTACTATCATTCCTCTGAATTATTTTTCAGGTAGACTGCCTACTTCCTCATTTGTTTGGTCTGGTGGGTTTTTACCTTGCTCCTTCATCTGCTGCATATTTCTCTGTCTTCTCATTTTGCTTAACTTTCTGTGTTTGGGGTCTCCTTTTCACAGCCTGCAGGTTCGTGGTTCCCATTGTTTTGAGTGTGTGCCCCTAGTGCGTTAGGCTTCTTCAGTGAGTTATGTAAGCTTCCTGGTGTAAGGGACTGGTGCCTGTGTTATGGTGGATGAGGCTGGATCTTGCCTTTCTGTTGGGCAGGACTGCATCTGGTGGTGTGTTTGGGGGTGTCTCTTAACTTATTTTGATTTTAGGCAGTCTCTCTGCTAATAGGTGGGGTTGTGTTCCTGTCTTGCTAGTTGTTTGTCATGGGGTGTCCAACACTGGAGCTTGCTAGTCGTTGAGTGGAGCTGGGTCTTAGTGTTGACATGGAGGCCTCTGGGAGAATTCTCACCGATCGATCTTATGATGGGCCAGGATGTCTCTGGTGGACGAATGTCTTGAACTTGGCTCTCCCACTTCAAAGGCTCAGGCCTGACGCCTGGCTGTAGCACCAAAAATCTGTCAGTCATACGGCCACCTGGTTATCATGTTGTGGCCTAACATCTTGGCAACATATGACTCTCTATTTACTTTCTTGATAGTGTCCTTTGACTTGCAAAAGCTTTTAATTTTGATGAAATTAACTTACCTATATTTCCTTTTATTGCTTGTGCTTTTGATGTTGTATTTAGGTATTTACTGACTTATCAAATGTTACAAGTATTTAAGTCTATGTTTGCCTCTAAGAATTCTGTGGATTTAGGTCTCACTTTAAATCTGTGATCCAATTTGAGTTAATGTTTGTAAACAGTTAGGCAGGTTTCCAAATTAATTATTTTGCCTATGGATATCCACTTGTTTCTACACCATCTGGTGAAAAAACTATTCTTTTCCATTTAATTGTCTTGACACTGCTGTTGAAAATCAATTGACCATTAATATGAGAGTTCAATTCTGAACTCTTGATTCTATTCATTCATTCTGTCTATCTATCTATCATCTATCTATCTATCATCTATCTATCTATCATCTATCTATCATCATCATATATATATATATCTTATATATAAAAAATATATATATATACATCAATATACTATATCTCTGTGTGTGCATGTGCATGTATCTTTTGCCAGAACCATATTGCTTTGATTATTTTGCCTTTGTAACAAATTTTGAAATTGAGAAGTATTAGTTCTCCACCTTTTTTTTCTTTTTTAATGATTTTTTTGGCTTCTTGGGGTCCCTGGCAATTACATGTGACTTTTCTTATCAGATTTCCATTTCTGAAAAAAAAGCTATTGGAATTTTGATAGGAACTACAAGGAATGTGTAGATCAATTTGGAAGAATTGGTGTCTTAACATGTTAACTTTTCCAATTCATGAACATGGAACATCTTTGTATCTATTTAGTTTATCATTAATTTATTTTATCAACTTTGTAGTTTCCAGTATAGAAATCTTGCACCTACTTGGTTAAATTTATTTCTAAGTATTTTATTTTATTGATTCCAATGTAAATGAAATGGTTGTCTTATTTAATTTTCGGATTGTTCATTTCTATTATAAAAATACAACTGAATTTTCCATGATGATCTTGTATCATGCAACTCTGGTGAACTTGTTTATTATTTCTAATATGATTTTGTGAATTGTTTGGAAGTTTTATACAGATCATGAAGTCAGCAGGTAGAAGCCATTTTACTTCTTCCTTTCTAATCTGGACATCTTTAATTTACTTTTCCTTGTGTAATTACCCTGTCAAGAATTTCCAATACAATGTTGAATAAAAGTGGTGAGAGAAGGCATCTTGTACTCTTCCTGGTCTTGTGGGGGTATGCTTTCAGTCCTTCACCATTAATTATGATATTAGCAGTGGGCTTTTCATAGATGTCCATTGTTAGGATGAGGAAATTCCCATTTATTTCTAGCTTTTTTCTTTTTATATTCCTTTTTTTTAAAAAACAGTAGGTCCTTGTGGTTATCTATTTCAAATATAGCAGTGTGTGCATGTCAATACCAAACTCCCAATCTATACCTCTCCCCACCCTTTCTCCTGGTAACCATAAATTCATTCTCTAAGTCTGTGAGTCTGTTTCTGTTTTGTAAATAAGTTCATTTGTATCATTTCTTTTAAGATTCCACATAAAAGTGATATCATATGATATTTGTCTTTCTCTGTCTGACTTACTTCACTTAGTGTGATAATCTCCAGGTACATCCATGTTTGCCGCAAATGGCATTATTTTGTTCTTTTTATGGCTGAGTAATATTCCATTGTCTATATGAACCACATCTTCTTTTTTTTTTTTTTTTTTTTTTGCGGTATGCAGACCTCTCACTCTTGTGGCCTCTCCTGTTGCAGAGCACAGGCTTTGGACGCGCAGGCTCAGCGGCCATGGCTTATGGGCCTAGCCGCTCCACGGCATGTGGGATCTTCCCAGACCGGGGCACGAACCCATGTTCCCTGCATCTGCAGGCAGATTCTCAACCACTGCACCACCAGGGAAGCCCTGAACCACATCTTCTTTATGCATTCATCTGCCAGTGAACACTTAGGTTGCTTCCATGTCTTGGCTATTGTAAATAGTGCTGCAATTAACATTGGGGTGCATGTATCCTTTCAAAGCATGTTTTTCTCCAGATATATTCCCAGGAGTGGGATTGCTGGATCATATGGTAGCTCTATTTTTAGTTCTTTAAGGAAACTCCATACTGTTCTCCATAGTGGCTGTACCAGTTTACATTCCTACCAACAGTGTAGGAGGGGTCCCTTTTCTCCACATTCTCTACAGCATTTATTGTTTGTTGACTTTTTGCTGATGGCCATTCTGACTGGTGTGAGGTGATACCTCATTGTAGTTTTGATTTTCATTTCTCTAATAATTAGTGATGTTGAGCATTTTTTCATGTGCTCTTTGGCCATCTGTATGTCTTTTTTGGAGAAATTTCTATTTAGATCTGACCATTTTTTGATTGGATTATTTGGGTTTTTTTTGGATATTGAGCTGTATGAGCTGTTTGTTTATTTCGGAGATTAATCCCGTGTCAGTCTGCAAATATTTGTATGCAAATATTTTCTCCCATTCTGTGGGTTTTCTTTTCATTTTGTTTATGGTTTCCTTTGCTGTGCAAAAGCTTTTAAGTTTAATTAGGTGCCATTTGTTTTTCTTTTTTTGGTTTTTATTTTCATTACTGTAGGCAGTGGATTGAAAAGGATCTTGTTGTGATTTATGTCAGAGAGTGTTCTACTTATGTTTTCTTCTAAGTGTTTTGAATTTATTTTTGTGTATGGTGTTAGGGAGTGTTCTAATTTCATTCTTTTATTTGTAGCTGTCCAGTTTTTCCAGCACCACTTATTGAATAGACTGTCTTTTCTCCATTGTATATAGACATACTTTGTGTGTGTGTGTGTGTGTGTGTGTGTGTGTGTGTGTGTATTGCAGTTATTTTCTTGTTGTTGAGAACTGTCAATTTTGAATAGTATAGTGTGACAACTCTGGATATGGAACCCCCCAGCTTTGTTGTCATTACTGTTTGTTGTTGCTGTTGTACCTTGTTGTTGTTTAGTAACTTTCCTGAACTAATTCAATAAAGCCTGTATTCTTTTTCAAGTGTGGCAACTGAAATCTCTGCTTGGTTAGCTTAATAGTCAGTAAAGATTGGACAGGTATTTAATTAATTCTTTGGAATCAATAATTTTCCCAGTTTTTGCCAGGAGACTTTGTGTATGTGTGTTGGGGCACACCAATGATCAGGCAGGCAGTTGGCAATCCCAACTTTATCCTTCACTGCCTGATTGTGCATAACCTCAAGGTTAGCCATATGTGAGTGCTTAGTGCCTTCTCAGTTCTTTCCTGAGCATACACACAGCCTTTCATATGTACACGGACTTCTTGATTCCCAAGAATTTGTTTAAACTTTTCAACACCCTTATAAACATAATCCCTATCCTTTCTTTTTAAGATTTTTGGTTAACTTGTTGTTTGCTCCAATTGTTATCAGCACCACAGGCAGTTGTGAAATTAAACAATCACCACTGGTTGTCTTTCACAGACATTCCCAGGAAAAATTCTGCTTTCTACTGGGTGACCTCTGGGTCAGGTCAAATAAAGAAAAGCCTTGTGAGTGAGATTTTTCAGTGAATTGCCAGACAGATCCAATCATATCAACTAACTGGGAATTGTCCTTTGGAGGAGGTCCTACCCTATTCTGCCCCCTCCAGTGGCTACTAGACTGCTGGTTTTCACCATGATTGTGGAGTAATGGTTTTCAAGGCTACCTCAGGGCTGAGAAGAGGGGGACAGGAGTAGAGCAGGTTAAGACACCTAAAGATTCCCTATTTTTACTGAAATTTAGCTTCTTCTCTTGAATAAACACTCCCTCGATTTTTGCAAGGCTTTCGTTAATTTCCTAAACTATTGAAAATGTTGATTTTGATAGTTTTTTTTTTTTGCAGATATTCTTGTTTTTCTAAGGAGAGCATTATTAGGGGTCCTTACTGTGCCATTCCTGCTGCCATCACTCCTATTTCTTGGTTTCATTTATTTATTTATGTGCAGTTGATTTACAATATTATATGTTGATTTCTAATTCAATATGTTTGCAGTCATAGAACTTACTTTTTATGATTTTGATTCTTCTAAATAGCATCTTTGGCAATGTTATTTCTCTCAAAGTGTACTTTGTCTGATATTCACCTGGCACACTAGCTTTCTTATTGTTAATGTTTCATACTGTGACATTTTCCACCCTTTTACTCTCATCCTATCTGTGTCTTTATATTTAAAGGTGTTTCTATAAACTCCATATAGTTATGGTCTACTTTTATAGTGAATCTCATGATCACTTTTTAATTACAGTGTTTAATTCATTTATACTTAATGTAATCATCTGTGTTTCAGTCTATTACCCTGGTATTTATTTTTATTTAATCTGTCTATTCTTTTTTCTCTTTCCTTCCTTATCTTCCTTCTTTAGCATTTCCCATGTGTTTAAATAACATATTATTTTAACTTCTCTATTTACTTAATTTTATGATTTCATATTATTTTACTGGTTGTTAGAGAAATTACAATATCTATCTTGAACTTATTACAAGATACCTTCAAATAATTTTATGCCATTTTATGAAAAATGAAGTACCTTACAACAAGATAATTCCATTTAGAACTTCCTTCCCTTTGTGTCATCAGAGCCATGTATTTTGCTAATTTATTTTATTTATTTATGTTATTTTAATAAACCCCTAATAAGTAGTTGCTTTTTCATTTTGAGTTAATAATCTTTTAAAAAATGTAATACAGGGGCTTCCCTGGTGGCGCAGTGGTTGAGAGTCTGCCTGCCGATGCGGGGGACATGGGTTTGTGCCCCAGTCTGGGAAGATCCTACATGCCATGGAGCAGCTGGGCCCATGAGCCATGACCATTGAGCCTGCGTGTCCGGAGCCTGTGCTCCGCAATGGGAGAGACCACAGCAGTGAGAGGCCCACGTATTGTTTAAAAATATATATATATATATATAATACACACCTATATAATATAGAAAACAATTAAATTTTTTTTGTTATTACTCACCTGTTAACCTTTTTCTTCTGTTTTTCATTCCTTCCTGCAGATCTGGATTTTCATCAGGTTTCATTTTCATTTAGCCTGAAGAGCTATTTTTCAGAATTTATTTTATTGTATGTCTGGTAAAGATGAATTAACTCAGCTTTCATCTGTCTAAAATATATTTAATTTACTGTCATATGTGAAGGACATTTTTGCTGAATATAGAATTCTTGATTGGCAGCTTTTTCCCCTTAGGACTTTACAAAGACATTGCTCTATTTTGTTCTGTGCTTGGTCATTTGTATCAATAAGTCAGCCAGCATTCTTGTCATTATATCCTTTTATATAATTTGTCTTTTTTCCCCACTCTGATGGCTGTTAAGAACTTTTTAATCTTTGGTTTTAAGTAGCCTAGCTGTGAAGTGCTTTAAGTGTGGGCTCCTTTTATGAATTTAGCTGAGATTCTTAGTTTTGTGGTTTGATACGATTTATCATTTTAATTTATCATTATCAATTAAAAACCTTTTTAGCTGTTTTCTCTTCAAATATTTCTTCTGCCTTATGCTCTCTCTACTTCTTTCTGGGACTCTAATTACACATACGTTATAACATCCCACAGATCCCATTTGCTTGGCTTGCTTTTGTTTCACCTTTCTTAAAATTCAATAATATTTTTCTCTGTTGTGTTCAGCCTACTGTTTGGTCCATCAAATTTATTTTTCATCTCTGATATGGTCACTTTCACTCTTAATATTCCTATTTGTTTTTATTATTTTCTTTTATATTTTATTTACAATTTCCATTTTTCTAATGAAATTCCTCCTCTGTTAATGCTTGTTGTCTACCTCTTCCACTAGATCCTTTAACATAATGTTTATTTTAGAGGTGCCTTTTGTTAATTTCAAAACCTTAGCCATATTTTGATCTGATTCTTTTAACTATTTTGGCTTTGTTTCAGTAGATTCCTCTTACTAGTGGATTTAATTGTTTTCAGGATGGGACAATGTTTTTCTCCACAGAATTGCTGGAAATCTGAGTAATGGTGTGACTCTTGTGTTCTCTTAATGCTTTACAGCTTTGCTGACAGTATTTTGGGTCAATGGGAAGTTCTCTTTTCTTTACAGTACTCTCCCTTGTGTTCAGCACTATAGGGGATCTCATTCTAGCTGATCTGCTGTCAGCTTTCAGGCAGCCAGTGCAGTGCACTCTATGAAGACCAGAGTGTACCAGCAAAGTTTATCTCAACAACCTGACCTTGCCCCTGCCTTTAGCATACTTTTTCCTCGCTATCAGTGAAGGCCCATGGCAAAGAGTTGGTGGGTGGGTATGTTGCTACTTGTAAGACATGCTGATCTATCAGTCTGCCTGTGTTTTGCCATTAAAATTTTTAAAAACTCTTGCTGAATTCTCCTTACCAGTCTATGTCTGAATCTGTTTGCCTCCTCCTGCCTGCTAAGGATAAAAGTAGCTATGGGTTTTTTTCTCTACTTGGAAGTACTTATCACTTTCTGAAGATTATTGAGTTTAGTTTTATTTGTATTCTTAGCTCTCTAATGAATTTCAAAGTTATGATTTCAGAGCTTACTTGCTTTTTTTCCATTTTTAACGTAGGAATCATGGCTTTTTGCAGTTTTCTAGAGTGTAAGTGTAAATCCAATATATTTTAATAAAGGATTTATTAAATTTATTTGAATTTATAAATATATTAAATTTATTATTTATTGTTTCTCTAACTTGTGAAGTCTGTGGCATCTGTAAAAACCACATACGGTGTAAACCCAAGGATTACACTAGGCAGACCTACTCTCAAGCCCAGCCTCATATATTTTAATTTATTTCCTAGATAGTGAATAAAGTGCAGTATGCTAAGTGAATTATTCATAATCTTTACATAACTCCAAAATTATGGTTAAATGCATTAAAAGTTTTGTTAAAATTCCAACTTTCTGGGCTTCCCTGGTGGTGCAGTGGTTGAGAGTCCACCTGTTGATGCAGGGGACACGGGTTCGTGCCCCGATCCAGGAAGATCTCACATGCCGTGGAGCAGCTGGGCCCGTGAGCCATGGCCGCTGAGCCTGCGTGTCTGGAGCCTGTGCTCCTGCACGTCTGGAGCCGCAAAGTGAGAGGCCACAACAGTGAGAGGCTCACATAATGCCAAAGAAACAAACAAACAAAAATTCCAACTTTCTAAATTGATGTCAGAGCTTTGCCATTACAATGAATTTTGAATGAGATTCAGCTTATAACTACTCTCAAGAATTTAGTCACAAATGCCAGCTGTGTCCTCCAAAGTAGACTTTTGTGATGTGAGTGGAATCATATCTCTTTTCTTACTGTGAGAGGCAACAGGATGGCAGAGCTTGAATTAATCATCCTACAAAGAGAAAAAAAACATTGCAATTTTTTTCCTAAGAAGCTCCTTATAGCTAATTATCAGTGTGTCTATGAAACAAATCTGTTATTCTTTTATTTTTAATTTAACATTTGTAAATGAATAAATACCTGTCTTTTGTTTTAGTTTGCAAAACTAAATTGTTTGCAAAACTTTAGGAGAAAACTAGCAGAGATAGCATTGTCTACTGAACATACAGTGCTAATTTCTGCCTCTCTGTTTATTCACATCTTACCTGTCGCTCAAGCGCACATACACACACACACACAACACACACACACATAACTCAAATGCTTACTTATTTTACATGCCAGAGTCACATATTTAAGGTATAAGAATTTATGAGAGTAGGAGCTTCAAGATGGCAGAAGAGTAAGATGTGGAGATCACCTTCCTCCCCACAAATACATCAGAAATATGTCTACATGTGGAACAACTCCTACAGAACACCTACTGAACACTGGCAGAAGACCTCAGAACTCCCAAAAGTCAAGAAACTCCCCACGTACCTGGGTAGGGCAAAATGAAAAAACAGAGACAAAAGAATAGGGATGGGACCTGCACCAGTGGGAGGGAGCTGTGAAGGAGGAAAGATTTCCACACACTAGGAAGCTCTTTCGCAGGTGGAGACTGCAGGTGGCGGACGGGGGAAGCTTTGGAGCCATGATGGAGAGTGCAGCAACAGGGGTGTGGAGGGCAAAGTGGAGAGATTCCAGCACAGAGGATTGGTGCCAACCAGCACTCACCAGCCTGAGAGTCTTGTCTGCTCACCCGTCAGGGTGGGCGGGGGTTGGGAGCTGAGGCTCGGGCTTCAGAGGTCAGATCCCAGGGAGAGGACTGGGGTTAGCTGCATGGACACAGCCTGAAGGGGGCTAGTGTGCCACAGCTAGCTGAAAGTGGGTCCTGGAAAAGGTCTGCAGCTGCCGAAGAGGCAAGAGACTTTTTCTTGCCTCTTTGTTTCCTGGTACACGAGGAGAGGGGATTAAGAGCACTGCTTAAAGGAGCTCCAGAGATGGGTGCAAGCCGTGGCTATCAGCGTGGCCCCCAGAGACAGGCAGAGACGGGCATGAGACGCTAAGGCTGCTACTGCAGCAACCAAGAAGCTCCTTTAACCCCCTCCTCTCTGAGTGAAGAACACACGCCCTCAGGCAACCTACACGCAGAGGCAGGGCCATATCCAAAGCTGAACCCAAGGAGCTGTGCAAACAAAGAAGAGAAAGGGAAATTTGTCCCAGCAGCCTCAGGAGCAGCGGATTAAATCTCCACAATCAACTTGATGTACCCTGCATCTGTGGAATACCTGAATAGAAAACCAATCATCCCAAATTGAGGAGGTGGACTTTGAGAGCAACAATATATATATATTTTTTCCTTTTTCTCTTTTTGTGAGTGTGTATGTGTATGCTTCTGTGTGTGATTTTTTTCTGTATAGCTTTGCTTTCACCATTTTTCCCAAGGTTCTGTCTGTCCATTTTTGTTTTGTTTTGTTTAGTTTAGTTTGGTATAGTTTTAGCACTTGTTATCATTGGTCGATTTGTTTGGTTTTGTTGCTCTCTTCTTTCTTTTTTTATTTTATTACTAAATTTTTTTAAATAATTATGTTTTATTTTTTATTCTAATAACTTTATTTTATTTTATCTTCTTTCTTGCTTTCTTTTTTTTTTTCTCCCTTGTATTCTGACCCGTGTGAATGACAGGCTCTTGATGTTCCAGTCATAATCAGGACTGTGCTTCTGAGGTGGGAGAGCCAAGTTCATGACACAGGTCCACAAGAAACCTCCCAGCTCCACATAATATTGAATGGCAAAAGTCTCCAAGAGATCGCCATCTCAACACCAAGACACAACCCCACTCAAGAACCAGCAAGCTACAATGCTGGACACCCTATGCCAGACAACTAGCAAGACAGGAACACAACCCTATCCATTAGCACAGAGGCTGCCTAAAAACATAATAAGGCCACAGACACTGCAAAACACACAACCAGACATAGACCTGCCTATGAGAAAGACAAGATACAGCCTCACCCACCAGAACACAGGCGCGAGTCCCCTCCACCAGGAAGCCTACACAACCCACTGAACCATGCTTAGCCACTGCAGATAGACACCAAAAACAGTGGGAACTACGCACCTGCAGCCCACAAAAAGGAGACCACAAACACAGTAAGTTAAGCAAAATGAAAAGACAGAGAAACACACAGCAGATGAAGGACCAAGGCAAAAACCCATCAGACCTAAAAAAAGAGGAAATAGGAAGACTACCTGAAAAAGAATTCAGAATAATTATAGTAAAGATGATCTTAAATCTTGGAAATAGAATGGAGAAAATACAAGAAGCGTTTAACAAGGAGCTAGAAGAACTAAAGAGCAAACAAACAGTGATGAACAACAAAATAAATGAAATGAAAAATTCTCTAGAAGGGATCAGTAGCAGAATAACTGAGGCACAAGAGCGGATAATGGACCTGGAAGACAAAATAGTGGAAATAACTACTACAGAACAGAATAAAGAAAAAAGAATGAAAAGAATTGAGGACAGTCTCAGAGACTTCTGGAACAACATTAAATGCAGCAACATCCGAAATATAAGGGTCCCAGAAGAAGAAGAGAAAAAGAAAAGAACTGAGAAAATATTTGAAAAGATTATAGTTGAAAACTTCCCTAATATGGGAAAGGAAATAGTTAATCAAGTCCAGGAAACACAGAGAGTCCCATAGAAGATAAATCCAAGGAGAAACATGCCAGGACACATATTAATCAAACTATCAAAAATTAAATACAAAGAACATATATTAAAAGCAGAAAGGGAAAAACAGCAAATAACACACAAGGGAATCCCCATAAGATTAACAGCTGATCTTTCATCAGAAACTCTGCAAGTCAGAAGGGAGTGGCAGGACATATTTAAAGTGATGAAGGAGAAAAACCTACAACCAAGATTACTCTACCCAGCAAGGATCTCATTCAGATTTCACAGAGAAATTAAAACCTTTACAGAAAAGCAAAAGCTAAGAGACTTCAGCACCACCAAACCAGCTTTGCAACAAATGCTAAAGGAACTTCTCTATGCAGGAAGTACAAGAGAAGGACAAGACCTACAATAACAAACCCAAAACAATTAAGAAAATGGTGATAGGAACATACATAACGATAATTACCTTAAATGTAAATGGATTAAATGCTCCAACCGAAAGATGTAGCCTGGCTTAATGGATACAAAAACAAGATCCATATATATGCTGTCTACAAGAGAACCACTTCAGACTTAGGGACACATGCAGACTGAAAGGGAGGGCATGGAAAATGATATTCCATGCAAATTGAAATCAGAAGAAAGCTGGAGTAGAAATTCTCATATCAGACAAAATAGACTTTGAAACCAAGACTATTACAAGAGACAAAGAAGGACATTACGTAATGATCAAGGGATCGATCCAAGAAGAAGATATAACAATTGTAAATATTTATGCACCCAACATAGGAGCACCTTAAAACATAAGGCAAATACTAACAGCCATAAAAGGGGAAATCAACAGTAACACAATCATAGTAGGGGACTTTAACACCCCACTTTCACCAATGGACAGATAATCCAACCAATGGACAGATCATCCAAAATGAAAATAAATAAGAAAACACAAGCTTTAAATGATACATTGAACAAGATGGACTTAATTGATATTTATAGGACATTCCATCCGAAAACAACAGAATACACATTCTTCTCAGGTGCTCATGGAACATTCTCCAGGATACATCATATCTTGGTTCACAAATCAAGCCTTGGTAAATTTAAGAAAATTGAAATCATATCAAGTATCTTTTCCGACCACAACGCTATGAGACTAGATATCAATTACAGGAAAAACTCTGTAAAAAATACAAACACATGGAGGCTAAACAACACACTACTTAATAACCAAGAGATCAGTGAAGAAATCAGAGGGGAAATCAAAAAATACCTAGGAACAAATGACAATGAAAGCAAGATGACCCAAATCCTATGGGATGCAGCAAAAGCAGTTCTAAGAGGGAAGTTTATAGCAATACAATCCTACCTTAAGAAACAAGAAACATCTCAAATAAACAACCTCACCTTACATCTAAAGCAATTAGAGAAAGAAGAACAAAAATCTCCAAAGTTAGCAGGAGGAAATAAATCATATAGATCAGATCAGAAATAAATGAAAAAGAAATGAAGGAAACGATAGCAAAGATCAATAAAACTAAAAGCTGGTTCATTGAGAAGATAAACAAAATTGATAAACCCTTAGCCAGACTCATCATGAAAAAAAGGGAAAACACTCAAATCAATAGAATTAGAAATGAAATAGGAGAAGTAACAACTGACACTGGAGAAATAAAAAGGATCATGAGAGATTACTACAAGCAACTATATACCAGTAAACCGGACAACCTGGAAGAAATGGACAAATTCTTAGAAATGCACAACCTTCCAAGACTGAACCAGGAAGAAATCGAAAATATGAACAGACCAATCACAAGCACTGAAATTGAAACTGTGATAAAAATCTTCCAACAAACAAAAGCCCAGGACCAGATGGCTTCACAGGCAAATTCTACCAAACATTTAGAGAAGAGCTAACACCTATCCTTCTCAATCTCTTCCAAAATATAGCAGAGGGAGGAACACTCCAAAACTCATTTAACGAGGCCACCATCACACTGATACCAAAACCATACAAAGATGTCACAAAGAAAAGCTACAGGCCAATATCGCTGATGAACGTAGATGCAAAATCCTCAACAAAATACTAGCAAACAGAATCCAACAGCACACTAAAAGGATCATACACCATGACCAAGTGAGGTTTATCCCAGGAATGCAAGGATTCTACAGTACACAAATCAATCAATGTGATACCCCATATTAAAAAATTGAAGGAGAAAATGATATGCTCATCTCAATAGATGCAGGGAAAGCTTTTGACAAAATTCCACACCCATTTATGAAAAAAACCTTCCATAAAGTAGGCATAGAAGGAACTTTCCTCAACATAATAAAGGCCATATATGACAAACTCACAGCCAACATCGTTCTCAATGGTGAAAAACTGAAACCATAAGTGACACTCTAGACTCCAATACAGCTGCCTTAGAGACATCTGTGACTGTCCCAAAGGAGACTGAGCATGAGTGTACTGCTGGACCATCAGAGACAAATTGCAGAAAAGGCATACACATGCTCAAAGTATTAATAAATTACCATCAGCAGGATTTGTTGACCATTTGAGTCCCTGTCAACTCTTAGAAGTTCAGTCGTGTTAAACATGTTGGATTGATTAGCACTGCTTCTACTCAACACGCCATCCTTTTTTTCTTAAATTTAATAATGGACTGTTCACCCTCTTGTCTAGGTAACAAGGTAATTTTCAAGGATTATATTATATTACAGTTGCTTGTTTGTACATAGTCAGAATGTGTTTCTTCAAATGTCAGAAGAAGGTTAGTAGAGATGTTTGTCATGGTGCAAGAAATTTCATCAAGTGAAACTAAGCAAGCCAGATTTCTTAAAAGTTGGAAGCTACACAGTTAATTCAGTTAATTCAGGTCATCAAAGGTTGTACAAAAGTGATGAAAATAATAAACTGTTATATTAAAACGTCCATTCACATTTTTTTTCTGATTCAAGTGGTTTGTACATCAACTTTTTATTCTGAATAAACTTTTAATGTATCTTTGTGCAGTGGCAATATCACAGCTCATGAAGTTTATCTGAGGCACAATTATTGCTGATTGAAATGTTTAGAGTAATGATTTTTCCCACATAATGTTAATTATTTCTATAATATAATTATGCATTTTGGTTTAGAAATTTTAATGAATATTTGAAGGAGAGATGTGATTTGGAAGTTCATTAGCTATGTGGTTTTCAAGGCCTGTTCAGAGGAGGTAGAGACTGAACATATAGTTGAAAGAACACTAGTCTTGGAGAAAGGTCATGTGGACTCTATCACCTGGGATCTGTTTTTCCTAGGCTTCCTCCACTAAATCTTTCTAGGATGCCATTTTCTCATCTGACAGATGGAGAAAGTAATACCTAGCCTATATTTTTCATGGACTTAGATTTTCAGAGACAGTTACAATTTCAAATATTCTAACACTTTGACAGGACATTCGTCTTAATTTCTGGCTCACAAAGCCCAGTTACATCAAGTGTTGTTGCATAACTAAGGTCATAGGGAACTAGAAGCTACAATTCAACCTGGCTTTTATGTCTTTCATTTTATGTGCAGTTATTATACTCTTTGTCTTTATGGCTTTTAGGCTCAAGATAAAAGCTCCTGAAGCATGAGAGTTGAAAAAGCAGTCATTCACATCTCCTAGTAACCTTCATTTTGTCATTCCTTTTGCAGTTTTCCTGAGAAATATGACAGTTTTCAACTCTCACAGAGACCGAAAGGATGTTTGAGGTAATCACAGTCTTATAAATTTTTGAGTTTGAAAGATCAGTCCTTTGCTTTCAGGTGAGAGAAAAGAAGTCCTGACACAATTCATTTATAACAGTCCATCCTGTGTCCTTTGTGGAAAAAGAAGAATCAGTAGAAGAAAATGGAGTGGAGAATTATTGGCAGAGATTGCCAAGGGATAGGAAAAGTGGCCAGCTGGTCAGTGTTAGGGTTTGCACAGGTACACTAGAGAAAAACAGAAAAGTTGTATCTCCCATGGATATACAGAATCTGGAAACAGGAAGCGAACAAAGGAACTGAGGTTCACATGAAGTATTAAGGGGAACTAGGTAAAGGCCTGTTTGGAAAGGCAATGATACAACTACAAGCTACTAATTTAAGAAAGAAAAATCCCATTGAAATATATAACGCAACAGGCTTTAATCTCTAGGAATGCATTTCTGAAACATAACTGGACATCAAAACAATTCTTATCCCAACAAAGCTTCCTCAGTTTCAGTGGCTGCAAAACTTCGTAGGCTTCAATAGCTGCAGTATAGCAATAGCTATGTTAGAATGAGGTGAAGCAGGACAATTAAAAGTAAGGAATGAGTAGAGTCAAGTGGGGGCTGAAAGAAATATATTGTGTCATTGAGGACTACTCTTAAAAAATTAGGACTAACTATAAATGCAGGGAAATTACGCTGGTGATGTACAGAGGTAAGTAGAAGTTTCTCACCTGCAAAAAGCATCCTTCTGACTAGGAAAAGTTCTTTGTGGTGGTAACATTACCAAATGGTATTTTTATATATGCCAGTGTACCTATGGCAATGAAGATGTGGTAGTTCATCAATTACTTGATTATGATTTTCTTTTATTTCTTATCAGCTGGGTGATCATTTATTTATTCAACACATATTTATTGAGTCATATATTTGATATAATATAAAAATACAGATGAATATGACACAGTCACTTGCCATTGAACTTTTCATCCATATACACATAATTTTATGTACACATATAAAATTGAAGTTCACTTATGAGACATTTTATCTTTGAAAACAGATAAAGAAAAACCCAAGATGACTAAGTTAAAAATAATCAGGAAGTTGTCTTTGACACTTTTGTCAGATAGTTATCTTGGAAACTCTGTATTTCAAAAAGTCATATTACTTTTTCTATCTCTGTGGAAGATAGAGAGAGTGCTTTATATGATTTTCCATAAAAAT
This sequence comes from Leucopleurus acutus, assembly GCF_964270905.1. Lineage (NCBI taxonomy): Eukaryota > Metazoa > Chordata > Mammalia > Artiodactyla > Delphinidae > Leucopleurus > Leucopleurus acutus. The sequence continues at coordinate 98,325,390 of NC_139148.1, forward strand.
TCAAAGTTTACTCTGGCTATGTTTTGTTGTATGAATCTCTTAGGTACAAATACTTTGCTCTTTGTAATAATGGTTGTTTACCTTGCTGTAAGCAAGATCTGCTTGAATGTTTTTTCATTGATTTTGTTTTTCTACACACCTTCCATTTGTAATGAATCATAATGCTTATGTTGTACCAAAATGGACAGCATTGGCAATCTGATTTATATACACTAGACTATTTCTATTGACAAAACAAATAGGACAATAGAACCGGAATGCTAGAAGGAAATTCGAAATGTTATCAATTTACTTGAATTACAGTCCATACCTATTCAAAAAATGGATAAATCTCTAACCATTTTAAGATTATTCAATAAAAAATTTCCTACAATTCCCTTTTGTTATATTTGCCTAAAATTTGTTGCTGACTTCATCAATTATATAACTAAGTAAAACACGCAACCCCAAATGTTTTTCTCTCATATTGTAATGGTATGTGTTTAAGTAAATGGGATAAAGTAGAGTGCTAACAGGCAGCATTTCCACATTGTTGAAGATGACTTTAGAGTTTGCAACTGTAAAGAGATTCAACCTTCTCCCTGAACAAGCTGGGGTCAATGTACTTTTTACTTAATAACCATCAGTTAGCATCAAGAGATCATGCTGAAACAACAGCAACTCAGTAAGATTCTTCTGCCAAGCCACTATGGCAGAGTCATCATAATCACATTTATCTAGTGCAGGATAAAGAACACCAAGATCAAACCACAAAGCAAAAAGTGTAATCAGGAACTGGACCAAAATACCAGATTATTGAAAAGAAAAGTTAGAAATCAAGGTATAGTAAGCAGGAAGTAAGGATATTAGATGCACATTCCCAAATTGAAGTTAAGACAGGTAAGAATCTTAAGCTTGGAGGAAAAAGAATTAGAGAAGCAGATTGTCAACAGAAAATGAGGTCTGAAAATGTGCAGGTAGTGGTGGTTTTGATGAAGGCAGCGTTATTTCCTCTATCTTGACCTTGCAATTCAGATTAACCTCAGTGTACTCCTCAACATACTAGCCATCTTCCCTTCAGAATTCAGGTAGAGTCCAAAGTGGCAAAACCTCCTGCTTGCCTGATCAAAGAATTGGCAAGCTAAACCATGTGACACATATACGTTTGCAATCACCTAATTTGGTGAAATATAAAGTTTAGTATGATTTGGCACTGGTATCTAGACATAACCAAGTCTATTTCTATGGTATGTCAAACAGAAGGAGAATAATTATTTGAAGTGAATTAATTCCTGGGAGTTCTTCTAACTATCCGTATTTTGGGGATTATGTAATCTAGGTACCTGAATTGTATCCTGAGGCCTATAATCAGTAAATCAAATACAATTTAGCATATAAGAGTACTGAGAGGGCTTCCCTGGTGGCGCAGTGGTTGAGAGTCCGCTTGCTGATGCAGAGGACACGGGTTCGTGCCCCGGTCCAAGAAGATCCCACATGCCGTGGAGAGGCTAGGCCCGTGAGCCATGGCCGCTGAGCCTGTGCGTCCGGAGCCTGTGCTCCGCAACGGGAGAGGCCACAGCATACTGCCGCGTACTGCCGCGTACTGCCATAAAAAAAAAAATAGAGTACTGAGAATTGAAAATGTTTCTATCAGTATTCAGAGAGGTGATACTTAGGCCCTTTCTAAGTTGATATCAGAAATGTTAAAAAGGAAAATTCAGTCAATCAGTTCATTAAGGATTCACACCCAAAGGTTACATGTTGAGACTTGAACCTTAAAGATACATAATCTTTTTGCTAAATATTGACTTTTGTCTTTAAAAAGGAATTTAACTTCCAAAGAAAGATTAAGATATTCAGGGGCTTATTATTTCTAAAAATTTTAAATAAATGTGTTTTTATCACAAGAATGCCAGTATATACATAAATAAATGGTGATGTGTTTTCCTTCTATTGAGGGTTAAACCAGTATTTTATTAATATAACTTTTGGGGTTAATAGATACACACGAATCTTGTTTGGTAAAAGTTGAGGCAAAGATATATGAGTTTTGAATGACTTAATGTCACCTTAATCTGTCATTTTTTGACTCTTAATCTTCTTATTTATTCATCTGAAAATTTTTTGTCTACTGAGGCAGTTTAGTATACTATAAAAATAAAACTGAGCCAGGTGGTCTGTGTTCTGTTTTTATATTCCCCCACCTATTAGCATTGTGACTCTGGATAAGTCAGAGCTTCAGTTTACTCATTTATTAAATTGGAATAATAATTAAAAGTGTCAATTTGTGTGTCAAATGGAGATGATAATAATAATAGAAAGGTTTTTTTTCAAATTTTAAGTGATAGTATTGTTGCTATTTTATTCTTAGGAGTTTAAAGTGAAGATTTTCCTTCTTTTACTAATGTGTTGGTAATATGGCAATTATTGACTGAGAGAGGAGAATTAATTACTAGAGACTAGTGTATCATGTCAGTTTCTATACAATACATATAATTGCATAGGCAAGTAAGTAGTGTAATATTGCAAAGTATTTGCTGGACTACCTAGATACTAGATGAAAATACAACTTAAGTGGGTCTATAACTGGTTGAATTCTAGATCTAAAGAAAGCCAATTAAAGAATTGGTATTAACTTGGAGAAAGAGGTTTCTTTTAAGATAACTCTATTATTGGTTCTGTCCCATGCAGTTTTTATTAATGATTTGGATGGGGATATTCATGACATGATAATAAAATACGTGGACAGATAACTCACATTCAGGATCTCTAGAGGTCATGAGCATCTAGAAAAACTGGCTGAAACTATAAAAATGAAATTTGGAAAAGGTCTTCAATTTGTTTCTCAGTCATAGCTGTTTAAGTATAGGATGAGTATGACATAGCTAAAGCGTAGCTGGCATTAAAAGGTTTGGGTGTTTGAACTGACTATAGATACTGAGTAATGAGGTAGGTTAGGAGAGCTAATATGAAGAACCTAAGAACATCAGAGTTCCTTGAAGTCTAGGAACACTTAGGGGAATAGTGTAGTAGGGTTTCCTTTCCACTGCATAATGTTACAAATGGATGAAGACTAACTCTGCTTCTTTCTGTTATCTTTTCTCTCTCCCGGTATTTCTACACTGGGGTTGACAGAAAGACTGGCATAAGACTCAGGAGAAGTTTGAGGGAGCCACACCAAGCTTAATGAATGTCAGAAAATATGGTCATTTTTATTATGTGAGAAGTATATAACATATATTAATAAAATTTGTGTTCCTTGATTGGAACATTAAATCTCATCAGATATGGGATTTTATTATGTAAGCAACTGATGTCTGCTAAAAAACAAAAACAAGTATCAGGCTCATGTAATTCTGAGAAAAAAGATTCTATTGCATCCTCCTCATCTTAAAAGAGACATTCGTTATTGTTGATTTTACCTTGTCTTCTGTATTAGTCAGGGTTCTCCAGAGAAAACAGAGCCATAAAACATATGGTTTATTTTAAAGAATTGTAGTGGTACAAGTTCAAAATCCACAGGGTAGGTTGGCAGGCTGGAGACACAGGGAAGAGTTGTAATGAGTCCCAAAGCAGAATTCTGCTGGCAGAATTCCTTCCTGAGATGAATTACAATTGAGATGAATGCTAAGAACTATATAGTGCTTTGGAATCATATGACGAAAACACACAGTCTGAATGGTTCAAAAATGACATTTGAGCTATGGTGGATGATTAGAAGTCAATTAGGTAAAAGGAGAACTAACATGTGTTACCACCTGTATTGGGAGGGAGTGTGGTGAATATGAAGGTCTGAGAGAAGGCCAGTGTTGTTAGGAAAGAAAGAATAACAGAGAACATGATTCAGATAAGAATGTAGATTAGGGATGGGTCATGGGAAGTCTTGATAAGCACTTTAAGGAATTTTGCCTTTACCATAAGTGTTCAGGTAAACACTAAAGATTTTTAAGCAAGGGAAATGCATCATTAGATTTTTTTTCAAACACCTCATTCTGAGTAGGCTGGAGGGAGAGAAGAATGGATGAGGATTAGACCAGTTAATAAGTTATTACTTTTCCGGGCAAGAGAAGATGGAACCACAGACTACAGAGGTAGTGGAAAAGACAGAAATAAGTAGATGTATTGTAGAGATATTTAAGTGGACTCAACGATGGACTTGATATATGGGGTGAGGGAGAGAGAGAGTGCTAAACTGAATGGATAGTGATATCATTTGGGGGTATAACAGACACATGAATAGGACTAGGTTGAGGAGAATAAAAGGGAGTATATCATGAATTTGTTTTTATTTTTGAGGTGCCATTGAGACATCTAAACAAGCTATAAACTATATAGCTAGATATACTGGCTTTGGGTACAGAGAAGATATTTGTTCTAGAGAAAAAATTTTGAGGAATAATAATTTTTTCCATAGGTAGAAAAATTTCAACAGTTTTTCTCTCTTTATTTTTTAATTTAATTTTATTTATTTTTTTGGTCTCAGGGAGGTTATATTTGAATAGGTAGACAACCAGGCAATAAATAGGTACATCCTATAATATCAGAGAGTGATAGTGCAGTAAAAAATAAAACCAGTATATACATTTTAAAATATTTTTATTGAAATATAGTTGATTTACAATGCTGTATTATTTTCATGTGTACAGCAAAGTAATTCATATATATATTATATATTATATGTAATATATACTTTTTTAGATTCTTTTCCATTATAGGTTATTACAAGATAATAAGTATAGTCCCCTGTGTTATACATAGGTCCTTGTTGGTTGTATATTTTATATAGTAGTGTGTATATTTTAATCCTAAAGTCCTAATTTATCCCTACCCCCTTTCCCCTTTGGTAACCAAAAAGTTTCTTTTCTATGTCTGTGAGTCTACTTCTTTTGTAAATAAGTTCATTTGTATCATTTTTTTAGATTCCACATATAAACAATATTATATGACATTTGTCTTTTTCTGTCTGACTTATTTCATTTAGTATGATATTCTCTAGATCCATCTATGTTGCTGCAAATGACATTATTTCATTCCTTTTTTGTGGCTAAGATTCCAATGTGTATATATACCACACCTTCTTTATCCATTCATCTGTCGATGGACACTTAGGTTGCTTCCATGTCTTGGCTATTTTAAATAGTGCAGCTATGAACATTGAGGTGCATGTATTTCTTGAATTAGAGTTTTCTCTGGATATATGCCCAGTAGTGGGATTGCTGGGTCATATGGTAGCTCTATTTTTAGTTTTTAAGGAACCTCCATACTGTTCTCCATTGTGGTTGCACTAAATTACATTCCCAACAACATTGGAGGGGGTTCCTTTTCCTCCACACCCACTCCAGGATTTATTATTTGTAGACTTTTTAATGATGGCCATTCTGACTGGTGTGAGATGATACCTCATTGTAGTTTTGATTTGCATTTCTCTAATAATTAATGATGTTGAGCATCTTTTCATGTGCCTTTTGGCCATCTGTATGTCTTCTTTGGAGAAATGTCTATTTAGATCTTCTGCCCATTTTTCGATTGGGTTGTTTGTTTGTTTTTTGATATTGAGCTGTATGAGCTGTTTGTGTATTTGAGGGATCAATCCCTTGTCTCTTGCCTCATTTGCAAATATTTTCTCCCATTCTATTGGTTGTCTTTTCATTTTCTTTATGGTTTCCTTTGCTGTGCAAAAGCTTATAAGTTTCATTAGGTCCCATTTGTGGTTTTTTGGTTTGTTTTTATTTCCATCACTCTAGGAGACAAATCCAAACAAATTGTTGTGATTTATGTCAAAGAATTTTCTGTGTATGTTTTCCTCTAAGAATTTTGTAGTATCCAGTCTTACATGTAAGTCTTTAATCCATTTGGAGTTTATTTTTGTATATGGTATTAGAGAATGTTCTAATTTCATTCTTTTACATGTAGCTGTCCTGTTTTCCCAGCACCACTTGTTGAAGAGACTGTCTTTTCTCCATTGTATATTCTTGCCTCCTTTGTTGTAGACTCATTGACCATAAGTGCATGGGTTTACTTCTGGGCTTTCTATCCTGTTCCATTGATCTATATGTCTGTTTCTGTGCCAGTACCATACTGTTTTGATTACTGTAGCTTTGTAGTATAGTCAAGTCAGGGAGCATGATTCCTCCAGCTCTGTTCTTCTTTCTCAAGATTGCTTTGGCTATTCGGGGTCTTTTGTGTTTCCATACAAATTTAAAAAATTTTAATTGACAATACTACCTAAGGCAATCTATAGTTTCAATGCAATCTCTATCAAATTACCAATGGCATTTTTCACAGAGAAAATACATAATGATAAATAACTATAATGACCTTAGTAAACATTTTAAAGAAATTTATGTTTTATTCACCACAAAATCATATACTTTTGAACAGAGAGTTAGTACACAGAAATGGCTTACATATTTATTCAGCTACTAACACTCCTTGGTGCATGGGGTCTCAGGACCACAGTGGGAAACCACTGAATAAAAATATGTTCCTCAGAGCTTAAAGTTCAAATACATGTCATGAACAAATGAGGAGGCAGGGCCACATGAACTCTGGGTTTTGGGGAAGAGGCCAAAACAAAGGCCATGGGTGAAGTCTCTCCTGAAGAAGAGTGCAACATGTTGGCCTCTAAATGTTATCCTCACTTTCTTCTGCTTGTGCTGGGAAATTTTGTCACACCCCCTCCTCTCCTAGCTGATTAAAATGTGTGGGCATGATTATAGTCTGATGGACAACCTAACCTTCTAGATCCTTTCACTCAATAATCTCAACTTTTCATTAGTTATCTATTTTAGCAGGAGTGGTTTGGGGAAGTCCTGGCAGACTTGACATGGGGAGATCGAATGAGGAAACCAGTCATGTCACGTCATATATTCCATTTACAATTCTTGGTCTTCTAAGGCATTTGTAAGCTCTTTATAAAACTGTATACTCTTTCCATCTCCTTCATTCACTCAACCACTGCCATTGAGTCTACAGAATACAATTCAGGATGACAGACATTTTGGTTAGCCAGTTAGAGCTGGATCTGGAATAGATACAATGTATATGTGTTTGAAATACTTTTGTTCACTGATCAGGCCAAAATTAAGCATGTGTAAGACACTTTTGTGGATTCTGGGAATATAGGCATTGTCTTTGGGCACAAGGAGTCTAGAAAGAGAGATGAATATGTCAAGAAAATAATTGTATGCCTCAGTCACCTCATTAAAAATATATTTATTGAACACCTACTATATGCCAGGCACCATCTTATTCCACAAGGACATAGGTATAGTGATAAGTAAGACAGGCATGGTTCTCATCCTTATAGAGCTTGGAATATAGCACGCTATCCTAGAAACCTCTTGTGTACTGAGGAGAGTTCTAGAATTAAAGAGCTGTACACATAACAACAGCTAAGCAGTAAATGGCTTTCCTGTTTATTGCCTATGTGTGTGTAACATCTTCCTTACCACTAAAAATATAAATTTGTTGACACATGCATCAATCCATTCCTCTTTCCTGTTAAAGAAGCATCTCTAAAACTACCTCACCATGTAGTGCAGCCTGTTTTTGTTTGTTTGTTTGTTTTTTGTGGTACGCGGGCCTCTCACCGCTGCAGCCTCTCCCACTGTGGAGCATAGGCTCCGGACGCGCAGGGTCAGCGGCTATGGGTCACGGCCCAGCCGCTCCGCGGCATGTGGGATCCTCCCGGACCGGGGCACGAACCCGTGTCCCATGCATCGGCAGGCGGACCCTCAACCACTGTGCCACCTGGGAAGCCCCAGCCTCTTTTTTTGGAGAAAAAATAGACTCTGTTGCTATCAATGCCTATTGGCAAGGAATAGAAAGTAGAAGTAAGGAAATAACTGTGCTCCTTAGGCTGTTATCACCTAATCCTGAGTTTTTATAGGTAATGGTTGATGTGCTTAGGAGAATAGGTAAGAACTGTCAGTAGAAGGAGGCTATACTATCTCCCAAACTAAAAGTGTGAATATTATTAGTAGGTAAGTGATTTAGCTCCTCTGGGCTTTCAACTCTATTTAGAGTATGATTATTTGGTGCAAAGCAAAACATAATGATTGAAACAGTAAGGTGGGGTTTCTTAAACAATCTACTGATGTATGTTTGAGTTCTTAACTTTGGAATCAGAAGCATTCTAGATGAGATGCATAATACTGAGGGCAAAAAGACAGGATTAGTAAACCTATGGTACTAGTTAAAATGGCACTTTGTAAAGGTTAAATCATGGTTGAACTGCTCATGCCTTATTAATTTGGTGATGTTCTAGACCTATTTGAGGTCCAGTGAAAGCCAGAGCTTTGAGACTGGGACAGCTCAAAACCATTGTGACGTGAATTGATAGATGCTATGAATCAGTCTTTAATTTTACTCTCAAGGCTCATCATAGTGGCAGGCCTCTCTGATATGGCATGATTTGAATTCAGGTCACCACCAAAAGGCCTCCCAAATACTTTTGACATCCCCAAATCCTGAAAGGTCAACTTTAGGTGAACTAGCACAATGGGATGTTTTTCTCCTCATTATTAGATGGGAACAAAACCTAGGGGAATGGGAATTTAAATGGGATGGAATGGAGGAAAGAGAAAAATTTTGAGTGGGAAGCAACGTCAAGAGGGATAAAGCAATTTACAGGGCTATAGTGGGGGGATCTTTGAACAACATTGTCAAATCATAGAGTGCTAATTGGGAGTGGCTAAAAGGCATCATGAAACGACTTGGTATTGAGAAGGATGGCAACTAGGAACTAGGGTAAAATTTCAGAAATTGTCATATTAAAGTCAAACATCTATGGTTTTGCAGTAGGTACATGATTCAAATTTGTTTTTCTCTGTGTGTTTGAAGGGTTACATTCTTTCCAAGTGGTATCAAGTATATATAATTTTACCAAAAGTAAGTACACAGCATCTTCTCTCTCTTGACCTTAGGATCTCAGAAAACAAATTTTGTGATAATTGCTGTTTCTCAGGATAGAGGGTAAACATATATCTTGCCAAACACACCCTTGAAAAGATCTTTTAAGGACATTTGTTAGGCATCCCTGAAGCAATCTTTTCTCCTTAAACTCGGGGACAGAACTGAGGTCATCAAATATTTTATTCTCAGTGTCGTTTTGGCATCATGCCTGAACTTCTATTGTAATAATATAAGGACATAGAAAATAATCACCATTTTAAGCCATGGAATACATGAGTTTATCCCTATAATACTTCTATTTCATTGCTTTGTCTGGTAAATATCATACTTTAGATCTGGTGACATTTTCTTTGCATGTTGCTTCTCCAGAATATATAGTGCATTTTTAAAGAATGCCTGGATTGAAAATTCTTTCATTGATAAGCTATAGTAAGCAGTGTATTACAGGGTACAACAATTCTATAGTGTGCCCATTGTGGTGAATGTAATAAAGAAGGATTTTGTAAAGCTATTGATATCTAATTATGCTTCATCAGAGCCTACAAAGTGTCCACACAGCTCTGGCACTTATCCTGAAAAGCCAGCTAAACAGTTACAAATGCCAAGAAAATTAAAGCCTTCTGTCTTAGGAACACACACCTGGAGGCCATATGTTGGAAAAATTGGTCTGAGCTTTGTTTATTATAATCAATTACTTTGTAACACTTAAACATGGGATTTAGGAAGGATTCTGAAGCAACTAAGCCAAGCATTTCTCATAAAATTAATTGATAAATATCTTTATGGATTTTTTAAGGAAAAGACAAATTTTACGTAAGGGTTTACAAAGCTAGTATTGACAACAGTGTTCCTCTCTCTCTCTCTCTCTTTCTTCCCCTGTGGGTATCAGAAAGTTTTTATTTTTTTCCAACATTACTGATACTATTTTTACCCTCAACAATTTTTAAATGTACATTACAGTATTGCTAACTATATGCACATTGTTGTACAGCAGATCTCTAGAACATTTTTTTCTTGCATGACTGAAACCCACTGAACAATAGCTCTCCATTTTCACCTCCCCCCAGCCCCTGGCAACCACCAACCTACTTCCTGTTTCTATGAGTTTGATTATTTTAGATATCTCATATAAGTGGTATTGTTAAGTATTTGTCTTTTGTATTTGTCTTTTTTCACTTAGAATAATGTCTTCAAGGTTCATCCATATTGTAGCATAAGACAGGATTTTCTTCTTTTTTAAGGCTAAATAACATTCCATTGTCTGTATATTCCACATTTCCTTTATTCAATCATCCATTGATGGACATTTAGATTGTTTCCACATCTTGCTATTATGAATAATGCTGCAAATGGTCATGGGTGTGCAAAAAAATACTATTCAAGATCCTGATTTCAATTCCTTTGGGTATATACCTAGAAGTGGTCTTGCTAGGTCAAATGGTAGTTCTATTTTTAATTTTTTGAAGAAACTCCATACTGTTTTCTGTAGAGGCTGCACTATTTTGCAATCCCACTAACAGTATGCAAGTGTTCCTGTTATTCCATATCCTTCCCAACAATTGTTACTTCCTGTTTTCTTTTTTTTTTTTTTTTGAAAGTGGTCATCCTAATGGGTTTGGGGTAATATTTCACTGTGGTTTTGGTTTGCATTTCCCTGATGAGTAATGATGTTGATCATTTTTTCACATGATTTTGGTCATTTGTATATCTTTGAAGAAATGTTGTTCAAGTCCTTTGTCCATTTTTTAATTGGATTATTTATTTATTTGTTTGTTGTTGTTATTGAGCTGTAGGAATTCTTATATATTCTGGATATTAACCCTCATCTGATATATGTTTCATAAACATTTTTTTCCTTTCTACATGTTGCTTTTCCACTCTGTTTATTGTTTCTTTGCTGTGCAGAAGTTTTAAAGTTTGACATAATCTTATTTTTCTATTTTTGATTTTGTTACCTGTGTTTATGGTGTCATATCCAAGAAATCATTGCCAAGGCCAATTTTATGAAGCTTTTCCCCTATGTTTTCTTCTAGGAGCTTTATAATTTCAGGTCTTATGCTTCAGTCTAATCTATTTTGAGTTTATTTTTTGTGTGGTGTAAAATAAGGGTCCATCTTCATTCTTTGGCATAGAAATATCCAGTTTTCCGAACATCATTTGTCGGAGAGACAATCCTTTCCTCACTGTATATATAGACTTAGCACCCTTGTCAAAGATCATTTGACCATATACATGAGGGCTTATTTCTGAGCTCTCTATTCTGTTCCATCAATATATATATATCTGCCTTTTTGCCAGTACCATTCTTTTTTTTCCCTCCCATTTTTATTAAGATATAATTGACATACAGTACTGTATAAGTTGTACAGCATAATGATTTAACTTAAATATATCTTGAAATGATTACCACAAAAATGTAGTTAACATCCATCATCTCATATAGATACAAAAAGAAGAAAAAGAAAAAAAATCCTTGTTATTAGAACTTAGTATTTTCTTTCTCAACAACTTACATGCGTATTATACAGCCGTGTTATCTATAGTCATCATGTTGTACATTACATCCTTAGTACTTATTTACCTTATAACTGGAAGCTTGTACCTTTTGATTACCTTCATCCAATTCCCCTTCACCCCATCCCACATCTCTGTTAACCACAAATCTGATACCTTTTTCTATTAATTTGATACTTTTTAAGATTCCACATATAAGTGAGATCACATATCTTGTCTCACTTAGCATAATGCCTTCAAGGTCCGTTCATGTTGTTGCAACTGGCAGGATTTCCTAATTTTTATGGCTGAATAATATTCCAAATGGAATATTATCATACTGTTTTGATTACTATAGCTTTGTAATATGTTTTGAAATCATGATGTGTAAGATCTCCAAATTTGTTGTAATTTTTCAAGATTGTTTTGTATATTTGGGGTCCTTTGAGATTCCACATGAATTTTAGGATTTTTTCTATTTCTACAAAAATGCCACTGGGGTTTTGATAAGGATTGCATTGAACCTGCAGATTGCTTTGTGTACTGTGCACATTTTAACAATATTAAGTCTTCCAATCCATGAACATGGGATATCTTTTCATTTATTTCTATCTTTAATTTCTTTCATCAATGGTTTAATTTTTCAGTGTGCAATCTTTTGCCTCCTTGGTTAAGTTTATTTCAAAGTATTTTATTATTTTTGATGCTATTGTAAATGGGATTATTTTCTTAAAATGATTTTTGGATTGTTCATTGTCAATATATAAAAATGAAGCTGATTTTTGAGTATTGATTTTGTATGGTGCATTTTGCTTCATTCATTTATTAGTTGTAACAGGTTTTTTTTAATCTTTAGGGATTTCTACATATAAGATCATGTTATCTACAAAAACTGAGAGTTTACTTCTTCCTTTGCCATTTGGATGCATTTTTTTTCTTTTTCTTGCCTAATTGCTGTCTATAACTTCCAGTACTATGTTAAATGGAAGTGGCAAGAGTGGGCACCCCTGCCTTTTTCCTGATCTTAGAGGAAAAGATTTCAGTCTTTAACTACTGAGTATGGTGTGGATTTCTCATATATGGACTTTATTATATTGAAAAAAATTTCCTTCTGTTCCTAGTTTGGTGAGCATTTTTAATCACAAAAAGGTATTAAATTTTGTCAAGTGCATTTTTTTATCAATTGAGATGATCATGAGATTTTTATCTTTCATTCCATTGATGTGGTGTATTATCAATACATTGATTTTCATATGTTAAAGCATCCTTGCGTCCCATGGATAGATCCCACATGGTCTGTTGTATAATTCTCTTAATGTGCTGTTGAATTTTGTTTGCTACTATTTTCTTTAGGATTTTTGCATCACTATTCACCAGAGATATGAGTTTGTAGGATTTTTGTTTTCTTTTTTTCTTGTTGTATCATTGTCTGGCTTTGGTATCAGAGTAATCCTGTCCTCATGAAATGAGTTTGGAAGTGTTTACTCCTTTTCCATTTTCCTGAAGAGTTTGAGAAGTATTGGTGTTAATTCTTCTTTAAACGTTTGGTAGAATTCTCCTGTAAGCCATCTGTTTCTGGGCTTTTCTTTGTTGGGAGGCTTCTGATAACTGAGTTAATCTCTTTAATAGTTAAAGGTCTGTTCATATTTTTTATTTCTTTGTGATTCAGTCTTGATAACTTGTATATTTCTAGGAATTTATCCATTTCTTCTAAGTTACCTATTTGTTGGCATATGATTGTTCATAATAGCCTTTTATAATCCTTTTTATTTCTATGACATACATTGTAATGTTCCCTTGGCTTTTTTTGTTTTTTTGAGTCTTCTTTCTCCTTAGTTTAGCTAAGGGTTTGTCAATTTTGTTTATCTATTCAAGAAAACACCTCAGTTTCATTGACTTTTTTTTTCTATGGTTTTGCTATTCTAACATGTGATCTATGTTGGAGAACATTCCATTTACATATGAGGAAATATATATTCTGTTGCTGTTTGGTAAAATGGTCTATATATGGCTATTAGTTCCAATTGGTATATAGTTGTTTTCAAGTTCTGTTTCCTTATTGATCTTCTTTCTGGCTGTTTTATCCACATGGAAAGTGACATACTGAAGTCTCCTGCTATCATGGAGTTTCATTCTATTTCTCCCTTCAGTTCTGTCAGTGCTTGCTTCATATATTTGGGTGTTCTGCTATTAGGTGTATATATATATTTATAATTTATATATCTTCCTGGTGAATTGACCTTTTATCATTATGTAATGATCTTCTTTTTTATTATGACAATTTCTGGCTTAATGTCAATTTTTTTCAGATATAAGTGTGGCCATCCCGTTCTCTTTTCATTACTATTTGCATGAAATATCATTTTACATAATTTCGCTTTCAGCCTATGTGGATCTTCATATCTGAAGTGAGTTTCTTGTAGATAGTATTTAGTGGCATCTTGTTTTTTTAATCCATTCAGTTACTCTGTATCTATAGATTGGGGAACTTAATCCATTTATATTTAAAATTATTCCTTATAGGGAAGGCATTACTATTGCATTTTGTTGTTCCTGTTATACCTATTTGTCTCTATTTTCTTCTTTTGCTGCTTTACTTTGTGTTTTGTTGATTTTTTTATATTGACATGCTTTGATTCCTTTCTCATTTTCTTTTGTATATCTTTTTTTGTTTTATTTTTTTGTTTGTTTTGTTTTGTTTTTTGCAGTACACGGGCCTCTCACTGATGGGCCCAGCCACTCCACGGCATGTGCGATCTTCCCGGACCAGGGCACAAACCCGTGTCCCCTGCATCGGCAGGCAGACTCTCAACCACTGCGCCACCAGGGAAGCGCCTGTATATCTTTTTGATAATTTCTTTGTGGATAGTTCCTATGGAGCTTACGTGAAACTACTTAAGAGTTATAACAATCTTTCTCAAGCTGATAACAAATTAATTGCCACTGTATTAAAAAACTCTACTCTTTTCACATCTCCATTCTACTTTATGTTAAGAATGTCACAAATTATATCTTTATATATTCTGTATCCATTATCATAGTTTAATAATTATAGTTATTTTTATGCTCTTGTCTTCTAATTTCTATAGCAGAACTAAAAGTGATCTGTGCTCTACCATTATAGTATCACAGTATTCTGTACTTGTCTATATATCTACCTTTACCATTGAGCTTTATATTTTCATATGGTTTCATATGGCTATATAGTATAATTTTATTTTAACTTATAGGATTCCCTTTAGCTTTCCTAAAAAGGCAAGTCTAGTGATAATGAACTCACACAGCTTTTGTTTATCTGGGGAAGTCTTCATTTTTCCTTCATTGGTGAAGGACAATTTTGCTGGATATAGTATTCTTGGTTAGCAGGGGTTTTGTTATTTTTTTATTCAGAAATTTGAATACATCATCCCACTCTCTTCTGGCCTGCAAGGATTTTGTTGAAAAATTCACTGATAATCTAACTGGAGTTCCTTGTATGTGGTGAGTTGTTCTTTTTTGCTTCTTTCAACATTATATCTTTGGACCAGTCCCTCCCATCAGGAAACTTGCACAAGCCTGTTAGATAGCCTCATCCACCAGAGGACAGACAGGAGAAGCAAGAGGAACTACAATCCTGTAGACTTTGGAACATAAACCACATTCACAGAAAGATAGACAAGATGAAAAGGCAGAGGACTAGGTACAAGATGAAGGAACAAGATAAAACCACAGAAAAACAACTAAATGAAGTGGAGGTATGCAAACTTCCAGAAAAATAATTCAGAATAATGATAGTGAAGATGATCCAGGACCTCAGAAAAAGATGGAGGCAAAGATCGAGAAGATGCAAGAAATGTTTAACAAAGACCTAGAAGAATTAATAACAAGCAAACAGAGATGAACAATACAATAACTGAAGTGAAAAATACACAAGAAGGAATCAATAGCAGAATAACTGAGACAGAAGAATGGATAAGTGACCTGGAAGACAGAATGATGGAATTCACTGTTGTGAAACAGAATAAAGAAAAAAGAATGAAAAGAAACGAAGACAGCCTAAGAGACCTCTGGGAGAACATTAAACACAACAACATTTGCATTATAGGGGTCCCAGAAGGAGAAGAGAGAGAGAAAGGACCAGAGAAAATATTTGAACAGATTATAGTGGAAAATTTCCCAAACATAGGAAAGGAAATAGCCACCTAAATCCAGGAAGTGCAGCGAGTCCCATACAGGATAAACCCAAGGAGAAACACACCAAGACACATAGTATTCAAATTGGCAAAAATTAAATACAAAGAAAAATTATTGAAAGCAGCAAGGGAAAAATGAAAAATAACATACAAGGGAACTCCCATAAGGTTAACAGCTGATTTCTCAGCAGAAACTACATGCCAGAAGGGAGTAGCATGATATACTTAAAGTGATGAAAGGGAAGAACCTACAATCAAGATTACTCTACCCGGCAAGGATCTCATTCAGATTCGATGGAGAAATCAAAAGCTTTACAGACAAGCAAAAGTTAAGAGAATTTAGCACCACCAAACCAGCTCGACAACAAATGTTAAAGGAACTTCTCTAAGTGGGAAACAGGAGAAGAACAGGACCTACAAAAACAAACCCAAAACAATTAAGAAAATGGGAATAGGAACATACATATTGATAATTACCCTGAACGTGAGTGGATTAAATGCTCCAACCAAAAGACACAGGTTTGTGGAATGGATACAGAAAAAGACCCATATATATGCTGTCTACAAGAGATCCACTTCAGGCCTAGGGACACATACAGACTGAAAGTGAGTGGATGAAAAAAGATATTCCATGAAAATGGAAATCAAAAGAAAGCTGGAGTAGCAGCACTCATATCAGATAAAATAGACTTTAAAATAAAGAATGTTACAAGAGACAAGGAGGGACAATACATAATGATCAAGGGATCAATCCAAGAAGAAGATATAACAATTATAAATATATATGCACCCAACATAGGAGCACCTCAATGCATAAGGCAACTGCTAACAGCTCTAAAAGATGAAATCGACAGTAACAAAATAATACTGGAGGACTTTAACACCTCACTTACACCAATGGACACATCATCCAAAGTGAAAATAAATAAGGAAACAGAAGCTTTAAATGACACAATAGACCAGATTGATTTAATTGATATTTATAAGACATTCCATTCAAAAACAGCACATTACACTTTCTTCTCAAGTGTGCACAGAACATTCTCCAGGATACATCACAACTTGGGACACAAATCAAGGCTCAGTAAATTTAAGAAAATTGAAATCATATCAAGCATCATTTCTGACCACAACACTATGAGATTAGAAATGAATTACAGGGAACAAAACCATAAAAAGCACAAACACATGGAAGATAAACAATACGTTACTAAATAACCAAGAGGTCACTGAAGAAATCAAAGAGGAAATAAAAAAATACCTACAGACAAATGCAATGAAAACACGATGATCAAAAACCTATGGGATGCAGCAAAAGCAGTTCTAAGAGGGAAGTTTATAGCTATAAAATCCTACCTCAAGAAACAAGAAAAATCTCAAATAAACAATCTAACCTTTCACCTAAAGGAATTAGAGAAAGAAGAACAAACAAAACCCAAAGTTAGCAGAAGGAAAGAAATCATAAAAATCAGATCAGAAATAAATGAAATAGAAACAAAGGAAACAATAGCAAAGATTAATAAAACTAAAAGCTGGATCTTTGAGAAGATAAACAAAATTGATAAACCATTAGCCAGGCTCATCAAGAAAAGGAGGGAGAGGACTCAAATCAATAAAATTAGAAATGAAAGAGGAGAAGTTACAACAGACACTGCAGAAATACAAGGCATCCTAAGAGACTAAGAGGCATCCTAAGAGACAAGCAACTCTATGCCAAGAAAATGGGCAACCTGGAAGAAATGGACAAATTCTTAGAAAGGTATAACCTTCCCAGACTGAGCCAAGAAGAAATAGAAAATATGAACAGACCAATTACAAGTAATGAAATTGAAAATGTGATTTAAAATCTTCCAACAAGCAAAAGTCCAGGACCAGATGGCTTCACAGGTGAATTCTGTCAAACATTTAGAGAAGAGCTAACACCCATCCTTCTCAAATTCTTTCAAAAATATGCAGAAGAAGGAACACTCCCAAACTCATTCTATGAGGCCACCATCACCCTGATACCAAAACCAGACAAAGACACTACAAAAAAAGAAAATTACAGACCAATATCACTGGTAAATATAGATGCAAAAATCCTCAACAAAATACTAGCACACAGAATCCAACAACACATGAAATGGATCATACACCATGACCAAGTGGGATTTATCCCAGGGAGGCAAAGATTCTTCAATATACACAAATCAATCAATGTGATACAGCATATTAACAAATTGAAGAATAAAAACCATATGATCATCTCAATAGATGCAGATAAAGCTTTTGACAAAATTCAACACCGATTTACGACAAAAACTCTCCAGAAAGTAGGCATAGAGGGAACCTACCTCAACATAATAAAGGCCATATACGACAAACCCACAGAAAACATCATTTTCAATGGCAAAAACCTGAAAGCATTTCTTCTAAGATCAGGAACAAGACAAGGATGTGCACTCTCACCACTATTATTCAACATAGGTTTGGAAGTGCTAGCCCCAGCAATCAGAGTAGAAAAAGAAGTAAAATGAATACAAATTGGTAAAGAAGAAGTGAAACTGTCACTGTCTGCAGATGACATGATACTATACATAGAGAATCCTTAAGATGCCACCAGAAAACCACTAGAGCTAATCAATAAATTTGGTAAAGTTCCAGGATACTAAATTAATGCACAGAAATCTCTTGCATTCCTACACACTAATGATGAAAAATCTGAAAGAGAAATTATGGAAACACTCCCATTACAATGAAAAGAATAAAATACCTAGGAATGAACCTACCTAGGGAGACAAAAGACCTGTATGCAGAAAACTATAAGACACTGATGAAAGAAATTAAAGATGATACCAAAAGATGGAGAGATATACCATGGTCTTGGATTGGAAGAATCCATATTGTGAAAATGACTATACTACCCCAAGCAATCTACAGATTCAATGCAATCCCTATCAAATTACCAGTGGGATTTTTCACAGAACTAGAAGAAAAAATTTCACAATTTGTATGGAAACACAAAAGACCACGACTAGCCAAAGCAATCTTGAGAAAGAAAAACAGCACTGGAGGAATCAGGATCCCTGACTTCAGACTATACTACAAAGCTACGGTAATTAAGACAATATGGTATTGGCAGAAAAACAGAAACATAGATCCATGGAACAAGGTAGAAAGCCCAGAGATAAACCCATGCACCTGTGGTCAACTAATCTATGACAAAGGAGGTAAGGATATACAATGGAGGAAGGACAATCTCTTCAATAAGTGGTGGTAGGAAAACTGGACAGGTACATGTAAAAGAATGAAATTAAACACTCCCTAACACCACACACAAAAATAAACTCAAAATGGATTAAAGACTCAAATGTAAGACTCGACACTATAAAACTCTTAGAGGAAAACATAGGAAGAACACTCTTTGACATTAATCACAGCAGGATCTTTTTTGATCCACCTCCTAGAGTAATAGAAATAAAAACAAAAATAAACAAATGGGACCTAATGAAACTTCAAAGCTTTTGCACAGCAAAGGAAACCATAAACAAGACGAAAAGACAACCCTCGCAATGGGCGAAAATATTTGCAAATGAATCAACGGACAAAGGATTCATCCCCAAAATATATAAACAGCTCATGCAGCTCAATATTAAAAAAACAAACAACCCAATCCAAAAATGGGCAGAAGACCTAAACAGACATTTCTCCAAAGAAGACATACAAATGGCCAAGAAGCACATGAAAAGCTGCTCAACATCACTAATTATTAGAGAAATACAAATCAAAACTACAATGAGGTAGTGTATATATCTCATTGTAGTTTTGATACACTACGAAACGTAAAATAGATAGCTAGTGGGAAGCTGCCGCATAGCACAGGGAGATCAGCTCGGTGGTTTGTGTCCACCTAGAGGGGTGGGATAGGGAGGGTGGGAGGGAGGGAGATGCAAGAAGGAAGAGATGTGGGAACATATGTATATGTATAACTGATTCACTTTGTTATAAAGCAGAAACTAACACACCATTGTAAAGCAATTATATTCCAATAAAGATGTTAAAAAAAAAACAAATGAAAACCCAATGCTAAAATGGGCAGAAGACCTAAATAGACATTTCTCCAAAGAAGACATACAGACTACCAACAAACACATGAAAGGATGCTCAACACCACTAATTATTAGAGAAACGCAAACCAAAACTACAATGAGGTATCACCTCACACCAGTTAGAATGGGCATCATCAGAAAATCTACAAACAACAAATGCTGGAGAGGGTGTGGAGGAAAGGGAACCCTCTTGCAATGTTGGTGGGAATGTAAATTGATAGAGCCACTATTGAGAACAGTATGGAGGTTCCTTAGAAAACTAAAAATAGAATTACCATATGATCCAGCAATCCCACTACTGGGCATATACCCTGAGGAAACCATAGTTCAAAAAGACACATGTGCCCCAATGTTCATCGCAGCACTATTTACAATAGCCAAGTCGTGGAAGCAACTTAAATGCCCATTGACAGATGAATGGATAAAGAAGATGTGGTACATATATACAATGGAATATTACTCAGCCATAAAATGGAACAAAATTGGGTCATTTGTTGAGACGTGGATGCATACAGAGAGAACTAAGTCAGAAAGAGAAAAACAAATATCGTATATTAACACATGTATGTGGAACCTAGAAAAATGGTACAGATGAACTGGTTTGCAGAGCAGAAATTGAGACACAGATGTAGAGAACAGACGTATGGACACCAAGGGGGTAATGCGGCGGGGTGTTGGGGGTGGTGCTGTGATGAACTGGGCGATTGGGATTGACATGTATACAGTGATGTGTATAAAATTGATAACTAATAAGAATCTGCTGTATAAAAAAATATATATATATATATATTATTCAAGTCATTCAGTGATGGAATGACCCAGTTGATTGTATGACTGATTTGACCAAAAACAGAGTAAAAAAAAAATGAGACTTACATCAAAATTTTCAGTGTGAAGATTAGATAAGGCTAGTGTCTCAGTATAGGGACTATTACATAGTAGATGCACAACTGTCCTTTCCCCAATGTGTTGATACCTTTCATTTTTAAACATCTGGTTTTTGTTCTCATATGCTAGCCTAATCTCATTTCCTCATGCTATAGCCAAGGCCAATGGAAAATTTTCCAGTGGTGTTGATGTCTCTTGATATGCCCTCCATTTTCCTTTTTACATGTTCTACTCTTTTACTGTGTTTAAGACATAAGTGAAAATATAGACATAGCAAAGCCTCTCTTGTTGAGCTTGTCTTCAATGTAGTCTTTCTTTTCATGATTTCCATAAAATAACATTTATAGCCACAAGAGATGGGTTATAAGAACTTGGGGTTCCCTAAATTCTTGGATACTACTAAATGTGATATCGACCTTAGGTTGTTAGTTTTATTTACTCACTAGCTATGTGATTTGCTCCCACATACCTGCCTCTCAGTTAATGATACTTTATATATATTATTATTTCATATTCACAAACCTATGATAATTTTGCATGATCTCCATTACAAATTATTATGTGTCACAGACCTGCATGTAAAGAGACAAAAATAAAATATTAAGTCCATGTATGAGAAGGGTCTACTGTGATTTAATTTGTACCTATCAGTCCCTGCGTTGCCAGTCGTGTCAACAAAATCTTGAGTAATTTTTTTTCTGAGACAGGTGTATTTTTGATAATGCAGATGAACTCTGTGTAAGCTCCTTATCTCCTGTACCCCTAGCTACTGAGTGGGATTCTGTTTCAAATCGTATAAACCAACTAAGAGTTACAATTTACTAAGTACTTCCTTTGAACATCTTAAGTTCTTGGAAATTCTAATTTTCATGTATCCTTCGGTGAAGAGAGTGGGTTCATTCATCCAGTTATGTTCAAATACTGTTTCTACCTCTTACTGATGCTACAACCTTAGGAAATGTACTTAAATCCTTTGAGCCTCAATCTCCTCACTTGAAGACAATAGTAGTCTTTACCTAGTAAGGTTTTTGAGGATTAAGTGAGATAATGCATATAGAGATCATAAAATAGTGTCTGGCATGTACGAAGCACTCAGTAAGTGGTAACTCTACTTACTGTTAAACGTGTTCCATTTGAGGGTGGGGCTAGGAAGAAAACTATGGTTTTTCTACATCACAGAGTGGTTTCTTGAAAGGGTCTCATGGTATTTCTTAAACTTTAGTACATGAGACTCACCTGGGGGGCTTTGTAACTATACAAACTCCATTGCCTCATCCCTGGACTATCTGATTCCATAGGCCTAGGATGTGACCTATTTACCAAGCACTTGAGTTGATTCTAATGTTTATAGTCCATAAATAACATTTTGAAAAAGCAACAAAAACGAACATACCTGATTTTAATCATCCTTGAGAATAAAGAAGAATTTAAGAGTGTTGTCAGCAATAAAAATGAGAGCATTTAAAAACTTTCTGATGTTTCAAAAAGGTCATAGAGTATTCTTTTATTTTCTCCTCTGCAAATTTGAAACAGCCAGTGCTACTACTGTCATGTAACATTAGTAAAGAAAAAGCTACTGGTGTAGAATTGAAAAGCCAAAAGGGACATCTAAAAATGGGTAGTTGTCATAAATTTTCCTGTACCATACTGAGGGCTTGATATGAAAGTATTTTAGCAATATGAGTGATGACATAGTTTGTCTGTGTGTACATATATCAGATGTCTCCTTGGCAAATAAAAAGCAACAGTAACTCCTAATGTGTTATATATATTTTGTGTCTAATAATTGCTTTGAGGTACCTTCCTTCCCCTTCCCCGTGTCCTCAAGTCCATTCTCTACATCTGCATCTTTATTCCTGTCCTGCCCCTATGTTCTTCAGAACCTTTTTTTTTTAGATTCCATATATATGTCTTAGCATATGCTGTTTGTTTTTTCTTTATGACTTCACTCTGTATGACAGACTATAGGTCCATCCACCTCACTACAAATAACTCAATTTCCTTTCTTACTATGACTGAGTAATATTCCATTATATATATGTGCCACATCTTCTTTATCTATTCATGTGTCGATGAACATATAGGTTGCTTCCATGTCCTGGCTATTATAAATAGTGCTGCAATGAACACTGTGGTACACATCTCTTTCTGAATTATGGTTTTCTCAGGGTATATGCCCAGTGGTGGGATTGCTGGGTTGTACAGTAGTTCTATTTTTAGTTTTGTAAGTAACCTCCATACTGTTCTCCATAGTGGCTGTATCAATTTACATTCTTACCAACAGTGCAAGAGGGTTCCACTTTCTCCACACCTTCTCCAACATTTATTGTTTGTAGATTTTTTGATGATGGCCATTCTGACTGGTGTGAGGTGATACCTCATTGTAGTTTTGATTTGCATTTCTCTAATGATTAGTGATGTTGAGCATACTTTAATGTGTTTGATGACAATCTGTATATCTTCTTTGGAGAAATGTCTATTTAGCTCTTCTGCCCATTTTTTGATTGGGCTCTTTGTCTTTTTGATATTAAGCTGCATGAGCTGCTTGTAAATTTTGTAGATTAATCATTTGTCAGTTGCTTCATTTGCAAATATTTTCTCCCATTCTGAGGGTTGTCTTTTCATCTTATTCATGGTTTCCTTTGCTGTGCAAAAACTTTTAAGTTTCTTTAGGTTCCACTGTTTTATTTTTGTTTTTATTTCCATTTCTCTAGGAGGTGGGTCAAAAAGGATCTTGCTGTGATATATGTCATAGAGTGTTCTGCCTATGTTTTCCTCTAAGAGTTTTAGAGTGTCTGGTCTTACATTTTGAATTTATTTTTGTGTATGGTGTTATGGAGTGTTCTAATTTCATTCTTTTACATGTAGCTTAGCTGTCCAGTTTTCCCAGCACCACTTATTGAAGAGGCTGTCTTTTCTCCATTGTATATTCTTGCCTTCTTTCTCAAAATAAGGTGACCATATGTGCATGGGTTTATCTATGGGCTTTCTATCCGGGTCCACTGATCTATATTTCTGTTTTTGTGCCAGTACCATATTGTCTTGATTACTGTAGCTTTGTAGTATAGTCTGAAGTCCGGGAGCCTGATTCCTCCAGTGCTGTTTTTCTTTCTCAAGATTGCTTTGGCTAGTCGTGGTCTTTTGTGTTTCCATACAAATTGTGAAATTTTTTCTTCTAGTTCTGTGAAAAATGCCATTGGTAGTTTGATAGGGATTGCATTGAATCTATAGATTGCTTTGGGTAGTATAGTCATTTTTACAATATTGATTCTTCCAGTGCAAGAACATGGTATATCTCTCCATCTGTTTGTATCAGCTTTAATTTCCTTTATCAGTTTCTTATAGTTTTCTGCATACAGGTCTTTTTTTCCCTAGGTAGGTTTATTCCTAAGTATTTTATTCTTTTTCTTGCAATGGTAAATGGGAGTGTTTCATTAATTTCTCTTTCAGATATTTCATCACTAGTGTATAGGAATGCAAGAGATTTCTGTGCATTAATTTTCTATCCTGCAACTTTACCGAATTCATTGATTAGCCCTAGTAGTTTTCTGGTGGAATCTTTAGGATTCTCTGTGTATAGTATCATGTCATTTGCAAAGAGGGACAGCTTTACTTCTTCTTTTCCAGTTTGCATTCCTTTGATTTCTTTTTCTTCTCTGATTGCTTTGGCTAGGACTTCCAAAACTATGTTGAATTATAGTGGCGAGAGTGGACATCCTTGTTTTCTTCCTGATCTTAGAGGAAATGCTTTCAGTTTTTCAGCATTGAGAATGTTTGCTGTGGGTTTGTCATATATGGCCTTTATTATGTTGAGGTAAGTTCCCTCTATGCATACTTTCTGGAGAGTTTTTATCATAAATGGGTGTTGAATTTTGTCAAAAGCTTTTTCTCAATCTATTGAGATGATCATTTGTTTTTTTCATCTTCAATTTGTTAATATGTTGTATCACACTGATTGATTTGCATATACTGAAGAATCCGTGCATCCTTGGGATAAATCCCACTTAATCATGGTGTATGATCCTTTTAATGTGTTGTTGGATTGTGTTTGCTAGTATTTTGTTGAGGATTTTTACATCTATATTCATCAATGATATTGGTCTGTAATTTTCTTTTTTTGTAGTATCTTTGTCTGGTTTTGGTATCAGGGTGATGGTGGCCTCGTAGAATGAGTTTGGGAGTGTTCCTTCCTCTGCAATTTTTTGGAAGAGTTTGAGAAAGATCGGTGTTAGTTCTTCTCTAAATATTTGATAGAATTCTCCTGTGAAGCCATCTTGTCCTGGCTGTTTGTTTGTTGGCAGATTGTTAATCATACTTTCAATTTCAATGCTGTGTTTGGTCGGTTCATATTTCCTATTTCTTCCTGGTTCAGTCTTGGAAAGTTATACCTTTCTAAGAATTTGTCCATATTTTCTAGGTTTTCCATTTTCTTGGCATAGAGTTCCTTGTAGTAGTCTCTTAGGATGCTTTGTATTTCTGCAGTTTCAATTTTTACTTCTCCTTTTTCATTTCTAATTCTATTGATTTGAGTCCTCTCCCTTTTCTTTCTTGATAAGTCTGGCTAATAGTTTATCCATTTTGTTTATCTTCTCAAAGAAGCAGCTTTTAGTTTTATTGATCTTTGCTATTTTTTCCTTCATTTGTTTTTCATTGATTTCTGAACTGGTCTTTATGAGTTCTTTCCTTCTGCTAACTTTGGGGTTTTTTGTTCTTCTTTCTCTAATTGCTTTAGGTGTAAGGTTAGGTTGCTCATTTGAGATGTTTCTTGTTTCTTGAGGTAGGATTGTATTGCTGTAAACTTCCCTCTTAGAGCTGCTGTTGCTGCCTCCCATAGGTTTTGGGTCGTGGTGTTTTCATTGTCATAATATTCTAAGTATGTTTTGATTTCCTCTTGTTTTCTACAGTGATCTCTTGGTTATTTAGTAGTGTATTGTTTAGCCTCCATGTGTTCGTATTTTTTACAGATCTTTTCCTGTATTGATATCTAGTCTCATAGCATTGTTGTCAGAAAAGATACTTGATATGATTTCAGTTTTCTTAAATTTACCAAGACTTGATTTGTGACCCAAGATATGATCTATCCTGGATAATGTTCCATGAGCCCTTGAGAAGAAAGTATTCTATTGTCTTTGGATGGAATGTCCTATAAATAAAAATTAAGGTCATCTTGTTTAATGTAGCATTTAAAGCTTGTGTTTCCTTATTTATTTTCATTTTGGATGATCTGTCCCTTGCTGAAAGTGGCATGTTAAAGTCCCCTACTCTGATTGAGTTACTGTCGATTTCCCTTTTTATGGCTGTTAGCATTTGCCTTATGTATTGAGATGCTCCTATGTTGGGTGCCTAAATATTTACAATTGTTATATCTTCTTCGATTGATCCCTTGATCATTGTGTAGTGTCCTTCTTTGTCTCTTGTAATAGTCTTTATTTTAAAGTCCATTCTGTCTGATATGAGAATTGCTATGCCAGCTTTCTCTTGATTTCCATTTGCATGGAATATCTTTTTCCAACCCCTCACTTTCAGTCTGTGTGTTTCCCTAGGTCTGAAGTGGGTCTCTTGTAGACAGAATATATGTGGGTCTTGTTTCTATATCCATTCAGCCAGTTTATGCATTTTGGTTGGAGCATTTAATCCATTTACATTTATCGTAGTTATCAATATGTATGTTCCTATTACCATTTTCTTAATTGTTTTGGGTTTGTTATTGTAGGTCTTTTTTCTCTGTTGTGTTTCCTGCCCAAAGAAGTTCCTTTAGCATTTGTTGTAAAGCTGATTTGGTGGTGCTGAATTCTCTTAGCTTGTCTGTAAAGGTTTTAATTTCTCCATTGAATCTGAACGAGATCCTTGCTGGGTAGAGTAGTCTTGGTTGTAGGTTTTTCCCTTTCATCACTTTAAATATGTCCTGCCACTCCCTTCTGGCTTGCAGAGTTTCTATCGAAAGATCAGCTGTTAACCTTATTGGGATTCCCTTGTATGTTATTTGTTGTTTTTCCCTTGCTGCTTTTAATATTTTTCTTTGTATTTAATTTTTGATAGTTTGATTAATATGTGTCTTGTCATGTTTCTCCTTGGATTTATCCTGTATGGGACTCTCTGCGCTTCCTGGACTTGATTGAATATTTCCTTTCCCATGTTAGAGAAGTTTTCAACTATAATCTCCTCAAATGTATTCTGAGTACCTTTCTTTTTGTCTTCTTCTTGGACCCCTATAATTCCTATGTTGGTGTGTTTAATGTTGGCTCAGAGTTCTCTGAGAGTGTCCTCAATTCTTTTCATTCTTTATCTTTGTCTACTCTTTGGTAGTTATTTCCACTATTTTATGTTCCAGGGCCCTTATCCATTCTTCTGCCTCAGTTATTCTGCTATTGATTCATTTTAGAGAATTTTAAATTTCATTTATTGTGTTGTTCTTCATTGTTTGTTTGCTCTTTATTTCTTCTAGGTCCTTCTAAAACATTTTTGTATTTTCTCCATTCTATTTCCAAGGTGTTGGATCATCTTTACTATCATTACTCTGAATTATTTTTCGGGTAGACTACCTATTTCCTCTTCTTTTGTTTGGTTTCTTCGGTTTTTACCTTGCTCCTTCATCTGCTGTATATTTCTCTGTCTTCTCATTTTGCTTAACTTACTGTGTTTGGGGTCTCCTTTTCACAGGCTACAGTTTCATAGTTTCCATTGTTTTTGGTGTCTGCCCCCAGTGGCTAAGTTTGGTTCAGTGGGTTGTGTAGGCTTTCTGGTGGAGGGGACTGGTGCCTGTGTTCTGGTAGATGAAGTTGGATATTGTCTTCTGGTGGGCAGGACCACGTCTGGTGGTGTGTTTTGGGGTGCCTGTGACCTTATTATGATTTTAGGCAGCCTCTCCACTAATGGGTAGGGTTGTGTTCCTGTCTTGTTAGTTCTTTGGCATAGGGTGTCCAGCACTGGTGCTTGCTGGTCCTTGATTGGAGCTGGTCTTAGTTTTGAGATGGATATCTCTGGGAAAGCTTTTGCCATTTGATATTCTGTGGAGCCAGGATGTCTCTGGTGGACCAATGTCCTGAACTCAGCTCTCCCCTCTCAGAGGGAAGCAGGCCCACTCCAAACCGGAGCACCAAGACCCTGTCAGTGACACAGCTCTGCAGAAAAGGCAGAAAAAAAAGAAGAAAGAAAAATATAATAAAACAAAATTATTAAAATATAAATTTTTTTTAAATTATTAGAAATAAGATAATTAAAA
Organism: Leucopleurus acutus; assembly: GCF_964270905.1. NCBI lineage: Eukaryota > Metazoa > Chordata > Mammalia > Artiodactyla > Delphinidae > Leucopleurus > Leucopleurus acutus. Next base: position 98,353,148 of record NC_139148.1, read on the forward strand.
AGTAATAAAAAAAGAAAGAAGAGAGCAACCAAACCAAAAAACATATCTACAAATGATAGCAAGTGCTAAAACTGTGCTAAAAAAATTTTAAAACATGGACAGACAGAACCCTAGGACAAATGATGAAAACAAAGCTATACAGACATAATCCCACAAAGAAGCATACACATACACACTGACAAAAGGAGAAAATGAAAAAAAATATATATATATATAAAAAGGAAGAGAGCAACCAATTCAATAAACAAATCTACCAATGATAATAAACTCTAAATACTAAACTAAGATAAACATAAAATCAGAAACAAATTACATGCAGAAAGCAAACCCCACGTCTACAGTTACTCCCAAAGTCCACCACCTCAATTGTGGGATGATTCGTTGGCTATTCAGGTATTCCAGAGATGCAGGGTACATCAAGTTGACTGTGAAGATTTAATCCACTGCTCCTGAGGGTGCTGGGATAAATTTCCCTTTCTCTTCTTTGTTTGCACAGCTCCTGGAGTTCAGCTTTGGATTTGGTCGCCCCTCTGCGTGTAGGTCTTCTGAGGGCCTCTGTTCTTCGCCCAGACAGGAGGGGGTTAAAGGAGCAGCTGGTTAGCGGGCTCTGTCTCACTCAAGCCGGGGGGAGGGAGTGTTATAGAATGCGGGCGAGCCTGTGGCTGCAGAGGCCAGTGTGATGTTGCACCAGCCTGAGTTGTGCCGTGTTCTCCCGGGGAAGTTGTCCCTGGATCATGGAACCCTGGCAGTGGCAGGCTGCACAGCCTCCCATGAGGGGAGGTGTGGATAGTGACCTGTGCTTGCACACAGGCTTCTTGGTAGCTGCAGCAGCAGCCTTAGCGTTTCATGCCCGTCTCTGGTGTCTGCGCTGCTATCCACGGCTGGCGCCTGTCTCTGGAACTTGTTTAGGCAGTGCTCTGAATCCCCTCTCCTCGTGCACCCGGAAAAAATGGCCTCTTGACTTTTAGGCAGTTCCAGACTTTGTCCTGGACTCCCTCCCGGCTAGCTGTTGTACATTAGCCCCCTTCAGGCTGTGCTCATGCAGCCAACCCCTGTCCTCTCTCTGGGATCTGAACTCTGAAGCCAGAGCCTCAGCTCCCAGACCCCACCCACCCCGGCTGTTGAGCAGACAAGCCTCTCATGCTGGTGAGTGCTGGTCTGCACTGATCCTCTGTGAGGGAGTCTCTCCACTTTACCCTCTGCACCCCTATTGCTGTGCTCTCCTTGTGGCTGCAAAGCTTCCCCCCACCCACCCACCCCACACCATCTCCGCCAGTGAAGGGGCTTCCTAGTGTGCGGAAACTTTTCCTCCTTCACAGCTCCCTCCCAGATGTGCAGGTCCTGTCCCTATTCTTTTACCTTTCTTTTTCTTTTGCCCTAACCAGGTACGTGGGGAGTTTCCTGTCTTTTGAGAAGTCTGAGGTCTCCTGCCAGCGTCCAGTAGGTGTTCTGTAGTTGTTCCACATGTAGATGTATTTCCAATGTATTTGTGAGGAGGAAGGTGATCTCCACTTCTTACTCCTCTGCCATCTTGAAGGTCTCCGGCCCTATATTGTTTCTACATTGTCTTTCTGACTCAGCAAGACAATAGGAAGCAGGCAGTACTGCCCCTAAGCACACTAACACTACCTCAATTTCTGTCTTGCTGTCATTGCTGAGTATTTAATCACATCTCCCAAAACACTCAAGAAAGAGAAACTGCCAAGTATTTGGAGGATTGGATGTATTCTTGGGTTGGTCATAGGACTTCACATGTTCTGGGAAATGGAGCTCTTGAAAATGGTGATAAGATATGGAAATCTCAGGCTGTTGTTTAAGAACATGCTACCTGCTTAGTAATTGGTACTATATCTATTTTTTATAAAGCATATTTGTAACTCTTCTTAGTCTGCAGGATGGAAGTAAAAAGGACTATAAATAATCCTTCACTTGGTCCTGCTATAGACTCTAGAACATACTTGTAAGCTCTCTTGGGGATGAAGGTTAAGGTACGGCTATGACCCAAGAACAAGATAGACATAACTGACCCTTACAAGGATTTTTAACTTAGAACTTTGCCATTATTAGAACCAGTTGAGTTCAGGCAATAATTGACAAATTCATTTCAGAATGGTAAGCAGGGCATGAAATGATTCTGTGTACAGTTCATCTTGGTCTATCAAGTAAATCACTGCCAACTTCCAGTTAAACATGGCAGAGTAAACATGCATTAATCTCTGGTCCCTCCTTAACTCCACTAATAGGATAAAAAGACATAAATCTACAGGAAATAGTGAACAGCAGAGCAGATGAAATGTTAACACAATTTTGGAAGGTGAAAAGCAGATAAACAAATGGAAAGTCATGGCAGAGGGGGACAAAACTAAAAATTCTGAAGAAAAAATGTAATTATAGCACCCTGCATCTCTCAGATGTTAATAGTAGTTATATAGCCCTGGTAATTACATAATTCAAACATTGACTTTTGATTTAACCCAAAATAATTATATAAATCTATGGTGAGGATGGGACAAGGAGGAGAGTGTGTGTGTGTGTAAGAGTGATGAGTCTTTGTTTTTTACAGCAGAAAGATGATAGAAAGTATAATAAAACTGAAAATCAAAAAGACATAAGCATGTTATCAGCAATCATGTAGGTAAATACCAAAAGAAATAGTTAAACATTTCCTATTGGGAGAGGAATCTGGAATGTAGAGCAGAGGAGTAGGGGATGACTCTTTTCTGTTATAAGCCTTATAGAACTATTGGATTTTTAAATAATGTGAATACATTAATTTAATTAAAAGCACAATATTTAAAAAGAAAGGTAAAAATACAGAGAAAAGTAAAGGTCATGTTTCCTTTGCTTCTTAGGTAGATCAATAAAGTGATAATTAGTAGATACGGATTTATATTTTGCTCCTTTTACATAATTCTTTTTCCTATGCTGTATGGAATTTTTCTTTGTGTGAAGGTGGTTTTGGTCAGTGGGAGGTTCTTACTTAAAAGTTCTGCATAGGAGTGTTGCCTGACCTCCAGAATCTGACTCCTGAATAGAAAATAATAAGTTGTCAAGTATGCATGCTGTTTCTTCAGAAAGCAAGCACTCTTCTGAAGTTGTTGTGGTGAGTAATGGACCATTAGCCAGAAATTTCATTTATATAACATCATAATGTTCAACTGGACATGTTAACAAATGCCTCCTGATCATGTTGATGGTGCTATTACATTTTTTGTTATTGACATTTAGGGACCCAGCATAAACTTATTTTCTGGCATAAAATAGACTTGCTCTCTTCAAGGAAAACTACTTTTTTTCATTGTTTAGGAAAATTACATTTGTTCATTAAAGTAAAACCTATAACTTAAGGAGTTTATTTATTTTTTGGCGTGCACCTCCACCTCCAAAAATTTACCTTTAAATAAATATAGTTTTCAATTGTTTGAAGAATTGCTCTTACATATAAAATAAAAGTTTTCTCTTAGATTCTTTGAATTACATATTTCTCTGTGACACTTGTTTAGTGCCTGTGTCCAATTATATTTAATTAGATTCTGGAAAACTTTTGTTTTTCTTTTTATGAACATTATTAAATACACTAAAACAAATATAGGTTTGATCAGAATTAAGATGAGTATTATGAAATACTGGTATACCTGTGGCTTTTCACAAATACAAAGACTATATAGATTTTAAACTGTTTTTTGTTTGTTTTTCATTTGTAATGGGAGATGTCAAATCAGACTTTTCACATTTTGGTACATTGCTTTCAGTTATTCACTTATCGAAAAATATTTGACCATTTGCAATGTGTGTCAGGCACTGTGCTAAATGGTGAATATGTGATGGAAAATGAGAACAGCATGATACCTTCTTCATTAACCTTACATTCCTGTCAAGGAGACAGAAGAAAATGTAAAATGACTATACAAATAAAAGAATTGCAAATTGTGTTGAATGCAATGAAGGAGGCACACAAGGAGCTAAGATAGAAAATAAGGAACAAATATCTTTTAGATTGGTCATTAGAGAAGATCTGTTTGAGGACATGACATTTAAACTTGGACCTAAAAATTAAGGAGCTGGCTATATGTAGACTGGCATGGTAGTAGTAGAAAGAGCATTCCTAACAGAAGAAGCAGAACCTATAAAGGACAGGAAGCAGGAAAGTGTTTGGTGCTTTACAAGAAGTGAAAGGAATGTAAGAGAGCTGTGGTCTCATCTTTTATAAGAGGAAGTTGATAGATAATATCTAAAAATGAATGAATAGAAGTAGAAGGATGTTTATTTATAAACATATGGGTAAATGCTAGAGAAAGTGTCATGCAAGTGGCTGGAATAGAGTGAGCAAGGGCAAAGGTGCAGGAGATGAGGTTGCAAAGTTGGCAGTGGCTACCTGCTACAGAGAATTCTAAGCCTTAGTAAAGAATTTGACTTTTAATCTAAGTCTAATGGGGAGCCACCAAAGGGTTTAAATCAGTGGAATAAGGTGAATTGACTTATATTTTGAGATAATTTTTTGTTTTTTTTTTTCTGTGAGTAGAATGGATTTTGTTTTTGTGAGTAGAATTTTTTTTTTTTCTGTGAGTAGAATGGATTTTGGGAAACACAAGATTGGAAAACAGGGAGACAGGGATGCTATGGCAAAGAGAAATGATAGTAGTATGTATGAGAACAGTGTCAGTGGACATAGAAATTGATGGCTCAAATTCTACAGATTTTGATGGTAAAATCATAGGTTGTATTAATGGATTGGATGTAAAGGTAGGAGACATGGCAGGATTGATGATAACTTTTAGGTTTCTAGCTTGGAGGAATGTAATGCCATTTACTTAGGTGAAGAAGACCAGTATGAGACAGGGAACAATTAAGAGATCCATATACTATACGATGTTAAAGTTTTGATTTCTGTGAAACGTTGAAGTGGAAAAGTCAAGCAGGCATTTGATTTGACAAGATTAAGTCTGTTCTGATGCTTTATTTCTAGAAAACAATGAACACACTTGACTTTTTAAATCAGCTCCATAGAAGGATGAATAATATACAAATAACATTTGTTTACCTTTTAAAATACTGATTAGTCAACCGTCTGCCTCCACAAGTATGTTAGACATAAGAATCGCTTGTCTGTCTGCCTATCTATCTATATCTATCATCTACATTTTATGTCTTTCTGGCTATTTAAGTATCATCTAGTAGCCATATCCACCTGCTACTAAAATTAATTTGAAGTGGCTTATGTTAAAAGACACATATACAAAAGTGTTGCTAAGCTAAATTATCAGGGTTCTATGGAGGAGAGGGGAGAAGTTGACAGGGTAACAGTGAAGTACGATCCCTAAAACGACTGTATTTTCTGAACTGGAAATTGTGACTTGACACAGAATCTGACAATGTCACATTTTTCTTCCTAAATCTGTGAATGTATTTACATTGAGTTTTACAAACATAGAAAATAAAATGTATATATGTGTATATACATCTATCTATCTCTATATTTATCTATATAAATATAAATATAGATAAAAATCTATAGTTATAGATTTTTTAAAGAATAAACTTACGTGAAGTCATGGCTGTGTTTGTAAAGTCACAGATCATTTCTATATCACGTGTTCCTGGCTGAGGAAGCATAAGATGCTGTTGGGAAGATGCCTAAAGAGAACAAGTATATGGGCCTGATTGAAAATGTGGTAGAAGTTCAGAAAAGGGAAAGTGTGGGACAGTGGATGAAGTAGTTAATTGGATCTTGGATATACTTGAGATTTGAAAGTGAATAGAGTATTTTCCTTAAAGTATACTCAGTAGCCCATAGGATTCAGGAAAAAATATATCTGTTTCATAGCAGAAAAAAATAATTAAAGGGATATGATAAATGTCTTCTTTAGAGTTAAGACAATTTTAACTCATACTGCTACCTGAGGCATATATATCCTCCCCAGGACTGGCTGTCATAAAGTATGATATTTATTGGCAAAATGGGAGCAAAGGAACAGTGTTTCCTAAGATGGCTCTACCTAAATATTCATTACCTTTGTTCTCGCTCATCAGTGTGATGGGTGGTATACTAAAAAGACTTCCAGCTACCTGCAGGAGAATTTGGTACCCTTTAGTTCATTCATTTCTTTATTCTTTCATATATTTAGTCAACATTAATTTGTCACTTACTATGTATCCAGTACCCAGCAAAAAAGTGGGAATACAGAGATAAATTTATAATTCCCTGCCTTCCTTCAAGGACTTCACAGTCTAGTGACAATATAATAAAATAAAATGGTTAACACTTACTGAGCTCATAATCTGAGCTAAGTGCTTTCCAGATATCATATCATTTCACTGACACAACCTCATTATGTAGTTACTAAGTATATTTTTAAAATAGAAGGAAAGAAGGGCCCAGAGAGTGCCTTGTTCAAGGTCAGATAGTCAGTGATATAGCTGGTCTTTGAATTCAGGCATTGGGTTCCCAAAGCCATGCTCTTCATTATGGTGCTCTTCTTTCTCTTGGATCACCATCCTGAGCTTGTGATATCTAGCTGCTTAGGAAAATGTCTGGTAGGACTCAAAGGGCCTGAAGAAGGAGAACGGTGTTAATTATATTTTGTGAGAGAAAATCCTCAAACTATTTTTCCCCCTGCCTTTTTCCTTTCATGCCTCCAAATCTCATTCCCAGCTGAAACAAATAAGAAAATATGCAAACAAAACCCCCAAAATTATCTCAGGTAATCTGAGATATTAGATAAACCCCTAATTATCTCAGGTATCTCAGCCTCAGGTAATAGCATCTTATTGATAAATTGAAACAGAATAATTACTTGGGATGCAGTTTGTATCATTTATGCTGTGGTCCTACAAAGATAAAAACCCAGGCCACATTTGTGTTGAAGTGATTTCAAAAACTGAAATTGAATTTCTATAACATAAGCAAACCTTGACCACTAAAGATTAGAACAATCTTCGATAATTAGGTGGAGTGTGCTTTGGGTAGATGTAATTAAAAAGATAGCAGGAAAGCTCCGTATCTCATCCCAAATCACTTTCCCCACCTATTATCAACTTGCCTGTGATCACATTTTTAGTAATCATCCCTTTGGAAAAAGACATTACCATTTCCAGACATTAAGCAAGTATTATTTTAGCATCTTAAAGTATGTGAAACTATTAGATGACTCTCTTTTTTGAGAAAAAGGCTCAGAGGCAACAGCTGCTATCATGGTGGCAGGTAGAAGATGACAGTGTAACTTTAGATCTTGTACATTTTGCCTGTTTTCAAATACTTCGTAGGGTTGATTTATATTGCAAAACATCAGGGTCATCAAACAATAGCCTACATTTCTCTCATAAAGTTATGTAAAAGGTTTCTTCATTCATTCATTTAATAATTGTTTACAGCATTATTTGTAATAGCAAAATATGGAAAGAACGTATGCCCTTCAAAAAAGGACTAGGCACATAAATTATGGTATATACACAAAGCAGTTGTAAAAGAGAATGATAAACACTCTGTGTACTAATACTGAAAGATCACCAATATACGTTATAATATGAAAATGACAAGGGTCAGTACAGTGTTTATTGTATGCCATTTTTTGTAAGAAAGAGGTGAAATGAGAGTATGTATTCATATTTTCTTATATTTGTATAAAGAACCACCTTGAAGATAAATAAGCAAGGAATAGGGGCAGCAGAGGGAAATGATGAAACTGGGGCAGAAGTGGGAGACAGACTTATCAAATTTAGTTTGAACATCATGAAAGAATCACTTATTAAAAATGTAAGTTAGATAGCCTCATCCACCAGAGGGAACACAGCAGAAGCAAGAAGAATTACAATCCTGCAGCCTATGGAACAAAAACCACATTCACAGGAAGATAGACAAGATGAAAAGGCAGAGAGCTATGTACCAGATGAAGGAACAAGATGAAACCCCAGAAAAACAACTAAATGAAGTAGAGATAGGCAACCTTGCAGAAAAAGAATTCAGAATAATGATAGCGAAGATGATCCAGGACCTCGGAAAAAGAATGGAGGCAAAGATTGAGAAGATGCAAGAAATGTTTAAAAAAGGCCTAGAATAATTAAAACACAAACAAACAAATGAACAATACAATAACTGCAATGAAAACTACACTAGAAGGAATCAATAGCAGAATAACTGAGGCAGAAGAATGGATAAGTGACCTGGAAGACAGAATAGTGGAATTCACTGCTTTAGAACACAATAAAGAGAAAAGAATGAAAAGAAATAAAAACAGCCTAAGAGACCTCTGGGATAACATTAAACACAACAACATTCACATTATAGGGTTCCAAAAGGAGAAGAGAGAGAGAAAGGACCAGAGAAAATATTTGAAGAGGTTAAAGTTGAAAACGTCCCTAACATGGGAAAGGAAATAGTCACCCAAGCCCAGGAAGTGAAGCGAGTCCCATACAGGATAAACACACCGAGACACATAGTAATCAAATTGGCAAAAATTAAAGACAAACAAAAATTATTGAAAGCAGCAAGGGAAAAACTACAAATAACATACAAGGGGACTCCCATAAGGTTAACAGCTGATATCTCAGCAGAAACTCTACAAACCAAAAGGGAGTGGCATGATATACTTAAAGTGATGAAAGGGAAGAACCTACAACCAAGATTACTCTACCCGGCAAGTATCTCATTCAGATTCTATGGAGAAATCAAAAGCTTTACAGAGAACCAAAAACTAAGAGAATGCAGCACCACCAAACCAGCACTACAACAAATGCTAAAGGAACTTCTCTAAGTGGGAAACACAAGAGAAGAAAAGGACTTACAAAAACAAACCCAAAAGAATTAAGAAAATGGTCATAGGAACATACATATCAATAATTACCTTAAACGTGAATGGATTAAGCGCTCCAACCATAAGACACAGGATTGCTGAAGGGATACAAAAACAAGACCCATATATATGCTGTATAAAAGAGACCCACTTCAGACCTAGGGACACATACAGACTGAAAGTGAGGGGATGGAAAAAGATATTCCATGTAAATGGAAATCAAAAGAAAGCTGGAGTAGCAATACTCATATCAGATAAAATAGACTTTAAATAGAGAATGTTACAAGAGATGAGGGACACTACATAATGATCAAGGGATCAATCCAAGAAGGAGATATAACAATTATAAATATATATGCACCCAACATAGGAGCACCTCAATACATAAGGCAAAAGCTAACAGCCATAAAGGTAAAATCGACAGTAACACAATAATAGTAGGGTACTTTAACACCCTACTTTCACCAATGGACAGATCATCCAAAATGAAAATAAATAAGGAAACAAAAGCTTTATTTGGTACATTAAACAAGATGGACTTAATTGATATTTATAGGACATTCCACCAAAAAATAGCAGATTACACTTTCTTCTCAAGTGCGCATGGAACATTCTCCCAGATAGATCACATCTTGTGTCACAAATCAAGCATCAGTAAATTTAAGAAAAATGAAATCATATCAAGCATCTTTTCTGACCACAATGCTATGAGATTAGAAATGAATTACAGGGAAAAAATGTAAAAAACACAAAGACATGGAGGCTAAACCGTACGTTACTAAATAACCAAGAGATCACTGAAGAAATCAAAGAGAAAATCAAAAAATACCTAGAGAGAAATGACAATGAAAACACGACGATGCAAAACCTATAGTATGCAGCAAAAGCAGTTCTAAGAGGGAAGTTTATAGCTATTCAAGCCTACCTCAAGAAACAAGAAAAATCTCAAATAAACAATCTAAACTTACACCTAAAGGAACTAGAGAAAGAAGAACAAACAAAACCCAAAGTTAGCAGAAGGAGAGAAATCATAAAGATCAGATCAGAAATAAATGAAATAGAAACAAAGAGAACAATAGCAAAAATCAATAAAGCTAAAAGTTGCTTCTCTTTGAAGGTAAACAAAATTGATAAACCATTAGCCAGACTCATCAAGAAAAATAGGGAGAGGACTCAAATCAATAAAATTAGAAATAAAAAAGGAGAAATTACAACAGACATCGCAGAAATACAAAGCATCCTAAAAGACTACTACAAGCAACACTACGCCAAAAAAATGGACAACCTGGAAGAAATGGACAAATTCTTAGAAAGGTATAACCTTCCAAGACTGAATCAGGAAGAAAAAGAAAATATGAACACACCAATCACAAGCAATGAAATTGAAACTGTGATTAGAAATCTTCCAACAAACAAAAGTCCATGACCAGATGGCTTCACAGGTGAATTCTGTCAAACATTTAGAGAAGAGCTAACACCCATCCTTCTCAAACTCTTCCAATAAATTGCAGAGGAAGGAACACTCCCAAACTCATTCTATGAGGCCACCATCACCCTGATACCAAACCAGACAAAGATACTACAAAAAAAGAGAATACAGACCAATATCATTGATGAATATAGGTGCAAAAATCCTCAACAAAATACTAGCAAACAGAATCCAACAACACATTAAAAGGATCATACACCATGACCAAGTGAGATTTATCCCAAGGATGCAAGGATTCTTCAATATACGAAAATCAATCAATGTGATACACCATATTAACAAATTGAAGAATAAAACCATATGATCATCTCAATAGATGCAGATAAAGCTTTTGACAAAATTCAACACCGATTTATGATAAAAAGTCTCCAGAAAGTGGGCATAGAGGGAACCTACCTCAACACAGTAAAGGCCATATAGAACAAACCCACAGGAAACATCATTCTCAATGGTGAAAACCTGAAAGCATTTCCTCTAAGATCAGGAACAAGACAAGGATGTTCACTCTCACCACTATTATTTAACATAGTTTTGGAAGTCCTAGCAATGGCAATCAGAGAAGAAAAAGAAATAGAAGGAATACAAACTGGAAAAGAAAACTGTCACTGTTTCCTGATGTCATGATACTATAAATAGAGAATCCTAAAAATGCCACCAGAAAGCTACCAGAGCTAATCAATGAATTTGGTTAAGTTGCAGGATATGAAATTAATGCACAAAAATCTCTTCCATTCCTATACATTAATGATGAAAAATCTGAAAGAGAAATTAAGGAAACACTCCCATTTTCCATTGCAACAAAAGGAATAAAATACCAAGGAATAAACCTTCCTAGGGAGACAAAACACCTGTATGCAGAAAACTGTAGGACACTGATGAAAGAAATTAAAGATGATACCAACAGATGGAGAGATATACCATGGTCTTGGATTGGAAGAATCAATATTGTGAAAATGACTATACTACCCAAAGCAATCTACAGATTCAATGCAATCCCTATCAAATTACCAATGGCATTTTTTTTGGAACTAGAATAAAAAAATCTTAAAATTTGTATGGTGACACAAAAGACCCCGAATAGCAAATGCAGTCTTGAGGGAAAAAAACAGAGCTGGAGGAATCAGACTCCCAGACTTCAGCCTATACTACAAAGCTACAGTAATCAAGACAATATGGTAGTGGCACAAAAACAGAAACATAGATCAATGGAACAAGATAGAAAACCCAGAGATAAACCCATGCACCTATGGTCAACTAATCTATGACAAAGGAGGCAAGGATATACATGGAGAAAAGACAGTCTCTTCAATAAGTGGTGCTGGGAAAACTGGACAGGTACATGTAAAAGAATTAAATTAGAACACTCCCTAACACCAAACACAAAAATAAATTTAAAATGGATTAGAGACCTAAATGTAAGGCTGGCCACTATAAAACTCTTAGAGGAAAACATAGGGAGAACACTCTGACATAAATCACAGCAGGATCTTTTTTTATCCACCTCCTAGAGTAATGGAAATAAAAACAAAAATAAACAAATGGGACCTAATGAAACTTCAAATGTTTTGCACAGCAAAGGAAACCATAAACAAGACGAAAAGACAACCCTCAGAATGGGAGAAAATATTTGCGAATGAATCAACGGACAAAGGATTAATCTCCAAAATATATAAACAGCTCATCAAGCTCAATATTAAAGAAACAAACAACCCAATCCAAAAATGGGCAGAAGTAAATAGACATTTCTCCAAAGAAGATATACAGATGGCCAAGAAGCACATGAAAATATGCTCAACATCACTAATTATTAGAGAAATGCAAATCAAAACTGCAATGAGGTATCACCTCACAGCAGTTAGAATTGGAATCATCAGAAAATCTACGAACAACAAATGCTGGAGAGGGTGTGGAGAAAGGGGATTCCTCTCGCACTGTTGGTGGGAATGTAAATTGATACAGCCACTATGGAGAACAGTATGGAGTTTCCTTAAAAAACTAAAAATAGTATTACCATATGATTCAGCAATCCCACTACTGGGCATATTCCCAGAGAAAACCATAATTCAAAAAGACACATGCACCGCAATATTCATTGCAGCACTATTTACGATAGCCAGGTCATGGAAGCAACCTAAATGCCCATTGACAGACGAATGGATAAAGAAGATGTGGTACATATATACAATAGGATATTACTCAGCCAAAAAAGGAAGGAAATTGGGTCATTTGTTGAGACTTGGATGGATCTAGAGACTGTCATACAGAGTGAAGTAAGTCAGAAAGAAAAAAACAAATACTGTATATTAACGCATGTATGTGGAGCCTAGAAAAATGGTACAGATGAACCGGTTTGCAAGGCAGAAATAGAGACACAGATGTAGAGAACAAATGTATGGACACCAAGGGGGGAAAGCCACAGGGGGTGGGGCTTGTGGTGTGATGAATTGGGCGATTGGGATTGACATGTATACACTGATGTGTATAAAATTGATGACTAATAAGAACCTACTGTATAAAAAAGTAAATAAAATAAAATTTAAAAAAATTTTTAAAAAGTGTGGGACACATAGCCGAGGCTCAGATACATGTGCTGATGTATAGTCAGATGATTACAGGGAGAAGTAACATGGGTACTGGGGTTTGTAGGCACAAGCAGAATCTGAAATAAGTTTAGAGGGAATATTCAAGATATTTTACATCTTGCTCTTAAAATTATATTCAATTTCTTGAGAAATTGAAGATATTTTTTGTCTTTTTCATTAATAATCAAAATAAGATTACATTTATAAATATTTTTACATATAGTCTATGCATTTAAACTGCAGTGAGTTAGCTATCTGTTTTGATAAACTGAATAATCTGTTGTAAAAAAATGTAAAAACATCAAAATAGTAATTGTCCCATGAAAATCCTACCTAAGAATAGGATTCCTTTAAACAAAGCAGTATGGTCTGGGGGCAAGTGTCCTCTACTTAGAATCATAATATCTATGAGAATATAAATTAATTTAAGAGTTAGTAAAAGGTGCTCTCATGGAGTTATATTGAGCTTGGATTCTGAAGACTGACTGCCTGGGATAAAATCCTGGCTGTCCAATTATTAATCATGGATTAAATTAGATGATGTATGTAAAAGAACACACCTGGCACAAGGTAAGTGCTCATTATAAAATGAAAAGTTAGGATGCTCTTAAAGAATAATTTTATTCTTTAAAAAGAATAATAGGAAAAAAAAGAATAATAGGGATATTTTGAAAAGAATAATAGGGATATTTTACATGCTATTGTAGGGCCAATCAGAATGATCATTTTGGAAAGGGTGAACTTAAGTATATGCAATATAATTTAAATTTCAAAAGTGATTGCCATACATGGAACAAATGCTGGAGTCAGAAGCTGTTTATAGCTGGCTTATAGTAATTTTCTACCTGAGTTCCTGCTTGAATTCCAGTTGAATGCCTTTTCCTACAACCATACAGGTTGCCAAATTGTTATCTGCAAATTGGCAGGGAGAACCATTTCCATGGTGTCATGTTTGCCAACTTAGAGTCCTACCTTATTCTTGCCCGAATGAATCTTATGTTTCATGGTGACTGGGGCCTCTGTAGCACCTATGCTGACAACAGCTAACATGATGATTATTCATTTTTTATGTTGAGTAAAAACATGAAGGTTATATGAAAACTCTGTGCTATTTTTGCAAATTTTCTATAAATCTAAAATTATTTTGAAATAAAAAGTTAAAAATATATGTAGCTCCACAAAATAGGGATGTACAAATGCTGCAAATACTATACAACATAAGAAAATATTCCCAAGCTCATTAATAATAATGGAAATGCAAATTAAAACAAAAATGAGATGCTATTACTCATAAAGACTATCAAGTGTTAGAATGTGGAGAAATAGGAACTCATACAATGATGTGGAAGAATAAGTTGGTATATTTTCTTTGGAAAATGTTTTGGCAATATTTAGAAAAGTTCAAGTTATACAGATGCTGTGATTTAGCAAATACACCCTTAAGTGTATACACTAGAGAAACTTTATATACAAGAAGGTTTATAGCAGCATTGCTCATGATAGTCCCAAAGGGGAAACGACCCAAATCCATCCACAATAGAAGAGAAAAATAGGTTGTTTTCATGTATGGCATCATAGTCAAGATACCTATTGCTCCCTCCTGAGCCTGTCCCTATGCGTGGATACTACTTCTCATCCTATTTCTATCAGTCTTGGCTATGCGAATTGCCAAAGAAATGTGAGTGGAAGTGATACTTGCCAGGCAGCCATTGTGCAGACTTCCCCTTTTGTCCATCTTCCCCTTTTACCTTTCAATGAGACCAGTAATCGTGCATATAGGGTCTGCTTTTTTAGCGTGGGTCTTATAAAGAAGAAGACAAAAAGCAGAGGGGCAAACAAACTGGAAAGAAAATACAATATGAGAAACAAAGCTTCGTTTCTGAAAGATCCTAAGATTTGGGTTGTTTGTTAAAGCTGACTAATATGACTGTGATATGTTCAGGCCATGCAATATTATATGGTAATGAAAACAGTTGAACTAATGGTACAACCAACAATTGGAATAATTTAACAAATATGATATTGAGTGAAATAAGCAAGTTGAGAAGAAGACATAGAGAATATTCCAGTTATAAAAGTTCAAAACCAGGCAAAAGTAAACTATACTGCTTAGGAATGCATACATAAATAGTAAAATTATAAAGAAAAACAAAGGAATAATTATCATAAAAGTAAGCATAATGGTTACCCCCAGGGGAGCGGCAGGGAGATGTGATTGGAGAGAGAAACAAAAGGGGTTTCTGGGGCGCTGACAATGTTTTATTTCTTCATCTGGGTTATGCAGATGTTTGCTTTATAATTATTTTTGAACTTTACATATATGTTTTACACACTCATATGCATATTTCTCACAATTTTAAAAGTAAAAAATGTTATGTATATAATATATATACATATATATTTATATATGACTCCACTTGTACAAATGCTTATGGCTCAAGTTCTACTTTTGTTAAACAAGCATATAATGAATTTACTGGTATTTCCAAGATGGATACAACAGATACAAAATTTCTAACTTGCAAAACTGCACTGGAACTTTGGTCTCACCCTCTTATGCTAGAGGGAGATGTGATCTAATTATCCCATAAGTTTGTTGCTTTTCAGTCAGCGAAGAAATCAAGGTCTCTCTCTTTTAAAAGATTTTTCAATGAGCAAATATATTCTTCAGTATTACTAGAATGACTTTTGCCTGAAAGTGCTTTTGCTAATATGACATATTTTTAAAATTAATTTTGTTATATTTTCCAAAAAGCCCGTAACAGTGTAAATGAGATCAGTTAATCAGTGGTAAGAAAGATAATTCCTGTAGTTATTCAATAATGGTTAATCTTTTGTAAGTGAAGTTTAATTTCAGGTGTACCAGAAGTGATCTAAATATTGTCATTTACATCATTAGATATGGACAGAATCATGATTTAAACAAACGCAAATCACTGACATGGAAAAAAATCTCATTAAAATAAAATAATGCCTACAAACTGTGTGAACCTTTCAACCTACTCCCAGTGAGTTTCTTTCAGAAGGTATTTTCAAGTTAACAACAGTAAAAACAACAACAACAAACTAAACTCACATTTGGGATTTAGGTTTAACTTGGATTTAGGTTTAACTTGAAGGTAAACCTTGAACAAGCAGCTTCACCATTCTAGACTCCAGCATCTCATCATTTGTAAAGAAACTTACTATTTCTTTAGATGGAAAAAAGGTGTGGATGAGGGGCTTTAATGAGAAGGGCCCACCAGCTTGTGTTGTCTACCTGGTGTTAATCCCCTTTCACCCAAGGGATGTCAAACTAAGGTCTTCCCACTCACTGCTCTGCAGTTCCCCAGCTGCTTAACTGACATCCAGATACCTCATGGGTGTTAGGTTGATATGTGGCTCTTATGACGTCTGTGATGAATTTAGTAATACACATTCCCATTTTTTGGCAGCACTTGTGAGTACTAGGTAGAGTTCAAATCCAAGCGACGGATGGATGACTCCTTAGAAATGTAGTGCCTCCATAATTAATGCAGAAATACTTTCATCCCATAAGCCTGCCTCTTCTCTGATTACCCTGTCACTTACCAACCTCTGGCTGGGGTAGCCCTTATTCCTCCGGGAGTCCTGGATAGTACGAGTATCGATGCATTTTGATCTTTTATATTTGATGTTGGTCATTTAGCTGTGTGGTAAATTCCTGGTGGGTGGTGGGGAGCTTATGGAGGAAGAGGTGCTTTGGGAACATCCTACAGGGTTCATCAAACAGGAACTCTGTTCTTTCCCTCCTACCTTAACAAGTTGTCCTTTATCCTAGAGAGGCAATGGTGGCTAGTTGACACTGGAGCAAACTGCCAGCCTGCCAAACTTCCAAACCTGACTTTACCACTTTCTACCATTTTATTAACATTTGAGTTTTTTCTTTATCTGTAAAATAAGAATGTTGATATAGAGTTTTTGTGAAG
This sequence comes from Leucopleurus acutus, assembly GCF_964270905.1. Classification (NCBI taxonomy): domain Eukaryota; kingdom Metazoa; phylum Chordata; class Mammalia; order Artiodactyla; family Delphinidae; genus Leucopleurus; species Leucopleurus acutus. The sequence continues at coordinate 98,369,955 of NC_139148.1, forward strand.
ATTAAATGAGTTAATACATGTACAGAATTTAGAACAATGCCCAGCATATAGCTAACACTATTCAGGTATTAGCTATTATACTCATTACCATTAAAATATATTTTACATTTATGGCTTCCATTTTAAACAGTGTTTGGGGAAAGAATTTCTCTGTTACAAGTCTTTGAAAACCCTTGGACTAGGTGATGGCTGAAGGTTCTTCTTGGACTAACATTCCATGGCCTTATCTTAAATTAAGCCACACTTTTCTTTCATGGTGAGGTGATAATTATATCAAGACGATGTGATTTGCTGTGAACAGCTTTCAAGCACAAGAGTGTTAATATGAAAGAATGAATCCTAAAAGTTTGTTGTCTTTTAATTACATTATATAAACCAAATCAACTTCTCATTGCCCTGATAGCACATTTTAAACTACTTTCAAGTGGAGAACATATCCTGCTCTAACTGTGCCTTCTCCATTGATTGATTGCAGCCCAATCTAATGAAAGTTAGCCAAAGGATATCTGCAGCCTCCCAAATTAAGTTTATATGATCCTTACTTAAATTTGTTACTTGAAAACACTCCATCATATTGAAAGCGAAATGATACCAGGGCTAAAAAGTTAACGAAAAACCTAATTAACTTGGCTGGCTAGCTTTCCGTTGTCAATTTTACCAGGGTAAAAGTGTTATAGAGCATCAGATAATGAAAGTCTTGATTTGGACAGCAGTAAATAGCTAGTGGAGCATTAAGAAATGGCATAAAATAGGTGCCTCAGAAATCCCCTCTAAAACTCATCTGTGCCATCCCCTTACTTCCCAACTTCCTGAGTGCCACTGCTGAGCATGACCTCTGTCCCCAATCTACTTTCTATACTTTTAATGATGGACATGCAATTGTAAAGTGTAAAGAAAAATCTACTTTTTAAAATAAAATAAGACTGGATAGAAATGAAAACCTCTGTGTTTGAGTGTGTGCATTTGGATGTAAGTAGACAGTTAACTCAGATAAAGTACTGGCTATTGAAAATAAAATAAAAAGCAATTTAATAGATGATACAATGTAACCAGACCATCACAGCATTAAACTTTAAGAGCCTTATTGGGAGTAACTCCCTTGATTGGATTACTTACAAGTTGCACATGTCAGAAAGGCAAGAACACTTATGTTAATAGCTCAGCCACAAAGTCCTCACAAAATTTTTTTGTGTTGTTCTTATGTGAACATGTAATGGTCATGTTCTATGTGGAAATTATAATACGTGAGCAATACCTTCTAACTGATTTGAAATGAGAATGTATTGTCACGCTCATGTAATTATTTTATGTGTAAATTGTAAATGTGTAAAAAATTATTTTATGTGTAGGAAATCAATGTACATAATTGTACATATTTATGAAATGCATAGATATTAATATGTACCATGTTGTTACTGCTTACTTTACTTATTGAATCATTTAACAAATATTTATTGAATGTCTCCTATTCACCAGGTGCTATGGTAGTGTCACAGATTTAGTGGTAAATAAAAGTTATGATTCCAGTTCTCATAGAGATTACATTGTGGTGTAAGAAACTGGCAAGAAAGAAGTACATAGATCAGTGTGCATGTGCTATGAGAGTAATACGAAGAATCTACTTTAGATTATAGGGAGGGTCATGGTGGGTTGTCCTGAGGAAGTGACATTTAACTGAAGTGCAGTGAAGAATGGGAAACCATGTTTCAGGTAGAAACACATTATGTGCAAAGGTCCTAAGGTGATAAAGGGCTTGGCATATCTAAGGAATGAAGAAGATGAGTGTGGTTGGTGCAAAGTAAGAAGATGGATGATGGATGAGGCTGGATTACAGGCAAAGGCCAGATCACACAGGGGCTTAAGGCACCACATTAAGAAGTATGGGTTTTATCAAAAAACCTACAAACAATAGATGCTGGAGATGTTGTGGAGAAAAGGGAACCCTTTTACACTGCTGGTGGGAAAGTAAATTGATACAGCCACTATGGAGAACAGTATGGAGGTTCCTTAAAACACTAAAAATAGAACTACCATATGACCCAGCAATCCCACTACTGGGCATATACCCTGAGAAAACCATAATTCAAAAAGAGTCATGTACCACAATGTTCATTGCAGCTCTATTTACAGTAGCCAGGACATGGAAGCAACCTAAGTGTCCATCGACAGATGAATGGATAAAGAAGGTGTGGCACATATATACAATGGAATATTATCCGGCCATAAAAGGAAATGAAATTGAGTTATTTGTAGTGAGGTAGATGGACCTAGAGACTGTCATACAGAGTGAAGTAAGTCAGAAAGAGAAAAACAAATACCATATGCTAACACATATATATGGAATCTAAAAAATAAAAATGGTTCTGAAGAACATAGGGGCAGGGCAGGAATAAAGATGCAGACTTAGAGAATGGACTTGAGGACATGGGGAGGGGGAAGGATAAGCTGGGACGAAGTGAGAGAGTGGCATGGACATATATACACTACCAAATGTAAAATAGATAGCTAGTGGGAAGCAGCTGCATGGCACAGGGAGATCAGCTTGGTGCTTTGTGTCCACCTAGAGGGGTGGGATAGGGAGGGTGGGAGGGAGACGCGAGAGGGAGTGGATATGGGGATATATGTATACATATAGCTGATTCACTTTGTTATAAAGCAGAAACTAACACACCATTGTAAAGCAATTATACTCGAATAAAGATGTTTAAAAAAAGATGAAAAAAGTATAGGTTTTATTCAAAATGAATTAAAAAACATTGAAGGGTTTAAAACAATGTTACATAATCCGTTCTATGTAATGAGGGTCACTCTGTTTATTCCGTGTAGAATCGAAGAGATTCTAGAGAAGTAGAGAGACCAATTTGTACGGTTTTTTTGTATTCCAGGTGATAACAGTGTCAGCGAGAATGAAGAGAAGCAGAATTGAGATATATTTTGGAAGTAAAATAGACTGAATTTGGTAGTAGAATGAGTGTGGGATGGGCAGGAGGAGAAGGATGGAAGTGTCTTGGACTCGAGCAACTGGGCAAATGGTGGTGTTATTTACAGTGATGTAGAGTATTTGGGTGATGAGTATGTTTAGGAGAAATGTTAAATAATTTGTTTAGGAGATCTTAAATTTAAGATGCCTATGCAACACCCAAATAACTTGAAATTCTGATTTCCTGCATGAGACTTAGTGATTTAAGTAATTACTCAGACTATAGTTGCAGTTATATAACAAAAATCCCTTCCCCGGATGATTTATTTTCACAGCCATCTCAGGCAATGTGACTTTGATTAGTAATGGCAAAACTACATTTACATCACATGCTTATTTTAAAATATAAAGGGATATGTACTCCGAGCACGTACTATATACTGTTAGGCATTTCGGAGACATTAGATTGCAATTGAACTTCAGAACAACCCTGTGGGACTTGCAGTGTTATATAATCCTCATTTAAGAGATGTCAAAGGTGAAATTCATAGAAGTGAAGGGGTTTGCCCAAGTTTATACATCTAGTATATGAGTGTGACGTGTTTGAAAGGGATAAAAGTATTAAAGTATTATTATCCACAGTTTTTCTGCCTTACCTTTTTAAAAAGTTTTTTATTGCGGTAAATTATACATAATGTAAGGTTTCTGATTTTAACCATTTTTTAAAATATTTATTTTTTTGGCTGTGTTGGGTCTTTGTTGCCGTGCATGGGCTTTCTCTAGTTGCAGCGAGCAGGGGCTACTCTTCATTGTGGTGCACAGGCTTCTCATTGTGGTGGCTTCTCTTGTTGTGGAGCATGGGCTCTAGGTGTGTGGACTTCAGTAGTTGTGGCACATGGGCTCAGTAGTTGTGGCTCGTGGGCTCTGGAACACAGGCTCTGTAGTTGTGGCGCACGGGCTTAGTTTCTCCGTGGCTCATGGGATCTTCCCTGACCAGGGCTCAAACCTGTGTCCCCTGCATTGGCAGGCGGATTCTTAACCACTGTGCCACCAGGGAAGTCCTGATTTTAACCATTTTTAACTACACGATACCATGGCATTAAGTACGTTTACAATGTTGTACAACCATGACCACTACCAATTTTCAGAACTTTTTGATCATCCCAAACAGAATCTTTGTACCAATTGACATAACTCCTATTCTTCCCCTCCTACCCTGCTCTTCATCTCTGGTAACATGTAACCTACTTTCTGTCTTCTATGAATTTGCCTATTTAGATATTTCATATACGTGGAATCATGCAATATGTGTCTTTTTGTATCTGGCTTATTTCACTTACAGTAATGTTTTCAATGTTTACCTATGTTGTAACATGTGTCAGAATTTCTTTCCTTTTTATGGCTGAATAATATGTCATTGTGTGTGTGTGTGTGCACGTGTGTGCATGCACCTATCTATATCTACTTATATCTATCTTCTGAAGATAGATATAGATATCACAGGTTTTGTATCAATTCATTGTTGATAGAAACTATTGTTTCCACATTTTGCTGTTACGGATAATGCTGCTATGAACATCGGTGCACAATTACCTGTTTGATTCCCTTTATTCAACTTTTTTGGGTATATTCGCAGGACTAGAACTGCTGGATCATATGATAATTCTGTATTTAATTTTTTGCAGAGCCACCCAAATGTTTTCTGCAGAAGTGGAACAATTTTACATTCCTATCAGCATTGCATGAGGGTTTCAATTTCTCTACATCCTCGCCAACACTTGTTAATTAGTGCTTTTTAAACATGATTTAGTTATTTTTAAAATTTGTTTCCAGTTTTATTGAGATATAATTGATATGTAACATTGTATTTGTTTACGGTGTACAACATATTATTTGATATATGTATATATGGTAAAATGATTACCACAATAAGTTTAGTTAACATCCATCACTTTTTTTAATGATAGGCATCCTTGTGTGTAAAGTAATATCTCATTGCATTTCCATGATGAATAATGATACTGAGCATTTTGCCATATGCTCTTTGGTCCTTTTTATATCTTCTTTGGAGAAATATCTCATCTACATCTCCATTATCTTTGAAGAAATGCCTGCACATTTTTTAATGGGATTTTTTGTTGTTATTGAGTCATAGGGTTCTTTATATATTCTGGATTTTTAATGCCTTATCAATATATGATTTCCAGATATTTTCTTACATTCCTTACCTATATTTTATTTTATAGCCATTGGGCTTTATGGTGTGGATCCAGGCAATCAGTGCAGAGGAGAACTGAATAATCTAAAAGAAGATTAATTGGCTTGGTTTATAGATAAAGCAAAGAGATAACAGGAAAAAGACAAGAGATCCAGAAAGTGAAAGGTGAGGGTAGGAATAAAGCAAGGGAAAATGAAAAGAGGGACAGATGATGAGAGTAATTTATGTGAGAAGAGTGGTTAGGCATGAAACTTTGGGGAGACGTGTGTAAATCAATTTTTTGAAATATAATTTACTTATGGAAAAAGCTGAATTATATAAATTACAAGAAGAAAACAATTTTATTCTTTCTTATTGTTGGAATTATAAGGCTACTCCCATTTTCCCCACCTGAGTTTGGGATTCACTAAAATATTTATAGATACAAATAAGAAGGAGATACAAAAAATCATCTCTATAAGTGGTAAAGCTGATAATGGATAATATGTCTTATATCCATGGGCAAGAAGCCTTTATTACACCATATAGCAGAATTAGACAGAATTATCTACCCAGTCACAGGTAGTACTAAGGCCACCTCATATGAGTACATATAGGAGAGGATCAGAATATATACTCCTTACAGACAGCAGGATCTTAAGTGAAAAAGGAGAGGCAGAGGCTCATAGATACATCTAGTTCCTTATCCCAAATTTACCACTCACATAAGGCACAACACTGATCTACAGGAGTGGAGTATGTGAGGAGGGTGCAGAGACACCAGGAGTCTTTTTAAAATCGATGTGCCACTACATGGAAGAAAACATCAGATGGAGAAAGAAGCACTCTTCTCCTAGTATGCAGCAATGCCCCCAAAACTCAAGTCTATTAAATGGTTCTTTCCTGTACCTTGTATGACATTCCAGGCAGATTTTATAGCTTTTCTGATCATTCTTTTTTTAAAAAAATCTTTATTGGAGTATAATTGCTTTACAATGGTGTGTTGGTTTCTGCTTTATAACAAAGTGAATCAACTATACATATACACCTACTCCATATCTCCTCCCTCTTGTGTCTCCCTCCCACCCTCCCTATCCCACCCCTCTAGGTGGTCACAAAGCACCAAGCTATCTCCATGTGCTCTGTGGCTGCTTCCCACTAGCTATCTATATTACATTTGGTAGTGTATATATGTCCATGCCACTCTCTCACTTCGTCCAGCTTACCTATCCCCCTCCCCAGGTCCTCAAGTCCATTCTCTACATCTGTGTCTTCATTCTGGTCCTGCCCCTAGGTTCTTCATGATCAATTTTATTCTTTTTTATATTCCATATATACGTGTTAGCATACAGTATTTGTTTTTCTCTTTCTGAGTAACTTCACTCTATTACAGACTCTAGGTCCATCTACCTCACTACAAATAACACAATTTCATTTCTATTTATGGCTGAGTAATATTCCATTGTATATATATGCCACATCTTCTTTATCCTTTCATCTGTCAATGGACACATAGGTTGCTTCCATGTTCTGGCTATTGTAAATAGAGCTACAATGAACATTGTGGTACATGACTCTTTTTTTTTTTTTTTTTTTTTTTTTTTTTTTTTTTTTGCTCTATGCAGGTCTCTCACTGTTGTGGCCTCTCCCATTGTGGAGCACAGGCTCCGGACATGCAGGCTCAGCAGCCATGTTTTATGGGCCTAGCCTCTCTGCGGCATGTGGGATCTTCCCGGACTGGGGCACGAACCTGTGTCCCCTGCATCAGCAGGCGGACTCTTAACCACTGCACCACCAGGGAAGCCCATGACTCTTTCTAAATTATGGTTTTCTCACGGTATATGCCCAGGAGTGGGATTGCTGGGTCATATGTTAGTTCTATTTTTATTTTTTTAAGGAACCTCCATATGGTTCTCCATAGTGGCTGTATCAGTTTACATTCCCACCAGCAGTGCAAGAGGGTTCCCTTTTCTCCACACCCTCTCCAGCATTTATTGTTTGTAGACTTTTTGATGATGGCCATTCTGACTGGTGTGAAGTGATACCTCATTGTAGTTTTGATTTACATTTCTCTAATGATTAGCGATGTTGAGCATTTTTTCATGTGTTTGTCGGCAATCTGTATATCTTCTTTGGAGAAATGTCTATTTAGGTCTTCTGCCCATTATCGGATTGGGTGGTTTGTTTGTTTGATATTGATCTGCATTAGCTGCTTGTAAATTGTGGCGATTAATCCTTTGTCAGTTGCCTCATTTGCAAATATTTTCTCCCAATCTGAGGGTTGTCTTTTCATCTTGTTTACGGTTTCCTTTGCTGTGCAAAAACTTTTAAGTTTCATTACGTCCCATTTGTTTATTTTTGTTTTTATTTCCCTTTCTCTAGGAGGTGGGTCAAAAAGGACCTTGCTGTGATGTACGTCATAGAGTGTTCTGCCTATGTTTTCCTCTAAGAGTTTTACAGTGTTTGGCCTTACATTTAGGTCTTTAATCCATTTTGAGTTTACTTTTGTGTATGGTGTTAGGGAGTGTTCTAATTTCATTCTTTTACTTGTAGCTGTCCAGTTTTCCCAGCACCACGTATTGAAGAGGCTGTCTTTTCTCCATTGTATGTTCTTGACTCCTTTATCAAAAATAAGGTGACCATATGTACGTGAGTTTAGCTCTGGGATTTCTATCCTGTTCCATTGATCTACGTTTCTGTTTTGTGCCAGTACCATATTGTCTTCATTACTGTAGCTTTGTAGAATAGTCTGAAATCAGGTAGCCTGATTCCTCCAGCTCCGTTTTTCTTATCAAGATTGCTTTGGCTAGTCAGCGTCTTTTGTGTTTCCTTACAAATTGTGAAATATTTTGTTCTATTTCTGTACAAATGCCATTGGTAGTTTGATAGGGATTGAATTGAATCTGTAGATTGCTTTGAGTAGTACAGTCATTTTCACAATGTTGATTCTTCCAATGCAAGAACATGGTATATCTCTCCATCTGTTTGTGTCATCTGTGATTTCTTTCATCAGTGTCTTATAGTTTTCTGAGTACAAGTCTTTTACCTCCTTAGGCAGGTTTACCCCTATGTATTTTATTTATTTTAATTAATTAATTAATTATTTAAATTATTTTTGTCTGTGTAGAGTCTTCATTGCTGTGCATGAGCTTCCTTTAGTTGCAATTAGCTGAGGCTACTCTTGAGAAATAAAAAGAGAGCTGGAGGAATCAGGATCCCTGACTTCAGACTATACTACAAAGCTACATTAATCAAGACAGTATGGTACTGGTACAAAAACAGAAATATAGATCAATGGAGCAGGATAGAAAGCACAGTGATAAACCCACGCACGTATGGTCACCTTATCTTTGATAAAGGAGGCAAGAATACACAGTGGAGAAAAGACAGCCTCTTCAATAAGTGGTGCTGGAAAAACTGGACAGGTACATGTAAAAGAATGAAATCAGAACACTCCCTAATACCATACACACAAAAAAACCTCAAAATGGATTAAAGACCTAAATGTAAGGGCAGACACCATCAAACTCTTAGAGGAAAACATAGGCAGAACACTCTATGACATAAATCACAGCAAGATCCTTTTTGACCCACCTCCTAGAGAAAGGGAAATAAAAACAAAAATAAACAAATGGGACCTAATGAAACTTCAAAGCTTTTGCACAGCAAAGGAAACCATAAACAAGACGAAAAGGCAACCCTCAGAATGGGAGAAAATATTTGCAAATAAAGCAACTGATAAAGGATTAATCTCCAAAACATACAAGCAGCTCATGCAGCTCAATATCAAAAAAACAAACAACCTAAATCCAAAAATGGGCAGAAGACCTAAATAGACATTTCTCCAAAGAAGATATACAGATTGCCAACAAACACATGAAAGGATGCTCAACATCATTAATCATTAGAGAAATGCAAATCAAAACTACAGTGAGATACTATCTCACAGCGGTCAGAATGGCCATCATCCAAAAATCTACAAAAAATAAATGCTGGAGAGGGTGTGGAGAAAAGGGAACCCTCTTGCACTGTTGGTGGGAATGTAAAGTGATACAGCCACTATGGAGAACAGTATGGAGGTTCCTTAAAAAACTAAAAATAGAACTACCATACGACCCAGCAATCCCACTACTGGGCATATACCTTGAGAAAACCATAATTCAAAAAGAGTCATGTACCAGAATGTTAATTGCAGTTCTATTTACAATAGCCAGGACATGGAAGCAACCTAAGTTTCCATCAACAAATGAATGGATAAAGAAGATGTGGCACATACATACAATGGAATATTACTCAGCCATAAAAAGGAATGAAACTGAGTTATTTGTAGTGAGGTGGATGGACCTAGAGTCTGTCATACAGAGTGAAGTAAGTCAGAAAGAGAAAAACAAATACCGTATGCTAACACATATATATGGAATTTAAGAAGAAAAAAAATGTCATGAAGAACCTAAGGGTAAGACAGGAATAAAGACACAGACCTACTGGAGAACGGACTTGAGGATATGGGGAGGGGGAAGGGTGAGCTGTGACAGGGCGAGAGAGAGGCATGGACAGATATACACTAACAAACGTAAGGTAGATAGCTAGTGGGAAGCAGTCGCATGGCACAGGGATATCGGCTAAGTGCTTTGTGACCGCTTGGAGGGGTGGGATAGGGAGGGTGGGAGGGAGGGTGATGCAAGAGGGAAGAGATATGAGAACATATGTATATGTATAACTGATTCACTTTGTTATAAAGCAGAAACTAACACACCATTGTAAAGCAATTATACCCCAATAAAGATGTTAAAAAAAAACAAAAAAAACCTAAAAGGCTTCTTTACAACAAAAGATACAATCAACAAAATGAAAAGACAATCTAAGGAATGGGAGAAATATTTGCAAAATGCACATCTGAAAATGGGTTAATATCCAAAGGGACTCACACAACTCAATAGCGAGAAAACAAAATCAACAAAAACCCAAAACAAATAATCTAATTTAAAAATGTGCAAAGGTTACCGCCCTGGCAGTCTAGTGGTTAAGACTCTGTGCTTCCAGTGTAGGGGCATGGGTTGGATCCCTGGTTGGGAAACTAAGATCCTGCATGCTGTGCAGTGCGACCAAAAAAATTAAAATAAAATAATTTAAAAAAATTCGCAAAGGACCTGAATAGATACTTTTCCCAAAGGAGATATTCAAACGGTTGACAGGTAGGTACATGAAAAGGTGGTCAACATTACTAAGCATTAGGGAAATGCAAATCAAAACCGCAATGAGATATCAGTCACATCTGTTAGAATGACTTTCATTAAAAAGACAAAAGAGGGCTTCCCTGGTGGCGCAGTGGTAGAGAGTCCGCCTGCTGATGCAGGGGACACGGGTTCGTGCCCCAGTCCGGGAGAATCCCACATGCCGTGTAGCAGCTGGGTCCGTGAGCCATGTCTGCTGAGCCTGCACGTCCAGAGCCTGTGCTCCACAACGGGAGAGGCCACAACAGTGAGAGGCCCGCATACCACAAAAAAAAAAAAAAAAAAAGACGAGATAACAAGTGTTGGTAAGGATGTAGAGAAAAGGGAACACTTGTGCACTGTTGGTGGGAATGTAAATTGGTGCAGCAGTATGGAAAACAGTGTGGAGGTTCCTCAAAAACATTTTTTAAAAGATACCATATACTGTATTAATTCCACTTCTGGGTATACATCTGGAGGAAACAAAATCACTATCCCAGAAAGATATCTGTACTCCCACATTCATTGCAACATTATTTACAATAGCCAAAGCATGGAAACATCCTAAGTGTCCATTGATGGATGAATGGATCAAGAATATGTGAGATAAATGTATCTATATCTGTATCTGTATAATGGAATATTATTCAGCCATAAAAGAGACAGAAATCCTGCCATTTGCAACAACATGGATGGACCTTGGTGGCATCATGCTAAGTGAAATAAGTCAGTCAGAGAAAGATAAATACTGTATGATTTCTCTTATGTGTAGAATCTAAAATAAAAATCTCGTAGAAGCAGAGATCAGCTTTGTGGTTGCCAGAGGCAGGGGATGGGAGGTGGGAGAATTAGGTGAAGGTGATTCAAAGGTACTAACTTCCAGTTATAAGATAAATAAGTTCTGGGGATGTAATGAACAGCCTGGTGATTATAGTTAACAATACTGTGTTGCATATTTGAAAGTTGCTAAAAGAGGAAATTTTAAAAGTTCTCATCACACACAAAAAATTTTGTAATTATGTAAGGTGATGGATGTTAACTAAACTTATTGCTGTAGTCATTTCACAGTATATACATTTATCAAATCCTTATGTTGTGCACTTTAAACTTACACAATATGTCAATTATATCTCAATGAAACTAGGAGGAAAAGAATAAGACAGAAGTATCCTATTAGAAATCTTAGAAGTGAAAAATATCATTATTAAACTAGCAATTTAGTAGACATGATAAACTCTAAACTGTACACAAATGAAGAGGGAATTCATATAATGGGTCATGAGGCCAAGGAATTTACTCGGAATGCAGCACATAAATATATAAAAATGATGAAAGACGAGTTAATAGAAATAGATTGACAAGTTCCATTATAAGTATAATAAAACTAGCAAAATAAGAGAAAAGAGGGAAAGGCACAGAAACATTTGAAGAGATATTGAAAACAATTTTAAGAATTCAAGAAAGGCATGAGTCCTCCTCTCAAAATTAAGCTTTAAATAGAAAGATAAATTAAATTAACTTCTTAGATAGATAGAACTTAATGAAACTGCAGAATGTTACTGCCAAATATTAAGATACAGGGAAAAATGTTAAAGCTACCATACATAGAAGACAGATGATCAATCAAAGAACAATAATTTAAAAACTGGATTTATCTTCAGTATTAAGAGATGACAGAAATCCATGGTATAATAAATTCAGTCCAACTACCATCCAAAAAGCAAAGATAAATGAAGACATTTTCAAAAATACAAAGATTAAGATGCATAACCACACAAAGTCTCTTGTTGCAAGACACTCCAAAGGATGTCTTTCATCAAGAAGAAAAGAGAATGTAAAAGTGCAGAATACAGAAAACAATGGCAAGCAGAGATTTTTTTTATTTGCATATATCTTTTTTTTAAACATCTTTATTGGGGTATAATTGCTTTACAATGGTGTGTTAGTTTCTGCTTTATAACAAAGTGAATCAGTTATACATATACATATGTTCCCATATCTCTTCCCTCTTGCATCACCCTCCCTCCCACCCTCCCTATCCCACCCCTCCAAGCGGTCACAAAGCACCTAGCCGATATCCCTGTGCCATGCGACTGCTTCCCACTAGCTATCTACCTTACGTTTGTTAGTGTATATCTGTCCATGCCTCTCTCTCGCCCTGTCACAGCTCACCCTTCCCCCTCCCCATATCCTCAAGTCCGTTCTCCAGTAGGTCTGTGTCTTTATTCCTGTCTTACCCCTAGGTTCTTCATGACATTGTTTTTTTTATTCCATATATATGTGTTAGCATACAGTATTTGTTTTTCTCTTTCTGACTTACTTCAATCAGTATGAAAGACTATAGGTCTATCCACTTCATTACAAATAGCTCAATTTCGTTTCTTTTTATGGCTGAGTAATATTCCTTTGTATATATGTGCCACATCTTCTTTATCCATTCATCCAATGATGGGCACTTAGGTTGTTTCCATCTCTGGGCTATTGTAAATAGAGCTGCAATGAACATTTTGGTACATGACTCTTTTTGAATTTTGGTTTTCTCAGGGTATATGCCCAGTAGTGGGATTGCTGGGTCATATGGTAGTTCTATTTTTAGTTTTTTAAGGAACCTCCATACTGTTCTCCATAGTGGCTGAACGAATTCACATTCCCACCAGCAGTGCAAGAGCGTTCTCTATTCTCCACACCCTCTCCAGCATTTATTGTTTCTAGATTTTTTGATGATGGCCATTCTGACTGGTGTGAGATGATATCTCATTGTAGTTTTGATTTGCATTTCTCTAATGATTAATGATGTTGAGCATTCTTTCATGTGTTTGTTGGCAGTCTGTATATCTTCTTTGGAGAAATGTCTATTTAGGTCTTCTGCCCATTTTTGGATTGGGTTGCTTGTTCTTTTGTTATTGAGCTGCATGAGCTGCTTGTAAATTTTGGAAATTAATCCTTTGCCAGTTTCTTCATTTGCAAATATTTTCTCCCATTCTGTGGGTTGTCTTTTGGTCTTGTTTATGGTTTCCTATGCTGTACAAAAGCTTTGAAGTTTCATTAGATCCCATTTGTTTATTTTTGTTTTTATTTCTATTTCTCTAGGAGGTGGGTTGAAAAGGATCTTGCTGTGATTTATGTCATAGAGTGTTCTGCCTATGTTTTCCTCTAAGAGTTTGATGCTCTCTGTCCTTACATTTAGGTCTTTAATCCATTTTGAGCTTATTTTTGTGTATGGTGTTAGGGAGTGATCTAATCTCATACTTTTACATGTACCTGTCCAGTTTTCCCAGCACCACTTATTGAAGACGCTGTCCTTTCTCCACTGTACATTCCTGCCAGCTTTATTAAAGATAAGGTGTCCATACGTGTGTGAGTTTATCTCTGGGCTTTCTATCCTGTTCCATTGATCTATCTTTCTGTTTTTGTGCCAGTACCATACTGTCTTGATTACTGTAGCTTTGTAGCATAGTCTGAAGTCAGGGAGCCTGATTCCTCCAGCTCCGTTTTTCATTCTCAAGATTGCTTTGGCTCTTCGGGGTCTTTTGTGTTTCCATACAAATTGTGAAATTTTTTGTTCTAGTTCTGTGAAAAATGCCAGTGGTAGTTTGATAGGGATTGCATTGAATCTATAGATTGCTTTGGGTGGTAGAGTCATTTTCACAATGTTGATTCTTCCAATCTAAGAACATGGTATATCTCTCCATCTATTTGTATCATCTTTAATTTCTTTCATCAGTGTCCTATAATTTTCTGCATTCAGGTCTTTTGTCTCCTTAGTTAGGTTTATTCCTAGATATTTTATTCTTTTCATTGCCATGGTAAATGGGAGTGTTTTCTTGATTTCACTTTCAGATTTTTTATCGTTAGTATATACGACTGCCAGAGATTTCTGTGCATTCATTTTGTATCCTGCTACTTTACCAAATTCATTGATTAGCTCTAGTAGTTTTCTGGTAGCACCTTTAGGATACTCTATGTAGAGTATCATGTTATCTGCAAACAGTGACAGCTTTACTTCTTCTTTTCTGATTTGGATTCCTTTTATTTCCTTCTCTTCTCTGATTGCTGTGGCTAAAACTTCCAAAACTATGTGGAATAAGAGTGGTGAGAGTGGGCAACCTTGTCTTGTCCCTGATCTTAGTGGAAATGCTTTCAGTTTTTCACCATTAAGGCTGATGTTTGCTGTGGGCTTGTCATATATGGCCTTTATTATGTTGAGCAAAGTTCCCTCTATGCCTACTTTCTGCAGGGTTTTTATCATAAATGGGTGTTGAATTTTGTCAAAAGATTTCTCTGCATCTATTGAGATGATCATATGGTTTTTCTCCTTCAATATGTTAGTATGGTTTATCACATTAATAGATTTGCATATATTGAAGAATCCTTGCATTCCTAGAATAAACCCCTCTTGATCATGGTGTATGATCCTTTTAATGTGCTGTTGGATTCTGTTTGCTAGTATTTTGTTGAGGATTTTTGCATCTATGTTCATCAGTGATATTGGCCTGTAGTTTTCCTTCTTTGTGACATCCTTGTCTGGTTTTGGTATCAGGGTGATGGTGGCTTCGTAGAATGAGCTTGGGAGTGTTCCTCCCTCTGCTATATTTTAGAAGAGTTTGAGAAGGATAGGTGTTAGCTCTTCTCTAAATGTTTCATAGAATTCGCCTGTGAAGCCATCTGGTCCTAGGCTTTTGTTTGTTGGAAGATTTTTAATCACAGTTTCAATTTCAGTGCTTGTGATTGGTCTGTTCATATTTTCTATTTCTTCCTGCTTCAGTCTTGGCAGGTTGTGCATTTCTAAGAATTTGTCCATTTCTTCCAGATTGTCCATTTTATTGGCATAGAGTTGCTTGTAGTAATCTCTCATGATCTTTTTAATTTCTGCAGTGTCAGTTGTTAAGTCTTCTCCCTTTTTTTCTTGATGAGTCTGGCTAGTGGCTTATCTATTTTGTTTATCTTCTCAAAGAACCAGCTTTTAGTTTTATTGATCTTTGCTATTGTTTCCCTCATTTCTTTTTCCTTTATTTCTCATCTGATTTTTATGATTTCTTTCCGTCTGCTAACTTTGGGGGATTTTTGTTCTTCTTTCTCTAATTGCTTGAGGTGCATGGTTAGGTTGTTTATTCGAGATGTTTCCTGCTTCTTAAGGTGGGCTTGTATTGCTTTAAACTTCCCCCTTAAAACTGCTTTTGCTACATCCCATAGGTTTTGCATCTTTCTGTTTCCATTGTCATTTGTTTCTAGGTATTTTTTAATTTCCTCCTTGATTTCTTCAGTGATCACTTCGTTATTAAGTAGTGTATTGTTTAGCCTCCATGTGTTTGTACTTTTTACAGATCTTTTCCTGTAATTGGTATCTAGTCTCATGGCATTGTGGTCGGAAAAGATACTTGATACAATTTCAATTTTCTTAAATTTGCCAAGGCTTGTTTTGTGACCCAAGATATGATCTATCCTGGAGAATGTTCCATAAGCACTTGAGAAAAATGTGTATTCTACTGTTTTTTGATGGAGTGTCCTATAAATATCAATTAAGTCCATCTTGTTTAATGTATCATTTAAAACTTGTGTTTCCTTATTTATTTTCATTTTGGATGATCAGTCCATGGGTGAAAGTGGGGTGTTAAAGTCCCCTACTATGATTGTGTTACTGTCGATTTCCCCTTTTATCGCTGTCAGTTTTTTCCTTATGTATTGAGGTGCTCCTATGTTGGGTGCATAAATATTTACAATTGTTTTATCTTCTTCTTGGATCGATCCCTTGATCATTATGTAGTGTCCTTCTTTGTCTCTTCTAATAGTCTTTATTTTAAAGTCTATTTTGTCTGATATGAGAATTGCTACGCCAGCTTTCTTTTGGTTTCCATTTGCATGGAATATCGTTTTCCATCCCCTTACTTTCAGTCTATATGTGTCTCTAGGTCTGAAATGGTCTCTTGTAGACAGCATATATATGGGTCTTGTTTTTGTATCCATTCAGCCAATCTGTGTCTTTTGGTGGGAGCATTTAGTCCATTTACATTTAAGGTAATTATCGATATGTATGTTCTTATTCCCATTTTCTAAATTGTTTTGAGTTCATAATTATAGGTCTTTTCCTTCTCTTGTGTTTCTTGTCTAGAGAAGTTCCTTTAGCATTTCTTGTAAAGCTGGTTTGGTGGTGCTGAACTCTCTCAGCTTTTGCTTGTCTGTAAAGGTTTTAATTTCTCCATTGAATCTGAATGAGATCCTTGCTGGGTAGAGTAATCTTGGTTGCAGGTTTTTCTCCTTCATCACTTTCAGTATGTCCTGCCACTCCCTTCTGGCTTGTAGGGTTTCTGCTGAGAGATCAGCTGTTAACCTTATGGGGATTCCCTTGTGTGTTATTTGTTGTTTTTCTCTTGCTGCTTTTAAAATGCTTTCTTTGTATTTAATTTTTGACAGTTTGATTAATATGTGTCTTGGCGTATTTCTCCTTGTATTTCTCCTGTATGGGACTCTCTGTGCTTCCTGCACTTGATTAACTATTTCCTTTCCCATATTAGGGAAGTTTTCAACCATAGTCTCTTCAAATATTTTCTCAGTCCCTTTCGTTTACTCTTCTTCTTCTGGACCCCGTATAATTCGAATGTTGGTGTGTTTCATGTTGTCCCAGAGGTCTCTGAGACTGTCCTCAGTTCTTTTAATTCTTTTTTCTTTATTCTGCTCTGCAGTAGTTATTTCCACGATTTTATCTTCCAGGTCACTTATCCATTCTTCTGCCTCAGTTATTCTGCTATTGATCCCATCTAGAGTATTTTAAATTTCATTTATTGTGTTGTTCATTGTTGCTTGTTTCATCTTTATTTCTTCTAGGTCCTTGTTAAATGTTTCTTGCATTTTGTCCATTCTTTTTCCAAGATTTTGGATCATCTTTACTATCATAATTCTGAATTCTTTTTCAGGTAGACTGCCTATTTCCTCTTCATTTGTTAGGTCTGGTGCATTTTTATGTTGCTCCTTCATCTGCTGTGTGTTCTTCTGTCTTCTCATTTTGCTTATCTTACTATGTTTGGGATCTTCTTTTTGCAGGCTGCAGGTTCATAGTTCCTGTTGTTTTTGATGTCTGTCTCCAGTGGCTAAGGTTGGTTCAGTGGGTTGTGTAGGCTTCCTGGTGGAGGGTACTAGTGCCTGCGTTGTGTTGCATGAGGCTGGATCTTGTCTCTCTAGAGGGCAGGTCCACATCTGGTGGTGTGTTTTGGGGTGTCTGTGGACTTATTATGATTTTAGTCAGCCTCTCTTCTAATGGATGGAGCTGTGTTCCTGTTTTGCTAGTTGTTTGGCATAGGTTGCCCAGCACTGTAGCTTGCTGGTCGTTGAGTGAAGCTGGGTGCTGGTGTTAAGATGGAGGTCTCTGGGAGATTTTCGCCATTTGATGTTATGTGGAGCTGGGAGGTCTCTTGTTGACCAGTGTCCTGAAGTTGGCTCTCCCACCTCAGAGACAGAGTCTGACTCCTGGCTGGAGCACCAAGAGCCTTTCATCCACACGGCTCAGAATAAAAGGGAGAAAAAGCAGAGAGAATTAGTAGAAATATGAAGAAAGAAAGAAGGAAAGAAAGAAAGAAAGAAAGGAAGGAAGGAAGGAAGGAAGGAAGGAAGGAAGGAAGGAAGGAAGGAAGAAAGAAAGGAGGGAAGGAAGGAAGGAAGAAATAAAGAAGAAAAGAAGGAAAGAAGGGAAGAAGGAAAGAAAGGAGGGAGGGAGCGAGGGAGAGAGGAAGGAAGGAATGAGGGAAGGAAGGGAAAAAGACAGAAAGAAAAAGATACAGTAAAATAAAATAAAGTATAATAAAGTTATTGAATTAAAAAATAATTATTTAGAAAAAAAAGGGACGGATAGAATCTTAGGACAAATGGTGGAAGCAAAGCTATACAGACAAAATCTTTCACAGAAGCATACACATACACCCTCACAAAAAGACGTAAAGGGGAAAAAATCATAAATCTTGCTCTCAAAGTCCACCTGCTTAATTTGGGATGATTCGTTGTCTAAAGGAGGGAAGGAAGGAAGGAAGGAAGGAAGGAAGGAAGAAAGAAAGAAGGTAAAGTATAATAAAGTTATTAAAATTAATTATTAAGAAAAAAATTTTTAAAAAAATGGACGGATAGATCCCTAGGACAAATGGTGGAAGCAAAGCTATACAGACAAGATCTCACACAGAAGCATACACACTACACATTCACAAAAAGAGGAGAAGGGGAAAAAATCATAGATCTTGCTCTCGAAGTCCACTTCCTCAATTTAGGATGATTCGTTGTCTATTCATGTATTCCACAGATGCAGGGTACATCAAGTTGACTGTGGAGCTTTAATCCGCTGTTTCTGAAGCTGCTGGGAGAGATTTCCCTTTCTCTTCATTGTTCTCACAGCTCCCAGGGGCTCAGCTTTGGATTTGGCCCTGCCTCTGCATGTAGGTCGCTGGAGGGCGTCTGTGTTTTTGCTCAGAGAGGATGGGGTTAAAGGAGCCACTGATTCGGGGGCTCTGGTGCACTCAGGCCGGGGGAAGTGAGGGGCACGGCGTGCGGGGTGGGCCTGCGGCGGCAGAGGCCAGCGTGACGTTGCACCAGCCTGAGGCCCGTCATGCGTTCTCCCGGGGAAGTTGTCCCTGGATCCTGGGAACCTGGCAGTGGCGGGCTGCACAGGCTTCCCAGAAGAGGGGTGTGGATAGTGACCTGTGCTCACACACAGGCCCCTTGGTGGCGGCAGCAGCAGCCTTAGCGTATCCCGCCTGTCCCTGGGGTCCGCGCTTTTAGCTGCGGCTCGCGCCCGTCCCTGGGGTCCGTGCTTTTGGCCGTGGCTTGCGCCCGTCTCTGGGGTCCACGCTTTTATCCACGGCTCGCGCCCGTCTCTGGAGTTCCTTTAAGCAGCGCTCTTAAACCCCTCTCCTCATGCACCAGGAAACAAAGAGGGAAGAAAAAGTCTCTTGCCTCTTCGGCAGGTGCAGACTTTTCCCCGGACTCCCTGCTGGCTAGCCGTGGTGCACTAACCCCTTCAGGCTGTGTTCAAGCCGCCAACCCCAGTCCTCTCCCTGCGCTCCGACCGAAGCCCGAGACTCAGCTCGCAGCCCCGCCTGCCCTGGCAGGTGAGCAGACAAGCCTCTCGGGCTGTGAGTGTGGGTCGGCACCGATCCTCTGTGCAGGAATCTCCCCGCTTTGCCCTCCGCACCCCTGTTGCTGTGTTCTCCTCCGCGGCTCTGAAGCTCCCCCATCCGCCTCCCACAGTCTCCGCCCACGAAGGGGCTTCCTAGTGTGTGGAAACCTTTCCTCCTTCACAGCTCCCTCCCACTGGTGCAGGTGCCGTCCCTATTCTTTTGTCTCTGTTTTTTCTTTTGCCCTACCCAAGTACATGTGGTGTTTCTTGCCTTTTGGGAGGTCTGAGGTCTTCTGCCAGCATTCAGTAGGTGTTTTGTAGGAGTTGTTCCCCGTGTAGATGTATTTCTGGTGTATCTGTGGGGAGGAAGGTGATCTCCACGTCTTACTTTCCGCCATCTTCCCAGCACCGCCCCGCAAGCACAGATTTTTGATAATATATTAGTAAATTAAATTTACCATTGAATAGAAAATAACTTTTTGCAATTAAAATATGAAACTGAAATTTTAGACAGCAATAGCAACAATGGGGTTTGAGTTGGTGCTCTTCAATATGTTTTGTGGTGACTTAAAGCAAGTCAAGACTATTTGTGTGTGTGTGTGTGTGTGTGTGTGTGTGTGTGTGTGTGTGTGAAGAGGAGAAAGGATGTACTGAATAATGTTAGATACCATTAGAAACATTTTGAGGTGAGGATATATGCAAAAATATAAAGTATAACTATTCATAAAATAGAAATGCAATCCATAAATTTCAGTATAATAGAGGAAAGAAAAAGGTTTATAGGTAACCTTATGAATCAAAAAATCATTAAAGGATGGAAATGAATTATTAATAAGGTACAGTAAAGAAAACATAAAAGGCAATGGGTGAAATACACTAAAGTATATCATAATCAAAAAAAGAAGTAAACAAGAGTATCAAATTGGATTTGAGAAAAATCAGTTATATTATGCATATAAGAGAAAAACCTAAAACAAAATTAAATATAAAATTGGAAAATGGAGCAATTAGAAAAGGTATATTTAACTGTCATTATTATTGTACTTGATATGATTACTTACATAAAAACGTGTTGACCTGATACAAATAGACTGCCAGATATTTGTCCAGCAAAGATAGATTTATTCAGGATCAGTAGAGAATTGCAATTCAGGGTCTGCAACCATGGCGAGCCACCTGCAAGACCCCGCATAGCAAGTGAGAGAGACGGCTTTTACAGAGAGGAAAAAGAAGTTGGGAGGGCTATAGTAAACAAAGAGTCCTTGGCTTTTCATTGGCTGAGTCCTTGCCGGGAAAGAAGAGGTGTCTCTTTTTCCTGTTGGGCTGTGCTATTGTTGCAGCGTATGAGAGCTCCCCCTTCTGGTCTCCCAACTCTTTATTTATTTATTTATTTATCATAATTAAATAGCAATATATTTTTAGAGAAATGTTCTACTCATGAATTTTTCCTTAAAGTTCATTGTATTACTTAACCATAAAAGCAACCTACTTATTATATATAGATTGGGAAGCACAGAAAAGCATAAAGAAAGAGGGGGAAAGTGACCGATTAGCCCACCATACAGAAGTAGCTACTTTTAACAGTTTACTATATCTTTTCCAGTGTTTTATCTTTGCCCTTTATTCACATAGCTAAAACCATATGATGTACACAAATTTTTAACCTACTTTTCCCTGTAATATCATAGAATCAGCATTCCTCTGGTTTTATTAAAACTACTTTGTAAACATCATTGTCTTAGCTGCACAATACTCCATTGTAAGGAGGTATGGTTTATCTAACTACGCCCTTATCAGTTGACACTTTCATTGCCCTCTGAAAGCTAAACACTAAACTCAGCATACACAACAGGAGTCATGGGTGGAGGGACCCAGGAGATCCCATGGGGCTGACCGTGTGACCAGGGTTACACAAACCTTCAGGCAAGGTAGCTGCATGTAATCTTGGGAAGATGAGACTGGTGTGTGATTATAATTTTGCTAGTAGGACGCAAACTCACAGCAGTGTATATCCTCTTTGGAGAACAAGCAGAAGGGTGTCCCCAGCACGTAGCTTGGAAAAGAAAGAACCCGAAGCTGACAGACTCGTGCTGGCCTTCCCTAGTGAGAAGGAGTCCTGGCCCAAAGATTTATATTTTTTACATCTTGGGTAAACCTTTCCTGAGCCCCCTCTATATGGCAGGCGAAGGGGATACCTAGGAGTTAAGGCACCCTCTATGCCTCAGAGGATGTAGCAGGGCAGGCAGGCTGATCAGTGTGATTGTGAAGATGTGGGGCAGCACAGTGCTGTCTGTGCCGTGGTGGGACTGTGTTCTGGGAGCATGGAGGGGGCGTCCCAGGCCCAGTCTTGGTATGGGGGTGGAGGTGGGGACAGGGAGGCTTCCAATAGAAGGTGACACCTGAACTGAGGCTCAATAGACAAACTAGAATTAGAATCCGCTGAGCACCACTGCAGATTCCCCCCATTGGTCACCTCCTTCTGATTCCACACTCACCGCATGGCTGTTCGTAACTAATTTGGCTTCCAGTATCCATAGACAGACAATGCGCTATTCAGGTCCTTGTGATGGGGGCATTTCTCATTGCCATGGCTGTGTTAGTATCTGCTCTTGAACTTAGTTTCAATGAGTCTGTCTCCGAGAAATGGGCCCTGCTCTTTGTTCTGACCTGGTGAGGTTTCTGAGGCTGCAAGGCCAAGGATGCCTGGGCCTGAGGCATGGTGAACTGGCCAGGGTGACCCAAGTACCCCAAGAAGCCCTCTCTGGGAACATCAGAGCTCCACCTTCTCCCTTCTAACTGCAACAGCTCCTCCTCAAGGGTGTCATGAGGATTAATTGGGATGATTAATGGACAGTGGGTCTGGCTCAGAACTGGTGCTTGGAGGTCTAATTCTCGTCCTCCTCCCTCGCACTGTCCTGCTCCTGTTCGGGGACAGCGGGTGAGTGGAGAGGATGAGTCACATCGCACCCTCCAGCTAGTTCATTAACCAAGCCATCAGTCAACGTGATTAATTGTTTCTTTTTGAGATAAATGTTTAAAATATCATCTCTTATGACAAGGTTCTTTAAAAGCTTTGCTGAGGGTGGTAGGGGAAGATAATATATATGCACTGAACAACCAGAAAATCACACTGGAAGCAATTTGACTGTGAAGGTTCCCTCCTAGGCCTGGGCTGGATGTTTATGGTCAGCATCTGATCTGGCCAGGCAGTGTCCAGCTAAGTAACTGGCAGAGCTGGAATTCACACCCAGATCTGTCTTTCTAAGCCCCAGCGCCTATACTGTTGGCTGCTATGTGTGGTGCCTCCATGTGTGGTGAGTGGACAGAAAGTCATGGACTTTTTGGTGTCAGATGGACCTGGCTTTGCCTGAGAAGCTGTTTGAACTTGGACAGACCATTTAGTCTCCTTAACAACCAGAAGACAACAGTGGCAGCAGCAGCAAAGATAATGACTCATACTTACAGGGCACTTGGTAGGAGCCAGGCAGTGATTTACTATACTAACTTGCAACAACACTATGAGGTTGATACTATTATTATGTTGCCAGGGAGTTAATAACAGTGACCTCAGTGTGACTCCATGAAGATTAAATGAGATACTATGTGTGCAAGTGCTTGGCTTGGCAGAGGGCAAGGGCTAAATATTAGGGAATGTGGTGACTACCGCTCTGAGAAATCCCAACTCTATTTAACTGAAGTGTCTGTTTATTAATTCTTTACAAACTGAAAGAATCTATAGAATTAATTCATTTACAGACTTAATGAATTAATTAGGCAGGTTGGCAAGTTTTTTGGACATAAAAATCCATCAAGTACATTTATATTCACCAGAAACCAATGAAATATATAATAAAAGGTACTATGTTTAGTAGCATAAAATCTTTTAGAATATTTAAATATTATTAGTGAATTTTAAATATGTATGGAAGAGCAAGGTCCAAAGAGAGTCAAAACACTATAAAGGAAAAGAACAAGGTGCAGTGATTTGCCTTACCACATATCAGTCATTATTATGAAACTATACTATTTAAGATTGTGTGGTATTTGCACAGGGATAGATAACCTGACCAGAGGAACAGTACAGATAGCCCAGAAAAAGGTTCACACATACGTAGTGATAAACTATTATTATTCCCCCAAATTACTCTCCTCTCTACAAGAGGATTTTATGTGTTCACTCATTGCCACACAACTTGGAGTGCCTTTATGTGAGAGGAGTGTATGCTCCCCACCACCCATCCAGTTGATGTTGGGCCTGACCATGTGACTTGTTTTAGCCAATAAAATATGAGCAGTCATACACCACACCGGACAGCAGCTTTAACCATGCTAACTGTATAACTATAATGACAGAAATTTCATTGCATGGTTTGACAATTCTTTTACTTCTGCCACAAAAAATGTCATGTTCCAAATAAGGATTGCTCCTTCAGTTTGAATCCTGAATTTAAAAAAAAAATGGATGAGACTTAATGCTGACAGGCTGTCAATATGTAATGTGAGCAAGAAATGAACTGTATAAGTCACTGACATGTCAGGGCTTTTTGTTATTGCAGCATTAATTTTATGAGAAGCTAGTGCACCACAGAATCAGCATTCTAGTTCGAGAGAGAAAGAAGGGACTTCTTCCTTCAAAGCAATAGAAAGAAATGAAATTGTACTCCCATATCACATTATATATAAAAATAGATTCCAGGTGTATTCAAGACTTCAGGATAATATTATAAAAACTTTTAGAAGACAATATAAGGGACAAGAAGTACATAATATAAAGGAAAGGTAGGTAAATTAGATTAAAATAAGTTTAGGAGTTTCTGTTCAGCAACCAAGCTATGAACTGCTATGCAGATAACTCAGGATGGACTAATGTACAGGTCATAAGAGAAAGCAATCCACTTGAAAAATGAGGAAAATTCTTGAATAGTCATTGCACAGAAGAGGAAACCCAAGTGGCCAATAAACATATGAAACAATGTGTAGCCTCATGAAATTAAAATGACAATGAAATACCATTTTATATTTCCCATGTTGGCAAAAATATAAAAGTTTGACAGCTATTTCATTCCTGGCTATTTACTTAGCAGGGGTTGGTAAACTATGGGCCACAGACGGGTATATCCTGCAGCCTCTTTTTGTATGGCCCTGCAAACTAAGAATGTTTTTTACATATTTAAAGAGATGTATTAAAAATCTAAAAAAAGAATAGGTGACTGAGACCGTATATGATCCACAAAGCCTAAAATATTTACTATCTGGGCTGTTAAAGAAATTTGCCAGCCCCTGAGAGAAACTCTAATGTATGCGTATCGAGATGTTTATAAAAATGTTCCTAATTACATTATTTGTTAATGGCCACAATTTGGAAACAATACAAATGTTTATCCATTGTTGAATAGATAAACTGTTGTATTTTCATACAATGGGCTCTTATACAGCAATGAAAATGAACAAACTAATCTAAGCAGCAATGTGGATGAATCTCTTAGTCATAATGTTGAGTGATAGAAGAAAGTTACAAAATAATATGATTTCATTTATCTGACATTATAGGAATGTTTCCGGCAATTGTTGAGTAAAGGATATGAGTGATCCAAAAGGAAAAGAGAAACTTGGTTGTCATACCACCTGCTTGGTGAGTTTCTACTAGTTAGGAAAAGAGACTGGGGAAATTCCCATACCATTAGGTAAGGATTTCATGGGTGGCATAACCTCACTGAATCTCACCCTCCCTGGCTCCCAAGTTAATGCAAAAAAGGGAGATGACTTCATAGATCATTGAACATGACCAATTAACACACAAGTGGGCCCTCTTTCTAATAAATCTGTGTGTGTGCTCACTTTGTATATATAAGCACGCATAATTATTAAAACTCTCCTTAAAAACTTTTTAAACATTTTAAAATAAAACAATTTTAAAAATAAAAAACATACAAAGTTAAATGATGTATTACTTTAGGATTCAAATATGGTCAAATAAGTTAAAACAAAAATTTCAGGATTAAAGTCACATGACAGAGGAGAGGGGAAGGATGGGTGATGTTTCCTTTGATATAATTTAAGGCATAAATCATTAACAAGGGTAAGAAGGAACATCACATCATAAGAACAGGGTCAAGCTACTAAGATATAACTGGTATGAGGTTTTATGCAATGAAAAAAACTTAAAAAATATATAGAGTATTTTTTAACAGCTTTATTGGAGTATAATTGCTTTACAATGGTGTGTTAGTTTCTGCTCTATAACAAAGTGAATCAGCTATACATATACATACATCCCCATATTTCCTCCCTCTTGTGTCTCCCTCCCTCCCACCCTCCCTATCCCACCCCTCTAGGTGGTCATAAAGCACCAAGCTGATCTCCCTGTTCTATGCGGCTGCTTCCCACTAGCTATCTATTTTACATTTGGTAGTGTATATATGTCCATGCCACTCTCTCACTTCGTCCCAGCTTACCCTTCCCCCTCCCCGTGTCCTCAAGTAAATTCTCTACATCTGCATCTTTATTCCTGTCCTACCCCTAGGTTCTTCAGAACCATTTTTTTTAGATCCCATATATATGTGTTAGCATAAAGTATTTGTTTTTCTCTTTCTGACTTACTTCACTCTGTATGACAGTCTCTAGGTCCATCCACCTCACTACAAATAACTCAATTTCATTTCTTTTTATGGCTGAGTAATATTCCATTGTATATATGTGTCACATCTTCTTTTTCCTCTAATTCCTTCCTGAGCTCAGTGCCAAAAGGATTTCCTTCGACTCTTACAGGTTTAGCCCAGCTCAGTGGGTAGGTGGATCAGCAGGTGGTATTGATTAAGGTGTTAGCTAATAATAAAGAGTTTGAATACCCTGGAGTTTTCTTGGTACTGTGTATTTGTATGTAGCTTGTAAATATCTATGGCAATAGACAGCTAGTTGAGGATTCAAGAAGGTGAGGTCTGATCAAACATCTTTTTTTTTACTTATAAATAATCACTATTTTTATATTATTTTTTAAATTTCAGCATAGTTAATATTTACAATGTTGTGTTAGTTTCAAGTGTAGAGCAAAGTGATTCAGTTATAAATATATATATATTCTTTTTCAGATTCTTTTCCATTATAGGTTATTACAAGATATTGAGTATAGTTCCCTGTGCTATACAGTAGGTCCTTGTTGTTTATTTTATATATAGTAGTGTATATATATTAAACCCAAACTCCTAATTTATCTCTCCCCCCCACTCTGCTATCCCCTTTGGTAACCCTAAATTTGTTTTCTATGTCTGTGACTCTATTTCTGTTTTGTAAACATGTTCATTTATATCATTTTTTAAGATTTCACATATAAGTGAAAAAGAATCATATGATATTTGTCTTTCTCTGTCTCACATACTTAGTATGATAATCTCTAGGTCCATCCATATTGCTGCAAATGGCAATATTTCTTTCTTTTTTATGGCTGAGTAATATTCCATTGTGTATATATGTACCACATCCTCTTTAACCATTCCTCTGTCGATGGACATTTAGGTTGCTTCCATGCCTTGGCTATTGTAAATAGTGCTGCTATGAACATTGGGGTGCATGTATCTTTTCAAATTAGAGTTTTATCTGGATATATGCCCAGGAGTGGGATTGCAAAGATCTCTTTCATCCTAAAATATGAAGAGGGACAACTACCCCTTCCTTCCTGGAACTCTTAGCTATAGATCTACTTCTCTTTCCAGGTTCTCCTGCAATCTACCAGCTTTGTTTTAGTATCTCCCTCTGATTCCTCTTTCTCTAATCACTCTCTAGATATTTATGTCCTCTAAAGTTTTTCAACCTTCTTCTCTTCTCTCCCTGTAATTTTTCTGCAGATGGTCTTACACTTCCACCCTTGACTCCTAAATGTTATTTCTCTAATCATATTTCTAGACTTATATATCCAGCTGGATGTCACACAAATTGTCCCAAACTGAATTAATTACCTCTGTAAGCCTGGCCTCATACTTCCTGCTATTTACATTAATTTTTCTGATTAAAGACATGGTGCTCTCTACTAAGTAAATCAAGCTAGTAACCTAGGACTTATAGCTGCTTGATTCCTTTCTCTTACTCCCAATATAAAATTATTCTCGAGTCTTGTTTATATTGCAGACTCTTGTGCTCCTTATTTCCATTCACACTCCTTCTTCCCATTTCAGATTCCTAACCTCTCCTTGCCAGCTTCCTAATTGGTCTCCACGTTATCATTGTTTTTCATCCCAAATCCATTCGCCACATTTCTGCCAGAATAATCTTTCTAAAACTTAACTCTCAGCATGCAATTCCTTTGACTAAACATTGTTAGGGTATCCTAATTGTCTACAATATAAATTATATGTTCCTTTGTTTGGTATTAAAGACTGTCATAATTTGGCTCCAGCTCACATTTGATTCCTGGCATTCAATCTGCTCCTGCTTCCTTATCATGAAACCCATGTTCTAGCTCTACTACACTAATTCCTATTTTCTGAAT
Source organism: Leucopleurus acutus (assembly GCF_964270905.1). Classification (NCBI taxonomy): domain Eukaryota; kingdom Metazoa; phylum Chordata; class Mammalia; order Artiodactyla; family Delphinidae; genus Leucopleurus; species Leucopleurus acutus. The sequence continues at coordinate 98,397,861 of NC_139148.1, forward strand.
CTTTAATAAACTTGTATATCCCTTGGTATTTGCTTATGCTATTTCATCTGTCTGGAATCCCCTTGGTATTACAACCCATACACCATTGCCTTGTGAAAGTATGCTCATTCTTTAAGACCGTGCTCCAGCGTTACTTTTTCTATGACACTTACCTGTCTCTGATGATAAATAATTGCTTGTGCTATTTTTGGCTTTTGGAGCTGGCGATTTGTTTTCTTTTGGATGCACCACTATGCTTAGTTCAGCTTCAATGAAAGCCAGTTTATTTGAGTTAAATGTTAATACATCTTATTTCTTATTAAATCTTTAGCTAGGAAAATGTCTTTTCAGATTTTTTGAAATGCACTTTTAGCACTCAAGAAGCCATATATAGGGCTTCCCCGGTGGCGCAGTGGTTGGGAGTCCGCCTGCCGATGCAGGGGACACGGGTTCGTGCCCCAGTCCGAGAAGATCCCACATGCCGCGGAGCGCGTCCGGAGCCTGTGCTCCGCAACGGGAGAGACCACAACAGTGAGAGGCTCGTGTACCGCAAAAAAAAAAAAAAAAAAAAGAAGCCATATATAAAGTGTTTTATAACACTATCCTCATTTAATGAAGAAGTGAATTTGTGCTAAGTGAGTGTATGTAAGAAGACTCTGAAGCCTTTTCTGAGAGTAGCTAAATGGCTCTCATTTTGTTACTTAAGAACACTGTCTGAATTCCAAACCAATCTTTGATCACTAAAATGTAGAAGTACATTAAGTATACAAAAGTAGAATCTAAAATGCAGAATAAGAAAGACTGAGAACACTGATCTTAATTAAGCCCCATCTAAACTAATTTCTTTTTCAGAGTTAGTCAATATGAGTTGTAGACTCAACTTCAAACCATAATGGTGTGAGGAATGTCACCATGATCTGGGAGGTCAGATAAGAAATGAAAAGAGAGCAACCAAAGAGAGTGCTTGAGAAATGGGAACCTCAGATGAGAGCTTCAATAGCTTTGAGCAATCTGGCACATATTTTGGCTATCCTGTGGCTTCATTAAGCACCTCTATGTACTTGATGGGATTTTGTCTTTTCCTCTTAAGTTTACTTGGTAAACTGAAGCCTCTGGACTTGGTATAAAGAGATTCAGATCTTTTAGTGATGATTTTCAAATTTCAGAGTTATTGCCAAAAGTTAGATCATCTATACATTTCTCTACCAACACAAGAAAGATTCAATGTAGAATGGCAAAGTAATAAAAATGAAGTAGTTTTTCTAATATACAATTTCTTTTTACAGATGGTACTTTTTCATGAAACCTAAACAGATAGAAAGAAAAAGTAATCCTCCATTACACAGTTTCAATAGGATGACTTTATCCTATCTTGTCTAGAATGTTCATCTCCGCTAAAATCTTAACTCTCTCCTGAGTTTATTAATTTATAATTAAGGGATTTCCCATATTAGCCAGTTTGTACTTCATTTGGCAGAACTTGGATCTTGTTAGGTAATATTCTGTTAGTAATTTCTCAATTACCTATATTTTCACAAGAAAATTAACCTGTTCATTGTATATGTATAGAGACTTAAAATGGGTTAGAACAGGCTGAATAAGTTTTGGTAGACAGAGCTTTTGGAAATAGAGAATTCTGAAAAATTTCTGAAAGTAGAGTGCTTAATCTTCTTCTTCTTAGTACTTGTGGATAATATTGGGAATAAGCCACTTTTCCCATTTGTACCAACATGAATATTCTGCCACAGTTGCTATCCCATCAAAATACATTGGTCATTTTCATCTCTGCACTGCTTTCTCATCGTGCTGTTAATTCACATTGCCTTCCATGTCTCTAGTTGCTTGAATTTTCCCATCCTTGAAGGTTTCTTATTAATAAGCTAGAGTTCAACTTCTCCATAAATCGTTTGTCACAACCTGGTCTGTTTCTCAAATACCAGATGCCATTTTTACCTGCCTATGGGATACAGCATAGCTTCAAAAAGGGACTGGTACTGCTTAGGTAATAAGACTAGAACTATAACCAGCTGAACTGATGGAATCTATGACTTGACTTACTTGTTCTACTCTCCTTATAGATTTCTGAATTAAATTGACCTTCCCTGACCTTCACTCCAACTTGTCTATAACTTTGAATCGTATCTTGATATTGATGTACTAGCATTAGAAACCTGGAACTACTACAAGTTCCTCTCCCTCATTCACAGTGGTCATTTTGCAAGTGCTTAACTCTATCTATTTCTCTTCATCTCTGCCAAAAATAGCATAGTTGAGGCTGTCACCTCTCTTACCTAAACTGCCAGCAATTCTCTTAACTAGTCTACTTACTTCCAATGTTTCTCTCATCTAGTCTGTCCTTCACACTGTTGCCACAATTATCTTTCTAAAATACATGTCTGATTAAATCACAACTCCACCTCCTTATAAAACCCTTCTGTGGCTCTCTGTGGCTCTTTTTCTTTAAATAAAAAATTATGATATGTAAGTTTATGAAGTTGGTTTTTCTAGATCATCTTATCTAAAGCCAGCTCTCTTATTAGTTTCTATTATAGTACTTAAAAAAAAACCTTCCATCCTAGCACTAATGTAGTTAATCATTTACATTGTTAATATGACTCTATCTTTAAGAATGTAAATTTCATGAAGGTAGTGTCCTCCTCTGCCTTGTTCTCTGCTATATTCCCAATGTCCAAATTGGTACCTTTAACCTTCTGTTGAATGAATAGGTACATGTATGTATGTATGAATGTATGCCTAATCTAGCCTCATCTGCAGCCATTTCCCCCCAAATGCTCCCTTTGCTCAGTCATAGGAAGAAAACATATTTCTCTGAAGAGTCATGATTCAAATTTTTTGTTTTCATAAATGTCATTCCTTTACTTGGATTATCCTTTCTTTCTCTCTCATCTATTCCTTATCTAATAACTCAGTTTTCATTGATAACTTTCCCTGAACCCCTAGTTTTATACACTGCCTCTGTGCTGCTATAACTTTCTTATTTTGTTTATGTAGTGCTTTTATGTTTTCACATTATGTTTTCATTGTTCATTTTCTTGTCTTTTTGCCCCACTAGACTGAGCAACTTGAAAGCAGGGACCATGTTTTATGTTTCTGTCTCCCTGTTGCTTTGAGAAACATGATACATAATCAATAAATATATGTTGTATAAATGGATTTTTTCATCTTATTATCAGCTTTATACAGTGTTTCTTCCCATACTACCTCCTTAGTATTGTTCACCTAGATTATTGAATTTACCACTTCTTCTGTAGTATATTCAAGATTGTGATCTTTCCCCATATAATTAATGTGCTCCTTAATTCAAACTCCATCTAATATCTTTTTCACATGGATGATCTCAGAGTAGCCAGTTGCAGGAAGATTCTCTCTCCTGTTCCTAATTCTTAAATAAGGGATTACAAATGCAGTTTTCCACAGAAACCAGGCAGGTGGCATAAATGAGTACAGCAGTCAATAAAAACAATAGGGAATGGTGAGGACTGCGGGGAGCTAGAGAATATACACTTCTTTGATTTAAATAAAACTGCTGCTGCTTAGTTAAATTGAAGTTTAGTCATGTAGAGCCAGGGTGTTCAAATATTTGACTCTTTGAAAGAGAAAACTGGAAATCTGTATCTTTAGTAGGATGTCCTGATTTTTAAAACTCCTTGCAGATGAAACAGAGCACTTCTGTGAGCTAAATGCGGCCTGAGAGCCTGCCTATTTGCAACCTCTTCAATTTAATTCTTTTGAAGCTCTGTAGTGGACAATGGCTAAGGTGATATGGAATTGAACCCTTGTGTGCTAGACTTATTTTGGTGAGCCCCTTTGGACTACATGGCCTACAATGATGTCATCCATTTCTAAAATCCTGTGACAATGACATGTGTTTGAGACAGCATTCACAGATCATGGACTTTGGGAACAGACAGACATGGTTTGAGTCCCTTCTCTGCAGATTATAGTTGTCCGGTTTTATGCAGTTTATGTACTCTCTGAAATGCAGTTTACTGCTCCATAAACTTGGGACAATGATAACATTACCATGATTGTTGTAAATATTTATTGTGATAATGAATGTAAAATGCCTGAGACTAACTGGGCTTCCTTGTCTGATTGTACAACTCTGCATGGGCTCAAAACTATTCATTCCTCCCTAGATACTTATACTATATTGCTTTGTAGTCTGTGCATCTTATATCCCCCAAAGATAGTAAATCTAACTGAAAACAGTAAACATATACTTCTTTTTCTGTTCCCAAGGATCATTTCCAAATTTTGTCTTATCAAAATATTAGTTTTTATTTTAAAGGAAATCTTATGAGGAATCTCAATACATTAAAGGATAAATGAAGAGCTACTCTGATTGAAGCAGAGGTGGGAAGGCAAGCCAGCCCTGCACAGTCAATCTTGTTACATAAGATATCACTAAAGGCTCCCAAGGTGACTAGAGCTCTATAGGTCAGGGTTTGATAATGCCTGTACTGCAGAATGGACTTTTACACTCTGGCACTCAATAGAAGTCTATGGTCTGTCCCATCTATTAACAAAGCGAGATCACTCCAGAAATAGAGTACTGCATCTCCAGTAGCATCTCTGAACCACAGCTGCATGTATACCAATATTTCTTAAGTGCAGTCATGCTGATGAAGGCTGAAGACATTTTGCTTTCCAAAGCAATGTTTTTTGAATTGCCTGTGCACTGCTGAATCACTGATGATATTTTAGTATTGTTTTGGTTAATTGCTAAATTTTACAATGAGTATATCCATGCCAAAATTGTATCCCATATAGAAGTCAAGTTAATTTTGAAGCAAAAATGTAGTCATTACTGAAGAATTGAAAAATTTTGTCTTCCCATTTGAAAGCTGTAGCACCCGTCAGGTGAAGTAACTTTTGTAACACAACGATTGCTTCAGTGGGCAGATGTCTCTGAAATCATTTAAAGAATATTTTAATGCATCGTGTCAGGACTAGGGGAGGTTCCTTTCCATGGTGACAGTTCTGCATCTGCTATGTATAAATTTCTTGCTGGGGAAGGGAAAGTAGTTAAGGCAAGTTCACTAACTTTGGCCAGCAAAACAGGAGGGCCTTCTGAAAAAGGGAGAAGATAGCCATCAGTGACTTTTAAGATTCAGTGAAGACCTCTGTTTCCCCTAAATACAACCTCCATCCATTTTTTGAAGTCTGGAGTCCCTTTAAAAAGTGACAATTTCCATTTTCAGAGAGGATAATTCTCATTTCCTGTGGGAGGAATTATAGAAACACAAACTCATCTGAATCCTGAGGAGCAGTATAGTTTCATTGCTAAGTACATGGTTTCTGGAGACAGACACTGTGGATTTGAATCCCTGTTCCTGTACCTTAACTAGTTGTGTGACCTTAGGCAAATCACTTTGCCTGTCTGTCTCAGTTTTCTCTTTTGTAAAATGATGATGATAGTAACACTTATCTCAAAGACTTGGTGAGGATTCATGTGCAATCACCTAGATAAATAATATTACCTAATTTGATTATATTTTTGAACACATTGTGCCAGGCACTGTGTTGAAAATGTTTGTGAATTCCCATGTGTAATTCTCACTACAGCTCTGTGATGTGGGTACTAACAATGTCTCTTAACATATGAGGAGGCTGAGTCAAAGAAATGGTGAACTGTTTAGTACGTAGTGAAAGCAGAATTCAAGGTCAGATCTGTCTGGCTTCATAGATGATATATTTAGCTACTATAGTATACTCTCCCTCCACAGAGTTCTGGAAATGGCTTAGAAGTTGACATTTACTGAAAAAGAAGATACTTTTTTTCCAAAGTCCTGACTTATGCTTACATTTATTTTGTTTTCATTTCTGAAAAATCCATAATTCTGGATAAGCTTTATAAGAGAGTCCGATAAAAAACAAAGGTATAATCTTCCTTCTCCAAGAGCCGCTGCCTAATTATGGTGGCAAGGCTACATAAAATGAATATGAAAATTAAAGAATATTTTTAAAGTATTACCATATGACATAACTGTAAATTTCCAATTTTTATTCCATAGAGAAGCAATGCACCATTTTTTAAAACCAATTATCTAGAAGTGGTTGCAACTTATGTCTTTTCTCCTGATTCTCTCTTCCTCCAGCCTAGAGTTTGAGTATAGAGAAAATAAATTGTTAGCTACTTGTCCAGAGTAAAGTTTGATTAGAGAAACACAGAGAAGAATTCAGTAGTGTATGTATAATTGTCTGTTCAACAAGGAGGTTAGACTCAATCAGCAGTAGGTTTTGGCCGTACCTCTGTGAGAGGCCATATAGCATAGAGAAACTTGAATTCAGATTGTCTAGGTTCAAATTCTAGCCCTGTCACTTGTTAGCTGTGTAATCCTGGGCAAGTTATATAACCTCTCTATACTTCAGTTTCTTCATCTGTAAAAAAAAAAAAAGATAATAACAGTACTTGTGCCACAGTGTCATTGTGAAGATTAAAAAATGAAAGCAATTATAATAGTGGCAAGAACTCAATAAGCACTTAAATAGCAATTCCTATAGTGATGGTAATGACAACAACAATGTTATTGATTAAAAATTTTATTTGAAGAAGCTTTTATGGCTGTGATAGTTAATTTTATGTGTCAAATTGAAAGGTGTTTGGAGTTGAAATTAACATTATAATCAGTGACCTGTGAGTAAGCAGATTGCCCTCTATAATGTGGATAATCCTCATCTAATCAGTTGAAGGCCTGAATGGAACAAAAAGACCAGCCTCCCCAGCAAGAGGGAATTCCCCAGCAGATTGCCTTCAGATTTCATCTGCTCCATTGGCCCTCCTGGGTCTCCAGCCTGCTGGCTTACACTGCAGATTTGGACTCATTCGTCCATTAGTCTCCATAATCATGTGAGCCAATTCCTTATAATAAATTTATGTATATATATATATACACACACATACACATACATATTGTGTTCTGTTTCTCTGGAGAACTCTAATACAATGGGTAATAAAAATTTTAAAGCCATTGGACTAAGTTTTCTCTAAGACCTCCTTCTATGTTTGCTATTCTATAAGTATAATTGATTTTATTATAAATCCTGAATGTACACAAAGGGCCACAAATTATGATTACTATTGGTAGATTAAGAGAAATTCCTTAGAGGAAGAAGGTAATGGAGGAAATAATATATAGAAATTGATGAAAGAAGGAAGAAAGGCACTTCAGGTAGGGAAGAATGTGAAATAAGACATGGAAATGGAAAAAAATGGGTGATGTGTGTGTGTGTGTTTGTGGTATATGTGTAGAATTGGTCTGACTGGAAGCAAACCTAGCCATTAGAGATAAGCTCGGTAGGTATGGAGGTAGTGATAGCCATTGCTAAGAGCTGTGCTAAGGTGCAAGTCTGCAGTGTACATGAAACAAAAGTCTATTTTTTTACTGGTGTTCAACAATAAATTGTTTCCATTACTAATTATGTTTTAAAAATTACCATTAAGTTTTCATTTTGTCCAGAAACTATCAATATTGAGAAAATAAAAATGTTTACTTTTGTCTTTGGTTAAGTTGCCTATCACAAAACATATAAAGAACCATTCAACAAATGCACCATTTGACATTCACTGTTAATTATGCAAAACCTGGATATCAACAATTATTGAAAAACTACATAGCAATTTAAAGGGAGCATGATAGATCCAGCTGGTTACCTGATAAATATCATAAATTATTCTGAAGTAAAATGTGTTTGTTATGAACGATACAGGGATTTAATGTTAATGAGGTATTATTTCAAGGAAAAATTTAATTTCACTTATTGCACTAAATTTTCTATTAAAGTCATTTTTTTATTTTCTAAATAGGTTTTGAAAGAAACATAAAGGCTTAGTTGAAAGAACCTGGCTTTGAAGTCAGTAGATGAGTTTTTTCCTAGATCATCCACTGAATGTTGACTTTCTGTGAGGACTCTCAGATGTGAACTCTGCACAATATTATCTTCCCTGCTCACCGTGTGAGACTGAAAATATTGATTTATGATAAAAGTGTTAGTCATTATTACTATTACTTTAAAACTATAATAATGATGACTAAGATTTCTACAGTGCATGCATCATTGTCTCCAGTGACTATTTACTGTGTTCCTCCTAATATGAATGGGAATGCTTCTAGCAGTTATCTTTTATTACAGTGGCAGAACATGAATCCTTTCTCTTTGTTCAAGCAATACAGAGTAAACTGTGAAAAACCTTCCTTTCTTGCCACTTAACTCCCATCAATATCCTCAAAGGTAACCACTAATAACAATTTGGTAGGTATTTTCCAGTTCTTTTTCTATGCTTTTTTGTACATATAGAAGATATACAAATATGTACTTTACAAAGTTTAATTATACTATATGAAATACTCTGTAATTTGCTTTCTATTTAACAATATATCTTGCAGATATTTGAATATCAATAATTTATAGTGTTACTTTATTCTTCTAAATCTTACACAGTACTTCATAAATTTCATATATAGACATATACTCATTTATTTAAGCAATCCTTTATGGGTGACCATTCAGATTCTTTCAGTCATTTGCTATTTAACATAATGTGTATATATGTATATTATATACATACATATGTAGTAGGTACACAAAATTAGCTAGGATATTGATTCAAGTATTCTTTTAAATAGTGAATGTATACATTCACTATCTAAGTAGGTATATTTTACTGTTATATATTTATATATTCAATATTTAAATATATATTCATGGTTATACATATATACACATATATGCATATATATACATATAAATTCACTATTTAAAACAATTCCTGAATCAATATCCTTGTTAGATTTCATCTACTTGCTATATGTTCAAGTACCTATATATACATATACAGGTATTATGTTAAATAGTGAACAACTGAAAATAATCTGAATGCCCTCCCACAGGGGGGTTCACTATATATAAATATAAACATATATATATATATATATATATATATTTAGAATAGATTCTTAGTAGAAGAATTACTGTGTCAGAATGTATGCAATTTAAAAATTTTACAGGTATTGCCATTCCAAATCAAAAGCCTATACCAAATGTATATTGTCATCAATTTTGTATGAAAAAACATAATATCCTAGCCAAATTAGATATTATACATATTTTTAAATGTTGGCAGTCATAGGGTGAAAAGTTATTTTTTATTTTAATATGTATTTCTCTTTTTGTGAGGTTTAACATTTTATGTTTCTTGACCATTTGTGATATTTCCGTAAATTTTCTGTTCATTCCCTTTGCCAAATTTTCTATTTTTCTTTATTGACTTGTAGTAGCGATATAATTTGGATGCTGATCCTTTGCCTATTATTTATTCAGCAGATTCTCCAATTATATCATGTTTTCTCTATTTTATAAGAGTCACTTTCATTATATAAATTATTTTAATTTGGGGGCAGAAAGATCTGTTAGTATTTACTTATGGATTCTGAACGTTGTTCTTTTCCTTCCTCTAAGATAATGTCTAAAAATTTACAGTCTTGTAATTATATGTTTAACCCTTTAATCCATCTGGAGTTTTTTTTTGCATATGGGTTGAAATAAAGGAAGGCCTATTATTTTTTTCTAAGTGGATAGTAATTGTACTGATTCCGTATGTTGAATAGTCTATTCCTGTGCCAATACTACATTCGTTTATATACCATGTAGCTCTATAGTGTTTTTTTTTCTTCAAGCCCTTGGCTGCATTTTTATTGTCCCTTAAGAAGCAAAGGTAAGATGTTTTGATAAAAAAAGGATGGAATACAATGTCCCCACAGACTGCATCCCAGCCCCCCACACCTTTTCTCCTCCCAAGTCGGCTGGGAGAGATGCCTTTCCCTGCATCACAGTAGACTCCTGACATTTTCTATGCTGAGTGAATGCTGCTTCTCACAGCCACGGTGTTGGTACTAGATTAGAGAGTTAGGGGCACAGGAAGGTTCTGTAAACACTCTCGGCTTTCTCTTCCCTTAGTGCACCTAATGTTCACCGGATGCCCCTTCGTAGAGACTTTATCTCCCACCTTCCCACACATCCACAGAGCACTGGGAGGAGTGGGTTCTGATGCCACCAGGCCAGAGCTGCTGGGAAAGCTACTTAGTTCTCTGTGTCTCCTGCCCAAGGGTGGAAAGTAGGAGATGCCTCTGAAGACGAGGACCCTCAACCTTACACTTTCTCACATTATTGTTTTCCCTGTTCCAGCAATGTCACTTTAAAAGGAACTTTCACAAAATATCCTCTGCATTATATATAATCCAGGGAAAAGAGTTGTTTCTGTGGATGAAGTCTCAGGGGAACAAGAGAGCCCACTGAGGGAGGTGTGAGGATCTTGTCTCAACTCAAATTTGAGGCACCTAAAACTTCACTTAAAACTTCATCTTGGTTCCTGGCTTCCTGCAGGCAGCGCCCTCTGATTTGTTTCCAGGTCTGATCACTACTTGGCCCTTTGGGTCTATGGGGCAGAAAGGCCCCTTTGCTTGATGCTTGGTGACATCTGGACAAATATGCTATCCCTGTAGTCTCCTGGATCAGCAACCCAGCAGATTTCCCAAGGCACTGTGCTCAAAAGTCCCACTTTCTCTCTCATGTCCTCCGACACCTGAGACCTAGGCTTTGGGTTTTTTCTTGTATTTTATTTAACATCTTTATTGGAGTGTAATTGCTTTACAATGGTGTGTTAGGTTCTGCTTCATAACAGATTGAATCAGCTATATGTATACATACATCCCCATATCACCTCCCTCTCACGTCTCCCTCCCACCCTACCTATCCCACCCCTCTAGGTGGTCACAAAGCACTGAGCTGATCTCCCTATGCTATGCGACTGCTTCCCACTAGCTATCTATTAAATATTTGGTAGTATATATAAGTCCATGCCATGCTCTCACTTCATCCCAGGTACACGTCCCCTTCCCCATGTCTCAAGTCCATTCTCTACCACTGCATCTCTATTCCTGTCCTGCCCCTAGATTCTTCAGAAACATTTTTTTAGATTCCATATATATGTGTTAGCATATGGTATTTGTTTTTCTCTTTCTGACTTTCTTCAATCAGTATGACAGTCTCTAGGTCCATCCACTTCAGTACAAATAACTCAATTTTGTTTCTTTTTATGGCTGAGTAATATTCCATTGTATATATGTGCCACATCTTCTTTATCCATTCATCTGTCGATGGACACTTAGGTTGCTTCCATGTCCTGGCTATTGTAAACAGAGCTGCAATGGACATTGTGGTACATGACTCTTTTTCAATTATGGGTTTCTCAGGGTATATGCCCAGTAGTGGAATTGCTGGGTCGTAAGGTAGTTCTATATTTAGTTTTCTAAGGAACCTCCATACTGTTCTCCATAGTGGCTGTTCCAATTCACATTCCCACCAGCAGTGCAAGAGGGTTCCCTTTTCTCCACACCCTCTTCAGTATTTATTGTTTGTAGAATTTTTGATGATGGCCTTCTGACTGGTGTGAGGTGATACCATATTGTAGTTTTGATTTGCATTTCTCTAATGATTAGTGATGTTGAGCATCCTTTCATATGTATGTCAGCAATCTGTATATCTTCTTTGGAGAAATGTTTATTTCGCTCTTCTGCCCGTTTTTGGATTGAGTTGTTTGTTTTTTTGAAATTGAGCTGCATGTAAATTTTGGAGATTAATCCATTGTCAGTTGCTTCATTTGCAAATATTTTCTCCCATTCTGAGAGTTGTCTTTTTGTCTTGTTTATGGTTTCCTTTGCTGTGCAAAAGCTTTGAAGTTTCATTAGGTCCCATTTGTTTATTTTTGTTTTTATTTCCATTTTTCTAGAGGTGGGTCAAAAAGGATCTTGCTGTGATGTACGTCATAGAGTGTTCTGCCTATGTTTTCCTCTAAGAGTTGTATAGTGTGTGGCCTTATGTTTAGGTCTTTAATCCATTATGAGTTTACTTTTGTGTATGGTGTGAGGAAGTGTTCTAATTTCATTTTACATGTAGCTGTCTGGTTTTCCCAGCACCACTTATTGAAGAGGTTGTCTTTTCTCCATTGTATATTCTTGCCTCCTTTATGAAAAATAAGATGACCATATGTGTGTGGGTTTATCTCTGGGCTTTCTATCCTGTTCCATTGATCTATATTTCTGTTTTTGTGACAGTACCATACTGTCTTGATTACTGTAGCTTTGTAGTATAGTCTGAAGTTAGGTAGCCTGATTCCTCCAGCTCCATTTTTCTTTCTCACAATTGCTTTGGCTATTCGGGATCTTTTGAGTTTCCATACAAATTGTGAAATTTTTTGTTCTAGTTCTGTGAAAAATGCCATTGGTAGTTTGATAGGGATTGCATTGAATCTGTAGATTGCTTTGGGTAGTAGAGTCATTTTTTCAATGTTGATTCTTCCAAGCCAAGAACATGGTATATCTCTCCATCTGTTTATATCATCTTTAATTTCTTTCATCAGTGTCTTATAGTGTTCTGCATACAGGTCTTTTGCCTCCTTAGTTAGGATTGTTCCTAGGTATTTTATTCTTTTTGTTGCAGTGGTAAATGGGAGTGTTTCCTTAATTTCTCTGTCAGATTTTTCATCATTTGTGTATAGGAGTGCAAGAGATTTCTGTGCACTAATTTTGTATCCTGAAACTTTATCAAATTCATTGATCAACTCTAGTAGTTTTCTGATAGCATCTTTAGGATTCTCTATGTATGCTGTCATGTTGTCTGCAAACTGTGACAGCTTTACTACTTCTTTTCTGATTTGGATTCCCATTATTTCTTTTTCTTCTCTGATTGCTATAGCTAAAACTTCCAAAACTAAGTTGAATAATAGTGAGAGTGGACAACATTGTCTTGTTCTTGATCTTAGGGGAAATGGTTTTAGATTTTCACCATTGAGAATGATGTTGGCTGTGGATTTGTCATATATGGCCTTTATTATGTTGAGGTAAGTTCCCCCTATGCCTACTTTCTGAAGGTCTTTTTTTTTTTAACCATAAATGGTTGTGGAATTTTGTCAAAAGCTTCTCTGCATCTATTGAGATGGTCATATGATTTTTCTCCTTCAGTTTGTTAATATGATTTATCACATTGATTGATTGGCATATATTGAAGAATCCTTGCATTCCTGGGATAAACCCCACTTGATCATGGTGTATGATCCTTTTAATGTGCTGTTGGATTCTGTTTGCTAGTATTTTGTGAGTATTTTTGCATCTATATTCATCAGTGATATTGGCCTGTAGTTTTCTTTCTATGTGACATCTTTGTCTGGTTTTGGTATCAGGGTAATGGTGGCCTCATAGAATGAGTTCAGGAGTGTTTCTCCCTCTGATATATTTTGGAAGAGTATGAGAAGGATAGGTGTTAGCTCTTCTCTAAATGTTTGATAGCATTCACCTGTGAAGCCATCTGGTCCTGGGCTTTTGTTTGCTGGAAGATTTTTAATCACAGTTTCAATTTCAGTGCTTGTGATTGGTCTGTTCATATTTTCTATTTCTTCCTGGTTCATTGTCGGCAGTTTGTGCATTTCTAAGAATTTGTCCATTTCTTCCTCGTTGTCCATTTTATTGGCATAGAGTTGATTGTAGTAATCTCTCATGATCCTTTGTATTTCTGCAGTGTCAATTGTTACTTCTCCTTTTTCAATTCTAATTCTGTTGATTTGAGTCTTCTCTCTTTTTTCTTGATGATCTGGATAATGGTTTATCAATTTTGTTTATCTTCTCAAAGAACCAGCTTTTAGTTTTATTGATCTTTATTATCATTTCCTTCATTTATTTTTCATTTATTTCTAATCTGATCTTTATGATTTCATTCCTTCTGGTAACTTTGAGATTTTTTTGTCCTTCTTTCTCTAACTGCTTTAGGTGTAAGGTTAGGTTGTTTCTTTGAGATGTTTCTTGTTTCTTATGGTAGGATTGTATTGCTATAAACTTCCATCTTAGAACTGCTTTTGGTGCATCCCATAGGTTTTGGTTTGTCGTGTTTTCATTGTCATTTGTTTCTAGGTATTTTTTGATATCTTCAGTGATCTCTTGTTTTTTAAGTAGTGTATTTTTAGCCTCCAGGTGTTTGTATTTTTTACAGATTTTTTCCTGTAATTGATGTCTAGTCTCATAGCGATGTGGTTGGAAGAGATACTTGATACGATTTCAATTTTCTTAAATTTACCAAGGCTTGATTTGTGACCCAAGATATGATCTATCCTGTAGAACGTTCCATGAGCACATGAGAAAAATGTGTATTCTGTTGTTTTTGGATGGAATGTCCTATAAATATCAATTAAGTCCATCTTATTTAATGTATCATTTAAAGCTTGTGTTTCCTTATTTATTTTCATTTTGGATGATCTGTCCATCGGTGAAAATGGGGTGTTAAAGTCCCCTACTATGAATGTGTTACTGTCGATTTCTCCTTTTATGGTTGTTAGCATTTGCCTTATGTATTGAGGTGTTCCTATGTTGGGTGCATAAATATTTACAATTGTTATATCTTCTTCTTGGATTGATCCCTTGATTATTATGTAGTGTCCTTCTTTGTCTCTTGTAATAGTCTTTATTTTAAAGTCTATTTTGTCTGATATGAGAATTGCTATGCCAGCTTTCTTTTGATTTCCATTTTCATGGAATATCTTTTTCCATCCCCTCACTTTCAGTCTGTATGTGTCCATAGGTCTGAAGTGGGTCTCTTGTAGACAGCATATATACGTGTCTTGTTTCTGTATCCATTCAGCCAGTCTATGTCTTTACCAAATGTTGACTATTTGGATGGATTTTTCTCTTCCATATAAATTTGTAGTTATCCTATCATGCCAATGTTTTTATTGACATTAAATTCACAGATTAATTGTTGTCCATGTTTGCTTGATACATAAGCAATGCAAAAGAGTGGTAGTAGGTATGAGTAACTAGATGCAGTTCCAGTCTTCAGTGGCCAGATTGATAAACTTTTCCCCTTAGATTGATGAGATATTTAAATAAATTTCTTTACTTTTCCTTTGACAGGAAAAATCTTGTACATGGAGGAAGAACCACATTATGCAATATTAATATGCTGTCCTAAACCTAATACCTATCTTATCCAGTATGGTAACTACCAGTCATGTGTGGATATTAAACACTTGAAATGGATTTAGTGCAACTGAAGAACTGAATTTTTAAATTTAATTTTTTTAGTATCTTTTTTTCTTTATTTCTTTTTAAATTTTTATTTTATATTGGAGTATAGTTGATTAACAATGTTGTGTTAGTTTCAGCTGTACAGCAGGAAAACTGAAGCAGTGTAAGCTATCTTTTTTATTAAAGACTACTGTTTTGGTAAGACTATGTTTCATTTTTACCATTCATTGCTTTGTATTAGAGATAATTCTCATATGGTAGTATGCATGTCATGTGTTTGTGTCATTTCTAATATTACACATAATCACATCATCTATCTAGTCAGTATCAAGAGAATGATTCAGTTCCACTGATTTATTCTAGGTACTATTATAAGATTCTAATGTATTTATTTGCATATTTTATGCAGACAGTATGATTTATAATGATTCCTATATAAATCATAATTGGCTATTAAACTGAAATACTTATTATTTTAAATGTAATAGAATGGAATCATCTTCTAGTTTAAAAAAATACATGGATAAGTTTGAAAGTTAAAATAAAGACATACTCCTGATGCAGAATTGAGTGGAGATGCAGAAGCTAATAGTACAACCAAAATATTAAAGAGAAAAAGAGACTGGAAAAAAGTATGTTGAGAATTTCATAAAATATGTTGATTGCTATTTGCTGTGAGAAAATCAGAAAAGCTATTTGTAGTGTAAAAAATAACAAAGTGTATAATATTGAGTGACATTTTCAGCAAAAACTGTGGATTTGGTTAGAAGTTTCTTCTAAAAATTCAAGAAGAATCAATAAATTTTGTCACCTGAAATAAGAATTAAATGTCCAACAAAACTATAAAAATGATTTTTAATAGAACCTGAGCTTGTAACTTTGGCCAGCTTTAAAAGAACTTGATTTTTTCCTCAAAAACAAAAACCATATTTGGATGAAGAAATGGTAAAACAATTATTTTGGTTATATAAATTTTGTTGGAAATATATCAGGGATAGAATTTTTAAAATATTTACCAAACCAATGCCCATAGACTACAAGTCCCTTCTAACAATCTTATAGATCAATTGATTCAAAATTTGAAAAGTACAAGTACTTTTCTTTAACTGTATATGTTATGTAATATAAGTAATACCATACAAATAATATTTTACATATGTCTTGCGTCAAAGGACTTCCAAACTTAGGAAGAAATATTGTCAATTTTCAGCTTAAAAATAAAAATTGTGGCATATATTGTTTTTTTAAATATACTTATTGGAGTATAATTGCCTTACAATGTTGTGTTAGTTTCTGCTGTGCAACAAAGTGAATCAGCTATATGTATAGCTTTGATTATTCACAGAAAACTTTCAGATAGCTATGAAAATGTAGTTACTAACACAACAAACTATGCTGCACCTGTTAGTTCAAAAATCCAGTTATATTAGAATCATAAAACAAAAGACTGGTATTTCCTTTGTTGCTTTGCTGAACTATGTGGTACATATTGCAATATTTGTGTTCAGTTTTCTGAAGCAGGCTCTATGAAATACATGGATACAGTTGTTAAAATTCATTTATTAAGGGAACTGTTACAAGAAATAGAAAAGATGAATTTAATCATCTCGTATTTTATTACCAATTGTCATTGGTTGAGTCATGACAGAGTTCTACAAAATGAATGATTGTCAAATATTAAGTAATGGAAGACAAAAAAAATTGCAGTGAGATTTCTGTTTTCTCACTGATATCACACTGCATATGACCAAGTTAAATTTGAAGCTGTACAGAATGGATAAGTTCATTTATACATCACAAGACAATAAGAGTGGTGAGAGTGGGCAACCTTGTCTTGTTCCTGATCTTAGTGGAAATGCTTACAGTTTTTCTTTACCAGTTCTTCTTTAAATGCCCCACTGCCTGTTTAAAATAGCTAAGACATTAATAATCCTGTCTAGCTTAGTTGATCCTCAAATTTATTTTAATTTGGAATATCCACAATGCTATACTTAGGACCATTTTTTCTCTATTTTATAATTATTTTGTTCTCTTTTCTGTTTACCAATTTTAAGGAAAATGATTTCGGCCCATCTTAGCGTCATTGCACTAAACTAATTAGATCTTTCAAAGAAACAAGGATTAACAACCTCAAACAAAGCCATTGAACTAAAGGAGTAATTAGAATTTTGGAATCAGGTTACTAAATTGAGTTTTAAATATATGGAAGTCAGAATCAAAGAGAAAGTATCCATCCTTCTATTCATCCTTTCCTCAATCACTTTTTATGTGTCAGGTGCTATGTGAAGCACTGGATATTCAAAGATGAATAGGGCTGATCCCTGACCTCAAGCAGTTCACAGTTTGATTAGGAAGTAAGGCTGTTAAGTCAAAGTCAGAAAGGTTAGAGATCATCTCAGATAGTCGGAACATCTTTTTATTAGGTATATACTATGTGTTAAACACATAGTATTTGTACTAGGGGATGCAGCTATATATGAACTAAACAAATTTATATGTGTAACGCACTGGACTCACTAGTTATTTGGACATTTTAGAAATCTGGACAGAAAGAAGAGAAGGGTCAGGTACACCAACCTCCCCTGGACACTGCTTGACTCTGTTGGGTGAGCATGGCTTCAGGTAAAGTACATGTTCACAAAAATCCTTTGGGAAAATTTAATTTAGAAAGTTTGTGATTAAAGCATGACATTTTCTTTAATTGATCTCTATGTGCCATAAATACAGGAATTTGACTGAAACTTCGACTAAACCCATGCTAGAAATCCATTTTCCTAAAACATGTAACCTTTTATAATAGTTGATTATTCAGACTCTGCTACGTTCTGAGCTTCAGTGTGAGCAGCAAGACATTCATGTGTTGTATGCCTTGCACTCATTTTCAGCTAGGGACTGGGTGGGTTTTTTTGAGAGAGACTGGTGAGCATACCCTATGAAACCCCAAAGCAATTTCTGGGTAACTTCAGTAAATTAGCATGTACTACAGCAGTATTTAATTGTAATTCATGCTTTTCATAATCTATCATATATGATGTTTTGGTTATAATTATTACTTTCATTTTGCAAATGTAAGTTGTTTTTTTGGCCTTTCAACTGAACAGCTGTTAGAGGCTTCCCATTTTAAGAATATACTGTCACACTAGTTTTTCTTCCCTATCACTACCAGAAAAATCATACACATAGATCTTATTGAAGACACCAGGAAGCTGTGCTAACTGACCTTTTCCCAGGCTTTGAATTCAGAATTCAGATGATTGTCAATTACTTGAAAGCTGTCACCACAGCAGAATACATAAAAGGATGAAAAGTTCTTCTCTATACGATTTGAAAATGTTGAGCTCAAGTATTCATTAAAAAAATGCAAAAGAAGATTCTGCTGTACAGATGTCATAATTAAAACTTCAGTGCTCTTTTCTATAAAAGATTCCTTTTATATAGAAGATTGCTTTCCATTGTTCTTTCATAAACTTTTTATTACTCAAAATATTTTTCCCTGGAATGCAGCTACCTTGTTTCTCCAAATGAAAGACGAAATTTTGGAAATTCATGATTGAGCCTCAGGAGAAATCTGACTAGTGAATCATTCCAGAAAAACAGCTGCCGAAATATGTATAGTATAGAGCTGATGGAGAGATTAAAAACATATTTTAAAACACAAAAAAAATTTAAAAATGTAACTCAGAGCATTTAAAACATACAGTGTACCTTATTGATGGAAAACACTTGTCTCCATTTGGTACCAGAAGATATCTATGAATGGTAATTAAGTCAAGACAGAGACAAGGCATCACTAATTTTGAGTACAGTTTTATATAAATCATTAAATCTAAAAGATTTATCTGATGCTTTATTGATGGAGCCATTTGATAGTATCTGATAAGAATCAAGTGAAACTATTAACATAAGTACTGCTGCTGCTAGAACTCATCAAATTTGTTCTCTTTTTTCCCCTATTTTTTTTAAATTGAGGTATAATTGACATATAACATTATGTTAGTTTCAAGTACACAATGTAATGATTTGATATTTGTATATATTGAAAAATGATCACAAAAAGTTTAGTTAACATCCATCACCATAGTTACCAAAATTTTTTTTCTAACAAAAAGAACTTGTAAGATCTTCTCTCTTAGCAACTTTCAAGTATGCAACATGGTATTATGAAGATGTCACTATGCTCTACCTTACATCTCCATGACTTATTTATATTATAACTAGAAGTTTGTACCTTTTGACCCACTTTACCCATTTCACCCACTCCATCCACCACCTACCTCTGGCAACCACCAATCTGTTTCTGTATCTATGAGCTTGCTTTTAAAATTTTCTTTTAAATTCCACATATAAGTGAGATCATGCTGTATTTGTCTTTCTCTGTCTTATTTAACTTAGCACAGTACTCTCAAGGTCCATCCATGTTGTCACAAATGGTAAAATTTCCTTTTTTATATAGCTGAATAATATTCCATTGTGTGTTTGTGTGTGTGTATACATACACACACACACACACACACACACACACACACACACACACCTCACATCTTTTTTATCCATTCATTCACTGATAGACATTTAGGTTGTTTCCATATCCTGGCTGTTGCAAGTAATTTTGCAATAAATATGGGTTTGCATATATCTTTTCAAGTTAGTGTTTTTGTTTTCTTCAGATAAATACCAAGAAGTGGAATTGCTATATTATATGGTATCCTGTTTTTAATATTTTGAGGAACTTCCATACTGTTTTCCATAGTGGCTGCCCCAATTTACTTTCTCACTAACAGTGCACAAGTGTTCCCTTTTCTCCATATCCTTACCAACATCTGTTATTTGTTGTCTTTTTTATGACAACCATTCTGACAACTGTGAGGTAATATGACATTGTGGTTTTGGTTTGCAGTTCCTTGATAATTAGTGATGTTCATCACCTTGTCATGTTCCTGTTGGCTATCTGTATGTGTTCTTTGAAAAAATGTCTATTCAGGTCCTTTGCCCATTTTTTAATTAGATTGTTTGAGGTTTTTTTTTTTTGCTGTTGAGTTAGATGAGTCCTTTATATATTTTGGATGTTAATACCTTACCAGATATGTGATTTGTGAATATTTTCTCTCATTCGGTAGGTTGCCTTTTCATTGTGTTGATGGTTTCTTATGTTGTGCAGAAGCTTTTTACTTTGATGTAGTCCCACTTATTTTTCCTTTTGTCGCCTTTCCTTTTGGTGTCTCATCAATTTAATATAATAAGGGCAATAAAAATGTCTGAGGGGCTCTTCTCACTATCTTGTTAACTCAGATCATGCCTCAGGTAATTAGTTTTGGTGTCTTTCCTTTGGCCAGGTATAGATGTGTTTATGGTACGCTTCTTGAAAGATTAACTTGGATACCAGTTCAAAAATGTCCTGTCACCTCCATTTATGAGGTCTAGACATTAGCTAATGTGTGATATAAGGAGACAGGAAATCAGTGAGTGAAGTATTCACAGTGTGGCCTAAGGACACTGTGAGGCTCCCTGAGTGGTTTATTGATTTCCTTCTGGGAAAACCAGAGATGACTCTTGTGGTCAGGCCAGGTTTAGCATAAGAGCAGAATCATGAGGCCAGCTTTAGGAACTGAGGTGCAGAGAAAAGTGAGATCTTTGTAGGCTGACATACATGTTCATGGCAGAAATCCCAGTGCTATTTGATCTGTAAGGCAAGGCTAAGGGTCAAATAATAGTAATACCCATTTTATTCATCATTATGTGCTTAGGTTGTTCCCTAGTACAGAAATGGGTGCCATATAATAATAATGATTCTGCATAACCTCAGTAACTGTTTTCTTATTGCTTTCAATTACACACAGACAATAGTTTCCTATTAACTCAAGTTCTAGCTCTCCTATAAAGCCTTCTTTAAATAATCCAGCCTCTTAATTGAATTATTGTAATCCCTCCATCTATACCACTCAATTTACATTTTTTTCTTATATTCAGTCTTCTGTAGCTCTGTCTCTTATTAATATATTTTAATTGTCTAATGAGACTGTTATTTCCTTGAAGGTAGGGATGTCATTTTACACTTGTTTTTTATCTTTCATAGTGCACAAAACAATGGTGTGTACATATTAAGCAGTCTTGGCTTATATCCATTGTTCTAGAATGTAGTGCATTCAGCACTTGTCCCAAATTTCCTTTTTTTTTTTTTTTTTTTTTTTTTTTGCAATACATGGGCCTCTCACTGTTGTGGCCTCTCCCGTTGCAGAGCACAGGTTCCGGACGCACAGGCTCAGCGACCATGGCTCACGGGCCCAGCCTCTCCGCGGCACGTGGGATCTTCCCGGACTGGGGCATGAACCTGTGTCCCCTGCATCGGCAGGCAGACTCTCAACCACTGCGCCGCCAGGGAAGCCCCAAATTTCCTTTTTAAATAAAATATAATTATTGATAATTGTATGAAAATTAATCAAGATGGGTTTGGTAGACAGCTACTTTGTATTTCCAGCTTCTACCTGATCTCATCAAGTCATGTGAAGTGCATGCACAGTGAGCAGAGTTCTTACTTTAAATTAGAAAGATAACCAACTTGTACCTCAGTCTCTATTTATCCTAATCATTTTCACACGCACCATAACTAATGCCTCCCTTTTAAGAACAACATGTAAGAGCTCTGAACAAACGTGTGTTCAGAAAAGAGTAGCTAAATCATCCGATTTAGGACAGCTAAATCATAAAAGGACAGCTAAATCATCCGATCTTCAGTGGTGGTGAGAGAAGAATTCACTATCTCTGCTCCTGCCATCCCTTTTATGTACCTAAATGTTGCTCTATGGCCAGGAACCCAAACTCAAAAGATGCGTGGAACTCACAAGCTACAAATCAATAGGATCCATAGAAATAATAGCTTAGATATATGTGAAATATTTATGGGAAATAGAGACTGAACTGTCCTACCATAAAACATATAGAGAGGAGTCTGAATATTCTTGCCTAAACTTTTTGTAAATTTCTGTATACCAAAAGTCTACAAATGTGTATTTATTATTTGCAGTACCTTTATATATAGTAGAGGTATAAATTGTTGCCCCTTTTAGCAGCAATTTTATATGTTCCAGAGGTATGAGAATTGAGTTATTTCATATTTGGGAGGCATGGATGCCTATAGAAAAATTGCAGGAGATGAGGCTTGAAAGGTTAAGCAATGATTAAACTGCAGAGGCCTTTGTATGTCATGTTAGGGAGATTGGCCCCATTGAAATACTTCATACAAGGGAATAGTACAATAATATTTTAGATAGATCCCTGGCATTAGTATAGAAAATGTATTAGAAAGGGAGATTCTGAAGGTAGGGATTGCAATTAAAGATTTATACAATAGCAAGTGATATTGAAGGCCCAAATTATGATTGTAACAGTAAGTATAAAGAGGAGGGAACAAATTTGAGAGGTATTTAGAAGATGAAATTTTGTAGATTAAATCTACAAAAAGGATGACCTATTTATTGTAGCATAAAGCAAAGAGAAATGTTAAGAATGACACTGAAGTTGATAGCTTGGGAAACAGGGTGAGTGATGAGGTTCTCAAGTCAAATACAGAACATGAGCAAGTGAACACTTTAGGAGAGATGTGGAGAAATTTGATGAAACTGTCCTTGGACTTTTGACATTTAGGTGTCAGTGGGATATCCAGTGGAGATGTGTTATCATTGACAATGTCAGTTCAATGTTCCAGAGGGGGACCTCGGGTCGGGGGGAGTAGAGTGAGAAGAGGTGTAAACTACACATGGATTCCTGAAAACTACTAAAATTTAAGGGGATGGCAGAAGAGAAAATGTTTTAAAATTTATGATCTATAATCATACTCTAAGCAGGAGATAAATATATAAATCCTCCTTCTCTCTTCTGAGTCTGCTGGAGTACAAGTATTTCAGTGACATCCTGTCTAGTGAACAGATGGTCCACAAGTTCAAACTAAATTTAGGTATTTTCATTCTACACAATGTCTAATTAGGACTTTTAAATTGAAATTTCATACTAAAAGGGAATGGAGATTATTTTAAGCATACCATGGATAAATTATGAACATATTTAGTAAGTGGGTAAGTTTACTATTTCAACTCATTATGAATATTCATGTGGGAGTTTTCTTAGATCACTATGGGCATCAGTTCTTTAGAGGAAGATGACTGGGTAAGGATCATAGTTCTATTTGTCTCATTTGCCTTTTTTCCCTTTTCTTTTTATGTGCTTTGTATGTTTTGTATATGTGTTACAGGGGCTTTTAGACTCCCCTGAAATTTAGTCAGTGTCATATTCTGTTATAAGACTAATTATGTAATATAATGTATTATGTTATTAGCCTTTTCTGTAAATCTTTATAAAAATATTTTCCCTTTTCCCCACACTCTTGCGCTGCTATGAATTCCTGTGTAGTTTTTTCTTCTAGCAGACAGAAGTACAACACTGGTACTTTTGTCTTGCCACAGCCTTCTTCTGCTTTCGTCTGTTCTAAGCCTAGAAGTGTTGTTCTTGCTATGCTCTTACTGAGCTTCCCCTATCCCTCTGTGTTTTGATCACCCCTCGTTTCATGCAGCCAGTATCCCTGCTCAATGCCACACATAGCCATAGCATATCTACTTCTGCAGTTCATCCTTGAATGACTCTGCACTGTTTGTTTGGAAAAAGGACTAGTTTCCTTGTATATAACCATTGGTGTGACCACTTCTCAAGTGGAAATCCACATAGATACACACATACAAACACCACACACACATGTATTTTACGGCACTATATGATATCCTAATATTTTAAAACATCCCCAACCTGGAAAAATATCACCTCAGTCCTTTTTAAATTTTTGACCTTTTACTGCCTATTATATGTGTATGTATGCATTTTATGTGATACTGAGTAAACAAATATACACTAAGAAAGGGTTAAAATTAGGAATTTAAAATATTTATGATTTAAAAAAATGTAATCAGAATAAATATCACCTCATGAATTAGAATGATCAATGACACCTCATGTATTTAAAAATATGAATGAAGGAAAGCTTTTAGAATAGGTACCAGAATTCTCAAAATTAGAAATATGAAAGAAGAATAAAATGCAAATTTCCCATTACCTTGTCAACATAGTACTTCTGCATTGCAAGAATTAATCATTCCTGTCATCCTATTTCAGCGCTCTAATACATGTGTTTTATTGGGTTTGATAGGCTCTCATTTAGAAGGGCATATAAATTTTTGTACGTAATGTTATGTGGTATAACGTTGTTATAAACTAGCTCTCTACATAGTGCCAAACAGCTGGTCATTTCATTGAAAAAACAATCAATATGACTTTTATTGTAGGTTAAAAATATAGCGTTAATAACAATGTCTCTTTTATCTGTATGTAGCATTTTACTCTCTTTAAAGCCTTTTCTTAAACAATCTCTCCTTTGCTTCTAAAAATATCTTATGAGAAGGCAAGCTAGGTAATACTACCATCAATTCAAAGATAAAAGTAAAATTGTATCCATAGTTATTTAGCTGGATTTAGACAAAGTTCAAATCCAATGTTTTCTGACTGGTAACCTAACGGTTATTTTTTCTAGCAAGACACGGTTATTTTTTCTAGCTGGAGCACAGAGGGATTTTGTTATATAACATTGTTTTATCAACAGATTAGATAATAATATCAGTAGTTGCTGAAGAAAATGGGAAATAAAATCTAGGAAGTGTAACTAATATGTTAAATTACAGAATCAGGAAACTAAGAGGTTAATGTTTCCCAGGGAAAAATGAAAAGTTTATGCTTGGGGTTATAAAACAGAACAAAACAAAACACAACTGTACAATACAGAACTTAAAAAAACAGCAGAAATGCATGCACTCCTCCTCCCACCAAAAATTCAGATTTACTAGTTTTAGTGTAATATAACTTCAGTATGCATCAACAGAGGAACACAGGTGGTCAGAAAACCTAACATGATGTAAAACTTCATTCACAGAATAAAAACTTTAGAATGAGCAATGTCATGTACTCATTCTACTCTGTCTTGATCAGATCACACATGGAAAACCCTCTTTATTGCTACAGTCTATTTTTGAAGAGAAAACAAACCAATATGTGTTTAGAAACAAACAGTTAGGATTGAAAACGACCTTAAAATCATAGTATATTAAGAATAAAGGAACTGGAAAGTTCTTCACATATTTAGAAGGATGTAATGTGTAAGAGGGATTACAATTATTCTGTTTTTCTCAGTGGATATAATCAGGCTTAGTGGGGGAAAAAAACTACATGGAGATAGATTTCAGCTCAACTTGAAGGAGTGTTGTCTAATAATTAAAAGTTTTCAATAATGGAATGAATTAACATCTTGGAGTCTTCATGCAGAGGTAGAGTGCCCATTTGGCAGCATTGTATAAGGGATGCCAAACCATGTACTAATGGTCTGGACTAGGAAAACTGGTTCCTTCAAGAAGTTTGATTCTTTCGGAGAATGATTCTAAAGGACGGGACCTATTCATTTCAGAATGTGTCAAATTCTGTGTCACAGTGGTCCCCAGTAGAGGACTCAACAATAAATATCTATGCCAGCTCCCTGAGATCATGAAAATACTTTCTTACACAGTCCATAACCCAGGAAATATTGTAAATGATCCACAAAGAATTGATGGATTTTAAGTTTAGAGGTCTATTTTCCTAAGAAATGTAAGAATGGAGCACCATTTCACCACAAAAATCTATATGAGGTATCTCTCCCTGGAGTGTAGTAAGTCTACTCTCTGATCTGACTAGGAAGCTGGGAGAATTGAGCTAATAGAGTGAATTCTGGTTTTCGTTTTTTAGCTTTAATAATGCATTTCACCCAGGGCCATGGTTAGTCATCAATACAGAAAGACAACAGAGAAGTTGAAGAGAGCTTGGTAATAATATTTAATTTTTACTTTCTTCATTAAATATTCATACACTTTAAAATAATGGGTGGGAAAAGTTAAGATTTTTTATTTTAATATATTTTTTTAAAAAATCCATTGGAGTAAGCCACTATACAATGATTACATAATAATTCAAATGCTTTTAAAATATATTTTATTGTAACAATATAATTACTTAGATTTGAATTAAGGTCAATGAATTCTCTATAGATTGCTTCATGATTAAATATGCTATGAAGATCAGTAATGATAATCTCTTACACTTCAATTAAGCTCATTCAAAGTCATGTCCTCATGCAAGAAAATGAAGCCATTAGCTCTGTATTTTAGGCTGAAGAAGGAGTAGCTTAATTATATTGTTAGTAGAAAATATGCAATTTTATACCAGACTGAATATATCATATAATATTTTAAACTCTTGAATATGGACTTTGAAAAGTCCATGTTTGGGTATTTGTTTTTATTAGCTTTCAATGTTAATTCCCTTCATCAATACTTACTTGTATGGCAAATGATATATAGGATTTCAGGGAACCTCTATAGCCTGGGGAGATACAATTTCCATGCATTCCAATTAGTTTATCAAAATTAGTTAAATTCCAATAAAAAATATTTCAAAGCAACTTGCTAACAGTGTTAACTGACTGTTTATAGAAACTCTCTCTACTTTACATATATATATATATATATATATATATATATATATATATCCCCAAATATATACAAGGAACACAAGTTGTTTTGTATAACATATGTAACATAAAAATCCCCAAATCTAAATTTCTTACTTTAAAAAATTTACTTTTGCTCATACTCCATGTAGGCCATTGTATGTCTGCTGTGGCTCAACTCCATGTACCTTCTCATTCTGAAACCTGGGCTGTTCTTATAGCAGATTGCAAATGGGTTGAGTCTTTGTACTTTTTGTTCTAAAATGAAAATATATGTTTTTTATAATCTGACAATGAAAATAAACGTTTTTAAAAAAGTCTTTTTTCACCCAAGAAAACAAGCTGAGAAAACATGCAATGATGTTAAGACAGTGTAATCTCAATGTGTG
Source organism: Leucopleurus acutus (assembly GCF_964270905.1). Classification (NCBI taxonomy): domain Eukaryota; kingdom Metazoa; phylum Chordata; class Mammalia; order Artiodactyla; family Delphinidae; genus Leucopleurus; species Leucopleurus acutus. The sequence goes on from NC_139148.1 coordinate 98,424,896, forward strand.
GCAGTATAGTATTCAAATACAAATAGGGTTTTGAATGGAATCATATATAAAAGGTGATAAAAGTGCAAGAATTTATCAGGAATCCTTTAGATGCTTTAGGCAACAATGGTATTCTGAGCAGTCCTCAGGATTGTTCCAGTTTCCTTTGCAAGAATATCAGTATTGTAAGGATAGGTTCTCATAGCTTGGTGACACTTCTTTAAGATTGTTCAGTTCTCCCATTAAAAAGCTAATGATATGTTGGCTTCATCTGCTATCTTTAATACTTTTTTTATTAAAATGTAATGTACAAGGAGAAAAGTACACATATCCTAAGTGTATGGCTTGATGGACTGTCAGAAAGTGAGCACACCTGCGTAGCCACTAGCCAGAGCAAAAAATAGAACATCATGAGCAACTCAAAAACTCCCTTTCTGTCACCTACCAAGCATTTTGCATTCTTCTCTTTCCCAGAGGAAACCACTGTCCATATTTCTATTTCCATACATTAGTTTTGTCTGTTTTTAAACTATATAGAAATGAAATTATATAGCATATAGTCATTTTTGTCTAGATTCCATCACTCAGCATTATGGCTGTGAGATATACTCATGTTGTTGCACATAGCAGTGATTTGTTCATTTCTCACTGCTGTGTAGTATTCCATTGTATGGATATACCACAATTTATGCATTCTGCTATTGATGGATAGTTGGATTTTTTCCAACTTTGGCTTTTCTGAATAATGCTATGATAATCATTAGCAGATTTATCAAGAAGTTAGTGAAGCTCAAGTTTAAAGGCCTCTGTGTGGACTATGAGTTATTACAATTTATAGAGTATTCTATGGAGGAGAATCCAGATTCTATGAAATATTTCTGTGAAAGCATTTTTGATAAGATATCTAAAGATGTTATGAATATATAGACCTGAACCCCAAAACCTATTGTAATTGTGGTGATATCTTTGATCATTCTAAGTACATATTCATTTCTGTACTTAACCTTATGTTAATAATTTTGTATCTTTTTCTTGATCACAAACCCCTAAATTGTATAAGCTTCAAGTCCAATAAAGATCCACATCATGGACGTCTTATACATGTTTTTGGCCTATATTCTGTAGAGTACATACATAAGAATAGAGTAGCTGGATTATATTATATACTCTATTCAGTTTTAATAGATACTACCAAATAAAGTTCAAAATTTGTTGCACCCATTTCCAACCTCATTGAGCAGTGTTTTACAGTTCCCTTTGCTCACATCCTGCCCAATAATTGGTATTTTGGTTGGCTGCTATGTTATCAAACCATGATTTTAATTTGTGTTTCTCTGATGACTAAAGAAGTTAAGCATCTTTTTGTGTGCTTATTGGCTATTTAGATATCATCCTTTGTGAAATATTTGTGTATGCCTTTGACCTATTTTTATTGCTTGTATTTTTCTTATTGATTTGTGGGAGTTCTTGTATACTCTGGTTACAACACCTTTGTTGGTTACAAACATATTTTCCCACTCAGTGCTTGGCATTTTCACATTTTTAATGGTGCCTTTTAATTCACAGAAGTTCCTAATTCTAATGACTTGTGAATCTTTCCATAATAGTTAGTACCTCTTGTATGCCATTAAAGAACTAATTGTCTATATGGAGATCATGAACACATTCTCCTATGTTATCATCAATAAATGTTACTGATTTGTCTTTACCATTTATATCTATAATTTCTCTGAATTATTTTATATTTTATAAGTGGTATAAACTAGAGATCAAGTTGCAAATTTTTATTCTAAAGGTCTTGCATATCTCTTTCTAATTTATTCCAAGGTTTTTTATATTTGTAATAGCAATTGTAAGTGTTATGCTTTATAAATTTCATTTTCTTCATTTCTGTATACTGACTTTTACTGGCAACCTTGCTGTATTCATTATTTATTCTAATAATATTTCTGAATTTCTATTAGATTGTCTACATAAAAAATAATTGGTCTGTGAATAAAAATAATTTCCCTTTTCAATACTTAACATTTTATTTTATTTTCTTATACTATTGCAGTGACCAGGATATCCAGTACAGTGGTGAAAAAAGATATATAGTGGGAATTGTTGCATTTCTTGCAGTCTCAGAGTTAAATCTTTCAGTAATCTACCATTTGTATGATGTCATTTGTTTGCTTTAGATATTTTTTGTAGTTGCAATTTATCAGGTTAGGCATATTCCCTTTTATTCCTAGTCTGCTTACTGTCAAGGTTAAGCTAGCCTCCTAAAACAAGTCAGAAATTTGACTTTCCTTATTATTCTCTGAGAGGTTGGTGTAAGTTTTGTATCAGTGCTTTACTAAAAGTTTTGGAAGTAATGTTAGCAAGATGGAGAACTAAGAAGCTCTAGGCTCGTTTTCCCCCATGGAAGCAACAGCAAAAAAAATAGTGACTGACTAAAATAACTTTGTAGGAACTCTGGAAACCAGTCAAAGTTCTACAGAAACCAAGAAAACAGTCATCAAGAAAAGCTATATTCAAAGCAGTAGAAAATTTTTGGCACTCTTACTTGCCCTGTCTCCACTCCCTCCTTTGTGCAGTGTGACACGGTTGGGAGAAAGTGGACTAATTCCTAGTTTCTTCTCTTGAGCCAGTAGGAGCGTAACAGAACTTATTTGCAATGTAACCTGCCTGTGGGCTGTCTGGAGGACCCGTTTATGTCTTGTGTGACTCAGAGTTCAGATGGGGAAAGATGGCATAGTTTGGATCTCAAGCTGGTGAAAGGTGCAGAAAGCAGTGGTGGGTGTCACGGTGTATAAAAATTGTAAGTGGATTGCTGATCTGTGGATGCTTGGGACAGGAAGTTATGAGCAGAGTAAGAGAATAAAACATTTAATGTACAAAGAAGAAGATAGGGAAAGACTGTTTTGGAAATTAAGATATTTAAAGGCATATATACAGGGGCAATTGAAACACACAGACAGACACACACACACACACACCCTAGGCAGTATGCATAACCAGAAAAGAGTGGAGAAAACCTTATGTTTTTACGCTGGACTATTCCCAACACTCAGAACACATCCTGCTAATTAGTAAAGGTCTTCTCCACCAGTCTGAAAAGACTGGGAGAGGTAGTTGTTTTTTCAAATGGCAAATTTTCAACAAAAGATTACAAGACTTAGAAAGAACAGTAACAGATGGCCCATACAAAAGAACAAAATAAATCACCAGAACCTATCCCTGAAGAAACACAGGCACTGGAATTAATAGGTAAAGCCTTTAAAACAACTGTCTTAAATATACTCAAAGAGCTAAAGGAAAACAAGGACAAATAACTAAAGGAAATCAGGGAAAAAATATATGTACAAAATGCGAATGTCAACAGGGATACAAATTATAAAAAAGAACCAGACAGAAATTCTGGAGTTGAAAAATACAATAATTGAGTTGAAAAATTCACAAGAGGGGTTTAAGAGCAGACTCAAACAGGAAGATGAGAGAATTAACAAACTTGAAAAGAGGGCATTTGAAATTATTGAATTTGAGGAGTGAAAAAATAAAAGTAAACAGAATTTGAGGAACTTATAGGAAATCATCAAGCAAAAAATTATACATATTATAGGAGTCCTAGAAGGAAAAGAGAATAAGGGGCAGAGAGATAATTGAATAAATAATGACTGCAAACTTACCAAATTTGAAAAAATACATGGATCTACAAATCCAAGAATCTGAAGATAAAAAGAATAAATTGAGGGACCCATAATGAGACATTGTAATAAAACTGTCAAGAGGCAAAGGGAGAGAATCTTGAAAGCAGCAAGAAAAAATTTGTTACATACAAGAGATCCTCAATAGGATTAGCAGCTGATTTCTCTAACTTGGAGAAAATAAACCCTCACCTTTATGGTCAAATGATTTTTGACAAGGAGCCAAAATCATTCAACAGTGGAAAAACTCAGTGTTTCTGAAAAATGATTTTGGGAAAACTGTATAGCAACATGCAAAATAATGAAGTTGGAAAAATTAGCATATGGAAATTAACTCAAAATGGATGAAAGAACTATATGTAAGAGCTAAAACTATAAAACTCTTAGAAGAAAACATAGGAGGAAGTTTCATGGCATTGGATTTGACAATGATACTGGATATTAGATTTGGATATGACAACAAAAGCACAGGCAAAGAAAGAGAAACTAGATAAATTGAACTTCATCAAATTTAAAACTTTCAGGCATCAAAGGACACTATCAACAGAGAGAAAAGGCAACTCATGAAAAGGGGAAAATATTTGCTAATTACATATCTGATCAGGGATTAATATCCAGAATATATAAATAACCTTACAACTCAAAAAAGAAAAATTAAACAACACAGTTTATAAATGGGAAAATGACATTTTTCCAAAGTGGAGGACCTGAGTAGGCACTTTTCCAAAGAAGACATACAGATGGTCAACAGTGTTAGTTTTAATGTTGTAATTTTCTATGAATCTGTACATTTCATGTAAATTTTCCCAATAAAGTTGTCCTTCATATCCTGTAAATATTTATTATCAGCTTCAATAGCATCCCATTTATCATTCTTGATATTGATTACTTATGCTTCCTCTCCCTCTCTCTCTCAATTTCTCTCTTTTTCTCTCTCTTTTATTAGTTCATTCTTGCCAGGCTTTTAATTTCATAATTCTTTTTAGATAACCAAATTTTGGCTAGGTTTTTCCTCATTAACTTCTTGCTTAATTTCATCTCTTTCTGCTGAATTTTTTCATTTTATCTGAAATTTTAATTTTATTTTTTTTCTTTCTCCATGTATATTACTAACTTCTTGATCAGAGATTTTCAATGTTTCCTACCTTTTAATACATGGATTTAAGGACATATATTTCTCTATAAGAATAGCATTAGAAGCATAACACAGGTTTTGAAATTATGTAATGACATTGTCATTTATCCAAAATATATTTTAATTTCTGTTGTGGTTTCTTCTGTGATCCATGGTTTCTTTAGAATTATGTTGCCTATTTGGGGTCTTTTTTGTTTCCATACAAATTGTAAAAGTTTTTGTTCTCGTTCTGTGAAAAATACCATTGGTAGTTTCATAGGGATTGCATTGAATCTGTAGATTGCTTTTGGTAGTACAGTCATTTTCACAATGTTAATTCTTCCAATCCAAGAACATGGTATATCTCTCCATCTGTTTGTATCATCTTTAACTTCTTTCAACAGTATCTTATAGTTTTCTGCATACAGCTCTTTGATCTCCTTAGGTAGGTTTATTCCTAGATATTTTATTCTTTTTGTTGCAATGGTAAATGGGAGTGTTTCCTTACTTTCTCTTTCAGATTTTTCATCATTAGTGTATAGGAATGCAAGAGTTCAAAGCAATCTTGAGAAAGAAAATGGATTTGGAGGAATTGGGCTCCCTGACTTCAGACTATACTACAAAGCTACAGTAATCAAGATAGGATGGTACTGGCACAAAAACAGAAATATAGATCAATGGAACAGGATAGAAAGCCCAGAGATTAACCCATGCACATATGGTCACCTTATCTTTGATAAAGGAGGCAAGAATATACAATGGAGAAAAGACAGCCTCTTCAATACGTGGTTCTGGGAAAACTGGACAGCTGCATGTAAAAGAATGAAATTAGAACACGTCCTAACACCATACACAAAAATAAACTCAAAATGGATTAAAGACCTAAATGTAAGGCCAGAAACTATAAAACTCTTAGAGGAAAACATAGGCAGGACACTCTATGACATAAATCACAGCAAGATCCTTTTTGACCCCCCTCCTAGAGAAATGGAAATTAAAACAAAAATAAAAAAATGGGAGCTAATGAAACTTCAAAGCTTTTGCACAGCAAAGGAAACCGTAAACAAGATGAAAAAACAACCCTCAGAGTGGCAGAAAATACTTGCAAATGAAGCAACTGACAAAGGATTAATCTCCACAATTTACAAGCAGCTCATGCAGCTTAATATCAAAGAAACAAAAAACCCAATCCAAAAATGGGCAGAAGATCTAAACAGACATTTCTCCAAAGAAGATATACAGATTGCCAACAAACACATGAAAGCATGCTCAACATCACTAATCATTAGAGAAATGCAAGTCAAAACTACAATGAGGTATCACCTCACACCAGTCAGAATGGCCATCATCCAAAAATCTAGAAACAATAAATGCTGGAGAGGGTGTGGAGAAAAGGGAACCCTCTTGCACTGTTGGTGGGAATGTAAATTGATACAGCCACTATGAAGAACAGTATGGAGGTTCCTTATAAAACTAAAAATAGAACTACCATATGACCCAGCAATCCCACTACTGGGCCCATACCCTGAGAAAACCGTAATTCAAAAAGAGTCATGTACCACAATGCTCATGGCAGCTCTATTTACAATAGCCAGGACATGGAAGCAACCTAAGTGTCCATCAACAGATGAATGGATAAAGAAGATTTGGCACATATATACAATGGAATATTACTCAGCCATAAAAAAAAACCAAATTGAGTTATTTGTAGTGAGATGGATGGACCTAGAGTCAGTCATACAGAGTGAAGTAAGTCAGAAAGAGAAAAACAAATACTGTATGCTAACACATATATATGGAATCTAAAAAAAGAAAAAAAATGGTTCTGAAGAATCGAGGGGCAGGACAGGTATAAAGACACAGACGTAGAGAATGGACTTGGAGGGGGAAGGGTAAGCTGGGACGAAGTGAGAGGGTAACATGTAAACATTTGGTACATTTTACTAAATGTAAAATAGATAGCTAGTGGGAAGCAGCTGTATATCACAGGGAGATCAGCTTGGTGGTTTGTGACCACCTAGAGGGGTGGGATAGGGAGGGTGGGAGGGAGACGCAAGAGGGAAGGTATACGGGGATATATGTATACCTATAGCTGATTCACTTTGTTATACAGCAGAAACTAACAGCATTGTAAAGCAATTATACTCCAATAAAGTTGTTTAAAAAATGAATTATGTTGCCTAATTTTTAAATATTTGGAAATTTTCTAGTCATTTTTTTGTTAGAGATTTCTAGCTTTATTACATGGTGGTCAGAGAATGAATTCTGTATGGTTTAAATATATTGGAATGTGTTTAAATTTGCTTTAGAGCCTAGTATATGTTAAATTTTGGTAAATACTCCCTGTGTACTTGAAAACAATGTGTATTTTTGCAATTATTGGGTACAGTGTTCCATATACATCAAATTGGTCATATTTGTTAATCTTGTTCAATGTTCTATATCTTTATTGATTTTTTGGCCTGTGTAATTTTTTAGTTACTAAGAAAGTTGTATTAAATCTCTCACTATGATTGTGGATTTTTCCTTTTCTTTTCTTTTTTTCTTCTAGCTTGTCAATCTCGCTTCATTTATTTTGAAGCTATATTATTATGGTGTAATTAATTGTATCTTCCTATTGGACTCATCTTTTTGTAGCTACTAAATATCTTTCTATATCACTGGTGATTTCTTTTAGCATATTTCATAGTTTCAGTCTACCAACAGTTAATTGTCTTTGATTTCTGTCAACTTAAAATATCTACATTTCTCCTTAATTATTGAATGATATTTTCATTGTATATAGAACTTTGGTTTAAGAGAGTTTTTTCCCCAGTACTTTAAAGATGTTATTCCACTGTTTTCTGTCCACCAGAGTTTCTCATTAATTGTTTCCCTGGGTGTAATGTGTCATTTTTCTCTAGCTGTTGTAAAGATTTTCTCTGTCACTAGTTTTCAGTGGTATGACTAAGATTTGTCTCGGTGTAGGTTTATTTGCCTTTCAGCTACTGCTTAAATATAAGCAAGTGCCTCAAGAGAAATATCAGGCTCACCTCTCTGTGTCTTATTTGTCTCCCAAACTTTGGACCTATAGACTCACTTTCATGGTAACTTCCTGATGACTTCAAATTTTTAAAAATGTTTTGTCCAGGTTTTTCAGTTGTTCACAGCAAAAAATTCATTTTGCAACCAGTTAATCCTCCACTAAAGGAAACGAAAATCATTCTCTATGTTATTATATTCATCGTTGTAACATGTTCTAATTTTCTTTTCTTTATAAAGTTTGTTATACAGGTTATACACCAAGAAACTGAAAAATTTATTAAGAATATGGTCTCCAGATTCTGACTGCCTAGGTTTAAATCCCAGTTCTGCCACTCAGTAGATTTGTTGCATTGGGAAAGTTAGTTAACTTCTCTAGGACTCCATTTCCTCATCAATAAAGATGGAATTGTAAAAGCATGTACTTCATGGTGTTCATACAAGAAATAAATGAACTGATCTGTGTAAAATACTTAAACTAGTACCTGGAAAGTAATGTGTCTTAGAAGTGTTTATAAAGTAAATTTCCTTACATTGCAAGACTATTCTTACTAAAAACTAGACAATGGACTTCTGATAGTTTACAGATCCAAAGAAGTGTATAACTTCGTAAAATACATGACACGGTGAAAAACTGCCACAGAATAAGTTTTTCTTTTAAAGCAAATACTAGTTGAAAAAAGGGACAGATGTTATATAGTGAGGGAGATCACTAAGGCTTCATGGAATAAGTGATATTTGAACTAGACCATTAAGTTTGGATAGGTTTTCAAGAAAAGGAGATGATAGGCAGGGACATTTTATGTAGAGAAATAATGTAAATAAAATTTTGAGACAATAAAATTATCTGAGAGACTGGAGAAATAACATGATTTGGCAGGAACATGAAGCAAAAGTATGAAAGTAGATTCAAAGAAAGCTGGAAAGATAATTTGAAGTAATTCTGATGACAGGCAAAGGAGTTTGCTCTTAATTAAATAGGCAAATGAAAGTCATTCAGTGACCTAAATATCTAACAGTAAGAGAACACTTTAGTAAATTATAGAACATCAAATCAATGGACTATTAGCAATCATTAGATAATTTGGAGATCATGTAGCAATATTCATAAGTTCTTAAAAGGAAATAAGTGAACCAAACAGACAGAATACAAAATTATATTTATGCCTTATTAGTAGCTCAGAAAGTTGTATATTCCTATCAGTAAGGACTGGAGGAGAATATCATAAAATAAATTGTTTTTAGAAGCAGTGATATTGTGGGTTATTTATTTTTCTCTTTGTTATGTTTATGCTTGTGCCACAAATTAGAATAAAATAAAAATAATTGAAATCAGACCTGTGCTTTAGACAAATTAATTCATCTTTGAGATATGAAATAAATTAGTTGAGTTAAATGAAGAACCAATAGGAGCATGATGAGGTAGTCTAGAAGAGAGGTCATGAGAATCTAGACCACAGTGACATTAATAAAGGTAGGGAAAAGGCCTGCAGTGCCAGCAGAACTGAAGAGCTCACATATATAGAAATCTATAGAGGTATAATAGTGATTAATTGTATAAATTAAGCTCATTTGCACCCATATTATACATTTTTATGCATGTGTTGTGTTTTATAAGACTTTCTACAGGACCTGTTCTACCCTACCTACTTCTTCTCTGATTTCATTCTCTATTTTTTCCTCTGTTGCTCCTTACTTACTGTATTCTAGCAACATTGACCTCCTGGTTGTTCCCCAAACACACCAAGTAATCTCCTACTTCAGTGCTACTATGCATGCTGCTCATTTCCCTGGAATGTTCGTTTCCAAGGTATACTCATGGCTTACTTAAGTCCTCTTCCCTCAGGTGTGTACTCAAATGCCATCTTGTATGAGGCCTTCCCTAGCCACACCTGGTTACTGTCTCACTTTACCCTGGTTCATTTTTATTCAAAGCAAATATTACCATCTGGAATTACATTTGAAATTGTGTGTTTATTTATTTATGTCAGGGCTTACCAGAAAGTAAGCTCCATGAAAGCAGTTTGCTTATTGATAGATCCCTAGAATTTGTGATAGTGCCTGCCTGGCACATAGTAGATGCTAAATAAATAATTATTGAACAAATGAATGAAGTGATTCCCATGACAGTCCTATGAGGTAAGTTGAACAAGTAATGACCTAAGTGTCCACATGTCCCCATTTTAGGAACAGAGAAACTGAGGTTAGAATGAGTAAGTGACTTGCCCAAAGTCAAGCAGCTTTTAAGTGAGAGCTGGGAGGAGCACCAAATCCTTTGACGTATATGTTGAATCCCTATACCAGCTGAACACAGAAGGAAGGCTTATCCTTGGAGATAGGAGCAAAAGAGCAGCAGGGTGAAGACAAAAAGTTTAAAATATAGAGGAGGCAAATTGAGGAAATTCTTATTAAGTAGGATAAGAGTTTATCTGAGGAAACTGGAAAGCAAAATCATGAGAATGATTTTTGGAGAGAATGGGAAAGATAATAGCAGAAAGGGCAGCTAGAATAACTGAAGCTGATGGGGAGTTGTAACTCAAGTAACTTAAATAGAAATTGTTAAAAATGGTGAAATGTCTACTCAGAGAGGGAGGAGCCATCTACGATCTGGAGCATGGATAGAATGATGGTCATGACGTCAAGAGAAGGAAACTGCATGTATTTTGGCATGAATTGAGGTAGTTGTTCTAGATAGAGAAATACAAGTAAAGAAATATTCCTAAACAGGAATGAGCAGAATTTGGTGACTGATAGAATATCTGGAGTGAACGACTGAAAGTACGAAGCCCGGGAGCCCAAGAATATATTGTTTATGCTTTGGGAGACAGGGATGTTAGAAATAACTATTATATAAATGCATTTATTCTTTGTCACACTTCTGAGAATAGAGTAACATGCTGAATATTAAATTTAATTCTGAGATCACAGTCCAAATTTTATACCATATAAAATGCAAGAGCCAAGTGGAAGAACATTAGATATGGATACACTTTTTGGACCATTACATCAGGATAATTTTGTGTCTCTACTTTGTTTAAGGGGAAATATTAGAGTTATAAGTTTCAGTTATATTAACTCAACTTTATTCTTGGCACAGTGAATTTCAAACAGAAAACGATATTGCAATTCAGACTTAATATTCACTAATGTTGTTAAATTCACCTAATTAAAAGATAACAAAATATTTAATAATGGGGAATTATCTCAAGCTAAGTCTTTGACTATCTCTGTTTCTGCCAAGAATTAATAGGAAACAAATAGACTCTCACATGGACAAACTTTGATAAAATTATATATTTTTAGAACAATGTAAAAAGCCTCTGGAAAACTCATTTGCATTTATATAATTTAAAGTGTCTTGTTATGACCCTTTTCCCCAAATACTCTGCAAATGCAAGAGTTTCTATTTACATTAATAAATAAAAGAAAGGTGACTACACACTGTGCCTTGGAGTTTATTTGTATTTAACAACTCAGCCTTATTATTTGTAGCATCACCTATATAGAGGGGAGGTGACACATTCGGAGAAGAGGATAGTAACTAATATATTCAGTCAAGAATGATTAAACCAATCATACATACAGAATTTAGCTGTAAACAGAAATGTGGGTAGGATATTAAAATTTGCAAAGCACTGAGCTAGAGCAAACAAGTGAGCAGATATAGAAGAAAAGTGGATCTCTTTCATGTGCCAAGGCAACTGAGCAACCTAAGAGGGAGGTAACTAGATTTGGCACTAGATAAAACAAATAATTGGCTGAAAGCATTATTGGCTTGTAGTTCGAGAGTTGCAGATAAAATTGGAAGCAAGGGAGGTAAATGTTCATTCATCTTTATATGGAGTCTATTCAACGTACAAAACAATGGGAAAGTTTTCATAAAATTAACATATCTGTGTAATGATCACACAGATGAACACATAGAACATTATCAGGACCCCAGAAGCCCTCCTCATAATCCCTTTTAATCACAATTCCTACACCCCCAACAAGGGTAAAAACCCTGACTTCTAACAGCTTGCATGTTATTGTATGTGATATAAATGGAATCATATATAATGAGCTTTTTGGTTTCTGGCTTTCACTCAAAATTTTGTATATGTGATTCGTACAGACTGTTGTATGTATTTGTAATTTATTCTCATTGCTGTATTCATTGCAGAATTCATTGCAGAATTCCCATGTGACTACACTACATTCTACTGTTAATGAGCATTTGGGTTGTTTATAGTCTGTAGTTATGAAGAGAGTTACTATGAACATTTTAGTACATGTCTTTTGGTCAATATATGTGCTTATTTCTGTTGGATATATACTTAGGAGTGTGTTTGCTAGGTCTTGGGTGTGCCTCCATTCAATTTTAGTAGTTACTGACAAAGAATTTTCTTAAATGGTTGTATCAGTTTCACACCTACCAGCAATGTGAGAGTCCTAATTCCACATCCTGATACTTGGTATTATCATTCTTTGCAAACTTTGTGATTCTGATGGATGTGTATTAGTAGTTCATTGAGTAATGTAGTTGAGGTCCTTAGTAATTTGTGCATCTTCTTTAGTGAAGTTCCTATTCTAGTGTTGATTTTTTTCCTCTTGGCTTCTCTTTTTCATTATTGGTATCCTACAAATATTCTGGGTAGAAGTCTTTTTTTGGATATAAGTATTGTAAGTATCTTCTCTTCTGTGAGGGTTTTTTTCACTCTTTTAATGGTGACTTTTGAAAAATAGGAATTCTTAATTTTAATACAGTCTAAATTATCTTTTTTTTTAATTCATGATGAATGCTTTTTGGATTCTGTTTCACAAATCTTTGGCTCCAAGTTTAAAAAGATGGATTTATTTTAAATTTGATGTGCAATCCATTTGCAATTGATTTTTCTGTATAGTGTGAGGTAGGGATCTAGATACTTTTTCTTGTATGAAAATCTAATTCACCCAGTACCATTTACTGAAAAGGTCTTCCTTTGATCACTGCACTCTAGTGTCACTTTTGCATAAATCGAATGACCATATACAGAAATAGTGTGGGTATGTTTCTGGACTTTAGTTTGTTCAATTTGTTAGTTTGTATACACTTTTACTAACATTACATTTTTGTACTTATAACTTTATAATAGACCTTGATTTCTAAAAGTATAAATCCTCCAATTTTGTTGATCTGGTTTTCTTTGGTTTTATTTTGTTTATAACCATCAACAAAGGTTAAAGGTATGAGCTTTACCTATCAGCTACATTATAGCATGTCTTCTCCAAACAATTGCTACTGTATGTTCAAATAGTATGACAATTTGACTAAAAGTGCCAAATTCGGAGGTCATCTCTGAGCTATCAACTTCAAATAGAATTTTATTTCTTTTTAATGTATATTAGAATGTATAGAATATAATTAGAGGAGAAGAAAAATAATACACAACACCAAACAAATATATCTGTTGGGTTGACCAATTAAAAATGCTTTGGACAGAAATAAATTCTACTATTGTTGAAGGAGTTGGGGCAAAAGAGGAAGCTCTTGGGAGGAGTGCTACTAGCATCATGCTGCAGTTCACAGGATAGTGCCCCACAGCAAAGAACTGTCCAGCCCAATATGTAAAATATGCCATTGTTGCAAAACCTTAATCTAGAGAACTGAAGGAACCTGGTGGAAAGAGATAAAAGGAGAACTGAAGGAACCCAGTTGGAAATAAGCAAGTTTTTAGACTAGTAGGAATAGCTACACAAAATGACTTAAATCAGTGCTTAGCTTAAAAAGGCAACAGAAGCCCTCAGTCATCTCTTAGTGTTAACTTTGCAATTCATCTCCTTGTTACCATGACCGCAAATTCTAAGGAATTTTGCTGCCTTTAAAGTTTAGCCTTAGGCTATTACAATACTTTGCAGATTCTTCAGGGACTACATCAGTCATTCAGACTAAGAAGTAAAGAATTCAATGTGTTTATTCCATCAAAGGAACTATCCTAAGCATTTTGCATATGTAATTCCAAGTAATTCTCACAATAACACTGTGAAGCAGATATTATCATATATTTTTAAATGTGAGAATATTTTAGATAAGTAAAATGGAACTCAGAGGAAATAATTCCCTTTGGGTACAGATAAATGATTGAAACTCCTGTCTGTCATAAATAACTCACAGTGTAATTGGAAGTAATATTATATATAATGTATGATATACAGTTTGGTATGATATACATAAGGTGTGACTACAACTTGCAATTAATATTTATATGCCTTGCACTTAGCACATGCCATCATAATATTCTATGTGTTATATCTTAATATGATTTCAATTTTGTATATAAGGAAATTGAAGTTCAAAGAGGTGAAATTAATTGTACAAAGGATGTACAGTTATAAGTGATGGTCTGTTAGATTCCAAAGTGCTATTAACCACTACATTGTCATATTAATTGATGTATGCATGTAAATGTAATTTATACATCAGGAAGAAATACAAATACTGTTATTCCAAAATTCAGTCTGGAAGCAATTTAAAGGAATTATGTTTTTAGCATTGTAGGTAATAGGAAGGAAGAGAAATATGTTTAATATTTAATGATAATATGTTTTAAGCCTCTAACCAAAATGAAATATATGAATTCCTGTGGCATTTGTTTTTTGATAATGAAGTTAAAATTTTTTTAGAGATTCTCTGATCTGAAGTTGTGAAATCTGTTGGACTGAAACCTTTCATTAGAACAATTACTTTTATTAGCTAATCAACTTGAGTCATGCAAAATTACTTGAAATAACATTTAAGTAATTTTTTCTCAGTTATTTAACTTTATTCCTCATAATAGAATCACTGAGCAACAGCTTTTATTTGGAGATTGTGATTGTCAACATCTTCTCTAGGCTTGAACTGTTTAGAACAACAGCTTTCAAGTGTGGATTATTTGTATTTGACAGTAATTGTTCATGTTTTAGCTAAATTCTTTTGGAAGCAATAAGAAATTGCTTCTCTGATCTATAGGCAAGTAGAAATTTTCTTCAATTTACTTCCAACAGTACTTTTGAGCCTTCAAAATTCTGTGCATAATTTTATGAAAAAGAAAAATGTCAAATTTCACCAAGGTTTCAAGCAATACACTCACTCTATTGTAGAGTGCCAAAAATATCATTCTTTGCATTTCTGATGCACCATTGGTTTATGCAGCATACTGAGTAGAGGGTGAAAGAATTTTGCAGCTGTTTAAAAATTATATATATATATACTGTAAAAAATTTAAATATAAATAATGTATATAAAATATATTAAAATTATTTTTAAAATATTATATATAAAACTCTCTTACTGAGGTCTAATTTACCCACCATAATATTCAGCCATTGTAAATGCTCAATTCAAAGATTTTGAGTAAATTTACAGAGTTGTTCAATCATCAATACAATTTGTTTTAGAATTTTTTTTTATCCCATTTTGCCATTAATCCCTAGTTCTACCTTTAGAAAATCACTGATCTTGTATCTGCTTCTATAGATTTGTCTTTTCTGGACATTTCATACAAATGAAATTATACACTATGTGTTTTTTTATGTCTGAATTATTTCACTAAGTGTAACGTCTTCAAGGTTCAACCATTTTGTAGTATGTAGCAGTACTTCATTCCTTTGTATGGATGAATAATGTTCCATTGTATGGCTATACCAAATTTTATTTATCCATTTTCAAGTTGAAGGACTTTTGAATTCTTTCTACTTTTGGGTATTATGAATAATGCTGCTATGAACAGTCATGTACAAGTCTTTGTGCAGACACTTTCATTTCTTTGGGATATATACTTAGGAGTAGAAGTGTAATTGCTGGATCATATGGCAACACTATGTTTAACATTTTGAGGAACTGCCAGACTTTTCTAAAGCAGCTGAACCATTATACCTTCCCACCAGTGAAATGTGAGGATTCTGGTTTCTCCACATTCTTATCAATACTTTTTATTATCATTCTTTTAAATTACTGTATAGCTATCCTAGTGGTTGTGAAGTGGTATCTCATTGTGGTTTGGATTTTCATTTCCCTGAGGATAAGGACATGGATTATCTTTTCATATGCTAATTGTCTATTAGCACATCTTCTTTGGAGAAATGTCTATTCAGATCCTTTTTCCATTTTTCAAAATTTGTTTGTTTGTAATCTTATTAAGTTGTGAGAGTTCTTTATATATTCTGGATACAAATCCTTTATCAGATATGTGATTTAAAAATATTTTCTAATCTCAGTTTTTTTATCCATAAAATGGGAAAATGAGTGACCTTTGCTGGGTTACCTTGGTATGCCATTTTGTCATTAGCAATTCTGTATCTACATTTCCACATCTGTAAAGGAAATTCCATGCTACATAGTGGTACTATATGAGTACTTGCAGCAAAATATTAAATATAGCACACATTCTGGATGCTACAATTTTGTTAGAAGAACTCAGGGAGAAAACATTTTTTCTCTCAAAAATAATATTTCAACTTCCCAATTTAGTGTTAATTATCTCCTCTTTCTCCTAAACAGAATTTACATTTACTCTTTTTTGTATGTGTGTGTGCTTTTAAAAGTGCTTCGGTTGACCAGTCTGTGGTACATTGGAGGTTTTTAATAACCTTTTATGTTCTATGACACATAATGGGGATATTATGACAAATATCTCCTACTGTTTCAGCTTTAAATATCTCTGGCTTCTCCTAAGCAAGCTCAACTAGAGAGCCACTATATTCTATCCTCTCTATATTGTATGAGTGATGTGTAAACATTGAGCTGCACCACAAGAGATCATGTTTAAACTATCACTAAATTTGAACCTAGCAGTACATTTTTTGATAAAATGAAAACCTTATGTATATGACTTCTCTGTAATTTAAGTCTTTTATAATTTTAATTTGTATGTTGTTATGTTTTCTTCAAGCAGGATATAGCTATCTTATATTTTTGTGGGTTTTTTTCATGGAATCCTGGAAACTTATTGCTGCATAGATAAACTCAGCATCAGAAAGGCTGACTTATTCAAGTTCACTCAGCTAGTTAATATCAAATCCATGAAAGTCCATATGGATGGCTATTATTGATTGCTATAATCCCTTTATACTATTGACAACTCAGGGTAGAGATAACATTACAGTTGACCTTTGAACAACATGGTTTAAACTGCGTCAATCTACTTATAAGTGATTTTTTTCAATAAATATGCACTACACTAATCCACAGTTTGTTGAATCTGCTCATGCAGAACCGTAGATATAGAGGGCCAGTTGTAAAGTTATACTTGGGTTTTGGACAGCACAAGGGTCGGCGTCCCTAAACCCCACATTGACCAAGGGTCAACTGTACACTAGAATAAATAAGCCTGCATGAATTTTATTTTCTATAGAGTACATTTAAATCAGACTTTATATGAAATATTGTAGCTTAGATAAATCTGAGTTATTATTTCCTTTCTGTAAGAACTTTGCATAATGAAAAGGGGCATTTCTAGTGTTAATATTATAAATGATAATATAATGTTCACCTTCAATATTGGAACTGGTATGCTAACTTTCATAATCTTAAAAGCACTCATATTTTATTTGTCAAATTGATATGGTATATGGTTTCAGAAAGGATGCTTGAGTGAGGACAAAACGTGACAGCATATAAAGAAACGTAAACATAATTATAAATAAATGTATTTTTTCTAACTTTGATTATTAGCAGATTTTTATGGCTTCAGATTTTTTTGGACATTTGCACATTAATTAAAAACAAACTTCAATATGACTTTTTCTTTAAAATATATGGATTTTTAATCCAGGATATTAAAAGAGCTGAAATTTAAAAAGAAATCTAAATATATATAAAACTTAAAGAACAATTTACTTAGGGTTAAACACAATTAAAAATTCACTTTTTAATTCTACAGAGAATTCCTTTAAAAAAATTCAATCATTTGTAAAATAAAATAGGAATATTGTTTTGAGGCTCTTTGAAATTTAAAAATGAAATCCTGGCATTCAAATATAGCGCCTAAAATTTATAACTATGTTAGCATTCTCATTTTGGCCTAAACATTCTCATTTTTGCTAAAACATGTAACCAAAAATAAGGACAGACAAATTTATTGTATTTGTTGTTATTGTTATTTTTCCAACCAAACAGCATCATGTTGAGGCTGAAACTGGTTCATTTAGTTTAAAATATAATGTTTGGACAAAATCAACAGCATATTTACTAAATCAACCATCAAAATTTTAGAGATAGATGAGTTAATTAATTAGTTGAAGAAAAGAACTGATTTCCCACTTTCAATGAGAATAAATGTGCTTACTTTCCAGTAGTAGCTCATTAGCAAAGTTGGGAATACAGCATATCTTCTCATTCAGGGGGAATAAAGTTTCCAATGAAGTTTACCTCTTGTCTTATGTAAATTTAAAAGAGTGATTTTAGGGCTTCCCTGGTGGCTCAGCGGTTGAGAGTCCGCCTGCCGATGCAGGGGACACAGGTTCGTGCCTCGGTCCGGGAAGATCCCACACGCTGCAGAGCGGCTGGGCCCGTGAGCCACGGCCGCTGAGCCTGCGCGTCCGGAGCCTGTGCTCCGCAACGGGAGAGGCCACAACAGGGAGAGGCCCGCGTACCGCCACAAAAAAAAAAAAAAAGAAAAAAAAAAAAAAGAGTGATTTTAGACAATGAAATTAATTTCATTCCCAGAACATCATATTATAAAAATGGATTTTCTGACACAGAGAATGAGCAGACTTCGAAAGTTTGTGATTCCTGCTGTAGAGAGAAATGCTTAAATGAAAGGGCAATTGAATCATTTTTTGAGATAGACATACGAGGAAAAATGGAATATCCTCTTTCTCTAATGCTACTCTGGAAATTGTGGTACAGTTTTTTTTTCCTTCTCGTCTTCCTTCTTCTTTTTCTTCTTTTGTTTTTTTCGCAAATCATTAAGTGAGATAATGCAGCAGTAGGCAAAGGGTGTATTTTTTTATGTTTCATTGCAAAATGAAAATCCCTGTATTATTATATATGAAATGTCTTATACTTTAAAGATGGTTAAGAAAATAAGAGATTGAGCTCTGGTCCAAGTGGCAACATAGGAGGCTCTTGAACTTACCTCCTTTATAAAAACACCAAATCTCCAGCTACAAACAGAACAACTCCTTCTGAAAGAAATCTAGAAATCAGCTGAGTGACTTCTACACACCAGGCAAATGAGAATATACCCACAATGATATGGGTAAGAAAAGCTTAGACACACTCTCACAATAAACCCTACTCCCAGCACAGCTACAATCAGTAGGGAACTCATGACTCCCAGCTTTTTCCTGAGGAGCAAAAGGCTTGTATCAAACGTCTAGTGCCCCAACTTTTAAGAATTCCACCTGCGGGATAGATCCCCAAAACACATAGCTCTGAAAGCCAACAGGGCTTGCAGCCATAATAATCACAAACTATTACAAACAAAGAAACAGTTCTTAATGTGCTCACAAGGATTCCCTGTGGCTATTCTTCAAGGGCTTGGCCCAGAGTGTTTGTTTGCTTTAGATTTTACATATAAGTGAGATCATATAGTGTTTGTTTTAGAAAGTGACATCTTAAATGGTGCTTGGTTTTTGATGATCCTCTTTTTGCCTTCTGCTTCTCAAGACTGAGCAAAAGAGAATGCGTCACACAATATCATGCAGTGGATATTTAAACATAATGCCAGGCTACTGAGAATACGCCATATGTTTCCAGAGAGTGTGGGAAATCACTTCCATCAGAAAAAATCAAACTGCCTTGAGTATTTGGCACAGTAATCAGGTTGCAACCTTTCATTCCAGTTGATCCAGACAGCTGTGGAGGGAACCAAACTGGAACCTTGGAGAATGCACTTTCAAGCTGCATTACATCTCTAATGATACAAGGCAGAACTTTGTAAACTTAAGCCAATTTCAGAACTTTAAGCAGGCTTTAGAATGCTGGACATTATGGGACAAAGAAAAATGAGTCATAATTTTTTACAAAGTGCTATAAGACAGAGAAAATGAACTATGCGTCCATCGAAGGCCAGCTCCTTCAAATGTGCTCTACATCCTCTTCTGTTACATCTTCTAGGGAATTTTGCTTTTCAATTATTCCTTCTCTTCCTATTGCATCATCAATCTCTCATTTACTACTGGATCATTCAACTTAATATGCTCTATTAACTCCAGGTTTAAAGTAACAAAATAAGTAAATTTCTTTTGATCCTTCTTCCTCCTTCAGCTATCATCCTATTCTCTGCTTCCTTTAATGGCAAAATGGTATGTTTGGTCTCCATTTCTTCACTATAAATTTGTTTTATTATTTATTATGAAATATTTTAAGTACACAGAAACTTATAGTAAACAATACAATGTATATAACCATACATCTACCACACAGTTTGTCAAAGCTTAATATTGTGCCATATTTGATCAATCTTTTTCTCTTATTATTTTTAGAAACTAAACCAAAGAGATTGGTTTTAAGCCTACATACGCCTCTTTAATTCCATTCTCTCCTTCATTTTCAAACATCAGCCACTACTGCGGTTTTGTAGTAATATGGCCACTCTTTTTTTCTATTTTCAGAACACATATATGTAGCCAAAAATTGTGTGTATTTGTGTATGTGTGAGTGTAATGACTATATATCTTTATATATAAAGATGTTTATGAGGCTTTTAAAATTATATACATGGTATAATACTTTTTTAGTATCAGTGACATATGGTGTCACTGATAAAAGCATTATTTAAAATCTCATAACTCTTACTCCACTCCAACAATTTTGGCTTCCTTGCTGGTTTCTAACTTCACTAAGCTACTCCCATCTAAAGGCTTGTGCCTTTACACATTTGGGTAAATTCCAAAGAACACTATTGCTGGACCATATCATAAGAATATATTTAGTTTTTTAAGGAACTGACAAACTATCTTCCAAAGTGGCTGTACCATTTTGCATTCTTGCCAGCAATGGATGAGAGCTATTGTTCTGTATCCTCACTAGCAATTTGTATTGTCAGTGTTTTGAATTTGAGCAATTGTTTTATGTTGATTTTGTGAAATATTAACTCTTTTAATAACAGTCATCGTTCGTATTCCTGTTCTTCCGATTTGATATGTAAACAATTATATGGACAGTGAATAATGGATGTTTTGCTTCTTCTGTTCCTTATAAGTTTAATTTAATTCTGAAGTTTTCTTTTCCTATTAGACTGTCTAGTACCTCCATTTCAGTGGTGAATAGAGGCAGTATAGAAACCATCTTTGAAATTAAGGGGTTGTTTTTAATATTTCACAATTAGACAAAATGTTGTAAGAAACTTATTGACACACTATTAAGTTAAAAAAAACTTTCCTAAATCTGTAGTTTGGTGAGAGTTTTTATCATGAAAGGATGTGTAATTTAATCAATTGTTTTAAATCTTTTGATACAATCATACAATTTTCTCCTTTAACCTGTTAATGTAGTAATTAAAAGTAGTATATTTTTAAATGATAAACCATTCTTAAATTCCCAGCAGAAATTCAGTTTAATCATAAGCCACTTTGAAAATATACTGATGTTCTTACATTTTTAATATCTTATTTAAAACTTGTATATCTGGGGGGGGACCTTTAAGATGGTGGAGGAGTGAGACGTGGAGATCACCTTCCTCCCCACAAATACATCAGAA
Organism: Leucopleurus acutus; assembly: GCF_964270905.1. Classification (NCBI taxonomy): domain Eukaryota; kingdom Metazoa; phylum Chordata; class Mammalia; order Artiodactyla; family Delphinidae; genus Leucopleurus; species Leucopleurus acutus. Next base: position 98,446,345 of record NC_139148.1, read on the forward strand.
ATACATCTACACGTGGAACAACTCCTACAGAACACCTACTGAACTCTGGCAGAAGCCCTCAGACCTCCCAAAAGGCAAGAAACTCCCCATGTACCTGGGTAGGGCAAAAGAAAAAAAGAATAAACAGAGACAAAAGAATAGGGATGGGACCTGCACCAGTGGGAGGGGGCTGTGAAGGAGGAAAGGTTTCCACACACTAGGAAGCCCCTTCGCGGGCGGAGACTGTGGGTGGTGGAGGGGGAAAGCTTCGGAGCCACGGAGGGGAGCACAGCCACAGGGGTGCGGAGGGCAAAGCGGAGAGATTCCCGCACAGAGGATCGGTGCCGACCAGCACTCACCAGCCCGAGAGGCTTGTCTGCTCACCCGCCGGGCAGGCGGGGGCTGGGGCGGGCGGGGGCTGGGAGCTGAGGCTCGGGCTTAGGTCGCACCCAGTGAGAGGACTGGCGGCATGAACACAGCCTGCAGGGTGTTAGTGCGCCACGGCTAGCCGGGAGGGAGTCCGGGAAAAAGTCTGGAGCTGCCGAAGAGGCCAGAGACCATTGTTTTGGGGTGCGTGAGGAGAGGGGATTCCTTCCCTGTCTGCCCACAGAGGGCAGTGCACCGCCTAAACGAGCTCCAGAGACGGGAGCGAGCTGGGGCTATCAGCTGGGACACCAGAGACGGGTATGAAATGCTAAGGCTGCTGCTGCAGCCACCAAGAAGCCTGTGTGGAAGCACAGGTCACTATCCACATGCCCCCCCCTCCAGGGATCCTGTACAGCCCGCCACTGCCAGGGTCCCGTGATCCAGGGACAACTTCCCCAGAACACACAGCGAGCCTCAGGCTGTTGCAACGTCACTCCTGCCTCTGCAGCTGCCAAGGCTCACCCGTACTCCAGTTATAATTACAATACCCCCACCCCCATGAATGAGCCAGAATCCCCTAATCAACCGCTGTTTTATTTATTTATTTGAATTTTATTTTATTTATTTTTTTATACAGCAGGTTCTTATTAGTTATCCATTTAATACATATTAGTGTATACATGTCAATCCCAATCTCCCAATTCATCCCACCACCACCACCACCACCACCACCACCCCCGCCACTTTGCCCCCTTGGTGTCCATACGTTTGTTCTCTACATCTGTGGAGATCTACAGATCTACATTTCTATTTCTGCCCTGCAAACCAGTTCATCTGTACCATTTTTCTAAGTTCCACATATATGCGTTAATATGCAATATTTGTTTTTCTCTTTCTGACTTACTTCACTCTGTATGACAGTCTCTAGGTCCATCCACATCTCTACAAATGACCCAATTTCATTCCTTTTTATGGCTGAGTAATATTCCATTGTATATATGTACCACATCTTCTCTATCCATTCGTCGGTTGATGGGCATTTAGGTTGCTTCCATGACCTGGCTATTGTAAATAGTGCTGCAATGAACATTGGTTAGAATGGCCATCAGCAGAAAATCTACAAACAACAAATGCTGGAGAGGGTGTGGAGAAAAGGGAACCCTCTTGCACTGTTGGTGGGAATGTAAATTGATACAGCCACTATGGAGAACAGTATGGAGGTTACTCAAAAAACTAAAAATAGAATTACCACATGACCCAGCAATCCCACTACTGGGCATATACCCAGAGAAAACCATAATTCAAAAAGATACATGCACCCCAGCCGCTGTTTTAACCCCGTTCTGTCTGGGTGGGAACAGAAGCCTGAGGGCAACCTACCCGCAGAGGTGGAGCCAAAACCAAAGCTGAACCCCAGGAGCTGTGCAAAAAAAGAAGAGAAAGGGAAATTTCTCCATGCAGCCTCAGAAGCAGTGTATTAAATCCCCACAATCAACTTGAGGTATCCTACATCTGTGGAATACCTGAATAGACAATGAATCAACCCAAAATTGAGGTGATGGACTTTGGGAGCAACTGTAGACTTGGGGTTTGCTGTCTGTGACTGACTAGTTTCTGATAATTATGTTTATCTTAGTATAGTTTTTAGCTCTTGTTATCATTGGTGGATTTGTTTATTGGTTTCGTTGCTCTCTTTTTTTAATTTTTATTACTTTAAAAATTTTTTTTACTTTAATAGCCTTTTATTTTAATTATTTTATTTTATATTTATTTATTTTTCTTTCTTTTTTTCTCCTTTTTCTTCTGAGGCGTGTGGCTGGCAGGGTCTTGGTGCTCTGGCCTGGTGTCAGGCCTGAGCCTATGAGGTGGGAGAGCCAAGTTCAGGACATTGGACCACCAGAGACCTCCCAGCCCCATGTAATAACAATTGGCAAGAGTTTTCCCAGAGATCTCCATCTCAATGCTAAGACCCAGCTCCACTCAACTACCAGCAAGCTACAGTGCAGGACACCCTATGTCAAACAACTAGCAAGACAGGAACACAACCCCACCCATTAGCACAGAGGCTGCCTAAAATCATAATAAGGTCACAGACACCCCAAAACACACCACCAGATGTGGTCCTGCCCACCAGAAAGACAAGATCCAGCCTCATCCACCAGAACACAGGCACCAATCCCCTCCACCAGGAAGCCTACACAACCCACTGAATCAACCTTAGCCACTGGGGGCAGACACCAAAAACAACGGGAACTTGTTGCCCAATTTGCAACCAATAACTTGACAGCAGAGAATGAAGCACTCTTTTCCTAAAGATGTTAGTTGTATGCATTTTAAAAACTTAAGGCATAATGCACATGAGATGGAATTGGGTCCTCAAATAGGTATTTAACTGAGTGTCAGGGGATTTAGTTTTAATTCTGCTGCTGACATTATTGCCTCAATCAAGTCAATATCCATCATTAAAATGGGAGATTCATTATTTAACTCCTTTTTGGTTCTATAGTTCTGCATATTTATACACACAGAGGCTCCCATCTTTGTGCTGGCAAAGTCAAGAAAACAAAGTCGAAAAAGTTAAATTTAATTAAGGACTTGGAAATTTTTAGTCTTCTGTGGCACCTATATGTCCAGTCTTCTGGAATTTTTGAGACCCCACATTCCACTTATGCTTATCTCATTTAATCCCCTGGCACTGTCAAGACATTTTAGTTATTTTTCTGTTTTACCTAAGTCACTTGATGACTAACATTTTATATATTCACTAGGAAAGTCTTTTCATTTTAGATTTTTGATTGATGTTTATTCACTTAGCTCTTCTTTTGTTTTTGTTTAGACTTTATAATAACTTGTTTAGATTCCTTGTGATTGGTATAATCCCCATAAATTTTATCTGAATCTGGCAAGCAAGTTTAGAATATCTGTGAACTGATTAGCTTTCAACATTCTGAATCTCTCACAGCTGCCTGTGACAGGGGCACAGCTATAATTATGATTAGCAATGAAGTTAAGGTAGAGAATTGTTGAGAAATCTCAGGCATTATGAGGATGCCTGATTAAGCTATTTGCTGCAGAAGCCTGAATATACGATATGTTGGGAAATGCAGTGATGAATGAATAGGACATATACATATATAATTTAATATATATCATATATAAAATTATATATAAACTTTATAAAAATTATTTAAAAAATAACACCTTTAAAACCTACATCCACACTACTAAGATGCTCACACTGGGAGAGGAATTACATTTTCATAGAGCAATACCTCTGCATGGTGTAACTTCTAAAAAAGCTGTTTTTGAAATCAATTGTAAACTCAAGGAAATTACTACCAGGGGACATTGCCCTTACTTGCAATAAAGGTGTATAATGTTGCCATTCCTATCGTTAATAAAATTCCAAGTTGTTAAATTTTAGCTGGTAATTGGATTATTATTTCCTTAATTCCAACTCTCACTAAATTATATAAGGATTCTGTCTTTTAGTATTTGCAACATGCACACATGATAAAAGCTACAGATGCAAGGTATACATTTATGTAAACCAAAAGGTTTCAATGCCTCATTATGGGAAATCAGTTGTCTGCATGTTCATAAACATTTGACCTCAACAAAATCAGGAGGCGGTGATGTATATTAGTGGTACTAGCTCTGATGGTGGGCTGCCTAGGTTTGAATTTTAGTTTCATTGTTACTGGCTATGTGAGCTTCACAAATTGCACACTCCCTCCCCTATTCTCAGTTTTCCACTCTGTAAAATGGACATAGTAGTAACTACCTAGTGGGATTGTTGGAAATAAATGAGATAAATGCTTATAATGCACTTAGATGCTATTGTTACGATTGGCTTGAACCCATTGTTAAAATTCTTTATAGAACAAAATGCTTTCCAAACCAGTACCACTGGTCTGCTTATTGGTGCATAATTTAATGCAGAAAATTCTAGTAAGACAAAATAATTTAGGCAGATGCTATAAATAATCAAACTTATGAAATAAATACTTCTGTGACTTTAATTGAAAATTCAGTTTTACTGCAGCCTTATTCTCTTTTTGAATGAAAAGATTTGACATTGTAACCTTTTAAAATTAGAAATATATATTCTTCTTTTGGTTGCAGGGTGGGAGCAGGCAGAATTAAAAGTTGAGCTCTAAAAACAAACAAACAAACAAACAAACAAACAAAAAAGTTGAGCTCTGAATTCAAAAGAGGTGAAGGGAGGCAGAGAAGTAATACTCAGAGTGGGGGCAGGTGAGGAAGGGTGATAAAATATGAAGCCAAATTATAAGAGAATGATAATATGGATTTTTTTTTAAAAATCACTAAGAGGAAAATCTGGTTTTGAGTTTTTTCACAGTCCCTTAAAAACTGATCCCCAGAGTATTTAGATTGTGGGAATTGCAAGTTTTGTGAGTATAGCCAAACTAAGTTAATATTAATTCTATTTAAACTACCATGACTGAACAAAACCATTTTCTAATACATGATATAAGTATGTCTGGTTTACACTAATTGGCAGAGAATTCTTTCCCATGTATGTGTGTGTTCTGAAAGCACTGAGGTTAAATAATATATATTGTACAAATAGCAGTTCTGTTTTTAAATTAAATGTTTAAATAAAAAGTGCATAAATTTACATGGCCTTACATTTGAAGGTACCCCAAATGGCAAAGCAATGTCTTGGGTAGACAGGAGCAATGATTTCAATTTGTAGCATTAAACCAACTGTGGGAAAATGCCTCCACTTGGCTGATTTCATTTTCTAGTTGTGGAAGATCAGGCTACTTATGAGAAACTACTATTTAAAGTTTTAAAAAATCCCACTGTGAATAAATAGGTGTTGATATTACCCCTTGATAGCATTACATGCAATATTGTGCCATAAAAATTCTCAAATATATATGATTTCAAAGCAAGAAGAACAAACTGCCCCGCAGAGAGTAAAGCAACAAAGGTAAGCTTATTCTGAAGCATTCACCTTGCCAAATGTTGACACTTTTAGAAGTTTGATGTTTCTGGATTTTAAAATTGCAAGCTTATGTTGCCAGTGTAGTAGTTTAAAGCATAAAATAAATTTATGCTACATGATCATGAAAGCATGTGTCTTTTAAGTGTGCAATGCAAGTATTACAAAAGTCATGCATTGTGGGAAAATGGATAGCTGATAACCTTATAAATACATTGAATTATCACATGTACTTTGACAGAATGAATAGTAGCCTAGGATTTTTCTTGTCATTTATTTTTATAAGACAATAGTTAAAAAATAGCTTTCCTCAGAGAACATGCCTACTAAATAAGAACATTAATGGAGTCATACCACCATTTTCACCTCACCCATCATACTCCGCAACAGAATTATTTGAATTACAACTTTTAGATGTGCTGCCATAAATTATCTGCCACAATATATGATTTGGGGTAATGGTTATTTCCAGTGTGAGTCATATGTGTAAATTTTGCAAGTTAGCAGGTTGACCATAATTTGTCATTAGTTTAGTTAACAAGTATTTATTGAATAACTTCTATGTTTCTAGAAATGTACTGAGTTGTGGATTGTGGAAGAAAGAGTAGGGAAAAGAAATAGAAATCTATAATTTGGTTTTGCTCCTAAACAGCTTCCAACCCCAAAACAAATATATAAATATATGTAAAACCAAGTGTGGTAGGAAGAGTTCTAAAATGGCCCCCATGAGCTACTCCCCCTGGTGTTACTCCCATGATTATGTTACATGGCAAAAAGAGATTTTGAAGATGTAATTAAGTTTACATCTTTTACAGTCAGTCAATACAGCTGATTATAAAATAGGATATTATCTATGTGGGCCTAACCTAATTACATGAGTCCCTTAAAAGCAAAGAGTTTTCTCTGCATAATAGCAGAAGAAGAAATCAGAGATTTAAAGCACATAGAAGTTGAAAGCACTGCTGCTTGCTTGAAGATGGAGGGATCCACATGGGAAAGACCTGAGAGCAACTTCCAGTTGCTGACAGTGATCCCTAATTTATAGCCAGCCAGAAAACAGGACCTTAGACCTACACCCACAAGGAATTGAATTATGAAAACCACCTGAATGAGCTTAGAAGCGAACCCAGAGCCTCATATGAGAATGCAGCCCCAGCTGACACCTTGATTTTTGCCATGTGAGGTCTTGAGCAGAGAACTTTGCCTAAAAGAAGGCCAGCATGGCTACAGAATGGTGGACAAGGAGAGAAAAATGGATCATGCAGAGACCTTAGACCATGGTAAAATAGAGTTTGTGTTTTAAAGCAAGAGAGTAACCTAATCAAATTTAAATGGTGAAATAGTAATTCAGCTTGCTAGCTAGAGTATGGATTGGGTTGGGTGAGGGATGGAGAATCAAAAAAGTTAAATTACTTTGGAAACCATTGTAACAGACTAGGCAGTGGGTGAGAGTGGTTTGGACCAGGTGATAATATTAGAGGCCTATGGAAACTGTGTGATAATAAATTTGTGTTAAGTGGTAAGTAGTAAAATATGTCCCAAAGAAAAGTGTAAACAGTGACATGTTAGATACTATATTCTTGTAAGAATTTGAAGGACAGGCTTTATGGGAAAAGTTGTGTTTGATGAGGGCCTGGAAGAATTTGAATTTGATTTTAACAACTATGGGGAAGCAACGCTAAGCCAGTAGTTCTCAAATTTGGCAGCATATTGGATTACCTGGGGTACTTTAAAGATACTGATGGCAGGGTTTCTGATTGAATTGGTCTGGATGCTACTTAGGCTTGCTAAAAAATCTCAGGTGTTTGCAGTAGACCAAGTAAAGAAAATCACCCTCACCAATGAGTGTGGGCGTCATCCAATTTGTTGAGGGCCTTAGAATAAAAAGATGGAGGAAGGGAACAGTTGCTTTCTCTGAGCTGAGATGTCCAATTTTTCCTGCGCTAGCATATCAGCACTCCTGGTTCTTGCGCTTTTGGACCCAGATTGTGACTTACGCCATCAGCCCCTCAGTTCCCAGGACTTTGGATTCAGACTGAACTACGCCACCAGCTTTCCTGATTTTCCAGCTTGTAGATTGCAGATCATGGAACTTCTCAGCCTCCATAACCATGTGAGTGAATTCCTATAATAAATCTTCTCTCACATATATCTTTATATATCTTACTGGTTCTGTTTCTCAGGAGAACCCTGACTAATACAGGCACGAATCCTAGATTATAACTTCATGAAACAAGTAAGAACCTTTCTAATCCTGGAGGGGTCAGAGCTAGCAGATGAGAAGGTGAGAACATGGGAAAATATAGAGGGTGCTAGCCACATCTCCAGAATTCCCAGCTCTATTAGTTTTCTATTCCTGCCATAATATCACAAACTTTAGGTCTTAAAACAAATTATCTCACACTCTGTACATATGAAGTCTAGGTACAACATGGCTGAGGTGGTTTCTCTGTTAAGGGGCTCGAAAGGCTGAAATAAGGGTGTTGGCCATGCTGTATTCCTTTCTAGAGGCTCTAGGGGAGAATCCTCTAAGCTCATATAGGTTGATGGCTGAGTTCATTTCCATTCAGCTGTGGGACTAAGAGCCTCATTTCCTTTCTAGTTGTTGGCTGGCAGTTCTCAGCTTCTTGAAGCCTTTGACATCCCCTGGCTCTTTGTCCCCTTCAGTGCTAACAACAGAGGAGAGAAGCTTTCTCGGGGCTGAAATATCTTTGACTCTTCTATCTCATCTCTTCTGAGGCATCTCTCTTACCAGTATCTTACTTTCCTCTTCTGTTTTTTAAGGGCCCCTGTGATTCCATTGGGCCCACCTGGACAATCTAGGTTAATCTCTCTACTTAAGGTCAATTGATTACCAACCTTAATTCTATCAGCAGTCCCTTCATATCAGTTGTTTTGAGTTGTGTTTAATTGAACAGCCAGAGGAGAAGAATCTTGTAGGAATATCTTAAAAATTCTGCAAAACCCAACAACCTAAGACTGAATAGAGCTCAATGAGAAAAGGAAGTATAAAATGAATGGCAGATTTAAATACCAAAAAAATGAAATTATTCATTAATATCTCTGAATAACTGGAGAAGCTCTAATATCTGCCAGCTATTTCATCTAGGTTTGAGAAGATTAAGTCAACAAAGTTAAACAAGGTGGGCATTTTCTAAGTTTCTGTCCTGACTTTTGATCTCTTTCCAATATTCCTTAGAGACGTTACCTACCCTCGTGGTTTCAACAATTATCTCTGTATGGATTATTTCTGTAGTAGACATGACTTTTTTTTTAATTGGTGATGAGATATCCAACTGTAAACTATACCTTAAAGTTCAAATGTTTGGGGCCTTATTATTTAAATAGCATATGTTAAATTTTGTAACTGTCTCTGTTTCCTGAAACTTACCAGTCTAAATCAGATTTCATAGAGAAGTTTTGTTAAGGTTAAAAAAAACAAACAAACAGCACTAGGCTTGGGTTATGTACAGAGTTTTTTATAAATTGCTTGCTAGTTTGGAAAAGTCATTGAAAACCTCTACATAACGGTAGTAATAATACTTTATTTGCATACTTTATAGAAATGTTTTAAAGTCCAAACTAGATTCATGTATATAGTAGCAATTTGAAAAATATAAAGAACTATTCAAATGAGAAACGGTGATTTTTACCTGGACCAGCCAAAAATTACGGGTTGAAAAAGATTTTAATTAAAATTCTTCAATGCAGATGAGTCCAAACAAATTGAATCATTGTTTTATGTAAATAAAAATGCATTTTTGCAGTTGAGTGAGAGCTATTGATAGTATTATTTGTATTTGTGATAACTTAAATTTGCTTTGGATAATTTTTGTTTTTAAGAACCTGTTCTTGTATAATGCATCTTTTGAATAGCATATAGATTTGAAATTTAAGCAAAAAATCATTTTCATGGTAATGCATGCAATGATAATTCAGCAGTTTTTTGAATTATGCAAAATTCATCTTGATTAATTTTCCAATATTTTCAGTTCAGCAAAGTGTACATTTTTATCAATACAGAAAGGAATGTAAATCATGCATTTCTAATTCGTCTTTAGCACATCATATCAATATACAGTGTAAGCTCAAGAAATGAACAGACCTTATTCAAAAAGTCTATTTTTTCAAAAAAGTTAAATGGTATTATTTATTATGAAAATAATATAACAGAAATCAAAACAATTTAAAGAATACTCATCTCTAATCACAATAAATTGTGTTGCCTTTTTAGAATGTCTATGGACATATTTATTTTTAACAGATTTATTGAAAAATCTGTTAAATTATTATGGTAGGCTGAATAATGGTCCCTAATGATGTTCACATAAACATTAGAATCTGTGAATGTTGTATTATATGGCAAACATTTTGCAAATATGATTAACTTTTGGACATTTATATGGGGAGATTATTCTGGATTATCTGGGAAGAATTTAAATGCAATAATAAATGTCCTTATAAAAAGGAAGCAAAGAGAAATTTGATGACTGTCACAAGAGGAAAAGACAATGTGACCACTGAGGCAGAGATAGGAATGGTGTGGCCACAGGCCAAGAAATGCTGGCAGCCATCATTGGCATTTTTTTCCAAAGGATCCTGAATAAGCGAAACAATTTGAGAAATAATACAAAGGTGGAGGCCTCACACTTGCTGATTTCAAAGCATATTATAGACCTACAATAATCAAAATGGTGTGATATTGCATTGAGACAGACATATACACCACTAGAACAGAATAGAGAGCCCAGAAATAAACTCACATGTATGGTTAACTCATCTTCAACAAAGACTACACAATGGGGGAAGGATAGTCTCTTCAACAAATGGTATTGGGAAAACTGGATATTCACATGCAAAGAATGAAATTGGACCCTTATCTCACACCATATATAAAAATTAACTACAAATGAATTAAAGACCTAAACATAAGACCTGAAAGTATCAAAGTTATTTTCTGTATTCTTTTTTATTTGCCAGTATGCTTTAAATACATTTAATTATTTTATAGTCAGGTCTGCTTTAATTTGATGAAAGAAACAGATACTAGGCTGACACAGATACTAGGCTGACTCTTAAATGTACATATTTCTATCACATCATACTTTTTTCTTCACTTAGAAGAAATTTTCCTCTTTAGTAATTGATAGGTAGAGCCTAATGTTATATATCACAACCTAAAAGAAAATATTTTCAAATTAAAGAGTATTTATTTTGTATGTTTTATTGAATTATAGGACAGAGTCATAAAGTGCACAAATCACAAGTGACTTGCCATAATCTGAACATACCCAAATAACTAGCATACAGAAGAAGAAATAAGATATTACCAACACTGCAGAATTCCTTTTCATGACACCTTCATTCACTAGCCCATTCTAAGGGTAACCATTATTTTGACTTTTAACATCATGGATAAGTTTCACATTTTCTTAAACATCATGTAAATTAAATCATACACTATGCGTTCTTTGACATCTACCCTTTTTTGTTCAATATAATGTTTGTGAAAATAAATCTGGGGACATATTTTAGCAAGCAGAATCAATGATCTATGTGAACTTTGCATGCCACTTCCCCCATGTCTGTTTTGAAGTGCTGTAGCTAGGAATGTGAAGCATAAAAACAGCCAATTGAAAGAAAGAACCCTGCAGAGAGCACATTTTTGCATCATCCATTCTGACATTTTTGAATTAGAGGGTAATTTCTGGATGAAGTATTCTAACTGAAAGACATTATAGATCATGAGTAGTGGAGACTCCAATTACCTTTTAATTATTGGACTACTCATAAAAAACTCAGTAAGCTCACTACAAATGTTAGCCTAACATGAAAAAAAAATAGAAGCATACAGTCTTAAACATTTTCAAGAGTCTATAATTGCAGGGAAGGGTGCCCTTGGTTTTCATTTCCTCAGAAAGATGTATATGGATTACAGAATAGGAGGTCAGAATTTTAAGATGGGAAATTTTTTAGCACTAAGTTTGGTCAAAATAGGATTGTGAGAAATCTGAATACTTACAACAAAGCAATAGAAAACAATTTTATTCAACAAAGCACTAAGTTTGCAACACGTTATGAGACATTTCTCAATTTTTTTGTCTGCAATGGACAAATTTTCAATCATTAGTCTGAAACTACAAACAGAACAAAAAATATTTCTTTGGATTTCTACATGTTGCTTCATTGCAAAAAGCATTGGTTAAGAAATGGTAAATAGGGCTTCCCTGGTGGCGTAGTGGTTGAGAGTCCGCCTGCCGATACAGGGGACGCGGGTTTGTGCCCCGGTCCGGGAAGATCCCACATGCCGCGGAGCGGCTGGGCCCGTGAGCCTGTGCATCCGGAGCCTGTGCTCCGCAATGGGAGAGGCCATAATAGTGAGAGGCCCGTGTACCGCAAAAAGAAAAGAAAAGAAGAAATGGTAAATAAAGTTAACATAACAAGTTGTATAAATATATAGCTTCTTTAAAAGATATAAAGTATAAATAAATAATTATAGCAGTGTATTATTGGGTTTGTAATAAATATAGATTGTAATATGTAAAATAATAACAAAGGGAAGAAGGAATAGAGTTATACAGGTGTAACATTTCTATGTATGTCTGGAATTAAGTTAGTATAAATCTGAAGCAGATTTTAATAAGATTTATATTAAGTAAGCACGAGAGCAACCACTACGAAAATTCTTTTTAAAAAGGAAATATCATTAAAGGAATTAAAATGTTACACTAGAATATATTGACTTAAAATAAGATCTCGTCAATCACCTCTCCACCATATCACTGGGTACCCCTACCCTTTGCCGTATCGGTGAAATCGTTACACATTGATTTTCTGCCTCTATATTCCTGCTTGCCTTCCAGTTTTTCCTGGTATTTTAATAGCTTACTCCAACAGACTTTCAAGCACAATATTGATTCTTTCATTTACTAGAAGAGGTGGGGGTAGACAGTGTATATTAGATTCTGTGGCCACAACCTAAGTACTAACTGGAATCTAATGAATAAATTGATGTAATACCTAGTAAAATCATGACAGTAAGATCCTGGTTGTAGTGGGCAATTTTTTGCTCCTTAGCACCTGGATCGCCTTTCAATATTAAGGAATTGTCCGTCTTATGACTCTTGGTGGTAGACAAGCTCAGCTAACCTGATGCATATTCCTGGAATTTAGAGTCAGGAACTAGTGACAAAAAGCAAAAAAGAGTGAGAAAATAAATGGTGATAGTAACAATAGCAACAACCTGTTTCCAGGGGCAGTAGCAAGAGTGGTGCCAGCATCAATGCTAGCTTTGGTGGTTAGTGACAGTGGCATCCTCAGTACACAAGTTCCATGGTCATATTATAATTTTAGGACACACTCCAGCAAAATCCATTAGGGAACTTTGAATAACAAGATTATTACTCACAGGTCCTGGAGGAAACATGGCACACCTGAGGGCCATACTGTGAGATTGTGGAGAGAGGGAGAGAGGAAGAAAGAGGTGAGGAAGAGGAAAAGCCTAGGGCTCTGCCTTTATTATGGTCTGAGGGTGGGTTCTCTAGGGATTCAGGGATTCATGCTTTATTTGGCTAATTTATAACATGAGTGGGAATTAGGGTGGGAGAAAGGAGAAACAGGATTATTACAGTGGTCAGTTATTACCCAGGGCTTTCGGAAAGAGGAACTTTAATAGGTGGGGGTGACATAATTCTTTAGCCAGTTGTTTTGCTAGTAGTAAGCGTCTCATACAACTGGCAACGTGTTAATTCAAGATGGATGTCTTTTGAAATGAATTTCTTGGCAATCAAAAGCTTAGTGTCAGGCACTTATACTACACTCGTTAATCCTAGGAGCTAGTATTATGATCCTTAATTTTCAGATGAGGAAACTGAGGCACAGGGAAGAAGGATTAGAGAGATAGTAGGTGGTAGAAGCCAGATTTGTCTTCAGTCACACGGCTCTAAGATAGGCTCTTAACCCCTAGGCTATGCTGACTTTCAATACATGCTATAACCAAGTTAAGCATTCCAGCCAGCATCTATTTGCAAACTCCAGGGTGTTGAGATGCAGCTGTGACAGTAGTGTCAATGGCTCCCTATTTCCTGTATCAGAGCTGTAATAGTGTGTCCTTGAACTCAATAATCCCAGAGGCTACATTCTGATTCTTTCCCTTTCTGATGTTAGCAGAGGTAGCAACATTCATAAGTAGTAAGTTTTAAGATATTCTGGAATTTATTTCTGTAGATGCAGCCAGAGCCTCTTTTTCTAGGCTTTCCAACAATTTTTTAAGCAAATACCTAGAATGGATTATTCAAACACTTTGTACTGTGGTTGACATTGTCTGGGGAAAAAAGAGATGCTATTTAACAGAGTTCTTTAAAAATGTTTACATATGTTTCTAAACCATTGAAATACGAATCAAAGTAAGTATTGATTCCATAAAGACTTTGAAAAAATAAAATTTTTGGATTTGACAAGACCAATCCCAGGAAAATGTTAAAAGTCTTAGATATGAGAGGATATTATACAGTCTGGGAGAATTTTTCTCAAGGGCCTATGCCCTTTCAGAAGGTAGGAATTTGTTAGTAAGTATGACTCAGAAGAATTACATGGACTTTGGAATCAGCTCTAGATTCAAAACTTGGCCTTTAAACTTATGAATTAGGTACTATTATACAAGTTTTCAAACATCAGTTTTCTCATTGATTATATTTACATTTCATAAGATTTTCATGAGAATTAAATGATATAATGTCTGTAATACATGTGACACAGTATCTGGCATGAAATAAATATATAATTAATGTTAGTTACATTCCCCTTCCCATTCCCCATTTTTCAAACACTAGTTTTACCTTATGAAATGTTTCAAGGGAAGTTAAGTTTTTACATTTTACTTGAAGCTCTTTTGTATATAATATTATTTTGGCGAGATGGTATCTCCAAAATAGACACCAAGAGCAGGAAGAGTTTAAGTCAATTCTGTGAGAATGGGAAACAAGTTGAAGTGAGCAGAAGGAAATACATGTGGGATTAGAAAAATGTGAAAGCATATAACTCAAAAAATCTCAACCAGAATAAATATGAAGATAATGACACCAAGGTTAAATGCTTGTTACTAAGTGAAAGAAGCCAATCTAAAAAGTCTACATACTATATGATTCCAACTATATGACATTCTGGAAAAGGCAAAACTATGGGGACAGTAAAAATATTAGTAGTTGTCAGAGGTTGTCAGGGGAGCAAGGATGAATAGGCAGGGCACAGAGGATTTTTAGGGCAGTGAAAATACTCTGTATAATACTGCAGTGATATATACGTATCATTATCCATTTGTCCAAACTCAGAATGTACAACACCAGGAGTTGACTGTAATGTAAGCTATGGACTTTGGGTGACTGATGTGTCAATGCAGGTTCATCAATTGTAACAAATATATCACTCTGGAAGATGTTCATAATGGGAAAAGCTATGCATTGTAGAGGCAGGGGGTATGTAGGAAATCTTTGTACCTTCTCAGTTTTACTGTGTGAACCTAAGACTTCTATAATCAAATTGTTAAAAAATAAGGAATAAAAAGAAAAATCTTAAAAGCAGCTAGGGGAGGGAGGAGAAGACATTACCTACAAAAAAAGATATGAATGTCAGAACAATTCTTACCAAAACTATGCAACCTAGAAAACAATGAGGCATCATTCTAAAAGAAAAATAATTATCAATTTTATCAATAGAAATCTATACCCAAGGAAAATACTTGAAAATGTGTTGCAAAAATGAATGTAAAGACTTCTACTTCCAGACAAGATGGAGTAAGAGGGATCATATTAACTCACCTGACTGAAATAATCAAAATTTACAAAATATATGAACCAGTGGTTTTTAAGACACTGGTTATCAGGCAACAAAAGACAGTGATCCATGAATGACAGGAAACAAAGAGAGCCATATGGCTGCCTTTCCTTACTGACTTGAGAAATATTCCAGACTACAGGGCAGGGAGGAGTACCTAGGAAAACTACAGCAGACTCCCTGAATTGATGACACAATGTTGAGAATACTGCGAGACCAAGGAGGCCAGAGTTTGTGGGACACAGTTCTGGAGAAGGTAGAGCTGCACAGAGAGCAAACTCTAGAGATATGTGGAGAGCTCCCCTGGAGTATTCAGTATTCACTAATCACTACATGCATGTGAGAAACTACATGAGGTTGGGGAAGAGTCATCTGACAGGATTATAAGAAATAAGGCCCAGCTCTCACACACAGCTGGAAATAGTGCCTGTTCCAATCAGCCAGACTAGAAAACCACATAATTAATTGGCTATTTGTTAGAGCACTCAGAAGGATCTTACTTCATCAATGGAAGATAATTATACTTAGAACAAATATTCCTCTGGTCCCACCTAAAAAATCTTTTTAAAAAGACCCAAATGGATTAATCTCTTTTCAAATAGTTTATCTGTTCTATCCCAAAATAAAGGTCAAGGATACTTTGAATACAAAACTATACAGCACTCAAGATAATTAACAGTGTCTGGCATCCCATCAAAGATTAACAGCCATACAAAGAACAGCAGAATAATATGGACCATAATGAGGAAAAAAAATCAACCAACTGAAATTGAGCAAAACTGACAAGATGATAGAATTAGTAAACAAGGACATTAAAACAGTTATTATGACTATATTCTGTGAGTTCTAAAAGTTAACTAGACTTCCAGTTCAGACCAGATGGCATAAATTTATTTCTCCCTGCTCCTCCTGGCATAGTACAACTATAAACCCTGGAAATAATGCAAAATAACAAGTAGAACACTGAAAGGCACAAACAAATTACCTTCCTGTTAGGGACCTCGGAACTGAAGGCACAACTTACCAGCAAGTTGTCTTATTGCAGCCCACATAGCAGAAGACAACCCAGGACCAGTATTTTCCAAACTCCAATCTAGCAATAAAAGGCAGCTCAAATAGGTTCCGTCATCCCCTGGATTAAATGGGAATCCTGTCAGGTGAGCATGGTCAGATAAGCACAGCAAAGGGGATTACCAGAGAGACAGGTTGACAATAAGAGACCAAGGAAAGCACTCTCCTTCTATGTAGGGCCTGAGACTCCCTTCCCCAATCCAGAGATACAACATGCCTGAGTAGCACCAGGAAGGGGGATCCCACAAGAAGTGTCTAGCCTAGGTACACTCTCCCATCAAGAGGCATCAGCGGCTGGATGGCACCAGCAAAAGAGATTCTTCTGCAACAAGGACTCAGCTTGGGAAATACTCTTCTTCTGTCTGCAGCTGAGACTCTTCCCTTATTGAAAGACAGGGACATGGGCAAAAATGTTCTATTACAACTAATGGCTGGTCCAGGAAGCCTCTTCATCTTTGTGGGACTGGTCTCCTCTCTATCAAGGGACACTGATTAGGTAAACAACACAAGTAAGGAGGATCCTAATTCAACAAGGAGCATGGCACAGGAAGCCAATTTATTCTTTTGGGCTGGAGATGTCCTTCTACTTACCAGCACCAGGCAGCACAGCCTAGACAGTACTCTTCAAGTAATAACAACCCTAAGGGTAGCCCCAGGAGTAAGATAAACAGGGCAGATCAAAATGGCACCATAATGCCTCTGAAAATTACCACTGAAATCACAGACTAAAAAAGGCCAGGAACTCCATGCAAAACTTAAGCAGGTGAATGAATGTTAAAAGATTTAAATAGGACCCAGAGTACCCTAAAAAAAGAGACAAAATAGCCAAAATATCTGATACAATAAAAATCAATCATAACAAGAATCAGAAAAATCACAACTTGAATGAGAAGAGACTATCAACTGATATCAATATCAAAATATATTAGATGTTGGAACTACCTGACAAAGATTTTAAAGCTTCCTTATGAAAATGCTTCAATGAGCAATTATAAATTCTCTTGAAATAAATGAATGAAATTGAAAAATTTCAGTAAATAAGTAGAAATCATAAAATAGTATAAACCTGAAAATTACAATAAACAATATTTGCTGGATGGACTCAGTCACAGAGTATTGATGACAGAGGATAGAATCAGTACAGTTTAATAGAATTTACCCAATTTGAGCAACATAGAAAAAATAGAATCAAACAAATTAACAGAGCCTCAGGGACCTATGTGTGGACAGTAGTGAAATATCCACCAATTCTATTATCAGAGTCCAGGAAGGAGAGGAGAAAAAAGGGGGCCCCAAAGAAACAATAGCTGAAAACTTGCAAAATTTGGCAAAAGGCATAATCTTACAAATTTGAAAGTTGAACTAATTCTGAATAGGGAAATCCAAAACAATCCACACCAAGACACGTAATAAACTTTTGAAAACTAAAACAAAAATCTTAAAATAAATCAGAGAGAAAGGATACATTACTTATAGGGGAATACCAAATCTAATGACAAGAGTATTTTCATCTGAAACCAGGGTGGCCAAAATAAATTAACATTTTTCAAGTACAGAAAAAATAACTGTCAGTCATGAATTCTGTGGAACTAGTGAAACTATCCTTTAGAAAAGAAGGAGAAATCAAGATGTTTTTAGATGAAGGAAAATGAAAACAATTTGTTACTAGCATACCTACCCTTAAAGAATACTTGAAAAGAAAGGAAATGATAAAGAAGGAATCATGGAACATCAGGAAGGGAGAAAGATAAATGAAAAGATCAGAAATATGGGTACAAACAATAGATTGTCCTTCTCATCCTAAGTTATATGAATCATAGTTACTGATTTAAACAAAATTTATAAAACCATCTAATATTCAAAACAGTGATATTTAGTTATGGAAGGCAAAGAGACCTAAACAGTAGCAAGATTTTTACATTAGAACTGGTAAATATTGATTCCAGTAGACTGTATGGCAACACAGATATGTATTACTATATGGTAATACCCAGAGCTACAAACTAAACTATACAACAATATACACTCAAAACACTATACAAAGAAATGGAACCCTGAAAAATGTTCAAGTAACACAGGAAGGCAAAAACAAAGAGAGAGAAACAGAGAAAACATAGAAAAAGATAATGACAGACTTAAACTCTAACATATCAATAATTACCTTAAATGCAAATAATCTTAAAATACCGATCAAAAGGCAGATATTAGAAATGTGGATAAAACATCATGATTCAATTCTATGCTGTTTACAAGGAACTCATTTTAAATTCAAAAACATAGATTGTAAGCAAAAGAATGAAAAACGATATTTCATGGAAACAATCAAATTTTTAAAAGAGCATAGGAACTTATCTGAGACAAAGAGGGACTTTACATCATGATAAAAGGATAAATCTGACAGGAAGACATACTGATCCTAAACATGAACCAAACAACCCAGCTTCAATTCACATGAAGAAAAACCTGATAGAGCTGAAAGGAGACATAAACTGATCCAAAATTACAGTTAAGGACTTTAAAACCTCAGTTTCAGAAACTAATATAATGACTAGAAAGAAAATCGGCAAGGATATAGATCTATATCTATAGATATAGTCAGTCAACCAAAAAGATCTACTTGGCATGTACAGAACATTCTACCCAACAACAGCAGAATACACATTTTTTCCAAGTACCCATAGAACATTCACCAAAATAGACCATGCCCTAAGGCATAAAACAAACCCTAGCAAATTTAAAAGAATTAGAATCATATGAAGTATATTAACTGACCAAAATGGAATCAAACTACAAGTCAACAGCAGAAAGCTGACAGTAAATCATTAAACACTTAAACAATATGTATCTAAATAATGCATGAATCAAAGAAGTTTCAAATAAAGTCTGAAAAGCATACATAGAACTGAATAAAAATGAAAATACAACATATCAAAATATGTGGGATGATAAAGAAGAATAAAATTTTGCCATTTGCAAAAACATGGATGGACTTGGAGGGTATTATGCTTGGTGAAATAAGTCAGAGAAAGTTAAATACTATATAATATCACTTATATGTAGAATTGAAAATATAAAGCAAACTAGTGAATATAAGAAAAAAGAAACAGACTCACAGGTGTAGAGAACAAACTACTGGTTACCAGTGGAGAGGGGGAAGGAGGGGGAAGATAGGGGTAGGGGATTAAGAGATACAAACTACTGTGTATAAAATAAATAAGTTCCAAAGGTATATTGTACAGCACAAGGAATATAGCCAATATTTTATAATAACTATAAATTGAGTATAACCTTAAAAATTTTGAGTCACTATGTTGTACAACTGAAACTAATATTATAAATCAACTCTACCTCAAAAAAAGTGATTAAAATATTTTAAAATATATGGGATGAGGCAAAATAGTGCAGAGATGGAAATAATAGCCCTAAATGCTTATAATATCAGAAACAAAATGGGATATTCTGAAGCCAGTCAAAGGGAAATAATGGAATACTACACATAACTTTAGGTTAATAAATTCAATAACTTAGGAGAAATGGACAAATTCTATGAAATCTACAAAAAACCAAATCTCAACCAATAAAATCTTAATGTCTCTTTAGCCATAAAATAAGTTGGGTTTGAAATTAAAGAGTTTCTCAGGAAAAATATCTCTAGTCCCAGATACTGGAGATACAAGAGAAAAAAATTAAAGGTTCAGAAAACTATAATAACTCTCGTGATTATTGACACAAAATTCTTAATGATTAGCAAATTGAATCTGGCAATATATGAAAATAGTATGTTATCAAGGGCATTTTTTTTCTCAGAAATGAAAGATGGTTTTAACCTTCAAAAATCAATCAACCTTAAAGAAAATATATACATATTTTACACATACATACACATAGGAATAACATTCAGCCATAAAAAAGAAAGAAATCCTGCCTTCTGTGACAAAATGGATGGACCTTAAGGGCAATATGCTAATGAAACAAATCAGAGAAAGATAAATTCTGTATGTTCTTACTTATATGTAGAATCTAAAAATGCTAAAATCACAGAAACAGAAAGTAGAATGATAGTTACCAGGAGCTGAGGGATGTGGGGTAAATGGGGAGGTGTTGGTCAAAGAGTATAAACTTCCAACTATAAGATAAGTTCTGGGGATATAAAGTGCAGCATTATGGCTATAATTAATAATACTGCATTATAAACTGAAAATTGTTGAGAATATATCTTAAATGTTATCAACATGAAAATGCTAACTACATGAGGGGATTGTGATGTTTACTAGCCTTATTGTGGTAATCATTTTGCAATATATATGTATACCAAACCATCACATGTATACTTTAAACTTACATATGTTACATGTCAATAACATCTCAAAAAAGCTAGGAAAAAATCAATCAGTGAGATTCACCATATTTGTAGAATATAAGAGAAAAAGCATTTGACAATAGTCATCACCTAATCAGACTAGAAACAGAGAACTAGGAAGAGAACTTCTTCCAAATGATAAAGGAGATCTATTAAAAATGGCTACAGCTAAAACCTCACACTTAATAATCAACTATTAACCTAACCTAAGATTCAGAAATAAGATTATAATGTTTGTTCATACCACTTATATTCACCAGTTCACTGTAGGTCCTAGTCAGTGAATCAAAGAAGAAGAAATATAAGGCATAGACTTTGGAAAGGAATGGAAAAAGTCTGTATTTATTCACAGATGTCATAATCATTTACATAGAAAATCCTAATTTATTACTCATGTTAAATCTAAAAAAGAGTGGATTTATATATATGTATAACTGGTTCACTTTGCTATACAGCAGAAGCTAACAAAACATTGTAAATCAATTATACTCTAATAATTCTTTTTTAAAAAGTGAATTTATATTGTCTGGCCTTATATTTAGATCTTTAATCCATTTTGAATTTTTTTGTGTGTATGGTGTTAGGGAGTGTACTAATTTTTTTCTTTTACATGTAGCTGTCCAGTTTTCCCAGGATCACTTATTGAAGAGGTTGTCTTATCTCCATTGTATATTCTTGCCTCCTTTATCAGAGATAAGTTGACCATATGTGTGTGGGTTTAACTCTGGGCTTTCTATCCTGTTCCCTTGATCTATGTTTCTGTTTTTGTGCCAGAACCATACTGTCTTGATTACTGTAGCTTTGTAATATAGTCTGAAGTCAGGGGGCCTGATTCCTCCAGCGCCATTTTTCTTTCTCAAGATTGCTTTGGCTATTCAGGGTCTTTTGTTTTTCCATACAAATTGTGAAATTATTTTTTCTAGTTCTGTGAAAAATGCCATTGGTAGTTCGATAGAGATTGCATTGAATCTGTAGGTTGCTCTGGGTAGTATAGTCATTTGCACAATGTTGATTCTTCCAATTCAAGAACATGGTATATCTCTCCATTTGTATCATCTTTAATTTCTTTCATCAGTGTCTTATAACTTTCTGCATACAGGTCTTTTTTCTCCTTAGGTAGGTTTATTCCTAGGTATTTTATTCTTTTTGTTGCAATGGTAAATGGGAGTGTTTCCTTAATTTCTCTTTCAGATTTTTCATCATTAGTGTATAAGAATGCAAGAGATATCTGTGCATTAATTTTGTCTCCTGCTACTTTACCAAATTCATTGATTAGCTCTAGTAGTTTTCTGGTAGCATCTTTAGGATTCTCTATGTATAGCATCATGTCATCTGCAAACAGTGACAGATTTACTTCTTCATTTCCGATTTGGATCCCTTTTATTTCTTTTTCTTCTCTGATTGCGGTGGCTAAAACTTCCAAAACAATGTTGAATAATAGTGGTGAGAGTGGGCAACCTTGTCTTGTTCCTGATTTTAATGGAAATGGTTTCAGTTTTGCACCATTGAGAATGATGTTGGCTGTGGGTTTGTCATTTATGGCCTTTATTATGTTGAGATAAGTTCCCTCTATGCCTACTTTCTGGAGGGTTTATATCATAAATGGGTGTTGAATTTTGTCAAAAGCTTTTTCTGCATCTATTGAGATAATCATATGGTTTTTATTCTTCAAT
Organism: Leucopleurus acutus; assembly: GCF_964270905.1. Classification (NCBI taxonomy): domain Eukaryota; kingdom Metazoa; phylum Chordata; class Mammalia; order Artiodactyla; family Delphinidae; genus Leucopleurus; species Leucopleurus acutus. The sequence goes on from NC_139148.1 coordinate 98,468,597, forward strand.
TTGTTTATATGGTGTATCATATTGATTGATTTGCATATATTGAAGAATCCTAAGAACCTAGGGGTAGGATGGGAATAAAGATGCAGACCTACTAGAGAATGCATTTGAGGACATGGGGATGGGGAAGGGTAAGTTGGGACAAAGTGAGAGAGTGACATGGACATATATACACTACCAAATATAAAATATATAGCTAGTGGGAAGCAGCCGCATAGCACTGAGATCAGGTCAGTGCTTTGTGACCACCTAAAGGGATGGGATAGGGAGGGTGGGATGGAGGGAGATGCAAGAGGGAAGAGATATGGGGATATAAATATATGTATAGCTGATTCACTTTATTATAGAGCAGAAATTAACACACCATTGTAAAGCAATTATGTTTCAATAAAGATGTTTAAAATATATAAATAAATGATATTTATATATAAAAATGGAATAAAAAAGTGAATTTAACATCATAGATGCAGGTTAGAAATCTAGAAAAGTGGAATTGTATTTATCTAAACTAACAAAGAATTAGAGCATATAAATCAAAGAATACATTTTCAACAGCCTCAAAAACAGAATAGGGATGAATTCAACAAAATATTAAAAAGACATGTACAGTGGGAATTCCCTGGCAGTCCAGTGGTTAGGACTCTGCGCTGTCACTGCCAAGGGCCACTTACAGTGAAAATTACAAGACATTGATAAAATAAATGGAAGAAGACATCAATAAAGTGAGAAATAGATGTTTATTAGATCAGAAAACTCAGCAAAGTTAGGTGATAATGCTCCGCAAATTGATCTATAGATTTAAGCAGATCAGTCAAAAATCAGTTGAGTTTTTTTTTCCATTGCTGCTTTGCTGCTTCATATGGAAAGGCAAAATACCTAGAGTAGCAAAAACAATTTTGAAAGCACTTTGGACTTACTTGTCATTCATTGAGATAGTAAACACTTTTATAAAGCTACAGTATAGAAGACAATGTGGTATTGGCATAAGAATAGATATAGCTCATTGGAACAGAACAGTCAATAAGTATGCCAAACATACATGGTTAATTGATTTCTGAAAAGGTGTTAAGGTAATTCTCTAATAAATGGCTAAAGAAAGCTGTTGGAAGAAATAAAAGTGTACATGAAGAACTGGATGTATTTCACTCTTCAGTATTCACTCAATAACTTAAATTAGATCATAGACCTTAGATCAAATTTGAGATTATAAACTTTATAGAAGAAAAGATAGGAGAAATAGTTGTGACTGGGGTAAAAAAAGCTCTCATAACTTTTATATAGGATGCAAAAAGTACAAACCATAGAAAATGATCGACACATTGGTCTTTTTCAAATTTTAAAAATTCTACTCTTTGAAGCATACTTATTAAGAAATTGAAAAGGCCAAAGACTTGTGAAAAACATATATCTGACAATGATCTTTTTTTAATTAATTAATTTGGCTGAGCTGGGTCTTAGTTGTGGCACACAGGATCTTCATTGTCGCGTGGGGGATCTTTTAGTTGTGGCATGCAGGATAAGTTGCAGCATACAGGCTCTTGGTTGTGGCATGTGGGATCTAGTTCCCTGACCAGGGATCGAGCCCTGGGCTCCCTGCACTGGGAGTGTGGAATTTTAACCGCTGGACCACGAGGGAAGTCCCTAACAAAGAACTTTTATTTAGAATTTATATAGAACCCTTAAAATTCAATAAGAAGAGGAAAAAAATTTTAAATGGGCAGAGGATTTGAACAAATACTTCACCAAGGATATACAAGTGCTCAGGAAGTACATGAAAATATGCTCTGAAGTATTAGTTATCAGGCAAATGCAAGTTAAAATCACAATGTGATACAAGAATGTATTCAGTAGAATGACTAAAAGACTTATAATACTAAGTGTTGGGGAAGGTGTGGATCAACTGGAGCCTTCGTACACTGGCGATGGATATGTAAAATGGTACTATCATTTTGGAAAGTGATCTGGCAGTTTCTTACAAAGAGAAACAGTTATCATTTTACCTGACCATTCCACTCCTAGATAATTGCCCAGAGAAATAAAAACATATATTCCCACAAGCTTTTTTAAAAAAATATTTATAAAAACTTTATTCATAGTAGCTCAAAACTTGACTTAATCCAAATGTTCATCAGTAGAACAAATTGTCTTATATCTATAAAATAGTATACTACTTTCAAATAAAAAGGAACAAGCTACTGATATACATGACAACCTGTATGTATATAAAAACATTATGCTGAATAAAAGAAGCCTCAAACAAGACATTACTTACTTTATAATTTCACTTATAAGAAATTATAAAGCAGGAAAAACTAATCCAGAATGGTAGAAGGTAGATGCCTATTTATCTTTGGCTGGAGTTTGGAAAGAGTGCAAGGGATACTTTTAAGCTGAAAGAAATGTTCTATATTTGATTGTGTTAGTGGTTACAGGGCTATTATTTGTTGAAACTTCTTGAACTGTACACTTAAAATGGTGCATTTTGAGTGTATATCACACCTCAGTGAATTTTATTTAGAATGTTTAAAAAGAGAGAAAGCAACACAGATATAGAGAACAAATGTATGGATACGAAGGGGGTAAAGGAGGGTGGGATGAATTGGGAGATTGGGATATATACATACACTACTATGTATAAAATAGATAACTAATGAGAACCTACTGTATAGCACAGGGAACTCTACTCAATGCTCTTTGGTGACCTAAATGGGAAGGAAATCCAAAAGAGGGGATATATGTATGTGTATAGCTGATTCACTTTGCTGTGCAGCAGAAGCCAGCACAACAATGTAAAGCAACTATACTCCAATAAAAATTAATAATAAAAGTAAATAAAAAGAGAGAAATCATTATGATAAAGTAAGCTATAAACAAAATGAAAATACAAAAGCCAGATATGATACTTAGCCATAGAGGCTAATGATGATTTCATATGTCATACACCATGGTGGGATATATATATATTGTTGTTAAGAAGTGTCATCAAAAGACTGTAAAATAGGAGGAACTGATTTATGCTGGGGGTTTAGGGAAGACTTCCTAAGGAAGAGACATCTGTGATAGATGTGAATGATGAGCAGAGGTTAACTGTGTAAAAACGGAACGATGATGGTGCAGGGGAAGAATGTTCACAACTGTAAGAAGAGCACATGCTGAGGCCTGGTGGGAAATAAAGGTCAACATGAATGGGGCACAGACAACTGACTGGAATCTGGTTGAGATGAAGAAGAGGTAGATAAAAACCAGTCCGTGGAGGATTTTTTAGAATTTTAGTGTAATATCCTAATGTTATTATTAAAAGATTATGAGTCAGAAATGTTCATGTGTGACATGATCAGATTTGTATTTTAAAAAAGATTGATCTGACTGCTGTATAGAGATTGATGGAGTGGGTACAGAGAATAGATACAGGGAAAGTATTTATGTGGCTATTGCTGCAATCCTGAAAGGAGATAATGGTAATTTAGATAACTTAAGCTTTTGTGGTAGAAGTGGTAATGGAGAAAAGTGAACAGATTTTAAAGATATTTAGGAGGTAAAATCAAAGGAGCTTGGTCATATATTAGATATGGAGGAAGAGGGAGTATATAGTGTCAAGGTTGCTTCCTGCCTTTTCCTCTTGTAGGACTGGACACACGATGATGCCATTCACTGAGATAAGACACACTGGGATAAAAAGAAACTTGGTGGGAGAAAGTTCATCAGTTCAGTTTTGAATATATTATTAAAGTGCCTTTGAGACAGCTAAATACACTGGTGGGGTACAGATATAAATTTAAAATTTGAGCAAATTGCACTTCCTATCTTTTCCCCTTGTTTCTAGTCTCTTTTCTATCTTTGAAAGATCTTTATCCTTTTTTGAAAATCCAGGACATAAATCTTGTTTACTTAAAGTGATGTGAGCAATTTGATGGTACATTTTCATTAAAGGACTGTATCACAATTCTGCATATTGTCAGAAACACATTATTTTATTTGTCAAGAGCTTATTTTCTCTTCACTAGGGAAAGACAGGTAAAGAATTTTTTCTCTCCTATGTGCTCAGCATGTGTGACCTGTTTTTATTGTTTAGTTGTGTGGAGAGTTTGCAATTAAATTCTTTAAAACCATTAATTATACAATAAATTGAAGTTGACGGTTCTGTACCTCTGATCAATAATATAATAGACATAGGAAAACTTAAAATGGAGAATAAAGCAAAGAAGTACTAAGACCTAGACCAGATTTAAAAGCTCTTTTCAGCTTCCTTGGAACATCCGGTCTTTTAGTTTGATGATGAGCACAGTGCATTGTGTAAATTTATGTGGAGCATTTTGCAGAGTCAGTGAAGTGCTATGGGAATAATGTCAACATGAAGGACACCGAGGTCAGAAATTAGCCTGTATCAGGGAAGTTTTGCCTACAAACAGATTTTTATTTGTAAAAAATGAGCTGAGGGTTTTTAGTAAACTGAATACTTTAGAGTCAACAAATATTTTCTGAGTATCTATGAAGTGCAAACATGAGCTAGATACTGCAGGAGTACTAAAGAGTACAATATCTAATATTGATTTTAAAATGTAAAATAAAAATGAACCAAAACCAGCATGTCCTTTTTGGAAACTGATTATGGTGTTAAAGTGATATCTAATTGCATCTAGTACTGGACTTAAAAACTATAGTAGAGGGCTTCCCTGGTAGCGCAGTGGTTAAGGATCTGCCTGCCAATACAGGGAACACGGGTTCAAGCCCTGGTCCGGGAAGATCCCACATGCCACGGAGCAACTAAGCCTGCGTGCTGCAACTACAGAAGCCTGTGCACCTAGAGCCCATGCTCCACAACAAGAGAAGACCAAGCACAACAAAGAGTAGCCCCTGCTCGCCACAACTAGAGGAAGCCTGTGTGCAGCAACGAAGACCCAACGCAACCAAAAATAAATAAAAATAAAATAAATTTATTAAAAAAAATTTGTAGTAGAATTCACTGCTACTCTATCTACCGGATCCCTCCCCACCTCCCAGTTCAAAAACTGAGATATACTCAGGGTACCTAGGTTATATCCAAAAGACACTTGTGAAAGCACAGTAGTCTTGCTGTTTTATCTTAGAAAATGTGAGCACGTTTTGCATTCTACTCCTCATTTATATTTGTTTATATATGAAATGTTTCCAATTAGTTAAAATAAATAATTATTCTTCACAAAAATGTTGTAAATTTGTCCTGTGGCATCATGTATCTCCTAGCATAATTCAGGGAACTCTAAGAGTATGCATAATTTAGTTTGAAACACATGATTCTCCAGGATAGACGTGCTCATTAAAAAAAATCAGCTATAATTTGTTTTACAGCATACTATTTCCCTTTTATTTTTAATTATACCATTTGAGATTGCTTCCTGTGAAGTAATTGTATGTATAATCATGATGTATATCTTTAGCAGCCTAATAAGTAGAACAGAGAGGAACAATGAGCATATTCGTTATATAGAGCTTGTTTTATGTTGTCAGTGGTAGCTACTTAAGAAAGATCTGTTGCTTTGACTTGAACTATTAACACATAAAAATATTTGCTAACCTGGCTCCTGGGTAGAAAATTTAAAACAACTTGCAACAATTAAAATATATCTATGAAATGCAAACATTTTTATTGTTGTATATCATGATAATAAAAAGGTACTATTTCTTTGCTAATTACTTAGAAATAATGAAGATATTTAATAGCCAACCTAGTTGAACTCACATGAAATTAATGTGACTACCCATCTGGTAGATGATAAATCACAATGTTATATATATATATATATATATATGGTTGAAGCAATAAGGAAACCCCCAAAACTCCTAATCAAGATAAGCTGGGAACAATTCCAAGAATCCAGAACTTGAATGTGATTATAATTTAGGCAACAGAAAACTAACTTTATTATATACTGTTTGGAAAAAGACTATGTATGTAAAAGGGCAAGAATTATCCTAGAAAATTATTTTCAAAAGTGGTTGACAACCCCCTGTCTGGCTTCCAGGGATTCCTGATGGGCCAAGAGCTGATACATAATTAAATCTTTTTCTTTTCAGTTCTTATAGATCAATATCATACAATTTCATAAGCTTTATTTTTATATATAAAAGTATGCTTTTTTAGAAATCAATAGTAAGATTTAGAATATCTGGACAAATTAGCATAGTACTAGAGTTACTGAGTATTTTAATTCAGTATTGTACTAATAAGTTCTTAGAGTAAAAATTATAATAAACATAAAATTTATAATAAAACATATAATAAAACATAAAAATTATAATATTACATAGCCATTATGAAACACTTGGCAATTGTGCAAAGCCTTCAGGGAAGTCCTTAAAAGTTTTAAGAAGGATACTTCATTTCTCTGCATCAATCAGTGCTTTCTCATTTTGGTAATGCGGTTCAATTGCTGTTATCATTAGTTTTACATCTGTTTTTCATTTTCTTCTTTGGTCATGGTTTTAATGTTATTTTCCTTCTTTCTAATTCCTCATTATTACTGAGGTTTTTTGTTCTTTTCACAAAAAGTGAGAATGCATGAACTTTTGGATATGTAGACCTAGGAGGGCTGGTCAACAGAGGAGCCTAAAGAGCCACTAAGTTAGCATTGTCCAGAGATTAAATTTGCAGAACATAGTTTCTAGTCAATAGAGAAATTCATTCTGTATTGGAGCAGGGATGATATACTGGGCTTTGTTGTGGCCTATGTAAAATAGTCCTCCATTATATGTACTTCCCTTGGTTGTGATTCCATGTCCACCAAGTAACCCTCTAATTATTCATTTAATTTCCTGGGGTTTCTGAAATTCCAGGAAGGGGTACCCTAGTAGAGGCACAAGTATTACAGCAATTGAAAAGGATTGTCTACTGTTATAAATTAATTGACAGTCTGCTTTATAAACATACTTTTCATGTGAATCTGACTCTGCTAGTTTGACGAGGGTCAGATCTTAAGAAGTAGAAAGTCGCTAATGGTGCCATTTGCCAAACAGTCATCTAACAATTTCTGTTGATATCTGGACTTATTGTTATCTATTATCAACCTATAAGAATTTTCATTTACTATGAACCATAATAAAAGTACGAATGCTAATATAATTTTTAAAAACTTTCTTATGAAAAGAAACCCACCAGTGCAACAATCTTTATATGTTCCCATTGGTATCATTTAGTTTGTGAATTGTTCCTCAAACCTACCCCAGCCATTTATCTAACTCTACTCTAGAAATGCTAAATCCTGCCCTAAACTCTAAACCACTTGGAGTTTGTTCTGATTGCCTAATATATTAGAGGTATCTGATAAGGATTTGCTTTATTTTTAGTGTTTTTTCCTTCACCAAGAGTCAGTTGAAAAAGTCAATGGTTCTGCTTTCTGAAGGCATTCACCAAAATACAATTCTAGCATTATGAGTATAAAAGTATTCTGATATTTCATATGACTTAGCAGCAATAATATTTCATACTGAATCAATATAGTCCTAAAGTTATAAGAATTGACCACTCAGCATGTGCTGACTGACTTCCAGTTTTGACTTTCTTTGATGATGCAGTTTCAGAATTTGAAAGTTGTTCACACTCCATTTAACATTATAGCTAAATAGAATTACAATCATCTTGAAATAAAGCCCTATCAGAGATAAGTTTTTAAATGGAGCAGATATCTCTTGGAGTTATTGATTACATTCTCCTCAGGGATCCATTCCATCTCCCATTTGAGGTCTGTCTTTTACCACTTTGGATAGCATTTTGGAAAAATAAATACACAAATAATAGAAGGGTTATTTTCTGGAATGTGGTGGCATTTGTCATGTTTTAGATTCATACACCATAGCCCCATTCATTTGTCATATTACCCTTTTAAATATGGACTCATCAGCCTTATGCCAAAGTTAAAATATCAGCTACACATAAATATCCAAAAGTTCAAAACGGAATTTGGTGGTGGTGATAGGGACTCTAAAGATATTGGTTCTCCTCAGGTCATTCTTCAAATGTGTATTCTCCCTTTAACTCTACTGAAAAAGCATCCTCTAAGAGGATGGGGATTTAATAATTCTAGTCTGTATGAAATTCATTCATTATTTAACCCTCATGATTTATTACTTCAAATCCTTGTTCTCTACTCTTCTTTTACCTTTTATTCACATTGTAAGGCACTCTGGTTCCTTTCCAGGTCATATTTTCTGGCAAAATATTAAAATACGTATATATAGTTTAGTAAAGTGCTGTGTTGTCTCTTCTACTACTCTCCTGTATGATTCATTAGAGGGCCTTCCAAATTGACAGACTTTGAAAGTTCAAGAAAAAGAGAGAATGACAGAAGCTAGACAGAGAAAGGTAAGCAAACTAATGCCAGAAGTTTTGTAAAACCAATAACAACCAAAAAAAAAAAAAAAAAAGGAGATTGGTTCAAGATGGCAGAGTAGAAGGACACGCGCTCACTCCATCTTGCAAGAGCACCAGAATCACAACTAACTGCTGAACAATCATTGACACGAAGACACTGGAACTCACCAAAAAAAATACCCCACATCCAAAGACAAAGGAGAAGCCACAGTGAGACGGTAGGAGGGGCCCAATCACAATAAAATCAAATCCCATAACTGCTGGGTGGGTGACTCACAAACTGGAGAACACTTATACCACAGAAGTGCACCCACTGGAGTGAAGATTCTGAGCCCCACGTCATGCTTCCAAACCTGGAGGTCCGGCAACGGGAGGAGGAATTAATAGAGAATCAGACTTTGAAGGCTAGCGGGATTTGATTGCAGGACTTCGACAGGACTAAGGGAAACAGAGACTCCACTCTTGGAGGGCATACACAAAGTAGTGTGTGCATTGGGACCCAGAAGAAGGAGCAGTAACACCATAGGAGACAATGTTACCCTCATTCCCAAGATTGGAGTAGAAGAATTCCTCCATGGTGAATGGTTTGAGTTTACAGCTAATTACATTGTATTTTAACTGTTCATTTTCCTGTCTCCCCCACACCAAACAGTGTGTTCCTTTAGGGCAGGCAATGTGCCTTTTGCCTATGTATCCATGTTGCTTAGAGCAGTGTCTAGCACACTATAAACCCTCAATAAATGTTTACTGAATGAATACTTACATTCTAGAAATGTGTGCACAGTTTATTATTTCCCCAGAGTGGATGTTTGGAATCAGCTAAATTCACAGATTCATTTAACAAGTTTTACAGATGGGGATTAATCTCTAAGGGAGTTAGCAACTGGCAAAATTTACATTTGTAATCACTCTATTGAGATTCTGTTGGTGGTAGGGTGGTGGGAGTAGAGGAGCTGAACAAAAGTTGTACATTTTATAAGCTTTAAAGTGTGACTTCAGAGAGCTGATAACTCCCTTTTCTGTTGCAGAAATTTAGCAACATTATATCTCCTGAAAGGTTCTCTGATAAAAAATTGAGTTCCATCTTTGGCCCAAGGTTCACTTAAGTAAGAAAATATGTGAAGGAGCAACTAAGATTAAGTCCATGTTTTCAGAAGAATGATTTTGACTTCATAAAGTTAGAGACAGATTTGGAAAGCTAGATATAGTTTATAGAAAACTATCAATACTATGCTAACCACAAATAGACAAGAATGAAGAACAATTTTGTGGATTCATTTTAGAACTAGGTTTGTTGAATATCACACAACTGTGCTGATGGAATAGGTCTATTTTTCTAATCCTTGCCTAATTCTGCCTTGGCAAGTTCCAGAGATTGTTGATTTTAAGAAAGAAATGCAGAAGCTATTGTAACTTTCCTCCTGGGCCAAAATCTCTCTGGATCCACAGTCTAATGCAGGTTGTCGTTCAGAATCTCTCTCCCTGGCTTCGCTACAGACAAAGACTCTATCCTTTGAACAAAGTTTAATCAGGCTCCTGTGAGTCCTCTTTTGGACAAGGCCTCACCCTTGAACTCTGTCCTTGGCCTATTTATTCCAGTATTAGCAAGAATCCTCCTGGGTCAGTTTAATGAAAATCACCCAAGCTTGATATCTGATTAAATTCCTCATCCCCTCACCCTCAATATGTTTTCATACTGGCCTGCCTTCAGCTAACATCTTGTTATGTCAGTTTAACCAAAGTCCTCCTACTTCAGAGGTTTCCTCTTATTAATTTTCCATCCACTGACTCCCACCCTACTTTTTGGCTATAAATTCCTTCTTGTCCTTGTAGGAGTTGATCTCAATCTCTCTCCTCTATTACAGAAAAACCCACTGTAGTAGCCCCCTCCCAAATAAAAATCTGCCTTACCATCTTTAACAAGTGTCATGAATAATTTTTTTGTTTAGCACTATTATACCCAATTTTGAGGATTTAGATGGTCAGGCTATTTTATTAAATAAGGTTATCCACAAAGTAAATAATCATTATTCTGTCTACCTAATGAAGCTTTTCTAAATAACTAGTAATAATTAATGATAACTAGGGATTTGTAAGGTAAGAGAACACTACAGAGAAAGGAAGAGGGTAGATCTAGGACACTTAGAACTTTAGAGGGTGACAGGCAATTACGATCACAATCCCAGAGGTACAAACAACAGTCAATAAAGAAGAGGGTAAAGCCAGTGCTGGAAATATCCAGGAAGAGGTGGCAGGCAACAAGCTTTTAAGGTTGGATTCTAGTAAAAAAAAATTCCTAGGGTAATTGGCAAAAAATAGAAGGAAGGAAAACACAGGGACTTGAGAATAAGGCAACAGAATCAGTGTACAAATTTAGAGTGGTATCAGTAGCTAGATTGACCTGATTGTGAATTCCTGAAATTGTGGTCTAAAACACCTTTCTATTCACCCTGACCAGGAAGTGCATTGGCTCCAAAACCAAGAGAAGAAAGTGGTTAATATTTCTTAGCTGTAAAGTTTAAAAGAATTTAGTGACAGGAAGCCCATCCTATCATTTTATACCCTCCTTCCCAAGGTACACAAGTGCATTGGAAGTGCATTGGCTCCAAAACCAAGAGAAGAAAGTGGTTAATATTTCTTAGCTGTAAAGTTTAAAAGAATTTAGTGACAGGAAGCCCATCCTATCATTTTATACCCTCCTTCCCAAGGTACACAAAACAAGGTGGATGACTGATCCCTTTACCCCATGACTCACTGTGGGAGATTAGAAGGTCTGGTGGCCTCCTGGTAGACTTTCCTTAGACCAATGCTTATCTTCTGATTGATGTGCCCTAATGCATTTTTCTTCTATGTGTAGCTCCAGATGTCCTGTCCATTGGCTGTTCTCAATGTCATAAGGTCTTTCTTCTCTGAGATAACTCCTAAGGTGTTAGGCTCATCATATGTCTTCTTAGAATGATGTTTGGCATTTCTGAGGTTGCCTTCCTCCATGTACAGGTGGCCAATATCCTATATCCATTAACTGCTTCTACAGGATGCTGGTCAGCATCACCAAAATCTCTCTTTCCAAATATTGCTTGTGACTGTCTCCCAGCACCTTTCCAGGATAGCCAGTACCAATGCTCCCACTGAGCCCTCTAGTGGCAACTATAGAAACATTCAGGTTTTTCAGGGATTAGCTCACTTAAATTAACTCAGTACCCTTTGATTTAGCCCAGGCAATTAAATCTAAGCCAAAGCAGAATGTAAGCCTATTGAATGTTTCCTGGTCTCCCAATGAACTCTCACACTCTCAAATGTAGTTTTTCTGTGGTGTGACAGGGTATACATTGTTTCTTCTCTCAAATTATCTAGTGGATTTGATAACAGGTCCCAAAATATCTCCTCAAAACAAATGACTTAGGTAACTCTAAAAAAGACCTCTCATTTACAGAAGCAAGCGACTTTAAAGCATCAGTTTTTTAAAGTAAATATGTGAGGTAATAAAGGTGTTAATTCAATTGGGGGGATCCTTTTCACAACGTATACATATATCAAATCATCATGTTGTATACTTTAAATATCTTATAATTTTATTTGTCAACTGTACCTCAGTTAAGCTGGAAAAAATATCAGTTATTTATTAAAGCACTATTCATTTACTTAAATTCCTCCAATAATAAGTCAGAAAGATCTTCCACATTTTTTTTTACTTTTTATTTTATATTGGAGTATGGTTGATTTACAATGTTGTGTAAGTTTCAGGTGTATAGCAAAGTGATTTAGTCATACATATACATATATCCATTTTTTTTCAGATTCTTTTCCCATGTAGGTTATCACAGAATATTGAGCAGAGTTCCCTGTGCTATACAGTAAGTCCTTGCTGATTACTTATTTTATATATAGTAATGTGTATATGTTAATCCCAAACTCCTAATTTATCCCTTACCCCTGCCCTGATATTTGCCTGCCCTGGATTTCCTGTGTATCTCTACACCTTTATTAATGTTACTCCATTACTCGAAAGAAAAAGTACAAGATGGATACCAGTTATTTTGGAGGTAGAGTAAATAATACTTCATGGTTGAGGAAGTTGAAGTTGATTTTGAGCCCCTTTTACTAGAATAACTAGGATGATGTTATTGTCATGATCTGAGTTAGGAAACACAGTTCAGGAGCAGGTAAAAGAGTAGGAAAAGTGATGCTGGATTGGACATGGTATGGTTTTTCAGCCAGTAGAAAAAGCATGAGGAGTTACAAAGCAATCACTTGGAAATTAAACTGTGGAATTTGGGGGCAAGATTGGGACTGGAGATACAGATTTGAGAGTCAGCAATGCTAGGATATTAAAATTATAGAAGTAAATCATGTTATCAGAAAGAGAATATGGGCCAAGCAGAACACAGAACCAAGCAATAATAGAATTTTGAGAGATGCTTAAATTTAAAGAATGGAAGTAGGGTAAAGAGGACCCAGTTAAAGAGACTGAGGGAAAATTTAAATTAGAATGAGAAACAGGAGATAAGAGTGCCACACAAAGCTTAAAAAGGAGACAGACAAGGAGAAACTACAAAAGACAATTAATAATGGCTATTACTGATCTTTGAGAGGGTCGTTTCATTGGCATGGCGTCAAGATGTCAGTAAATGGTTTTGAAAGGTAGCTAGTGAGAGAGAGCTTCTTTGAAAGAAGGAAAACTGGAAGGGGAAAAATAAAGGGAAGTAAAGTTAAGAGAAGTTGCTTTTTGTTTGGGTGGCAAAGACTTGAGATGCTTGAAAGTACTTGTAGATAGAGGGTAAGCTTGCATGGAATGTGAAAATTGAAGATAGAGGAGAGAAAAAATGGACAACTGATGATGCGAGTTATCAGAGAATACAGTATTAGGATGGGAAAATGAGCACTGGAGAAGAGGTTAGCGTTTTCAAGAAAGAGAGTTCCCTTTTTCTCCTTCTTTGAGACAAGAGCAGAAGAGTTTAGGATCAGGAAGATATGGAAAAATTTTCAACCACAGAAGAGTCAAGGTATCTCAATCCTTAGTTAAGTATAATACATTTTAAAGTCTTTCTTCCTAATCAAAGATTTAGAGTATTCAGTTTATTATCATAGAAGAGGAAGCATATGAGTTGGAGTACTTGATAAGTATATATAGGAAATTTACAGATACATTCTTGTTGGGAAAGACAGTTACTTGTGTGTAGTATTTTGACCTGTGCAGTCACATAAGAATATTTCTGCCTTTGGCCTGGAACATTTCATTGCAAAGAGATAAAGAGGTCTCAAACCTATGCTGGGCATATTTCTATGTCTGGGAATATCTTTCCCTGTTTCCTGTTCTGGGCTTGATATGAACTTATTTGTTCTCCTTAAGCTCCTGTGTAATATGGTACCTGGCCAACCCACTGCTGTATCTATTATTTAAGGTGAGGGACAGGGTCCTTCCTTTTCAAGACAAAAGGAGTTTGTGAAAACCATCTCCCTTTGGCTGTGGGGTGAGACCCACTGGACAGGGGAGACCAACACTCACTATAGAAGTTGATCTTGCTCTGGCTCTTCTCTATGTGAGTGAAGCATTGTTCCATCCAGTGCCCATGGCATTCATGTCTTTCTTGATGACCCTGACACCTGCACACCATGCAGTGGGTTGACATCCTGGGACTGCTGCTCCTGGTGGTAGGCAACAGGTGTCACTTGCTTGACAATTCCAGCCTGGTCAGTCTTTTAAAAAGAAAGTGACTTATCAACACTTGCTGTATATGATAATGTTTCCCTGAGAGCCAGACACATTTTGGGACCTTGCTACAGTCTCCTTGGTCCAGATTTTTAGCTGAAATTGCATTTCCCAAGATCAATTTATTTTATGGGTTACTCTAGTGATATGTGATATCTCTGAAATAATAGAAATGAATCTTTCCCTTTGAAAAGAATAACATGTGACTCGTACCAAGACTTATGGTGTAAGATACTGGAGTGCACCGATGAAGTTCTAAATCAACATTGATAGAGCTTCACTCATGCTGAAAAGTTATCTTTGCAGTCATTGAGAGGTGGTGTGTGTATTGGTGGGAGGAATAAAGAGAGGGAGGCGAAGTATTACTATAATCTAGGGTTGTGTATGTCAAAAGATTTAACATGTTCTTTTTTCTGTACTTTCTGGGGTTCGTTGGTTAAACCCACAAATAGCCTCCATTTCTAGATTGGTCATTATTGTTAGACAATAGACTATGTAGATGTGCATACATTAACTCATTTTCTCCTCAAATAACACTGCAAGGTAAGCATTATCTTCCTGAGGTTTACAGTGGTTAGATAACTTGCCTAAGATCACAGATTGGTAAGGAATAGTCAAGGTGTGAATACAAATCTATGTGACTTCAAAGTTTATTCTCTTATCCAATATTCTATCCCATTCTTTCTAAAGCCTCATTAATCATCATAATTACCTAGAAAGCTTTAGAAATGAAGATTCTCACATAAACCAAGTATGAGAACCTCTGTGCTATATTAAGGAGGAAAGAAAGACCAGCACTATACACCATCCTACTGCCACCTCCTAATCACCACACAACACCACAAAATAGCAACATCAAACAAAGAAATCAATTAAATCCTGTGGGTAATGGTTGAAAGTATAGTCCAAAGAACAGTGATAACATTCTGGGACTTTGTTCTTCTGGTGGAATCCTAGCCAGATTTCTACTTAAAAGATTATTTTTTCTACCAATTGTTGTTGAGAAAATAAAAAGAGATCCTTCTGCTATATACACGTTGTCAAGATGAGAGCACAAAAACAATAAGAGAATGAAGACCAATGTTTTAAGTAGGTTTAGACATCCTACTTAATAAGATATGACTGGGCTTCCCTGGTGGTGCAGTGGTTGAGAGTCCGCCTGCTGATGCAGGGGACGTGGGTTCGTGCCCCGGTCCGGGAAGATCCCACATGCCGCGGAGCAGCTGGGCCCGTGATCCATGGCCACTGAGCCTGCACGTCCGGAGCCTGTGCTCCACAACGGGAGAGGCCACAACAGTGAGAGGCCACAACAGTGAGACGCCCGCGTACACCTAAATAAATAAATAAATAAATAAATAAGATATGACTAAGAATTTAAGAATGTCTGTGTTAAGACCTTGGATGGTGTTACAGTTGCTAGAATAGCATGGTTTTCATAGGTTCTTATAACTTTAGAAAGCCCAATTCATTCTGTTGAACTAGTACTTTCTCTTCTCATTAAATTCTCCTTGAAACTATTCTGTGAAACATAAACTACAACCTCTTATTCGAAAGTCAGTACTACTCTCTTAGCTCCATTGAGCTAAAATAGATAGGTTGGTAAGTAGGTAGGTAGGTAGGTAGGTAGATAGGTAGATAAATAGATTGATGGATGGATGACAGATCAGTTTTCAACAGAGCAGAGTATTACTGACTTTTGAATAGAAAGTTGTAGTTTAAATGTCACAGAATAACTATATAGTGTGTGTCTGTGATTTATATATTTTAACATAACCAGAAGTTAAGTGGACATGTAAATTGTGGCGTCCTCAGACTACTATCATATTAAAATTGAGAACTGTACCTTGATTTGATTTTACGTGGTTAGAGACAAAAAGCAATAGGATTTGGCAAAGCGCCTATTAAATGATTAATCTGTTCCCATTCTTTCAAGGGTCTGGATTATAACACGTATCATATAATTATATAATGCCATCATTTGTGCTTGAGGAATCATCTAGAGACTATTTGTCATTTAAAATTTCTTGAGAGAGTCTCTATTAAAGGTGGTTGCCTCACCCACAGAGCAACATGGGCATATCTAACTCTATGATAGGTAAGAGAAGGAAATATTTTTAAACAAGTTATTTAGAAAAAAACGTTCTTGTTATCTCTAACATCATACCAAAGAGTCATTCATTAAATACGTATTTATTGAGATATTACTCTGTTACCGGCACTGTATCAGGAAAACTAGAGCTAGGGCTTTTAAATCACCTGGTGCCTAATCACAATCCTTGCTGTACTCTTCAATGGCATTTCCACTTTACCATTGTTGGGATTATTGTACCTAAGCCTAAATTTACAGCTAATGTCAGGAAAGAGTCTGTTTTCTCCTTGTTTCAAGCTTGAACTCAATTGCAGAGGGCCTGCAGAAAGAGGAAAGAAGAATTTTAAACCTTTTCTTTATGGTTTAGGAGAGGAATTAGCATAGACTTTCAGAGGTGGGAGGTGACCATGAGAAATCTTGTTGCCTTACAAAGTAAAGGTTAAAAAAAGGACGTAAGCACTTTATTCACTCTTATAGTCATTTCCAAGGAAAACGTTGGATTTTTGTGCTGCTACACATACACTAACAGTTTGCTGTAGCTCTTTGTCTCTTTCCTGAAAAATGAGATTTATGTTTTATTTGACAGACCAGTGTTGTACTTTTTCTATATAAAATTGGAGGTAAATGCTAGTTATTTAATTTCTCATCTTAGGAAACAAGATGACTTATTTGACAGCAATGGACTTTGGGGGTGAGCAGATGATAAGTAAACTGAAGAAGAATAGACTGGGACAAGTAAACCAACCTCTCAGTAGACACATTTCTGTTTTACCTCTGCATGAGTCACTGTGGGCAACAACAAAGAAAACACTCAATTTGAAAAACAAACAACACAATCCAAAAATGGGCAGAAGACCTAAATGGACATTTCTTCAAAGAAGATATACAGATTGCCAAAAAACACATGAAAGAATGCTGAATATCATTAATCATAAGAGAAATGCAAATCAAAACCACAATAAGATATCACCTTAGACCAGTCAGAATGACCATCATTAAAAAATCTACAAACAATAAATGCTGGAGAGGGTGTGGAGAAAAGGGAACCCTCTTGCACTGTTGGTGGGAATGTAAATTGATACAGCCACTATGGAGAACAGTACAGAGGTTCCTTAAAAAACTAAAAATAGAACTACCATCAGACCCAGCAATCCCACTACTGGGCATATACCCTGAGAAAACCATAATTCAAAAAGAGTCATGTACCACAATGCTCATTGCAGCTCTATTTACAATAGCCAGGACATGGAAGCGACCTAAGTGTCCATCAACAGATGAATGGATAAAGAAGATGTGGCATGTATATACAATGGAATATTACTCAGCCATAAAAAGCAACAAAATTGAGTTATTTGTAGTGAGGTGGATGGACCTGGAGTCTGTCATACAGAGTGAAGTAAGTCAGAAAGAGAAAAACGAATACCATATGCTAACACATATATATGGAATCTAAAAACAAAAACAGAAACAAAAAATGGTCATGAAGAACCTAGGGGAAGGATGGGAATAAAGACACAGACCTACTAGAGAATAGACTTGAGGACACAGGGAGAAGGAAGGGTAAGCTGGGACAAGGTGAGACAGTGGCATGGACCTATATACACTACCAAATGTAAAATAGCTAGTGGGAAGCAGCCGCATAGCACAGGGAGATCAGCTCAGTGCTTTGTGACCATCTAGATGGGTGGGATAGGGAGGGTGGGAGGGAGGGAGACGCAAGAGAGAAGAGTTACGGGGATATATGTATATGTATAGCTGATTCAGTTTGTTATAAAGCAGAAACTAACACACCACTGTAAAACAATTATACACCAATAAAGATGTTAAAAAAAAAAGAGAAAATACTCAATTTGAGGCGGTGATGGAGTAAAATCCCCTAAAGTAAGGCTCCTGAATATCTCTTTTAAAATTCATTTGGAGGCTACTTCATAGCTTTCTTCAAGGTCCTAGTTTAGGAACCGTTTAATAGGTAATTCCCTTTAAAGTACATTTGACACTTTCCCATGTGAGAGGAAGAAACAGATACTGACGTTATATTAAATTACTTAATATTGAAAACTACTATAGAAGATCCATATCTGATTTTTCAGAATTTGGCAGTATAAAGCCAAGTATTCTTTTCTGTAACTTCTAATAATCATACTAATAACTACATTAATATTAGTAATGATACTGTGAATAGATAATATTTTTTGTCCACTTACTGTGTCAGGTACTGAATGGGATGCTTTACATCCTATGTCTCATTTAATATTTATAAGAACCAAATAAGAAGCTTTTAACTTTGCTTTTACAGATGAGAAAACTGAGGTTCAGAGAATTTCATTTGACAAAATCATACAGCCAGCAAATAGTAATGACAGGATTTGAATCTAGGTTTTTCTAACTTGAGATTTGTTTTTTAAGTACTATGTTTTACTACCTCCTTATAGTCTTATACTATTATGTTAATTCAATATTTCTAAAATTTCCTTCCCCTCCTTATTTTTTACATTTTCAATAATTGCTTCAATCAGAAATCAGGTGAAAGAGAAGTATCATGACTTTCTTTGGAACCAAAGGATGATTATGAGAAATCTATGCCATATATGACTGGCAACATCCTAATACATACTTGATTTTTGGGGTGTGCAGCCCTGGTTACCACATAATAGTTCCTCCTTATTTTAAAGGCATACAGCCCAGGACTCTAAAATAAACCTCTATAATACCAACTAGGATAGCGCTTCAAAGCAAAATAGAAGGTATCAAGACCAGAACTATATACCTCAACTCCAAAGCAGAATTAGAAAGTCCTTTACTGTACTTCAGTATAGAAGTGAGGCAACTACCAGTTTTCTTGTTCTACCTGTAACTTTAAATCTTGAGAGTAGTGATCCAACTTTAAGTGACTAAGAGTTTTTCAAACTGTGCCTTTTCAGGATCTGATCTATTCCTACTTTTTCTTTAGCTTCAGACATTATCCTATAAGCATAGTTTCCAAACAACATATCTTAAAGCTGATGAATTGTCATTTGATAGAGATGTTGATATGGGCTCTAGTGTCTGACCCTACTGTAGACTATATATAAAGTTGTTACCCGAAGAATAAGTCTGGATGTGATTTCTGGAGGACTTCATGAAGATAGCTATCTGAGTCACATGCTCAATTCTAGAAACAAGCTTATCCTTAGGAAAGTACTCAACATTCATAAGTCAGGTAGATAAAATCGAACTTTCAGCGAACTATGAAGGAAAGCACTCTCTAAGTAGAAGAGCAATTTTCTCTGTCAAGGAGAAAAATTAATGGTAATTTTTCATTGTTTTTCAGTTATTGGCATATATCCTAGGATGACATTAGCTAATCATTGGAGACAAAATCCATGAGGGCTAAACTCTTACGTGTAGGGTGGAATGGTCTATATCAGACTCTCCAGTAATTGGTTAGCATTAGTAACCAGCAGTGTGCTGAACTCTGGACATACAGATTGTAGGAGTTACTTGCATATGGATGATGGTTAAAACCATGGGTATGAGTGAGACTGCCTATGGAGAATGTCTAGAGCAAAGGGGGAAAGCAGAGTGAGTCTATAAGAAAACCCTGTTGGAAAGTAACATTTAATTGATGAACAGGAGAAAAGGTACTAAAGAGATTAGGAAAGAACAATCATGATAGGCATAAAGAGAAAGAAGATTGTGATGCTACGGATATCAAGGGAAGCATTTCAAAATGGAGGGAGGTGTCAACAGGGTCAAAGGCTATAGAGAAGTCAAGTAATAACTCAAAATAATGACTCAAGCTGTGACAATTTAGATTAGTCAATTGGTTACCCCGAAGTAGAATTATAGGGACATATGTCATAGTGTAATGGTATGAGCAGTTACAAACAGGTGAGAAAATGCACATCATATCTGAGGAAAGAACATTTGTAAGATTAAGGATTAAAGTTGGTAGAGGGTTTTGATAATGGTAAATATTTGAAAAATGACTAACAGTCACTGTCCTGGGCTCTGGGAGTAAAGCAATGAACAAAACAGATGAAGTTCCTGGACTCTTGGGACTTATACTCTTGGAAAAGAGGAATAAAAAATTTTAAAAAAGTTGTCAGGCAATGAATTGGCAATTGAATATATGTATCTTGAATTCACGTCGAGATATATGTATATCTTTAAAGAGATCAGGCTGGAAATATAAATTTGAAGGTAATCATCCTATAGCTGTTATGTATAGTTGTGGAACTGAGTGAGTCCTGTTAAGTAGTGTGCTTGAATAGAAAAGAGAAGAATATGAAGGGCTGAGCCTTATCTCTTTGCCTTTAGAAATCTGGAAGGAGAAGAAATATCATGGAATGAGAATGAAATGATGTGGGCAATAAAGATGGAGGGGTCCCAGGAGTGGATACTGAGGGAAGTGTTTTGAGGAGGATGAAGTAATAAACAGTGTCAAATGATGTTAATAGGTTCAGTGAAACAGAAGTTCAGAACTGACCGTTGAAATTTGAGACTTTGGCCAATATTGGAGTTGGTCAGAAATAAATAATTTGGGTTAGGAACAACGTACAGGGCCTGCTTGATATTGGAAACTACATATTTGAATTTTTTTCTCCAGTGTGCCTGTTATGTATGTGTAAAGGTGGAGAAGGCAAATTTTAGGATTTGTGCAAGATTGGTGGTTTTGTGGGAAAGAAGCATAAGACAATAGAACTGAGGGAACTGATGAAATATTAATTTATTAACCTAATGAGATTGACAGCATGATCTAGTTTGTAAAAGGAAGAGAGTGAAGCAAAGAATGTTAATATATTGGCATAAAGTAAAGAAGTTAAGATGCTTGTGTTATCAATAAGGTCAAAGAGTAAGTGCTATGAGAGTGAGATTGCTGAAAGGATAAAAAATTGTGGTTAGAAAGTAGGATAATAGAGTTACGATTTTCAAAGATGTAGCAGTTTTTTTTGTTTTTTTCTGAACTTTTATTGGAATATAGTTGATTTACATTGTTGTGTTAGTTTCTGCTGTACAGCAAAGTGAAGCAGTTATACATATATGTATATCCACTCTTTTTTAGATTCCTTTCCCATATGGGTCATTACAAAGTATTGAGAAGACTTCCCTGTGCTATATAGTAGGTCCTTATTAGTTATCTATTTTACATATACTGTGTATATGTCAATCCCAATCTCCCAATTTATCCCTCTCCTACACTTTTCCCCCTGGTAACCATAAGTTTGTTTTCTACATCTGTGACTATATTTCTGTTTTGTAAATAAGTTTATTTGTATGATTTTCTAAGATTCCACTTATAAGCAATATCATATAATATTTGACTTTCTGTGTCTGACTGCTTCACTCAGTCTATAATATCTACGTCCATCCATGTTGCTGCAAATGGCATTATTTCATTCTTTTTTATGGCTGAGTAATATTCCGTTATATATATATATATATATATATATCTCACATCTTCTTTATCCATTCCTCTGTTGATGGACATTTACGTTGCTTCCATGTCCTGGCTATTGTAAATAGTGCTGTAATGAACATTGGGGTGCATGTATCTTTTTGATACATACTGTTCTCCATAGTGGCTATACCAATTTACATTCCCACCAACAGTGTAGGAGGGTTCCCTTTTCTCTACACCCTCTCCAGCACTTATAGTTTGTAGAAGTTTTTATGATGGCCATTCTGACCAGTGTGAGGTGATACCTCATTGAAGTTTTGATTTGCATTTCTCTAATAATTAGTGATGTTGAGCAGCTTTTCATGTGTTTTTTGGCCATCTGTGTGTCTTCTTTGGAGAACTGTCTGTTTAGGTCTTCTGCCCATTTTTGATGGATTTGTTTGTTTTTTTTGATATTGAGCTACATGAGCTGTTTGTATATTTTGGAGATTAATCTCTTGTCAGTCACTTCGTTTGCAGATATATTCTCCCATTCTGTGGGTTGTCTTTTCATTTTGTTTATGGTTTCCTTTGCTGTGCAAAACTTTTAGGTTTAATTAGATCCTATTTGTTTTTATTTTCATTAAATAAATGAAAATTTAAATTAAATTTCATTTAATTTTCATAGGCGGTGGATCTAAAAAGATCTTGCTGCAATTTATGTCAGAGAGTGTTCTGCTTGTTTTCCTCTAAGAGTTTCATAGTATCCAGCCTTACATTTAGGTCTTTAATCCATTTTGAGTTTATTTTTGTATAGGGTGTTAGGGGGTGTTCTAATTTCATTCTTTTCCATGTAGCTGTCCAGTTTTCCCAGCACCACTTATTGAAGAGGCTGTCTTTTCTTCATTGTATATTCTTGCTTCCTTTGTCATAGATTAGGTGACCATAGGTGTGTGGGTTTATTTCTGGACTTTCTATCCTGTTTCACTGATCTTTATTTCTGTTTTTGTGCCAGTACTATACTGTTTTGATGACTATAGCTTTGTAGTATAGTCTGAAGTCAGGGAGCCTGATTTCTCCAGCTCTGTTTTTCCTTCTCAAGATTGCTTTAGCTATTTGGGGTCTTTTGTGTTTCCATACAAATTGTAAAAATTTTTGTTCTAATTCTGTGAAAAATGCCATTGGTTATTTGATAGGGATTGCATTGAATCTGTAGATTGCTTTGGGTAATATGGTCATTTTGAGTGAAGATAAAGTCCAGGGGATGGTCACAGACTTCAGTATCTGAAACAGAGTATAGGGGAAAGGTACTGAGGTTGAAGGGTGGGCAGTGAATTATGGTGCTGTGAAGTTGGGTGTGTCATCCAAAATGAATGTAAAAATCATCCAGAATTATAGCAAGATTTGATATGCAAAAGAAGATTATGAACTGAGCAGCAACATGTTCAATGAATCTTGGGGTTGTATTAGGGACCCTGGACGTCTAATTTCTTCTAACACAATCTTTGATATAACTGTCCTTTTTTTGCTCTATATTTCCAAAAGAAGTTATATCATAGTTTTGTGTTGTATCGATACGTGCCTATCACTATTGAAAGGTGAGTTTTTCATTCTGTAAACTCATGTCCTTTGGTTCTTCAAAAGAATTGGAATAATTTAATACTGTTTCCTGTATTGTTTCCCTTTTCTGTATTGTTTTCCTTTGGTTGGATGAAATACATTCTTGATGATTTCCTGAGGTAAGATGCAGAGGAGGTAAATTTTTGAGACCTTGCATGTTTGAAACAATAATCATTTGACATTCATACTTGATTGATAGATTTTGCTGGGTATAGAATTTTAAGTGGAAAATCATTTTCCACTTGATTTGGCATTGCTCCAAAATCTTTTAGTTGACACTGTGGTAGTTCTGTGGTCCAAAGCAATTCTGATTTTCCACTCCTTTGACATGACTTGTCTTATTTATAGAAGTTTTTACGATTCTGTATTTATTTACAGTGTGCTGAAATTCAGTAAAGTGTCCTGGTCTGGGCCTCTTTTCATTCATTTGTTGCAGAAGAGAGACATATGATAAGCCCTTTAATTTAATCACCAAACATGTTCTTCAGTAATGGGAAATATTTTTGGAGTAGCTCTTTGATACTTTCTTCCCTCCTGATTTTCCATTCTTTCTTGCTAGAACTTGTCAGACTTCTTGGATTGATCCTATAATTTTTGTATAGTGCTTTACCTTTTATTTCCTTTTCTCTAAGGAGGCAGTGTAGTAGTTATATATATGAGCATTTACTCTGAATCTAGACTGCCTGCATTCTAAATCTATCGGCAGTATTTACTAGGTTTTGACTTTGGACAAGTTACCTATACTCTCTGTAACTCATTTTTCTTATATAGGAAATTAATAATGTCTATCTTACAGTTTGTTGTGAAGAGAAAATGAATTAATACATGTAAAGTGTTCAAAACAGTGCCTGCCAAATTATAAGAGCTATATAGAATTTGCTATTATCATTATTAATTTATTGCTTGGATTTTTTTTTGATTCTACCTTCTGTATATGTGCTCAACTTCTCCTTTCACCTCTTTAGAAATTTTTAATTATGGATATTGTTTAATTTCCAAGATATTTTTCTTGTTCTCTCATTCCTCTTTTTATATTGCACCCTGTCTTTTTTTTTCATGGACATTAAATCTTCTGTCTCTTTCAGGTGTTAATTAGAGGGTTTAAAACTTTTTTTTCTTATACTTTCTTGAATAGTCTCTGTCTCTTTTTGTTTCCTATTTCTGTTTGTTCATTTTGGCCTGTGTGTCACATTGGGGGTTGTGGTCAAATGTCTGGTCATTCTTAGCTCTCCACTCATGTTTAAGAGTGAAAAGAGAGCTGTCAATTTATATTTAAGAGTGATACTAACAAGCTATTTGAAAGCTCTTTGTTCTTCTGTTAGTTAACTGGTAACATTCACTGCAGAGTGATTGTACAGAGATGTGGGTATGGGGAGGGTTCTCCCGATTTGTATATGTATGAGGTTTTTAATGTGTGAGGTTTTGTCCCTCTGGGGAGGCACTGGTTCTTCAGAGATGAATTCTTTCATCTCTTGCCTGGTTGCTTGTGTTTGGAGAACCAGAAAGAGTCTGGGCATCTCAATGATCAGTATGAAAACTTTTATTTAATCCCATTGTTTAAAAAAAAAGGTTTTTTCTTCCACCTGCCACTTTACTTGATATCACTGGAGGCTGCCTTTAATTCCTCCAAAGAATAGATACCTGGTCACCTACTAAGGTGAAGAAGAGGCCCTGGAAGTCTAACTTCTTCTTATACAGTCTTTAAATAATTCCTTTTTTGGGTCAATACTTCCTCCCCCATCATCTTTTGAGGTGTCTTGTACTCCTGAGCCTTTTCCAAGTTCCAGGTGTTGCATTAATTTGCTTCTCACTAGCACCACCTCTGTTGGCCTTTAACATTACTTTTATCAGCTTTGTTCAGTCAACATTTCTCCATTTTCTATCTTTCAAAAATCTGTTAATATTTCTTATCAAGTTTCATCTTCTTTCATGTTTCCTTTTTCCTTATGGGTTTATGCCTTTTTAAAAAATCACTCATAGTGTTTAAGGGCACAGGTTCTAGAACTGAACTCTGGGTTTGAATCCTTATAGTGCCATATTACCATTAAGAGGTCATAGGCAATTTACTTACCTTGTCTGGGTCTCTGTTTCTTCTCATTTATTTTCTTGTTGAAAACTAGGGATAATAAAAGCACCTATATTGTAGGATTTAGTACATGTAAAGTACTTGGAACAGTGTCTGGCACAAAGTACCTGATCAATAAATAGCAACTGGAATTAGTATTAACACTATTAAATTATTATTATCAGTTTTTAGGAATTTCAGGTGACAACGGAGATTAAACACATGCATTCAATTGAGTTATTCTGTTATTCTCTGTTATTCTGTTATTTTCTACTCTTCTGAACTTATCAGCTTTATCCTAATGATTTCCCTTATAGTCACAAGATGGCTACAGCAGTTCCATATATCTCATGCAGATATGACAATGTCCAGAGGGAGAAAGGGGACCATGCCATTGGTGTCTTCTGAGGAATAAGGAAATATGTCTCAGAAGCTCCCAACAAATCTTCACTAATGACTCATTGACCACAATTTTTGATTCCCTTAAACCAAACACTGGCAATGAGAATAGGACCACAACAGTTGGCCTAGATTGATCAAGATTTATGCCTGGGGCTAAGAATAGAATCCTTAGCCCTTAAGTCATGTGGGGAAGGAGTGCAAACATGAAATAAATTGTGTCTTTTCAAGAAAAAAGAGGGGGAAGTGGATATTTGCAGATAACCAACTACTGCAGAGAAAGTTATTCTCTAGGCTGTTCTGAAAAGTCACAATTGTTGAGTATACTTCAAGTAAAATTAAGATCTATAGTTTTGATGAGCATATAGTTTGCTTTGATGAGCAAAAACATATAGTTTTGATGAGGAAAGAAAAAGTTGATTTCCCCAGTCTTGTCTAGTAAGTATTTCTGCAATGTCTAATACTAGGCTTATTGTCATCCAAATCAAATTTCTATTGCAACTTAAAACTTGCTTATCATAGTTTTGCATGTAGCCAGTTTCATAATTCAGACCCAAATAAAAATATATAAATTTCCCCAAATTAACTACTTCCTTCCTCTTTAGGCATTATGTATGAGAGAAATGAAAGCTGTGTAAAAGAAATATAACCATATTTTACAATCAGAAGTGAATGGCAGTTCAGTTTCTTGACTTCTACCTACACCCAAAGAGTATCTGAGTAAAAGTACATGAGTCCCTTTCCTGACTTCCTATCTTCCTGAGTCTTTAGAAAATGAGTTATAATTCTTCAGTTTGCCTTATGCACTTTAGTGAGCTAATTGCAACAACACTTTACAGTTAAGCCTGCTTAAAAATCAAACTGTGTAAGTTGTGATAAGCCTACTGGCAATGAAGAGGCAGCGAGATGGATTATCAGATGCTCACAGGACTTTTTGAAGTTTGCAGTCACATCTGTTTCTGCGATACTTTGGTATTTTTCCTTTCATTGTGGAAGCTCTTTGTGTCCCTGTTTACTTGCAGATATGCAAATGAACCTTATCCAACCATGCTTAGTTTCTGGGATGGAAAGTCTCCAGGCAGATATACAACAAGAAGTCATGATATATTCACCTTCAGAGCCTGAAAAAATGTATTCTAAAATTCATAAGTAAACTTTCAGTTTTGGAGGGATACAGTGAAAGCTTATGCTATGTTTCAGAGTGTTTCAGATTGGAAAGAGGTGAAACATTTTTCCACTATGGAATGCACTGATAAGAATAAAAATAGTACCTCTAAAAATGTCCAATAAAACCTTGAATATTCTTTCTTTGAGTTTTCCACTTTTTATTCACTCAAGTTTTCTAAAAATATTCATATAATTCAGCACTAGAAGCACATAATCAGAAAGGCATAATCTGCAAAGATATTATTCTTTGGCACAGATACTTTATCAACGTTAAAGATTAAAGTGTTTTTTAATGAAAATTTTGTTAATCCACATGTAGACTAGGTTCTATGGTTATCACTCATAGTTGAGTCTGCCATTTTAGATGGATTTGGAGTTAAAAGTAAGAGAAATAATAGATAATTGTGGCATCAGAAGGACATAATAATCATTTCTACAACTAAAGTAAGAGAATCAACCAAATACATTCCTTCATATAGACTTGATATTCACTGACACTGTGTCAAATCCCCAAGCCATCAGAAGATAGTTAATTATTTTATCTCATAAACACTACACACATGACCCCATTAAATTTCATTGACTAGAACTTTGAATTTATCTAACTATTAATACTTGTAGGAAATTTTAGTTCTCTACTGTTTGTTGAAATTTATCACTAGAGATTACGATAGATTGGTTTTATTAGCTGTATGTTCAGTCCTGGACACATTAGTATAAGAAACTAAGCCTATGCTGATTTATTATTCAGTTGTATGCACTGGAGAGCTGTATGTTTGTGTACAATCAATTAACCAAAGCACATTTGCAAAGTGCTATATGTCTAAGCACTTTGTGTTAGTGTGAAATGTTAAGTGTGAAGCAAGTTAGAGAAGAGTTAGAATACATGATCCCTATTCCTAATTCCAGGTTAGACCTCTTTGAGAGAAGTACAGTGTCTGGAATGTAATCAATAGTTTCTTTCAACTACAGGATGAGTAGCCTATATGCGAAAACTGGGTTCATTTCTGGTTGTCACACTAGGAAAATTCATCTAGATGCTAGAACTGTGTATGTAGAATAAAGAAGACCTCAGAAGGTAAGAGTTGTCATTGGCATGTGTGGAAGAAAGATTGTACTTGTTTTGTGTGATAGAGAATATGACTGGGACCAAAGAGTAGGTAGATGTTACACAGAAAAATAATTCTTTTCATTTTAAGAACTTTTTTTTCTAACTGCATCTGTTGTGGAGGGTTGAGTTAATCATACTCCTCAGTTGATGGCACACTGACACCATTGTTGCTTGCAAGGGCCATACTTGCTTGTTTTTACCTATTTCCATTTCTCATCCCCCCAAGTAATTGTTCTAATCTTTTAATGTTTGTCTGCTTATCAAATGTGTTTGTTTGTTTTTGTTTTCTGTTTTTGTTGTTTTGTCCTCGTGTATCTTTAGTTTACATAAATGGTATTGAGATAGAGATCTATTTAGTTTTCTTTTTCATTTGATATGTTTTTTAACCTCTAATTTTCTGCATGTATATCTATTTTGTCATTTCTAAATGATACATAATCTCCATAATGTACATCCAACACATTTTACCTATTAAACACCAAGTGATGAATATCACAATCACCTTAACAACATTGAAGATAATAGCTTTGGACATTACCCTTTTGTACTTACTTTTGTGAGAGCATATATCTTGGGTTACACAGTGTCCATATACTTAGTTTGACTGAATTGTTCCATATTGCTCTCAAGTATAGCTCCTTATAAGAACAGTGCATGACAGATCCTGGAGTGCAGGGGTTAGCAAACTTTATCTGTAAAGGAGTTGATAGTAAATATCTTAGGCTTTTCAGGCCACATAAATTATTTTTCTAAAAAATTGAGGTATAGTTGGTTTATAATATTTGAAAATTTCCAAATAATTTAGAAAATTTATTTCTCTACAATTTGTTGAAATTTATCACTTGAAATTATGATAGATTGGTTATATCCACTAGTAAGTATCAGGTGTACAACAGAGTGATTCACAATTTTTAAAGGTTATACTCCACTATATTTAAAATGAAATATTGGCTATATTCCCTGTTTCTGTACTGTTGTGTGTTTATTTTATGCATAGAAATTTGTACTTCTTAATATGCTAATCCTATCCTGTGCTTCCCCTCTTCCCTCTCCCCACTGGTAACCACTAGTTTGTTCTCTGTATCTGTGAGTATGTTTCTCTTTTGTTATACTTACTAGTTTGTTGTATTTTTAGATTCCACATATAAATGATATCATACAGTATTTGTCTTTCTCTGACTGACTTCACTAAACCTAACACTATCTACATTCACCCATGTTGTTTCAAATGGCAAAATCTCATTTTTTTCATGGCTGAGGGGTAATCCATTGTATATATATACCACATCTTCTTTATCCATTCATCTATTGATGGACACTTAGGTTGTGCCCATGTCTTGGCTATTGTAAACAATGCTGCTATGAACATCTGGGTATGTGTATCTTTTCAAATTAGTGTCTCTGTTTCCTTGGATATATACCCAGGAGTGGAATTGCTGGATCATGTGGTAGTTCTATTTTTACTATTTTGAGGAACCTCCATACTGTTTTCCACAGTGGCTACATCAATATACATTCCCACCAACAATGTGCAAGGGTTCCCTTTTCTCCCCATCCTCTCCAACATTTGCTGTTTGTGGTCTTTTGTTAATAGCCATTCTGACAGGTGTGAGGCAATATCTCATCATGGTTTTGATTTGCATTTCCCTGATGATTAGCAATGTCCAGCATCTTTTCACGTGCTTATGTCTTCTTTGGAAAAATGTCTATTCAGGTCTTCTGCCCAGTTTTCAATCAGGTTGTTTGTTTAGGTTTTTTTTTTTTTTTGATGTTGAGTTGTATGAACTGTTTATATATTTTGGATATTTACCCCTTATTGGTTATATAATTTGCAATTATTTTCTCCCATTCAGTAAGTTGTATTTTGTCTTTTGTTGATGGTTTCCTTTTCTATGTAAAAGCCTTTAAGTTTAACTAGGGCCCGTTTGTTTATTTTTGCTTTTGTTTCCTTTGCCTGAAGAAACAGATCCAGAACAATATGCTTTTGACATAAATCTGTTATTTATGTCAAAGTGTTTTGCCTATGTTTTCTTCTTGGAATTTTATGGTGTCAGGTCTTACATTTAGGTCTCTAATCCACTTTGAATATATTTTTGTATATGGTATGATAAAATATTCTAATTTCATTCTTTTACATGTAGCTGTCCAGTTTCCCAATACCATTTATTGAAGATACTCTCTTTTCTCCATTGTATATTCATACCTCTTTTGTCTTAGATTAATTGACCATATAAGCATGGGCTTATTTCTGAGCTCTCTATTCTGTTCCATTGTTCAATGTTTCTATTTTTGTTCCAGTAACATACTGTTTGGATTACTGTAGCTTTGCAGTGTAGTCTAAAGACAGTGAGCATGATACTTCCAGCTTTGTTCTTCTTTCTCAGTATTGTTTTGACTCTTCGGGGTCTTCTGTGTTTCCATACAAATTTTAAACTTATTGGTTCTAGTCCTATGAAAAATGCCATTGGTATTTTGATAAGGATTGCATCAAATCTGTAGATTACCTTGGGTAGCATGGTCATTTTAACAATATTCTTCCAATCCACAAACACAGTATATCTTTCCATCTATTTGTATCATCTTCAATTTCTTTCATCAGTGTCTTATAGGAATTGTTGGATTAAAATTATATATTGTATATTCAAAAATAAATTTAGTTTATATTTTCAAAGAACCAGCTCTTATTTTTATTGATCTTTTCTATTGTTTTTGTAGTCTCTATTTCGTTTATTTCTGCCCTTATTACTTTTATTTATTTCCTTCTATGAACTTTGGGTCTTTTTGTTCCTCTTTTTCTAGCTCCTTAAGTGTAGGGTTAGAATGTTTGAGATTTTTCTTGTTTCCTGAGTCCTTATAAACTTTTCTTGTTTCCTTGTATCCTTATAAACTTCCCTCTTAGAACTGCTTTTGCTATGTCCCAAAGATTTTGGATTATTGTGTTTTTCATTTGTCTCCAAGTATATTTTGATTTCCTCTTTGATTTCTTCTGTGACCCATTGGTTGTTTACTAGCATATTGTTTAGCCTCCTTTTATTTGTGTTTATTGCAATTTTTTCTTGTGGTTGATGTCTGGTCTCATGGTGTTGTGGTCAGAAAAGATGCTTCATATGATTTCAGTTTTCTTCAATTTTCTGAGGCTTGTTTTGTGACGTAGCACGTGATCTCTTCTGGTGAATAGTCTATGTGCATTTGAAAAGATTGTGTATTCTGCTAATTTTGGATGGAATGTTCTATGTATACCTGTTAGGTTCATTTGGTCTAATGTGTCTTTTAAGGCTAGTGCTTCCTTATGGATTTTATGTTGGATGATTTGTCCAATGATTTGTCCATTGATGTAAGTGGGGTGTTAAAGTCCCCTATTATTATTGTGTTACTGTCCATGTCTCCCTTTATGTCTGTAAATATTTGCTTTATGTTTTTAGGTGCTGTTACGTTGGATGCATATATATTTACAATTTTTATACCTTCTTCTTGGATTGATCCCTTGATCATTATGTACTGTCCTTTGTCTCCTGTAATATTTTTTTATTTTAAAGTCTAGTTTGTCTGATATAAGTATTGCTACCCCAGCTTTCTTTTGATTTCCATTTCCATGGAATAGCTTTTTCTTTTTCTTTCTTTTTTTTTTTTTTTTTGGCTGCACCACATGGCATACAGAACTTCCCTGACCAGGGATCAAACCTGGAATAGCTTCTTCCATCTCTTCACATTCAGTCTGTGTTTGTCTCTAGATCTAAAGTGAGTTCTTTTGGCAACATATATAAGGGTTTTTGTTTGTTTGTTTGTTTGTTTTTCCATTCAACCACTCTATATTTTTGCTTGGAGCATTTAGTCCATTTACATTTAAAGTAATTATTGATATGTTCTTATTGCCATTTTGTCAATTGTTTTGGAGCTGTTTTTGTAGTTCGTTTTGTTCCTTTCTTCTCTTTTGTTCTCTTCTCATGATTTAATGACTATCTTCAGTGTTATGCTTGATTACTTTTTCTTTTGTGTGTGTAATCTATTACAGATTTTTGGTTTGTGGCTACCATGAGGTTTTTGTATAGCAGTGTGTGTGTGTGTGTATATATATATATATATATATATATATATGATTTTTAAGTTGCTAATCTCTTAATTTCAAATGCATTTTAACAAGCCTGCTTTTGTACTCTCCTCTTTTCATGATTACTGTTCTTGACATATTTTATGTTTAATTGTTTTGTATATTTCTTAACAGCCTATTGTGAGTATAGATAATTTTACTACTTTTGTCTTTTAACATTCCTACTAGCTTTGTGCATGGAAAATTTACTAACTTTACTGGTATATTTGCTTTTACTGATGAGCCTTTTCCTTTCATAATTCTCGTGTTTCTAGTAGTGGCCTTTCTTTTTCACTTAGAAAAGTCCCTTTAACATTTCTTGTAAAGCTGGTTTGTTGGTGCTAAACTCTTTTAGCTTCTGTTTGTCTGAAAAACTTTTGATTTCTCCATCAAATCTGAATAAAAGCCTTGCTTTGTAGAATATTTTTGGCTGTAGTTTTTTCTCTTTCATCACTTTAAATATTAATATACTGTGTCACTCCCTTCTGGCTGCAGAGTTTCTGCTGAAAAGTCAGCTGATAGCCTTATGGGAGTTCCCTTTTATGTTATTTGTTTCTTTTCCCTTTCTGCCTTTAATATTCTTTCTTTATCTTTAATTTATGCCATTGTAATTATAATGTGTTCCTCTTTGGGTTAATCCTCTATGGGACTCTGCACCTCCTGGACTTGGATGGCCATTTCTTTTCCTAGTTTAGGGAAGTTTTTGGCTACTATGTCTTCAGATATGTTCTCAGACCCTTTGTCTCTCTCTTCGTCTTCTGGGACCCCCAAAATGGAAGTATTAGCACATTTGATGCTGTCCCAGAAGTCTCTTAAACTAGCCTCATTTCTTTTCATTCTTTTTTTTTCTTTTCTGTGTTCAGCATCATTGATTTCCTCTACTCTGTCTTCTAGCTTGCTAATCTATTCCTCTGTATCATTTAGTCTACTGTTGATTCCTTCTAGTGTATTTTTCATTTATGTTATTGTATACATCTCTGTTTGGTTGTTCTTTATATTTTAGAACTCTTTGTTAAAAACTTCTACCTTCTTCTTTGCATCCATTCTCCTCCTGAGTTCTTTGACTTCTAACTTCTTTGTGCATCCATTCTCCTCTTGAGTTCTTTGATCATCTGTACAATAATTTCCCTGAACTATTTCTTGGCTAGATTGCCTATCTCTTCTTCACTTAGTTCCTCTTCTGGGGTTTTGTCCTTCATTTGGACATGTTCCTCTGTCACCTCATTTTGCCTAACTTGGTATTTTTATTTCTATGTATCTGGTAGGTTGGTTAGGTTTCCTGAAATTGGAGAAGTTGCTTTTGTAGGAGACATCCTATGTGTCCCAGCATCTCACTCCCTTCTCATCACCAAAGCTCTGTGTTCTAGGGTTTTCTCCTTATGGGCTTCTATGTCCTTTTGTTGTGGCAGACAGACTACTGTGGACAGTCTGGTAGGCTTCTTTGGCTCCTGGTCCAGTTGGTAGCCAGGCCCTGCCTTGTGCAGAGGTTGCCGGTCACTGTTTGATGGGGCTGGGTCACCATGCAGCTGGCTTCACAACCCCAGGGGACCCTGGGGCTAGTGTTGGATCACTGGTGGGTGGAGTCAGGGTCCAGGAGATCATGGGGCTGGTGCCCACCCACTGGTCAATGAATCCAAGTTCTGCAGCTAGTGCTGGCCCCCTAGTGGGCAGAGTTGGGTCCTATGTTCTGGATGCAGGGCCCAGGGGTCCCAGAGCTGGTGTTGGACCACTGGTGGGTAGGCTCAGTTCCTGACAGCTGGCTGCAGGGTCCAGGCTGTCCAGAAGCTTGTATTGGCCTGCTAGAGCATAGAGGTAGGGCTCAGCATGTCCCCAAGACATAAAGTTTCTGTTGCATATACTCTTGTTCTTTTTCTTGTTCTCATTTTTTTTTAATCACCCATTAGAAATGTAAAAACCCCTCTTGTTGGCTATTCAGAATTGGGCAAGGACTTCATTTGTTCCTTGGGTCATTCGGAGACCTGATCTACTCTCACATCCTTGAAAACGTGGCAGATTATTCATTATTCTGACTTTGGTCACTGTAATGGATGTAAACTGAGAACTCACCATTTTAAGTTCACTTCTCTGATTATTAATCAGTTAAATAAACTCTTCAATTATTTGTTAATACTTGAATTTCCTCATCAGTAAACCTCCAATTTGAATAATTTGCTCAGTTTCTATTGTGATTTCTATAGTTTTGTTGCTAATTTTCAGTAGTTTCTTATATATTGGATATTATTAATTTTCAGTTTTAGGCACCTTAATTAACTTATTTCCAATCAGTTATCTGTTCATTAACACTATCCATACTGTCTTTTATTGAACAGAAATACTTAATTTTGATGGATTTTAACAACTTTGTAATAGTCTGAAGCATAAATAGATGGAAGGAACCACCACAAAAGATAGTGAGTTTCTGAGAACTGAAATGTTTCTGAAAAGGCTGAATAGCCATTTGACATTAATGTTATATTGTAATGTTCAGATATTGGGTGTGTATGTGGACTAGATTATTAAGACCTATTTCAACCCTAAGATTATTTGATACACACGAAGCAGTCTGAGAAAAATATTTGGAAATGATAGGATTTGAGAGATAGAAGGGATATTAGTGATTCATCTAATTTACACTTCTCATTTTCCATGGTAAGAAACAGAGGTAGAATAGTGGAGGTGCTTGCTCAAATTTCCCACAGTTAGTTGGTATCAGAGGCTGGACCAGAATATCCTGCTTCACAGTCCACTGCACTTTCCATTATCTAAAGATAAATTCTAAATTACATGGTTCAGCCGTAAACACTGTAGGTGGTTCCAGAAGTGGGAGGATGTCACAGAGGTAGAAAAAGTATGCAGAAAGAGGTATCTACAAGTTTCCCTAGGACTGACTGGTTTATGGTAAATGCTAATGTTACTTACTGCTAATGATTTATAATTTATTTTGTTGTCATTTACAGAAATTATTATAAAGTCATTTTCAAATTATGTGTCCTCCAAATTATTATATTTTTCCCATGCACTACCCACTACACAAATTGTACTATCTCTTCCATCTAATACCAAATACTAAATACCACTGTGCCTTTCCAGCTCATCTAGGACTGTGTAATGAACCAAAACATTGCAGAATCCTTAGCATTATGCCTCCTAGAGAGCTAATAAGGTGGGGTCCAGCTGCCATTGCCTGATATGTATAAGTAAGAAAATCAGTCCCATCCCACAGTGTTCAGTAACAAATCCTTTCAATATCTGTGCCCCATTATCTACTCTAATGAAAAAGCTTATGAGAAAACATGGAGTTGTTTAAAGCCTGTGCCACCCTAGGTAAAATCAGCTCATTTGAGTGCAATCTTACTTAGATCCACCTTGGCACTGCTAGAGAAATAGTATCTTTAGACATAGTTTCTTCTCGTTCCAAAGACTGCAGACTTTTGAGGTTTTACATATTGGTAGATCACAAAATAAGATGATGGGACCCTTTCTATGTAAGGCTATATCAACTATGCCAGACAACTCTTATACTGTTCTAATGTTTATATATGGTTTTATGACATTAGAGATTTTTATATTGGTGGAGGATAAGGGACAGGGTGCTGATGGGCTGGAATTTATAGGCACATATATATATCAGGAGTTTAGTTAAGATGCTCCAAGTTTTCTTCCTCAATAGGAATGTTCCCACAGCTAGCATATTTCCTCTTTTGAGCACAATAGGAGATTTCCAGTTTTCTCTGAGGACTTTTCCAGACTTGACAGCTAAGTAGAAGGGTACAAAGGCCACTTTCACAATCTTTGCTCAGCTGTACTTCTTCTGTCTCATCTACCTCCCTCTGCAATGCGTCTCATGCTCCTGCACAAAAGTATATATTTGATGAAACTTGAATATCCCAACTGTCCTGACAAGATATTCAAGGGCTGACCAAGTTCAGAGTGACCAAGAAGAGTTCTTTATACTATGTGTTCTCATTTCTTAGTGTTGTCTGCTTTTAACTTGGGGACTGGCTGCCATGTTGAAGGTATTTCTGTTCCCTTTTCTTTCCCCACATAGAGTACTATTCTGCGATTGAATAGCTTTCCTCCCCACCCCTTCCCCTAGCACTACACCTTCTTCAATTATACTCTTTCTCTTTGCTGTTTAGCCTGGAAACACAATTTAAACACCCTACTTATTTCTCTGCAAGAACATATTCCCTGCTTGAATGGAGAGGAGTTGAGAAAAGGGAGGGTAGGAGAATGAAAGGGTCTGTCTTCATTTTACCTTCCTCAGGCATCAAATGGCCTATATGAGAAGTCCTAGCTAGAAATCAATGCAGATGTGTACACTGTCATCTCCCTACAGTGGTTGAACAATTTTAACTTGGGTCCATTTCCTTTCTAGAAGCTCAATAAGCTAATAAGTAAACAGCAATTTCTGTAGTATGGTGAAGTTACACAAGCAAATGAACCCCTCAGGTTCACTCAGACCACTTCCACTGCAGCACATGGTTGACCTAAAGCCTCTCATTTTACTCTCCTCAAGTAGAGGGTCCACCAACTTGTCATTGTCCCCCATACTCTCTTTTAGGTTTCCAACTCCCAGCTCCAGCTCATCACAAGTATAGGTGAAGCCTAGATAAATATTAAGATGATGACCAGAGACACAGTAGACACATACTTCAAGAAAGGCAGAATAGGGTACCGATACAGAACATAATCACTTGCTGGTACTATAATGAATTAATATAAGATGCTAATTAGGTGAGTAGTAAAATATTAGTTGTGCTAAACATGACTCCTGCAGGTTACCTCTCTGTATACTTTTAATCTATAACCTTAGGGGAAAACTAGAGATAAGAAGATAACACATTCATTGAGGTACAGTGGTGTAATAACTAGGAATCCTAAATAAAGCAGAAGTGACCCCTTTTACTTGTGGTAAAATATTAAATTGGTATATGAAACTTTGAAAAATATGGTGCTTGCCAACCATCCCTAGTAAGAATACATACTACTGTTCCAACAGTTCACAATGCTTTTCTTATCAGTATATAACTTGTACAAAAATTCTATGTCTCACTGTTAGGCTTCCTCTCATCATGAGAACTTGCCTGCCCATACTGACATGGTTTTACACATTCATTTATGAACGTGAGAGCAGTTTTTCCCATATTGCAAAAGCTAAAAGAGTATTAGGTGTAGTATCAGTTAGCTATCAGGTAAATTGACCTAGCTCTCAGTATTAAGAGTCTTTTATCACCTATGGGTCTCCTTCTCCAAAGAAAATTAACTTTTTTCTGTCTCTGAGGACAGTAAAGAGACAAATGGTATGAGGAGTCATTGTTGGGAATTCTTTTCATGGAGACATTAAATATAATAATGAACATCTGTGAAAGTGAATCAAACCTTGCTCTAGTGTCTTTCTTATGAAGGTAATGCAACCTCCAGATCAGGGTTTGTCAGTGGTGAAAACGGTTGTTTCAGTACTCCATTGGATATTTCATGGTATAAAGCATAGAGGTGGTGATTTTCTTCCCCTTTATGAATTCAAATGAAGCCTTAAAGTTCTATGCCTTTCTATTTCAGTGGGCTAATGCTGTGCTTTGGATTCATTAACTCCAAGGTTGACATTTCCACTGACCACAGGCTGGACTTCAGCCTAGAGATATTATCCTACAATACAGTACACATTGCTAGCTGCTCATCGTGGAAGAAAAGAAAATTTTAAATATTTTATTCAGCCAGATCATTACGTGCTTAGGATGCTCATGGTTACATAAAGCTAGGTGACCTGTACGTTCAGGTCCTTGGCATTGTAATTGTAATGCGGTGCAAATCAAGTATTTATTGGGTACTTGGTGTATCTAGCATTGTAATAATGTTTTTTTTTTCTTTACACAACACTTGATACAGGCAGAATAGATACAAAGAAGTTTCTGGGTAGAATTCCTTCCTTTAAAATGTTCCCTCCATTGACCTATTATTCTACTATTGGATCCTTTGTTTTGGATTTTAAAATATGTTGGTTTTCAAATTCTCCAAGGGTAATCAAGAAGCCCCGAATATGGCAATTCGAGCAAGCATCTTAGTTGCGGTTGGTAGGAAACAAAAGCCAGAATTGGAATTGTGATCAGTATAGGACAGTGAGAGAAAGAGTTGTAGTTGGAGAGAGATGCACACTAAATGGGAAGAGAGGAGGAGGAGGTGGCAACCACTGAGTAGCCTTCTCTACCTCTTACTTTTGCTAATAATTTGCTTTTCATGTGGGATAGAGAAGCGCTATGTAAATTGG
The DNA here is from genome assembly GCF_964270905.1 of Leucopleurus acutus. Taxonomy (NCBI): domain Eukaryota; kingdom Metazoa; phylum Chordata; class Mammalia; order Artiodactyla; family Delphinidae; genus Leucopleurus; species Leucopleurus acutus. The sequence goes on from NC_139148.1 coordinate 98,506,816, forward strand.
TATGATGTTGAGTTAAGGAATGTAAACTTCCAGAAAGAAGCAGATCCAATTACGTTCAAGTTGAGGCAAAAAAAAAAAAAAAAAAAAGAAAGAAAGAAAAAAGAAAGGAAAAAACAGGTTTTACTGTCAAAGTTGTTGTTTGATTATCTATGCTACCTCTTTTCTCTTTTAATGAGGATGGTGTGAGAAAGTTCAGAATGTTAGTCAATTCTTGAAATATCACTTTGGAAAAAATATATGCCAAATAGTTCAGAGGAGAGGCACAATTAACAAAAATATAACGCAATGATTGAACACTCTCAACTAGTCTGTCCCTTTTGCTTCTCTCTCCTTCAGGTAAGTCTATGAATAAGAACACTGAAATTGCATGCAGATTTTAGAGACACTGATGCATAATTTAATAGCAACTCATATTGTTTTTAAACACCAAGTCTCCACTACTAAGTTTTTTCACAGAGAATTCATTCCCATATTTGCCATTTACAGAGAAGACACAAGGTAGCCTCCATTGCAATGATTTTTATGAGGAAATGATAGAAAATATTAAGGAGAAAAGTTCTCATGGGCTTTATTTGTACCAGTCTGTCTGTCTGAGCTCTAACAGTTGAAAACACCAGAAAGGAAGATTGTGAAGGGAGAAAGATATAAAATACAGAGATGATTTCTTTCAGCATACAATGTAGCCAGAATCTTTGAAAATTGGGAGTAGAAGTAGAGAGGGTCAGATAGCGTATTCATGTGCTTTATGGTTGGCCTAGGGTGGAACAGGTTTTCAAGTATGTCATAACAGCATGCCACCACCTGCTAGGATGATGTTACACTGACCTTGAGAGTGTCACCACTTTCCCTGCATTGGTAAGTTGACCACCAATATTGTAGTGTAAGGCTCCACCCTAAGCCATTCAAAGTGACTTGACAATACAGATTGGCTGATACTTGAAAGTGGACTGAAATCATAACCTGCTTATTTATTTAAGAAAATGATACCTTGAGTGATTATTTTTCACTTAATAATGCTTTATTCAGTCTTTCTGTATAATTGAGCCTCATCATTCTCTACTCTTGGAAGAGCTAATTATATGTAGCAGTCATTGCTTTTGGTATTTCTTTGAAGGTACTTATATAGTACATTTTTAGATTTGTTATCAATGTTTTACATTCCAGAACTATGTGTATTCTGATTTTATAATATATAGTACTCAGGAGAATGAACTCTTGGGAACATTATGCAATATGGATTATAAGGGACATCTACAGTCTTTCGTCAGTATCTGTGAGTAGATTGGTTCCAGGACCCCTGACAGATACCAAAATCTGCAGATGCTCAAGTTATATTAAATGGCATAGTATTAGTATATAGCCTATGTACATCCTCCCGTATACTTTAAATCAACTCTAGATTACTTATAGTACCTAATGCACTGTAAATGTTATGCAAGTAGTTGTAAATACAGTGTAAGTGCTATGTAAATATTTGCTGGCATGCAGCAAATCCAAGTTTTGCTTTTTGGAACTTTCTGGAATTTTTCTGAATATTTAAAAATTATTATTATTATTTAAATTTTATTTGAGTTTAGTTGATTTAAAATGTTGTGTTAGTTTCAGCAGTACAGCAAAGTGAATCAGTTATACATATATCAACTCTTTTTTTAGATTCTTTTTTCTGAATATTCTTGATCTGCAGTTGATTGAGTCTATGGATGCAGAAATCACAGATACTAAGGGCCAACTGTATATCATATTTATTCTTATAGTTTCTGTAAGAAAGTGCTTGTTGTGTAGAAAAAAACAGGATAGCTTATAAATATGAATACTTGGAAAGATCCCCAAGGTCTTCATCATTTGCATTGTTTGATAACTGCCTCCTTATTGTTGATAGGTAAAGGACAGTGTTCTTAGAGCAATGTTAGAGGTTTTGTTTACTCTACTTTAAAATTTAAGAGAACATTCTAGAGAATTAGTCATGAAACATGTGTTGAGCTCTTCCTACATGATGGAAACAAACGATGGGTACACTTTTAAGTAATTAGGAGGGAAGATGTTTTTGAATTTGGAATGAACAGTACAAATGGGAGAGACACCATACAGGGTATCTTGTGCATCAGTGTTTGAAACGGAGGAAGGTTTTCATGAAGGATAGAAATTGGAAGGTCAGAATTAGGTTGTAAGAAGGCTTGAATGTTGAATTAAGCAAAGTGTTTTATCCTATAGTCAGTGAGGAGCCAGAGAATATCATCAGTAATTCACTTCCTTTTAGGAATAAAGCATTCCAGCATTCTGTTTGCTATTATTTAATATGGAATGCAGACATTTATTTGGAAGTGCAATAGTAGTTTATTAGCATGACAACCCATGATGCTACACAACGTTAAAATTTATCTATATGAAACCTCATACAAAGAATGAAATTGATTCATGTTTCTTTTTTCTTTATACTTGGGGATGGTGGGGAATATGTGATCTCCATCTTTAGGGATTGATGCTGCTCATTATCATTTACTAACTTTTATTAAATTCCAACAATGTGCCAAGGAAGTGTAAAACATAGAACTTGGCAAGACAGTCCTTGGCATGTTTGATAACAATTGGACGTATTCCATGGTAAGTTATAAAACTGTTAATGTCTTTGAGTTGTTTGTTTGTTTCTGTTTTAGTCAGAATCATAAAAGGGACTTGTATCTGAGATTCAGAGCTTTTCGAAGGCAGAAACTATGACATATTTCCTCTACTATTGCCAACACCCAGTACATAATTATATGCCTGACACACATTTAAGGGCTCAAACAGAACTTACAGAATGCATAAATGAAGGAATGAATAAATGAATGAATATAATGAATATAATATTGATAATGAATATAATGAATAAATGAATATTCTGAACTTCTGTGATCCTCTCCAATGTGATTTCACCACCTTTCCACCTCAGTCATCCACTGGCACGTTTTTATCATTTAACGCAATGCATGATCCTGGAATGGGTCCTGGTCAAGGAAGGAGACATTAGGAGGAAAATTGGTGATATCAGAGTAATATCTTCAGATTAGATCATAGAATTGTATCAGTACTAGTTTTGTGACTTTTGATAATTATACTTTGATTACTTAAGATGTTAGCTTTTACAAAATCTGTATAAGGGTACACAAGACTTAATTTTATTATTTTTGCAATGTTTGTGAAAGTCTCAAATTATTTCAAGACATTTTAACATTTTAAGCAAAACATTTAAACATTTAAAGCAAAAAATTGAAAAGAAACCTCTTTCAACCTTAAGATTATATTAATATTATATTACTCATTTCATCCCCCACTCTTACTCCTGCTTACACACTCATTATAATCTTTTATCCCTTAATCTCATGGTATTTTCCACGTCTATCAGAACACTTTCTGACATCATTTACTTCCCTACCTGGCCTTTAGAAACAAGTCAACCTTTTTTTTTTTTTTTCCGGTACGCGGGCCTCTCATGGTTGCGGCCTCTCCCATTGCGGAGCACAGGCTCCGGACGTGCAGGCTCAGCGGCCATGGCTCACAGGCCCAGCCGCTCCGCAGCATGTGGGATCCTCCCGGACCGGGGCACGAACCCGTGTCCCCTGCATCGGCAGGCGGACTCTCAACCACTGCACCACCAGGGAAGCCCAAGTCAACCTTTTAATTGATATCTTTGCATGGTTCCTAGAATTGGCCAGACTTCTGACTTTTCACGATTACCATCATGCCAATCCACAAACCTGAGTCACTGACTTCTCACCTACAGTTCTTAGGATGCTAGGAACTATTAGGGAATTAACAAAATTGTGTGGCAGTCTACCACTTACTACCTTTAGCTGAAGCTCTTCTAAATGCTTTGTAATCCTTTTATTTATATCTTATTGACTTCCAACTACATTCTACTTACTCTTTCTACAGTGCTCAAACACCCTTAATCCTGCCACACAGAGGTAACCAGTTTACCTTAGGGGTTATATTGTTAATGTGTGTGTAGTAAGAAAATAGATGGATAGTGGAAATTTTCAAAATGAGTTTAACATCAAACTTGACATATTCTTTGTAACTTGATTTTCTCAATAATGTAAATTGAGAATTTCCAATATTATCAAATATTACTGAGCACAGTAATTTAAAATTATTATATTTCATGTCACAAATAATGTTGCAGTGAATATATATACATTTATTATACTTAATATAAATTCTTAGTAATGGAATAACTGGAATAAAGTTAAAAATACTCATTTTTAAGGTTTAATAACTTATGTTGCCAGGTTCTCTTATAATAAGTTTGGATAAATTTGCATTCTTGTCAGAAATGTAAGAACATACCTATTACAGAGCAAATGTATTATTATTTTTTTAATTTCCCAAATTTAAAGAATGAACAATAGTTAAAATGATATTAAAAATTCATTTTGCATTCCCTTGGTTGAAAATTTATTTTATATTTATTGGCTACTTGTTTTTTCTATTTTACCTTACTTTCCTTTCAACTCTTTTTTCCTTTTTTGCCTGAAATTGCATTTTATGTCCATAGTTTATTTTGAGGGAGCTTAGATGTAGGATGAGATGAGGAATGTTCCAATTTTTAACATGTTTAATATATATTTACTATGAAAGATAGTAACTTTTAATCTACCACATGCAGAATAAATATCTCTCCAAGTATTTTAATTTGAGTTTATGGTATTTAATATACAATTTTTAAAGTTAGCATAGCTTTTAATATTTTACTTTAAAATAAAAAAGAACTTATTTTGTCTCTTTTATTCATATTTTTGTGTCTGAAATTAATACTTATGAATTGATATGAAACACAAAGCATAATAGTATTTTTACAAATAGTTAAAAATTTCTTCTCTACTGATTAAAATGACACTATTGAATGAACTTTGATAAGTTTATACATTTTTATTTATGTTTATGGATTTTTCTTCCTTTAGTCACTTGCCATAGGCTTTGCTATAGACCATTTAATTTATTATGTTTTTTACATACTGTTAATATGTCATAGTGCAAGTAGCCGCTCAGTAATTTTTAAAATCTTTGCCAAGTGTTACCAATATATTCCTCCACTGAAACATTTATAATTATTTTGAAAAGTTAAAATAAAATTATCTGTTTTCTTTACATTAATATGCTAATTTTGGAAAAATTTCCATAGGTACATTATAATGCCATCTCCTTCAGGAAAATTATGTCTTTCCATTAATTCTATCTCATTTTATGCAACTCCAAGTTTTGTAGTTTCTTCCACATAAGTTCTGTTAAGTTTAGTACTAAAGATATATTTTCTTTCAATTTTTAATTCTGTTAATGATTTTGAGAAATTATCTCCAATTTCTCCTTTAAATCCTTTTATGGGTGGAGGTTAAATTTCCAATTTTACAAATTACCTTTCAGGCTTCTATCAAAATCATATGTGATGAATTATACTAATAGATTACCTCATATTGAAGCTTCATGTTGAAATTTCCTGGCATGCCTGGACTAAATCTGGTCTTGGTATAATAAAACCTTAAATTTTTAAAATTTACATACATAAAATTCACCCTTCTTAGTGACACAGTTCCTCTGATTTTTAACAAATGCATATATTCATGTAATCACTACCAAAATAAAAATATAGAACTCGACCATCACACCAAAAAGTTTCCTCCTGTATTTTTCAGTTAATCACCTTACCCCACTCTCAACCTCTGACAACCATTGATCTCTATACTTTCTTGATAGTTTGCCTTTTCCAGAATGATATATAAATGTAACCATACAGTATATAGCTTTTCAGTCTGGCATATTTCACTTAGCATATTGCATTTGAGATTCTTGCTGTTTCATGGAACCTTTCTGATTGGTTTAAATTGTATAGATATACCATAATTTGTTTATTCATTAAGAAGGTGATGGACATTTGGTTACTGTCTTGATCTTTGACTTATAAGTACAGCAAAAACATTTCTTATAGAGGCTTGTTTGGACTTATACTTTCATTTCTCTTGTATAAATACTTATAAAATGGGATGCTGACTAACATCGTAAGTAAATATCTGACTTTATAAGGGATTGCCAAGCTCGCAAAGTGGCTGTAATAATTTGCATTTTTCACAAGAATGGATGAAAATTCCGCTTGCTTCACATCCTTGTCAACACTTTGTAATGTCACTCATGGTGTCTTGTTTTCTTGTGTGATTTATTATTTTTTATTGTAAGCTCAAAATTGTGAGAACATGTAGGAAGGTGTTGATGCCTGGGAAGGGGAGTAGTCCATCATACCTACCATTTTTCCTTTTTGAACACCTATGGAAGTTTATTCTTAATGAACTTATGGCGTTTCACTGTATATTTGGTTTTTTTTTAAATCTGTTTCAGTTAGGATTGAAGTTGCCTGTACAGGCCAGAAAACTCAAAATTATAGTGGCTTAAAAAACATTTGGGGCTTCCCTGGTGGCGCAGTGGTTGAGAGTCCGCCTGCCGATGCAGGGGACGCGGGTTCGTGCCCCGGTGCCGGGAGGATCCCGCGTGCCGCGGAGCGGCTGGGCCCGTAGGCCATGGCTGCTGGGCCTGCACGTCCGGAGCCTGTGCTCTGCAGTGGGAGAGGCCACAGCAGTGAGAGGCCCACGTACCGCAAAAAAACAAAACAAAACAAGAAAAACATTTGATCCTATTTCTCACCATATGAAAGTAGTTTAAAGAAAGATAGTCCAGGTTTATTATGTGATTCCACAGCATCAGAAAAGTGGCATCATTCTACAATATATTACTGTCCAATCATCCTTAGTCTGTGTCTCCCACTATTGTTTAAGATAGTTGGTTTAGTTCTAGCTACCATATCTACGTTCCAGAAAGCAGGAATGAAGAAGAAATAATGAGAGGACATGTTCCCTCTATTTGCTCTCTAGATGGCTCTTAAGATACTTAGTATCTGTCATTGGCTAAAACTAATTAACGTGGGAACACCTGCCTCAAAGGAGGCTCAGAAATGCAGTTTTTATTCCAGAGGATGAGATGCCCAGCTAAAACTTGGGATTTATTACTAAATATAATGGGCATAATCTATATTGGAGAAAATTAAGAGTGCCTGTCACAATGCCTCATGTAAACTACTATATAACAATTCTATTGATTGAAAGGACACCTTATTAATAATCTTATATCCTAAGGAAGCTAGTTTTCAATACCTTCCATATAACATGTGCTCAGTAACTTTTTGCTAAATGGATGGCTGAAAATTGTTTTACAGTATTAAGAGTCACTTAAGTTTTTCTGCCCCTCCTAGTGGTTTTGTATGACTCAGTTTAAAAATGAGTTATGAGAATTTATTATATGTTATTAATGTAATATTGTCACATCTCAACGTTGATTAGAGGTGATTTGAGTTTGAAATTAAGCTTCCAAATGACTCTGAGTGATGTATTTATCTATAAGGATAGACTTCTTAAATCATGTTCATTAGAATAAATTTGATTTTGTTATTATATATACATAAAATGGAAGGCTATTTACTTTGCAGTGGCAAACACTTCAACATGCATTTCTGGTACTGTGTTACAGTGTTGCCACTGGTAATCTAAATCAACATTCATGGATGATTGCATTTTATAACCCCTTTTATTAGGTACTACTCAAGGTAATGCTGTGAACTGAATAATGAGTAATAACCTGGTATTCCATGAATAGAAAATGAAGCACAAAAAGTACAGCTGTCTTAGCCAAGGTAACACATCAGCAGGCAATACTGAATAGAAATATCTAAAAGAATCAATTTCAGAATTCATCATTAGAGTGTAGAATCTTCAGATTAGGGCCTGTTATGCCATCTAAAACATTTAGGATTTTTTTCCTTATACAGATTTAAGCATATAGATCCTTGTTTCTCATTAGCTTAATTGTGAAATTCCTTTATTACCTTAATTACTCCCCTTTGATTGTCTTTTTCCCAAGCTCTGAGATCCTACATCTTTTCCCCAGTTCCCTATGACTTCTCTCAGAAGAAACACAACAAGATGCTAAGCAAATCTTTGTGGTTCATGTACTTTCCTACAGCTATGACATGGGTTGGTGACAGGCTAGGTATAATAAATTAATCTTTGCTGTATCAAAAAATGTAAATCTTTAAATGATGTTAAATGACAAGTGTCTTAAGAAGATATTCTACCACTTCTAATCAAGAAGTTTTCTGTCTGCTCTAAAAACATAGTAATGAAACAATATACTAAGAAAAAAATAAAAGAAAACAATAAAAAATAAGATAAATATTTTTATTGGCCTGGAATAGAACAAAAATGTATAGAGTGAAGTGAAAAAAGAAAAAATGTTAGGGAAATAAGAGAACAGGTATTGATTTAAAAATATAAATATATTTGATTAACTGTTCATATTTAAAGGTAACTAATTTTGTGTTTGTATGAGTATTTATGTTTACTTAATAATGAAAGGAAAATTTTAGAGTCTAGACAGTGTTAAAATTGGATATGTGTACATGTATGGAGCATGTCTATTGAAGTGAGTTAAGATTTTCTAAAACTTCTGTCTTTGGCAGAAAAATTGTATTTATATATTAGAATTTTTTAAGGTAAGGATGCATGTTAAAACTTAAGAGTAAAATCTAAAATAATAATAAATTAACTAGCTTTCAAACATGGACAGAGGATATAATAAATAGAATAAACACTATCCATTCAACAGAAGACAGAGTATAAGCAATATAAACAAAGAAATAAACACTGCACAAAACAAAATGGCAAGAACAATTACAAATATCAGTAATCATAATAAAAGTAAGTATTGAATAGTTAAACTGACCTATTAACAGAGTTTCAGATTAAATACACACACATATAAATACTTCCACAAACTGTTTTTTGAAAGAAACACACCTAAAACAAACTGATATGGATAGTTTTAAAGTGATGAAAGAAGAAAGCTTGTATAGTGTTTTTAATTTCACGCATAATCACATTTAAGGCCAAAAAAATTATGGTAATACATGGACAATACATACAAAATGGACAAACAAGCAATACTCAAGTAAAAATACAAAAAAATCATGAAGGTGTATGTATCCAAAAATACATAGATTTTTATATACATGAACTAAAAATTTAAAACATTATAAAAAGAAATTTATAAGACTATAAACTCAGTAGGAGATTTGACACAATGATATCAGAGACAGATAAGATAAACAGGACAAATTTATAAGGTAACAAACTTTGAACAGCACAATTAACAAGACAGTAGATTTGTATGGAAATGCCTAAAATAAGTAAATTATTTTCAAAGATATAGAAATATATAAAATTTGCCTTTAAAATGAATTTTAAACAATGAAAAATCTATAGATTGTTTTCTTGATCACAGAAACTATATTAGAAATTAACAATAAAATGTACCTCAAAGAAAGAAACTGAAAAATGCTCTGTTGAAATAATCTACCTATAAAAAGAAAATAAAAGTGGTAGTTACAAAAGATTTATAATTCAGTGTCCTTTTAAGAATAAAATTCCATTTTTTAATGTTTCTAAATAAGTATTTAAGATAAAACTGTAGCACAAAATATCTTATTATAGTCAAGAAAGATTGAAAAGAATGACTTAAATATTCAACTTAAGAAGCTAAGAAAGAAATAACATGTTAAATCTATAAAAATATAGAATTAATAAGGCACTAGAAATGAGAACATAAATTAATAAAATTGAAAACAAGAATAAAACAGTGAACCAGTTATTTGAAAGGACTAGTAAAATAGATAAACCTCTGTCAGGGATGATTAAGAAAATAAGGCAAAAATAAATAATGTTTGGATCAGGAAAAGTTTTATAAATTAAGATAGGATAGGGATTTTACAAATAGTAAGATATCCACTAAATCAAAAAATCAGATAAAATGAACAAAATTATAAAAATATACTTGTGCATATTGACTTAAACAGAAAAGAAAAATCTTAATAAAATAAATATTAAAAATATTCAATGAGTCAATTAAATCCTTCTTCAGACATAAACCCCAAAGCATCAGGGCCAAAATGTTTTATGGATCAGTTTTATTATAATTTCAAATAATACCTATTTTGTGCAAACTTCTACAAAGAAGAGATATCTGCCCATATGGCTAATCTTGATAACAAATAGACAAGGAGAGTAAAAGAAAATGAAAGTAGAGACAAATCCTACTTATGAAGATAAGTGTAAAAAGTACCAAATGAAAACAATCTCTAAAACAAGTTCAGCAGTCTGAAACAAACAAACAACATTGGGACTGGGTTGACTCCTTAAAAAAAAAAATCAACCAAAAATTGATAACGGATTATAGGAGAAAAAGTACAATCATTTTAGTAGATCCAGACACATAATTAGATAAAAAATAACCACTCTGCCATCATATAAGCTATTAGCAAATTAGAGGGGGAAAAAAATCTTCCTTCACTTGATAAGTGTTTTTTACCAAAAACCTAGAGTAAGCATCATGCTCAATCTAGAACAAATATGCTTAGTGGTAATACTAAAGAAGTGTTATTTAGCAATCAGTATAACAAAAAGATATGTACAGTCACCTTTTGTTTTTAGCACTGTTCTATAAATAAGAAAAATAAGTAAAACTTATTAAGACCTAAAAAAAAACACATTGTCATTATTAATGTAGTTCAGTAATTTTACTGGACAAAATATCAATCTACCAAATGAACTGGTTTTCTCTACACTGGGTATAACAATTATAAAATGGAATAAAGATGTAATGTAATTTAAAATAGCAATAAAAACAGTAAGACACCTTGGAATAAATCTGAAAAAAAAAGTACAAACACATATTTTTAAATTTGTAAGACAATAAGAAAACTTAAATGATGATGTCTACCATGCTTATAAATTGAAGACTTGGTATGATAAAGACATTAATTTTCACCAGTACAAACTACAAGCCCATGCAAATTCATTAAAATCCCATGACAATTTTTTCCTATAGAACTTAAAAACCTTGATCCTAAAATTCATACGGAAGACTACAAGGCTAAGAATAGCTAACACACATTTTTTTTCACATCTTTATTGGAGTGTAATTGTTTTATAATACTGTGTTAGTTTCTGCTGTATAACAAAGTGAATCAGCTATATGCATACGTATATCCCCATATCCCCTCCCTCTCGCATCTCCCTCCCACCCTCCTTATCCCACCCCTCTAGGTGGTCGCAAAGCACCAAGCTGATCTCCCTGTGCTATGCAACTACTTCCCACTAGCTATCTATTTTACATTTGGTAATGTATATATGTCAATATTACTCTCTCACTTTGTCCCAGCTTACCCTTCCCCTTCCCCGTGTCCTCAAATCCATTCTCTATGTCTGTGTCTTTATTCCTGTCCTGCTCCTAGGTTCATCAGAACCACTTTTTTTTAAATTTAGATTCCATATATATGTGTTAGCATACAGTATTTGTTTTTCTCTTTCTGACTTACTTCACTCTGTATGACAGACTCTAGGTCCATCCACCTCACTACAAATAACTCAATTTCGTTTCTTTTTATGGCTGAGTAATATTCCATTGTATATATGTGCCACATCTTCTTTACCCATTCATCTGTCGATGGACACTTAGGTTGCTTCAATGTCCTGGCTACTGTAAATAGTGCTAATGAATATTGTGGTACATGACTCTTTTTGAATTATGGTTTTCTCAGGGTATATGCCCAGTAGTGGGATTGCTGGGTCATATGGTAGTTCCATTTTTAGTTTTTTAAGGAACCTCCATACTGTTCTCCATAGTAGCTGTATCAATTTACATTCCCATCAACAGGGCAGAAGGGTTCCCTTTTCTCCACACTCTCTCCAGCATTTATTGTTTGTAGATTTTTTGACGATGGCCATTCTGACTGGTGTGAGGTGATACCTCATTGTAGTTTTGATTTGCATTCCTCTAATGATTAGTGATGTTGAGCATCCTTTCATATGTTTGTTGGCCATCTGTATATCTTCTTTAGAGAAATGTCTAGGTCTTCTACCCATTTTTGTATTGGGTTGTTTGTTTTTTGGATATTGAGCTGCTTGTATATTTTGGAGATTAATCCTTTGTCAGTTGCTTCATTTGCAAATATTTTCTCCCATTCTGAGGGTTGTCTTTTCACCTTGTTTATGGTTTGCTTTGCTGTGCAAAAGCTTTTAGGTTTCATTGGGTCCCATTTGTTTATTTTTGTTTTTATTTCCATTACTCTAGGAGGTGGGTCAAAAAGTATCTTGCTGTGATTTATGTCATAAAGTGTTCTGCCTATGTTTTCCTCTAAGAGTTTTATAGTGTCTGGCCTTACATTTAGGTCTTTAATCCATTTTGAGTTTATTTTTTGTGTATGGTGTTAGGAAGTGTTCTAATTTCATTCTTTTACATGTAGCTGTAGTTTTCCCAGTACCACTTATTGAAGAGACTGTCTTTTCTCCATTTTATACTCTTGCCTCCTTTATCAAAGATAAGGTGACCATATGTAACACAATTTTTATAAAGAAACAGGTGTCAAGATTTCTTATAAATCTGTGGTAATTATCAAAGTGAGATATTAGCCTAGGAATAGAGATATGGACTAATAGGACAGAACAGAGACCAAAGAAACAGACCTATGCATGTATAAAAACTTTATGGGCATGAATAATCAGAGATTTAAAAAATGGACTAGTTGAATAATGATACTATAAACTGGTTATCCGTATAGAAAACAACTATATCCATAACCTACATCTTACAGAAAAAAAGTCCAGACTTGTTAGAGACCTAAATGTATGGCACTTTTAGAAGAGCTGTTATTAAGAAAATGCAATTATGGTTTTACAATTATAAATGGTTTCTTAAACACAATGTGAAATGTCTAAATCCTAATGGAAAAATATAAAATGGACTAAGTTAAAAAAATACAATAGGGGAAGCTATAAATCAATTTAAAATTCAAGCTACAGACTGAGAGGCAATATTTTCCATGCTAATAATGAAAAAAAAATTTGTATCTAGAACATATAAGAAATTACTTCAAAACACACATACAGACACCTCAATATAAAAAAATAGGCAAATGTCTTAGACTGTTTGGGCTTCTGTAACAAAAATACTATAGTCTGGGTGGCTTATAAACAATAGAAATGTATTTTTCATGGTTCTGGAGGCTGGAAGTAGAAGTACAAGGCACCAGCAGATTCAGTGTCCGATGAGAGCTTCCTGATTTGTAGTCTTCTCTCTGTGTCCTCACATAGCAGAAGGGGCTACGGCAGGGGTCCCCAACCTCCAGGCCACAGACCAGTACTGGTCCATTGCCTATTAGGAACCAGGCCACGCAGCAGGATGTGAGCGGTGGGTGAGCAAGCAAAGCTTCATCTATATTTACAGCTGCTCCCCTTTGCTCACATTACCTCCTGAGCTCCACCTCCTGTCAGATCAGTGGCGGCATTTGATTCTCACAGGAGCGCAAACCCTACTGTGAACCGTGCATGTGAGGGATCTAGGTTGCATGCTCCTTATGAGAATCTAATGCCTGATGATCTGAGGTGGAGCTGAGGCAGTGATGCTAGCGCTGGGGAGTGGCTGCAAATACAGATTATCATTAGCAGAGAGGTTTGCATAGAGTCCGTAATAAATCAATTGCTTGCAGACTCATATCAAAACTGTACCAGTGAGTAGCAAGTGACAATTAAGCTGCATCTGGTGGCAGGCTTTAAGTCAGAATCTGACACTTATTTTAGTCCATGCCTGGCCCGCCCATTATTTTATTTACCACTTCCATCCACTCCTCTTTCCCACACTGCGCGCTTGTCTCAGTCACAGTTTTGGTAAGCCCACAAGCTTACCCTAGCCAAAATGAGTAAAAAAAAAAACGTTGCTGGAGAGTTCCTTTGAAAGGGGGAAAGACCCCATGATGAGACAGCAGCAGACTCTAAGACTGCCAGCAAAAAGAAAGCTGCATGTAAAAGAAAATACCAAGAGTCCTACTTAAATCATGGGTTCATTGCAAGAGGTGATTCACATTCTCCAAGCCCCCTTTGTATAATATGTGGCAACTGGCTATCCAACGAAACCATGAAACCCTCAAAACTCCTTTGCCACATGGAGACAAAGCACCCTGCATTAAAAGACAAGCCTTTGGATTTTTTCAAAAGAAAAAAACCACGAACACAAAGAACAGAAGCAATTATTGAAGGCCACCACTTCATCAAATGTGTCTGCACTAAGAGCATCATTCTTAGTGGCTAACTGCATTGCTAAAGCTAAGAAGCCCTTTACTATTGGTGAGGAGTTGATCCTGCCTGCTGCTAAGGACATTTGTCGTGAACTTTTAGGAAAGGCTGCAGTTCAAAAGGTGGCACGTGTTCCTCTTTCAGCTAGCACCATAACTAGATGAATTGATGAAATAGCAGAGGATATTGAGGCACAATTGTTAGAGAGGATTAATGAGTCACCATGGTATGCAATCCAGGTTGACAAGTCTACTGATGTTGAGAACAAGGCAACAATGCTTTGTTTTTGTGCAATATGTTTTTCAGGAGGATGTGCATAAGGATATGTTATGTACACTTTTGTTGCCAACCAACACCACAGCTGCAGAACTATTCAAGTCTTTGATTACATATCAGGAAAACTGAATTGGTCATTTTGTGTCGGTATATGCACGGGCGGAGAGGCTGCCATGACTGGACTGCTTTCTGGTTTCACTACTCAGGTCAAAGAGGTCGCTTCTGAATGTGAGTCTATGCACGGTGTCATCCATACAGAAATGCTGGTTAGCTGAAAAACGTCACCTGAACTCAACAACGTTTTGCAGGATATGATTAAAATTATCAACCACATTAAAGTACATGCCCTTAACTCACGTCTGATTGCACAGCTCTGTGCGGAGAGGGATGCAGAGCACACATGTCTTCTCTTATACACGGAAATGAGATGACTTTCTAAAGGTAGATCACTGGCCAGAGCTTTTGAGTTACAAGAGCTGCTCCAGAGATTTCTCTTAGAAAAACAGTCACCACTGGCAGCACATTTCAATGACAAAGAATGGGTCGCAAAACTTGCTAACTTGTGTGACATATTCAACCTGTTCAACGGACGCAATCTGTCACTTCAGGGGAGAATGACAACTGTGTTCAAGTCCACAGATAAAGTGGCTGCATTCAAAGCCAAACTGGAATTATGGGGGCGATGAGTGAACATTGGAATTTTTGACATATTTCAAACATTAGCAGAGATTTTGAAAGAGACTGAGCCAGGGCCTTCTTTCTCCCAGCTGGTGCATGATCACCTATCTCAGCTTTCAAAAGAGCTTGAACATTATTTTCCAACCACAAAAGACCCCCGAACTGGGAAGGAATGGATCCGCGACCCATTCGTGGATAAGCCAGGTGAGTCGACTTTGTCCCTGCTAGAAGAGGATCAACTACTTGAGATCACAAATGATGGTGGCCTTAAAAGTATGTTTGCGACAACTTCAAATCTCCATACATTCTGGATTAAAGTCAAGGTGGAATATCCTGAGATTGACACAAAAGCACTGAAAAGCCTGCTTCCATTTCCAACAGCCTGTCTTTGTGAAGCAGGGTTTTCTGCAGTGACAGCAACAAAAACGAGATTATGGAATAGACTGAACATAAGCAACATACGTCAGGTGTCACTGTCTCCCATCACCCCCAGATGGGACCATCTAGTTGCAGGAAAACAAGCTCAGGGGTCCCACTGATTCTGCATTATGGTGAGTTGTATAATTATTTCATTATATATTACAATGTAATAATAATGGAAGTAAAGTGCACAATAAATGTGATGCATTTGTATCATCCCAGAACTATCCCCCCTCCCCGCCCTGGTCCCTTGAAAAATTGTCTTCCACAAAACCGGTCCCTGTTGCCAAAAAGCTTGGAGATGGCTAGGCTAAGGGACTCTCTGGGGCCTCTTTTATAAGGGCACTGATAACCATTTATGAGGCTCCTTCCCAAAGACCTAATCACTTCCCAAAGGCTCCCCCACTTCCAAATACCAACATATTGGGGGTTAGGCTTCAGCATATAAATTTTGGGGGAACACAGGCATTCAGTCCATAGCAGCCAGGGTCATAAAAGGTCATTAAGCAAAGAAAGAAATATAAGGGCTAAAAAAATATGAAAGACTGGTAGCTCTAGTAAAGTGTAAAGTTAAACAACAAAGACATTCCATCTCCATCCCTCGTTATCAGATTCAGCAAACATTTAAGAAGTTTAAGGATACTAAGTGTCTCTAAGGTTTTGAGGAAGCAGGAACTCACACACTGCTGGTAAGAATACAAATTGTTTCAAACACCATAAAAGGGCATTTGACAATATTTATAAAGCTGAAGATGTTTATTCCCTACAACCAGTCTTACCTGTTTCTAGACCTATATCTTAGAGAAATTCTTGTATTTACACCGGAAAACGTATATGAGAATATCTTTGAAGCATTGTATTAATGAAAAAATTAAAACATTCTAAATGTACTTCAATAAAGGAAAGGATAAATACATTGTAGTATATTCACTCAATGGAATGCTAGGTATCAATTAAAATGAATCAACTAGAGTTATAATTATTGAGATGGATAAATCTGAAAATTAATGTTGAATGTAGAAGATACACAGCAAAGTTAGTGTTTGGAGATTATATGCAGTGTAGTATGCTGCTGGTAAGGATTTTTAGTTAAGGAGAGGGAGTAAATTTTCATTGTTTTAAAATAGTAGTAATAGTATTAAAAACATTCATATGGTGTTTTAGAGCTCACAGGGAATTTTTCTCATGTATATTACCTGATTTCATCCCACAAGAAAATTATGAGTTAGATAGTAATATTATCCCTATTACAAAAAAAGAAAAAAAGACCAATTAATCACAGAGGTTATATGGTAGAAAGCCCAAGTCTTTAATATCAAAGGTCATTCTTTATCCACCAGGTAGTATTCCTATATTATCATTGTGGTCATCCATTTTATTTATGCCCAAGCATGGTATTATTTCCTTTCAACTCCTTTTCCCACTTCACGATCCTCTTATTATTGTAGACCAAGTCTTCTAAAATTTCTCCCATCTGCATCAGCAATTCCAATCACAGTTTTTATTCCCGCTTTATTATTAACCCTTTTATCACCAAGACCTGCTAGTTTCATTTCCAAAAATGTATCCCAAATCTGTTAATGTCTACCCACCTCTTCTGCTATTAGCCTAATCCAAACCACTTTTATCTCTTGCCTGCACTACTCCAGTAGCTTCCTAACCTGTATTGATTTATGCTGGTTCTTCTGGTCCCACTAGACACAAAGTCTCCTTTTCTTTATTGGAAATTTTTACATAAGGATATTAATACATAGGGTTCTGAAAGGAAGAAAAATGTATGTGAAAATCTTTCACAGTGGTTGCCTTTGCATATTGCCTCTCTCATTCTTTGTACTCATTTAATTAACTGTCAGCCAGCAACTACATATGGAGAACTGGGCAGAAAAGGCCTGAACATTCTGACTCACCCTGATTCAACTATGTGACATGGTCAATAAAAAGGCAATTGCAATAAAACTCTGCTTATAATATGAAGGGTTTTTTCTTAAGGAAGTACAAATAAGACAATAAGAAGTCTGCCCCCTTTTGACATAAAAGACATATATGTTTAAATTTATAAAATGCAAAAAAAATTACAAAATGAAGCAAAAGCTTCTCATTGCTATAACTCCTACCCACTAATTCTTCCCCTGAGACTTAACTCTTATTAAGCATTTGTTATTTCTTTAAGAAAAAGTATATTCCAGCATGTGTGTGTGTATATCTATATCTATATATATCGATATATAGACATATCCATGAATATATTTTTCTACATTCTACAAATATAATCATACTATACATAGTAATGCACCTTTCATTTTTCACTTAATATAGTTTGTATACTTTTCCATATTAGCTCAGATGGATATACTTCAATCCTACTAATGACTAATATTCCAATGAAGAGATGTATTTAACTAGGATCTTCAGTCTCATCTTTTCTACTTTTTGTCCACTTCATTGTGATATTATTGACATATAACTTATGTAAGTTTGGGTGTACAATATGATTTGATATATGTATATATTGCAAAATAATTACCACTATAAGGTTAGTTATTACCTCTATCCCCTCACATAATTACATATTTTTTGCTGTTAACAACATTTAAGATCTACTCTCTTAACAACTTTCAAGTATATTATATATTATTGTTAATTATAGTCACCATGCTATATATAAGATCCCTAGAACTTATTCATCTTACAGCTGGAAGTTTGTACCATTTGACCAACACCTCTCTATTTCCCTCACCTCTTAGACCCTGGCATCTACCATTCTACTCTCTCTTTCTATGAGTTCAGCTTTTTCAGAGTCTGCATATAAGTATTTGTCTTCCTCCCTCTGAGTTATTTCATTCAGTGTAATGCCCTCAAGGTCCATCCATGTTGTCACAAATGGAAAGATTTACTTCTATTTTATGGTGGAATAATATTCCATTTTATATATATATATATATATATATATATATATATATATATATATATATATATAGACACTTGATGGACACTTAGGTTTTTCCAAGTTTTGTCTTTTATGAATAATGCTGCAATGAACATGGGGGTGCAGATATCTCTTCAAGATAGTGATTTCATTTCTTTTGGATATATACTCAGAAATAGGATTGTTGGATCATATGGTAATTCTATTTTAAATTTTGTGACGAACCTCCATACAGGCTTCACAATGGTTGTACCAGTTTACATTCCCACCAAGTCATCTTTTCTAACTTTCTATTTTTTAAGACATATTCATATTTTATGATGGGTTAAAGTCTCCTCTTCTTGTGTGAAACACAGTAACAAATTTAAGAATTTACTTTTTAGACTATTTCTGTAATTTTAGTTATCTAGGATATAAAAGGTAGGCTCCTGCATGTATTTCAATTCACCCACTTCAACTGGAACTAAAACAAAATCTTAAGTAACATGGCTAATAGAGTTTAACTCTATTTGGCTCTGGATAGATCACCTATGTGAAACTTGGTATCATATTAAGATGAGAAATAATGAATGAAAGATGAAGGATTTTGAAGGCATTTTTGAAGGCATAATGGAAGTAATAAGGTTATTCAGCCTAAAAAAAAATAAAGGCTTTGTTGCTGGTTAAAATTTGTTCTCATATATTTGGAAAGTAATCAAGAATTAGAATAAGAACTTGGATTCAAGCTTATATGAGGATGATCAGACCTGGAAAACCAGTTCCAAATAAGTTTGAAATCGATGAATATGTGTAGGTGATAGGATGATGTTAAAATAGGAACGTAGAGCACAGTACATAGATAGTGTTAAACAGTTGGTAGTATAGACAGATAGCTATGTCAGTGTGATCCAGTTTATCAGGCAAGTAGGACAGTGTGATAGGGAATCTGGGAGCAATAATTATAGTATCACCATAAAGCCTCCGTTTCAAGACAGACATAAAAATTTAAACAACCATCTGAACCTTGAACATTGTTTAGAACATCCACACAAGGTGATCAATTAACATAAACATAAAAGTGTCCAATGTCAAGGTACTTATTTCAAGGTACTCTGTTTTATCTTTGGAAAGCATTGTTTAAGAAAGTTATTTTCTATACTGAGTTTAAATCTGTCTCCTTATAGCTTCCACCAGTTGATACTTCTCAGCCTTATCTCCAAATCTCAGCACCCAACATTCCTATTGCCTAAAATGCCTAATGCCTATCCTTCCTGATTAGCTGAGCTCTGCCCATGAGTCAAGGGTTTACTCATATCCTGTCATCTTTCTGAAATGTCTTTGACTTCTCCAGTTCATAGCGTTTTTCTGAACTATCATAGAATGTCCTCTATCTACCAGGTATAGATATTGAGAATATATAGTATTAGATGCCTTTTTTCAGTATACTTTTCTTATGTACCCAACTTCACTGTAAATTTCAAGACCAAGGTTATGCCCTGTATATCTCTATAGCCAAGACCATCTAGCACACCACTGAGCATACTGAGTGTTTCCTGAAGAAAATTATTTGCTACTGGCTTTGTCTGATCAAACACCTACCCTTCAAACATGTAATTAACTTTTGTGTTGTGTATGTCAGAGACTGCATGGGACTTGAAACCTGGAGTTTGTGTAGTACACAAAGACTACTTCTTAGCCAAATTATTAGGTAGGTAAGTTTGCACTACATTCCTTCTCTCCCTATTTAATCAATTCTTTTAGGTACTCCTCATTTCTGTATGCTTAGTGCCTTTAGGATTCTCAGAATTTAACATTATTACCTCCTTCCAGTCTACATGTTGCTCTAGGCTTCAGACCCAGTTTGTTTGCTCAGAACTAGCTCTCCCCAGTATACACTGTTAGGAAATTTCCCCTTGTTAATGGGTTACCACAAAATACCTTAAAGCATAGTCACTTTAAAATTGGTGACTTCCAAAGAGTGGAAGTAAGAGCAGAAATTCCAACAAGCATTGTCAAAGGAGTGTTGGATGCAATACTTTTGATTAAACCTCTCCAATTATAACAAACCTTTGGGCTACTTCTTCATTTATGAATCCTTGATGAAGATATCATGTTCTTTTGTTTTAAATGTGAATGAAAATTCTATAGATGCATTGGCATCAGGAGGAGTCTGACATTTTCAGAGGGAGACTCATGCAGAACAATTTGGAGTTTTGTTTTTTCAACATATTTAACATACAGTGTCAACCTATGCCTTATAAAAACTTTTTATTGATATTTTAAAGTAATTGTAAATTCACTGTAAGTAACAAAGAACTGTATAGGAAATTGCTGTCCATCTTTCCCTCACCTCTCCCAATGTTAACATCTATACACAACTATAGTACTGTCAACTGAAAGAAAAACACACAACCTAAAATTTGAGAGTTGAATTTTATTTGGAGAACTTACTGAGGACTATAGCCTGGGAAACAACCTCTCAGCTCTGAGGAACTGGTTTGGAGAGGGAAGGGAAGACCCAGGATATATAAGAGGTTTTTTTTACTGGAAGAAAACATGAAGCCAAACATCAAAACATTACTGCTAATCTCAAAGAACAGACATCTCAAGTTAATAATTTTAGTGCTTTCTATGTATGACAAGATGCAAGAATCTGGGTTCATTGAAATTATTCCTTAGATATGCATCTTAACTATCTAGGGCCAGTATCCAAGGCACAGAATGCTTCCTGGTTTTTTTCATCCTGAATTCTCCTCAGGTTGGTGACTGACTGTGGTGACTAATGTCTTGATCTTTGTAGAACTGGAATGGCAGCAACATCTTTGTTCACAGTACAATATCAAAAACAGGAAATTGACATTGGTACAAATCTCAGTTTATTCAGATTTCATCAATTATGCATACACTAATGTGTGTGTGTGTGTGTGCATGTGACCCCATAGATCTGTGAAATTTTATCATATGTATAGCTTCATGTAATCACCACCACAATCAAGATATACATTTTACTATCACCACAAAACACCCTCATTCTGCATTTTCATAGCTACACACCACATCCTTAACTCATTGCCACCACTACTGTTCTTCATCTCTGTAATTATGTTATTTCACAAATGTTATAAAATAAAATCTTACTATATATTCGAGACTTTTTTTTTCATTCAACATAATTCTCTTGAATTATGTACCATTTGGTACAGGTTGATGCACCAAAATTTATTTAACCATTCACCCACTGAAAAGTATATGGATAGTTTCCAGGTTTTGACTGTTATGAGTAAAGTTGAATATATGATTTGGTTTAACATTTCTTTTCCTTTAGGAAGTATTGTGCCACTTCCACATGATCTTTGTGGCTTCAGATGTGAAATTTGCTGTCATTTGAATCAGTGTTCCTTTATAGGTAACGTCATTTTTTCTGGCTGTTTTGAGATTTCTTGTTTTTAGTTTTCAGAAGTTTAATTATGATGTCTCTTTGTGTTTCTTTGGGCTTCTCCTATGTGTGTTTTGCTCAGCTTCTGGAATCTGTAAATTAAAGTACCAATATTTCACTGAAGTTTGATAATTTTCACCCATTATTTTTCAAATGTATTTCAACTCCATACTTTCTCCTCTCCTATGACTCCAATGATACAAATTTTAGATATTTCTTATTATCACATACATCCTTGAAGCTATGTTCATTTTCAAAAGACTATTTTCTTCCTGTGGCTCAGAATGTGACCCTATCAGTCCTCCAGTTCACTGATTCTGTCTTCCATCATATCTACTCTACTATTGAGCTTGTCCAGTGAATTTTTTAAAAAGAAATTTGGCTATTTTATTTTTATGTTCTATAATTTCCAATTGGTGGTTTTTTATAACCTCTATTTCTTTGGACTTCCTATTTTTTCTGTTTGTTTCAAGAGAATTTATAATTATTTATAGAAACATATTTATAATGCCTGTTTAAAATCCCTGTCAGACAATCTCAGTATCTGTTTCATCTCAGTGTTGGTGTCAGTTGATCATCCTTAGTAGTGTTTTTCATTGTTTTGTATGACTAGTGATGTACATTTGTATTTTAGACATTTTATGTATAATGTTAGAAGGCTCTTGATCCCATTTAAATCTCTGTTTCAGCAGGAAGCCATCCTACTTAGGTTTTGCATGTAGGACCTTGCCTACTTTTGTGAGTTGTAGTTCCAACAATAATTTAATTTTCAGAGCCTCTACATTTTATTCTGATTGGCTTTGTACTTCTGGTTCCACTGGAGCTCCTGCTCAGTTCCTGCATGTGCTGCCCGATGTCCTTCAGTGTGAGGTTCAGGAAACTCTTGGCTTTGACTGCTGCCACTTTGTAGGATCAGTCTCACTGCTCTCCCAGGTGTGTGACAGGAGCCCTGCTATGCTCTTACTGCTGTGGCAGATTGGGCTGCCACTGATTCAGGTGAGGATTGGTGGATGAGTCCCTGACTGGCCCTGCTGATACTCTTACTGTGGAAGATATGGCTGCTGTTGCTCTGGGTATGGGAAAGGGATCCTGCTTTGCTGGTCTGCCGTGGATTGAGTTCTCACTTATTTGGGTGTGCTGTGTTAGATTGGTCCCTTATTGGGCCCCACTGATGCTACTGCTACAGAAGATCTGGCCATTGCTGCCCTCCTGACACTCCCACTATGGCAGAACAGGCCATCTGTCTCGGTGTATGGTAGACATTGCTATTGTTGCTACTCCTGTGGTTGTTTGAGCCTGCTGCTGCTCCATATGTGAAGTTGTCTATGTGTCCATACTGGACCCTTCTGCTCTGGCTGTTGCTTTTTGGATCTGGCCAATGCTGTCCAGGGTGTTTTACAAGGATAACACTGATGCTGCTACTGTGGTAAATTGGGCTATGAACTGCCCTAAGTATGGGGTATAGATGGATCTCTCTACTAGGTGTCTGCAGAACTACCTGTTTTGGGTCCTTTGGCAACAGAAATCAGACTTTTCCTGTTGTTTTTTGTTTTTCTTCTACGCGCATTGGAGGTTCCAAATTGTAGCCCTCTCTAAAGCCCAGTCGAGAATATGTGGGAGATAAAAAGGAAAACCCGTGAAACTCACTATCATGTGATTCTTCAAGTCCTGAGATTTCTAGACAGTCTGCCTTTTTTCTTTTCATCTTTTAGGGTCCTTTTATGATTGTCTGTTGAATTATTTCCAGAGTATTTAGTTATATTTAGAGGAAAAGAGCAGGGAAAAGTGAGTCTATGCCATCTTTTCCTGGAACTGGAAGATCTATGCCTTTTTATGATGTTTAATGACAGGGGGATGAAAGCATAAGTATTTTGTAAGGTATATAAAACTAACGTACTGGTAACCATGTTGGAGCAAAATATTAAAAATAAATTTCTGCACTCCTTTCTGCCTTCAAATTTAACCATGTAATTGTGAAGAGGATTAGAGATTTGTTTGACTTTTGTCTCTTACTAATAAGGTATCAATTATAAGCAATGTGGAATCATACTTACTGGGTATATTAGCTCCATTTCAAAGAGCTATACATCAGTTATCATTACTGTAAGATAATGGGGAATTTCTTTTGATTTTCTGAGATTTTTTTAATAGAAAACCTCAATAATGTTTGCATTCTAGATTTTAATATTAAATTATGCAAAAGGATAACAGATAATAATTTGGAAATTCTAGAAAAATATGTCAGTTAACACAGAGTGAACAATTATATCAATGCCTAATGAGGTTTTTAACCCACTATGTTTCTAATAAATTTTGCCTACCAGTTTGACTAACATGAAAAGATAGAGGACTTAATTAAGCATAGTATTTCTTGAAAAGTCATTGCTTCAGTAAGCTTTCATCTTAACCCCAGATTTCCTTACCACTTGTGATACAAGACATATATATGTATATTTTTGTTCTTTGCCCCTGGTTTCTGACACAGACCTTCTAAAACACTTGGAATCTCCTGAGTGATAAAGGTGACAGGAATGTCTTTTGTTATTCATAGCAAGCCCCTTTCAACCATGCCTGAGGTTATGCTAATGAAGTAACTCTTGGTGGGCCCCTAGATAGCTTTAGGATGGGGACTAGTTGCCAGAGGAACCAACCATGTGATTAGAAGGTTAAAGCTTTCCACCTCACTCCTGACCCATGGACTTCAGGGAGGGGACAAGAACTGAAGGTTGAGTTCAATTACCAATGGTCAATGATTTAATCAATCTTGCTTATATATAATAGAACCTCCACCAAAACCCCAAATGATGGGATTCCGAGAGCTTCCAGGTTAGTAAACACATCCAAATACTTGGAGGGTGGCATACCTCAACTCTGTGGTGACAGAACTTACTGAGTTCAGGACCCTTCTGGACTTCTTCATCTGGCTGTTCATTTCTATCCTTTATTATAAACTGGTAATAGTAAGTAAAGTTTTTTCCTGAGTTCTGTGAGCCATTCTATCAAATTATTTAACTTGAGGAGAGGGTTGTGGAAACCCCCAGATTTATAGATGTTAGGACAGAAGTACCTGGGACTCACAACTGGCATCTGAATTTGGGGTAGTCTGGTAGACCTGTGCCCAGACTATATATATATATATATATAATCTCCACCAGTGAGGATTAAGCCTTCTAAGATAATTGCTGAATTGTTGAGAGGGAAGAAACCATATATTTTTATTTCCATTTTGATACCTCCAATAAAATGAATGATAATGAAATTATTTTTAAAACTTTACTATGTACCACCTTGCTTTTACAAGCACCATTTTATGAGGTAAGGTAATATCCCACTTTATAGATGTAGAAACTGAATTTTATGTTGTTACGTTATTTTGCTCATTGCCACTCAGCTAGTGAATGCTGGATTCAGGTTTCAAACTCTGCTTTTTTCTCAAAGATCATGTTATTCAATTTGACCCGCTAATCGAACCCTATAAGGTATAACAATGACTAAGTCACTTTGTTCCTTATACAGAAGTCTTGGAAAGTGATAGAGAATTTATACCTAGAATCAGATTTTGGTTCAAATGTCATGAGAATTTTATCCTCTGAGATTGGTCAAATGGTTACATATATATTTCGTGTCAAAATCATGAACTGGTGCCTAACCATAGGAATTGGGCAAGCTTTGGCATGAGGTTTACCTGGGATGGTCTTGGTTTTAGTACTGAAAGTCAGATGTGCCAGGAAACATATCTGTCCCTAGCAAGCCAGCAGAGTTGGTCACCTTAGGTTAATAAAACTAGTCCTACAGAAAGTAGAAAAGTCAATAGAGAAGAGGATTCCTTTGCAATAAATTAACCAAAATTTTATGTATAATTTAAGACAAATCTTAGGTACAAGTAAATTACTTGTTTATTTCCTTAATATTGGTCTATTAGTATTTATTAAGATTTTAATGTTATATATGGCTCCTTGGATTTTTACTGCCCTGAATTTCAAGTTTGTAGAACTAAACATGTTCACTATTATTAAACTACTTAGAAGGAAAATCAACTTATATGTCTAATTTGTAATCAACTACATTCTTTTTATCCATAAAAGGTAAACATTGCAACTTCTTTTTAAAATGTACAGTCAGATGACCTTTGATATTTGACATTTCTAAGAATTTTAAAAATCTCAATTTAATTTCAGAATCACACAGCATCTAGGCTTCTCTGGCCTTGGTTACTATTTCCAGGGAATAGGTTCCTTAAAAGCAAAATAACTTTTGGAGAATCCAAATTCATGACATTCATTAGCCTGGTAAAGCATCAGGCTACATGCACAGACATAACATCAAAACAGCTAGTTGAAAACTAAAACATTCAGTAAATAAATTGGTTGTTTTGGCAAAACACCAAGGAAATAATTTGTTGTGTTTGAACACTTTCCCTCAGCTTAATCTGGCCAAAGGCACAGAAAAAAATACATTTTAGGTAAATTGTGATTTTATGATGCAATTTCTTTACTGTCACAACCTGAATTTCCTTAAAACTCTGGATATTATAACACAATTATATCAGCATTTGGGGAAGAAATTTGATCTGGAAGGCAAGTGAAAATTATGAAGAAGAAAATTTTGTCTTGGAAATTTTTTTTTTCTTAATTCTTTCCATTTGCACTTGCACCATCCTTACCTTACTGATTTATCCATGGGGAAAATCTCTGAATATGAGGAAGTTTTTCCTCTTTGTCAGAGGCCTCATTTTCCCGTGCTCTGCCGCCTACCCCATGGTGTCCCTAGGTACCATACAATATACTTACATACAGCCCCATAATACCTGAGACTCCTCTAATCCCAAAGTAACCCTATCAGTGCCATGCTATATTCTTCATCTTCCTCTGGCACAGACTTGTCAGGTCTATGTATTACAGCAAGTCCTGTCTTCTAAACTATGCTAAACTCTTTTGAGTTATACTTCTGATGGTTTTCCATGCCCTGTCTGTGGATCATCACAAGGGAAGAGAATACTTGAATATTTTGTAGGATTTGCTCAGCCCAGGTAGCAGAGTAGATTCTAGGAAATGGAAATGACACACATAAAGAGAGTAGAAAGAACAGAGAAGGCTGCCATCACTGGAGCAGACAGTGAGGTGACAAGTGTCATGAGAAGAGTATGTAATTTTAACTGAAAGCAGAGAGTAATATGGACATTTCAAGAAATGTTATGTCTAATTTTGGAGATACTTAGTATCAAGGATCTTTTATTCATAGTTTTCATTATCACATCTTTTGGACCTATGAGAATAGAAAGCTCTATTCAAAAGTTCATTTATTCCCAATTAACTTTTGAAGACCCTTTCACTAAGTAACACTTTCTTTGAAATGTGGATTTCTTCATCCATAAGGGCTATTGTTATATATTTTAAGGGCAGAAAAGCCTGGAGGATGTTTTTGAGCTTGACTTCCTTGAAAATATCTGGGTGCTGGAGATACAGTGTACTCTTGAAGGAAATAGCAAAGTGGAATTTTTTGTACATATTTCAAACCTCATTTAGAATCCAGATACTATTTGAGCTGGTGTCAAGGATGCATGAAATTAAATTTAGGAAAGCTCAACTTTAAGAAATATGAATTTCTTCCTGCATAGGGTAGTTAGATGCTGGGTAGGAATTAAAAATGGCCATTTTCCCACGGAAGTTAATGACACCAGTGAGAGTCTTTTCATAATTCTGCACGTCAAATATGTACAGATGATATAAGGGGCTGAGGTTAGATTCAAGGAATCTTATAAAAAGGAAGGTGGAGGGTCTGTGGGATAAGAAAGCATCTCATGGGAATTTGTTACTTTCTGACTAAGGGGTAAAAGTCAGATTTTTAAGCGTGTCTGAAAAAGTCATCCTCATAGAAACTATGATTTCAACAGATTGATAAAGCATATTTTAAAAACAGTATTCGGGGCTTCCCTGGTGGCACAGTGGTTGAGAGTCCACAAAATTTCTAAAGTCTATATCAGACAGTCCTTTAACCAAAGATTCTTTGTGTTATAAAACTGTGCATTTTCAAATTGTTTGCACATCTCTTGACATTTGACCCTTTCAACAACCCTACAAAATAATTAGTACCAATATGGTTGATTACAGGTGAAGAAACTGAGATTCAGAGAGGTAGCACAACTAAGGTTATGTGGCTAATTGGTTGCAGAGGGAGAACCAATATTTAGAATTTCTAGCTCCCAATCCAGTGTGTGTTTCATTATTCTGTGTGGTTTCTTCTCAAACTGTCATAATCAGTCCACTTAGTTCAACATGAATATTTCCCCAAAACCCAAGGGAAAGAGGGTGCTTATTAATAATGCTACTGCATTGTATGTGATATATCTGAAAAACAGGAAAAAGTGGATCATATGAATTGCTCACAAAATAGTGAGGACATTAGGAAGAAAACATCTTTCAATTTAGCAAGTTCGGCTGGATGAGCTTGGGCAGACAGCATGGTGTCTCTCACAGTCCTCTGACAAGTTTTCCAAGTGTGAAACTGCCACTTACTATTCACTGATTCATTGTGCTAGCCACAGTGAATAAGGTAGATAGGATCTTGGCACTCATGGCATTTCTATTGAGTTGGCCAAAAAGTTCATTTGGGTTTTTCCATAACATCTTACAGAAAAACTTGAACGAACTTTTTGGCCAACCCAATATTATGGGGAAGAGTTAGACAAATAAACAGGCAATTAAAATAGAGAGTGATTAATGTTACAGTAGAGGAAATATATGCTATGGGAACACTAGAGGGATATCAGACCCTAATTTAGGGACTCAGGGAAGACTTACTAAAGGAAGGCCTAAAAGATGAGTAAAGAGCTAGGTGATATGTGCTACAAGAAGAGGAAAGAGCATGGGCTGAGACCCCGAGAACATAATACATTTGAGAGGCTGAAAGCAGTTCTTTTTGGATGGCATAAAAATCATTAGAGGAGAAATGATGATCAATAAATTGTTTCCATGATCTTGGAGGAGGCTGAAAGAAGAAACATGGGAAGAAGGAAAGCATCAAAACAAACCCTGATACATACTAGTCCAATTTCCAGGCTTCCTATTGCTATCAGGAGATTGTCTCCCACCCCCTACAATGTTGCGGCTGTTAAGCAAAGGAGCTAGTGTTTATTAAATGCCAAATATGACACAGACCATTTCAAGTGTGCTGTCTCATTGAAGCCTCGAGGCAGTTACTGGTGTCTTGATCTTACAGATGAAGAACTTAAGACTAGATAGAGGATAAAAATCACCCAAGGTCACATGATTAGTGAGCAACTGAGTAAGGACCTGAGCCCAGGTTTCTCTGTCTCCCAAGGCAACCCTCTTCAACTATACTGTGTTCTCTCTCCTAGGTTTTTAATACCATAATTGTGGTACTTCTGCATTACTGCTGCTTCAGGAAAACAATTTAAAAGAAAATTATTTGGTTTATCTTTGCCAAAGATAACCTCCCCTTGGTTTATGACACCATTGAGTTAGAGGTATATTTCCTGAATGAATGGATTTCAGGGCTAACCAAGGTGATGCAGACATGACTAGGAGTTCAACAAGGATTTTTTTTTAAAGTTTTGCATATAAAATTTCATACACTCTGAAATCCCAAAGAGAGACCTCCTTAAAGCTTTTACCATTTTGTCGAAATCTTAGATTGAGACAACCACCTGACTGATGGAAAAATGGCCTCTGTTTCTAAGAGGATTCTCACTTGATAGGTGTTTAGGAATGCAGAGTAGGAGGTAGTAAGGTGTAAAACTGATTGGAAGCTGTTCCAACTTAAGCAAGAAATCACATATGTGAAACCTAATATTAGAGAAGCTGGATTGGCATACAACAGAGTCTGTTATAAAGAACATGCCCTTCTTATGTATTTTTGTAACAGATCTAGTCTTAAGACTAGAATGGCATCTATGAAGTAAAATTGTGCAAGTACTTAAGATTTAAAAGACCTGAGATTGCACAATTTAATTTCTATCCCATTAGTTTTAGATTCATTTTCCTCAGGCCTATCAATGGATAGTTGTGATACATTTATTAGTTTTATTTTGCAATTAATTCATATCATGTCTTTGTTTTAGAGGAGTAAAGTAAGTGTACAGTGCCTTTCCTCTTCTGTATATCATCTTAGTCTTTATATTTGGGGATATTAAAATTGTTAGTTTGGATATAGAATAGAAATTCTCTCTCATTCAAAATATTTGGAAATGACACTATGCATTAGTTTTGGATTGACATTTTTAATTTAATGTTTTTGTTAAATAGCTATATAGTAAGTAATTGATTTTAATTTTAATTTATGTACAAACTATATTTTCTAGAGAAAATAATATTACTTTTATACTTTAATATGGCTACCCATATTTTAACAAATTCTAAATGCAAAAATTCTTTCAATTTCATTTTTGGGAATAAAATGAAGAAAACTTGCAAGTCATTATTTAACACACATGTGATATTCATTATCTTCAAGATTTGCTTGATATTGTTTAGAATTAATAAAGGCTCTGCAATAACAGAACTCAGTTACTCTCTTGAATATAAATCCTATGAAGAATATAAATTTTAATTTTTCATTCAAAATAGCTACCAAATATTGTGTTATTTTTCAATTTTTTCTGAACAATTTTTCTGAAACAAAACCTGATGTTGTTGCTGGTGTCTGTCCCTATGCCTTCTGAGACTGTTAAAGAATAGTTTAGATTGTTCCAAGCTGGAAACTTTAGATAATATATCATGAGTTTTCCAATACAAACCTGAGATAGGAGATGAGAAATTGCCTTTAGGCAAAGAAATGTTTTTGAACCAATGCTTTGCTTCTCTATGAGATAATAAGAAAATAAGAGTGCTTTGTTTTTTGAATAATTTTAATGGACTCTGGTTGAAATGATCCTTTATAGAATCTAATATCCAGTAAAAAAAAAAACACTGGAAAAACTTAGAGATGTTAGGAACTAGAGGCACTGAGGACAGTGATAAATAAAAATAGGAGTAGATATATAAGAAGTCTTGAGCCTTAATAGACCATTACTCAGCAAAATTTAAGTATAAAATACCATATTATTAATCATAGTCACCATGTTGTAATTCATCTTCTAACTTAAACTTTATACCCTTTGACCTATACCTCCCCATTTCCCCCTTCCCTCAGTCTCTTGCAACCTCCATTCTATTCTGTTTCCATGAAATCAGTGTTTTGGGGGTTTTTTTTGAGATTCCACATATAAGTGAGATCATACTGTATTTGTATTTCCTGTCTGGCTTATTTCTCTTAGCATCATGCCCTCCAGACTCATCCATGTTATAACAAATGGCAGGATTTCCTTTTATATGGCTAAATAATATTTTATTGTGTATACGTTTTCTTTATTCAGTAATCCACTGAATAACATTTAGGTTGTTTCCATATCTTGGCTATTGTGAATATCTACAACATGGGTGTGCAGCTATCTCTTAGAGATACTGATTTCATTTCTTTTAGCTATATACCAAGGAATGGGATTGCTGGATCATATGATAGTTCTATTCTTAATTTTTTGAGGAACCTCCATACTGTTTTCCATAGTGGCTGCACTAATTTACAATCCTACCAACCATGCACTAGGGTTCCTTTTTCTCCTCATCCTTGCCAGCCTTTGTTATTTCTTGTCTCTTTGATAACAGCCATCTTAACAGATGTAAGGTAATATCTCATTGTGGTTTTCATTTGTATTTCCTTGATGATTAGATCTTAAGAATTCTCAACACACACACACAAATGAATTAACTATGTGAAGTGATAGATGTGTTAATTACCTTGATCTTGATAATCATTCTACAATGTATAGGTATATCAAGTCATCACATTGTACACTTTAAATATATACAAATAGATTGGTCAGTTATTCTTCAATAAAGCTTGGGGGAGGGGAAAGAAAAGAAAATAGACCATGCCTACCACTTATCCATTAGGAATTGTAGATTAAACCAGACACAATAAAAGAAGACATTAACAGAAGTGCCCAAAAGGATTTCTAGCTTAAAACAGTGCCTTATTTGTAGCCCCTGTTTCAGACTTTCCAGGATTTCTGCTAAAATACCAAATGTAGGCATAGGTTAGTATTAAATCTCATACTGCAACTGAAAACTAAAACTGACCTAATGCTAATTCTGGAAGTAATTTTCATTACCTAAAATTATATGGAAGTAGATTAAGAAGTAACCTTCAGATCTTATCTGGTGAATTCTCTGGATTTCACTTGATGAAACAACTTTTCTTCAAAAGGACAGGAGGAAACCAGAAAGCTGGAGACAGCTCTTCTTGTACATTATAAACATTCAGAAACAGTAGTAACCAAAATATAACAGGGTAAGAACAAAGGGATATGCTTCCCAGAAATAAAGTTCCGTTGTGGAGAGAGTCAGGGAGGGATGAAAAGGACAGAGAGAGGAAGATTCCTGACAGCAGTATAATTAATTGGTGTGTGTCAAGAAACCAGACAAAGTAGTAGAAAATTACTACACTTCCAAATATCAGGATTGTACTAAGTGATAGCTGCTGAAAGTGAGTTTGAGATGGAAACAACCTACCCCCAAAATTGATTTTAAAAATTAATTTATCTATAAATCAAATGAGTAGAAGGCAGTCTTATGGACTATCAACTGAATCTAGATAAAACTTTACTAAAGGAAAAGTAGAGAAAAAACATAAACAAACACAACCATAAGCACTTCAGGTTTATAGGAAATATATAGACAAAGAGAATGGGAACACAAATCCACAATTTCAAAGGAAACATATATATTTTAAAAATAAATGGCCTACTAAATAATTATGAAGATATTTCTAAAGATGTTTAGCATCTTCAATAGACTGAAGGAAGAATGTTCTTTAGAAAAAGGGTGTAGAAAATTATGAGAAGAAACAAGCTCAGATGTAAATGAAAGTGGCTGAAAAAAGGAAGGATTGCAAGAAAACTATTCTGTAATGATAGAATTAACATCCACATTGAACTGAATAAAGAAAATAATTAAGACAGTCAAAAATCATTTCAGTCCTATAAGTGACCAGAATAAAACACTGTCTCTTACAATACAAGAAAATGATGAAGACAAAAAATAAAACAAACTATAAGATTATTATAGAGGAAAGGGAAAGAGAATAGAGATGTAATCTAAGAAGCATAAGTATTCCTGAGGAAGAAATAGAAACAGTAGAGTTAGAAGAAATAATCAATGACTTAATTTTTGTAAATATGAAAAAAGATGTGTTTACAGATTGAAGGTCTCACAGTTTTCTTTGCAAAATTGAAAGAAAACTACATCTATACACGTTCTTAGAAATTAATTTAATCACAAAGTAAAGAACACCTCCTACAAGCATCCAAGAAAATCTCATAGCTCTCTATAATCCTAATTTTTAAATAATTGTTTAGCAAAGTGACTGTGTTTTGAGAGCTATACATACGGTCACCTCAATGGATGCTGAAAAGATCGATAAAATTCAACATCCACGTTAATGTAGAAATTCTTAGCAGTGGTACAAAATGTGACTGACCAAAATGAAGTATGAATATAGATGTAAAAATCCTAAATAAAATATTAGATAATGGAGTCCAGCATTATATGTAAAAGATTAATGTACCATATCCAATATGATTTATTCCAGGAATTCAATAAAGATTCTAGGTAAAGAAATCTATTACTAAAAAATCATAACAGAGGTAGGTCAAATGACAGATGTACCCTCATCTCTATCATGCAGAAAAGGTAGTTGATATAAACATTTATTCCTGAAAGAGAAAAAATACCCTAGAAAACTAGAAATACAAATCTTACATAGTATATTAATATGTATCTCCAACTAACAGCCTGCATCATATACACTGTTGAAATTCTAATCATAAATAAGGAATAAGGCAAGTCTTCCTGCAAATATACTTATTATTTTTCATCATTCTGCAAGTATTAATCAATATATTAGAACACAAATAAGAAAGTAAAATCATAATTTTTAGAATGGAGGAATCAAAGATGTAATTATATGCAGATGTGTTTAACTGAAAAACTCAAGGCAAAATAACTGAAAAATAGATATTGTACAGTGCCTGTATAAAAATTTAATATATACAAATCATCAGTTT
Source organism: Leucopleurus acutus (assembly GCF_964270905.1). Classification (NCBI taxonomy): domain Eukaryota; kingdom Metazoa; phylum Chordata; class Mammalia; order Artiodactyla; family Delphinidae; genus Leucopleurus; species Leucopleurus acutus. Next base: position 98,540,853 of record NC_139148.1, read on the forward strand.
ATCTATAAAATTCAATAATCAATTAGAACATAAAAAAGTAAAAATCACACTTGCCATGATAACTATGCAGTATTTAGAAATAAAAATTCATTTTATAGTATCTATCTATCTATATATATCTGTAGACATACATCTCTCAATATATACAACTTTACTAAATAATTCAATAAATGGAGAGTACAATATCATGTTTATAGATAAAATGATTCTGTATGGAAAATATATCCATTCTCACCAAATTAATCTATGTACTGGCTGTAATTGCAATCAAAATTTCAATGGATTTTTTAATTGACAACATTATTCTTAAGTTGTAATGATAGAATGGACATATTATGATAGACATTTCGAAAAAGGGCTTGCCCAATCAAATTGAACATATTTAATAAAGAAAAACTAATGAAAAAATATGATATTGTCACTAGAATAGAAAAATAAATCAGTAAAGTTCTTTGAATCTAGAATAAAAATATAACTTGTGATTCAAAAGGTCTGCATGATATAGTCCTTTCCTTCCCATCCTACCTCATCTTGTTATGCTCTATAGGAACATTGCTTATTTGTTGCCTCAGGCCTTCATAAATTCTGCTTTCCCTGTCTGGAATATTCTCCTTTTGACTTTCTACATGAGACTTTTTTTCATCCTGCAGTTCTCAACTTGAATTATACCTTCTCAATGAGAAATGTCCATGATATTTTAGAAATATATATATATATACACACACACTTATATATTACAATTATCTGTATATAGATGGTGATTAAAAACATGGAGCCGGATATTACTCAGAGTGTGTTGTAGAGAGAGAGAGGAATGTAAGAGTATAAGCTCCTTGAAGGAAGGGCTTTTTTGTTTATTTTAATCACTGTTTCTCCTCAGTCCCTATAATAGTGCTTAACATATGGAAGGTATTTTAGTCCTTTTATCATTTTCTTCAGAGTAAAAAGTAAGGAATCATTGCAATATACTCAAACTCAAAGTTTACTTAAAATTATACAAGATATAAAGATAAGTTGCTTAATAATGTCACTCAAATTTTAATTGTAGTTCCACTGAATAAATTTTTTTCAATGGGAATGGAGCAATTAATTTTGCTAAGAGACCTGTAAGGATTGTTTTATTAGTTCTTACAATGGTTATATACTTCACTAGGTAATAAATACTTATGTATTTGTCATTATTAGTGCCTCCTATTGTGGGTTCAGTGATATAGTGACTTCATCGCATCTGAAAGTTAGTTGCAACCTGTGAGCAAATGCTAAAGAAATTATAAAATATTGCTTAATTACCTTCGTGGGGACTTGAGTATATTTCGATTATTTTTAGGTCTTGAATAGAATGCATTTGGAAGAAAAAAATGGTAATGTTACTAAGACACATTTATTCATTTATTGTGTTAGCTTTTTATTTAGAAAAAATAAAACGTTATTAGAAAGATAAAATGTGAAAAATCAAAAGTTCCCTTCTGAACATTTTACCACTCATATTCCTACTCTTCCACTGTTAAATTTATGTCTGTTTATTTACCTCTCTATCTACATATTCACCAATTCATCCATTAAATTATTTATTTTTTTGTAAAATTGGAACCATGATCTATGCACTGTGATTCAGTTCAATTTTTCACATAATAATAAATACAGGAGATGCCTCTAATTTCAGTAGTGGTGGACTAGGTAACCAACCCTCCCACTGATGAATTTCAAAAACCTGAATAATATGTTTAAAACATTTCCTAAGGGCAAATGAGTAATAATATTATAAAGAATTAATGAACTGAAATCAACAGAAGATGTCAACCCAGTGAGTGAACTACTATAGCTTTAGGTATTTTCCAATATAGAAAAAAGGAGCTGCACATCTTAGATGTGACTTGGTTGACAGTGAGGTGGGCAAAAGTCAAAGTCCAAGGCCTAGTAAAGAGTTGGTGGAGTCTGATGAACAACCACATCCCATTTTAAAGCAAGGAACTCAAAGGACTGCAGTCTCACAGTAAGAGTGAACCAAAAATGTACCAGCCATAAACCAGATATCCTGTGGATTTGCAGCTTGATTCCATGACCTGGGTGGCCCAGGGGAACCTCAAGCCTTGATCCTGGATTAAGGCAGTTCCAGGTCACCTCCCAGAAGCATATTAAAATCCTTTCCAGAAGATACCAAAATCTCAAACCTAAAATATTCATATCATTTATATTTTTTGATTTGATTATATTTTAAAGATATCAGAGAGCTATTGAGTAGAAACAACTATTACTAAATAAATTGAAGTTCCAGAGAAGGGAGTCTTTCTGAAGGAGGTGATGATCACCAGCCATTTTCTCTTCTGAGATCATTTGCTGACTATAGGCATGATATGAGGAGAAAATATGAAATAATTTTTTGGTAGTTATGCAAGGCAACATTTTTGAAACCTAAGGAGACTTTAATATGGTGAGTTTTCACCATGGGATTTTGCTGACCTCTGGGACTGCCTGAGAGTGGTTGAGAAACTAGGTCAAAATGTTCTCTGAAAGACATACTGAAATTACCTGTATTCTTGTGAAACTTAGGAGACAAAGCTTACCTAGAAGGAGTGTACCAGCTTCAGATACATAGCTATTCTTCCCATCAAGACATTTTCTGGAATTTGAAGGCAGGGAGTGAGTGTGGGAAGCTACAAAAAGAAAAAGAAAGGAGGAAAGTATATTCTACATTTGGTGAAATTTTTCTATAAAAATGAAGTCAAGATGTTTATGAACAAAGTGTGGGAGAAATCATTGCTATACAATAAGAAAATTGAGTTCTTCAGGTTATAACAGTATGACCCCATATAGAAGCACGGGACTACAGACAGATATGTGGAATGCCAGCAAGTGTTAATAAATGTGCAGGTTATAGCAAAAGTGTAGAAGAAATATGACAATAGGGCAAAGAATGGGAGAAGCTAAATGAAGTGAAACTTTTGTGTTTTTTTTGTATTACTTGGAAAGTGGTAAAAGTGACTTAAGGTAGAATGTAGTAAGTCAAGTATGTCTATTCTAATCCTTTGAGTAAACCCTTAAAGAATTACATAAGAATGTATAACTAAAATTTAGTTGGGGATGCTAACATGTCTCTCTCAGTAAATTTAGAATGGCAGACAAAACAAATCACTAAATATACATAAATTTTGAAAAACACAATTAACCTAATTGACATATTTAGAATATTCCACCCACCAACTTCAGAATATACATTGTTTTCCAGTACATAAGCAATATTTACCAAAATAGATCATATGCTAGACCATAAAGAAAGTCTCGGCAAATTTGCAAGGACTGAAATCACACAGCATATGTTATCTGAAAACTGGCATTAAGCCAAGAGTTAACAAGAAAAATATTATTAGAAAATCATCAAATATTCATAAAGTGAACAATATACTTCAGAATAACTGATGACACAATAAATGCAATGAAAATTTAAAATATTTTAAATGGTTATGAAGTTATTGAATATCAAAATGTATACGACACAGTTATATGCAAGTTAAAATAAATAAGGCCTTAAATGCATATTAAGAAATAAGCAAGGGGCTTCCCTGGTGGTGCAGTGGTTGAGAGTCCGCCTGCCGATGCAGGGGACACGGGTTCATGCCCTGGTCCGGGAAGATCCCACATGCCACGGAGCGGCTAGGCCCGTGAGCCATGGCCGCGGAGCCTGTGCTCTGCAACAGGAGAGGCCACAACAGTGAGAGGCCCGCGTACCGCAAAGAAAAAAAAAAAGAAATAAGCAAAATAAATATCAGTGATTCAAGTTTCCATCTAAATAAGCTTATAATAGAACAGCAAATCAAATTCAATTTATTTAGAAGATAATATATTTTATAGATTTATATAAGATATAAAGTAAATGAAATATTACAGTGAAGTAATTTAACAAAGTGAAAAGGCAGTTCATTGAAACAAATGTATATAACTTTTATAATAGTGACTAAAAAAAGTTGTGAAATATTAAGAATGAAAATAGGGCAGTTTTACTGATCCTCAGACATTAAAATTCTAACATATGATATGTAAATTTTACATCAATAAATATATTAAAAATAGTGATAACAACTTTAGGTAAATAAATAAGATAAATGAGTTAAAGTCCATATCATCCTGAAAAATGTAACTTACCAAAACAGACAAGAAGATATATATATATATATATATATATATATATATATATATATATATTCAGACTGAATAGTGCTATATCTATTAAAGTAGTTGAATTCATTGTTAAAAATACCTACCCCTAAATAAAATTCTAAGTCCAAATGGCTTGATTGGTGACTTCTTTCAAGCTTTTAAGTAATAAATAATGCTAATTGGGCATAAACTTGTCAAGGTAATAGATAAGGAAAGAAGAACCCAACAAAAAAGGGTAAAATACTTGGAACAGACAATTCATAAAGAAAGATATACAAATAACCAATAAGCATCAGAAAAAGTAGTCCACATAAGTCATTAAGAAAATAAAAATTAAAACCACAGTGGGTTAGCATTATCACCTACTAGAATGTTTATAATTATAAAGACTTAATACCAAGTTGGAAGAAATGCATTTGCCAGAAGAAACAGTAAGAGTCCATCCAAAACCCACAGAAAACTTGGGAGATCTAACCTGATAAAACTTCTGTGGACAATGGGAAACCACTGGAGGATTTTGATGAGGGAACTAACATAATTAATTAATCATGTTAACAAAATAAATGAGAGAAAAATAAGATGATTTTAATATATGCAGAAAAATATTTTAGTAAAAATTAATATTCATGTGGGGTAAAAACTATTAGAATAGTAGGAATAGAAGAGAAATTCTTCAATTTAATTTAAAAGTATCTGTGTAAAAGAAACTAGAGCAACACATCACACTTGATCGGAGTCATTATTGAAATGAAAATTAATATACCTTGAGAATATACTACATACCCACTAGAATGTCAAAACAAAGAAGAAAACAAAAACCTCAAAATATCAAATGATGACAAGGATTACTAGGTATTAGTACAACCACTTTGAAAACCCTTGGACATTATCTATAAAACTGAACATATGCATATCCTGTGCCCAAACAATTCTACTTCTAGGCACATATCAAAAAGAAATGCATACATTTGTGTGCTGAATATAGACAAATGTTTACAATGACATTTGTAGTAACCATGAAGTTGAAAAATACAAATGACTGTCTGGGGTGGAATGGATAAATTGTGGAGTATTTCAGACAGTGAAATACACAGTGAGCAAGAATCAACTACTGCTTCATGTTTTGGATGAATCCCACAGATAAAATGCTGAATAAAAGAAAACAAACATACAAGAATAGAAGCCATAAGAGTAGTTATCTTTAGTGGGCAGTAGTGACTGAGAGTTTTTGCCCTGGGTAGGAGTAACACCTAGGAATGGACAAAGGAAGAAAGTTTTATATCTTATTTAGAATGGTGATTATACTGCAGTGCTCACTTTGTGGCAACTCTTAAGAGCTGGTCACTTAGGATGTTTGTGTGTGTATGCGTGTATGTGTGTATGTGTGTATAAATATATATATAATTTAATTCCTGAAACTAAGAAGGTGTGAATGTTTTCTTACATGGAGAATTGAATCAGGATGGTCAGTGCTAACATATATCTTTAAAAATTGTTGGACTTTGGGCTTCCCTGGTGGCGCAGTGGCTGGGAGTCCGCCTGCCGATGCAGGGGACACGGGTTTGTGTCCCCGTCCGGGAGGATACCACATGCCGCGGAGCGGCTGGGCCCGTGAGCCATGGCCGCTGAGACTGCGCGTCCGGAGCCTGTGCTCTGCAATGGGAGAGGCCACAACAGTGAGAGGCCCGCGTACCACCACCCCCCCAAAAAAAAAAAAAACCAACAACAAAAAAAAATTGTTGGACTTTAAAGAAAGAAACTTGCTTTGGGCATTTAGACAAAAAGATTGATACAAAGAGAAAAACATCAGATTGGTGTCAGTCTTATTCACAGAGGAACTTATGCCAGAAGACAGTGACATAAGAGCTTCAGGACCACCCAGGAAAGCACTTAAAAGCCAAGGATTTTATATCCAACCAAGTTGTCTTTCAGTTATAAGAGCTACAAACAAGCAGTTTTGAATATACAGAAACTCAAAGAATCATGTTTTTATGAGGAATTCTTAAGGGAGTTAGGAGTGGATGTTCTTTGGGCAAAAAAAAAAATAGGGATAATTAGGAAAATTTCAACAGTAGGACTTATGGAGGTCATCAAATAAATTTAACTGTAGAACTGAAGTCTAAACTAAAGATGCAGAGGCCTCGTCTTCTGATTCTTAATCAGATTTAGCCACCGTTTGTATTTCAGTTAATTTACAGGGATAACTATTGTTATGTTTACTTTATTTTTTAATTATTTTGTATTGGACTATAGTTGATTTACAGTGTTGTGTTAGTTTCTGCTATACAGTAAAGTGAATCAGTTATACGTATACATATATCCACTCTTTTTTATATTCTATTCCTATATAAGTCATTAGAGACTGTTGAGTAGAGTTCTCTGTGCTATACAGAAGGTTCTTTTTCTTTATGCAGCAGGTTCTTATTAGTTATCTATTTTATACATATTAGTGGACATATGTCAATCCCAAGTCTACAAATTCATCCTACCACCATCACCACCTCCCCCACCCCAACTTTCCTCCTTTGGTGTCCATACGTTTGTTCTCTACATTTGTGTCTCTATTTCTGCCTTGCAAAACAGTTCATCTGTACCATTTTTCTAGATTCCACATATATGGATTAATATACGATATTTGTTTTTCTCCTTCTGACTTACTTCACTCTGTATGACAGTCTCTGGGTCCATCCACGTCTCTACAAATGACCCAATTTCATTCCTTTTTATGGCTGAGTAATATTCCATTGTATATACGTACCACAACTTCTTTATCCATTCATCTGCTGATGGGCATTTAGGTTGCTTACATGACATGGCAATTGTAAATAGTGCTGTGATGAACATTGGGGTGCATATGTCTTCTGAATTATGGTTTTCTCTTGGCATATGCCCAGTAGTGGGATTGCTGGGTCGTACAATAATTCTATTTTTAGTTTTTAATGGAACCTCCATACTGTTCTCCATAGTGGCTGTATCAATTTACATTCCCACAAAAAGTGCAAGAGGGTTCCCTTTTCTCCACACCCTCTCCAGCATTTGTTGTTTGTAGATGTTCTGATGATGTCCATTCTAACTGGTGTGAGGTGATACCTCATTGTAGTTTTGATTTGCAGTTTTCTAATAATTAGTGACGTTGAGCAGCTTTTCATATGTTTGTTGGCCATCTGTATGTCTTCTTTGGAGAAATGTCTCTTTAGGTCTTCTGCCCATTTTTAAATTGGGTTTAAAGTAATTATCGATATGTCTTTTCCTATTACCATTTTCTTAATTGTTATGGGTTTGTTTTTGTAGGTCCTTTTCTTCTCTTGTGTTTCTCACTTACAGAAGTTCCTTTAGCATTTGTTGTAGAGCTGGTTTCCTGGTGCTGAATTCTCTTAGCTTTTGCTTGTCTGTAAAGCTTTTGATTTCTCTGTCAAATCTGAGTGAGATCCTTGGCAGGTAGAGTAATCTTGGTTGTAGGTTCTTCCCTTTCTTCACTTTAAATATATCATGCCACTCCCTTCTGGCCTGTAGAGTTTCTGCTGAGAAATCAGCTGTTAACCTTATGGGAGTTCCCTTTTACTTTATTTGTCATTTTTCCCTTGCTGGTTTCAATAATTTTTCTTTGTCTTTAATTTTTGTCAGTTTGATTACTATGTGTCTCGGCATGTTTCTCCTTGGGTTTATCCTGTATGGGGCTCTCTGTGCTTCCTGGACATGGGTGGCTATTTCCTTATCCATGTTAGGGAAGTTTTCAACTATAATCTCTTCAAATATTTTCTCCAGTTCTTTCTCTCTCTCTTCTCCTTCTGGGACCCCTATAATGTGAATGTTGTTGTGTTTAATGTTGTCCCAGAGGTCTCTTAGGCTGTCTTCATTTCTTTTCATTCTTTTTTCTTTATTCTGTTCCATGGCAGTGAATTCCACCATTCTGTCTTCCAGGTCACTTATCCATTCTTCTGCCTCAGTTATTCTGCTATTGATTCCTTCTAGTGTATTTTTCATTGCAGTTATTGTATTGTTCATCTCTGTTTGTTTGTTTTTTAATTCTTCTAGGTGTTTGTTCTTTAATTCTTCTAGGTCTTTGTTAAACATTTCTTGCATCTTCTCAATCTTTGCCTCCATTCTTTTTCCGAGGTCCTGGATCATCTTCACTATCATTATTCTGAATTCTTTTTCTGGAAGGTTGCCTATCTCCACTTCGTTTAGTTGTTTTTCTGGGGTTTTATCTTGTTCCTTCATCTGGTTCATAGTCCTCTGCCTTTTCATGTTGTTTATCTTTCTGTGAATGTGGTATTCATTCCACAGGCTGCAGGATTGTAGTTCTTCTTGCTTCTGCTGCCTGCCCTCTGGTAGATGAGGCTATCTAAGAGGCTTGTGCAAACTTCCTGATGGGTTAGACTGGTGGTGGGTAGAACTGGCTGTTGCTCTGGTGAGCAGAGCTGAGTAAAACTTTAATCTGCTTGTCTGCTGATGGGTGCAGCTGAGTTCCCTCCCTGTTGGTTGCTTGGCCTGAGGTGACCCAGCACTGGAAGCTACAGGGTCTTTGGTGGGGCTAATCGTGGTCTCTGGAAGGGATCATGCCAAGGAGTACTTCCCAGACCTTCTGCTGCCAGTGTCCTTGTCCCTGTGGTGAGCCACAGCCACAGCAGGGTTGCAGGAGACCCTCAAACACTAGCAGGTAGGCCTGGTTCAGTGTCCTATGGGGTCACTGCTCCTTCCCCTGGGTCCTGATGTGCACACTACTTTGTGTGTACCCTTCAAGAGTGGAGTCTCTGTTTCCCCCAGTCCTGTCAAAGTCCTGCAGTCAAATCCCGCTAGCCTTCAAAGTCTGATTCTCTGGGAATTCCTCCTCCCTTTGCCAGACTGAATGGTTGGGAAGCCTGACGTGGGGCTCAGAACCTTCACTCCAGTGGGTGGACTTCTCCAGTGGGTGGTATAATTGTTCTCCAGTTTGTGAGTCACCCACCCAGTGGTTATGGGATTTAATTTTATTGTGATTGTGTCCCTCCTACCATCTCACTGTGGCTTTTCCTTTGTCTTTGGATGTGGGGTATCTTTTTTGGTGAGTTCCAGTGTTTTCCTGTCAGTGATTGTTCAGCAGTTAGTTGCAATTCCGGTATTCTTGCAAGAGGGAGTGAGCACACCTCCTTCTGCTCTGCCATCTTGAACAAATCTGTTTACTTTAAAACTTAACACTTTTAGACAGATCTCATTGGAACAAATGTACCAAGTCAAGTATGAAGCTGTTTTTCATAAACTTAGACTAATGTTGACTTTTTATGTTATTAAAATGGAAATTTAAGTTAATATCTCTGTTGTAGTATACATGCATTTTTTTCCCCTGGAAATAAATTTGGAAAAGATTGAGTAGCAGAAACAAAGAGAGAATTTATGAGATCTGAAGTTTGTTACTCGATTTGTTTGTTTAGAATTCAGACTTCTTACCCCCTACATGATGGTTTGTCTTAACATCTTTTAATATGTAGCTAGATGTTGTTGGGTGTGGCATTTGTTCATTACTATTTATAACACGTGTGCTTTTACTTTTGCAGTGAGATTTATATCTATGAGACATTAAAATAATCCTTTATATTTAGAAAGCACACATTTTCTTTTTAAACCCTCTCCTTTGCCTTAGGAGACAGATCCAAAACAATATTGCTACAATTTAAGTCAAAGAGTTTTCTGCCTGTGTTATCTTCTAGGAGTTTTATGGTTTCTTACATATGTTTTCTTATGGTTTCTTATTGTTTTAGGCCTTACATTTAGGTCTTTAATCCATTTTGAGTTTATTTTTTATATGGTGTTAGAGAATGTTCTAATTTCATTCTTTTACATGTAGCTGTCCAGTTTTCCCAGCACCACTTATTGAAGAGACTGTCTTTTCCCCATTGTATATTGTTGTCTCCTTTGTCATAGATTAATTGATCATATGTGCATGGGCTTATTTCTAGTATCTCTATTCTGTTCCATTGATCTATGTGTATGTTTCTTTGGTGCCAGTTCCATACTGTTTAGATGGATGTAGCTTTGTAGTATAGTCTGGAGTCAGGGAGCATGATACCTCTAGCTCTGTTCTTCTTTCTCACGCTTGCTTTTGCTATTTGGGATCTTTTGTGTTTCCACACAAATTTTAGAATTATTCTACTTTTGTGAAAAATGCCATTGATATTTTGATAGGAATTGCACTTTTTCCTTTTTCAAGTGAGAGATAATTGAACATAACATTGTATTTTTTTAGCTGTACAACATAATGATTTGACATATGTATATGTTGTGAAATGATTACCAGAATAAGTCCAGTGAATATTAATCAGTATACATAGTTATAATTTTTTCTTGTGATGAAAACTTTTAAGGTCTACTTTCTTAACCTCTTTCATGTATACAATACAGTATTATTAGCTATAGTCATCAAAACCATCATGTTCTCAGAGAGAAGAGGCCAAAAAGATCCCTTCATGTCTCCAGTAGGGGGAGAGAAAGAGCAATTCTTGTGAAATACTACCAGAGCATTCTCCATAAAAAAGGCCTACAATCCAGAGAAAAAGACTATAACCTGAGAATCTTATCTAACTTGGGGGAAAGGTGTTTCCCAAACTCCAGCTTACTCTAATCTTTCTGTATCTCCAAAGTAGGAGGAGGCAAGGGAAGTAAGAAACACCTGTGGAGATCATAGCACAGGGACACATGTCTAGTGAGACTAAAATTTAGGGAATTTGAGAGCCAGATGGCAGAATAGGAGCTCTCCTGCTCGTATTCTCCCTCAGCAATAATAATTTATCAGCTGTCTATGGAAAAAATGCTTTCGTGGGAGGTTTGGGGTCCAGGTAGGACATTGTGAAACCTCAGTGGAGACCAAGACCAAGAAAGGCCATTTTAAGAAGGCAGGCCTACATTCAGGTGGCTGACTTGTCAACGGTGGTCCTGACTACAGACCCATAAACAACTCCATACTCCTGTAGACTCAACTATAGCCAACCCCTTCCCTCACTGTTTGACTTTGGTCTTGCCACCAGCACCATACACCAAGGGCCATAGAAAGAGCCACACCTGGGTCTCAGGTAACAGACCCATAGACTTCAGCCCTTAGTCCTGAAATAGTCCCTCTTGGCTGCAGTCCAGGAGGCCTTGGAGACAAGCCCACCAAACTCATTCTGACTGTATATTTTGAAACAGTACTGTAACTGGGCTCCAGCCCCTCTCAGCTGTCATTCATGAGCAGTCCTGCCAGCCCAGGGACCCAGTGGAAGGCATTCCCATTTACCCCTCTGGAGATCTTGTAATGGCCTTATATTCAGCTCTAACCCCTCCCAGCCATAGTCTGCAAGCTGTTCTGCCAGGAAGAATGCCTCAGGAGACATGTCTGCCAGTGCCTACAGAGACAGGCTAGCCAACGTTAGTCTGACAGTAGATCTTTTTTTTTTTTTTTTTACCTTTTATTTTTTTTATTTTTATTTTTATTTTTTTTCTTTTTTTTTAATCTTTTTTTTTTTAACATCTTTATTGGGGTATAATTGCTTTACAATGGTGTGTTAGTTTCTGCTTTATAACAAAGTGAATCAGTCATACATAAACATATGTTCCCATATGTCTTCCCTCTTGCGTCTCCCTCCCTCCCACCCTCCCTATCCCACCCCTCCAGGCTGTCACAAAGCACCGAGCCAATATCCCTGTGCCATGCGGCTGCTTCCCACTAGCTATCTACCTTACTACGTTTGTTAGTGTGTATATGCCCATGACTCTCTCTCGCCCTGTCACAGCTCACCCTTCCCCCTCCCCATAACCTCAAGTCCGTTCTCTAGGAGGTCTGCGTCTTTATTCCTGCTTTACCCCTAGGTTCTTCATGACATTTTTTTTCTTAAATTCCATATATATGTGTTAGCATACGGTATTTGTCTTTTTCTTTCTGACTTACTTCACTCTGTATGACAGACTCTAGGTCTATCCACCTCATTACAAATAGCTCAATTTCGTTTCTTTTTATGGCTGAGTAGTATTCCATTGTATATATGTGCCACATCTTCTTTATCCATTCATCCGATGACAGGCACTTAGGTTGTTTCCATCTCCGGGCTATTGTAAATAGAGCTGCAATGAACATTTTGGTACATGACTCTTTTTGAATTTTGGTTTTCTCAGGGTATATGCCCAGTAGTGGGATTGCTGGGTCATATGGTAGTTCTATTTGTAGTTTTTTAAGGAACCTCCATACTGTTCTCCATAGTGGCTGAACCAATTCACATTCCCACCAGCAGTGCAAGAGTGTTCCCTTTTCTCCACACCCTCTCCAGCATTTATTGTTTCTAGATTTTTTGATGATGGCCATTCTGACTGGTGTGAGATGATATCTCATTGTAGTTTTGATTTGCATTTCTCTAATGATTAATGATGTTGAGCATTCTTTCATGTGTTTGTTGGCAGTCTGTATATCTTCTTTGGAGAAATGTCTATTTAGGTCTTCTGCCCATTTTTGGATTGGGTTGTTTGTTTTCTTGTTATTGAGCTGCATGAGCTGCTTGTAAATTTTGGAGATTAATCCTTTGTCGGTTGCTTCATTTGCAAATATTTTCTCCCATTCTGAGGGTTGTCTTTTGGTCCTGTTTATGGTTTCCTTTGCTGTGCAAAAGCTTTGAAGTTTCATTAGGTCCCATTTGTTTATTTTTGTTTTTATTTCCATTACTCTAGGAGGTGGGTCAGAAAGGATCTTGCTGTGATTTATGTCATAGAGTGTTCTGCCTATGTTTTCCTCTAAGAGTTTGATAGTTTCTGGCCTTACATTTAGGTCTTTATTCCATTTTGAGCTTATTTTTGTGTATGGTGTTAGGGAGTGATCTAATCTCATACTTTTACATGTAGCTGTCCAGTTTTCCCAGCACCACTTATTGAAGAGGCTGTCTTTTCTCCACTGTACATTCCTGCCACCTTTATCAAAGATAAGGTGTCCATATGTGCATGGGTTTATCTCTGGGCTTTCTATCCTGTTCCATTGATCTATCTTTCTGTTTTTGTGCCAGTACCATACCGTCTTGATAACTGTAGCTTTGTAGTATAGTCTGAAGTCAGGGAGCCTGATTCCTCCAGTTCCTTCTTTTGTTCTCAAGATTGCTTTGGCTATTCGGGGTCTTTTGTGTTTCCATACAAATTGTGAAATTATTTGTTCTAGTTCTGTGAAAAATGCCAGTGGTAGTTTGATAGGGATTGCATTGAATCTATAGATTGCTTTGGGTAGTAGAGTCATTTTCACAATGTTGATTCTTCCAATCCAAGAACATGGTATATCTCTCCATCTATTTGTATCATCTTTAATTTCTTTCATCAGTGTCTTATAATTTTCTGCATACAGGTCTTTTGTCTCCTTAGGTAGGTTTATTCCTAGATATTTTATTCTTTTTGTTGCAGTGGTAAATGGGAGTGTTTTCTTGATTTCACTTTCAGATTTTTCATCATTAGTATATAGGAATGCCAGAGATTTCTGTGCATTAATTTTGTATCCTGCCACTTTACCAAATTCATTGATTAGCTCTAGTAGTTTTCTGGTAGCATCTTTAGGATTCTCTATGTATAGGATCATGTCATCTGCAAACAGTGACAGCTTTACTTCTTCTTTTCCGATTTGGATTCCTTTTATTTCCTTTTCTTCTCTGATTGCTGTGGCTAAAACTTCCAAAACAATGTTGAATAATAGTGGTGAGAGTGGGCAACCTTGTCTTGTTCCTGATCTTAGTGGAAATGCTTTCAGTTTTTCACCATTGAGGATGATGTTTGCTGTGGGCTTGTCATATATGGCCTTTATTATGTTGAGGAAAGTTCCCTCTATGCCTACTTTCTGCAGGGTTTTTATCATAAATGGGTGTTGAATTTTGTCAAAAGCTTTCTCTGCATCTATTGAGATGATCATATGGTTTTTCTCCTTCAATTTGTTAATATGGTTTATCACATTGATAGATTTGCGTATATTGAAGAATCCTTGCATTCCTGGAATAAACCCCACTTGATCATGGTGTATGATCCTTTTAATGTGCTGTTGGATTCTGTTTGCTAGTATTTTGTTGAGGATTTTTGCATCTATGTTCATCAGTGATATTGGCCTGTAGTTTTCTTTCTTTGTGACATCCTTGTCTGGTTTTGGTATCAAGGTGATGGTGGCCTCGTAGAAGGAGTTTGGGAGTGTTCCTCCCTCTGCTATATTTTAGAAGAGTTTGAGAAGGATAGGTGTTAGCTCTTCTCTAAATGTTTGATAGAATTCGCCTGTAAAGCCATCTGGTCCTGGGCTTTTCTTTGTTGGAAGGTTTTTAATCACAGTTTCAATTTCAGTGCTTGTGATTGGTCTGTTCATATTTTCTATTTCTTCCTGATTCAGTCTTGGCAGGTTGTGCATTTCTAAGAATTTGTCCATTTCTTCCAGATTGTCCATTTTATTGGCATAGAGTTGCTTGTAGTAATCTCTCATGATCTCTTTTATCTCTGCAGTGTCAGTTGTTACCTCTCCTTTTTCATTTCTAATTCTATTGATTTGAGTCTTCTCCCTTTTTTTCTTGATGAGTCTGGCTAGTGGTTTATCTATTTTGTTTATCTTCTCAAAGAACCAGCTTTTAGTTTTATTGATCTTTGCTATTGTTTCCTTCATTTCTTTTTCATTTATTTCTGATCTGATTTTTATGATTTCTTTCCTTCTGCTAGCTTTGGGGTTTTTTTGTTCTTCTTTCTCTAATTGCTTGAGGTGCAAGGTTAGGTTGTTTATTCGAGATGTTTCCTGCTTCTTAAGGTGGGCTTGTATTGCTATAAACTTCCCCCTTAGAACTGCTTTTGCTGCATCCCACAGGTTTTGGGTCGTTGTGTCTCTATTGTCATTTGTTTCTAGGTATTTTTTGATTTCCTCTTTGATTTCTTCAGTGATCACTTCATTATTAAGTAGTGTATTGTTTAGCCTCCATGTGTTTGTATTTTTTACAGATCTTTTCCTGTAATTGATATCTAGTCTCATGGCGTTGTGGTCAGAAAAGATACTTGATACAATTTCAATTTTCTTAAATTTACCAAGGCTTGATTTGTGACCTAAGATATGATCTATCCTGGAGAATGTTCCATGAGCACTTGAGAAAAATGTGTATTCTGTTGTTTTTGGATGGAGTGTCCTATAAATATCAATTAAGTCCATCTTGTTTAATGTATCATTTAAAGCTGTGTTTCCTTATTTATTTTCATTTTGGATGATCTGTCCATGGGTGAAAGTGGGGTGTTTAAGTCCCCTACTATGAATGTGTTACTGTCGATTTCCCCTTTTATGGCTGTTAGTATTTGCCTTATGTATTGAGGTGCTCCTATGTTGGGTGCATAAATATTTACAATTGTTATATCTTCTTCTTGGATCGATCCCTTGATCATTATGTAGTGTCCTTCTTTGTCTCTTTTAATAGTCCTTATTTTAAAGTCTATTTTGTCTGATATGAGAATTGTTACTCCAGCTTTCTTTTGGCTTCCATTTACATGGAATATCTTTTTCCATCCCCTTACTTTCAGTCTGTATGTTTCTCTAGGTCTGAAGTGGGTCTCTTGTAGACAGCATATATAAGGGTCTTGTTTTTGTATCCATTCAGCTAATCTGTGTCTTTTGGTGGGAGCATTTAGTCCATTTACATTTAAGGTAATTATCGATATGTATGTTCCTATTCCCATTTTCTAAATTGTTTTGGGTTCGTTATTATAGGTCTTTTCCTTCTCTTGTGTTTCTTGCCTAGAAAAGATCCTTTAGCATTTGTTGTAAAGCTGGTTTGGTGGTGCTGAACTCTCTCAGCTTTTGCTTGTCTGTAAAGGTTTTAATTTCTCCATCAAATCTGAATGAGATCCTTGCTGGGTAGAGTAGTCTTGGCTGCATGTTTTTCTCCTTCATCACTTTCAGTATGTCCTGCCACTCCCTTCTGGCTTGTAGGGTTTCTGCTGAGAGATCAGCTGTTAACCTTATGGGGATTCCCTTATGTGTTATTTGTTGTTTTTCCCTTGCTGCTTTTAATATGCTTTCTTTGTATTTAATTTTTGACAGTTTGATTAATATGTGTCTTGGCGTATTTCTCCTTGTATTTATCTTGTATGGGACTCTCTGTGCTTCTTGGACTTGATTAACTATTTCCTTTCCCATGTTAGGGAAGTTTTCAACTATAATCTCTTCAAATATTTTCTCAGTCCCTTTCTTTTTCTCTTCTTCTTCTGGAACCCCTATAATTCGAATGTTGGTGCGTTTAATGTTGTCCCAGAGGTTTCTGAGACTGTCCTCAGTTCTTTTCATTCTTTTTTCTTTATTCTGCTCTGCAGTAGTTATTTCCACTATTTTATCTTCCAGGTCACTTATCCGTTCTTCTGCCTCAGTTATTCTGCTATTGATCCCATCTAGAGTACTTTTAATTTCATTTATTGTGTTGTTCATCGTTGCTTGTTTCATCTTTAGTTCTTCTAGGTCCTTGTTAACTGATTCTTGCATTTTGTCCAATCTATTGTCCATTCTATCTCCAAGATTTCGGATCAACCTTACTATCATTATTCTGAATTCTCTTTCAGGTAGACTGCCTATTTCCTCTTCATTTGTTAGGTCTGGTGCATTTTTATCTTGCTCCTTTATCTGCTGTGTGTTTTTCTGTCTTCTCATTTTGCTTATCTTACTGTGTTTGGGGTCTCCTTTTTGCAGGCTGCAGGTTCATAGTTCCTCCTGTTTTTGATGTCTGTCTCCAGTGGCTAAGGTTGGTTCAGTGGGTTGTGTAGGCTTCTTGGTGGAGGGGACTAGTGCCTGTGTTGTGGTGGATGAGGCTGGATCTTGTCTCTCTAGTGGGCAGATTCACGTCTGGTGGTGTGTTTGGGGGTGTCTGTGGCCTTATTATGATTTTAGGCAGCCTCTCTGCTAATGGGTGAGGTTGTGTTCCTGTTTTGCTAGTTGTTTGGCATAGGTTTTCCAGCACTGTGGCTTGCTGGTCGTTGAGTGAAGCTGGGTGCTGGTGTTAAGATGGAGGTCTCTGGGAGATTTTCGCCGTTTGATATTATGTGGAGCTGGGAGGTCTCTTGTTGATCAGTGTCCTGAAGTTGGCTCTCCTACCTCAGAGGCAGAGCCCTGCCTCCTGGCTGGAGCACCAAAAGCTTTTCATCCACACGGCTCAGGATAAAAGGGAGAAAAAGTAGAGGGAATTAGTAGAAGTATGAGGAAAGAAAGAAGGAAAGGAGGGTAGGAAGGAAGGAAGAAAGAAAGAAAGAAGCAAAGAAGGCAAGAAGGAAAGAAAGGAGGGAGGGAGGGATGAAGGAAGGAAGGAGGGAAAGAAGGAAAAAAGACAGAAAGAAAGAAGATACAGTAAAAATAAAATAAAGTATAATAAAGTTATTGAATTAAAAAATTCTTATTTAGAAAAAAAAAAAAGGGACGGAAAGAACCTTAGGACAAATGTTGGCAGCAAAGCTATACAGACAAAATCTTACACAGAAGCATACACATACACCCTCACTAAAAGAGGTAAATGGGGAAAAATCCTAAATCTTGCTGTCAGAGACCACCTCCTCAATTTGGGATGATTCGTTGTCTAAAGGAGGGAAGGAAGGACGGAAAGAAAGAAAGAAAGAACGAAGGTAAAGTATAATATTGTTATTAAAATTAATTATTAAGAAAAAAAATTTAAAAAAACATGGACGGATAGAACTCTAGGACAAATGGTGGAAGCAAGACTATACAGACAAGATCTCACACAGAAGCATACACATACACATTCACAAAAAGAGGAAAGGGGAAAAAATCATAGATCTTGCTCCTAAAGTCCACTTCCTTAATTTGGGATGATTGGTTGTCTATTCAGGTATTCCATAGATGCAGGGTATATCAAGTTGATTGTGGAGCTTTAATCCATTGCTTCTGAGGCTGCTGGGAGAGATTTCCCTTTCTCTTCTTTGTTCTCACAGCTCCCAGGGCTCAGCTTTGGATTTGGCCCTGCCACTGCGTGTAGATCGCTGGAGGGCGTCTGTTTTTTGCTCAGACAGGATGGGGTTAAAAGAGCCGCTGATTGGGGGCTCTGGCGCACTCAGGCCGGCGGGGACGGAGGGGCACAGAGTGCGGGGTGGGCCTGCGGTGGCAAAGGCCGGCGTGACTTTGCACCAGCCTGAGGCGCGCTGTGCGCTGTCCCGGGGAAGTTGTCCCTGGATCCCGGGACCTGACAGTGGCGGGCTGCACAGGCTCCGCGGAAGAGGGGTGTGGAGAGTGACCTGTGCTCGCACACAGGCCCCTCGGTGGCGGCAGCAGCAGCCTTAACGTCTCCCGCCCGCCTCTGGGGTCCGCGCTTTCAGCCGCGGCTCGCGCCCGTCTCTGGATTCCGCGCTTTCAGCCGCGGCTCGTGCCCGTCTCTGGATTCCGCGCTTTCAGCCGCGGCTCGCGCCCGTCTCTGGGGTCCGCGCTTTCAGCTGCGGCTCGCGCCCGTCTCTGGAGTTCCTTTAAGCAGCATTCTTAAACCCCTCTCCTCACGCCCCAGGAAACAAAGAGGGAAGGAAAAGTCTCCTGCCTCTTCGGCAGGTGCAGGCTTTTCCCCCGGACTCCCTCCCGGCTAGCTGTGGTGCACTAACCCCTTCAGGCTATGTTCAAGCCGCCAACCCCAGTCCTCTCCCTGCGCTCCGGCCTCAGCTCGCAGACCCGCCCGCCCCGGCGGGTGAGCAGACAAGCCTCTCGGGCTGGTGAGTGCTGGTCGGCACCGATCCTCTGTGCGGGAATCTCCCCGCTTTGCCCTCCGCACCCGTTGCTGTGCAGTCCTCCGCAGCTTCGAAGCTCCCCCCTCCGCCTCCCGCAGTCTCCGCCCGCGAAGGGGCTTCCTAGTGTGTGGTAACTTTTCCTCCTTCACAGCTCCCTCCCACTGGTGCAGGTGCCGTCCCTATTCTTTTGTCTCTGTTTTTTCTTTTGCCCTACCCATGTACGTGGGGAGTTTCTTGCCTTTTGGGAGGTCTGAGGTCTTCTGCCAGCCTTCAGTAGGTGTTCTGTAGGAGTTGTTCCACGTGTATATGTATTTCTGGTGTATCTGTGGGGAGGAAGGTGATCTCCGCGTCTTACTCTTCCGCCATCTTCCGCCTTCTCCCTGACCTTAGATCTTGAAACAACTCTGTGACTCATTTTCGGCCCCTCCCCACAGTGGTCTGGAAGCAGTGCCACCACACCCAGGACCACTGGGAGACATGTCTACTAGTTCCCCTGGAGGCAGACCAGATAAACTTTGTCTGAAGCAGTTCTGTGACTCAGATCCAATCTTTCTCAGCACAGTCCATGAGCAGTTATGGGAATCTTGCATGAAACCACTACACCAGCGGCACTAATTCCATGAACAGTTATGCACAACCAGAGACCTACCAGGAGACACATTAACCATAAAAACTATAAAAATATATTAGACTTCATCAAAATTAAAATCTTCTCATGAAAATGGAAAATCAAGCTGTATGAATTTAATATAAAAATACATTTAATATATATTTAATGTCATATATTACATATAACACATATATGAGAGAGAAGAGTAGAGGGCTTTCAATATAATATACTGGAGTAAAAGTCTTTCATACAGAATATATAATAAAGTCTTAAAATTCAGTTAAGAAGGTAAACAATATGATTAAAATAGACAAAAGTTTTGAGCACTCAGTATACCAAAGAATACCCATTAAGCAGAGAGGTACTCTACATATTTATTCATCACAGAAATGCAACTAAAACCACAATGAAATAGAACTACACACTCACTAGAAAGGCTAAAATTAAAGACTGACAACTTCAAATGTTGGCCAAGATATGGGGCAACTGGAACTCATGTACATTGTTGTGTAAAATGATATAATGACTTTGTAAAATGGGTGGTTTATTATCACATGAAACAAACCTACTCTATGACCAAATAATTCCACACCTGGGAATTTATCCAAAAAGAAGGATAGTATTCATCCAAAAACATTTTACAGGACTTTTTGTAATAACTTTATTCATAATAGCCTAAAATTGGAAATAACACAAAATGTCCATAAATAAAGAATCAATATGCAAATTGTGTTATATCCACACAATTAAATTTACTGTGTAATTTCAAAAATGATACATGGGCAAGCACAAAAATATGGATTAATTTTATAATAACTTGGTAAGAAAAAGAAGTCAGTCATAAAAAATTAATATAATATTATTTTATTTATATGGAGCTCAAAAGCAACCAAAATGAATATAAGATAGGAGAAATAAGGAAAGTGGCTGTTTATGTGGTGATGGTGGTGATTGCCTGGAATGGGGAAAAAAAGTAATTTTCTGGAGTAAAGAAAATTGTTTTTCTTTTGATTGGATAGCTGTTTACATGTGTGAATACATTTGGCAGAATTCATCAAACTGCTATCTTAAAATCTTGGCATTTAAATGTATACAAAATTTACCTTGATTTAGTAAAATATATAACATAAAATTTACCATTTAACCATTTTTAGCTGTACAGATCAGTGACATTAAGTACATTCATATTGGTGTGCAAACATCACCACCATCCATCTCCAGAATTTTTTCATCTTCCCAGATGTAAATTCTGTACCCATTAAAAATAACTCCTCATTCTCTAATGCTCCTGCCCCACTTCCTGATAACGACCATTCTACCACTACTCTAGGTACCTTATATAACTGCAATCACACAATATGTGTCCTTTTGTGTCTTGCTTATTTCAATTTATGTTTTCAAGGTTCACCCATGTTGTAGCATGTGTCAGAATTACGTTCCTTTATAAGGCTGAATAATACTCCATTGTATGTATATATCACCTATTATTTATCCATTCATCCATCAATGAATATTTCAGTTGTTTCCACCTTATGGCTATTAAGAATGATGATATTTAAGCATTAGTATATAAATATCTGTTCACGTCTCTGTTTTCAGTATTTTGGGATATATATGCAGAAGTGGAATTTCTGGATCATATGGCAATTATATGCTTATTTTTTGAATAACTTAATCACGAAACACTCCTTTTAATATGCTGTTGAATTCTGTTTGGTAGTACCTTGTTAAAAAGTTTTGTATCCCTATTCATAAGTGATATAGCTCTGTAGTTTTCTTATAGTGTCAGTTTATTTGAATCCAGTATCAGAGTAATTCTAGCATTATAGAATGAGTTAGGGAGTGTTCCCTTCTTTTCAATATTTTGAATATTAAATATTTTGAATATTTTGAAGAGTTCAAGAATAACTGGTGTTAATGTTTCTTTACATGTTTAGTAGAATTCAGCAATGAATCCATCTGGTCATGGACTGTTCTTTGTTGGGAGGTTTTTGCTACTAATTAACTCTCCTTACTAGTTATAAGTTTACTCAGATTTTATATTTCTTTATTATTCAATTTTGGTAGGTTGCATGTTTCTAGAAATTTGTCCATTTCATCTAAGTGATGAAATTTTTGGCATATAATTGTTCATAGTACTTTTGTATAATTTTTAATTCTATACGATTGGTAGTAATATCCCCTTTTTCATTTCTGGTTTTAGTTATTTGCATCTTCTCTAATATGCTTAGTCAATCCAGCTGAAGCTTTGTCAATTTTGTCAAACTTGTTGAAGAACCAACTCTTGCTCTTGTTGATTTTCTCTACTGCTTTTGTATTCTCTATTTTGTTTATCTCTTTTCTAATTTTACTATTTCCTTCTTGCTGCTAACCTTGGATTTGGTTTGTTATTTTCCTGTTCCCTTAAAGCATAAAGTTACTTAATTTGGGATCATTCTTCTTATTTAATATAGCTTTTAATGGTATAAATTTCTCTCATGGCACTGTTTTTCCTACACCCCATAAGTTTTGGAATGTTACATTTTCATTTGTGTCAAGATATTTTCTAATCTCCATTGTGATTTCTTCTTTGACATATTGGTTGTTTAATAGTGTGTTGTTTAATTTCCACATATTTGTACATTTTCTAGTTTTCTTTCTCCTATTGATTTCTAGTTTCATTCTATTTTGATCAGAAAAAGGTACTGTGTATTACTTTAATCTTTTAAAATTTATGAAAACCTGTTTTGTGGACTAAGACATAGCTTTTCCTGGAGAATGATCCATGTATACTTGAGAAAAATGTCTATTCTGCTGCTTTGGGGTGGAGTGTTCTATATATATCTGTTAAGCTAATTGGTCTATAGTGTTGTTAATGTTATCTCTTTCCTAATATATCTTCTCTCTGGCTGTTGTATTCATTATTGAAAGCGGTGTACTAAAGCCTCCTACTATTATTGTAGAGGTTTCTATTTCTCGCTTCAAATTTCTCATATATTTGGGAGCCCTGATGTTCAGTGCATATATCAATATTATTATAACTGTTATAGCTTGTTAAGTTAACCTGTTATCACCATATAATGTCCATCTTTGATTCTTTTAACAGTTTTTGACATAAAGTCTATTTGTCTGATGTGAATACATCCATTCCTGCTCTCTTTTGGTTACTATTTGCAAAGAATATGTTTTTCCATTCTGTTACTTTCAACTTACATTTTATATCTAGAAGTGAGTTTATGTCTAAAGTGCATCTCTTGTATACAGCATATTGTTAAATAATGCTTTTAAAAATCCTTTCTGTCAGTCTGTGTCTTTTGATTAGGGAGTTTAATTCATTGACATTTAAAGTAATTACTGATGGGAAGAACTATTGCTGTTTTGTTATTTATTTTCTGTATGTTTTACAGCTCTTTGTCCCTCATATCCTGCCTTACTGCTTTTCCTTGTGTTTAGTTGATTTTTTTTTGTAATGACACATTTTGATTCCCTTTTGTGAGTATTGTATAGATATTTTCTTTGCGGCTACTATGGGGGATTACATAAAACATCCTAAGGTTATATCAATCTATTTTAAATTTATGCCAACTTAACTTAAATCACATACAAACACTACTCCTCTGCCTTTGCCCACTTTACATTATTGATGTCACAACTTACATATTTATATATCATGTACCCATCAATATAGATTTGTAATTATTTGTATATTTATTTCTTCAAATAATCTTTGCTTTTTTTCCTCTCTTCTCCTGGGAATACCATAATGTATATATTGGTCTTCTTGATAGTGTCCAATGAGTCCCTTAGAACTTTTTGACTTTTCTTCCATCTTTATTTTTCTTTTTGCTCCTCAGACTCAGTAATTTCAAATGTCCTGTCTTCAAGTACATTATTATTTCTTCTGCCTGTTTTAGTCTGCTCTTGAACCCCACTGGTGAATTTTTCAATTCAGTTATTGTGTATTTCTATACCAGAATATCTATTTGGTTCCTTTTTATAATTTCTCTTTGTTAATATTTTTATTTTGTTCACATATAGTTTGCCTGATTTCCTCTAGTTCTTTGTCCATTTTTTCTTTATATTTTTTAGTATGTTTAAGACAATTATTTTATAACTTTTGTCTAGTATGTCTGATGCTTGTGTTTCTTCAGGGATAATTACTGCCATGTTAATTTCTTCCTTTGAATGTGCTATGTTTTCTTGTTTATCTATATGCCTTGTGGATTTTGTTGTTGTTGTTGCAAATTGTCTATGTTAAAAAATCATCCACTTCCCTCAGACTTCTCAGACTGGCTCTGTATGGGGAAAGACCTTCACTAATTAGCAGAACATGTTCTGAAACGGGATCAGTCTGGGATAAAGGCTTAAGGTCTTCTCAAGTCTTCTCTGGTCATGCGTCTTGTCTGGTCCTATGTGTGGCTTTTTTGATTACCTTGTGTCCATGACTGCTTTGAATGTCTTAGTTTTGCAGAGTCTCACCCCAGCTTCTCCTTGGTGCTTTCGATGTTCTACTGTATTCCTCTACCTGTAATCTCTTGCCCCAGGTTTCACTGATCTGTAGTCCCCCTGCATCTTACATAAACCATGACTGCAATTTTCTGCAGCTTTTCTGATCTGAGATCTAAACTATGCTGTTATTCCTCATCTGACCTCTGATTCAGGCAAACTAGAGACCATTCCCTTATGCAGCCACCAAACAGGGTAGAAAATTGCAAATAAGGTCTCCTATGCTAACTCTGCTTTAAGGAGGGAATTAGAAAGTGGGCTGCTCCCACAGTGCCCACAGAGGGACCAGAGACCTACATAGAGGTTTTGAAGGACCTCCTGGGGAGGCAGAGGTTGGCTGTGACTCACGGTGTGGGCAAGGACACTGACAGCTGAGACCCCAGGAAAATATAATTATTATGATTTTGTTTATGTTTTGTTTTGTTCTGTTATTTTTTATTATTATTTGTTTTTATTTAGTCTTTTAAATTTTTTTATATTTCTATTTCTACATTACTATTTTGTTGTTCTGTGTTTTTCCTTTTTCTTTCCTTTGTTCTATTTTGTTTTTATCTTTTTTTCCTTTGTTCTATTTGTTCTTATATTTTTAAATCTTTTAAAAATCACTTTTGTGTGTGTTTTATTTTCTTTGCTTATTCCTTCAGTTTGCATTCTGCTTTTATTTTTTGTTTTTGTTTTGTTTTTAATTCTTCCATTTCATTTGGGATTCTTTTTTGGTCTAGTTGTTCTCTTGTTTTTTGTTTTCCCTATTTTTCTTCTTTTTTCTTATTTTGTATGTGTGTGTGTTTCTTTGTGATTTTTGTCTTTGTTATTGCTTGGTTTTGCTTTTATCATTTGGAGTTTTGTTGTCTGTTCATTTGTTTGTTTCTTTGTTTTTAATTGTTGCTCTTTGCTTGTTTTTGTCTTTGTGATTTGTCTTGGGGTTTCTATGTCTGTTTGTTTTCATTTCTTTCTTCCCATCCTTTTTTTTCTTTTCTTTTCTTTTTCCTTTTTTGCACAGCCATGTGGCTTGTGGGGTCTTTGTTCCCAGGCCAGGGGTCGGGCCTGAGCCTCTGGGGTGGGAATGTTGAGTCTAGGAGGCTGGAACGCCAGAGAATTCCTGAACCCAGGGAATATTAAGGGCAAGAGCCCTTCTGAAGGTCTCCTTCTCAATTCCGAGACCCAGCTCCACCCAACTGCCTGCAGGTTCCAGTGCTGAATGCCCCATGCCAAACAACAAGCAAGACAGGAACACAAACCCACCCATCAGCAGACAGGCTGCCTAAGGTTGTACTAAGCTCTCAGACACCCCCAAACACACAACCTGACACAGCCCTGCTCATCAGAGGGAAAAGATCCAGTTCCACCCACAAGAACACAGGCACCAGTCACTCCCACAGGAAGCCTACACAAGCCACTGGACCAACCTCACCCACTGGGGGCAAACATCAGAAGCAAGAGGAACTATGACTCTGCAGGCTGCAGAAAGGAGACCTCAAACACAGTAAGTTAGACAAAATGAGAAGATAGACAAATATGCTGAAGAAGAAGAAGCAAGGTGAAAACCCACAAGACCAAATAAATGAAGAGGAAATAGGCAATCTACATGAAAAAAAATTCAGGATAATGATAATAAAGATGATATAAAATCTTGGAAATAGAATGTAGAAAATAAAAGAAATGTTTAACAAGGACCTAGAAGAACTAAAGAACAAATAAACAGTGATGAACAACACAATAACTGAAATTAAAAATACGCTAGAAGGAATCAATACCAGAATAATTGAGGCAGAAGAAAGGATAAGTGAGCTGGAAGATAGAATGGAGGAAATAACTGCCACAGAGCAGAATAAAGATAAAAGAATGAAAAGAATAGAGGACAGTCACAGAGACATTTGGGACAACATGAAAAGCACCAACATTTGAATTATAGGCATCCCAGAAGAAGAAGAGAAAGAGAAAGGATCTGAGAAAATATTAGAATAAATTATAGTCAAGCACATCCCTAACATGGGAAGGGAAATAGTCAGTCAAATCCAGGAAGCACAGAGAGTCCCATATAGGATAAACCCAAGGAGAAACACACCAAGACAAACATTAATCAAACTATCAAAAATTAAATACAAAGAACAAATATTAATAGCAGCAAAGGGAAAGCAAAAAATAACATACAAGGGAATCCCCATATGGTTATCAGCTGATCTTTCAGCAGAATCTCTACAGGCCAGAAGGGATTGGCAGGATATATTTAAAGCAATGAAAGGGAAAAAACTACAACCAAGATTACTCTACCCAGCAAGGCTCTCATTCAGATTTTATGGAGAAATCAAAAGCTTTACAGACAAGCAAAAGATAAGAGAATTCAGCACCATCAGACCAGGTTTGCAACAAATGCTGACAGAACTTCTCTAGGCAGGAAACACAAGACAAGGAAAAGAACTACAAAAAGATACCCGAAACAATTAAGAAAATGGTAATAGTAACATACACATAGATAATTACCTTAAATATAAATAGATTAAATGCTCCAACCAAAAAACACAGACTGGCTGAATGGATACAAAAACAAGACCTGTATATATGTTGTCTAAAAAGACCCACTTCAGACCTAAGGACATATACAGACTGAAAGTGAGGGGATGGAAAAAGATATTCCATGCAAATGGAAATCAAAAGAAAGCTGGAGTAACAATACTCATATCAGATAAACTAGACTTTAAAATAAAGACTGTTACAAGAGACAAGGAAGTATACTACATAATGATCAAGGGATCAATCCAAGAAGAAGATATAACAATTGTAAATATTTATACACCCAACATATGAGCACCTCAATACATAAGGCAAATGCTCACAGCCATAAACGGGGAAATCAACAGTAACACAATAATAGTGGGGGATTTTAACACTCCACTTACACCAATGGATAGATCATCCAGATAGAAAATTAATAAGGAAACACAAGACTTAAATAACACGTTAGACCAGATAGACTTAATTGATATTTATAGGACATTCCATCCAAAAGCAGCAGAATGTACTTTCTTCTCAAGTGCTCATGGAACACTCTCCAGGATAGATCATATCTTGGGTCACAAATCAAGCCCTGGTAAAGTAAAGAAAATTGAAATCATATCAAATATCTTTTCTAATCATGACACTGTGAGGCTAGAAATCAACTACAGGAAAAAAGCTGTAAAAAACATGGAGGCTAAGCAATATGCTACAAAATAACCCAGAGATCACTGAGGAAAACAAAAAATACCTAGAAACAAATGACAATGAAAACATGATGACCCAAAACTTATGGGTTGAAGCAAAAGCACGTCTAAGAGGGAAGTTTATAACAATACAATCCTACCTCAAGAAACAAGAAAAAATCTCAAATAAACAACCTAACTTTACACTTAAAGCAGCTAGAGAAAGAAGAACAAACAAAACCCAAACTTAGTAAAAGGAAAGAAATCATAAAAAGCAGAGCAGAAATATATGAAATAGAAACGCAAAAATCAATAGCAAATATCAATAAAATGAAAAGCTGGTTCTTTGAGAAGATAAACAAAATTGATAAACCTTTAGCCAGACTCATCAAGAAAAAAAGGGAGAAGACTCAATTCAATAAAATTATAAAGGAAAAAGGAAAAATTACAACTGACACTGCAGAAATGCAAAGCATTATAAGAGACTACTACAAGCAACTATGTGCCAATAAAATGGACAACCTGCAGGAAATGGACACATTCTTATAAATGTACAACCTTCCAAGACGGAACCAAGTAGAAATAGAAAATATGAACAGACCAATCACAAGTAATGAAATAGACACTGTGATTAAAAATCTTCCAACAAACAAGAGTCCAGGACCAGATGGCTTCACAGGTGAATTCTATCAAACATTTAGAGAAGAGCTAACACCCTCCTTCTCAAACTCTTCCAAAAATTTACAGAGGGAGGAACATCCCAAACTAATTCTGTGAGGCCACCATCACCCTGATACCAAAACCAGACAAAGATATCATACACACACACAAAAAAAATTACAGGCCTATATCACTGATGAACACAGACACAAAAATCCTCAACAAAATATTAGCAAACTAAATTCAACAACACATTAAAAGGATCATACGCCATGATCAAGTGGGATTGATCCCAGAGTTGCAAGTATTCTTTAATATACCCAAATCAATGTGATACACCATTTTAACAAATTGAAGAATAAAAACCATATGATCATCTCAATAGATGCAGAAAAAGCTTTTTACAAAATTTAAAACCCATTTATGATAAAAACTCTCCAGAAAGTGCGCATAGAGGGAACCTACCTCAACATAATAAAGGCCATATATGACAAACCCACAGCAAACATTATTCTTGATGGTGTAAAATTTAAAACATTTCCTCTAAAAGCAGGAGCAAGATAAGGGTGCCCACTTTCCCCACTATTATTCAACACAGTTTTGGAAGTCCTAGCCATGACAATCAGGGAAGAAAAAGAAATAAAAGGGATCCAAATTGCAAAAGCAGAAGTAAAACTGTCACTGTTTGTAGATGACATGATACTATACGTAGAAAATCCTAAAGATGCCACTAGAAAAGGATTAAGGCTAATGAATGAATTTAGTAAAGTCACAGGATACAAAATTAATGCACCAAAATCTCTTGCATTCCTATACAGTAACAATAAAAGATCAGAGAGAGAAATTAAGGAAACAACCCCCTTTACCAGCGCAACAAAAAGAATAAAATACCTAAGAATAGACCTACCTAAGGAGGCAAAAGACCTGTACACAGAAAATATAAGATACTGATGAAAGAAATCAAAGATGACACAAACAGATGGATAGATATACCATGTTCTTGGATTGGAAGAATCAACATTGTGAAAATGACTATACTACCTAAAGCAATCTATAGGCTCAATGCAATCCCTATCAAATTACCAATGGCATTTTTCACAGAAGTAGAACAAAAAATTTTATATTTTGTATGGAAACACAAAAGACCTCCAATAGTAAAATCAATTTGAGAAACAAAAATGGAGCTGAAGGAATGAGGCTCCCCAGACTTCAGACTATACTACAAAGCTACACTAATCAAGACAGTATGGTACTGGCACAAAAACAGAAATATAGATCAATGGAACAGGATAGAAAGCCCAGAGATAAACCCACACATGTATGGTCACCTAACCTATGACAAAGGAGGCCAGAATATACAATGGAGCAAAAGCAGCCTCTTCAATATCTGGTGCTGAAAAAACTGGACAGCTACATGTAAAGAATGAAATTAGAACTCTCCCTAACACTGTACAGAAAAAATAAACTCAAAATGGATTAAAGACCTAAATGTAAGGCCGGACACTATAAAACTCTTAGAGGAAAACATAGGCAGAACACTCTATGACATAAATCACAGCAAGATCCTTTTAGACCCACCTCTTAGAGTAATGAGAATAAAAACAGAAATAAACAAATGGGACCGAATTAAATTTAAAAGGTTTTTCACAGCACGGCAAACCATAAACAAGATGAAAAGTCAACCCTCAGAATTGGTAAAAGTGTTTGCAAAGGAAGCAACTGACAAAGAATTAATCTCCAAAATATACAAAGAGCTCATGCAGCTCAATTTCAAAACAACAAACAACCCAAACCAAAAATGAGCTGAAGACCTAAATAGATATTTCTCCAAAGAAGACATACAGATGGCTAACAAACACATGAAAAAAATGTTCAACATCACTAATTATTAGAGAATTGCAAATCAAAACTATAATCAGATACCACCTCACAGCAGTCAGAATGGCCATCATCACAGAATCTACAAACAATAAGTGCAGGAGAGGGTGTGGAGCAAAGGGAACCCTCTTGCACTGTTGGTGGGAATGTAAATTGATACAGCCACTATGGAGAACAGTATGGAGGTTCTTTTCAAACTAAAAATAGAAGTACCATATGACCCAGCAATCCCGCTACTGGACATATACCCTGAGAAAAGCATAATTCAAAAAGAGCCATGTACCACAATGTTCACTGCAGCTCTCTTTACAATAGCCAGGACATGGAAGCAACCTACGTGTCCATTGGCAGATGAATGAATAAAGAAGATGTGTTACATGTATACAATTAAATATTACTCAGCAATAAAAGGAACAAAATTGGGTCTTTTGTAGAGATGTGGATGGACCTAGAAACTGTCATACAGAGTGAAGTAATTCAGAAGTAGAAAACAAATACCGTATATTAACGCATATATGTGGAATCTGAAAAAAATTGGTATAGAAGAACTTATTTACAATGCAGAAATAGAGACACAGAAGTAGAGAAAAAAATTATAGGTACCAAGGGGAGTGGAATGAATTGGGAAATTAGGATTGACATATATACTTTTGTTACTATGTGTAAAATAAATAACTAATGAGAACCTACTGTATAGCACAGGGAACTCTACTTAATGCTCTGTGGTGATCTAAATGGGAAGGAAATCCAAAAAAGAGGGGTTATATGTATACGTATAGCTGATTCACTTTGCTTTACAGTAGAAAGTAACACAACACTGTAAAGCAACTGTACTCCAATAAATTTTTTTTAAAAATAAGAGGAAAGAAATTGGGTTTCTGCTTTCTACTGACTGTGTTCCCCTGTGCTAGGGATAGCATGGGGCAAGGGCCGGTAAAAAGCCAGAAAATTTCCTACCATCTTGAATATGGCTTTTTCTTTTGCTGTATTTTTTCTTTTGTAAGTTGAAGTATAGTTGACTTACCATATTTTATGTTTCAGGTATACAACATACTAATTTGATATATTTAGATTACTCTCCATACCACGTTACTATAAAATATTAACTATATTCCCTGTGCTTTACATTACAACCCTGTAACTTATTTTATATCTAGTAGCTTGTTCTTATTAGTCCCCTTCATCTATTTTTCCCCTCTGTCCTCTGCCCTCATTTCTTTTCTGTATCTGTGGGTCTGTTTCTGTTTTGTTATATTTGTTCATTTGTTTTGTTATAAAGATTCTACATATAAGTGAAAACATACAGTAAAACATGTTTTTTTCTTGATTGGGCATTTGGTTTTTTGTTACAGAACATTGACTATTTTCAAAAGCTTCTATAAGTTGATTTTAACCGGTTTCTATGTTTTTTTAATGCTTCCATGAGAGACTGAAATCCTATAGCTTCCTAGTTGGCCATCTTGCTAATGTAACTCCTTTCTACCTTAATATTTAAAGACTTATTCTCAGTTTCCCTTTCAATAATATACTTGTGGTTTATAGTTGATATACTTAAAAAGTATAAAATAAAGAGATTGGTAAAGATAGATGATATAAATGCTAAAAATAGATATCAGGTTTGGCAATATCAATATAATAAAAATAGAACAGAAGGTGAAAATGTGTTCTCTAATGCATGGAAAAGCTGTTTCAGGTGAGAGAGGAGGAGAGAGGGAGCGAGAGTAAGGCAGTCAATATTTAGAGAAAATGGGATGTTTGACACTCTGCATTAATTCTTCCAGGAAACCAGCCCTACTCCTGAATTTTCCATTGTTTATTCACATGAATTAATCAGTTCCACAGTTTTCTTAATCTAGTTTAAGTTGGTTTGCAACTGGAGTCTTAGCTCAGTATATTTAAGATAAACCTAGTAAGGTTTGTGCAAGTTCTATATCGAGAAAACAGCTTTTCTTAAACACATGTAAGTGGGCCTGAATAATGGACGCACACAAACATGTTCCTGGATAAGAGATTCCAATTCTTCCTAAATAGATCTATAAATTCAATGCAACATCTCTCAAAATTCTTAAAGAAGTATATTTTCATCACACCTTTCACTAGAATATCACTAGAAAAAAGTAATTTGATGTCTTAAAATAGGCTCCAGTCTGGAGTTAATTGTGTTAAGTTTGCCTATTTCTTTTTTTTTCTTCAACATCTTTATTGGAGTATAATTGCTTTACAATGTTGTGTTAGTTTCTGCTGTATAACAAAGTGAATCAGCTATACATATACATATATTTCCATATCCCCTCCTGTCCTATTGCTTATACCCTTGAGATTTTAGAAAATGTTATGATAAAAAATACATAATTCAACATTTTATCAAGTGACAAGCTTAGCATAAGCATTTTTTAATTTGTAGCTTGTAGTATGACTTCATTGACTCATACTTTATTATCTATGAGTACATATAGCTTTGTGTCTCCAAAGTTTAATATTTGTTATTCTAGGTTATAAGCATTGTTTATGATTATATATTTTTTTAACATCTTTATTGGGGTATAATTGCTTTACAATGGTGTGCTAGTTTCTGCCCCATAACAAAGTGAATCAGTCATACATAAACATATGTTCCCATATGTCTTATTTACTGAATTTTGTTCAGACTTCCACAGGAATAATGGATATTTTAACTTATATATATTTGCAGTTTCATGAGGTATGATGTTGTTATGAAGACTTAGGATATTTCCAGTGTGAAGAGAAAATGGACCTTTGCAAATTTGATTCAGAAGAAGAATACTCTTCATATTCTATTTCCATTAGAAAAATGTGATTAAATAGAAAATAAGCGTGATCATTACCTCATGTCTGAGGCATTTTACAGTATGGGATCTGGCTGCCAAAGGATGCAATTCATGGTTACCCTTTGTATGAGAGGTGCTTCTGAGCAGCAGGCTGTCCCTGGTAAGAACATTATTAATCAAGGTTCAAAAACTGTGGGTCTCCCTGTCTGGCTTATATTTCTAGACTTTTGGTAGGGTATGTTAGAGCCTTTATCAGAATCGATTTTTCAGTCTTGGATGAATTACATAATCTATGTAGGAGAATATCAAGAGGAATAAGGCAAAATAGCATTCCTTCTCAGCATGCATCTGCTGTTATTTCTGGATCACTGGTGAAATTTTTATTGATTATACATTCTCAAAATAACCTGTGGAATTATAATGCTAGTAAGAACCCTTAGAGAAGAAATCAGCATACATTATAAAATTGGGTGTCAAAGTTTTTGGCTGTCCATTGACACAGATAAATGTGGGAGGATTAATCTGTAGGTGTCTTTTAGGGATTTTCTGTTAATGGTTTAGAATTAGAGTCACTTACCTATAAAATGTGATCACACTCATCACAATTCTTTTGTTCTCTGTCTTCATGTCACTCCTCTCATGTGAGGAATATTTACGAAAAGTTTCAACTGGAAGCTTGTATCATAAGATCTGTTAAAGCATAGGATTCAGACAGAGCTGACATCCAGCTATCAGTATTGTAGGCAAGTTAGTGCTAAAAGATGAGGCCCAGATATTATTTAATATAATCCTTTCATTATTTTATTTATATTTTATCTGACCAATATTTCCTTCCCCTCTGAATTATTTTTTACTTATTCATTGTGTAAGCTGAGATAGGTCACTTTAAGTGAATATGAAACTGTCTTGGATCCACTCTGTGTTCAGGGATCAAAGAGTAAACTAAGAGATCAAAGCCTAGTAGCCTCTTAGGTAGCCTAGTATCATGCTGTTTCTTTGGCTTTCCACACACTGCTTTGTGGTTATTCAATGCTCTATAATTTGTGCTATCATATAATAGTGAATGGTAGGATGATACTCCATGATACATGCATGCATTATAGAGTAGCATAGAATTTTTACACTTCCGTTCAGTTTAGTTGCACTTTTCACCCACATCTGGTTGTTTAGGGAAATGAATTTTGCTTGAGTACAGTGCTTAGCTCGATACTCTGCCAACTTCTTGTTCTTACACAGTTTGTGATGTATTCAAACTAGAGGTTAGCTTTTCTTCTATCACTTTTGTCAGACTAATCTTAGAATCTCCCTTTTTGATAAGAAGGATTGCTGATTTCATGTTGATGACAGGCCCCACAACCTCCAATCCCATTCTATCCACTCCATTTCAACACTGCTGTTCAAATTACTTATATTCTACAATAGTATCATTTATCTTTTGAAGTTTTGAAGCAAAATAATTAAATTGGAGTGTTTACCTTTGTTCAGTCTAGCTTTTTTTCTCAGCACTTTTGGATGGTTTTGATGACATAATTCCAGTGTTGCTCTGGATGCAGTCTTCTTTATTTTGCAAGCCAAAAACCAGACTTTTTGATGATATAACACTTTCATAACAACAAATAAGCCTCTTCAAACTATGTTGCCTCATACAATGCTTGCCTTCGATATTTACTTGAGTGATTGATTTGAGTTACTGTGAGACACAGGGAGGGAGAAGGGTAAGCTGGGACAAAGTGAGAGAATAGCATGGACATATATACACTACCAAATGTAAAATAGATAGCTAGTGGGAAGCAGCCACATAGCACAGGGAGATGAGCCTGGTGCTTTGTGTCCTCCTAGAGGGGTGGGATAGGGAGGGTGGGAGGGAGACACAAGAGGGAGGGGGATATGAGGATATATGTATACGTATAGCTGATTCACTTCATTACACAGCAGAAAGTAACACACCATTGTCAAGCAATTATACTCCAATAAAGATGTTAAAAAAAATAAAGACACAGACGTAGAGGAGGGGGAAGGGTAAGCTGGGACGAAGGGAGAGAGTGGCATGGACATATATACACTACCAAATGTAAAATAGCTAGTGGGAAGTAGCCTCATAGCACAGGGAGATCAGCTTGGTGCTTTGTGACTACCTAGAGGGGTGGGATAGGGAAGGTGGGAGGGAGACGCAAGAGGGAGGGGATACGGGGATATATGTATGCATATAGCTGATTCACTTTGTTATACAACAGCAACTAACACAACAATGTAAAGCAATTATACTCCAATAAAGATGTTAAAAAAAAAGGAGAATATATATTCTGCTGCTATTAGGTAGAATGTTCTGTAGATATCTGTGAGGTCTACTTGGTCTGTTCAATGCTATTTCTTCTTTTATTTTATATTTAGTTTGTTTAGCCATTGTTAAATGTTGTATACTGAAGTCTTAAGCTATTATTGTTTAATTGTCTATTTATCTCTTCAATTCTGTCAGTTTTTGTTTCTTGTACTTTGGAGCCTTGTTTTTTTATTCATGCATCTTTATAATCAACACTTTTATCATTATAAAATGTCTCTAGTAACAACAACAAAAAAAGTGACTGTGCTTTCATGAAACTGATATTGCGGAAAGCCTGGTTGATGGTGGGACAGTATTTGAGATTGGTTGCAGGCAAGCATTTTCTCCTGATTGTATCATTTCCTGTACAACTACCTGGCTGCTGGGCTAGTCGATTAGCATCTTCAAAGGTCAGCAGAAGTAATATTTTCCCTTCACAAGTACCAAAATATAGTGAATTACTCACAGCTGCCTCAGGAAAAAGAGCAGGAATAACAAAAACCTGTACACATTATTTATTGATCACTTCATTTGCTTGGGTTCTCGCCTCAACCTATATGCCCAAGGATGTACCTGTTTTTCTTTTGTCTAGTGCCTAGAAAAGAACTGTGTCGTGTTGCATAAATATCACTGGGTGGTGAAGAATATAGTTATTCTTCTGGGATATGTTTGTAACAGAACAGTACACATTGTAGTAAGTTAGGTATGTCTTAGCCAAGTATTCTAATTATCTTGGGCTAAATTGAAAACAAATCAGGTGAGAAATAGGGAAAATTTTTTAAATACCATAAATTATTTCTTTTTCTGTTTTATGAAAAACTTAAAATTACAATTATTGTTTCTACTTCCCTGGTGTAGAAAAGTAGCTCAGGGAATTTGAAATTTTTTTAATATGTCTGTAGTCAGCCATTCCTATTATTTAATGTATATTTTTGTTTGTATTGTTACAAAATGTGTATTTTAAATGTGCACATTTAAAGTTTAAGTAAATGGTACTTCATTATATATTACCTTTTCTTTCTTACTATTACTACCCAGGATTATGTTTATGTGTACATCTGATGCATTGCTTCTAAATGATGCACAGTACTCCAGGGGATATTTCTACCATAATTTTACTCTAGAAATAATGAACTCCCTGATTTCTCCAACTCTCTGCCATCAAAAACAATGTATCCCATCTTAAGAACATATGTGATAATTTTTTTAGGAGTGTAGACTCAGGAATGGAATTGATGAGTCTTTGGAATACATCATTTATGGTTACTTAAGCCATAGACACAAATTAATTCTTAAAGTTTTGTCAAGGATCTGCTGCTATAAAACCCTATCTTTTTTGATTGGGGAAGGGGTAGGTAAGGTAAGCAACCTTTGAGTTGCATTTCAATTTTATCAATAATTAATTGCTCATTCATGTTTTCTATTTCTTTTGGAGTTATTTGTTTGCCTACTTGCATCACTATATCATGCATTAATTTTCATCTACTCTCCCCATGACAGGAAGCCATTAATGTATTTGTTTCCTTGATTGTTTGGATGTGTTTGCACAGAAGAAATAGTCCTGTTTTGTGCTTATTTTTGGTTACCTGAATGAATTTTATCTCCTTTTTTTTTAACATTTTTCCTTAAGCATTATACATTTAATATCTATGTGTACATTTAATTTGTTACTTCTTTTAAAAAATTTTTTTATTGGAGTATAGTTGATTTACAATGTTTTGTTAGTTTCAGGTGTATAGCAAAATGAATCAGTTATACATATACATATATCCACACTTTTTAAAAAATTCTTTTTCCATATAAGCCATTACAGATTATTAAGTAGAGTTTCCTGTGCTATACAGTAGGTTTTTATGTTACCTATTTTATATATAATAGTGTATATATGTCAGTCCCAATCTCCCAATTTATCCCTCCCCCCCATTATCCCCTGGTAACCATAAGTTTGTTTTCTACACCCATGACTCTACTTCTGTTTTGTAAATAAGTTCATTTGTTCCCTTTTTTTTTAGATTCCACATATACGCAATATCATATGATATTTGTCTTTCTGAGTCTGACTTACTTCGCTCAGTATGACAATCTCTAGGTCCATCCGTGTTGCTGCAAATGGCATTATTTCCTTCCTTTTTATGGCTGAGTACTATTCCATTGTATATATATGTACCACACCTTCTTTATCCATTCCTCTGTTAATGAACATTTAGGTTGCTTCCATGTCCTGGCAATTGTAAATAGTGCTGCAATGAACATTTGCCTGCTTTGCCTGTAACCCATAACTTTAGGGTCATAGTGTTTTCATTTTCATTTGTTTCTAGGTATTCTTTGATTTCTTCAGTGATCTCTTGGTTATTTAGTAGTATATTGTTTAACCACAATGTGTTTGTGTTTTTTAGTTTTTTTTTCTTGTAGTTGATTTCTAATCTCATAGCATTGTGGTCGGCAAAGATGCTTGTTACGGTTTCAGTTTTCATAAATTCACCAAGGCTTGATTTGTCACCCAAGATGTTATCTATCTTGGAGAGTGTGCCATGTGCCCTTGAGAGGAATGTGTATTCTGCTACTTTTGGATGGAATGTTCTATAAATATCAATTAAGTCTCTCTGTTCTAATGTGTCATTTAAGGCGTCTGTTTCCTTATTAATTTTCTGTCTTGATGATCTATTCATTTGTGTAAGTGGAGTGTTGAAGTCCCCCACTATTACTGTCTTGTTGTTGATTTCCCCTTTTATGGCTGTTAACATTTGCCTGTGTATTTACATGCTCCTATGTTGGGTGCATAAATATTTACAATTGTTATATCTTCTTGGATTGATCCCTTGTTTACTATGTAGTGTCCTTCCTTCTCTCTTGTGACAGTCTTTATTTTAAAGTCTATTTTTCTGATATGAGTATTGATTCTTCAGCTTTCTTTTGATTTCCATTTGTATGGAATATCTTTTTCCATCCCCTCACTTTCAGTGTGTATGTGTCCCTAGGTCTGTAATGGGTTTCTTATAGACAGTATATATATGGGTCTTGTTTCTGTATCCATTCAGCCAGTCTGTATCTTTTGGTTGGAGAATTTATTCCATTTACATTTAAGGTAATTATCAATATGTATGTTCCTATTACCATTTTCTTAATTGTTTTGGGTTTGTTTTTGAAGATCTTTTTCTTCTCTTGTGTTTCCCACCTTGAGCAGTTCTTTCCAACCTAGAGAAGTGTGTCGATTTTAAAGTGTGTGCTTTTCTGTTTGTTTTGACTAAAGCTACATGTTTACCTATTCTGTGACTCAGCTATCTATTCCTTGGTACATACATATCCCAGAAAATAGAGGGCACATGTCCACCAAAAAAACAATACGGACAGCTTCATTACAGCTTTATTCATTGTAGACCCAAACTGGAAATCTAATTCCCCATCAAGAGTATAATGTATAATTAAATGTGCTATATACAATATAATGTTAAACAGCAATGAAAATAAATATGATACTGCTTCATTAAAATATGTGAATTAATATTACAAATATAGTTTTGAGTGAAAGGAGCCACACAAAAAGTAATATATACTCTATGATACCATTTTTTATAAAATTCACAAATTGGAAATTTAATGATTTATAATAGAAGTCAGAATGGTGACTTCTTCTTGGGAGGGTGCTAAATAATGGGAAGGGGGTTGTCTGGAATGGGAAGGACATGAAAGAACCTGATAGAGTATGTTTAGTATTCTATACCATCAGCAGTATATATGTATATATAATATTACTGTACTTTACTTTCTTCTTTATAAGTTCACTCCAAATTTTTAAAAATATTATGAAATAAAACCCTACTTAAGAAAAGTCAGAGAAAAGATGACACCTGTCCTTCTCAAACTCTTACAAAATATAGCAGAGGGAGGAACACTCCCAAATTCATTCTCCAAGGCCACCATCACCCTGATACCAAAACCAGACAAAGATGTCACAAAGAAAGAAAACTACAGACCAATATCACTGACGAATATAGATGTAAAAATCCTAAACAAAATACAAGCAAACAGAATCCAAAAGCACATTAAAAGGATCATACGCCATGATCAAGTGGGGTTTATCCCAGGAATACAAGGATTCTTCAATATATGCAAATCAATCGATGTGATAAACCATATTAACAAATTGAAGGAGAAAAACCATATGATCATCTCAACAGATTCAGAAAAAGCTTTCAAAAAAACTCAACATCCAGTTATAAAAACCCTTCAGAAAGTACGTATAGAGGGAACTTTCCTCAACATAATTAAGGCCATATATGTGAAACCCACAGCCATCATCGTTCTCAATGGTGAAAAACTGAAACTATTCCCACTAAGATCAGGAGCAAGACAAGGTTATCCACTCTCACCTGTATTATTCAACACAGTTTTGGAAGTTTTGCTACAGCAATCAGAGAAGAAAAAGAAATAAAGGAATCCAAATCAGAAAAGAAGAAGTAAAGCTCTCACTGTTTGCAGATGACATGATAGTATACATAGAGAATCCTAAGGATGCTACCAGAAAACTAGTAGAGCTAATCAATGAATTTGGTAAAGTAGCAGGATACAAAATTAATGCACAGAAATCTCTTGCATTCCTATACACTAGTGATGAAAAATCTGAAAGAGAAACTAAGGAAACATTCCCATTTACCACTGCAACAAAAAGAATAAAATACCTATGAATAAACCTATCTAAGGAGAAAAAAACCTATATGCAGAAAACTATGACACTGATGAAAGAAATTAAAGATGATACAAACAGATGGAGAGATATACCATGTTCTTGGATTGGAAGAATCAACATTGAGAAAATGAATATACTACCAAAGACAATCTACAGATTCAGGGCAATCTCTATCAAACTACCAATGACATTTTTCACAAAACTAGAAAAAAATATTTCACAATTTGTATGGAAACACAAAAGACCCCAAATAGCCAAAGCCGTCTTGAGAAAGAAAAATGGAGCTGGAGGAAACAGGCTCCCTGACTTGAGACTATACTACAAAGATACAGTCATCAAGACAGTGAGGTACTGCCACAAAAACAGAAATATAGATCAGTGGAACTGGATAGAAAGCCCAGAGATAAACCCACGCACATATAGTCACCTTATATTTGATAAAGGAGGCAAGAATATACAATAGAGAAAAGACAGCCTCTTCAATAAGTGGTGCTGGAAAGACTGGACAGCTACATATAAAAGAATGAAATTAGAACACCCCCTAACGCCATTCACAAAAATAAACTCATAATGGATTAAAGACCTAAGTGTAAGGGCAGACACTATAAAACTGTTAAAGGAAAACATAGGCAGAACACTTGATGACATAAATCACAGCAAGATCCTTTTTGACCCACCTCCTAGAGAAAGTGAAATAAAACAAAAATAAACAAATGGGACCTAATGAAACTTAAAAGCTTTTGCACAGCAAAGGAAACCATAAATAAGACAAAAAGACAACCCTCAGAATGGGAGTAAATATTTACAAATGAAGCAACTGACAAAGGATTAATCTCCAAAATTTATAAGCAGCTCATGTAGCTCAATATCAAAAAACCAAACAACCCAATCCAAAAAAGGGCAGAAGACCTAAATAGACATTTCTCCAAAGAAGATATACAGATTGACAACAAACACATGAACGAATGCTCAGCATCATTTATCATTAGAGAAATGCAAATCAAAACTACAATGAGATATCATCTCACACAAGTAAGAATGATCATCATCAAAAAATCTACAAAAAATAGATGCTGGAGAGTGTGTGGAGAAAAGGGAACCCTCTTGCACTGTTGGTAGGAATGTAAATTGATACAGTCACTATGGAGAACATTATGGAGGTTCCTTAAGAAACTACAAATAGAACTACCATACGACCCAGTAATCCCACTACTTGGCATATACCCTGAGAAAACCATAATTCAAAAAGAGTCATGTACCACAATGTCCATTGCTGCTCTGTTTACAATAGCCAGGATATGGAACCAACCTAAGCATCCATCAACAGATGAATGGATAAAGAACATGTGGCACATATCTACATTGGAATATTACTGAGCCGTAAAAGGAAACAAAATTGAGTTATTTGTAGTGAGGCGGATGGACCTAGAGTCTGTCATAACAGAGTGAAGTAAGACTGAAAGAGAAAAACAAATACCGTATGCTAACACATATATATGGAATCTAAAAAAAAAAAAAGTTTCTGAAGAACCTAGGGGCAGGACAGGAATAAAGAAGCAGATGTAGAGATTGGACTTGAGGACACAGGGAAGGGGAAGTTTAAACTGGGATGAAGTGAGAGAGTGGCATGGCCATATATATACTACCAAATGTAAAATTGATAGCTAGTGGGAAGCAGCCACATAGCACAGGGAGATCAGCTTGGTGCTTTGTGACCACCTAGAGGGGTGGGATAGTGTTGATTTTAGGGAGACGCAAGAGGGAGGAGATATGGGGATATATGGATATGTATGGCTGCTTCACTTTGTTATAAAGCAGAAAGTAACACACCATTGTAGAGCAATTATACTCCAATAAAGATGTTTAAAAAAAATAGAAAGAAAAGGCAAATGTTGAAAGAGTCAGAAATTTAAGACAAACCAAAAACTTTCTAAATTTGAAGCAAAAAATGGTGCCTGTTTCTTAATTTCATTCAGATGCTCACAGCTTTGATTCTCTGACAACCTGTTTTATTGATATATTGTTGCTACTTTTATATGAAATGGACAATTTCCACCATTTTTCATTCCCCCATAAGAAACTTTGTGTAGCAGAAATAATACTAGATTCTGGTCTAGAAGATCTGAGTTTGAATACTTGGTCCTCCATATACAAACTTGTTGACTTTAACATTATTTTAAGATTATAATTACGTTATATTAAATTATTCTCATTGTATAAAAGAGGAAAAATCCCTCTAACTAAAGTGCCTTAAGGAGGATAGTATAAACATATTGGTATGTTTCTCCAGTCTCTTTATCTGTACATTATATATTACTTAGCTGTTATAGTTGGCATTTAATGCTATACTGCATTTCCACTTACATATTTAGCATTATCACTTTGACATGTCACTCAACAGCTAACACAATTAATGTTTCTGTGTCTGACATTTTTATAGCTATCATTTCAAAATCATCACATAACCCCATTTTCTTTTTTTCTTTCT
This sequence comes from Leucopleurus acutus, assembly GCF_964270905.1. Lineage (NCBI taxonomy): Eukaryota > Metazoa > Chordata > Mammalia > Artiodactyla > Delphinidae > Leucopleurus > Leucopleurus acutus. Next base: position 98,582,795 of record NC_139148.1, read on the forward strand.
TTCATTTTTTGCAGAGACTTTATTATATTCTGATATGTTCTTGCTTATTTATTTACATGTTTAATTTTAATCTCTGACTCTCTCCATATGAATAATTTTCATGAGAGCAGAGGTCTTGTGTGTGTTGTTCAATATATGATATATTATAGCTATTGAAGATATTTTTAAATTATTTAATTTTAATTAATTACTTGCTGAAAAATAATCCACTGATTGGAAATACATTTATCCATTCCTTTATTTGACACTATTGTAAGAAACATTGTCGTCAACACCTTCTAGCTCTTTATATATTTTGAAATATTTCACAGGATGAATACATATATCAAAGGGCATGCATTTTTAAATAAGCAAATCATTTAACTTTTTAAAATTTCAATGTCCTCATCTATAAAATAAGTATAAAATTTTATAGCAGTATCATCATCTGGGCTTGTTGAGATGTTCAAATTATGTAATAGATGGGAAGTGCCTTGTAAATTCTAGAGTAATATATTCATGAAAGTACTATTATTATATCTGAAAGTGCTTATGAGCAACTATTCATTTTTATTTGTGATATTTATTATGTAAAATTGAACTATGATACTGCATTATGGAAGACTCACTCAGGATACCATGCTTTAAGAAATCTTAACACTGCTGCCTAATAAAGTTGTGAGTAGAGCTGGAGTCCATGTTACAAAGTAGTGTATACATTTTTAGAAGAAACACTAGGATTTAAATATATGCTGTGAGTGAACAAAATGCAAACTGGCAAGATAGCAGTATGTACCTGGTGCTGGTATGTGCCCTAAGTCCTATGGTTTATAGGAGAGAGTAATAGGATATCGTTGGGCTCATATGAATGGGTGGGCAGGTCTGGCATGACATAGGGATAGGGAAATGTGGTTATTTAAACTTTTGTTCACAGCGTGAGCTGAAAAATTTCTTTGTAGTCTGAAGTACTGAGAATTAGATGTATAAATTAAAAATAATAGATGTGTGTGAGAAATGAAGAGGAAGGGTTGACAAGTCTGGGTAATTGTATTATTATATAAGGGGTGAGCAAGATGAAAGAGTTTCCCATCCTTGTCTGAGAGAATGAGTATTTTCAAGGGAAAATGAGGAAGTAATTAGGTCATTTAAGGACATTCAGAGAAATGTTCAGTAGGCAATATACATCAGGGAATTTGAGCTCTGAGGATAGGATAAGTCAATCCTACAGCTCTAGAGAAGATAACTGAAGGTTTGAGACAGAATTCACCAGAGTAATTAGTTTAGAACAGTAATTCCATGGTGAGGAACTGAGCCTTTAATACATGCTCACATTTGGAGAAAGCTTGGGGAAAGATAAAAACAACAGAGGTAAAGAAACCAGTAATCCGAGAAGTAGAAGATGAAACTAAATAATGACATACCTTTCAAACCAAAAGACTGAAAGTACTCCAAAGGTAGCCTTAGACCAGTCACCAGTGTCAAATGCTTCGCAGAAAATTTGAGATAAAGTACCAAAAAAACTGACTGGATTTTGTACTTACAACATTAATTACCTTCAACAAAACAGGTTTAGGGAACTGTGGAGTTAGAAAAAAAAATAAATCTATGAAATTAAGAAGTGGAAGAGTTGTGGTTTAATGAACACACTTTCAAGATTTTCACAATTTCAGGGTCAGAAACTCAATTTGATCAATTTACAAGAGGAAACTCAACTCTTAGGGATTGCTAACTGAACTCCTAAGGGAGTAGTTTTTAAAAGCAAAGAGTAGTGATATATTTGTTAACACTAAGTAATAAAACTGCCAAGTGGAATAGAAGACTCCTGTTGACTAACTCGTGTGTTGTCTGTCCAGTGGGAAAATCAAGTCAATATTAGAGAGTTGCTTGGTAAGAGATCAGTACAGTGATTTCAATAGAGACTGTGTAAGTCAGAATTACCCACTGTGGAGATAAAACTCTAGAAGACGCGGGAATATTAAGAGAGAAAACACTCAGGTAGATGAGTTTAAGAGCACTATTAATAGATTGGTTGTACTAAAATTTGATTAACTGAAAAGTGCCTTTATTTCCAGTGCCAAGTAAAAGTGAATATGAAATTGAGAAAATAGATCCTTTGATAAAAGATTTTCCCAAGAGAATAATTGATTATCACTTTAGTAAATACCAGGGTATTTGGACAAACTTAAATTCCTATAGTGCTATTTGATTAGACGTATTCACACATAAGTACACATTTATACTGATATACATATACACCCACATACATTCATGCCCACAGAACAGCCATAGAAGAAAAGTCCTGAATCTTTGATCTGAATACCACTAGATTGCTGTTCTCCATGACTTTTAGAAACTATTCAGCAGTGTCAGGGCTTAGCTAGGACATAACCAAGTAAGCTTAAAATTATAAGAAAGTCTTACACCTATTTTTCTATTCTGATTTGGAATATCTTACTATTTTCCTCTATTCTGAAACTCTCTCTTTAAATGTGTACCAGAAGTCAAGTTCTACCTACAATATTTTTTCTCTTATGTCAGATTTCCCGAACATGTGTCCAACAGGTATGAAGTACATGCAGATGTTAAGCTTCCTAAATATCCCAAATGAGGCGCAGATTACATTTGAAGAGTCTGTTTTCCCAGCTAAGTTTACTCCATCTCATATTCCGTAGTCTATCAGGCTTTTCTTAGTTTCTTTAAGCTTTGAGACCATCTCTAGCTCTCTTTTATTCTAGCAAAGAATGAAAACATGTTTTTTTCTCTTTACACTAGCAAACACAATGTTGAAAATTTAAAGGAACTGAAAGAAAAATCTGCACAAAAATGTATTGATGATGTTACAGAGTATGTCTGTGGCACACCTAAGGTTGCATGTAGACTTTACTTCCTTTCTCAGTCCTTAACCTTGTCTAGGCCTGGTTTAAAACATAAAACATAAATGATAGGGAATTCCCTGGTGGTCCAGTGTTTAGGACTTGGCACTTCCACTGCTGTGGCCCCAGGTTCAATCCCTGGTTGGGGAACTGAGATCCCAAAGGGTGGCCAAAAAACCAAAACAAAATAAAAAACAAACAAAAAATACATAAACAATAGAAATTGTCTGAGGGAAATATGGGGAAATCCCACTAGGAAGGCAGATAAGAGCTATAGACTCCCCCCCACCAACAACCTCCTTATTACTCGTGTTCATGAGTGAATAGGTGAAGGACGGATACTAATTTAGCTCTGCAGATGAACTAACAGATGAGCAGGTCTGTAGATGACCAGGTTCTGCTTTAGTCTCTAATCTCTCACTATCAAGTTGCCAAAGACATCTTAAGATCTGATTCAGAAAATGACCTTCACTCAGTTTCAAACTGCCCTGCTCTATTCTTGACTCACATTGGGACAGATTCTGAGGTGTAATTTATGCTTCAGAGCTCTCCATGGGATCAGACTTAGCCTGGAACTGCCTGAATACCAGTCCTGCTTGATTTCTTCCCTTTCTCTGTACTGATTTCCCCCTTCTCTTATTGTTTTCTCTAGGAAGCACCTTGTTAATAAATGAATCCTTCTCTTAGGATTCATTTTGGAGACTACAACCTAAGATAAACCCATTTATTACAGTCACCTGTGATGCCTCTTATGATTGTTGATTCTTGGCCCAACTCAAGGGGTGAAATCTACATTTTTAACAAAAACACTAGATAATGCTTATATACAATAAAATTAAGAACCAATGGTATGAATCATAATTATTAACCAGTTATGAGAAATTCTAAACATAGGTTTCCAATGCATCCTACTGACTTTGCTTCCCTAAATGATCAACACCATCTTCCCTTGATACCTTGATACCTCTGTCATATCACCTCCCTCCAATATCCAGAATGACAAACATAAATAAACATTTTTCTATATAGTTTCTTTCATAAAATAAATCCCAAACATCAATTACTTTGTACAGATTAGAGGCTTTAAAATGAAATATTATATTTCCTCTTAGATTTCTGAATTTATATAAGTTATGAACAATACTATAAAAGGTGAATAAATCTAATTATGATTTTGAATGTGCTTTTAGAATAAGGTTTGAATTCCCAAGCTTGCTTAATATTCAGGTTCTACAATGTAACATCAGTCTAACTACACTATCTTTCTGAGACAACTATTGATGATAATAACCTGAATTATGTTTTTTATAAAATCTCTTCAACTACTATGCATAGAGCAACATCACCACCCACAAATCTCGTCAACAAAGCCTTCAAACGTAGAAGGGCCATGTCTAAATTTTGAGAGGATAGCATGATTCATGAAGCTACAAGGTGTGTGAATCTTTTGATGTGCTGGATTCAATTTAGGTGAAGGATATTGATCTTCCCCTAAGTATGAACCCGTACATCATTTTGCAAGGTGGGTCACAGGGCACTTTAGTAGACATTAATTTACTAGCTTGTATAGAACATTCTTTTTTTTTTTTTTAGTCACTTAACCGTTATTGTTTGAGGGAGTAGGAATCCTTCATTCAGAAAGGCTTGAAATTACATTTATAATCAAAATGTTTTATTGTACTGATCCTATTCTAGAGCTTTTGTTTTTTTAACATACATATTTTTTTCTATTTTTTAGTCTGTTAATAAGATGGATTACATTGATTGATTTTCAAGTGTTGAACTAGCCTTGCACACCTGGAGTAAATATTACCTGGTTATAGTGTATAATTATTTTCCTCACTGTTATATTTGATTTGCTACTTTTTTTTTTGATTTGCTATTTTTTGGTGTGTTTTTTTATATGTATTTTAATAAGCTCTATTGGTGAGCAGTTTTTCTTTCTTGCAATGTCTAGCTGATTTAATAACTAAATTATTAGGGTTATTCTGGCCTTATAGAATGAGTTAGGAAATGTTCTCTCTGCTTATATTTTCTGGAAAATATTGTGGAGAATGAATATCATCTCTTCCTTAAATGCTGATAGATTTTACGTGAAACTATCTGGGGCTAATGCTTTCTTTTTTGAAAGGTTATGAACTATTGATTCAATTTCATGAATACATATAAGTCTATTCATATTATCTACATCTCCTGTGTGAGTCTTGATAGTTTGTTACTTTCAAAGAATGGAAAGACATTTCATCTAAATTATCAAATTTGTAGACATAGAATGATTCATACTATTCCTTTGTTATCCTTTTAATGTCTGTGGGATCAGTAGTGATGACCCCACTTTTGGTTTTAACATCAGCAATGTGTGTCTTTTCTTTATTCTTTGGGTAGCCTGATTAGAGGTTTATCAATTTTTTAATTGCTTTTCTCAAAGAACCAACTTTTGGTTTTGTTGTTTGTTTTTCTCTATTACTTTCCTGTTTTCACTTTCATTGATTTCTGCTCTAATTTTTATTGTTCCTTCTTATTGCTTTCGGCTTAAATTGTTCTTTATTTCTAGTTTCATGATATGGAAACTCAGATTGATTTTAGATATTTTTTTTCTTTTATATGCATTTAGCGCTATAAATTTCCCTCTAAGTTCTGTTTTTTCTACATCCTACAAATTTTGATAACTATATTTTAATTTTTTATTTAGTTCAAAATATGATTAATTTTATCCTGAGATTTTTCTTTGACCCATGTGTTATATATGTGTGTTATTTAATCTCCAAATATTTGGATATTATCCAGCTGTTTCTGTTATTGATTTCTAGTATAATTCCCTTACAGAGAACATATTTTGTATGATTTATATTTCTTTGCATTCACTGAAGTACGTTTTATGGCCCAGACTGTGGTCTATCTTGGTGAATGTTCCAGCAAGCTTGAGAAGAATGTGTATTCTGCTGGTATTGGATAGAATATTCTATAAATATCAATTAAATCAAATTGATATATAGTTGTGTTCAGGGAAACTATATTCTTACTGATTTTCTGCCTGCTTAATCTATCAATACTGAGAGAGCTGTATTTTGATGATTTGTTGTTAGGTGCATATATATAAAAGATCATTATATCTTCTTAGAGAATTGATCCTTTTATAGTTATGTAATACCCCTATTTGTCTCTGATAATATCCCTTGTTCTGAAGTTCCGATTTGTCTGAAATTAACATAGCATCTTCAACTTTCTTTTCATTGTTGTTATCATGCCATATTTTTCTCTATTTTTTTACTTTTAACCCATCTTGTTTTTTAATCCACTCTGATAATCTGTCTTTTAATAAGTGTATTTAGATCACTGGCATTTAATGCAATTATTGATATAGCAGAATTAGTATCTACCATGTCTGTAATTGTTATCTATTTGTTACACATTTTCTTTTGCACCTTCTTTTTCAACATTCTCTGATTTTAGTATTTTTTTATTCCAGTTTATTATCAATTATAGTTTAAAATTTTTTCCTGTGATTACTCTAGAGTTTATAATATACATATTAGACTAAGTCAGTCATCCTTTAATAACACTGTTTCACTTCAAATGTAGACCAGATACATTGTAATAGAGATTTACCAATTCTTTCCTCCTATCCCATGTTTCTTTGCTGTTGTTCATTTCACTTATCCATATGCTACAATCACTCAATATATTGTTACTTGAATTACTTTAAATAGTTATATGTTAGAACACCTAAATGAGAAAATAAAATATTTTATTTTACCTTTATTTATTACTTCTCCAATGATCTTCCTTTCTTTATATAGTTCCATGTTTCTGACATATATCACTTTCTTCCTGCCAGAAGAAAACCTTTTAACATTTCTTGCAAGGTAAATCTGCCAGTGTTGAATTTCCTCAGAAGTTGTTGTTGTTGTCTGTGAAGAGTTGTTAATTCTCTCTCACTTTTTAGAATAGACTTTATTTTTAGAACAGTGTTAACATCACAGCAAAATTGAGGAGAAAGTTCCCACATATCCCTGTCCCTACACACACACACACACACACACACACACACACACACACAACCTCCTCCATTTTCAACATCCTGTACTAGAGTGGTACATTTGTTACAATTGATAAACCTACATTTATCAACATGATCACACAAAGTCCATAGTTTACATTAGCATTCACTCTTTGTTTATAGTTGATTTACAATGTTGTATTAGTTTCAGGTGTACAGCAAAGTGTCAGTTGTATATCCTTATTCAGTTTCTCTTCCATTATAGGTTATTACAGGATATTGAATATAGTTCCCTGTGCTATACAGTAGGTCCTTGTTGTTTACCTATTTTATATATAGTAGTGTGTATCTGTTAATCTCAAACTCCTAATTTATCCCTCCCTCCCCCTCTTCCCCTTTGTTAACCATAAATTTGTTTTCTATGTCTGTGAAATTTTTTCTGTTTTGTAAATAAGTTCATTTGTATCATTTTTTAAGATTCCACATATAAGTGATATCATATAATATTTGTCTTTCTCTGACTTACTTAGTATGATAATCTCTAGGTCCATCCATGTAGCTGCAAATGGCATTATTTCATTCTTTTTATGGCTGAGTAGTATTCCATTGTATATATGTACCACATCTTCTTTATCCATGCATCTTTTGGGCATTTTGGGGCATGGAAGTTTGCTTCCATGTCTTGGATATTGTAAATAGTGTTACTGTGAACGTTGGGGTACACGTATCTTTTTGAATTAGAGTTTTTGTCTTTTCTGGATATATGCCCAGGAGTGGAATTGCTGGATCATATGGTAACTCTATTTTTAGTTTTTGAAGGAACCTCCATACTGTTCTCCATAGTGGCTGCACACTAGCATTCACTCTTGACGGTGTATACTCTGTGGGTTTTGACAAATATATAAGGACATGTATCCTCCATTATAATAGTTTCACTGCTCTAAAAACCACTGTGCTTTGCCTGTTCATCTTTCTCTCCCCTATAACTCCTGGCAATCACTGATTTTTTTCTTTTTTTTTTTTTTACTGTCTCCATAGTTTTACCTTTTCCAGAATGACATATAATTGGAATCATACAGTATGTAACCATTTCATTTTGGCTTCTTTCGCTTAGTTATATGAATTTAAGGTTCCTCTCTGCCTTTTTGTGGCTTGATAGCTCAATTTTTTAATGCTGAATAATACCCATTGTCTGAATGTACCACAGCTTATTTATCCATTCAGCTGCTTAAGAACATCTTACTGCTTCCAAGTTTTATCAGTTATACATAAAGATGCTATAAATACCCATTTGCAGATATTTGTGTGGACATAAGTTTTCAACTCATTTGGGTACATATCAAGGAATGTAATTGCTGAATTGTGTGGTAAGAATATGTTTAGTCCTGTAAGAAACTGCCAAACTGTCTTCTGAAGTGACTGTACCACTTTGCATCCTTATTAGCAATGAATGAGAGCTCCTGTTGCTCCAGATCCTTGCCAGCATTTGATGTGGTCAGTGTTTTGGATTTTTGCCATTCTAGAAGATGTGTAGTGGTACTCCTTCACTTTTTTAAAAAAATAAATTTATTTATTTATTTTTGGCTGCGTCGGGTCTTTGTTGCTGCGTGCAGGCTTTCTCTAGTTGCGACGAGCAAGGGCTACTCTTCATTGCAGTGCATGGGATTCTCATTGTGGTGGCTTCTCTTGTTGCAGAGCACAGGCTCTAGGCACATGGGATTCAGTAGTTGCAGCATATGGGCTCAGTAGTTGTGGCTCATGGGCTCTAGAATTCAGGCTCAGTAATTGTGGTGCATGGGCTTAGTTGCTCTGTGCATGTGGGATCTTCCTGGACCAGGGCTTGATCCCATGTTCCCTGCATTGGCAGGCAGATTCTTAACCACTGCACCACCAGGGAAGCCCCTCCTTCACTTTTGAAGGATAATTTCATTGGATATAGAATTCCATCTTGTTTTTCTTTTTCGACACTTTAAAAATTCTACTCTACTGTCTTCTCGATTTCATGCTCTCTGATGAGAAGCCTGCTGTAATTCTTACCTTTTTTCCTATATAAGAAAGTAAGTTCTTCCACCCCCCACTAATTTAGCTTCTTTTAAGTTTACTTTTTCCTTTTTTTTTCAGTTTATTATTATACGTTTATGTGTAGTACTTTTGGAATTTTTCTGCTTAGTGTTCTCTGAACTTTCTGGATCTGTGGCTTGGTTTCTGTTATTAATTCTGGAAAGTTCTAAGCCTGTCTCCTTCTAATATTCCATATATGCATATGTTTGATATTGTCATTTTGATAGTTTCCTTTTGATATTGTCCTGCAGTTCTTACATATTCTGTGCTATATTTTTTCATTATTTTTTCTTTTTGCATTTCAGTTTGGGAAGTTTCTATTGACTTACCATTAAGCTCACTGATTCTTTACTCACCTTGTCCAATCTATTTAAGAGCCCATCAGAGACATTCTTCTTTTCTGTTACAGTGTTTTTGATTTCTAACATTTCTTTTAAATTCTGCCAGAGTTCCCATCTTTCTGCATTACTCATCTGTTTTTGCACATTGTATTTTTTTTCAGTAGATCCCTTAACATATTAATTATAGCTATTTTAAGTGCCTAGTCTGATAATTCCAAAATTCCTGCCATATCTGAGTCTGGTTCTGACACTTGTCTTGCTTCTTCAGATTGTTTTTTCCTGCCTTTTTACATACCATGGAATATTATTTTGAAGGTTAGACATGTTGTATTAGATAATACGAACTGAGGTAAGTAGGCCATCAATGTGAGAATTTATGTTAATCTGGCTAGGAGTCAGTCTTTATAAAATATTTACTATAGTTGTAGTTGCCAGAAACTCCAAATTCATCTAGTGTCCTTACTTTTCTCTCCTTTCTTAATGTGGAATCCCATAAAGTAGTCCTTTTAAAATAAAAGTATGTGTCTTACAGGTCTTTTCAGCTGTAATCTACTGTTATTGTACTGGTGCTGTGGTATCAAGATGTGGAGGCCTATATAACCTCCCATTTAAATCTTATTATTTTACCGGGCCTGTGTGTTGGCCTGTTATCTTCACAAGTGTTGGGTTTTGTTTTTTTGGGGTTTTTTTTTGTATCGCTTCCTTTTTTTTTTTTTCCTCAGTTCCCCCTTGGGTGAGATGGGAAGATTACAGGAGGCTAGAATGAAAAGAATGCCATTTTCCTAGGGACCTGGGACAAGGCTCTGGTAAAGTTCTTTCCCCTGAAAAGTAGGCCTCTCTTATGAAGAACATTCTGGGAATATTTCAAAATGGTTACTTTTCCTATCTTCCTGCTAAACCATGAAATTTTCCTTAGCTTTTCACACTGAGAACCTAGCAGGGTTCCTGGAGGTAAAGCCCACAAAAGTGTGGGGACTTCCCTAAGACTGTGGCCCCTAGGAGTTTCTTACTATCACATTAGCCCACACTCAGCCTCCAGCAATTTGTTAAAGTTACCATTGAGATACAGCTACCAATTTATGGCTTCAGTGGTTTCTGCTCCATTTAAGGAGATCTCAGCTGTGACTCACTGAATTTTCTTGTCTCTCCAGATTTCAGGATGGTGGCTTGCTCTGTGACCTTGGTTCTCTTATGGGTCCAAGAAAAATTGATTTTCACTTTGTTCAGCTTTTTTCTTGTTGTGAGGATAATTGTGATCACTTCCAAGTTCTTTACATTTAGGAGCTGAAACTGTAAGTGAGCCTTTGCTCTTTGTATTTGAGTTTACACTTTAATTTGGTTTCAGCCTTCATTGTTTGAGGCATGTGAGAGCCAATGAAATTTACATTGTTCACTTACTCTCTCTTCTTATCAGAAAATGTCCTAATTCATGAACACTCATACCATATCAAGTAAAATGTTTTAGCTGCATATAACAGAAAAACCTAAAATAACAGAAATTCAAACATGATAGGAGTCATTTCCCTCTCATGTTAAAGAATTCTGGAGGTAGGCAGCCCATAGCTGATGCAGAGATACCCTGGGGACACAGAGATTCAATTTCTTTCTTTCTCCTATAATAGCCTTAACATGTAATATCCAGCTGAGAATGGCTGATGATTCTCCACCTATTAACCATACTGACAAGTAGAAAGAAAACAGGGTGTTCAGGGAAAATGAGGTTGTCTTCCCCTCTTTCAGAAACTTTCAGAATAGTTTTATCCTCTTCTATGTTGCATGTGAAAAATAATTTTTTTAAAAAATTGGCAAAAAATAAACATTTTATGTAGTTATCCCCTTCCATTTTCCCCAGAATTTATAGATGGCCAAAAAGTCTATGACCACACCTAACTGTAAGGGAACCTGGGAAATAAAGTCTTTTTTGCTGGGTACATTGGTACCCCAACTAAAACAATGGTACAGTTATTAAGTAAGGAAGGAGAATATACATTGAGTGGATAAATAATAGACCCTGTCTATAAGACGCAAAATCAATAGTATTTGAAAGCTACTATCAATTTGACTTAAATTAGAACTATGTTGCTAAAATAAAAAAAACTTTTTAAAGCCTCAACAACTGCAATTGACCTTGTTTATACTGACTACTGGGATAAAAACAGAGTCAAAACAAATAACTGTTTAAAACAAATTTCTAACGGGTCTTGCTTTGAATTTCTAGGGATGGAATAAATATGTTTCTATGATGGTTCATTTCCACACAATGACTCGATTATTAGGCAAAAACTAATCAGCATAATTGTTGGATTTTGTAGGTAGAGAAGAAAGGCCACGTCGGGCTGCTGGCTTTCTAATAGGGGATGTTTGGGTTGGGAGAGACGAAGGAAAAGGAAAGCCATTGCTTCTTGGACTTTATACTTTACACGTTTGATTCAATTACAGCAACTATAAAAGTAATTTGTTTTTCTTAACAAAAGGGGGTCAGGAATCACTACTAGACAGTTATTATCTAATTATTAAATTCAACTGGAGAGGTGAATGTATCAGAAGTCTCTGCTTCATTAATAAAGATTTATTATTCCCCAAATGGCCAATTCCTCTACAGATTGTTCAGGGTTAACTATATAACACATTCCTAAAGAATAATTAACTTATTAGTTTCATTATCTGAATTTTTTCCCTAATTCTCTATGTGATGCCACTTTAAAAAAAAACTGTGTAGTTATGAGGTTTAAACTTATGCTGCATTTTGTTTCAGACAAGTAATCAGGTTTATAACAATATCAGCCTAGTTAACAGGGAATTCTTTAGTTTCCATATTTTAACTGCAGTGCTTTGAAACTAAGAAAAAAAGGAGAGAAAAGTTCCCAGAATGTTGAAAATTCCTCTTTAAATATAGTCAGGAGTTAAATAATGGCAACTCCTGTGGTTGAGAAAGAAAGATTGAAATGGATGAAGTACTGGCATTGCCATATGCAAAGTATTAATAAATAAATTATTCTATGTATCATATTAGAGGAATATAACAAAATAATATATGAACAAAGAAATTGATGATTTTTTGGGGAATTATAAAAGATTAGCTCAATCAATTCCTTATACATCACTGTGATGTTTGAGATTTACTGTGATGTCTCTGAGGTCCTGTAACTAGATCATAAGGTGCCTTCTCATTCATTAAAGAATATAAACTGTGTTCAGTGTTGCCTTACAGAAAATGTCATCTTGTTGAAAAGGCATAATCCGTATAATGTATATATGGTAATTGTCAGCTAAATAGAAGAGCAAATGAACTGAATCATCCAATTAACCATTTAGACAAGTGAAGATATATTTGGGTCAAATAAAGGTACTCAGGGTACTCAAGTTTACTCTCAGAAATCACTTAGAAGCAGTTTGCTCGCTGTGGTGCGAATGAGCACTTAATACATTAACAGTGGCCCCTTAGATGATACCCAAGGTATCTCAGCAAAGTACTATTTCTCTATTGCTTGATTAGGATGACTAAAGGCTATAAGGAGTAATTTGCTCAGAATATGCAGAGTATCTTACTATCATTATCAAAGTAAGTTTAAAAAAAACAAACTTAATATTTTAATTTCTTTCATTATATTGTCCTGCTGTCTTAAGCATCTCTCAGCCCCTATACTGTGGGGGGAAATGGTTTACTCCTTTAAAATATACCTAGGACTAAAATAGAGTCAAACAATATCCCTTTATATTTAACTATTATGCTAACTTCCAAAACTCTAAATTAATAAATAGCAAACAGAACTTAGCATATAAGATTGGATGCATGTGAAAAATAAATTGAAAAAAATGGCAAAAATAAACATTTTAGGGAGTTATCTCCTTATATTTTCGCCAGAATTTATAGATTTCCAAAAAGTAATTATTTTATGATTGAGTTAGAGAAAATTATTTACCAGTCTTTTTACCAATCAAAAGCACATCTCCTCTCAGATTCATAGTGCTTTTAAAAAATAAATATGTTATTCTAAAATCAATTCAAGTACTATGAGATCCTTTAGGTATCTGACTATTATGGACTAAATGCTTATGTCCCCTCAAAATTCATATGTCGAAGCTCTAACTCCCCAGTGTGACGGTATTAGGAGGTGGGACCTCTAGGAGGTAATTATGTTTAGATGAGGTTATAAGTCTGTGGTTCTCATGATGGGATTAGTTGTCTTATAAGAAAGCAGAGTTCACTTGCTTCCACACGCATTCATTCTCATATTCATTCTCTCTCCCTCTTTCTTCCTCACCCGCCTCTATGTGAGGAGATGGGAGTCGAAAACCCAGGAAGAAGTTTCTCACCAAAAATTGAATTGTCCAGCACCTTGATTTTAGACTTCCCAGCCTCCAGAGTTGTGAGAAATAAGTGTCCATTGTTTAAGTCACTCAGTTTATGGTATTTTGTTGTAGCGACATGAGAAGGTTAGCCAGCCTCCTATTATTGAACATTTACCTTTTAAGTATTTTTGTTCCATAAGATGTTATACCTGATATATTAGAAGGAAACATTTTCTTGTATCTGAGATTTTTCCTCAGAAAGAATTTCTTGAAAATAAATGTCTCTCTGTGAAGTTATTCATATTGTCTTAGCCTGGGTTTCTTCCTAGAACAAAGGCTTGCATGAGGTTTGTTTTGTTTTGTTTTGTTTTTGTTTGGAAAGTGATCTGAGTTTGAAGGATTTATTGAGGGCCCATGGAGAATAACACCTAGGATAAAGGAAAAGCAGTAGTTGGTAGCCTAATGCTCCAGCTCACGGGAACTTCTGAGGTATCATATAGGGTGCATTTCTAAAGTTCTGTGGCAGGATAAATGGCAAAAGCACTTATTCATTGACTCTCGTCCTCTTTTGTTTGAGGGTTGTTCCATGTGGTGTTAACTCCCTCCCACTTCTTGGTAGCACATACACAATTGCTAAGGGTGCTCTCATAGGTGACCCATGCTGCAACAACAGAGAAATCCTAGGGCCATAAATGAGAGAAATGTGGGAGCTTCTTGAGGCAGTTGGTGTGAAGTAGGATAAAGCCTGCACAAAACTGTTCTTGATAGGCATGGCTGGATTCCGAGTTGATGCTAAGATTATGTGAGGTGAAACAAGAAGTGCCTAATACTATTATGCTCTCCACTAAGTCCAATTATTCTTGAAGTTGGTGGCCAGTCACAATATCTATACAAGACTTGATACAGGAACATTATTGGAAGAAGCTACACTCTGCTTGTTGTTACTGATTTTGAGGATATAGTTAATATCTACTCCCCCCTGCTTTACACATTCTAGATTTTTCTCATCCATGACCAACATTTCAACAAGTCTAATTTTCTTGTCTGGAGTATGGTGGCAGCCAAGACATTTATTCCTGAGGTGTCTGAGACATTAGTTTCTTCATCTTTGTTGGGTCATGTTTGCTGTAATTACCTATTATGAATTTTTTTCCTTTATATTAATCACCATGTAAAGAAATGAATAAGTGAATCACACTCTACACTACTATCAAAAGTGAATAAGAGGGTACATTTCCCAAACTCATCAATAATAGAAATTGTTAGTAAAAACAAAATTGCCTATATCATAGATGAAAAATAGGATCTTGTTGCTTTAATTTTGTTATTTGATTTCTATAAAATTAAACATATTTTTATATAGTTCTTGTCCTTTTCATTTAAAAAATTTTGAAAACCATATTCTTCTCCTTTTCCTATTATTCTGTTGTACATTTATCTAATTTGTGTTGATGTTTAAACCCCCAAATGTGAATGACCCTTGATAAACAGATTTGGGACAATGGCAGTTTTCTAGTGCCTTTCAAATTGTACTGGGTAGGTTGTTACTTATTTCCCTCCACCAGTTGTAAAATACAATGTTAAAACAAAGAATTCTCAACCATCAAACTTTAGTTTAAAACACAGGATTATGGTGAGTAGAGCCCTCTTTCTATAAAAACTAAAAGGAGTGCATTTTTAAAGTGTCTACTATATTGATATTTCTGGAGTAAAGTGTCATTAATTACTTGAAAATATTTTCTGGTTCTGCTTAGATAATAGAATCAAAGTATTTGAATGAGATATGTTCATGCATATTACTCTAATTTTCCTCACTATTTATCACCAAGGTAGGATATCAATTGTGTCTGCAGGTTTATCGTCTTTTTCAGCACCATTTACATTATGTGGGCTTCCTTAAAATTCATATCATGGAACAAATTTCATTTTCTGCTCAAGAGCGCTGTTTAATTTACATTCAACGTGTTCTGTTGTTTGGGATTTAGGCTCTTTCAGAAAATAGTTTCAACAGAACACTTCCTGAGGCAGGAATTCTAAGTTGCAGAATATCATTGAAAAAATTTAGACAAGTACCTGTTCATTAATTACGTCCAGTATGTCAATTAGCTTTTGAGTAGAAGTTACACAAAGGCAAATTTTGGTTCAAAACAAAGAGAATAGTTTAATAACTTTAACTGCTTAAAAATGGAGAATACTACCTCAAAGTTAGTGAGTTCTCAATCACTATCAGTGTTAAATGTCCAGGACACAATTGTTTTAGAGGGAGATCATGCTTGGAGTAAGAGGTTCACCTAAACTTATGTCTGTATAAGGATGGACTAGGCTCTACTGCATTAACAGACAACCCTAAAATAGGCTTAGGACAACAAAAGTTTCTCACATGCTTAAAGTCCAAGGAAGGTCAGTGGGGGTGTGCAGTTGGCCCTGCCCATCATTGTTACTTAAGGACTCTGGTTGTTGGAGGCGTCATCTTGGCATGAGCTTCCATTATCATCAGAGCACCAGAATGCGAAAATGGTGAATCACACAATATGTCTTAAAGCTTCCCCTATAAGTGACACTCCATTTTGTTGGCCAAATAAAAACACATTGCCTAACTTCAACAGAAGCTGAGAGTGCCATCCTACCATGATGCTACAGAGAAAACTAGATTTGTGAACAGCACTAGGAGCAAACATAGTGTCCAAATATCTTCATTTTTGGAACAGTTTTGCTTCCAGATATCAGAAAGCCAATACAAGAATATAGACAGAGACTTGACTTCTCTGCATTTGGTGTCTCTATGAAAGGGTTTCATGGAAGCAAACGTGAATATAACCAAAAAATTAATGAATGTTTTCTGTATACTAAATACCATATTTGGAGGAATATTGTCTCTTTCAAGAATGAATGAAGAGAAAAGAACCATATATAGAAACTGAAAAATCAATACTACAGGACAAGTTAAAGAGAAAACTCAGATATAAACTACTAGCAAATCCAGTTATGATATTTCAAAGAATACTTTATCTCTTCTTATGTAGTAGAAGAACTCATGAAGTCTATATAATAAGAGTAGAACATAAAACGCTAGAATATACTGACATGAAAAACAACAGAGGGGTTAGAGTAATTAATGGACAGGAATGGAGCCCTGGCCACCTTGAAGAGAATCATTCAACATATTTCTCTAATCTGTCTACCTATTTTCATACTATCACCATTCAAGTCCAAGTCACCATAGTCCCTCATTTGAACTATTTCAGTAGTCTCCTGATTGGTTGCCCTGCCATCTCTTTTACTACCCCAACTAATCTTATTTCCAAAATGCAAACATACTGATATTTTTTAAATATAAATATCATTTTTTCACTCCTTTCTTAACACACTTCAAGGCTTCAAACTGCACGAGAAAACACAGACAAACACACAATCTTTACCATAGCCTACAAGGGACTAAATGATCTTGCCTTTATCTACATTTCCAAACCCATCCCATGCCAATGGGAGGTATACTCATTCCACCAAGTCGAACGATGCGGTTTTAGAGGAGAATAATATGTATTCTCTGGAGGAGATATCTTGAAGATGAAGGTGCTCATACCTGATTCACGTCTGAAAAATCCAAAGCAGAAAGACTAGATGTGACTTGTAGGGTAGAAGAACAAAAATACACGGCTATTTGGAAATAGCTCACACCTTTGGGGATTGGCTTCTATAACTAGGTGTGTGCTTCTCATGTTTCCCATAAGGTAACTGTGAATCCCACAGAAGGAGCTCAGCTTGGTCATCCTGTAAAATACCTGTAGGAGCAAAGTGACTCAAAAATGTAAAGGTACTATGTGTTTTTCCTCTCTCTGGCTGCTTTTACAATTAAGAAAAAAATCTCTAGGTTTCAGCAGGTTTTCTATGCTGAACCTACATGTAGTTTTCTTTGTATTTATCCTGCTTGAGGTAGCACATCCTGAATCTGTAAGTTGGTATTACCTCTCAATTTTGGAAATTCTTAGGCATTGTCTCTACAAGTGTGGCTTCTGCCTCATTTTCTGATTGTTCTCCTTGTGATGCCAGTTACATGTATGTCAGAATTCTTCCCCACGTCTCGTATGTTTCTTGTGCTCTTTTCTGTTATTTGCCTCTCAGTGTTTCAGTATAGTTTCTCCTCAATCCTCACACATATTTTGTTTCTTCTCTCTTCATCTCTAATATGCTATTAAACCCATCCATTGATTCTTATTTTTAATCATTTTCTCATTCTAGAATTTCTATTTGATTATTTTTTTCAGTTTCTAGTTCTCTGCTGAATTCTTCACCTTGCCACTAAATTTCTTACACTGTTAAAGAAGAACTACAATATCCAGATTTTGCATGTTTGTTTATATAGTTGATTTTTCTTAGTTTTTAGTCAATTTTGTTAGTTTTTGCATACTTTATTGTTTTAAATTGAGTGCTGTTTATCGTGTATGACAAAATAGTTGAGATTATTTGAAGCTTTGGAAATTGTTATGTTCTAGGGACAATTTAATTTTGCTTCTGGCATGCAGTTAAGCTAAGGGCAGATTATTTTATACCAATCAGGAATTTATCTGATTTAAAGTTGGCTTTAGGTTTTGTGAGGGCTGGTCTATTTCTAGTTCACCCTTCTCTCAGTATATAAACCCTTCAGAATCCCAACTTAAAGGCTTAGATGTTTACTGGAGTTCCTCCTCCTTCTTAGGTTTCAAATTCCAATTTCTTTTCCTCCAGATCTGACATATTGCGAATAGTTCTCTTACATTTTCAGTCTCTCATTCACTGCATGTGAATGGACAAATGCTTTGAGAAGAAAAGTGATGCCAAATCAGTCTCACCCTCTTGATTTCCCTTCTGTTAGAGATCTTGTCTTCACAAGTGCATATCAGCTTAGTAGGTTTCATTGCATTCAAACAAATGTTATTTCTTTTTTTTTTAACATCTTTATTGGGGTATAATTGCTTTACAATGGTGTGTTAGTTTCTGCTTTATAACAAAGTGAATCAGTCATACATAAACATATGTTCCCATATGTCTTCCCTCTTGCGTCTCCCTCCCTCCCACCCTCCCTATCCCACCCCTCCAGGCTGTCACAAAGCACCGAGCCAATATCCCTGTGCCATGCGGCTGCTTCCCACTAGCTATCTACCTTACTACGTTTGTTAGTGTGTATATGCCCATGACTCTCTCTCGCCCTGTCACAGCTCACCCTTCCCCCTCCCCATAACCTCAAGTCCGTTCTCTAGGAGGTCTGCGTCTTTATTCCTGCTTTACCCCTAAGTTCTTCATGACATTTTTTTTCTTAAATTCCATATATATGTGTTAGCATACGGTATTTGTCTTTTTCTTTCTGACTTACTTCACTCTGTATGAGAGACTCTAGGTCTATCCACCTCATTACAAATAGCTCAATTTTGTTTCTTTTTATGTCTGAGTAATATTCCATTGTATATATGTGCCACATCTTCTTTATCCATTCATCCGATGATGGGCACTTAGGTTGTTTCCATCTCCGGGCTATTGTAAATAGAGCTGCAATGAACATTTTGGTACATGACTCTTTTTGACAAACAAATGTTATTTCACATGTTATCCAGATTTTCTAGTTTTCTCAGGAGTATTATTGGTCTAAAACCAAGTAGCCCACCATTGCTTGAAGTGGTGCAATTGCTATAAAACTTCTATATCTAATATTCCAGTTGATTCAATAATTAAAACTTACCTTTGCCATAGACTGAATATTTGTATCTCCCCCATATCCAGATTTCACACATTTGTTTATATAGTCAATTTTTCTTAGTTTTTAGTCAATTTTGTTACTTTTTGCATGCTTTATTTATTTATTTTTAACATCTTTATTGGAGTATAATTGCTTTACAATGCTGTGTTACTTTCTGCTTTATAACAAACTGAATCAGCTATACATATACATATGTTCCCATATCTCTTCCCTCTTGCACCTCCCTCCCTCCCACCCTCCCTATCCTACCCCTCTAGGTGGTCACAAACCACCAAGCTGATCTCCCTGTGCTATGCGGCTGCTTCCCACTAGCTATCTATTTTACGTTTGGTAGTGTATATATGTCTATGACACTGTCTCACTTTGTCACAGCTTACCCTTCCCCCTCCGCATATCCTCAAGTCCATTCTCTAGTAGGTCTGTGTCTTTATTCCTGTCTTACCCCTAGGTTCTTCATGACCTTTTTTTCCCCTTAGATTCCATATATATGTGTTAGCATATGGTATTTGTTTTTCTCTTTCTGACTTACTTCACTCTGTATGACAGACTCTAGGTCCATCCACCTCCCTACAAATAACTCAATTTCTTTTCTTTTTATGGCTTAGTAATATTCCATTGTATTTTTTTAAATTGAATGCTGAAATCCTAACCTCCAACATGATCGTATTATGAGATGGGCCTTTGGGAGGTAATTAGGTCATGAAGAAGGAGTCTTCAATAATGGGATTAGTACCCTTTTAAAACAGACCTCAGAGAGCTCCCTTGCTCTTTCTGCCCTGTGAAAACAAAACAAAAAGATGGCCATCCTTGAACCAAGAAGTGGGTCCTTACCCAACACCAGATCTGCTGGTGATGTGATCTTGGACTTCCCAGCCTGTAGGACTGTGAGAAAGAAATTTCTGTTGTTTGTAAGCCACACAGTCTATAGTACTCTGTTATAGCAGCCTGAATGAACTGAGACATTCTTGGTACTAATTATAAATATTTGCATAACACATTTAAGAAAAAACAATTTATTTTAATATTTAAAGTTATGCAATCACTTTGGCATATAAAGTTCCACTCAAAATTAATTGCCATAATTATCTGTTGTAGATTAATGCAACCCCAGATATCCTCAGAAATCTGTGCTGTAGACAGAAACATTAATTTGCTTTTAGCTACTAAACTGTGAATAACAGATCTTATTCATAAATTATGGCCACTAAAAGTAATACTATTTTTGTTTTTTTCTGCCACTCTGAAAATCATTTCAAATTGCTTTGGTAGTTTGTGCTTCCTTAAATTAAGGTATCTTCCTTGGCTATCACTATTTAAATACCTAGGGGTTATTTATTTACTGGTTGATTTACTGATACATTTAATCATTCAAATATTTATTGACTGTCAACTTTGCATTATGTGCATTGCTAGGATGCTGTGTATACAGTCGAGAGTGAAACAGGCAAAGAACTAAAATGCAATAAAGTTAAAGCCATAATTGAGAAATGTGCATATTGTAAAAGGAGCAAAGAAAAAGAGAGTAACTCTGCCTGGGCAAGTCAACAAAAGATTCACAGAGTATTGCTAGCCTTTGAACTGAGCCTTGAAAAATCATTAGGAGTTTTCAAGTCTGATGAGTCCTATGGGCTCACATAAAGTGGTTAGTAAGTCATTCCATGAGAGATCTTGAAATGATTATTAGCAGCTTAGCATGTGAAAAGGGCCCAAAGCTGGAGAAAGACTAACACTGAAGAATTCCACTCAATTCTGCATGACTAGTACTTGAGGGTTGGATAGTGATGGTGGCAGTTAGCAGAAAAATGGTGAGAAGTAAGACGAGAGAGAAAAACTTGAGTATGATGGGTGTTAAAGGCCATGGTAGCAAGTTTGGCCTTCATTTTGTAGGAAACGGATAGCCATTTAAATGTTTTAAACTGAATTCTGGTTGCATCATAGAGAATGGTTTGGAAAGGGACAAGACTTGGAGGCATGGAAGCCAGGAAGCCAGGAGACTATTGCAGTGATCTAGGTGAGAGCCAGGGAGGAGGAATGGAGAGGGGAGATAATGAGCTCACTGCTATCTGTGTTACATACTACCTCTGCTTCTATCCATACTCCTTCTTTTCTCATTCATAACTATAATCCATGAGGCTACTCCCTTTCCAATAATTTATTTTATTATTTTTAATATTTAACTGGCAATCATATTTCTATTTCACTCTCTCAAAGTAATTCCTATCACAATACTTCTTTTCAAATACCCAACTTCACTGAAATAAGATTCTTGTTTATATTTTGCTAAATTTTAAATATTTTAACTATCTAACTTTAAATAATGTTCAGTCACATTGAACAACACAGATTTTATAAAGAATTTTATGAAGTGGATGCCTCACAAATATATTCCAACTATGGTGAGGCTTAATTTTATCAATATATTTTTAGTCCTGCAATATGAATACAATTAGTTTTTGTCTCTCTCAGTCACACATATATTTCACATAGAGGATATTCCAAAGTCATCTTACAATATGAACCATAGAAATAAATTAATTTGATGGAAGAATCAGATTGTACTCAAAAGAGAAACAATAAATGACCCAAAGAAGGGGGAAAAAAGCTTTCATTTTTTAATAATGTCATTTATCAACTCATTAATTATATTAATAACTTAAATTTGTAAGAGACTTTACAATTTTAAATGGTTTCACGTTCATTTTCCAATTTTAATTAAAAGAAGAACAGTTGTAAAAATGTAGTTAATAATGTGACATTATGGGTCTTAATGTGGAGTTAATATCCATTATTTTCAGGATTCTTTAATTTTTTTAATTATTAGAGTGACACTTGCTGAGTACCTACTATGTGTTCGTGTTTATTTTAAATGCACTGGTAAACAGTAATGGATTTATACAAAGTCCCCTCCTTAATTATCTTATAATTCTATTTTCCCACTGGGGAAATACAAGTGGTTGAATAAACATATCATTTAGTGTTAGCAAGGACAATAGTGTGAATATCTAGAGACACACTTTTTATTAAGTTTGGGATTTTGAGTCTAGAAAAGGTCTAGATTTATATTATAGCTTTTCATTTCTAAGCAATGCCTTGAAAAAATAATCCTCCACAATTTTAAGGGAACTGCTTTAATTTTAGTGTATAATATTGTCAAGAGAGAGTTTTACTATATTACATTATATACGACAATGTATTTTATTTCTAAACTAATAACATTCTAAACTAATAACACTAAACATTATGCTTAGTGGAAATATTAGCTTTCATATTGCAGACAGAACTTGTTCTGTTCAGGAACTGATTAACCAGGTATGGTTTTCTTATGAACTTTTATTGCCTTAATTCTAGCCATATTCCTAATTCTTATTAATTCTACTACCAGATGGATGAAAAAGAGAAAAGTTTTAAGAAGTCGGTTGTATTGCATGCCTTTCCAATTTTTTCTTATATTTTTACTCTAAACAATGCATATTCCAGCGAGGAGTGAAAGGATTTGTGAGCATATGGGTCCTCATCTGCTGCCACCTGTGAAAACCTGCATTAATCTTTAAATTCTTTCCCTGTTTCCCGAAAAACATTGACAAAGTTAATCATACACAAAGTTAATTAGAATTTAGTTCTACTAAAATATCTCATCATCTTCAGCAATTCTCTGTACCGCTGGAAGATGCAGTTTAGACAGAATGACTGCACTGATGCTTATCGAAGTAATTGAAAAATGGGAGGGGGTTATTTTAAATTTAATCATTTTTAAGCTCCAACTGTGGAGTATGCTATGAATTGAATTGTGTAACACAACAAGATATGCTGAAGCTGTAACCTCCAGTACCTATGAATGTGACCTTATTTGGAAATAGGGTCTTTGCAGATATAATCAAGTAAATATTCAATCATTAGGGTGGGCCCTATCAATATGACTGGTGTCTTTATAAGAAGAAGAGGGGAGACACAGACATAGACATACAGGGAGAATGCTATATGAAGATAGAGACAGTAATGGGAGTGATAGAGCTGAAAGACAAGGGTTTTCACGACCCGTGGATTGCTGGCCACGAGCAGAAGGCAAGGAAGGATTCTACCCAGAGTACCAGAGGGAGCATGGCCCTGTTGACAGCTTAATTTCAGGCTTACAGCTTCCAGAAGGGTAAGAGGATAAATTTCTGTTGCTTTAAGCCATCTGGTTTGTGTACTTTGTTAAAATAGCCACACAAAACTAATATAGAGCGTAAGCACATTATTTTCTTCAAGAGAATAAAGAGCATACAGGCATGTAACTCCAAGTTTACAGGGTTGAATGGGGCCAAGAGGTAGGTGCTTAATAGTGGTCAGTAACTCTGTGCTTCTAAGACATAGTCTCGTTCAAGTAAAGGAATGATTGTTGTTTTCTAATTAGCTGCAAGGAGGTGGATGCTCCTTTTTTTCCTGACTCACTTTTTTTTAAGTAAAGTTTTCACTTTAAGATAATTGTAGATTCACATCAATCAAAACTTTTGGATACTACTGTATTTCCCTGGATTTCATAAAGTAAGAGATCAAAGAGTTAAGCAAAAAGATAAATCTGATCTCATTATGTGAGACTCTTAAATTTAAAATAATGATTAAAGAGGAGTGAATGTTATCACAAATGGAGTTATGACTGATTATGAATAATAATATGAAGGAAGAAAAAAGCACCCAAAGCAATCACTGAAACTGTAAATGAAGCTTTCTCTTGAACCTAGATTTGTAAAGTGCCATGATTGTATCGAAGAAGACTTTGAGAAGAGTTTTTAGGCAGGTGATGGCCAAAATGAACTGAATTTGGGGAAAAGGATATAATATTGATGGGTGACAAGAAGATCTTATTGTTAAAGCTCTCTTCTGCTCTTTCAACACTAATCATCATTGAAGAGGATTTTAAAATGTCACTAAAAGTAATTGAAAGAAATGTGTGTATAAGGTGAGAAAGGATTTACCTGCTCTGAACAAATCTGTCAGTGAAATCACCAAACTTCACTTTTTATCAGGAATCATGGGGAAATATATAGATGTTGCCAACTTTTAGAGTATAATTGATTAAAGCAGTGATATTTAGCCTAGAACATAAAAAGAAGGCATAACAGTTTTTAAAAACCTTGGAATTTGGGATGACATCAGAAAATGGCAGAGTAGGAAGCTCCAGGCTCTTGTTCTCCCACAGAAATAATTATTTAAAAAAAAAAACTAAGTACTGGCTAAAATAACTTCATAGGAGTCCTAAAAAATAAATGATGATCAGATATATGATATATGATTTCATATGATATCAGATAAATGATTTACAAATGTTGTCTTTTCACTATTATAATGTCATTTGATGCACAAAAGCTTTTAATTTTAATGAAGTCTAGTTTATTTCTTTTACTGATTGCATGTGCTTTAAGTGTCTTTGTCACCTATAGCAACAATAAATTTTAAAGTGCAATTTCTAGTCACATTATCACCAATCTTCACGCTAGAGGCTTATTTACCTAAGTTCCTATTACATAATACATCATACCCAGCCTTCAACAAAAAATTACAAAGCATATTGAGAGGCAAGTAAAAAACATGGTCTGAAGAGGCAAAGCAACATCAGAAGTAGATTCAGATAGGGCAGAGACATTGAAATTATCATACTGAGAATTTTAAATACTTATGATTAAAATGTTAATGGTTGTAATGGAAAAAATAGAAAGCATGCAAGAACAGATGGATAATGTAAGCAGAGACATATAAAATCTAAGAGAGAATCCATAGGAAATGCCATAAATCAAAAACACTGTAACAGAAATGAATAATGCCTTTGTTGAGCTCATCAGGAGACTGAAAATAGCTGAGGAAATAATCAGTGTGCTTTAAGATATGTCAATAGAAATTTCCTAAACTGAAATACAAATAAAAAAATAATTGAGAAACAGAACATCCAAGACATATGGAACAACTTTAAAAGATATGACATATGCATAATTAGAATGCCAAAATGAGAAGAGAGAATATAGCAGAGGAAGTATTTGACATAATTGTAACTAAAATTAATGATAGACACCAAACTGAAGACCAAGAAGTCTCAGAGAACACCAAGAAGAACAAATACCAAAAGTACCAGACATAGATATATCTTATTCAAAACTCAGAAAAGCAAATACAAAGAGAACAACTTGAAAGAGGTTGGCTGGGGTGAGGGTGAGGAGGAGACATGATATTTCTATAGAGACAAGAATTACAGAAGTCTTCTCATTAGAGACCAAGAAAGCAAGAAGAGAGAGTACAATAAAATATTTAAAGTGTTGAAAGAAATAAACTACTAAACAAGAATTCAATATCCTAGTTCTGTGGAAAATGCCAATGGTAATTTGATAGGCATTGCATTGAATCTGTAGATTGCCTTGGGTAGTATACTCATTTTAACAATATTGATTCTTCCAATCCAAGAACGAGTTATATCTTGCTATCTGTTTGTGTCATCTTCTATTTCTTTCATCAGTGTCTCATAGCTCTCAATGTCACTGAAACTTCATTAGTGCAGTTTAGAGGAAATGCTTAAGATTTGGCATACAGTAAGTCCCCTACATATGATCCTTCAAGTTGCGAACTTTCAAAGATGAGAATGTGCGTTCGCATGTCCAGTCACCTAAGTTAGTTCACGTGTCTGGCGTACATTGTCATGTGCATGCATCCTCTACAAGTGGTTGTGGTTTTGTGTACTTTACAGTACTGTATAGAGTACAGTAGTACAGTATCTTTATTTCAAGCCCAGGATGTCTGGAAGCAAGCGTAAAAGCAGCAGTGATATAGCTGGTACTGTACTGTACTTTTCAAGATACTGTAGTGTAAAGATTAAAAATGTTCTCTTTATTTTTTGTGTTTGTTTTTTGTGTATTATTTGTGTGAAAAGTCTAAATCTATTACAGTACAGTACTACATAGCCAATTGTGTTAGTTGGGTACCTAGGCTAACTTTATCGGACTTATGAACAAATTGGACTTACAAACTGTGCTCTTGGAAGGGAACTGGTTGGTATGTAGGGGACTTACATACATATTAAGTGATAAGAGGCACAATGTTTTCCATACAGTTTCATGTATAAATATTGATATGCACTTGGGCCAGAGCTGTGATGGATCAGCCGATATGCACCATTTTTTTTGTCAGGGATGATACCGTCTCTGCCCTTTGAGCACTGGAGGGACAGTTGCCCCATGCATTTCATCCTCCAAGGCACTGCCCTCGCGGGGAGGGGCTGCTTTGGATCTTGCCATGGCACTGCTCGCTGACGTCCCGGTTGTTGGCTTTGTCACTCATTTTATTTCCTGCCCCTTTTGCCCTGTCATCTCACTCTACCTCACACTTGGGGAAAGAGGTCCTGCTGCATTCGCCCAGCACCGGGAACATCATCACGAACTCTGACGGACACGGGGCCGGGCAGGTCCAGGCTGCCGGACCTCACAGCCGTGGGGATCTGGTCAGTGGTCGGGTATCTCAGACTGGGTCCTGAGCTGAAGCTGGACACAGACTGGGTTTCCGAGTCATTTTCAGACACAGAGGTGCTACATTTGTCATCTTGAGAAGCCTCGGAGGCCACAGAAATGGCATCCAGCTCGGGCTTGCGCCCCGACAGGTTCTCTGTGGTCGTGCTGCCACCTTTGGACCTGATGCCGTGGCTGCGAGGCCCTAGTCGCACTGGCGTGCTGCTGCTCGTGCATCGTGTCCGAGATCGTCTCCAGGTTCCTCAGGGCCATCTTGTATTCGCCCTTCACCATGACAGCTTGGCCTACAGGTCGTCCACTATCTTCCCGAGTTTGTCCTCCAGCTGGCACATGCGGTCCATGGCCGTGTTGTACCTGGTCGCAGGCTCCTTGTGCAGTCTTGGTCAGCTCCGCCTCCATGACCCTCTGCGTGGCTGATTCAGCATCTCCTGCGAGGCCGAGTCGAACTGCCGCTTGCCATCCTCCAGCAGGCACTGCTCGGCCACGGGGATAGTCTCCGTGGCGGCTCAGGAGGTCCTGCGTGGTTCTCAGAGCTTCCAGCTGAGCCAGCCTCGCCGCCCTCCGCACCTCCCAGTAGGGCTTCGGATCTTCCACGGCTTTGCGAGTTTTCTTCACCAGCTTGTCCGGTTTCATCGTCGCTTCTACCAGAACAGAGCAGAACTTGTGACAGATGTCCTCAAGTTCAGTTTCGCGTCTGTTGATATCATCTGTGGATTGATTGAATGTCGTTAGTTCTCCCTGGATCCGGGGGTCCACCTTCCTCCTCCTCCTGCCCCAGCTCCATCCCTTCCTTCTCTTCCTCAGAGTACGAGTCCCCCTTTGGAGGGACCGCAGGGAGTGGTGGCCGCGGGCTCCGCCCCACCCGGTGCTATCAGGAGGCACTGCTGGCTTGTGTAGTTTTAAAGAACAGCAAGAACCACAGAGCCAAAAAAAAGTAAGCAAAACAAGAGAGTCAGGAAAGGAAGATGGACAGACATATAAGAACGAGATTACATAGAACTTCACAAGCCATAAAATATTTGGATTATATTCTAAATCTGAAGGGAAACCATGAATCAAGATACTCTGATTTATATATTTTTTCTTTTGCTAATACATTACTGAGGGTAAATTTATGTAGAGTGAAATACACAAATCTTAAGTGTACAGATCAATTAATATTTACAAATATATATGCCTTGCTCTCAGACCAAATAAAGAACATTTCCATTACACCCAAAAAGGTCCCTCACAAATATTTCCAGTCAGTACCTTTGCCCTGCTACCCTCTACCACCATGCAGACAAATAACTATTCTAATCTCTATCACCAAAGATTGATTTTTAATGTCAACATGATACATTGACAAGCTGTAAGATATACATGATGTTTATGTCCCTACACATGCTGAATGAACTAATAAGATGCAGATGGGGTGGGAGACAAAATTATCAATATCAGGGAGAAAGCACTACCCAAGAGATATATGAAATTCTTCCATAGCCTGATTAGAAGATGGCAAGAGTCTTGAAGTATATGAATACTTTCTTTATCTAATTTGCTCATATTAGTAATTTCTTTTCTTTACCTCACTACATTACAATCTGACTTCTTGTTTCCTGATAAATTAGTTTCAAATTTATAACAGATTGGAAATTGGACTTATTTGATATTTGGAGTTTTTCAGAAGAAAGCCACTTTATTTTACTCTGTGTAGAAATCAATGTTAGAAATAGCAATATTAGAAATATTCTATTAAATCAGATAGGATTTTGTAAATGGCAAGGCCCATCTTCGAGCTCTGAAAATTATTATTTCACAGAAATGATAGAAGCAACAAAAATCACTAATTCTTTTCTACTTAAAGATTAACCTTACTAAAATAATGTAACTATCAGGGAAAGCATGATTCATTTGATTTAATCTCAGGTATATTAAGGGGAATTTAGAGGTTGCTAAATTATTGCTCTAAAAGCAACAATGCTTTTAGAGCTTATTGTTGCAATTTAGTATCCCAAAGGATCTCAGAATAACCAAAGTTAATTTTCAGGAACAGCTTCTAGAGGAATTTTTTCTTGCATGATATCTTTTTTAAACTTGATTTCAGCTCACTGGGAAAAAGTAAGTGGTTCTTAATAATGGGTGGTAATTATTAGTGAAGTTATTTAGAAATGCCTTGAAATATACAGAGAAAACATGAGCATATCAAATAAATATAGCTTTTACTTAACATCTCTATGGATGGATCCTTAGTTCTGGTTCAGTGACTTTGTGACAATAACATTTTATCCTTAATCAAAAAGAAAATTTATCTCAAAATTTCCATTTTAGGTCAGAATGAAAAGGAAAAAGCATGTAGGTGGCTACTTGTATAGAACACAGTGTTGCCAGTGTCATCTTCCTTTTCCACTTGGAAGCAACAACTCATGCATGGTAATTACAGACATATCTTATTGAACAAGCCTAACAGATGAACATATTAGCTGAAGGAGGGTGAATCAAGGTCACTTTAGAATCACCTCATACAATAATCTCTTAATTTTCCAGTATTCCTTTAATATGGACTTGCTAGCAAACAACATCTACGAAACATTAAGAAATTTGAAGTGAACTCTGGACAATTTCAGATAATATATTTTATAATGCTTTATTTGTATTTTAGTGTGAAACATTTTATTACTTATAATTTATGAAAAAAATTCTAAAAAGATCACTGTTTACCCAACACACAGCATACAATATACCAAATTATGAGTACCTTTGAATCCCTTTGTGTACCCTTTGATCATACTCCTCTCTCTCCTTTCCTCTCAGAGGTAATGGCTGTTCTAAATATTATTCATAATTTCTTTGATTTTTATTAATTTTGCCATGTGAATATGTATCCCAAAACATTATACTCTTTTTCATGTATGTAAATTGTAGAAATAGTATCAGACTATATGTATTCTTCTGTAACTCACTTCGTTCATTCAACTTTATGAGATTCACCCACATTGAGACATACATCTGTAGGTCTTTCAATTTCACCGCTATGTTGTTTTCCATTATATGAATACATTTGAATTTATTTATCAGTGTTGATGTAAATTTGGATGTCTCCAGTGTTTTGTTTCTAACATCACTGCTATGCACGTTCTTCTGCATGCCACATTGTCTTTATATGTGAGGGCGTCTCTAACGTCTATATCTACAAGTGGAATTGTTACATAAAAAGATATGTGCATCATCCACTTTACTAGATAATGTTAAATATCATTTTTTCCAAAATGGTTCTAATAATTTATACTCCAACAAGCACTGCATTAGAGTTATAGAAATTCTACATCCTCACAACTCAATAGCAATGTCAGATTTTCCATATTTGCCTAACTGGTGGGTGTGAAGTGGTATGATTTCAATATACCCTTTCCAGGTTATTTAATAAGTGTATGCATCTATTCATAGAACTTTATTGTCCATTTCTTTTCCCTATTCCTGAAATGCCTGTTCAAGTCTTTTGATCTTTTATCTCTATTAGATTGTTTATATTTATTTTATAGATTTGTAGAAATATTGATACTTTATCTGTCATGGATAATGAATCCTTTTTAGATACATATACTGCATCATCTTGTCCCATTAGGTGGACTGTATTTACCTTTCATAGCAATTGTATAACCACTTGGTAATTGTGAACTCTCTACCTATACTTCAGTCCATTATGTAATTACTAATGTAATTACTAAGTTTTTTTGTGTGTGTCTCTGTACTCCCTTTTTTTTCTCCATTAGACTGCCAGAGGTTTCTAAATGTTATTGCTATATTTAAAAATTTGGCTTTGTTGATCTCTTTATTTTCTTATATCATTAATTTCTGTTCTTATTTTTGTTAACTGCTTTTGTTTAATTCAGATATATAGATCTTTTTCTAACTTTATTTTTAAACGTTTAGTTTTATTTATTTGGAAAATTGTTCTTGATAAACATGGTTAGAAGTTTGCTGATTTTGTTTTTCAACTCGGGTTCTAGTAGATTGGTGAGGTCTGTTTCATCATTTGTTCTCGTAACTGGAAGTAGATCCTCTGTCTTTTCATTTTAGGAAAAACAGTTATCTACTGTGGTCTTGAAGGGGTGTTTTTATGTGGGCACATCCCTGTGTAGACTGTGAGTGTACAGTGTTTTTGGTACAAGGGCTGGTTTTGGTATGGCTGCCAGCCACACCTTTCCTCAGGGTGTGCTGGCCGTTATCCCCTTGATAGGGCTGTGATTGGTGTTGTGGTGTCTAGAGTTGGGGGGGCTTCCTCTTTGCTCTGTGGCTATCCTTGCCTTGTCAGGGGTAGGGTCTGTTCCCCAGTTGTTGGAGCAGAAGCCCTGAGGGTCAGGTTCAGTCAGGCTCCATTGCCCTTGGGTGCTTGCCCTGCCCCAAAATAGGTGATTTCTGAAGAAAGTGAGGCCTGTGTGGTCACAGAGGACCTATGCAGTACCTGTGAAGGCATCTGCAGTTCCATTCAATAGCAGCCCAAGGTTGCATCCCTTTCTCTGCTGTGTTTGTCCCAGATCTAGTACACAGCTATGATGTGAAGTAAGCTGGGGCTTGGGGTTGGGGTGTCTTGGCTGTAGGAATTGAGGTGGCTGTGCTGCTTGCTGCCTCTGTGGCAATCTTCTCCCAGGACCTGTCTGCCCCAGATCTAGCGCTCAGCTACAGTGTGGAGTGCGCAGAGTTGGGGTGAACTGAACTGCTGCATATTCCTGAGCATGCTGACAATGGCCATCGCTGCTCCACAGGCACCACGCCCCAGGCACTTCAGGCTGTCTTTCCATAGCGAGATTGAATCCTCTCCTAGGGCCTGTCTGCCTGAAATTCAGCCCTTAGCATCTGCAGCCTCTTGTGGCACCACCCCATGCATGCACTGACAATGGCTTCCACAGCTCCATCCAGATCACACCTCAGATGCCCTGTTCTTTTTCTGCATAGCTAGATGGAGTCTTTGCCCAGATCTTCTGCTGGACTGTGTTGTGCAGTGAGCAGGACTGGGGTGTTTGCCTCTTTGGTTGGAAGGTGTGGTGAAGTAGCAGTTGCCAGTGCATGGCTCTCTCCACTCTGGTTGTTGGCAAGCCAGCACGTGCACACTCCTCACAAATAGTGTAGGCTTCTCCAGCCTTGCTGTCTGTCTCAGCAGATTTCCCAGCAGGCAAGAGGGCTTGTTTGCTCTGCACAGGACACCAGGACTGGAATGCCCACATTGTGTCTCAAACCGCTCTATCCCCAGGGCGAAGGTCCACCCATGCAGACCTCTTCCTTACAGATCCCACCCAGGGTTACAGATCCCAACCCAATACCTTTTTTTTTTCTATTCTACCCATTTACATGGAGACCTTTCTTGCAGCTTTGTTTGTACAATATGAGAATTCTTCTGCCAGGTTCCAGATATCTGTGAGAATTGCTCTACACGTAGATATATTTTTGATGTGTTTGTGGGAGGAGGTGAGCTCCACGTCCTTCTGCTCCGCCATCTTGATTCCTGCCAAAAACTTCTTAAAATGAACTCACTGGGTTTCCAATTACTGTTCATTCTAAATATTCTTTACTTTTGTGCCAGAGCATCAATGCATTTTATCCAGCATTTTAGCTTGTTTTCAGCAGAAAGGCTGGTCTAGGTACTTACTTTCCCATGCCACTTTCCAACTCAGCCACTAGACCAGTAGTTTTCAAACTTTTGATGCTATCCCACAATAAGAAGTACATTTTTTAACATCTTTATTGGGGTATAATTGCTTTACAATGGTGTGTTAGTTTCTGCTTTATAACAAAATGAATCAGTTATACATATACATAGGTTCCCATATCTCTTCCCTCTTGCGTCTCCCTCTTGCGTCTCCCTCTCTCCCACCCTCCCTATCCCACCCCCCTAGGTGGTCACAAGGCACCGAGCTGATCTTCCTGTGCTATGCGGCTGCTTCCCACTAGCTATCTACCTTACGTTTGGTAGTGTATATATGTCCATGACACTGTCTCACTTTGTCACAGCTTACCCTTCCCCTCCCCATATCCTCAAGTCCATGCTCTAGTAGGTCTGTGTCTTTATTCCTGTCTTACCCCTAGGTTCTTCATGAACTTTTTTGTTTCCCTTAGATTCCATATATATGTGTTAGCATACGGTATTTGTCTTTCTCTTTCTGACTTACTTCACTCTGTATGACAGACTCTAGGTCTATCCACCTCATTACAAATAGCTCAATTTCGTTTCTTTTTATGGCTGAGTAATATTCCATTGTATATATGTGCCACATCTTCTTTATCCATTCATCTGATGATGGGCACTTAGGTTGTTTCCATCTCCGGGCTATTGTAAATAGAGCTGCAATGAACATTTTGGTACATGACTCTTTTTGAATTTTGGTTTTCTCAGGGTATATGCACAGTAGTGGGATTGCTGGGTCATATGATAGTTCTATTTGTAGTTTTTTAAGGAACCTCTATACTGTTCTCCATAGTGGCTGAACCAATTCACATTCCCACCAGCAGTGCAAGAGTGTTCCCTTTTCTCCACACCCTCTCCAGCATTTATTGTTTCTAGATTTTTTGATGATGGCCATTCTGACTGGTGTGAGATGATATCTCATTGTAGTTTTGATTTGCATTTCTCTAATGATTAAAGATGTTGAGCATTCTTTCATGTGTTTGTTGGCAATATGTATATCTTCTTTAGAGAAATATCTATTTAGGTCTTCTGCCCATTTTTGGATTGGGTTGTTTGTTTTTATTGTTATTGAGCTGCATGAGCTGCTTGCAAATTTTGGAGATTAATCCTTTGTCAGGTGCTTAATTTGCAAATATTTTCTCCCATTCTGAGGGTTGTCTTTTGGTCTTGTTTATTGTTTCCTTTGCTGTGCAGAAGCTATTAAGTTTCATTCAGTCTAATTTGTTTATTTTTGTTTTTATTTCCATTTCTCTAGGAGGTGGGTCAAAAAGGATCTTGCTGTGATTTATGTCATAGAGTGTTCTGCCTATGTTTTCCTCTAAGAATTTGATAGTTTCTGGCCTTACATTTAGGTCTTTAATCCATTTTGAGCTTATTTTTGTGTATGGTGTTAAGGGAGTGATCTTATCTCATACTTTTATATGTACCTGTCCAGTTTTCGCAGCACCACTTATTGAAGAGGCTGTCCTTTCTCCACTGTACATTCCTGCCTCCTTTATCAAAGATAAGGTGACCATGTGTGCGTGGGTTTATCTCTGTGCTTTCTATCCTGTTCCATTGATCTATATTTCTGTTTTTGTGCCAGTACCATACGGTCTTGATTACTGTAGCTCTGTTGTATAGTCTGAAGTCAGGGAGCCTGATTCCTCCAGCTCCGTTTTTCGTTCTCCAGATTGCTTTGGCTATTCGGGGTCTTTTGTGTTTCCATACAAATTGTTAAAATTTTTGTTCTAGTTCTGTAAAAAGTGCCAGTGATAGTTTGATAGGGATTGCATTGAATCTATAGATTGCTTTGGGTAGTAGAGTCATTTTCACAATGTTGATTCTTCCAATCCAAGAACACGGTATATCTCTCCATCTATTTGTATCATCTTTAATTTCTTTCATCAGTGTCTTAGTATTCTGCATACAGGTCTTTTGTCTCCTTAGGTAGGTTTATTCCTAGATATTTTTTTCTTTTTGTTGCAGTGGTTAATGGGAGAGTTTTCTTGATTTCACTTTCAGATTTTTCATCATTAGTGTATAGGACTGTCAGAGATTTCTGTGCATTAATTTTGTATCCTGCTACTTTACCAAATTCATTGATTAGCTCTAGTAGTTTTCTGGTAGCATCTTTAGGATTCTCTATGATTAGTATCATGTCATCTGCAAACAGTGACAGCATTACTTCTTCTTTTCTGATTTGGATTCCTTTTATTTCCTTTTCTTCTCTGATTGCTGTGGCTAAAACTTCCAAAACTATGTTGAATATGAGAGATGAGAGTGGGCAACCTTGTCTTGTTCCTGCTCTTAGTGGAAATGCTTTCAGCTTTTCACCACTGAGGATGATGTTGGCTCTGGGTTTGTCATATATGGCCTTTATTATGTTGAGGAAAGTTCCCTCTATGCCTACATTCTGGAGGGTTTTTTTATCATAAATGGGTGTTGAATTTTGTTGAAAGCTTTCTCTGCATCTATTGAGATGACCATATTGTTTTTCTCCTTCAATTTGTTAATACGGTGTATCATATTGATGATTTGCATTTATTGAAGAATACTTGCATTCCTGCAAAAAACTGCACTTGATCATGGTGTATGATCCTTTTAATGTGCTGTTGGATTCTGTTTGCTAGTATTTGGTTGAGGATTTTTGCATCTATGTGAATCAGTGATATTGG
Source organism: Leucopleurus acutus (assembly GCF_964270905.1). NCBI lineage: Eukaryota > Metazoa > Chordata > Mammalia > Artiodactyla > Delphinidae > Leucopleurus > Leucopleurus acutus. The sequence continues at coordinate 98,617,879 of NC_139148.1, forward strand.
CCTGTAGTTTTCTTTCTTTGTGATATCCTTGTCTGGTTTTGGTATCAGGGTGATGGTGGCCTCGTAGAATGAGTTTTGGAATGTTCCTCCCTCTGTTGTATTTTGGAAGAGTTTCAGAAGGATAGATGTTAGCTCTTCTCTAAATGTTTGATAGAATTCGCCTGTGAAGCCATCTGGTCCTGGACTTTTGTTTGTTGGAAGATTTTTAATCACAGTTTCAATTTCAGTGCTTGTGATTCATCTGTTCATATTTTCTATTTCTTCCTGATTCATTCTTGGCAGGTTGTGCATTTCTAAGAATTTGTCCATATCATCCAGGTTGTCCATTTTATTGGCATAGAGTTGCTTGTAGTAATCTCTCATGATCTTTTGTATTTCTGCAGTGTCAGTTGTTACTTCTCCTTTTTCATTTCTAATTCTATTGATTTGAGTCTTCTCCCTTTTTCTCTTGATGAGTCTGGCTAATGGTTTATCAATTTTGTTTATCTTCTCAAAGAACCAGCTTTTAGTTTTATTGATCTTTGCTATCATTTCCTTCATTTCTTTTTTCATTTATTTCTCATCTGATCTTTATGATTTCTTTCCTTTTGCTAACTTTGGGGATTTTTGCTCGTTTTTCTCTAATTGCTTTAGGTGCAAGGTTAGCTTGTTTATTCAACATGTTTCCTGTTTCTTAAGGTAGGATTGTATTGCTATAAACTTCTCTCTTGGAACTGCTTTTGCTGCCTCCCATAGGTTTTGGATCATCATGTCTCCATTGTCATTTGTTTCTAGGTATTTTTTGATTTCCTCTTTGATTTCTTCAGTGATCACTTCGTTATTAAGTCGTGTATTGTTTAGCCTCCATGTGTTTGTATTTTTTACAGATCTTTTCCTGTAATTGATATCTAGTCTCATAGTGTTGTGGTCAGAAGAGATACTTATACAATTTCAATTTTCTTAAATTTACCAAGGCTTGATTTGTGACCCAAGATATGATCTATCCTGGAGAATGTTCCATGAGCACTTGAGAAAAATGTGTATTCTGTTGTTTTTGGATGGAGTGTCCTATAAATATCAATTAAGTCCATCTTGTTTAATGTATCATTTAAAGCTTGTGTTTCCTTATTTATTTTCATTTTGGATGATCTGTCCATTGGTGAAAGTGGGGTGTTAAAGTCCCCTACTATGAATGTGTTACTGTTGATTTCCCCTTTTATGGCTGTTAGTAGTTGCCTTATGTATTAAGGTGCTCCTATGTTGGCTGCATAAATATTTACAATTGTTATATCTTCTTCTTGGATCGATCCCTTGATCATTATGTAGTGTCCTTCTTTGTCTCTTCTAATAGTATTTATTTTAAAGTCTATTTTGTCTGATATGAGAATTACTACTCCAGCTTTCTTTTGGTTTCCATTTGCATGGAATATCTTTTTCCATCCCCTCACTTTCAGTCTGTATGTGTCTCTAGGTCTGAAGTGGGTCTCTTGTAGACAGCATATATATGGGTTTTGTTTTTGTATCCATTCAGCCAGTCTGTGTCTTTTGGTGGGAGCATTTAATCCATTTACATTTAAGGTAATTATCGATATGTATGTTCCTCTTACCATTTTCTTAATTGTTTGGGGTTTGTTTTTATAGGTCTTTTTCTTCTCTTGTGTTTCTTGCCTAGAGAAGATCCTTTAGCATTTGTTTTAAAGCTTGTTTGGTGGTGCTGAACTCTCTCAGCTTTTGCTTTTCTGTAAATGTTTTAATTTCTCCATCAAATCTGAATGAGAGCCTTGCTGGTTAGAGTAATCTTGTTTGCAGGTTTTTCTCTTTCATCACTTTAAATATGTCCTGCCAGTCCCTTCTGGCTTGCAGAGTTTCTGCTGAAAGATCAGCTGTTAACCTTATGGGGATTCCCTTGTGTGTTATTTGTTGTTTTTCCCTTGGTGCTTTTAATATGTTTTCTTTGTATTTAATTTTTGACAGTTTGATTAATATGTGTCTTGGCATATTTCTCCTTGGATTTATCCTGTATGGGACTCTCTGTGCTTCCTGGACTTGATTAACTGTTTCCTTTCCCATATTAGGGAAGTTTTCAACTATAATATCTTCAAATATTTTCTCAGTCTCTTTCTTTTTCTCTTCTTCTTCTGGAACCCCTATAATTCGAATGTTGGTGCATTTAATGTTGTCCCAGAGGTCTCTGAGACTGTCCTCAGTTCTTTTCATTCTTTTTTCTTTATTCTGCTCTGCAGTAGTTATTTCCACTACTTTATCTTCTAGGTCACTTATCCGTTCTTCTGTCTCAGTTATTATGATATTGATCCCTTTAGAATATTTTTAATTTCATTTATTGTGTTTTTCATCGTTGTTTGTTTCATCTTTAGTTCTTCTAGGTCCTTGTTAAATGTTTCTTGCATTTTCTCTATTCTGTTTCCAGGATTCTGGATCATCTTTACTATCACTATTCTGAATTCTTTTTCAGGTAGACTGCCTATTTCCTCTTCATTTGCTAGGTCTTGTGAGTTTTTATCTTGCTCCTTCATCTGCTATGTGTTTTTCTGTCTTCTCATTTTGCTTATCTTACTGTGTTTGGGGTCTCCTTTTCACGGACTCCAGGTTTGTAGTTCCCGTTGCTTTTGGTGTCTGTCCCCAGTGGCTAAAGTTGGTTCAGTGGGTTGTGTAGGCTTCCTGGTGGAGGGGACTAGTGCCTGTGTTCTGGTGGATGAGGCTGGATCTTTTCTTTCTGGTGGGCAGGTCCACGTCTGGTGGTGTGTTTTGTGGTGTCTGTGGACTTATTATGATTTTAGGCAGTCTCTCTGCTAATGGGTGGGGTTGTGTTCCTGTCTTGCTAGTTTTTGGCATAGGGTGTCCAGCACTGTAGCTTGCTGGTCGTTGAGTGAAGCTGGGTCTTGGTGTTGAGTTGGAGATCTCTGGGAGATATTTGCCATTTGATATTATGTGGAGCTGGGAGGTCTCTTGTGGACCAGTGTCCTGAAGTTGGCTCTCCCACCTCAGAGGCACAGCACTGACTCCTGGCTGCAGCACCAAGAGCCTTTCATCCATACGGCTCAGAATAAAATGGAGAAAAAGAAGAAAGAAAGAAAGAAAGAAAGGAAGGAAGGAAGGAAGGAAGGAAGGAAGGAAGGAAGGAAGGAAGGAAGGAAGGAAGGAAGGGGATAAAAGACATTAAAATAAAGTAAGGTAAAATAAAAAACGGTATTAAAATAAAAAAATAATTATAATAAAAAAAATTTTAAGTAAGATAAAAAAGAAACAGATGGATTGAACCCTAGGACAAATGGTGAAAGCAAAGCTATACAGAGAAAATCTCACACAGAAGCATACACATACACACTAAGAAAAAGAGGAAAAGGGGAAAAAATAATCTATCTTGCTCCCAAAGTCCACCTCCTCAATTTGGGATGATTCGTTGTCCATTCAGGTATTCCACAGATGCAGGGTACATCAAGTTGATTGTGGAGATTTAATCCACTGCTCCTGAGGCTGCTGGGAAAGATTTCCCTTTCTCTTTTTTGTTCGCACAACTCCTGGGTCTCAGCTTTGGATTTGGCCCTGCCTCTGCGTGTAGGTCGCTGGTGCATGTCTCTTCTTCGCTCAGACAGGACGGGGTTAAAGGAGCTGCTGATTCGGGGGCTCTGGCTCACTCAGGCCGTGGGTAGGGAGGGGTACAGAGTGCGGGGCAAGCCTGTGGCGGCAGAGGCCAGCGTGACGTTGCACCAGCCTGAGGCGCGCGGTGCTTTCTCCGGGGGAAGTTGTCCCTGGATCCTGGGACCCTGGCAGTGGCGGGCTGCACAGGCTCCCTGGAAGGGTATTGTGGAGAGTGACCTGTGCTCGCTCACAGGCTTCTTGGTGGTGGCAGCAGCAGCCTTAGCATCTCATGCCCATCTCTGGATGGCTGTTTAGCCGCGGCTTGCGCCAGTCTCTGGAGCTCCTTTAAGCAGCGCTCTTAATCTCCTCTCCTTGCGCACCAGGAAACAAAGAGGGAAGAAAAAGTCTCTTGCCTCTTTGGCAGGTCCAGACTTTTCCCTGGACTCCCTCCCGGCTAGCTGTGGTGCACTAACCCCTTCAGGCTGTGTTCACGCTGCCAGTCCTCTCTCTGCGCTCCTACTGTAGCCCCAGCCTCAGCTCGCAGCCCCCGCCTGCCCCAGCAGGTGATCAGACAAGCCTCTCGGGCTGGTGAGTGCTGGTCGGCCCAATCCTCTGTGCGGAAATCTCTTCACTTTGCCCTCTGCACCCCTGTTGCTGTGCTCTCCTCTGTGCCTCCGAAGCTCCCCACCTCCACCACCCGCAGTCTCTGCCCATGAAGGGGTTTCTAGTTTGTGGAAACCTTTCCTTCTTCATGGCTCCCTCCCACTGGTGCAGGTCCCATCCCTATTCTTTTGTCTCTGTTTATTTTTTTTCTTTTGCCCTCCCAGGTATGTGGGGAGTTTCTTGCCTTTTAGGAGGTCTGAGGTCTTCTGCCAGCGTTCAGTAGGTGTCCTGTAGGGGTTGTTCCACGTGTAGATGTATTTCTGATGTATCTGTGGGGAGGAAGGTGATCTCTGCATCTTACTCTTCCGCCATCCTCTAACATATTTTGATTAAAGTGTTTAACCCGGGCTTCCCTGGTGTCGCAGTGGTTGAGAGTCCGCCTGCCGATGCAGGGGACACGTGTTCATGCCCCGGTCCGGGAAGCTCCCACATGCCATGCAGCGGCTGGGCCCGTGAGCCATGGCCACTGAGCCTGCGCGTCTGGAGCCTGTGCTGCGCAACGGCAGCGGCCACAACAGTGAGAGGCCCAAGTACCGCAAAAAAAAAATGTTTAACCCAATTTGTACCCAATTTTATAATTATGATATCTTTATACAATATTTTTATGAAGTAATACCTAAATATATGTTTTAAACATCTGTATTCGAGTATAATTGCTTTAAAATAGTGTGTTAGGTTCTGCTTTATAACAAAGTGAATCAGCTATACATATACATATATCCCCATCTCTCCTCCCTCTTGCATCTCCCTCCCTCACACCCACCCAATCCCACCCCTCTAGGTGGTCACAAAGCACAGAGCTGATCTCCCTGTGTTATGCGGCTGCTTCCCATTAGCTATCTATTTTACAGTTGGTAGTGTATACACGTCCATGCCACTCTCTCACTTCGTCCCAGATTACCCTTCCCCCTCCCCATGTCCTCAACTCCATTCTCTACCTCTGCATCTTTATTCCTGTCCTGCCCCTAGGTTCTTCATGACCATGTTTTTGTCTTTTTTTTTTTAGATTTCATATATATGTGTTAGCATACAGTATTTGTTTGTTTCTTTCTGACTTACTTCACTCCGTATGACAGATTCTAGGTCCATCCACCTCACTATAAATAACTCAATTTTGTTTCTTTTTATGGCTGAGAAATATTCCATTGTATATGTGTGCCACCTCTTCTTTATCCATTCATCTGTCAGTGGACACTTAGGTTGCTTCCATGTCCTGGCTATTGTAAATAGAGCTACAATGAACATTGTGGTGCATGACCCTTTTTGAATTATGGTTTTCTCAGGGTATATGCCCAGTAGTGGGATTGCTTGGTCATATGGTAGCTCTATTTTTAGATTTTTAGGAAACCTCCATACTGTTCTCCATAGTGGCTGTATCAATTTACATTCTCACCAACAGTGCAAGAGGGTTCCCTTTTCTCCAGACCTTCTCCAGCATTTATTGTTTGCAGATTTTTTAATGATGGCCGTTCTGACAAGTGTGAGGTGATACCTCATTGTAGTTTTGATTTGCATTTCTCTAATGATTAGCGATGTTGAGCATCCTTTCATGTGTTTGTTGGCAATCTGTATATCTTGTTTGGGGAAATGTCTATTTAGGTATTCTGTCCATTTTTGTTTTTTAAAAATAAATTTATTTATTTTTGGCCTCATTGGGTCTTTGTTGCTGCCCTCAGCCTTTCTCTAGTTGTGGTGAGTGGGGGCTACTCTTCATTGCTGTGCACAGGCTTCTCATTGGGGTAGCTTCCCTTGTTGCAGATTTTGGGCTCTAGGTGCACTGGCTTCAGTAGCTGTGGCATGTGGGCTCAGCAGTTGTGGCTCACGGGCTCTAGAGCACAGGCTCAGTAGTTGTGGCCCATGGGGTTAGTTGCTCCATAGCATGTTGGATCTTCCCAGACCAGTGCTTGAACCCATGTCTCGTGCATTGGCAGAAAGATTCTTCACCACTGTACCACCAGGGAAGCCCCTCTTCTGCCCATTTTTGGATCAGGTTGTTTGTTTTTTTAATATTGAACTGCATGAGCTGCTTGTAAATTTTGGAGATTAATCCTCTGTCAGTTGTTTCATTTGCAAATATTTTCTCCCATTCTGAGGGTTGGCTTTTTGTTAAGGAAACATTCCCATTTACCACTGCAACAAAAAGAATAAAATACCTAGGAATAAACCTACCTAAGGAGACAAAAGGCCTCTATGCATAAAACTACAAGACACTGATGAAAGAAATTAAAGATGATACAAACAGATGGAGAGATATACCATGTTCTTGGATCGAACGAATCAACATTGTGAAAAAGATTCTACTACCAAAAACAATCTACAGATTCAGTGCAATCCCTATCAAACTACCAATGGCATTCTTCATAGAACTAGAACAAAAAATGTCACAATTTGTATGGAAACATAAAAGACCCCGCATAGCCAAAGCAATATTAAGAAAGAAAAGTGGAGCTGGAGGAATCAGGCTCCCTGACTTCATACTATACTACAAAGCTACAGTCATCAAGACAGTATGGTACTGGCACAGAAACAGAAATATAGATCAATGGAACAGGATAGAAAGCCCAGAGATAAACCCAAGCGCTTATGGTCACCTTATCTTTGATAAAGGAGGCAAGAATATACAGTGGAGAAAAGACAGCCTCTTCAATAAGTGGTGCTGGGAAAACTGGACAGGTACATGTAAAAGTATGAGATTAGAACACTCCCTAACACCATGCACAAAAATAAGCTCAAAATGGATTAAAGACCTAAATGTAAGGCCAGAAACTATCAAACTCTTAGAGGAAAACAGAGGCAGAACACTGTATGACATAAATCACAGCAAGATCCTTTTTGACCCACCTCTTAGAGAAATGAAAATAAAAACATAAATAAAGTTCTTAATGAAACTTAAAATCTTTTACACAGTAAAGGAAAACATAAACAAAATGTTTGTATCATCTTTAATTTCTTTCATCAGTGTCTTAGTTTTCTGCATACAGGTCTTTTGTCTCCTTAGGTAGGTTTTTTTCCTATGTATTTTTTTCTTTTGGTTGCAGTGGTAAATGGGAGTGTTTCCTTAATTTCTCTTTTAGATTTTTCATCATTAGTGTATAGGAATGCAAGAGATTTCTGTGCCTTAATTTTGTATCCTGCTACTTTACCAAATTCATTGATTAGCTCTAGTAGTTTTCTGGTAGCATCTTTGGCATTCTCTATGTATAGTATCATGTCATCTACAAACAGTGACAGCTTTAATTCTTCTTTTCTGATTTGGATTCCTTTTTCTTCTCTGACTGCTGTGGCTAAAACTTCCAAAACTATGTTGAATAATAGTGGTAAAGTGGACAGCCTTGTCTTGTTCCTAATCTTAGACAAAATGGTTTCAGTTTTTCACTTCTGAGAATGGTGTTCACTGTGGGTTTGTCATATATGGCCTGCATTATGTTGAGGTAAGTTCCCTCTATGCCTATTTTCTGGAGGGTTTTTATCATAAATGGGTGTTGAATTTTGTTGAAAGCTTTTTCTGCATCTATTGAGATGATCACATGGTCTTTCTCCTTCAATTTCTTAATATGGTTTATCACATTGATTGATTTGCATATACTGAAGAATCCTTGCATTTCTGTGATAAACCCCACTTGATCATGGTGTATAACCTTTTAATGTGCTGTTGGATTCTGTTTGCTAGTATTTTGTTGAGGATTTTTGCATCTATGTTCATCAGTGATATGGGCCTGTAGCTTTCTTTCTTTGTGACATCTTTGTCTGGTTTTCGTATCAGGGTGATGTTGGCCTCGTGGAATGAGTTTGGGAGTGTTCCTCCCTGTGCTATATTTTGGAAGAGTTTGAGAAGGCTAGGTGTTAGTTCTTCTCTCAGTGTTTGATAGAATTCACTTTTGAAGCCATCTGGTCCTGGGCTTTTGTTTGTTGAAAGATTTTTAATCACAGTTTCAATTTCAGTGCTTGTGACTGTCTGCTTATATTTTCTATTTCTTCCTGGTTCAGTCTCAGAAGGTTGTGCATTTCTAAGAATTTGTCCATTTCTTCCAGGTTGTCCATTTTATTGGCATATAGTTGCTTCTAGTAATCTCTCATGGTCCTTTGTATTTCTGCAGTGTCAGTTTTTACTTTTCCTTTTTCATTTCTAATTCTGTTAATTTGAGTCTTCTCCCTGTTTTTCTTGATGAGTCTGGCTAATGGTTTATCAATTTTGTTTATCTTCTCAAAGAACCAGCTTTTAGTTTTATTGATCTTTGCTATCATTTCCTTCATTTCTTTTTCATTTATTTCTGATCTGATCTTTATGATTTCTTTCCTTCTGCTAACTCTGCATGTAGGTCCCCTGAGGGCTTCTGTTCTTTGCTCAGACAGGACAGGGTTAAAGTAGCAGCTGATAGCTGTGGTTCGTGCCTGTCTCTGGAGCTCATTTAGGCGGTATTCTGAATCCCCTCTCCTCGCGCATCTGGAAACAGTGGTCTTTTGCCTCTTAGGCAGGTCCAGAGTCTTTTCCGTACTCCCTCCTGGCTAGCTGTGGCGCACTAGCCCTCTTCAGGCTGTGTTCACATAGCCAACCCCAGTCCTCCCCCTGGGATCCGACCTCCGAAGCCCGAGCCTCAGCTCCCAGCCCCCGCCCGCCCAGGTGGGTGAGCAGAGAAGTCTCTCAGGCTCGTGAGTGTTCATCGGCACCGGTCCTCTGTGCAGGAATCTCTCCGCTTTGCCCTCTGCACCCCTGTTGCTACGCTCTCCTCCACGGCTCCGAAGCTTCCCCCTCCGCCACCCCCCACACACCGTCTCTGCCCACGAAGGGGCTTCCTAGTGTGTGGAAACCTTTTCTCCTTCACAGCTCCCTCCCAGAGGTGCAGGTCCCGTCCGTATTCTTTTGTCTCTGTTTTTTCTTTTTTCTTTTGCCCTACCTACGTACGTGGGGAGTTTCTTGCCTTTTGGGAAGTCTGAGGTCTTTTGCCAGCGTTCCGTAGGTGTTCTGTAGGAGTAGTTCCACATGTAGGTGTATTTCTGATGTATTTGTGGGGAGGAAGGTGATATCCATGTCTTACTCCTCCGCCATCCTGAAGGTCTCCCCTATATTTAGTTTCGATTTCTTGTACTGGTTGTATGCATATAGAACATTTCTCAGTACAGAGTTAATATAGTTATTCTCCTCTATGTTTTCCCAGTGTTTTAAAAACATACATAAAACCTCCTTCATTCATCTGGAATATATTTCATTTTGTAATAAGCGGTCATGATATAAATATGTTTTATTCAAAAGCTAACATGACAATATTATTTATTGCTATATCATTCATTTGATTTACAACTTCACGTGCAAAATCTTTACAAAGAATTCCTGTAAACGCTTTCCCTTACTTCTTCAAGTATTAAAATCTTGTAGCTATAGTAAAATAGCTTTATATATATATTACTTGCTTGCTCTCTCCTATTTTAGATATAATTTCAGAATTGCTCACACATACATTCATGAGAAACAAATTTTACTAAGTAGTGATATATATATATATATATAAAATTTATATATGTGCCTCTGATTTCTGTTAATAATAGCTAACGCTTATATTGGATTGGCCAAAAAGTTCGTTCTGGTTTGCCCATAACATCGTACCAAAAACCCAAATGAACTTTTTGGCCGTCCCAATATAATGCTTGTTATTTGATAGTCACTGTTCTAAGTCTTATACCTATATATTAATTCATTTACACCCCCCAATTATCCTATGAGTTAAGTACTATTATTATTCCTCCCTTACTGATGAAGAAACTGTTACATAGATAGGTTTAGTAACTTGCCTAAGGTCACACAGATAATAAGGAGCATATCCAGAACTTGGACCCAAGTATTTGAACTTTAGAATCTGTGTGCTTAATCAATATACTATACATTTGTCATGTTCTAAATTATTTTAACTACTAAGGCTTTGTCTTGTTATTTCTATTTTATTCCATTGGCCTTTCAAGCAATTATTCTACTAGAACAACACTATTTAATTAAATTTCTTTGTAATAATTATTTATATCTTTTAGTGCAAATCTCTTCCCAAATAGCACTGTTTTACAAAGATTGTTTAAACAGCTTTATTCAGTCTTTAATTATGAAAGTAACACATGTATATAATTAGCAATTTAAGCATAACAAAATTATATATAAAGAAGAAAGAAAGGATCCCCTCTTAACTTCAGCTCCCAATTTAGAGATAAGCATTGTTAGCAGTCTCTTGATTTTGTTACTCAACCTATGAGAAAGTTAGCTTTCCACTAGTGTAATAATTTTAAGTCCAAAGTGAGAAAGTGGAGTTTATATTTACAGTCTCTCCCCAGGAGTTTAAATGACATTTTGAAGATTTGAAATTTTGTTACGCTTTCCTTTTTGATGATATTCAAACAAGCACCTTTCCAAAAATAGATGAGTTTTATTGAAGATTTGATGATGCAAATAGTGTAGTCAATACTATTTGTAGATCACCTCAAAAATGAGCACAAATACAATATACATTTTGTAGACTAGCAAACAATTTAACCATGGGTAATACATCTACAAACAACTGTATTTGGATATATTTTAAAGGAAGAATTAACATAATTTGCTGAAGGACAATGTGAAAGAAAGTAAAAGTCAAGAACCACACCAGGAATGGCCTGAGTAACTGGAATAATGGGGATACCATTTTCCAAGGTGTGGAAACTGCATAAGGAACTCATTGGAGGAGTAGATTTGGTGTTCATTTTATATTTAACACTGAGAAGTTGATGTCCAGAAAATCATTGGATAAATTGGTGTAAAATTAGTTAGTGGTGTGGGCTGAATGTCTATTATATAGATGAAGATTAAAGTGATGAATCTGTTTGAGATGACCAAGTGACAGAGTGTAGACAGAGAATATAAGATGACAAACAACTGAGTTCTGGAGTGTTCCAGTGTTTAAAGTATAACAAGAAGGACCAGCAAAGGAAACTGTAAAGTAGCAGCTAGTGAGGTTGAAAGAAACCCCATGGAGTGTGATATCTGGGAAGCTAAATGAAGAAAGTTTTTTGCTAAAGGAGAGAGTTACCAAACATATTAAAAGCTTCTAATATGTCAAACAATATAAGGTCTGAGAATTGATCACTGACTGCACTGTGAGTGGCACTCCACTTTTAGTTTTCAGTGTATCACATAAAGAACCATACAGAGGTCTTCTGCAGATAGGATGGTAAATGTGAAGGAGGGAGTGTGTGGAACACCTTTCTGATTGATTCTATTTTATTAGTAAAATAAGAAACAAAAGCATTAGCTGTTTTACTTTGCAGCTTCCCCTTAAAGCAAACCTTGATAAAAGGATTTGAGTGTAAGTAGATTATCTGGGAGGTACCAGAGACAACAGTAGGGGAGTGGTTGTGGAAAGGAAAGGCAGCCAGTAGAAGTGCTTTAGTTTAGTAAACCAGCTATCACAGTGAGCAACTGATGCTTGTTTCCACAGGTAAATTCTCAGAAAAGTTCAAAAAACACACCTCAGAATTATTTCACTTACAGGTTGAGAGTACTTCTGGCTTCCCTTGGGCACTGGAAGAATTACCTTCTTTTTATGAAACTCACTCTAAAAAAATTTGTAACATTTATTTTTCTCCAATTCCAGTTATTCTTATTTCATCTTTAGAAATACCTCTGTGTCTTGGGTTATTTCACTCATATCTTTTTCTACACTTATCACCTTTTCATTGCTTCCTTTGTCTCTATAGGCTATATTTTGACAATTTCTCAAGGTTTTCTTCCTCTCTATGATGTGATCAGTTTTGGGGGATATAAATTTTGCCATTTTGCGACTTGTAATATTAATTTTAAGTCTGCTCTTGCCATATTTGTTTCCTTCAAAGTTACAAGGACCTGACCCAATCAATCATAAGTTTAAGAGGGGAGGGCTTCCCTGGTGGCGCAGTGGTTGAGAGTCCGCCTGCCGATGCAGGGGACACGGGTTCGTGCCCCAGTCTGGGAAGATCCCACATGCCACAGAGCGGCTGCGCCTGTGAGCCATGGCCGCTGAGCCTGCGCGTCTGGAGCCTGTGCTCCGCAAAGGGAGAGTCCACAACAGTGAGAGGCCCGCGTACCGCAAAAAAAAAAAAAAAAAAAAAAAAAAATTTAAGAGGGGAATTATTGGTTTATGTCAAATGGTGTCATCAGCTCCCTCCCTCCTTGCCCTCACTCATACATCCAGATCTTTTCTTTCTTTTAGTTTGTCTCATTCTCTCTTACTGCAAATAGGCTTGTGCCATGTAGCTTGGAATGCTGTTTACTGATAGATTTCAGGTGAACATCAACCCAGCATTGTAAACCCAGTGGCAAAAGAGAACTTTGCACATGGATCTGTATATAATTTGCAGAACTAATCACAGAACAATCAATGAACCCAAGCGAGTATGTTATGTGATTGGCCTGAATGAGGCAGCTACTATTTCCCAAAAGAAAGAGGAGATGAAAGTTGTTACAAGAAGAAGGGACTGATGAAGTATGCTGGGCAGAAAAGAAAAAAGAGTTACCACTCTTCATTACATCTTGGATCATACTTTCCATGCTGTAACTTGCCACTGCCAGATCACCCATTTTTTTCAAGTCTTATCATATTTATTGGTAAATTATAGTCTTAAAATATATGTGATATTCAAGGAATGAAAACTTTACATAAAATTACAGGACACTGAGGGTTTATTAAACTATACATACCCTATACATGCATATTTTTGCATGCTTATTGTCATTATATTTGTTTGTTTGTATATTGATGTGAAGTGTCAGTTCAGGTAATTTGTTGTTGTTTTTTTTTTCCATTGGGTTGTGTGTTTTCTTATAACCAAATTTTCAGTGTCCTTCATATATTTGGGTAAAAGTCCTTTGTCAATATGTGATTTGAAAATATTTTCTTCCTATTCTTAGCTTGTCTCTATATTATCTTTATAGCATCTTTCACACAATCATATTTTAAATTTAAGTCCAATTCATCAATATTTTCTTTAGTGGGTCATGCTTCTAATGTCATACTTAAGATATTTTGCCTAACTCAAGGTCACAAAGATTTCCTCCCTTGTTTTCTTCTAAAAGTTTTATAATCTTCTTATTTATATTTTGGTCTGTGAGTCAATTTGAGTTAATTTTTGTATAAAGGGTAAAGTATACATCATGATTTTTCTTTTTGCATTTGGATGAACAGACTATCCTTTCTCCATTGAATTGCTTTTGCAGCTTTGGCAAAAATCAACAGACCATATACATACATGTCTATTTCTGGACTTTATATTTTGTGGCATTGATCTGTGTGTCTAATCTTTCACTAAAACCACAGTGTCTTGATTAATTAATTCATCATTAATTAGTGTTCTCTTTTATTATTTGGATATATGTTAATATTTCATTTTATCTATTGGCTTTTATGTGTTATCTCTGTATTTGTTTTAGGAGTTTCACTATACATTTTAATATGCATTCTCACAGTCTACTTAGAGTATGTATAGTGTCTTGTAACCATATAGGCCCATTTAATCTCTCCCCTTTATGTTACAGTTGTCATGTATATCTATGTACATTAAAATGTTTCCCAGAAAATTTGCAATTTTTTCATTCAAGTCATACATATCATAAAAACCTTAAGAGGAGAAAGATCATTTGTTTTACTTACCCAGATATTTACCATGCCTTTTACTCTTCCTTTAATACTCACACTCTGAGCTTACTTCTGGAATTATTTCCTTCAACCTGAAAAAAGACCCTTTGTACTCTTTTACAGTAGGTTTACCAGTCTTGAATTCTCTTAGTTTTTCTTCATCTGAAAATGCCTTTATTTTGCCTTTCATTCCTGAAGTTTATAATCACTGGTTATACAATTCTGAATTTACAGTTCTTTTTCTTTTAGTGTTTCAAAGATATTCCAGTGTCTTATAGCCTCTATGGTTTCTGATGAGAAATCTGCTATTATTCCAATTGTTGTTTCCTTATATGTAGGAAATAAATTTTTTTATTTACCTTTGGAATTCAGTTTATGATGTGTCTGAACATGATTTTCTCTAAGTTTATCTAGTTATAGTTCACAGAACTTTACAAATACAATTTACATATTTTACTAAATGTTGGAAGTTTTCATCATTGGTATTTTGAATAGTTTTCTGCACTAATCTCATTCTCCTCTTTTTCAGGGACTCCAGTGTCATGAGTAATAGATGCTTTGATGTCTTTCTAAAAATCCCTGATATTCTGTTCAATTTTTCATTGTTTTTTTCCTCTCTGTTCTTCAGTTTGGAATATTTCTATTGATCTAATTTCAAGTTCACTGACTCTTTCCTTTTTCATCTCCATTCTGTTATTAAGTATATTCAGGACATTTTTTATTTCAAATACTATATTTTGAAAGTCAAAATTTCTATTTGTTTTTGATTATATAGTTTATTTCCTCTTTGCTGAGAATATAATCACTTTCCATTTGTTTTAAGAGTATTCACTCTTAGTTAATTACACATACTAATAACAAATGCCTTAAGGTCTTTGTTTGAGAATTCTTACTTCTATATTATCTCAGAGCTGGCATCTGTTGACTGCCTTTTCTTTTGAGATTTTTGTCAGATTTTCATGTTTCTTGGTATGTTGAGTAATTTTGCATTGTATTCTGGACATTTTGAATATTATGATGAGGGTCTTATTCCTTTTAAAATCTTTTGGAGAATGCTGATTTGTTGTCATTGTTCTTGTTTTCATAGGCATCAACCTGGTAAGGTTCAGACTCCAGTTCTTCCTTGCCTTCCAAAACCAGGAAAGTGGTTCCAAAGCTAATTCATTTTTCAAAACCTTTTGAATATCGTTCCAGTGTGCTCCTTGCATATGCCACTCAGGGTTTGGACTGGACCTTGAACAACTTTTATATGGTAGCTTATTTTTCAAATGCTCTGTTATCTTTTTTGGGTGTATTGCATGCATGCAAAGCTTGGGGGTCAGCCCTGACCTTTAGTTGGTTCATACTCAGAAACAGTGATTCCCCTTCTCTTTCCTCTCGGAGACTTTCCCCCCACACCCTTCAGCTATAAGGGATACATTTTCCCATTCTTCTGGCCAGAAAGATGGAATTCTCTCAAAATTTTAGCTCTCACGATGCAGTACAGGTCCATGCCACTTGGGCTGCACTTAGGGTGAAGTGACAAGGGAAAAGAGATAAGCAATTTATAAGGTTTTTCCCCCTACTGTCTGCATAACAGGGAACATTTTGACCAGTTCCTCTATTCAGAGAGATGGCCTTTTTCTCCTGGTCTTAGGTGATCATGCATTAGTCGCTGTGACTCAAATGGGACTGGTTTAAGGCATGAATGAGAGAAAAAAATAAATATTTTTCTAGCTCTAAAAGACAGGCTTTCTCTTGGAGTATTTGCTAACCTGCATACTATTCAGTTACTGACTTGGCCTGCTCTGAAGCTAAAGCTGGAAGATAAAGGAAGAAAAAAAAACCCCACTTCCTCCATATTGGCCTTTTTAGAGTTCTCAGAGAGTTGGGAGGGGTTTTGGTGTTTTTTTGTTTGTTTGTTTTGTTTTTTTGTCTAGTTTTTAGATGTAACCACTGTAATATAGCAGGCATTGTGGCTAGGACCAGTGTCATATATTTTAGTTTTAAGTGCTAAAGTTATTTTGTAGGTTAACTCCACAAACAGCAACATGAAACAACCACAAACATCAAAGCCTGCCCATTTTTTCCCAAGTTAGTATTTTGTGAATGAAATCTAATTATCTTTGCCATCAGCAATTCATTAGTTAAAATCATCAGTACCTAAAGTTGAAGAAGGGAAAACTTGCATCAACTCCACTTCTCATTCTGCTTTCTAGTCTCCCTTTTGAATGAGAGATCAGGCTTGACTTTATTGCAACCTGAATACAAACAAAATAAGAAATTTTTATCTTAAGGTAAATCACAGTTAACAACCTGGACAGAGAAAGAAGAAAGTTCTGATAATTTGTTTCCAAAGTTAGCAGTCAGTTTTAACTATCAAGTTATCATCAATTTTAACAAAAGGAAAATATTTTTCTAAACAATTGTTTATATAGTGTATCCTCAATGATCTGATGGGACTACAGGCAGGATGCAATTTCTTTTAAGCTGGAGATCTCAAAATGGAAAAGACACACATCGGCAGGCATAGTGAAATTTCAGATAATCAAAATAACAGGTAATCATATTCTGATTTTCAAAATATAACTAAGTGTATTTTTCTTAGCAGGTAAGTTCTGCAAATGACCACATCATCAAACCTGTGTGCTTACTGGTTTTTGATGATCATCAGAGATTAATAAAAGTTTTCTTTAGTATCTGTGAAAGTAAAACTATATAATAAGCCTGGACTTTTTTCATCATACACTGGTTTATAGAAATAGATAATGTCCATTTTAGTAGATACCATTACTCAAGTGACTATTCCAATAAAACCCATATTATGTCCCATTTGTTTTGCCTGCAAACATGATCATTCAAGATTCTAAGTTAAAGTTCAAAACATTTTTTATTCTTTATTTTAAAGAGTAAAAATATAAGGAAACAAGAATAGCTAATTAATCCTATTATATTTGGTTTTAAATTCAACTCCAAGCTTCTGCAAAAAAAAAAAGATGCACTCTATAAATTTTAATTAAAAAGAAAATGGAAAATTCACAGATTAACAAAAATCCTTGAAACTGAACTCTAAAAATAATTACTGATTGGCCAATATATGAAAGATGTCAGACAAAGTAAAAGTCAGCTTTCAATCTCTGTCTTATAGAAGATACTAATGCTCCCCTAAGACAATTTATTTAACTTACCCCCACTCTAAAAATGAAGCAGAAAGAATAGTGTTGTTAAAATTCAGAGAAGTTATTTCTTCAAGGAATTTGGAAATACATAATTGTACAGTGATCTAAATTGATTTATCAGAATTTTCTCTTTCCTTTGGTTTCCAATTGGATTGACGCTTTTAATATTTTCTTTAATTTAGCTTTTAAAATATCCTGCATCTTTGAACTTGCAGAAGTTGGATAAATATTTGTTTGTGCATTTAAGGTGCTGCAAAATTATGCCATAATTAAGTTCTACTTATTGGCAACATTTGTTCTACTTTGTATCTTGTTGCAGATTTATTCATTCAAAATAATATTGACTATGTACTGTGTGTCATGTGAGAGTATAGTCAAGAATATAAAAGCCACAGTTAATTATATAAAATGTAGATTTACAGGGTCCTCTTTTCAGGAAACAGAAAAAAAAAAAGACTAATATTCCAGAAGGTGTCAGACAGCTAAGCCTCAAATCAATGGCCATAGCAAAACTACCTTCACAAGCCAATGAAACAATACACAAGTAGTGATAGACTTTCCCAGAGACAGACTAAATATCCTTCCTACTAGCAATATCTAAATTTCTCTGAAAAATTTACAACATTTTAATATGAAGGGGATCTTAATGATCATTAATCCTAAAGCCTACAAATTTATTTCTCACATGTGTGCGAGTATATAACAGATGTGAACTGGGACTGGTATATGACATTAGAAAGATCAGAGCAAGGTTTGGTCTGGTCCTTGGGCATTGTTTATATTGCAGTTCAGTTCTCAAAGCCTTTGCTGTCCTTCTTTGGGTCTGCTCTGTGCATGATCAGTTTAGAAGTGAAGGAAGGAGAGGAACTTTAGCAAATCTGAGATTGAAAGCCTACCCGAATCTTTCTAATTAATTTTTATTGATATATAATTGACATATAACATTATATTAGTTGCAGGTATACAACATAATGATTTGATATTTGTATATACTGTGAAATGATCACCACAATTAAGTCTAGCTAACATCCATCACCAAATATAGGTATAAATTGTTTTTCTTTCTTTTTTTTTTTTCACGGTACGCGGGCCTCTCACTGTTGTGGCCTCTCCCGTTGCGGAGCACAGGCTCCGGACGCGCAGGCTCAGCCACTATGGCTCACGGGCCCAGCCGCTCCGCGGCATGTGGGATCTTCCCAGACCGGGACACGAAGCCGTGTCCCCTGCATTGGCAGGCGGACTCTCAACCACTGCGCCACCAGGGAAGCCCTGTTTTTCATTTTTTAATGCTACACAGACCAAAACATTTTTTGTAAAACCCATCTCCTAAAGGATTCAAACTGTGATGTTCTAGTTTGCCATCTCAGATCTAGTTAAGCACAGAATTTTCCAGAAGAGAAAATTGGAGTCCAGAAGGAAAGTCACTTAGCATAGACCAACCGGTTTAAGGGCTGGAGCCTAGGTCACCTAAAGCCCCATTGCTTATTCCACTACTCCAAATGATCTTCCTTTCCTTGTTACTATATTTTGAATAATAGTAATTCCCTAAATATAAATAAAATAATATTGGAAACACATTTAACCTCAGGTTAAATGCAAATATATTTAAATTTGTATTTGTGTTCCTCAAAATTATAACAAAAATCATATAAATAGGAAAGAAAGTCATACTCCATTGAAAGAAATAGCAAAACCGAACTGAGATTTACAGAATAACTCATGTAAAAGGGAACAGTCTAAATAACTCACCTGGAAATCAAGCACATTCCAGTTTATTCTAGGAGTTAAATTTCTTTCTGAACAGTGCTTTTACACAGACAGATACTGTATGTAATAGCACTGAATGAAATATTTACTATAATTCAAAGTTGGTAGGTATGATTTATAGCTTGGGCTGCTTCTAGGTAAGATTGCACATGTGAACATTGCTGTACAGGACCTTTCTCATTGACTTTAATGAGGTCACTTTGTAGGCTTTCCAATTCTTGACAAGTGGAATCACTTTTGACTAATTAAAACGTAGCCACAAAATATAACCATCGAAATTAAACCTACTATAAAGATAATTGCTCAGTGTAAAATATTTGGACATGACAAAACAAATGCCTTAGTGTCCTGCTTTTTGTCTCAACCCTGAAAATATTATGGCCCCAAAACAGATTCAAAATGAGGTTGTAGAGGACTTTTTCTTGTTTTTCCCCTCCTCTTCTCTCTTCTCTGCTTTCCTCTTCTCTCACCTCAGCTCTTGTACTCTAATTCACTGACTTCATCATTCATTCATTCTTTAATTGAGGAACATTTATTGAGATTGCTTCTAGTTGCCAGGGATACACAGATTTGCAAAATATGCTTATATTACTCAGAAGCTAGTCAGAGAGCAAGACATAGAAGTAAATAAAAGCAGTAGGGTATTAAGTGTTAAAATAAAAATGTGCATATGGTATTAGTGGACACTAAAGAAGGAGTAACTATGTCTAATCAGGAAAGACTTCACAGAAGAAGCCATGTTTAAACTAAATCTAGATGGATTAATAGTTTTCCAGGCTGACAAAATGGGAATTGTCCTGCAGATAGCAGAAATACTATGATTAAAGGAAACTATTGAGGGCATGAACTTAGTTTCATCCATCTTTTTATACATAGCACCTAGCTTAGTGTCTCACATATTATAGGCAATCAATAAATGCTTGTTATAAAAATTATATATATATTGTGTATGGGGAGTTATAAATACTTTGGTTTTGTTGGAGCATAAGATTAATGTGAAGGAGTGCTGAGAATGAGGCTAGAAAGATAGGTTTGTGGTAGATCACAAAATAGCACTAATACCAGGTTAAGGAGTTTGACCTTTATTTAATGATCAGATGAAAGACATGACCAGGTTACAGTATAATGTTGGCTGACTTGAGCAGACAATAGTGGGACTAAAACGTCAAATGAGTAGGATCTACAAGTAGTCCTAGTAAGAGACAATATGGCTTGATGAAGAGAAGGAGAAGAATTTGAGAGTAGAAATATAAAGGACAAAATGGATGGGGGCAAATTTAGTGGTAGAAAGTCCAGCTAGGAATCTATTATAATAGTCCATAAAGAAGATACTAAGTGCCTGAATTAAGACTATGACAGTCAGGACTAAAAAGAGATAGATTTTAAAAATAATTTAAAGGTATAATATACAGATCATGTTGTCTGAAGGATGACTGTATTAGAAGAAAGAAGTCAAAGATGACAGGCACATTCTGGTGTGAGCATATGTTTGGATGATGACTTCATTTACCTAGTAGGAGAGAAAAGTAAGTTTTGGGTGGAGCTCTGCAAATATATTCTGTTTTGAAGATAATAGATTAGAAATAGCATGGAATAGTGAAACTGGCAGTTAAAGAAATGATTTGGAGCTTAGAAAGAGGAGGCTTTTAGGGAGAGGGAGATAGACATTTTCTGTTTCTTCATTCCTAATATTTGTTCTCTGCCCAGCTCTTGCTCCAGGAGGCCAAGCTATATGGGCTGCATCATTAGACTCTCTTACCCCCATCTTAGCCTTGGAGTTAGCCAATAACAGGAATCAGTAGGAGACAAGAGGGCAGATGGAGAAGTGTTTGGGGGTATTTATTTTCAGGATCCCTCCCTGTAAGGTCATGGCCTGGCTCTAGTCCTCTGTTAAGATCCATTCCTCCCTCTCCTTCCAGTGGCCTCTACTATATGCTCTGGATTTGGCTAATTGTGGTCCCCCCTTTTCCTTTCTGGTCTAGGAATTGTAAGAGTTTTCTTCTTTTGCTAGCACAGGATACTGCACCATCTCTAGTTGGTTCCCTTTAGCCCTTGCCCACATCTGTGTAAATAGTCTCTTTGTTAAATTCTCCTTAATTTCCTGTTTGACTATGGCTATTCTCTGTTGGAACTCTGCCTGATACAATTAGCAATGCAGGGGTTGTTGTCACTATAAAACTGTACATAGTAAGTTGGGAAATGAAGATCTATTAGAAAGCCAATATAATATAGGAGTATAATAACATACCTGAAATAAGGTACAAGATTACAAAATTGTGATCAATGAGCCAAAGAACTGACTTAGTCCATTCGGGCTGCTGTAATAAAATACCACTTACTAGGTGGCTTATAAACAACAGAAGTTTATTTGTCATAGTTCTGGAGGCTGGGAAGTCCAAGATTAAGGTACTTGCATATTTGCTGTCTGGTGAGAGACTGCTTCCTGGTTCATAGACAGCCATCTAATACTTGCTGTGTCTTTATGAGGTGGAAAGCTGTAAAGAGTTTTGGGGGGCCTCTTTTATAAAGGCATTAAACCCTCATGAGGACTCCACTCTCATGATCTAGTCAACTCCCAAAGACTCCCACCTCAAACACCATCACATTAGATCTCATATGAATTTTGGAGGGACACAAACATTGTCTGTACCATGGACTTAATAGGAAAGAGATATGATTATAGATTAGCTGAAGGGCTGAAAATCTAAATAAGCAAGTTATAGAGGAAATTATTTTTTATATAGGAAGAAAATTTGAAGGGACAAAGTAACATAAGATTTAAAATGAAAAATAAATGGATATTCATAACACTAAAAATAAGATATTTTCCATCTCTGCCAGTACAATAACCTGCAATGTTGTCACCTTACCCCCCACCACTGCATGTCTAGAACAATCTCATTTGTAAGTAACTAAGCAAATTTTGACCTCAAATTCAGTTTTCCAGTAAAAGGAATGAAGAAAGTTGCTGATTCTATGTCTTGAGTAATGGAAAAACAAATATGGTCCTGAATGTCTTTTTTATTTCAGAAAGCAAGAATGATTTAAGTGTCTAGGGTACTGCTGAAAGGGCAAAAGGCTCAGATTAAAATGCCTTTAACTGGCTGGTTTGTAGATCATTTGAGCATCAAAAAAGAAAATAATTATAAATAATTGAATCATGTGGAATCTTTGAAAATATTAAATCTGTAAAAGTCTAAAAATTTAATATGAAGAATATAAAAAATCAATATAAATAAAAAGAAGGCTAAAAGTAACAAAGAATCTGGGCTTGGCTGTTTTGTTACCTATGTGTCTTTCAAATAGCTATTTATTTTTCTCTATATAAGTAGAGAAGATTTCCATACTTTGTTTTTGTATCTCCTTTGTCATACAGTGAAAACCCTGGTTCCCAACAACTTAAATATATTTTCTCTTGTACCACCACTATTTCATCATCGAGTATAAAAGCTGTTGGTAATTTTTATATAACTTTTATCAATGTGAGAATGTTTCTATTTCTAGTTTTCTGAGAATTTTTACCTTTAGTGGCTGTTGGATGTAAAGCTACTAAAAAGTCCAAGATCTTTTGATAGTTATTTTGGTGCTTAGATTATACTCTTCTATGAGTGAAAAGAGTACTGTTTTCAAAAGTTAACAAATTTATTTTTTTCTCTGTGGTTATCAATTTTAAATAGCTGTGTTCATTTATTTTTGTGTGCGTTTAATTTTAGTCTGGGCTTTTCCCAATCTTTTTGATTCATTTCAATTTTTGAATATGTAAAACAGTCACATGGTTATAAATTAAAATTATTTTAAAAGTGTATTCACAGCAGTAATTGAATTTGCCCTCCCAACTGAAATAATTTTTAAAAATCATTAAAATATATGAAATGATGGTTTTTGAGATATTGAGCTTCAGGGAATGAGAGACAGTGACACTGTGTGATAGGGAATGAGCACAGTGAGCTTCATGATTTTTCCATTTTAATGTATAGAGACAGTTTTGAGGCCATAGCACAAAGAGGAGTTCAGGTGGATCCTGGCAGTCTCCTTGTATTGATAAGATGTAACTGAGAGTCCAAGGAGTACAAGGCAGTTGGATTCTCAGGACAGATTCCTGGAGGAGACAGAGCTATAAAGAGAAAGAATTCCAGAGATCTGAATAAGTCCCTTTCAGGTTGAGTACTGATAATCACAGGTGTATAAGGAAATGACCTAAGGCTGTGGAAGAAATACCAGAAAGGATTAGAAGCAACACCCTCTGGGGATCACACTGGGCTGGAAATAACCAGAGCTGTTTTCAACTTCATAATTCACAAAGCCTTGGGTAGAGTGCTCAGTTGGGTTTTGACTCTGCAGTGGAACAAATTATCCCTACACTAATTGCTGCTCTCACTCTACTTTTCAAACCTAAAAAATAAGATTCAAAAGGATCAAAATGATTCCAAGTAACTGAACTACCTCTAAGAATATAGGTCATGAATATCCATTGGAATACAAAATATATAGTATCCAACAAGGTAAAATCTATAATATCTGGCATCCAGTCAAAAGTTATAAGGCATACAAAGAAGCAGGAAAATATGACCCAAAATGAGGAGGAAAATCAAAGTCCAGGTTGAAGAGACTAACTTTACATTTTGTTTTATTATGGCCATATAGTGCTGGTTTTAGTTTTCCATCTTTATGAAAACTTGTTGAGATTTTCTTTGTGACCTGATATATGGCCAATTTTGAAGATGTACTTTAGGTATTTGAGAAAAAAATTTACTCCCTATTAAGTCTTTTACATTCTTAGCTATTTGTCTGCACTTGATCTCTCTTTGGGTTACAAGTTAAAGAACTCTATTACCAGTAGTACTCTATATCACCATGTAGCTTTTGTTTTTCCATGTATTTCTGCTTTATGAAGGTGTTTCCTATGTTATTTGATACATATATATTCTTGTTATATTTTCACTGTGAATTGTGGCCTTTGGCATTATAAAGTGTCCTTTTTCTAATTTAGTGTATTTTGGACTGAATTCACTTTTTCTAATATCAGGATCATAACACCTACTTATTCCTTGCATTTTGCTTGTATACATTTGTTCATTATTTTATATTTTGCTTTGATTTAGGTGTGTCTTTTAGTCAGCTAAGTGTGGGTTTTGCTTACGAGCCAATCTCAAATTCTTCTTTTAATAAGGGAGTTAAGCCCATTTACCCTTATATAAATGAATTATTTTGGTATCAATTATTTCATACTACTTATGCTATATCTTATTTTATATTTTCTAGATCTCTTCTCAATGTGGTCAGTTTTCCTTGTTCTTTCTTTTACTATCTAGGAAGGTGCATCTTTAATCTAGCATCTTCTATAATGCTCTACACCCCCTTTTAAAATTTGGCTTCTCCCATTTTTAAATCATCTTTAAACAAGATCATTTGACTCCCACATATTACTTATATAACAATGAGATTTATCTGTTTTTGTTTATCTCTCCCTTCTCCTCCCATTTTTTAGATGTGTTATTTCTACTTTGAACATATATCACTGGCATGCTAATCGTCCATGCTTGTTTCCACTTTTTAGTCTCAGTTCTATAATTGAAAATATTCAATATTCACCATTAGTTCTTTTGCCTGAGTATCCCCAGTCATACCTTGATTGGATAAAGCTAGTCTTCTACTAGATTCATCTGAAAAGATGCATGAATGTAGTATTATCTAAGTACTTAAATGATTGAAACAATTTTTCTATAGCTTTTAAAATTGAATGACAGACAGTATGGTTAGATGTAAAGTCTGGCTACAGTATATTTCTTTGAGATTTTTTTGTTTATTTTAAATAATGCTCCACTCTGTTGCTTCACATCTAGATGCTGTGAAGACTGATGCCAACTTGATTTCTTTCCTTTGTAAAGGTCTAGTTTCTCCCCATCCCCAGGAGACCTGAGGATGTACTCTTTATATATGAGGTCTAATAGTTTTATTAGGACATTCTGGTACAAACAACTCAGATATCACAATAAGTCCTTTAAGCATTTAGATTCATATCTCCTATCCATGGAAATGTTTTCTTTGATTATAGTTTTGAATATCATTTATATTTCATTGTTTCTGTTTTCTTCTTTAAGAACCCAAATTATAAGCATGCTATATTTTCTTTGCTTCTTTGCTTTATCAATTCACACATAATTTTTATCTCTTCATTATTATGTTTTCATTTTCTTGGCTGCTTTTTTTGCCCATCTTTATTGAGGTAGAAGTTATACAAACACATAAAATGCTCCATTTTTAGATATACAGTTTTATACAATCTTATAATGACTAATGACCATAATCAAAATGTAGAATATTACCATCATACCATGAGGTTACCTTAGTCCTGTTTGTATTAAATTTCATCCCCAAAATCACAACCCCAGGTGCCAACTAATATACTAATATGCTTTCTGACATTATATTTTTGCCTTCTATAGAATTCCATGCAAATAGTTATATGTTTTCCCCCCTCAGATTGCTTTTAAGATTCACCTCATATTGTTCCACGTATCAGTGGTTCATTCCTTCTTATTGTTGAGTAGATATCAATAGCACAGATTTACTCTATTTTTAAAAATCTATTTACCAGCTGATGGACATGGAGGTTATTTCAAATGTTTGAATATTATGAATAGTGCAGCTGAGAATAATGAAGTCTTAATTCACATATAAGTCTTTTGTGAATGTATGTATTTATTTCACTTGGGTAAACACCTAGGAATGGGATTGCTGAATTATACAGTAAATGTGTATTTAATTTCATAAAGAAGTGGCAAACTATTTTCCAATGAGATTTTACCATTTTGCAATCCCACCACCGACTGGTTCCTTTATCTTTTTGCCAACACTGAGTTTTGTCAGTCTTTCAAGTTTTAGCCATTATAGTGGGTGTGTAGTATTTTAATATTGTGTTTTCATTTTCTATTTCCCTGATGCCTAGTGGTGGCATCTATATTTGCTCATTGTCCATTAATATATCTTCTTGGATGAAGTGTCTATTAAAATATTTTGCTGATTAATTGGTTTATCATCTTAATATTTTCTTTATATATTCTATTTAAGTCTTTTTCAGAGATATGACAGATATGTTTGCAAATATTTTCTCCAAATCTGTTGCTTGCCTTTTCATGTTCTTCCATTGTATCTTTCAAAGAACAAAAATGTTTAATTTCAAAAAAGGCATACTGACCTTGTATACTTTGACCTTGCTAAATTAAATTATTCTAATAGCTCTGTCATAATTTCCTTAAGATTTTATTCATATGAACATGTCATGTATATTCCTCAGGGACTTCTGTGTAAACATTCATGTCTTTTATGAACAGAAATAATTTTATTATTCCCTGCTAATGTCTTTTATTTATTTTTCTTACTTTATTCCAGTTACTGAGACCCATAATGTCATGCTGAATACCAGTGCTGAGAGCGGACATCTCTGCCTTGTTCCCCATCTTAAGGTAAAAGCAGTCAGTATTTCATCATCAAGTATAAAAGCTGTTGGTAATTTTTATATAACTTTTA
Source organism: Leucopleurus acutus (assembly GCF_964270905.1). Taxonomy (NCBI): domain Eukaryota; kingdom Metazoa; phylum Chordata; class Mammalia; order Artiodactyla; family Delphinidae; genus Leucopleurus; species Leucopleurus acutus. The sequence goes on from NC_139148.1 coordinate 98,644,202, forward strand.
TCAATGTGAGGATGTTTCTATTTCTAGTTTTCTGAGAATTTTTACCTTTATGGCTGTTGGATGTACAGTGCTTTTCCTACATCTACTGAAATTATTATATGTTTTATTGTCTTTATTTTATCAATATGGTTATTCGCACTGACTGATTTTTTGGGTAGTAAGTTTGAAGTCCTAGGTTCAAACCATTTGGGGTTGCTGGATATGGTCTCATAATATTTTCTGAAAAAATTTTGTATCTATATTCATTGGAATACTGATCTGTAGTTTTCTTTTTTGGTACTGTCTGTGTGTGGTTTTGATATTAATGAGATAATGATCTTCTCAACTGAGCTGATACGTATTCATTTTTTTTTATATTCTGAAAGTGTTTGTATAGGATTGCTATTATTTCTCTTAAAATGTTTAATGACATTTAGTAATGAAGCCACCTGGGCCTGAAATTTCTTTGACAGAAGGGTTTTAATTATGAATTCAATTTCTTTAATTTGTATATGGCAATGCAATATTTTATTTTTTCTTGTGTCAGTTTTGGTAATTGGTGTTATTCAAGGAGTTGACAATTAATGTAAATTGTCAAATTTCTTGGCAGGAAAACATTTTGTAATATCCCCTTTTATTCTTTATTTTTAATTAATTAATTTAATTTATTTACTTTTGGCTGTGTTGGATCTTTGTTGCTGTGCGCGGGCTTTCTCTAGTTGTGGCAAGCGGGGGCTACTCTTTGTTGAGGTGCACAGGCTTCTCATTGTGGTGGCTTCTCTTGTTGCAGAGCACAGGCTCTAGGCGCACAGGCTTCAGTAGCTTTGGCATGTGGGTTCAGTAGTTGTGGCTTGTGGGCTCTAGAGTACAGGCTCAGTAGTTGTGGCTTACAGGCTTAATTGCTCCATGGCATGTGGGATCTTCCTGGATCAGGGCTTGAACATGTGTCCCCTGCATTGGCAGGCGGATTCTTAACCACTGCACCACCAGGGAAGCCCCTCTTATTATTCTTTTAATGTTTGTAATGTCTATAGTTATTTTCCCACTTTTATTTCTGATACTAGTAATTAGTATATTCTCTCTTTTTGTCTTGATCAAATTTATTGATCTTTTCTGAGAACCAGCTTTGTTTCATTAATTTTCTCTAATTTTTGTTTATTTTCTGTTTAATTAATATCTGCCCTTATCATTATTATTTCCTTCCTTCTATTTATTTTGGTTTAATTTTTTTCTTCTTTGTCTAATTTCTTTATATAGATCCTTAGGTCATTGGTTTTAGATATTTTTTGCTTGTAATATATGCATTTAAAGCTATAACTGTATTTGACTAATTACTTCTTTAGAAGCATCTCACAAATTTCCATGTCATATTTTTATTATTTTTAGTTTAAAGTATTTCCTAATTTTCCTTTTGACTTCTTCTTTCACCCAGGGTTATGTAGAAGTATGTTTTTTTAATTTCCAAAAATTTGGAGTTTTCATAATATATATCTTATTGTTACTGATTTCTACTTTAATTCCACTCTAGTCAAAAAGCATATTTTGTACTATATCAATCATTTTAAATTTGTTGATATTGACTTTATGCCCTTAGATTGATAAGTACATCATGTGCATATAAAAGAATGTGTATTCTGCAGTTGTTGGCTATAGTTCAAAGCAGTTGATAGTGTTTTTCATATTTTCTATGTCTTTGCTGATTTTATCTAGTTGTTCTACCAATTTCTGAGAGAGTAGTGTTAGTATGTGTTGGGGAAGCAGCCATCCTGTGACCTGCCATGGCTATGGCCACCTGAGTGTCCAATCTGCCAGCAGCAGAGATCAATACTGAGTCTTCAATATGGCACCATTCCTCTGGGTGATCAGCCAGCCACCTGGTGGCAGGTTGATTGCAGCACGCTGTTTCCATCATAGAAGGGGCAGCTTTTTGTTCTTATTGGAATAGATATTTTGTGTTGGGGAAGCAGCCATTTCATGACCTGCCACCCCTCTCTGAAACATTCCCCTGTAAGGAAGATGGGTGATGAATTGTCACTTGACCCCAGAGTCTTCCTCCTTATTAGGAACAACATTTACTCTCTCCTGGATACAAAGTGAACTTCCTTACATTGCTTAAGCGTGTGTGTCATATGGTACCTGGCTAGCCCATTCCCATTAGAAGAGAACGGGGTCTTTGCTGGGCATGCCCTGTGTTGGGTGTTGGGAGGGACCAACTGGCCATGGGAGACCAGCATACACTACAGACACTGATCTTGCTTTGACTCTTCTCCTTTTTGTGAATAAAGTGTTTTTCCAACCAGTGCCTTGGTATTGAGTCTTCCTTAGTGAATCCGAACCCACAGAAGATGCAGTGGTCTGGGGTCTGTGGACTCCTACTTCTGGGTGCTGGCATTATTATGATCTTTGATGTCCTCCATGTGGTGAGAATCCTTACTTGGGATTGTCAGGTGGATCTTCGTACTCTTGACAATATCTCCTACTATGATTGTGTCATTGTCTTTCTCTCTCTCTAGTTCTATGAATTTTTGCTTTAGTATAAACTCCATAGCTCTGTTATTAGGTAGATGCATATTTATGAGTTAAGTCATAGGGATGAATCAGCTCCTTAATCCTTATTAAATGTCCCATATTATTTTTGATAATACTTATTGTCTTAGATCTGTTTTATATTAAACAGTTGTTTCAGCCTTTTCATGCATACTGCTTGCATGGTATACATTTTTAATCCATTTACTTTCATCCAATCTATGTTTTTATATGTAAGATGTGTCTTCTGTACACAGCATGTAGTTGAGTCTTGTTTTTTCATGCATTCTTATAATATATGTCTTTTTATTATAGTGTTTGGTTCATTAAACTTTAATAATTAATACTGGTTCTACAGGTTCATGCTTACCATTTTAACATTTCTGTTCAATTTATCCTTTCTGCTTTTTAACTCTTTTCCTTTTTTTCTGTCTTTTTTATATTATTTGACTAAATCTTACTATTCCATTTAAATTTTTTCATTGGCTTGCTCTCGTTTTTTTTTTTTCCTATGCTTACTTGCTTCCTTTTTTTCAGTGACTCCTTTAGGGATTTATTGTAACCATATTACTTTGGGTGAGGTATGGTGAGGCCAGATGCACACCAAGGAGTGAAACCAGAAAGAATTTTACAGTTTGTTATACTTATGGGTCCCTGAGAAGAACATACATAGGACCACTCGGGCAGTACTAGAGGCAGAGGGAGAAAGGGAAACTGTGGGAAAGCACTTTTATTGTTTCTTTGGGAAGAAAAGGGTGAAGCAGGACAATCAGGTTTAAGATTGGCTGGTTTAAATCATTTCACTTGGCTTTGAGGCAGAGAGGTTGTCTCTGATTATCTGGTATCTAGCCCTGGGGCAAGTAGTACAGGTATATAGTGGTCCTAAGTGTGAGACTGGTAAAGGAGTGTGAACTTAATTGGCTGCTCAAGAAGAGGAACTGACCTGCCTCTAACCAGGGCCTCAAAACTGGGCTAAGACAGCATTTTTAAAAGTATATTACAAGATTATAGCTATCCTTAACATTTCACGATCTACTTAGAGTTAATGTTGCATGACTTTCCATAAAATGTAGAAACCTTAAAGCCATAAAGGTCAATATATCTCCTTCCCATCTTTTATGTTTTAGTTATTAAATATATTATATTACCATAGCTCATATACCATAAAAATGTTATAAAGTTTGCTTTAAACTGTCATACGTGTTTTGGAGGAATTTAAAGGAAAAATTATCTTTGTATTTACCATTTCTAGTGATCTTCATTCCTTTCTGAGGATCCAAGTTTCCACTTGGTATCAACTTCCTTCTGCCTGAATGTCTTCCTTTACTACTTCCTGCAATCCAGACCTAGTGGCAACACATTCCTTTGTTTTTCTTTTATTTGAAAATGTCTTTATTTTCCCTTCATTACTGAAGGATATTTTCATTGGAAAAAGAAAATATGTTTGGCAGGTTTATTTTTTTATTCACTAATTTAAATATGTTCATTCTCTTATAGCCTCCATACTTCCTGATGAGTAGCTAATTATTAAATGAATCATGGCTCTTCTGTACATAATATGCCATTTCCCTGTTGCTACTTTCAAGATTTTCTTTATTTCAACTTTCAACTATTAGATTATAAAATGCCCAGACAAGGACTACTTAAATGTTTATTCTGATTGGAGTTCCATTAGCATCCAGATTCTGTAAATTTGCATGTTTCATCTAATTTAGAAATATTATAGCCATTTTTGTTCAAATTTATTTTCTGCCTTACTTTCTCTTTCTTCTCTTTCTGGGACCCCAATTACATATACTTTAGTCCAATTGTTATTAACTACCAAGTCTCTGAGAATCTGTTCATTAACAACAACAAAAAAACATTCTTTAGAGTAGTGTTAGGTTCATAGCACATTTGAATGGAAAGCACAGAGAGTTACCATATATCCCCTTCCCCTACACAAGCAGAGTCTCCTTCACTCTTCTTTGTTCTTCTGGGGGACAGTCAGTCAACTGTGGCACAAGAGGAAATAGAGGAGAGGCTCAGGAAAACAAAGTTTATTATACTCACAGGTCCTGGAAACAGCAGACATGGCACATAACTCAGGGACACATGGGAGAGCACTAGCATAAGTCAGGAGGCCGAAAGCACATGAGTAAGAGGACAGCCTAAACCAAAGAGTTTACTGGAGTTTCCACAAGAAAAGCAAGTCAGGCAAGGAAAACAGTTTAGGATTGGCTAAACTTTTGGCGGGCTCTAAGCCAAAGAGATGGTCCCTGGTTGCCTGGTACCTGGCCCTGTGATGATTAAGACAGAGGAATATTGCTTACTGGGGTATATAGACCAGATAGAAGAGGTGTGGCTCTGGATTAATTTCTATACCAAAGACATGCTCCTGATTGAGCTTTTTACTATCTCTAAGAATTGGTTAGCCCAGGGAGTGGCATTCTCTCCCCAGGGAGAAAGGTTTTTAAGATTTCAAAACATCATAATACACAGAAAATAAAAAATGTAACAACATACTAGCTACCAACATCCCAAACCAGAATGTTACATTTGTTACAATCAGTGACTCTACACTGACACATTATTATCACCCAAAATTCATGGTTTACATTAGGGGAGATTGATCAAGATGGCAGAGTAAGAAGGTGTGGAGTTCACCTCCTCCCGTGAACATATCAAAAATACATCTACATGTGGAACAATTCTTACTGGAAACTGACAGAAGGACTCTTGTACAACGAAAGCTGTATGAAAGATACATGTGTAATCAGGCAGGAAGCAAAGAAAAGCTATTGAGTCAGGACCTATGCCCCTGGGAGGGGACAGAGGAAGAAGGAGAGTACATAGGTGGACACTCATCCTGGGGAGTGAGTGGTGAGAGCCACAGATTGGGTGCCCCAGTCCAAATGGGCACAAGGGAGACAAGCCCCCTCGACTGGTTGGAGGACTGCTGGGACTAAAATGAGGGCAGTGGGAAGGCTGGACTCCACTCCTGAGAAGTGCACACCTCTCTGGCTTGCTCCTGTAACAGGGTGGAAAGAGGTCTGCTCTATTGGCTGCTGAGTTTCCTGTGACCACCTTGCAGTGCACCACAGCCCAAGCCAAGCAAAGACTCCGGCCCTGCTCACTCCATGTCACAGCATGAGTGCACTTGATCTTGGGTGGCTACAACTAAGAAAACCCACTGGATCTGGAATGCAGAGGTGACCTGCTTCCATGGCGGAGTCAAGTGCCAGCCACTGCTGGCACTTACTCAAGCAGTGCATCAGAAGCAGCCCAGATCTCTGAGACTTCCCTGGTGATGCAGTGCTAAGAATCTGCCTGCCAGTGCAAGGGACACAGGTTTGATCCTTGGTCCCGGAAGATCCCACATGCCACGGAGCAGCTAAGCCCATGTGCCACAACTACTGAGTCTGCGCTCTAGAGCCCGCGAACCACAACTACTGAAGCCCGCGTGCCTAGAGCCCGTGCTCCACAACAAGAGAAGCCACCGCAATGAGAAGCCCGCGCACAGCAACAAAGAGTAGCCCCCGCTCGCCACAACTAGATAAAGCCCACGCGCAGCAATGAAGACCCAATGCAGCCAAAAAAACCAAAAAAAACCTGCTGTGGTTAATCTGACCTGCCTTCCTTAGAAGGCAGGTAGTGGACTATATTAAAAAAAGAAGCAGCCCAGATCTCTGATAGCAGCCATTCCACCACAGCTCACCTCCCAATACATGCTGAGATTCCATGCAAGACCCACCTGCCCTGCTGGGGCAATGGAGGCTGGAGGCAGTGATTAGCTGTGAGGGACAAAGGGGACTTGCACCCTAGGCTGCACCTGAGCTGAGTGAGGGAAACAATTGTGGGTGCCTGTGTAGGCAGCACATCAGAGATAGTTTGGACCTCTGTCTGTGGCTGACATGAGCCGAGAGACCACAAGGGCCCCAGTGGCTTCAGACTTTCCCACTCTGAGGCAAGGGTCCCAGTGCAGGGAGAGAGGAAAACACACTTAAAGGGAACAGAGCCAGCGAGGGCCTGACCCTTAAGGCTTACACTCCAGCAACTTGGGAGCAGACCCCAGCTCTGATAGTGTTCTGACAGCCACTGAGCAGAGGGGAAGACCCGCCTCACACCCACCTCCAGCTCTAGTCCCTCTATCTCCAGCCCCACCCACTACCAAGGTGATAGCTGCCAGCACACTCTGAGGAAAGATGTGACTTGCATCCATATCAAATCCAGCTCTCCTACCAAAGGCACTGAGAACACACAGTCTGTATAGGGATGATTCCACATAAGGTCACCCCTTCAGGACCACAACAGGTAACTGTTTTACCTAAATTTATAGAGGCAGAGACAATGAAGCAAAAATAAAAAGGCAGAGGAATTGGTCTCAATTGAAATAGCAAGAGAAAATCCCTGAAAAATAATAATGAAACAGAAACAAACAATTACTGGATAAAGAATTCAAAACATTAGTAACAAAATTGTTAACTGAATTAGGGAAAATAATAGATGTACACAGTTTATTTTAATTTTAAAAAGGAACTAGATAAAAACAGTTTATATTAGGGTTCACTCTTGGTGCTATATATTCCAGCACCAAGGGGGTTTGGAAAATGACATGTATACACCAATTTAGTATCATACAGAATAGTGTCACTGCCCTAAAAGTCCTATGCTCTGCCTATTCATCCCTCCTTCCCCCCTAACCCTGGCAACCACTGATTTTTTTACTTTCTCTATGGTTTTCCCTTTTCCAGAATGTCTTATAGTTGTAATCATACAGCATACAACCTTTTCAGATGGCTTGTTTCACTTCGTAATATGCATGTAAGTTTATTCCACGTCTTTTCATGGCCTGATAGCTCTTTTCTTTTTAGTGCTGAATAATATTCCATACTCTGGATGTGCCATTCACCTACTGAAGGACATTGTGATTGCTTCTAAGTTTGGGCTATTATGAATAAAGCTGCTATAAACATCTTTGTGCAGGTTTTGACCTTTCTAATTGGTGTGTATTAGTGGTATTTCATTGTATATAAATTTCCATTTCCCTCATGACATATGATGTGGAGCATCTTTTCATATGCTCACTTGCCATCTGTATATCTTTGGTGAGGTGTCTGTTAAGGTCTTTGACCCATTTTTTATTTGGGTTGTTTTATTTTTTTTCACTTTTTAAATGGAAGTTTAGTTGATTTACAATGTTTCAGGTGTACAGCTGAATATATATATATATATATATATATATATATATATATATACACACACACACGCTTATTTGTAAATAAGTTCATTTGTATCATTTTCTTAGATTCCACATGTGATATCATATGATATTTGTCTTTCTTTGTCTAACTTACTTCACTTAATATGATAATCTCTAAGTCCATCCATGTTGCTGCAAATGGCATTATTCATTCTTTTTTATGGCTGATTCGTATTCCATTGTGTGTGTGTTTATACATATATATATATATATATATATATACATATATATATATATATATATATACCACATCTTCTTCATCCATTCCTCTGCCAATGGACATTTAGGTAGCTCCCATGTCTTGGCTACTGTAAACAGTGCTGGTATGAACATCGGGGTACATGTATCTTTTTGAATTAGAGTCTTCTCCAGATATATGCCCAGGAGTGGGATTGCTGGATCATATGGTAACTCTATTTTTAGTATTTTAAGGAACCTCCATATTGTTTTCCACAGTGGCTGTACGAATTTACATTCCCACTAACAATGTAGGAGGGTTCCCTCTTTTCTCCACACCCTCTCTAGCATTTATTATTTTTAGACTTTTTGATGAGGGCCATTCTGACTGGTGTGAGGTGATACCTCATTGTAGTTTTGATTTGCATTTCTCTAATAATTAGCGATGTTGAGCATCTTTTCATGTGCCTGTTGGCCATCTGTATGTCTTCTTTATAGGCTTGTTTATTTTTTATTGTTGAGTTGTAAGACTTCTTTGTATATTTTTTATAATAGTCCTTTATCAGATATATCTTTTGCAAATATCTCTTCCCAGTGTGATTTGTCTTTCCATTCTCTTGTGTTCATTTCTTAAAATCCTTTCTGGGAATTCCCTGGTGGTCCAGTAGTTAGGACTCTGTGCTCTCACTGCAGAGGGCCCAGGTTCAATCACTGGTCAGAGAATTAAGATCCCACAATCCGCATGCCCCCCCCAAAAAAAGTCCTTTCCACTTGTTCTTCAGATTATATAATTTCTATCAATGTATCTTCAAGTTCACAGACTCTTTTGTCAGTGCCATTGTGCTATTAAGTCAATCCAGAGAATATGATTTTAAATCTCTAATATTATTTTTAACTCTACAATTTCCATTTTTAAAACATTTCTATTGATTTGATAAGATTTACTATCTTTTTGCTATTTGTGAGTGTGCAGCTTTGCACTGTTGAGGATAATTATAACGGCTGCTTTGAAATATTTGTTTATTAATTTCATCATTGGTAGATCTTGGGGGTTATGCTAGCTGATTATCTTCTATTGAAAAGGAATCACATTTTCCTAGTTCCCCTAATTTCATATTATTTTGAATTGTATCCAAGATATTATGAAAGCTAAATTCTGAAGACTCTGTGTTCTTTTATTTTTCTCTGATGAGTGTTTTGTTTTAGTAGGCAATTAAGATCACTGGGTTCAAGCTGAAAACTCTGTTTCTTATATAGCAAATGAGTTTATATATTAGTTCATATAATAGTTCTTAATATTAGTTCTTATTAGTTTGAGTATACTCTGCACATGTGTGGCTGGAGCATCAGCCAGAGTTATTAGGAGATATAAAGATCCACTCTCTGGATGTTTGCTTTCTTGGTTCCCTGATCTCTCTTTCCAATGTTATGGTTGCTCCAGACTCAATCTTCTTGTTCCCAAGGTCAGAAAGCCTTGAGTTTTCCCTATAAAGCACCAATTATACCACCTCTCATGCTACAAATAGTAAAAACAGGGTACTCACACTGTACATCTCCCTTTCTCAGTTCACGGACCCTCTAGAAAAATATTTCTGCTTTTGTTCACTCCCCTGTGACTGATTTGTGTACAGAGTTTACAGTTTTTCTTGGAGAAGTTGTTACTTGATCATTATCAGGTACCTGGTCATTTTTATTTCTTCTTTTTCTCTTATTGGATATTTATTTGAATCCATTCTCCCTTGGGCACTTTGTATGATGATCTTTATTTCTTATTCTTTTTTCTTCATTCCTGAGTTGGATCACCTCTCATTTCTTTTTGTTTGTATGTTTGTTTGCACCTGAGGTTTTGAATTTCTGACTAGAGGTTTTATTTCATATCTGAAATTTACTTTTTCTGAATGTTAAATTCACATTAGAGTACTCATTATAGTTTTTTAGTTCTTCATGTTTTATCTGGTTTTTGTTTATGTTTCCAGATAATTTTTATTAGCTGGAATAATTTGATTATCACTTTCTTCTTTATAAAATAGTTTCATACTAATATATTTGTGTTTTCTGTTTTTAATATCTTACTTCTTCAGGACCAGTAATATTTGATGCATTTAAGGCATTTTGTTTATACATTAGGTTTCTAATTTTAAATGAAGTGCTTTTAAAAAAATCAATGGCATATTTTTATGCAGGTGGTAGAGCTTGATTTTTTCATTTACTTTTGTTTCTCTAGGACCCTTAAATTACCTTCATCTGTCCATTTTCTCCCTTCCTCTCCGTTTCATTTTTTCCTCTCTCTACAAATCATCCAAAGTATGCATCCCTCTTCCAAGTTCCATCTTTTTTCTTGCAGACGTGGTGTCTTCTCAAGACTGCTACTTCTGGCTCTGCACACTTCCATGACCATTTCTTGAAATTCACAACTATCCAGTTTTCTGATATATCAGTTTTCAGATTTTTCTAATCATTCTCTCTCTCATAAAGGAATCTTCTTTTTCCAGAAGTGATATTTTTCTGGTTCTACCTCTGCTCTCTTTGTTCCCGGCTCCTTTCTCCTGTTTTCCATATGGTCTATCTGCTATTCTACTCGGGTTTGGGCCCTGAACATGTTTGACTGGTTTGGAATTCTTAGTTCACACTTACAAGTATTTTAAAAATTGTACTAGTCTCTAAATCTTAACTAAGCTGTAGACAGGGGGTATTGAGAATTTAGTTTATTCCTCTTGATACAGATAATCATACATGATTTTCTGATGGTAATATAAAGATTCAGATTTTGGTAGCTGAATTTACCCTGTGGGAACCCAGAAATTCCTCAACTACTCTTTTTTGATAATATGTGAAAAGGCAGTAGTGTGCCTGTGAAAATATATTTATCCAGGCTTTTTTTCAGTTTGTTAAAATGATATGTAACATTATTTTATTATTATGGTGTGGTGATGTGTGAATATTTTACTGCCCTCTGTTAAGGCAAAATTGTTAACACTACTCAGATGTAATCAAACTCTCATTGCAATGTACTTATCAAAATGGAAAGAAAATTTAAAGTGCTAATAATAATATCTATCATTTCCAGGTGGAAGAGAATAATATTCCTAAACATTATGTTTATTATTATGCTCTTTTTATAGGATAATTAAAATGTAAAAATTATATAGCAAGACCATTTTGTAATCTCCACATGTTTCACAACAAATCTGTTAAATTTTAATTATGTGGAACTTACATACTAAGAAGGAAATAATCTAGTTTTTGTTAGTGCTAGGTCTTTTATGCAGCCATCTGTGCTCAGCAAATCATAAAAACTGGAAAGGGTCTCTGAGCTCTTCTTAAAAGATTCCATTGAAAAGTCCATGTTCCTTTTTAACTGCCTTTACCATCAGCTTATTCACTTCAGGACATTTACACAGTTTTGCTTAACATATGATAATTTATTCAGTATTTGTCTGCTGGGTCTCTCTTGAAGTTTCTCACTAACTGAGAAAACAGTGTAAACCAATTAAGAATCTAGATAACAAGAGACATTTTTAATTGACTCTGCGGAAATCATTTTAAAGAGTCCCTTAATGCAATGACTGTGACCAAATTGAAATTTATATTTGTTCTGCTTTTTATAACAAAACAAGCTAAATTAATTTGTATGCCTTCTCTGAGGCCATGTTTTAGATTCCCATCTTGGAAGTCCTTGCTATGTTGTCAGTGCACAAGAGAAGTCAAAAAATAAAGCAGTAACACAAAAACAGGTGAAATATTGCAACAGGGCACTATAGTCTACTTTCTCATTAGATTATATGGCAAAAATAGGTTTATTCATTTATTTGGCAAATATTTATTGGTCATCTAATAATGTGCCAAGCATTTTCAGGACCTATAAATACACAGAGGAAAGACAGACTTTACTATCTAGTGAGGAAGAGAAATAAGTAAAACCAGAAATGATACTGTTGTAGTGTCATGATAAGAGGGGTGCATACTGTGCTGTGGGAGCACAGAGGAACCCATCCTGGGGGGTTAGCACAAGGCTTGGTAAGCTGAACAACACCTCTGCTAGGCGTCTTTTTGTGCAGGACAACTTTCTTGACTAGATGTGGTGGTTCTAGAACTAGACCTCGTATTCAACAAATGCTACGGGATTATGAAACAGGTTCATTCAACATTATATTTTCATCTACTTGGAGAATATTTAAGACTTAATACGGAAATGGATAGGGAAATTATCTTTAGAGAGAATTGCATTGTCCTGTGCATGCTCTAGCATGGGGCAGAGGAAGACTCTTAAGTCTTAAGCAAGTTAGAGAGAGGCTTCAGTGTACCACTGGGAGAGTTTGAAAAGTATTTATGAAGTTTGTGAGACATAAGACTGTTACTTGCCTGAAAAAGCTAAAGGTGAGAGACTAACTAGTACCATTGGTCCAAGGCTGTAAATTAAACAGGGCTCCATTTACAGCAGTCTGAACTTCCTCTGAAAAGGGGCAAAGGTACATGTTTTTAAGAAGTAACTATGGATCTTTTTAAAGAAAATCAGCCTGGTGAATCTTAGAAGGGACAATGGTGGGATGATCTAACTCCAATATTGCAATGAAACCCAAAGCTCATCAGATAAAGGAAGATTTTAAGAAATCAATTTTAAAAAGAGGCATTTTCTCATTAGAAGATCTACATTGAGAGGTCTCTTTTATGGAACTCCAAAACGAACCCCACAAGTGAAAAAAACAATGATATTACATCTCTATATTCAGAGGACCACAGTGCTAGTTTAACATTTTTCTGCACTTTATGTTTCTTCCTCACTAAAAACTTTGTAGGGAACAGAAATCTTGGATAGTGAGCAAGGAAGAGGTGAATTAGAAAATAGAGTAGTCATGTACTATGCCCATCTACCCCTGTTCCAGGTTTCTAGTTTGGGTCAGGCCCTACCTGGGAGAAGGGAAAAACTTTAAATTAGAACTTAGAGTTTTAACTATTACATTGGACTGAACTAAAATAATGTAACTATTATATGGATTATACCCTTAATGTTAAAACAAAGGGAATATTTGCTTATGATCCAAGAGGAACAAAAAACCTCTGGGACATGTGTGAGGGTCCAACCAGGAGTGGAAAAAAAGAAATAATCCCAGATCAGGTTTTAAAGGACAATAGAAAATATGATAAAGTTGATTCCTGATTACAACCTATTGAGTGAGTCTTGGTCATTCAATAAACTAGTTAAGAAAAAATCAGAACACATGATCTGACAAATGGTGGCTAAGCAGAGGGAAAGGAAAAAGATACCCATGGTCCAACCCTTTGTTAATATTTTGACATATGTCCTTTCAGTTATTTTAGGTATGTTTTCTTCACTTGTTTCTACTGTATCTATAAACATACTAGACAAAAAGTTTTTCCTGACTTTTTTCCACCTGATTTTAAAATAAAAAGCATTTTCAGTGTTACTACCATTACTTTGAACCAACACGTTTTCCTTTTCCTTTACTATGGCTTATGCTTGATACATTAACATGCATAGATCCTAATTACACAGTTCATTGAGGTTTTTTGTGGGGTTTTTTTGCGGTACGCGGGCCTCTCACTGTTGTGGCCTCTCCCGTTGCGGAGCACAGGCTCCAGACGTGCAAGCTCAGCGGCCATGGCTCACGGGCCCAGCCGCTCTGCGGCATGTGGGATCTTCCTGGACTGCGGCACGAACCCGTGTTCCCTGCATCGGCAGGCGGACTCTCAACCACTGCGCCACCAGGGAAGCCCATTCATTGAGTTTTGATAACAGACATTCATGTAACCATCAACCAAAACAAGATAAAGAACATTTCCATTTCCTTGAAAATTCCCTTGTGCCCCTTTAAAATTAAAATTCCCTACCCATGGGCAACCGTTGCTCTGAATTTTTTTCACCAAAGATTGGTTTTGCTTGCCTTCAGATTTCATATAAATGGAATCATACAGTTTGTGTTCCATTGTGTCTGGATTTTTACGCTTAACATATTTTGAAGATTAATCCATGTCGTTGTGTGTATCAGTAGTTAATTCCTTTTTATTGCTGAATAGTATTCCGATGTGTGAATACTTCACAGTTTGGTTACCCATTCTCCTGTTGATAGACAGTTGGATTGTTTCTATTTTGGGGCTATTAAGAACAAGGCTACTCTGAATGTCATTGTAGAAATCTTCTATATATATATATATGTGTGTGTGTGTGTGTGTGTGTGTTTTCATTTCTCTTGAAATAGAATTATTGAGGCAAAGGTAGTTAATTATTTAACTTTTTTAGAAATTGCCAATATTTTATCCCAAAGTGTTTGTGGTGTTCTTAATATGACTAGCAAGGTTTGAGAGTTCCTTACTGATAAGGAAATTCTACATCCTTACTGATAATTGTTTTTCTTAGTCATTTTTCTTTAACTTTTCATTTTGAAATAATTGTAAGCTCACAAGAAGTTGCAAAAAGAGTAAATCTAATGCTATGAACCTTTCACCCAGCTTCCTCAAATGGTGATATCTTACATAATGTAGTATAATATCAAAATTGTAAATTAACATTGGAACAATACTGTTAAGTAGACTACGGACCTTATTCAGTTTCATTAGCTTTACATGCACGCACTTGAACTGTGTGTGTGCATGCATGTGTAGATAAAGTTCTATGCAGTTAATATCCCGCGTGTAATGACAACCACAATGACAACCACAATCAAGATGCAAAACTGTTCCATAACCACAGAGGAACTTCCCTGTGCTACACTTTATTAGTAGCACCCTTCTACCCACCCCAGCATTGTGCTTTAGCAACCACTAATCTGCTTTCAATCTCTATAGCTTTGCCATTTAAAATATATAAACGATAACCTTTTGAGATTGGCTTTTTCACTAAGCATAATGCCCTTGAGATGCATTTAAGTTGTTGCACGTGTCAATAGTTCGTTTTGTTTTATTGATGAGTAGTATTCCATAATATAGATATGGCAGTTTTTTTAACCATTGAAGGGTAGCAGAATATGCTACCCTGAAATATGCCAGTTTGGCATAAGGATTATTTTGAGTTAAAGCACTTGAAAAACAGCAGATGCAAGAAGAGCACTCTAATCTCCCCTTTTCTTCCTGAAAAAAGGAGATAAAAAAAATCCTGTGTGAAAGATGCCCTCCCTATACCAAGAAAAATGAAGCACTCTTTGACAGGTGATAAAGCCAAGAAAATTCTGTACAACCAGACCTTGTTAAAATAATTCTTATCTACCTTTACCCTCTCCACATAGTTTAGTTACTTTTCCACAATTGCCTTTCTTTGTTCAACTCAATATAAAAGCATATAGGTTTCACCATTTATTTGGGTCTTCATTCCTTTTGAAGGCTCCCGTGTCACATAAACTTACATTAATTTGTATGTTTTTCTCCTATTAATCTGTTTTATATCAATTTAATTCTCAGGCCTAGCTTAGAAACCATATACCTCCCCTGTACCATTCAACTGTTGAAGGACATCTGGGCTGGTTCCAGTTTTTGTGTCATAAATAGACATGTTATGAAATTTCATATATAGATGTCTGAGTGAATGTGAGTTTAACTTTCATTTCCCAGGAATAAATGCCCAAGAGTGCAATTACTAATTTGTATAGTGACTGTGTATTTACTTTTATAAGAAACTACTAAACTATTTTTCTGATTGGCTTTACCATTTTACATTCCCACCAGAAATTTATGCACAATTGTTTCTCTACATCCTTGCCAGCATTTGGTATTATCCTTTTTTTTTTAACTTTATCTATTCTAATAGGCGATGTCAAACATCTTTTCATATGCTTATTTGCCATCCATACGTACTCTTCAGTTAAATGTGTTTCCATATCATTTGCACATTATCTTATTGGATCTTTTTGGTTGTTTTATTGCTGAGTTTTGAGAGTCCTTTACATATGTTAGATTTAACATATGTAACCACATATATAGATATGTGGTTTGCAAATATTTTCCCCAACTCTGTAGCTTGTCTCTTTATCCTCTTAACAGAATCTTTTTCAGAGCAAAAGTTTTTAATTTTGATAAAGTCCAGTTTATTTTGTGTCCCTTTTTTAGACTACCCTTTTTGTGTCATGTCTAAGAACACATCATCCAGCTTTAGCTTCCAAAGATCTTTTTCTAAAAATTCTTCCAAATGTTTTAGAGTTTCACACTTTACATTTAAATTCATAATCAATTTTGAAATAATTTGTGTATAGTGTGAGAGCTTCATGTTAAGGTCATTTTTTGTCTGTGGATTTCTAAATTGCTCTAGCAGCATTTGTTAAGAAGACTATCCTCCAATGAATAGTTTTTGCAACTTTGTAAAAAATCAGCTGGGGGTATTTGTGTGCATCTATTTCTGGGCTCTCTTTCCTGTTGCATTGATCTGTGTATCCATCCCTCAGCCAATAACACATTCCCCTGTTTCTATATCTATATGGTAAGTTTTGACATCAGGTAGAGTGATTCATCCCACTGTATTTTTCTTATAAATGCTCCATATAAATTTTAGATTAAGCTTGTCCATATCTACCTTGAAATCTTGATAGAATTTGGATAAAATTTGCATTAAATCTATATATCAATTTGGGAAAAATTGGCATCTTTACTATGTTGAGTGTTCCAATCCAGAAACGTACTATGTTATCTCCATTTATTTAAATCTTCTTTAATTTCATTTTATCAGTATTTTGTTATTTATAGCATACAGTTCTCATAATTGTGCTAACTTTACACCAAAGTATTTAATTTTTTGGCTCAATTGTAAATGGTATTGTGCTTTCAATTTCAGTTTTTACATGTTCATTGCTAGAATATAGAAATAAGGTAAATGTCTATGTACTGATCTTGTATCCTGCAACTTTACTGAACTCATTAGTTCTAGGAATTTTTTGTAATTTCCATGGGATTTTTTTCATAGATAATTGTGTCATCTGTAAATAAGGATGGATTTATTTTGCCCTTTCTCACTGTATGTCTTTTATTACCTTATTGCTATGGCAAGGACTTTCAATACTATGTTAAATAAAAGTAGTGAGAGTGAACATCCTTTCCTTGTTTAGTCTTTTTGACTTTTGAAATTCTAGTAAGTAGTGGTATCTCACTGTATTTTAATTTACATTTCCTTAATGAATAAAGGTGCTTGAGAACCTTTTAACTTCCATTCTCATATCTTCTATTGGAAAGTTTCTTTTCTTATGTTCTATGCTAGAAGGATTAAAATATTAGATCTTTACATTTAGATGTTTAATATTAGACATAAACTAATTTTGGTATTTAGTAGAAGGTAGAGTTCCTTTCTCTTCCATGTGGATATCCTATTGCAGTACAATTTGTTGCAAAACATTTTCTTTCTCCATTTCATTGAATTGGCAACTTAATTGAAAATCAGATGATATGTATGAATTTATTTCTGACATTCTATTCTGTTCATTTGCTCCAATCCCACAATGTCCTAATTATTGTAGCTTTATAGATATCTTGAAATCAGATAGTGCTTAGTCATCAAAATGTGTACTTCTTATACAATATTTTTTTCTGACTATTTCAAATCATTTTCATTTCTAAATAAACTTTAGAATCAAGTCATGAGTTTTTACAAAGAAGAAGCCTACAGGAATTTTGAGGGGAGTATGTTGATTCTACTGTTAAAAATATGGAGGATAATATCTTTAAAATATTAATTTCTCCTATCCATGAAAATATATCTTTTCATTTATTTAGGCCTTATTAAATTCAACTTTCACTCTTTCATTGCTTTTTTTAGCTACAAGTGCTTTTTTTATGATTGCTTTATTGATTAAAGTATGCATCTTCAACTTACTTCAGTATCCATTAAATGCTTATTATGCCATTTTGCTTATAATACAAGAAATGTAGATTATAACAACATTTAATACTCTCCAAATCATTGTGCTATTATTCTGCTAATTTCACTTTTACACATGTCATAAACTCAGAAATACAAACTATTTTAAGTTGATTATTGCTTTTTTTATACTTGTTTTTCCAGTCATTCATATCAAAGTAAAATTCTGTCTTTGTCCAGCATTTCATCTATCTTGGGTAAATATCTAGGAGTGAAATAGCTAAGATTTATGGTAGTTGTATATTCAAAATTTTAAGAAACTACCAAATTATTTTCTAGCGTTTCTAGCATTTTACATTCCTATCAGCATTGTAAGAGTTTTCTAGTTGCCCCATATTCTTGCTGACTCTTATTATAGTGAAGCTTTTAAAGATAAGCCCCTCAAGTTTGAGTATAATGTTCCCTCCTTATGGTTTTAATTTGTATTTCCTAAATGACTAATAACATTAAATACCTTTTCATGAGTTTATTTGCCATCTGTATATCTTCTCTGATTAAGTATCTGTTAAAATCTTTCTTCTCTTTTTAATTAAATTGTTTGTCTTTTTATAACTGAGTTGAAGAAGTTCTTTATATATCAATATTGCAGATACATGTCCTTTGTCAGATATAAGTTTTGCAAGTATTTCTCCTACTCTAAATTTTTTTTCTGTTTCTTTTGAAGAGTAAAGGTTTTTTTTCTAATTTTGAAAATGTTCAGTTTGTGGATCTTTTAAATTCTGTGAGAGTTCTTGTTTTTATATTTTAAGATGTCTTACATTTAGATCTATGATGCAATTTGAATGAATTTTTGTTTATGGTGTGAGGCAAAAGTGGTAGACCATAAGGGTTTGCAATTATTTGCTTTATTGGTATTTTGTGGTTGTTTTTGAGTTTACAGTGTACTTCTTTAACTTATTATGATCTTCCAGTTGTATATTATTACTTCATATATAGTATAAGAACCGTACAATAGTAGATTCCATTTTCTCCTTGTGGCTTCTGAGCAATTGTTGTCATACATTTTACATCTTCATTTCTTGTAACTCCCATAATACATTGTTATTATTTTGCTTAAAATAATCAATTAGATATTTAAAGCAAAACACTTTATATATATACTCACATATTCATCATTTCCATGTTTTTCATTACTTCTTTATACAGATTCAGATTTCTATCTGGTTTTAGTTTCCTTTTGCCTGAAAGACCTTTTTTATTGTTTCCTATGATTTAGGTCTGCTGGTGATGAAATCTTTCAACTTTTGTATGTATGACAAAAATTTTTCATTATAATTTTTGAAATATTTTCACTGGTTATAAATTCCAGTTTGTTAGGGCTTTTTAAAAATATTTTAGTACTTTAAGCATGATGCTCTATAACCTCCTACCTTGCCTTTTCCCAAAGAGAAGTCTGCTGCCATCGTATATTTCTCCTGTTTAAGTGAGATGTTTTTCCTGTACTCTTAGAAGGGGAAGATAGACACTTTCCTAGTTTCTCAACTCTAAGATTCCTTCTTTGTTGTTTTCATGAAGTGTTACAATAATGTGGCTTTTTTTCAGTGCTATTGTCTGAATATTTGTGTCCCCCCCCAAATTCATATGTTTGAAATCCTAACCCTCAAAGGTGATGGCATTAGTAGGTGGGTCCTTTGTGTGGTGATTAAGTTATGAGAGCAGAACCCTCATGAATGGAATTAGTACTATTATAAAAGATCCAATTAAGCTCCCTAGCCCCTTCTGCCATGTGAGGATATAAGGAGAAATCTGCAACCAGGAAAAGAGCCCTCACCCAACTATGCTGGTACTCTGATCTGGGACTTCTAGCATCCAGAACTGTGAGGAATTGATTTCTGTTGTTTATAAGCTACCCAGTCTGTGGTGGTTTTTTTTTGTTGTTGTCTTATTTTTTAGTAGTGGCCTGAATGGACTCACACACTAAAATTATGCCTTATCTGCTCCTTTCCCCCATATGGATCTTGACTTCAATTTACTTTTTCCTGAGTTTCAATGACCTGTTCATATTAGATTATACTCCCAGTAGATTCTCCTCCAAGTGAGTAAAACTGAGATTTGGTTGGTTTATTTTGAGTTCATAGGACAAGAGAGTATCCTTCACCATCAGACCTTTATTATGTACTTACGCAAGGAGGACTGAAACAGAGGTTAAAATATAATGTAAAATAAATTTTTGAGTATGAATCTTATCTGTTGGAATGTGCAATATTTATACAACCTGTAGAGTTTGAGGTTCACCTTTTATACTACAAAAAAAAAGAAAGATGAAGAACCATTTACTTGCCTGATGTCTAATTTAACTAGGAGTAAGATCTAGATTACTTTCCAAACTGGAAGTGATTGCCATTATATGAAACAGGAAAACACAACTACACTCAAAATCTCTCTCTCGACAGACTGTTGGTTGAAGGCCAGGAGGATTTTATGTCATCAGACTGCCTTCCAATCAGCTGGACATTTTTGTCATTTTCACTTGCTACATCGGGTTTGCATGATTTCTGCATGTGTTTGTGTTCTGTGTTCGACCCAAAGGCATGCTTCTTGCCCTTGGGATCAAGAGTTGGTCACATTCAAGACACCTGCATCAGCAACTGTTGGGAAGAATGCAATTGACTTGTTAGGATTTCTCAAATTGCTGTGACTTTTGAATGAAATAGTGCTTGCAAAGTTTGGCAAATAGAAATAGAGACCTTCGAGATGGCAGAGGAGTAAGACATGGAAATCACCTTCCCCACAAATACATCAGAAATACATCACATGTGGAACAACTCCTAAAGAACACCTACTGAAACCTGGCAGAAGACCTCAGACTTCCCAAAAGCCTCAGGAGCAGCAGATAAATTTCCACAATCAACATGATGTACCCTGCATCTGTGGAATACCTGAATAGACAATGAATCATCTGAAAATTGAGGCAGTGGATTTTGGAACAACTGTAGACTTGGGGTTTGCTTTCTGCATCTATTTTTTTTCTAGTTTTATGTTTATTGTAGTTTAATATTTAGAGTTTATTATCATTGGTAGATTTGGTTGCTCTCTTCCTTTTTTATATATAGAAATATATATTTTTTTCTTTTCTCTTTTTGTGAGGGTGTATGTGTATGCTTCTTCATGTGATTTTGTCTGTATAGCTGTGTTTTACCATTTGTCCTATGGTTCTGTCTATCCATTTTTTGTTTGTTTGGTTTTTTACTATAGTTTCTAGTGCTTGTTATCACTGGTGGATTTCTTTTTTGGTTTGGTTGATCTCTTCTTGCTTTCATTTTTCATTTTTTTAATGTAATAATTGTTTTATTTTTTTAAATTTTAATCACTTTATTTTGTTTTATTTTATTTTTCTTTCTTTAATTCTCCCTTTTCTTCTGAGCCATGTGGCTGACAGGATCTTGGTTCTTTGGCCGGGTGTCAGGCTTGTGCCTCTGAGGTGAGAGAGCTGAGTACAGGATATTGGTCCACCAGAGACCTCCCAGCTCCATGCAATATCAAACAGTGAAAGCTCTCCCAGAGATCTCCATCCCAATGCTAAGAGCCAGCTCCTCTCAACAACCAGCAAGCAGGAGTGCTGGACACCCTATGCCAAACAACTAGCAAGACAGGAACACAACCCCACCCACTAGCAGAGAGGCTGCCTAAAATCATAGTAAGGTCACAGGCACCACAAAATACACCACCTGACGTGGTCTTCCCACCAGAAAGACAAGATCCAGCCTCATCGACCAGAACACAGGTACCAGTCCCCTCCACCAGGAAACCTACACAACCCACTGAACCAACCTTACCCACTGGGGGCAGACACCAAAAACAAAGGGAACTATGAACCTGCAGCCTGCAAAAAGCAGACCCCAAACACAGTAAGTTAAGCAAAATGCGAAAATAGAGAAAAACACAGCAGATGAAGGAGCAAGGCAAAAACCCACCAGACCAAACAAATGAAAAGGAAATAGGCATTCTACCTGAAAAAGAGTTCAGAGAAATGATAGGAAAGATGATCCAAAATCTTGGAAATAGAATGGAGAAAATAAAAGAAACGTTTAACAAGGACCTAGAAGCAAAAAGTGCAAACAAACAATGATGAATAACACAATAAATGAAATTAAAAATTCTCTAGAAGGAATCAATAGCTGAATAATAGAAGTGGAAGAACGCATAAGTGACTTGGAAGATAAAATAGTGGCAATAACTATCACAGAGCACAATAAAGAAAACTGAATGAAAAGAATTGAGGACAGTCTCAGAGACCTCTGGGACAACACTAATCGCACCAACATTCGAATTGTAGGGGTCCCAGAAGAAGAAGAGAAAAAGAAAGGGACTGAGAAAATATTTGAAGACATTATAGTTGAAAACTTCCCTAACATGGGAAAGGAAATAGTCAATTAAGTCCAGAAAGCACAGAGAGTCCCATACAGGATAAACCCAAAAAGAAACATGCCAAGACACATATTACTCAGACTATCAAAACTTAAATACAAAGGAAAAATATTAAAAGCAGCAAGGGAAAAACAACAAATAACATACAAGAGAATCCCCTTAAGGTTAACAGCTGATCTTTCAGCAGAAACTCTGCAACCCAGAAGGGAGTAGCAGGACATATTTAAAGTGATGAAAGGGAAAAACCTACAACCAAGATTCTTCTACCGAGTAAAGATCTCATTCAGATTTAAAGGAGAAATTAAAACCTTTACAGAAAAGCAAAAGCTAAGACAATTCAGGACCACCAGCAACTTCTCTAGGCAGGAAATATAAGAGAAAGAAAAGACCTATAATAACAAACCCAAAACAATTCACAAAATGGGAATAGGAACATACATATCGATGATTACCTTAAAGGTAAATGGATTAAATGCTCCAACCAAAAGACATAGACTGGCTGAATGGATACAAAAACAAGACCCATATATATGCTGTCTACAAGAGACCCACTTCAGACCTAGGGACACATACAGACTGAAAGGGAGGAGATGGAAAAAGATACTCCATGCAAATGGAAATCAAGAGAAAGCTGGAGTAGCAATTCTCACATCAGACAAAACAGACTTGAAAACAAAGACTATTACAAGAGACAAAGAAGGACACTACATAATGATCAAGGGATCAATCCAAAAAGACGATATAACAACTGTAAATCGTTATGCACCCAACATACGAGCACCTCAATACATAAGGCAAATGTTAACAGCCATTAAAGGGGAAATCGACAGTAACACAATCATAGTAGGGGATTTTAACACCTCACTTTCACCAATGGACAGATCATCCACAACGAAAATAAAATAGGAAACACAAGCTTTAAATGGTGCATTAAGCAAGATGGACTTAATTGATATTTATAGAACAGTCCATCCAAAAAAAACAGAATACACTTTCTGCTCAAGTGCTCATGGAACATTCTCCAGGATAGATCATACCTTGGGTCACAAATCAAGCCTTGGGAAATTTAAGAAAATTGAAATCGTATCAAGTATCTTTTCCAACCACAGTTCTATGAGACTAGATATCAATTACAGGAAAATCTGTAAAAAATACAAACATATGGAGACTAAAAAATACGCTGGTAAATAAAAAAGTGATCACTGAAGATATAAAAGAGGAAATCAAAACATACCTAAAAACAAATGACAAAGAAAACACGGCAACCCAAAACCTATTAGATGCAGCAAAAGCAGTTCTAAGAGGGAAGTATATAGCAGTACAATCCTACCTCAAGAAATAAGAAGCATCTCAAATAAACAGTGTAACCTTACACCTAAAGCAATTAGAGAAAGAAGAACAAAAAACACCCAAAGTTAGCAGAAGGAAAGAAATCATAAAGATCAGATCAGAAATAAATGAAGGAAACGATAGCAAAGATCAATAAAATGAAAAGCTGGTTCTTTGAGAAGGTAAACAAAATTGATAAACCGTTAGCCAGACTCATCAAGAAAAAAAGGGAGAAGACTCAAATTAACAGAACTAGAAATGCAAAGGAGAAGTAACAACTGACACTTCAGAAATACAAAGGATCATGAGAGATTACTATAAGCAACTATATGCCAATATAATGGACAGTCTGGAAGAAATGGACAAATTCTTAGGAAAGGACAACCTTCTAAGACTGAACCAGGAAGAAAGAGAAAATATAAACAGACCAATCCAAAGCACTGAAATTGAGGTGATTAAAAATCTTTCAACAAACAGAAGCCCAGGACCAGAAGCCTTCACAGGCGATTTCTTTTTTTTTTTTTTTTTGTGGTACGCGGGCCTCTCACTGTTGTGGCCTCTCCCATTGTGGAGCACAGGTTCTGGACACACAAGCCTAGTGGCCATGGCTCACGGGCCCAGCTGCTCCACGACATGTGGGATCTTCCCAGACAGGGTCACGAACCCATATCCCCTGCATCGGCAGGTGGACTCTCAACCACTGCACCACCTGGGAAGTCCCTTCACAGACGATTTCTATCAAACATTTAGAGAAGAGCTAACAACTATCCTTCTCAAACTCTTCCAAAATATAGCAGAGGGAGGAACACTCCAAAACTCATTCTATGAGGACACCATCACCCTGATACCAAAACCAGACAAAGATGTCAAAAAGAAAGAAAACTACAGGCCAATATCACTGATGCACATAGATGCAAAAATCCTCAGCAAATTACCAGCAAGCAGAATCCATCAGCACATTACAAGGATCATGCACCATGATCATGTGGGGTTTATCCCAGGAATGCAAGGATTCTTCAATATATGCAAATCAATTAATGTGATACACCATATTAACAAGTTGAAGTAGAAACACCACATGAACATCTCAATAGATGCAGAAAAAGCTTTTGACAAAATTCAACACCAATGTATGATAGAAACCCTCCAGAAAGTAGGCATAGAGGGAACTTACCTCAACATACTAAAGGTCATATATGACAAACCCACAGCCAACATCATTCTCAGTGGTGAAAAACTGAAATGATTTCCTCTAAGATTGTCCACTTTCATCACTATTATTCTACATAGTTTTGGAAGTTTTAGCCACAGCAATCTGAGAAGAAAAAGAAATAAAAGGAATACAAATTGGAAAAGAGTAAAGCTGTAACTGTTTGCAGATCACCTAATACTCTACATAGATAATGCCAAAGAGGCTACCAGAAAACTACTAGAGCTAATCAACGTATTTGGTAACGTAGCAGGATACAAAATTAATGCACAGAAATCTCTTGCATTCCTATACACTAATGATGAAAAATCTGAAAGGAAATTAAGGAAACACTCCCATTTACCACTGAAACTAAAAGAATAAAATATCTAGGAATAAACCTACCTAAGGAGACAAAAAAAATCTGTATGCAGAAAACTATAAGACACTGGTGAAAGAAATTAAAGATGATACAAACAGATGGAGAGATATACCATGTTCTTGGATTGGAAGAATCAACTCTGTGAAAATGAGTTTACTACCCAAAGGAGTCTGCAGATTCAATGCAATCCCTGTCAAACTACCAATGGCATTTTGCACACAAATAGAACAAAAGTTTCACAACTTGTAATGGAAACCTGAAAGACCCCGAATAGCCAACACAATCTTGTGAAAGAAAAATGGAACTGGAGGAATAAGGCTTCTGGACTTCAGACTCTCCTACAAAGCTACAATAATCAAGACAGTATGGTACTGGCACAAAAACAGAAATATAGATCAATGAAATGGTATGGAAAGCCCAGAGATAAACCCAAGTACATATGGTCACCTTATTTTTGATAAAGGAGGCAAGAATATACAATTGAGGAAAGACAGACTCTTAAATAAGTGGTGCTGGGAAAACTGGGCAGCTATATGTAAAAGAATGAAATTAGAACACTCCCTAACACCATACACAAAAATAAACTCCAAATGGATTAAAGACCTAAATGTAAGGACAGACACTATAAAACTCTTAGAGGAAAACATAGACAGAACAGTCTATGACATAAATCACAGCAAGATCCATTTTGACCCACCTCCTAGAGAAATGGAAATAAAAACAAAAATAAACAAATGGGACCTAATGAAACTTAAAAGTTTTTGCATAGCAAAAGAAAACATAAACAAGACAAAAAGACAACCCTCAGAATAGGAGAAAATATTTGTAAATGAAGCAACCGACAAAGGATTAATATCCAAAATTTACAAGGAGTTCATGCAGCTCAATATCAGAAAAAGAAACAACCCAATCCAGAAATGGGCAGAAGACCTAAATAGACATTTCTCCAAGGAAGATATACAGATTGCCAACCAACACATGTAAGGATGCTCAACATCACTAATCATTAGAGAAATGCAAATCAAAACTAAAGTGAGAGGGGCTTCCCTGGTGGTGCAGTGGTTGAGAGTCTGCCTGCTGATGCAGGGGACACGAGTTCATGCCCCAGTCCGGGAAGATCCCACGTGCCACGGAGCAGCTGGGCCCGTGAGCCATGGCCGCTGAGCCTGCATGTTTGGAGCCTGTGCTCCGCAACGGGAGAGTCCACAACAGTGAGAGGCCCGTGTACTGCAAAAAAAAAAACAAAAACAAAAACTAAAGTGAGATATCACATCACACCAATCCGAATGGCCATCATCAAAAAATCTGCAAACAGTAAATGCTGGAGAGGGTGTGGAAAAAAGGTAACAGTCTTGCACTGTTGGTGGGAATGTAAATTGATGCAGCCACTCTGAAGAATGGAGGTTTCTTAAAAATCTAAAAATAGAACTACCATATGACCCAGCAATCCCACTACTGGGAATACCCTGATAAAACCGTAAATCAAAAGAGTTATGTACCACAATGTTCATTGCAGCTCTATTTACAATAGCCAGGACATGGAATCAACCTAAGTGTCCAGCGACAGATGAATAGATAAAGAAGATGTGGCAGAGATATACAATGGAATATTACTGAGCCATAAAAAGAAATGAGATTGAGTTATTTGTAGTGTGGTGGATGGACCTAGAGTCTGTCATACAGAGTGAAGTAAGTCAGAAAGAGAAAAATAAATACTGTATGCTAACACACATATATGGAATCTGAAAAAACAAAAAATGGTTCTGAAGAACCTAGGGACAGGACAGGAATAAAGTCGCAGACCTAGTGAATGGACTTGAGGACATGGGGATGGGGAAGTGTAAGCTTGGACAAAGTGAGAGAGTGGCATGGACATATATACCCTACCAAATGTAAAATAGATAGCTAGTGGGAAGCAGCCATATAGCACAGGGAGATCAGCTCGGTGCTTTGTGACCACCTAGAGGGGTGGGATAGGGACGGTCAGAGGGAGACGCTAGAGGGAGGAGATATTGCAATATATGTATATGTATACCTGATTCACTTTGCTATAAAGCAGAAAGTAACACACCATTGTAAAGCAATTATACTCCAATAAAGATGTTAAAAATATATATTAAAAAAACAAAGTCTCTTTCTCTCCTCTCTCTCTCCCTCCCTCCCTCCCTCCCTCCCTCCCTCTTTCTCTCTCTTTCCACCCACCCCCCAATAGTATCTTTCAAGTACAAAATCATGTGTGCCCCTCTATTTTGAGTTCTGTAGTTCTTTCTACTTTGTAAATTTTGGTTTCTCTTAAGATCTGCATATATTGGTCATTTTCCTATCTAAGACATTATCGTTTTCCCCCTTAGGTAGCTCTGTCAGTTCATAGAGACTTAAAATACTATGTGTTTGATTTTCTAGGCCTCACCATTGGAAAACACGGGTGATCACAAAAAAAAGTTTCTAGCAATATAATTACTGAATTTTTATTAGAAATTAAGATTAGAAATCTAATCTAAATTTCTAGTTTAACTGATGAATAAAGTCAGGTCAAGCATGTATTAACAGTAATCTGAACTAGACATCAGTCTTCCTCATGCTCAGCCTGTGGCTATTGCAGCTACATTAGTTCCCCTCCCCTTCATATATTACTCTACACTTCAAAGACGTCAGTTGGAATTTTTAGGACACACACTGCTAACCCCCATTATGATGTGTGTATTTCAGATAGCTATTGAACTAATCAAACAATCAAGACATCCATCTAAAATTCAGTAGAAATTTAATCTTCTCACAGCCTACTTACCACTGATTTTACCTTTAAAACAATTTTTATATGAGTGCACTAACAGAGTTGCATTTATCAGGATGCAAAGTAAATGGCAGTAAATTATACTTTACATGTGGAGAATTCATTATTACTGTATTGTAAAATTAAAAGAAGGTTACACTTAGATGAATATAGACTTTAACTTTTCAAATGTGTTTATGCTCATGAGTATTGACAATTTTCTGAAATATGAAAAAGCAAATGATATTCAGTTGCAAGAGCAAAGAAATTACTGTCATTTTTCAAACTCATTCTTCACCATGAAAACTCTGGAAGTAATTTTAAAGACCAGAAAATATAATTTCAAGTATATTGGCTGGTAGATGCTATCAACCAGTGAACCAACTTATGATTGTCAAATTTAAATTGCCAATTTATTCCCACCAGATACTCTCCAGTAACAGGTTATTTTCACATCTTTTGATAGATAACCACTCAATCATCATTTGGGGCATTAGTCCACCAGGTGGTATACAATCCTGATACAAATAATGTTTCAAAGGACACATTAGAATGCAATTTTCCAAAGCTGCCATTTGTTTTAATGTTTTGGCATTCAACATAGTTTCATGTTGTGAAAAACAGATTGTTAGCCATTTTGTCACTCTCATTGTCTGGAAAGTGTCAATATTACTGTATCAGCAAATAACTATTTGGAATATGTTCCTTGATGATGGTGATAAATTATGTTGGAAAGTTTCAAAGGATAATTGAACATTATAATATCATTATGTTGGAAAGGATTTTGAAAGATAGATTATATTCATTCACTAGCCTTTGAACTAAACCTAAATCACCTTAGTTTGTCCCTAAATTTAATATGTTTTTAGTCTCCTAGAAGTGGACATTTTTGTTTCCCTCTCGAGATAATTCTAATACATAGGATTTTTAAAAGATATATTATAACCTCAAGGCAAACAAAAACAATCACTTGGTTCTTTAGTTAGTATTACCCAAACTTCATAAATAATAATAATACCTAGAACTTGAGCAGCAATTTAAATTTTTAAAAGTCATTACTAACAATATTAATATTATTCTCAGTTTATAGAAGAGACAGTGGGTCAGAATGATTTGTACCTTACCCAAACTCATAGTAAAACAGCAATAGAAATATATATATGCTACAAACTATTTATGAGCTTTAGAGATAATACATGTAAAGAATCTAGCATTTGAACCCAAGTTGTTTGTCTCATATTCCATCCTCTTTCATTCAACGACACTGTTTCTCTAGAATATCTACTCCAAGGGGACTGAATAATTTCTGTGACTACATCTATGTGGGGCTACAGATCTCATCATTAGATCGACTGAAGTATCCAGTCAATTTCTTCAAATAAATGAATTTTCCTCCATCAAAATTTGACATTCTTCAGATCTGTTTAGACCCTTATTCCCTGGAAGTCATATCTTATCCTCCAAAACTGGGTTAGGTAGTCGTCCTCCATCATTACGCATCATGCTTTATACTCTAACTTACCTTTTATTATTTCCCAGCATTTGTAATTGTTCTAACATTTGCTGTTTGTCCAGCTGCATTGTATACAACTACACAGTAGGCATCTTTTGTTTCCCTTGTTCATCCCATAGCTCTAATACCTAACATCATTCCTAGTACATAGCAGATGTTATATTTTGAAATCTATGCTTAACGAATGAATAAATTTAATTAGCTTTTAGTAATGGTATTAGGTAGGATGCTTCTAAAGAATTTATATGTCTAACCTCTATCAACAGTGGTTATAGAACTTAGCTGATACGAATTTCCTAATAAATGAATAATCTGTTCTGTTTCTACTTCTACCTTAAGTCAATATGGGGAAGAGCAGATACAAGGGATGAATAACATTGTCCTGCTAGTTGTACAGATGTTCACTCAATAGTCAGACATTACAAATTTAAGGTCTAATCATTTGTGAAGCCTAAGCCATCAATTTAGTTGTAGTCTGATTAAGTTTTCTGGTAATTAATGATTTTTAGTAACCTGCCATAACAGAAGGCTAGCTGTACTCTCCTATAGGGCCACTAATTCCACTGAAACCAAAGCTAACTGTTTGGAGGAATTTGGTTAAAGCCTATAGCAGATTCTGAATAAAAATCAATCCTCATCATTGAATATATAGTTCAAAGCACCTGCTCAAGTGTTGACTTGCTGATTAATTATTGTAGATGAGAGTTACAGACTCTAATTAGGGTGTAACTCTAAAATTATGAGAGAAGATCAGAAAAACATTATCCTTCAAACCTTTCACTGATTGAGATCAATGTGAAATAGATTAGATTGGACATATGCAGAAGTCCTCTACCATAAAAGATGCATTGTAAATGTTATTTTGACTAGGGTTTCTCCCAGGATTTGATCTTAGACACTGGCACCCCATTTCATTAAGAGGAGTAAAATATAAATGTCCATCAAGCTATGACACATAGTGTTATGAAACTTTGGTGGTGGAGCTATCTGCAGAGCTTAGGAAAAGAAATTCCAAAGTGAGATTGAATTAGTATTTATCCAGGATAATGAGAGGCTGTATTTAGCAGATGTGATTTTTCTGTTCACAAATCTACAGAAAGTGTTTTTTATGGGGAAACAGGGAAAATTCTCTGGGTTTTCCACAACATGAATTAACTATCCACAGAGGATTCTTCAACTCCTTCACTCATTAAAGGACCTCCCATTGACTTGTGTACTTGATGCCAAAAGAAGGTTATACAATAGACAACAGGGATTACTAGGAAATTCATGTCTGCTCATTATCTTTTCTTAAGTATACCAATTCCATTTTAAGGATTTTGTAGGTGAGACCAAGGAAAGAGTTTTCAACAGTCCTTCTCTCTACTAGCTAACATATTTGTGTGTAACATTTTAGATAATAGTGTACTTGGATACTTTGATCTGAGGTGGCTATAGAGGTCTTTCATTTTCTTCCCACTTTGCAAACAACGCTTTGAAAAGGACCACATAAAAAGAAAATATTTGCTATTGATTTTTTTAAAAAGCCTTTCATAGAAATGTCCCCTTTTGTGTTCATTTATTCTCTTCCTTGCTCAAACCCCATTTTTCCTTATAGAAAGAACCATGATTTTCCATCAGTTCTGCTTATTAATTTATAATGTATCCAATGAGTCTCTAGGTACACATTACAAAGATTAAAACAAAAATTAATCCAAAAGAAAAGGTGTTCTCTGAACCTTATCCCTACAGTCCATCTGTGGATACTCTCATGTCTCTTTGTTTGCTAATAATATAGAGATCTTCAAAAGCAAAAATAAAATTTTTACCCGAAATATTTTATTCTCCAAAGGCACATATATACCATTTAAATAACAAAGACTACATGTGCAGTATTTTCTGTAGAAAAATTACCCCAAATTGCACATTGTCTATTTTGTAGAACTTGACTTGTATTAAGCTGTCTTTGCAAATGGACAAAAGCTACTTTGTGGTCAAATTTGAGGGGCTCAGCTTCTCCAGAATGTACACACACACACACACATACACATTTGTTATAATGTTTAACATTACACCCTTAGATATAGATTCCTTTGGAGTTTAAACACATTCTTGTCTTCTAAGTTCTCTTATTTAAATACAAATGCATCTGGGTAGAGGAACTTAAACCCCAACATCTCCCATTTCTACTTCCTTTTCAAAGCTTCATGTAACCATATATTTGAGTATATCTGTTCAATGAAATATTGGTATAATCCTTAGCCACTTACTAAAATATTGGAGCAGGAAGAAGCTTTAGAGATTCCCTAATGCAAATCCTTCACATTATAGAGGAAGAACTAGCAAGAGGGAGTAACTTGTGTCCCAGCTCAATGTTTCTTTCTCTATACCAAACTGATCTTGTAATTTTGCTATAGAGAAAAATGTTGGTACAAACTTGCTAATATGACAGGAAAGTATACACGTTCCTTTCTCTTGATAACATAAGCCATATGCTCTTAAATAAACCTGGTCTTCTAGAGTTCTAAAAGCACAGAATAGGCAGGAGTACTCAGACAAGATATACAACTTATTATGCAAGTTGAAAGAAGGTAAATGCCTTACTGTTAACACACATTGAAAAGTCACTTATGCTAAAAAATAGTGTTCAAGGCGAAAGGTTAGGCATCATACACAGATGGGGTAAAATTTGCCTTGTAATATCTCATTCATCAATGTTTCCCATTTTCCCCCAGCATCATTGAGGAATAATTGAAAAATAAAATTCTGTATACTTAAAGTATATGACACGATGATCTGAAATATGTATATATTGCAAAATGATTACCACAATCAAGTTAATTATCACATCCATCACCTAACATATTTACCTTTTCTGTGTGTGTGGTCAGAACACTTAAGATCAACTCTCTTAGCCAATTTCAAGTATATATTACACTATTATTAACTATAATAACTATGATGTATATTGGATACTCAGACCTTATTCATCTTATAAATGAAAGTTTGTACCCTTTAACAAACATCTTCCCATTTCTCCCACCCCCCAGCCCCTGACAACCACCATTCTATTCTCTGGTTCTACGAGTTCAACTTAAAAAACTTTTTAGATTCCACATATAAGTGAGATCATACAGTATTTGTCATTCTCTGTCTGGCTTATTTAACTTAACATAATGTCCTTCAGGTTCATCCATGTTGTCCTAAATGGCAGGATATCCTTCTTTTTTATGGCTGAATAATATTCCATTATATGTTCTTTATCCCCCACCTTGGGGTAAGGTTGACACAAGAAAAATGAAACTGTTCCTCTTACCCTCTTCAATGCATCCGGTCTCAGGTGTTTTTTCTTTAGCAGTGTGCTGAAACCTCTCCACTGGACAATGGGACTCCCACTAAGACCCTCTCATCCATGGGTTATTGTCAAAATTGATTTTCTGTGGGGAATGACAATAGAAAACTATTTTCGCTATTTTGCTGATTATCATTCCACCCCAATTTCTCCCATTATATCTTAAGTTCCACTATCAGAAAAAATTATTCCTTTGTGTCTCCAGAAGTCCTCAGTTTTTTTTTTGTTTTTCTTAAGACTGTTACATTTTATTTTATTTTATTTTATTTTATTTTATTTTTTTAACATCTTTATTGGGGTATAATCAGAAATTCTCAGTTTAAAAAAGTATTCATTTTTTTCAAAGTCTTAATTTGTCAAATTGCTTCCCAGTGGTCCAGTTAGATGATATCAGGCCCCATAGGCATGGATAACCAGCAAGGTAAAGTTTTATGGAGAAATGAAACAATGTGTAGAGCAGGAGTCACTATTTATAACGGTAATACCAGGCACTGCATTAGGGAACTCTGGGTAGCAATTAGGCAGCTATAGGGTTGCATAATTTTGGATGCAAATGTCATATGTGAAAGTGACAAAAATGCACTGAAAACTCTTTACATTTTGCCAGGAGCCAGCTATGGTTTTGTAAAAAGTTCTGGATGGAAAGAGAGCAGTGATGTAAGCAGAGGATATCTGGCATTTATTGGGTGTTTTCTATATGGAGGGGTTTGTTCTAGGTTCCATGGTGTGCCAGCTCTATCACAGTGTTTGGTACTTGCAGGTAAGTGATAGAAGTTTCTTGAATTTTAAGGACAAAGAACTTTAAAACTTCTCAACTAAAGTGATTTCCTACATACAATAGCTCCAATCTTCAAAGATAGATTCTCTCTCTGTTCAAACATGCACTGTAGTTTCTGCTTATAAAGGTACCAAAGTCTGCTCAAGCTCAGAAATGAAGAAAATGAAAGATCTAATATTCAGAGTTCTTAACTAGGATCAATTCTCCTGGTTTATTATTCTGCAAGGCAAGTAGTTGCACATCACTGAGAAACTAATGGTGCAACAAGGAGAGAAAGTTTCAACCCATTGAAAGTCTATTATACCATTCTCCCATAATACAAGTACCCTGAGGATTTCAATTCTAACCTTACTACCAATTATGCTAAATTCTGGCTACACACTGGACAGCTCTTTGAATTGACAGCTTCCAAAAATCAAATTGACCTAAAGTCAATGATATCTTATGTTTTTTCCTTTCTTCTCTATACATGTTTCACCTTTCCCATGAGAATGTGTCCTATATTGAAGTGGTTCAAGGGTCTGTTGTGAAATTGTAATGTAAAATCAATGCCTCCTTTCTCTTGTGATATTTTTTTGGCTCCATGCTGTTGGCTAAACCCAATCATTCCACTTGTTCAATAAACATTTGTTGGAAACTATGGAAATCTAACATATCATTTAATACAAATTATCTATACATACCAACAGGGGTTTCCTTATTTGGAAGTCCTGTTGTTTCTAACTTGAGAGGACCTCAGGATCTCTCACTCAGGTAAGGACTGTTGTAAAATCTATTTTATAATTTAAAGAGTACAGTGTGGTAGTTCAGTGCCCAGACTGTGGAGCCAGACTTCCTGGCTTCAGATATTTGCTCCGTTTCTTGCAGTTTAACCATGACATGCAATTTAACAACTCCATGTCTTAGTTTCCTTATTTGGAAAACTGAGATAGTAATGGTACCTACTGCATGTGATTTTTGTGAGGGTTAAACAACACATGTAGCATACTTAGAACACAAAAATTATCGATGTTGGGGGGACCTTCAAGATGGCAGAGGAGTAAGATGTGGAGATCACCTTCCTCCCCACAAATACATCAAAAATACATCTACATGTGGAACTACTCCTACAGAACACCTACTAAATGCTGGCAGAAGAACTCAGACCTCCCAAAAGGCAAGAAAATCCCCATGTACCTGGGTAGGAAAAAAGAAAAAAACAGAGACAAAAGAATAGGGACGGGACCTGCACCAGTGGGAGGAGAGCCGTGAAGGAGGAAAGGTTTCCAAACACTAGAAGCCCCTTCTCGGGTGGAGACTGCGGGTGGCGGAGGGGGGAAGCTTCGGAGCCGCGGAGGAGAGCGCAGCCACAGGGGTGCGGAGGGCAAAGCGGAGAGATTCCCGCACAGAGGATCGGTGCCTCCCGGCACTCACCAGCCCGAGAGGCTTGTCTGCTCACTCGCCGGGGCGGGCGGGGGATGGGAGCTGAGGCTCGGGCTTCAGAGATCAGATCCCAGGGAGAGGACTGGGGTTGGCTGTGTGAACACAGCCTGAAGGGGGCTAGTGCACCACAGCTAGCGGGGAGGGAGTCCGGGAAAAAGTCTGGACCTGCCGAAGAGACAAGAGACTTTTTCTTGCCTCTTTGTTTCCTGGTGCTCCAGGAGAGGGGATTAAGAGTGCTACTTAAAGGAGCTCCAGAGACTGGAGCGAGCCACGGCTATCAGCGCAGACCCCAGAGACGGGCATGAGATGCTAAGGCTGCTGCTGCACCACCAAGAAGCCTGTGTGCAAGCATAGGTCACCATCCACACCTCCTCTATTTTTGATAAAGGAGGCAAGAATATACAGTGGAGAAAAGACAGCCTCTTCAATAACTGATGCTGGGAAAATTGGACAGCTACATGTAAAAGAATGAAATTAGAACACTCCCCAACACCATACACAAAAATAAACTCAAAATAGATTAAAGACCTAAATGTAAGGACAGACACTATCAAACTTAGAGGAAAACATAGACGGAACACTCACATAAATCACAACAAGATCCTTTTTGACCCACCTCCCAGAGAAATGGAAATAAAATCAAAAATAAACAAATGGGACCTAATGAAACTTAAAAGCTTTTACACAGCAAAGGAAAACATAAACAAGATGAAAAGAGAACCCTCAGAATGGGAGAAAATATTTGCAAACGAAGCTACTGAAAAAGGATTAATCTCCAAAATTTACAAGCAGCTCATGTAGCTCAATATCAAAAAAAACAAAAAACCCAATCCAAAAATGGGCAGAAGACCTAAATAGACATTTCTCCAAAGAAGATATACAGATTGCCAACAAACACATGAAAGGATGCTCAACATCACTAATCATTAGAGAAATGCAAATCAAACTACAATGAGGTATCACTTCACACCAGGCAGAATGGCCATCATCAAAAAATCTACAAACAATAAATGCTGGAGAGGGTGTGGAGAAGAGGGAACCCTCTTGCACTGTTGGTGGGAATGTAAATTGGTACAGCCACTATGGAGAACAGTATGGAAGTTCCTTAAAAAACTAAAAATAGAACTACCATATGACCCAACAATCCCACTACTGGGCATATACCCTGAGAAAACCATAATTCAGAAAGAGTCATGTACCACAATATTAATTGCAGCACTATTTACATTATCCAGGACTTGGAGGCAACCTAAGTGTCCATCATCAGATGAATGGATAAAGAAGATGTGGCACATATATACAATGGAATATTGCTCAGCCATAAAAAGAAACAAAATTGAGTTATTTGTAGTGAGGTGGATGGACTTAGAGTCTGTCATACAGAGTGAAGTAAGTCAGAAAGAGAATAACCAATACCGTATTCTAACACATATATATGGAATCTTAAAAAAAATATTCTGATGAACCTAGGGCCAGGACAGGAATAAAACCGCAGATGTAGAGTATGAACTTGAGGACATAGGGAGAGGGCAGGGTAAGCTGGGATGCAGTGAGAGAGTAGCATTGACATATACACAGTACCAAATGTAAAATAGGTAGCTCATGGGAAGCAGCTGTATAACACAGGGAGATCAGCTCAGTGCTTTGTGACCACCTAGAGGGGTGGGATACGGAGTGTGGAAGGGAGATGGAAGAGGGAGTGTATATAGTGAACATATGTATGCATATAGTTGATTCACTTTGTTATACAGCTGAAACTAACACAATGTTGTAAAGCTATTATACTCTAATAAAGTTGCTAAAAAATTATCAATGTTACTTATTATTACTATGGTTTTTAATTTTATTTTATGTCAAGCCCTTCAGTAGGAGTTGAAAGTACAGAGTTAAAAACTATTTTGAAGTAGTGGATGCAGTTGTCATATTGTGTGATCACTGAGGTAACTAGCCATCTCTCAAGGGAATCAGGGAAGGTTTCATATGAGTTATTATTCTAAAATTAGATATGGAAAATGAGCAGGAGTTAGTCAGTGTGTGAAGCCATGTTATGGGAGTAACAGTGTTCTTAAAAAGAGGGAACAGCCATGAGAAAAGATAGCATATGATGAATTCAGAGAACTGAGAGAATTTTCATATGGATGATATTGAAAAATCACAAAGGGGAAAAATCACAGAGGTCCTTGTAATACATATCAAGAAATTTATTTTTTATTTTTATTGAAGTATAGTTGATTTATAATCCTGTGTTGGTTTCAGGTGTACAGCACAGCAAATCATATATATATATATATATATATATATATATATATATATATATATATATTCTTCAGATTGACTTCCCCTATCGGTTATTACAGAATATTGAGTATAATTCCCTGTGCTGTACAGCA
The DNA here is from genome assembly GCF_964270905.1 of Leucopleurus acutus. Taxonomy (NCBI): domain Eukaryota; kingdom Metazoa; phylum Chordata; class Mammalia; order Artiodactyla; family Delphinidae; genus Leucopleurus; species Leucopleurus acutus. Next base: position 98,681,454 of record NC_139148.1, read on the forward strand.
GGTCCTTGTTGGTTATCTATTTTATATATAGTAGTGTGTATTTCTTAATCCCAACCTCTTAATTTAGACTTTACCATGTATGCAGTGGGAAGTTCTGATGGGCTTTAAGTAGAAGAATGACTGGATCATATTCTCATTTTAAAATGATCTCTCTGGCTGCAGTATGGTAAAGATATTGAGAATAAGCAGAATTGTTAAGTTGCTATTGTAATGGTAATGGGATGGAGATAAGTGGAAGGAATACAGAGATATTAAGGAAGTAGAATCAGCTGTGCTTGTTGATTGACTATTAGAGTGAGAGAAGTAGGACTCAAGCATTCACTTAATGTAATGGTTATGATACATCTTCAGTATGGAGACAAAGACATCTCAAGTTTTAAACTGGATATTTTTTCTGTATCCTAGTGTAGGAAACAGAGGGTGAGGAACATATTTGGGAACAATGGGTGATAAAAGCTATTGACTTTGGTTTTTGATATTTTTGGTGTGAAGTGCCTATACAGCTACTAAGTGAAAATGTCTTGGGAAAATAGATCTGGAACTTAGAAGTCATGGTGTAGCCCATGTCTTAATAGGATCTCTTGGCTACTCTTTGAACCCAGTCAAATTGGATAGGTTTCTTAAATTGCTTTGAAGTGGATTTTATGTCAAGCTATTGTTAGACATGATCTTGTGGTGCTCTGAGATCTTCATAGATTTTATCTCAACAATTTTTAAATTCCCTCTGAATGTAGATTAGTCTAAATCAACTAAGTGCCTGAGGTACCATATAGTTAGAAATTGTGCTAAAGTCTTCTGACAGCTATGTGATATCTTTCTTGGTTTCTAATTTTCATTCTATTTGTGGCCTTTGCCAAAGCCATTAACCTCCTTGTCCACCAATATATCTGTTTCTAATGAAGGAATGATAAGAATTGTGACATCTTGCCCTTCCTTAGCAGAAGAGCTTGGTAAACAGTGATGTGTTCCCCAGTTCAACACTTCTATTTGTTAGCCATTAAATACTCATTCAAAAATGTTCAGGCTCCTTGGAGTCAGTGCACTGCACTGACACTTGTTTTTAATATCCATAAAAATCTATATCTGTCTCTTCAAAGTAGACAATTAAGCAACTCAGGGCAATAACCAGTCATATTGTTAGTTATCAGAAATGTTTCATTGGGCTTTTACTCCACTCTTCCTCAGAATAAAAATAATGAACACCTATATTTTGTTTTTTATATGAGCACAGAGCCTTGGCTCTCTACCAGGAAGAGGTTTATAATGAGGAGGACAAATAAAACATTAAGGCAGATGACTTAGTCATAGTGAAACGAGGTTCATCACAAGTGGACCAGATAGAGCAACTCCAAACTTCAAGTAAATTAACCTTGAGTATTCTGGGCTATAGCAGTAACTCCAAGCTCTATAACTATTACAAAATCTATGTTTACAGAGTATTATGTGGTAGTTAAGTGCCCAGGCTGTGGATCCAGACTGAACTCAAATATATATTGGATTGGCCAAAAAGTTCGTTCTGGTTTTTCCATAAGATGTTACAGAACAACCCAAACGAAATTTTTGGCCAACCCAATATAATGAGGTGCAAAGAATACTGGATTAAATCCTTACAGATATGTCAAATATTTTATTTAATTTATTTATTATGCCAAAATAATACCAACAGCCTAGACTCAGAATTTCTTCAGAAAACTTTAGTTGCATGTAACATCTCTTCCCATCTTAGAGAAGAAAGATCAATGTTGGATGGTATTGATTTGCTTAACACTAAGACCTGAAAACCTAACATAATTGTAAAATAGCCTCTCCATCATTTCAACAAAGTATAGAGAAATAGCTTCAAAAACACATTTAGGAACTCTACAAAAGAAGCAAATACTTATAAAGACATATTTTTGGAACTATAATTTTGTGACTTTGGAAAAAATAAACTACATTTCAAGCACATGCTCTTTTAAAATGATTACAGTTCCCACCTGTGTGCTGGGCTATCTGGTTGTAAAGCGTGAATGCTGGCTTACTTTACAATCAAACAAAAACATAACAATGAGGACAATGGATTATACTTCTAGGATTCCTCTGCCTTAAGGATTCAACAGTTTCTCAGTGGTTCACTCCATTAATCCTCACATCATTCATTCAAGTTCAGCAGGAAGTAAGAATATCATCCTTGTTCATAAACAGAGAAATTGATCTGCCAAAAGATTAAGTGTTTTGCTCACAATCAGACAATGAGTCAGAAGTGGAGTGAGGCAAAGAAACCTGGTGTGACAGAAAAAAACATGGATGGGAAACAAAAAGGAAGGTAGAGGACCTGGTATGCTAGTCAACCCATTATACTCAATTGGTGTTCTAAATGTCATCCAAAGCACAGAAAGAGAAAAATGTAATAATTGATTGAGAAGCAGAGTAAGGAGCATGATCTCAAGATTATGAATTTTCAAAACTAAAGACAGCAATTTCTAACCACAATAGACATGAAAGCAAAGTAAGCTACCTGGACAACACTAAACTGCAAATACAGATTCCTAATGCTTCATCTTTGATGTCTCCTGAAAAAATGCTAAATATTCTAAAGTGATTTACAATTCTGTTATCATGTAGACAACATGCTGTCATAGATGAACCAAGATACTTCAGACCCAGTAGGCCCCAAAATGCATGTTTCTAGGTGCTTTTTCTTGCATTCCTTACCCTACTTAATGGCTTCACTATTGCCCTAGTCACCTTAGGTAGACAACACAGGACTCAAAGCAATTTGGAGTTAGAAAAAATAGCTTAAAATTACTTAGTCCAGTGTTTCTTTTTTAAAATAAGAATTTATTTTTAGAGCAGTTTTAGGTTCATAGCAAAATTGTGGAGAACGTGCAGAGACTTCCCATATACCCCCTTCCTCCAGACATACATACCCTCCCTCATTATCACCATTCCCCGCCAGAGTGGTACATTTGTCACTGTTGATGAATCTACATTGACACATCATAATCACCCCAAATCCATCGTTTACATTAAGGTTCACTGTTGGTGTTGTACATTCTATGGGTTTAGACAAATGTATAATGACGTGTGCATCATTATATTATCATACAGAGTATTTTGACTGCCCTAAAAATACTCTGTGCTCCACATATTCATCTCCCCCACCTGTACCCCCTGGCAACTACTGATCTTTTTACTGTCTCCATAATTTTGCCTTTTCCAGAACGTCATATAGTTAGAATCACACAGTATGCAGACTTTTCAAATTAGCTTCTTTGACTTAATAATATGCATTTAAACTTCCTTTATGTCTTTTCATGGCTTGATATCTTGTTTCTTTCTAGGCTGATTGATATTCCATTGTCTAGATACACCACACATTATCCATTCACCTAATGAAAGACATCTTGGTTGCTTCCAAGTTTGGCAATTAGGAATAAAGCTACTGTAAACATCTGTGTGCAGGCTTTTGTGTGGCCTTAAATTTTCAACTCCTTTAGGTAAATACCAAGGAGCGTGATTGCTAGATCGTATGTTAAGAGTATGTTTAGTTTTATAAGAAACTGCCCAAGTGTCTTCCATAGTGGTTGTACCATTTTGCTTCCCCACCAGCAATAAATGAGAGTTCCAGTTGCTGCACATCCTCACCACCATTTGGTGTTGTCAATGTTTTGGATTTTGGCCATTCTAATAGGTGTGCAGTAGTATCTCTTTGTCTAAATTTGCATTCCCCTGATGACATATATGGAGCATCTTTTCATATGCTTATTTGTCATCTGTATATGGTCTTTGGTGAGATGTCTGCTAAGGTCTTTGGCACATTTTTATTTTTTGTAACATCTTTATTGGAGTATAATTGCTTCACAATGGTGTGTTAGTTTCTGCTTTACAACAAAATGAATCAGTTATATATATACATGTATTCCCATATCCCTTCCCTCTTGCGTCTCCCACCCTCCCACACTCCCTATCTCACCCCTCCAGGCAGTCACAAAGCACCGAGCTGATCTCCCTGTGCTATGTGGCTGCTTCCCACTAGCTATCTATCTTATGTTTGGTAGTGTATATATGTCCATGCCTCTCTCTCGCCCTGTCACAGCTTACCCTTCCCCCTCCCCATATCCTCAAGACCATTCTCTAGTAGGTCTGTGTCTTTATTCCTGTATTACCCCTAGGTACTTCATGACATTTTTTCCTTAAATTCCATATATATGTGTTAGCATATGGTATTTGTCTATCTATTTCTGACTTACTTCACTCTGTATGACAGACTCTAGGTCTATCCACCTCATTACAAATAGCTCAATTTCGTTTCTTTTTATGGCTGAGTATAACTCCATTGTATATATGTGCCACATCTTCTTTATCCATTCATCCGATGATGGACACTTAGGTTGTTTCCATCTCTGGGCTATTGTAAATAGAGCTGCAATAAACATTTTGGTACATGACTCTTTTTGAATTATGGTTTTCTCAGGGTATATGCCCAGTAGTGGGATTGCTGGATCATATGGTAGTTCTATTTGTAGTTTTTTAAGGAACCTTCATACTGTTCTCCACAGTGGCTGTACCAATTTACATTCCCACCAACAGCACAAGAGGGCTCCCTTTTCTCCACACCCTCTCCAGCATTTATTGTTTCTAGATTTTTTGATGATGGCCATTCTAACTGGTGTGAGATGATATCTCATTGTAGTTTTGATTTGCATTTCTCTAATGATTAATGGTATTGAGCATTCTTTCATGTGTTTGTTGGCAGTCTGTATATCTTCGTTGGAGAAATGTCTATTTAGGTCTTCTGCCCATTTTTGGATTGGGTTGTTTCTTTTTTTGTTATTGAGCTCATGAGCTGCTTATAAAATTTGGAGATTAATCCCTTGTCAGTTGCTTCATTTGCAAATATTTTCTCCCATTCTGAGGGTTGTCTTTTGGTCTTGTTTATGGTTTCCTATGCTGTGCAAAAGCTTTTAAGTTTCATTAGGTCCCATTTGTTTATTTTTGTTTTTATATCCATTTCTCTAGGAGGTGGGTCAAAAAGGCTCTTGCTGTGATTTATGTCATAGTGTGTCCTGCCTATATTTTCCTTTAAGAGTTAGATAGTTTCTGGCCTTACATTTAGGTCTTTAATCCATTTTGAGCTTATTTTTGTGTATGGTGTTAGGGAGTGATTTAATCTCATAGTTTTATATGTACCTGTCCACTTTTCCCAGCACCACTTATTGAAGAGGCTGTCCTTTCTCCACTGTACATCGCTGCCTCCTTTATCAAAGATAAGGTGATCATATGTGCGTGGGTTTATCTCTGGGCTTTCTATCCTGTTCCATTGATCTATCTTTCTGTTTTTGTGCCAGTACCATACTGTCTTGATTACTGTAGCTTTGTAGTATAGTCTGAAGTCAGGGAGCCTGAATCCTCCAGCTCCGTTTTTGTTCTCAAGATTGCTTTGGCTATTCGGGGTCTTTTGTGTTTCCATACAAATTGTGAAATTTTCTGTTCTAGTTCTGTGAAAAATGCCAGTGGTAGTTTGATAGGGATTGCATTGAATCTATAGATTGCTTTGGGTAGTAGAGTCATTTTCACAATGTTGATTCTTCCAATCCAAGAACATGGTATCTCTCTCCATCTATTTGCATCATTTTTAATTTCTTTCATCAGTGTCTTACAATTTTCTGCATACAGGTCTTTTGTCTCCTTAGTTAGGATTATTCCTAGGTATGTTATTCTTTTTGTTGCAGTGGTAAATGGCAGTATTTCCTTAATTTCTCTTTCAGATTTTTCATCATTAGTGTATAGGAATGCAAGAGATTTCTGTGCATTAATTTTGTATCCTGCTACTTTACCAAATTCATTGATTAGCTCTAGTAGTTTTCTGGTAGCACCTTTAGGATTCTCTATGTATATTTATCATATCATCTGCAAACAGTGACAGCTTTACTTCTTCTTTTCCAATTTGGATTCCTTTTATTTCCTTTTCTTCTCTGATTGCTGTGGCTAAAACTTCCAACAGTATGTTGAATAAGAGTGGTGAGAGTGGGCAACCTTGTCTTGTTCCTGATCTTAGTGGGAAAGCTTTCACTTTTTCACCTTTGAGGACGATATTGGCTGTGGGTTTGTCATATATGGCCTTTATTATGTGGAGGAAAGTTCCCTCTAGGCCTACTTTCTGCAGGGTTTTTATCATAAATCGGTGTTGAATTTTGTCAAAAGCTTTCTCTGCATCTATTGAGATGATCATATGGTTTTTCTCCTTCAATTTGTTAATATGGTGTATCACGTTGATTGATTTGCATATATTGAAGAATCCTTGCATTCCTGCAAAAAACCCCACTTCAGGGCTTCCCTGGTGGCGCAGTGGTTGGGAGTCTGCCTGCCGATGCAGGGGACGTGGGTTCGTGCCCTGGTCCGGGAAGATCCCACATGCTGCGGATTGGCTGGGCCTGTGAGCCATGGCCGCTGGGCCTGCGCGTCCGGAGCCTGTACTCCGCAGCAGGAGAGGCCGCGGCGGTGAGTGGCCCGCGTACCACAAAAAAAAAAAAAAAAACCACTTCATCATGGTGTATGATCCTTTTAACGTGCTGTTGGATTCTGTTTGCTAGTATTTTCTTGAGGATTTCTGCATCTATATTCATCAGTGATATTGGCTTGTAGTCTTCTTTCTTTGTGACATCCTTGTCTGGTTTTGGTATCAGGGTGATGGTGGCCTCATAGAATGAGTTTGGGAGTGTTCCTCCCTCTGCTATATTTTAGAAGAGTTTGAAAAGGATAGGTGTTAGCTCTTCTCTAAATGTTTGATAGAATTCGGCTGTGAAGCCATCTGGTCCTGGGCTTTTGTTTGTTGGAAGTTTTTTTTTTAAACATCTTTATTGAGGTATAATTGCTTTACAATGGTGTGTTAGTTACTGATTTATAACAAAGTGAATCAGTTATACATATCCATATGTTCCCATATCTCTTCCCTCTTGACTCTTCCTCCCTCCCACCCTCCCTATCCCACCCCTCCAGGCGGTCACAAAGCATCGAGCCGATATCCCTGTGCCATGCGGCTGCTTCCCACTAGCTATCTACCTTACGTTTGGTAGTGTGTATATGTCCATGACTCTCTCTCGCCCTGTCACAGCTCACCCTTCCCCCTCCCGATATCCTCAAGTCCGTTCTCCAGTAGGTCTGTGTCTTTATTCCTGTCTTACCCATGGGTTCTTCATGACATTTTTTTTTCTTCTTAAATTCCATATATATGTGTTAGCATACGGTATTTGTCTTTCTCTTTCTGACTTACTTCACTCTGTATGACAGACTCTAGGTCTATCCACCTCATTACAAATAGCTCAATTTCGTTTCTTTTTATGGCTGAGTAATATTCCATTGTATATATGTGCCACATCTTCTTTATCCATTCATCTGATGATGGGCGCTTAGGTTGTTACCATCTCCGGGCTATTGTAAATAGAGCTGCAATGAACATTTTGGTACATGACTCTTTTTGGATTTTGGTTTTCTCAGGGTATATGCACAGTAGTGGGATTGCTGGGTCATATGGTCGTTCTATTTGTAGTTTTTTAAGGAACCTCCATACTGTTCTCCACAGTAGCTGAACCAATTCCTATTCCCACCAGCAGTGCAAGAGTGTTCCCTTTTCTCCACACCCTCTCCAGCATTTATTGTTTCTAGATTTTTTGATGATGGCCATTCTAACTGGTGTGAGATGATATCTCATTGTAGTTTTGATTTGCATTTCTCTAATGATTAATGGTATTGAGCATTCTTTCATGTGTTTGTTAGCAATATGTATATCTTCTTTGGACAAATGTCTATTTAGGTCTTCTGTCCATTTTTGGATTGGGTTGCTTGTTTTTTGTTATTGAGCTCATGAGCTGCTTGTAAATTCTGGAGATTAATCCTTTGTCAGTTGCTTCATTTGCAAATATTTTCTCCCATTCTGAGGGTTGTCTTTTGGTCCTGTTTATGGTTTTCTTTGCTGTGCAAAAGCTTTTAAGTTTAATTAGGTCCCATTTTTGTTTTTATTTCCATTACTCTAGGAGGTGGATCAGAAAGGATCTTGCTGTGATTTATGTCATAGAGTGTTCTGCCTCTGTTTTCCTCTAAGAGTTTGATAGTTTCTGGCCTTACATTTAGGTCTTTAATCCATTTTGAGCTTATTTTTGTGTATGGTGTTAGGAAGTGATCTAATCTCATACTTTTACATGTATCTGTCCAGTTTTCCCAGCACCACTTATTGAAGAGGCTGTCCTTTCTCCACTGTACATTCCTGCCACCTTTATCAAAGATAAGGTATCCATATGTGCATGGGTTTATCTCTGGGCTTTCTATCCTGTTCCATTGATCTATCTTTCTGTTTTTGTGCCAGTACCATACTGTCTTGATTACTGTAGCTTTGTAGTATAGTCTGAAGTCAGGGAGCCTGATTCCTCCAGCTCCTTTTTTCGTTCTCAAGTTTGCTTTGGCTATTCGGGGTATTTTGTGTTTCCATACAAATTGTGAAATTTTTTGTTCTAGTTCTGTGAAGAATGCCAGTGGTAGTTTGACAGGGATTGCATTGAATCTATAGATTGCTTTGGGTAGTAGAGTCATTTTCACAATGTTGATTCTTCCAATCCAAGGACATGGTATATCTCTCCATCTGTTTGTATCATCTTTAATTTCTTTCATCAGTGTCTTATAATTTTCTGTATACAGGTCTTTTGTCTCCTTAGGTAGGTTTATTCCTAGATATTTTATTCTTTTTGTTGCAATGGTAAATGGGAGTGTTTTCTTGATTTCCATTTCAGATTTTTCATCATTAGTGTATAGGAATGCCAGAGATTTCTGTGCATTAATTTTGTATCCTGTTACTTTACCAAATTCATTGATTAGCTCTAGTAGTTTTCTGGTAGCATCTTTAGGATTCTCTATGTATAGTATCATGTCATCTGCAAACAGTGACAGCTTTACTTCTTCTTTTCCGATTTGGATTCCTTTTATTTCCTTTTCTTCTCTGATTGCTGTGGCTAAAACTTCCAAAACTATGTTGAGTAAGAGTGGTGAGAGTGGGCAACCTTTTTTTGTTCCTGAACTTAGTGGAAATGCTTTCACTTTTTCACCATTGAGGATGATGTTGGCTGTGGGCTTGTCATATATGGCCTTTATTATGTTGAGGACAGTTCCCTCTATGCTTACATTCTGCAGGATTTTTATCATAAATGGGTGTTGAATTTTGTCAAAAGCTTTCTCTGCATCTATTGAGATGATCATATGGTTTTTCTCCTTCAGTTTTTTAATATGGTTTATCACATTGATAGATTTGCGTATATTGAAGAATCCTTGCATACCTGGAATAAACCCCACTTAATCATTGTGTATGATCCTTTTAATGTGCTGTTGGATTCTGTTTGCTAGTATTTTGTTGAGGATTTTTGCATCTATGTTCATCAGTGATATTGGCCTGTAGTTTTCTTTCTTTGTGACATCCTTGTCTGGTTTTGGTATCAAGGTGATGGTGGCCTCGTAGAAGGAGTTTGGGAGTGTTCCTCCCTCTGCTATATTTTGAAAGAGTTTGAGAAGGATAGGTGTTAGCTCTTCTCTAAATGTTTGATAGAATTCGGCTGTGAAGCCATCTGGTCCTGGGCTTTTGTTTGTTGGAAGATTTTTAATCACAGTTTCAATTTCAGTGCTTGTGATTGGTCTGTTCATATTTTCTATTTCTTCCTGATTCAGTCTTGGCAGGTTATGCATTTCTAAGAATTTGTCCATTTCTTCCAGATTGTCCATTTTATTGGCATAGAGTTGCTTGTAGTAATCTCTCATGACCTTTTTTTATTTCTGCAGTGTCTGTTTTTACTTTTCCTTTTTCATTTCTAATTCTATTGATTTGAGTCTTCTCCCTTTTTTTCTTGATGAGTCTGGCTAATGGTTTATCAATTATTTTTGCCTTCTCAAAGAACCAGCTTTTAGTTTTATTGATCTTTGCTATTGTTTCCTTCATTTCTTTTTCATTTATTTCTGATCTGATTTTTATGATTTCTTTCCTTCTTCTAACTTTGGGGGTTTTTTTGTACTTCTTTCTCTAATTGCTTTAGGTGCAAGGTTAGGTTGTTTATTCGAGATGTTTCCTGTTTCTTATGGTAGGATTGTATTGATATAAACCTCCCCCTTAGAACTGCTTTTGCTGCATCCCATAGATTTTGGGTCATCGTGTCTCCATTGTCATTTGTTTCTAGGTATTTTTTGATTTCCTCTTTGATTTCTTCAGTGATCCTTTCATTATTAAGTAGTGTATTGTTTAGCCTCCATGTGCTTGTATTTTTTACAGATCTTTTCCTGTAATTGATATCTAGTCTCATGGCATTGTGGTCGGAAAAGATACTTGATACAATTTCAATTTTCTTAAATTTACCAAGGCTTGATTTGTGACCCAAGTTTTGATCTCTCCTGGAGACTATTCCATGAGCACTTGAGAAAAATGTGTATTCTGTTGTTTTTGGATGGAATGTCCTATAAATATCAATTAAGTCCATCTCGTTTAATGTATCATTTAAAGCTTGTGTTTCCTTATTTATTTTCATTTTGGATGATCTGTCCATGGGTGAAAGTGGGGTGTTAAAGTCCCCTACTATGAATGTGTTACTGTCGATTTCCCCTTTTATGGCTGTTAGTATTTGCCTTATGTATTGAGGTGCTGCTATGTTGGGTGCATAAATATTTACAATTGTTATATCTTCTTCTTGGATCGATCCCTTGATCATTATGTAGTGTCTTTCTTTGTCTCTTCTAATAGTCTTTATTTAAAAGTCTATTTTGTCTGATATGACAATTGCTACGCCAGCTTTCTTTTGGTTTCCATTTGCAGGAAATATCTTTCTTTCATCCCCTTACTTTCAGTCTGTATGTGTCTCTAGGTCAGAAGTGGGTCTCTTGTAGACAGCAAATATATGGGTCTTGTTTTGTATCCATCCAGCCAGTCTGTGTCTTTTGGTGGGAGCATTTGGTCCATTTACATTTAAGGTAATTATTAATATGTATGTTCCTATTCCCATTTTCTTAATTGTTTTGGGTTCATTATTGTAGGTCTCTTCCTTCTCTTGTGTTTCTTGCCTAGAGAAGTTCCTTTAGCAGTTGTTGTAGAGCTGGTTTGGTAGTGCTGAACTCTCTCAGCTTTTGCTTGTCTGTCACGGTTTTAATTTCGCCATCAAACCTGAGTGAGATCCTTGCTGGGTAGAGTAATCTTGGTTGCAGGTTTTTCTCCTTCATCACTTTAAATATGTCCTGCCAGTCCCTTCTGGCTTGCAGAGTTTCTGCTGAAAGATCAGCTGTTATCCTTATGGGGATTCCCTTGTGTGTTATTTGTTGTTTTTCCCTTGCTGCTTTTAATATATTTTCTTTGTATTTAATTTTTGACAGTTTGATTAATATGTGTCTTGGCATATTTCTCCTTGGATTTATCTTGTATGGGACTCTCTGTGCTTCCTGGACTTGATTAACTATTTCCTTTCCCATATTAGGGAAGTTTTCAAGTATAATCTCTTCAAATATTTTCTCAGTCCCTTCCTTTTTCTCTTCTTCTTCTGGAACCCCTATAATTCGAATGTTGATGCGTTTAATGTTGTCCCAGAGGTCTCTGAGACTGTCCTCAGTTCTTTTCATTCTTTTTTCTTTATTCTGCTCTGCAGAAGTTATTTTCACTACTTTATCTTCTAGGTCACTTATCCGTTCTTCTGCCTCAGTTATTCTGCAATTGATCCCGTGTAGAGTATTTTTCCTTTCATTTATTGTGTTGTTCATCGTTGTTTATTTCATCTTTAGTTCTTCTAGGTCCTTGTTAAATGTTTATTGCATTTGGTCTATTCTATTTCCAAGATTTTGGATCATCTTTACTATCATTATTCTGAATTCTTTTTCAGGTAGACTGCCTATTTCCTCTTCATTTGTTAGGTCTGGTGGGCTTTTATCTTGCTACTTCATCTACTGTGTGTTTTTCTGTCTTCTCATTTTGCTTATCTTACTGTGTTTGGGGTCTCCTTTTTGCAGGCTGCAGGTTCGTATTTCCCGTTGTTTTCAGTGTCTGTCCCCAGTGGCTAAGGTTGGTTCAGTGGGTTGTGTAGGCTTCCTGGTGGAGGGGACTAGTGCCTGTGTTCTGGTGGATGAGGCTGGATCTTTTCTTTGTGGTGGGCAGGTCCACGTCTGTTGGTGTGTTTTGGGGTATCTGTGGATGTATGATTTTAGGCAGCCTCTCTGTTAATGGGTGGGGTTGTGTTCCTGTCTTGCTAGTTGTTTGGCATAGGATGTCCAACACTATAGCTTGCTGGTCGTTGAGTGAAGCTGGGTGCTGGTGTTGAGATGGAGATCTCTGGGAGATTTTCACTGTTTTATATTATGAGGAGCTGGGAGGTCTCTTGTGGACCAGTGTCCTGAAGTTGTCTCTCCCACCTCAGAGGCACAGCACTGACTCCTGGCTGTAGCAACAAGAGGCTTTCATCCACACGGCTCAGAATAAAAGGGAGAAAAAGTAGAAAGAAAGAATTATTAGAAGTAGAAAGAAAGAAAGAAAGGAGGGAGAGAGGAAGGGAGGGAGGGAGGGAGGAAGGAAGGAAAAAAAGAAAGAAGATAAAGTAAAAATAAAGTAAGATAAAATATAATAAAGTTATTAAAATAAAAATATAATTATTAAGAGAAAAAACAAACAAACAAAAAGGACGGATAGAACCCTCAGACAAATGGCGTAAGCAAAGCTGTACAGACGAAATCTCACACAGAAGCATACACATACACACTCACAAAAGGAGGAAAAGGGGAAAAAATCATAAATCTTGCTCTCAAAGTCCACCTCCTCAATTTGGGATGATTTGTTGTCTATTCATGTATTCCACAGATGCAGGGTACATCAAGTTGATTGTGGAGCTTTAATCTGCTGCTCCTGAGGCTGCTGGGAGAGATTTCTCTTTCTCTTCTTTGTTCTCACAGTTCCCAGGGGCTCAGCTTTCGATTTGGCCCCGCCTGTGCTTGTAGGTCGCCGGAGGGCGTCTGTTCTTCGCTCAGACAGGACGGGGTTAAAGGAGCCGCTGATTCGGGGGCTCTGGCTCACTCAGGCTGGGGGGAGGGAGGGGCACGGAGTGCGGGGCGAGCCTGTGGCGGCAGAGGCCGGTGTGACGTTGCACCAGCCTGAGGCATGCCGTGCGTTCTCCCGGGGGAGTTGTCCCTGGATCCCGGGACCCTGGCAGTGGCGGGCTGCACAGGCTCCCCGGAAGTGGGGTGTGGATAGTGACCTGTGCTCGCATATAGGCTTCTTGGTGGCAGCAGCAGCAGCCTTAGCGTTTCATGCCTGTCTCTGGGGTCTGCGCTTTTAGCCGCGGCTCACTCCCGTCTCTGGAGCTCCTTTAAGCAGCGTTCTTAATCCCCTCTCCTCGCGCACCAGGAAACAAAGAGGGAAGAAAAAGTCTCTTGCCTCTTTGGCAGGTCCAGACTTTTCCCCGGACTCCCTCCCAGCCAGCCGTGGTGCACTGACCCCCTGCAGGCTGTGTTCATGCTGCCAACCCCAGTCCTCTACCTGTGCTCCAACCAAAGCTGGAGCCTCAGCTCCCAGCCTCCTCCACCCCAGTGGGGGAGCAGACAAGCCTCTCAGGCTGGTGAGTGCCGGTCGTCATCGATCCTCTGTGCGGAAGTCTCTCTGCTTTGCTCTCCACACTCCTGTTGCTCTGCTCTTCTCCGCGGCTCCGAAGCTTTCCCCCTCCACCACCCGCAGTCTCCGCCCGCAAAGGGGCTTCCTAGTGTGTGGAAACCTTTCCTCCTTCACGGCTCTACTCCCACTGGTGCAGGTCCCGTCCCTATCCTTTTGTCTCTTTTTATTCTTTTTTCTTTTGCCCTACCCAGGTACGTGGGGAGTTTCTTGCCTTTTGGGAGGTCTGAGGTCTTCTGCCAGCATTCAGTAGGTGTTTTGTAGGAGTAGTTCCACATGTAGATGTATTTCTGGTGTATCTGTGGGGAGGAAGGTGATCTCCGTGTCTTACTCTTCTGCCATCTTCCCGGAAGCCTCTCTGACCCATTTTAAATTGAGCTGTTTGCTTATTGTTGAGCTTTATTGAGTTCTTTGTATATTTTGGGTAAGAGTCTTTTGTCAGATGTGTGTTTTACAAATATTTTCTCTCAGTGTGTGGCCTGTCTCCTCATTTTCTTGGCATTGTCTTTTGCAGAGCTAAAGTTTTTAATTTTCATACAGCCTAGCTTAATTTTTTCATCGAGCATGCATTTGGTGTGTATCTAAAAAGCTAACACCTCGCCCAAGGTCATCTAGATTTTCTCCTATGTTGTCTTCTAGGAGTTTTATAATTTTGTGTTTTATATTTAAGTTGATGATTCATTTTTAAGTTCATTTTTGTAAAGAGCATAAGGTTTGTGCCTAGATTCAATTTTTTGCATGTGAATGTCCAGTTGTTCCAGCATCATTTGTTGAAAAGACTATCTGTACTCTATTGTATGCCCTTGCTCCTCTGTCAGATATCATTTGACTATGTTTATGTGAGTGTATTTAGGGAGCACTCTATTCTGTTCCATAATTCTATTTGTCTCTTCTTTCACCAATACCACAGTATCTTGCTTGCTGTGCCTTTATAGTAAATTTTGAAATTTAATAGTGTCAGTCTTCTAATTTTGTTCTTTTCTTTCACTATTGTGTTAGTTATTCTGGGTCTTTTGCCTCTCCATATAAACTTTAAAATCATTTTGTCAATATCCACAAAATAACTTGCTGGGATTTTGATTGGGATTGCTTTGAATCTATAGATCAGGTTGGGAAGAACTGACACCTTGATGATATTGAGTCTTCTGATCTGTTAACATGGAATATCTCTCCATTTATGTAGTTATTTTTTAAATTTTGCTCATCAGAATTTTACACTTTTCCTCACATATATCTTGTACATATTTTGTTAGATATATGCCTAAGTATTTCATTTTGTGGAGTGCTAATGTAAATGGTATTGTGATTTAGTTTGGTATTAATTAAAGTGTGTTCTGCAAAACACTAAGTCAGTAAAATACTCCTAAAAAGGTGTTTCATGGTAAAATAAGTTTGTGAACACTACATTTTCAATTCTCTTTTTATTGGTCCATAGTACACATAAACACACTAAGTGTTTTGAAATGTTACCCTGTAAACAACTTTCATTTGTTAAGTCATTCTTTTCCAAACATATTTGGCTGTCAAACCATTATTGTACATGTGTATCACACATATATAACACTTGTGGAACATATTTGAGAAACCATATCAAGTTTAACTCATTTATTTTACATTTTACAGAATTTAGAGGGGAGGAAATAATGTGTCCAAGGTCACATGGCTAATAGGAACAGAGTCAAGATGTGAAGTAAGGTCTCCAGAATCCTAGTACAGTGTTCTTTTCATTATATCATTCTGTCTCTGATGCTTTCCTCACTTTCAACATGAAATCTGGCATAATGTTTTATCTACTATATCATGAAAATATCTTCTGAAAAAATTCTTTTTTTCCAAACTAAATATCAATTCATTACGTCTGTAGTTCTCAAATGATAAATTATAGAATCACTGGAGGAGCTTTTTTCAAAGTAAAGATTCCTGGGTTCCAGATGTATAAAATCAGAATCTCTATGGGTGGGAGCCTGGAATCTACATTGTTACACAAGTAATATTGATTAGTATTAAAGTGTGAGAACCTAGCTCTTTAGAAGAGAATTTAGTGGGTCTAACATTTTCCTGTGGATATCTTTGAAAAAGTTTGTTTTGAGGGCCTTGCTCTTAGGGATTCTAATTCTGTAGATCTGGGATAGAACCTGATATTTGGAATTTTAACAAGCATTTTCCCCCTTCCCCCAGGTAATTCTGATGTAGATGATCCTTGGATCACAGCTCTTCTTGCCTGGATTTTCACATTCTTCTGTCTCCATCCTTTTCTATATACCATTTGAAAATTATTTTTTATCAAATATGATACGGTTTCATATCTCTGCTCAAAAATCGTTAGCTGAATGATAAACTCTTTATCTCTCCAGTCTGATTCCAATCTCCCAAATAGAAATTGTACATTCTAACTCTAATAAGTTTTGCGCTGTTTCTACACATAGCTTGCTTAATCATGTATCTATTTTTGCTTTCTGAGAGGTTACCAACTACTGTATGATTAGGTTCACTAACTGCTGTTTGAAAGTCCCTTGACTATCATAACATTAGATCTTCTGATACTCCTCCTAATAATATGAATGATGTGCTTCTAAGGATATTTCTACAGGACCTTTCTCCAGTTCCCTAGAGTTCATGGACAATGAACACTGCAAGAACCTAACAATGACAAGCCTCCATCATGTTTTTTTTAATCTAGTGTGTGTTTGTAAGACTATCTTTCTCAGGAAACGATTTCAGCTAAATTATGAGGTAACCAAGTTAATCTCTGCAGCATCAACCTTCACTTTCTGTACTTTCCTCTTTTTGCTGCCACTCTCTTCTCCACAAGTGCCACTTCCTCTCTCCTTTCAGTTGACATGATAAACTCATTCATGAAAAAGTGTCACATCTCATAGGAGATTGTGCCTGGCACATATATGCTCATCACAGGCATAAATAGAATCTGCAGACAGATAACTATGCTATGCCTACTGGAATTAGAATTTTAAGCTTCAATGAATGGCAATGTTTTGGTGTGGGTGGCCTTCTTGGCACAATAAATTCATAGTAAGTGGGGAGACACCCTCTGCATTTATGTGTGATCCTTATTCCCAGATCCTCTTCTATCAAGCTGAAAAATATACAATTTCAAATGAGCCAATTTAGCTTTAATTAAAAAAATTTAAATAGAACATAGTATTATAAATCTTGATGTTTGCTTTTATCAATATTAGGAGGAGAAAAATGCCAAAATACTTCTCTATTTATTTTTATTTTTGATTATTTTTAAATTAATTTTTATTGGAGTATAGTTGCTTTACAATGTTGTGTTAATTTCTACTGTACAGCAAAGTGAATCAGCTATATGTCTACATACATCCCCTCTTTTTGGATTTCCTTCCCCTTTAGGTCACCACAGAGCATTCAGTAGAGTTCCCTGAGCTATACAGTAGGTTCTTATTAGTTATTTTATACATAATATCAATAGTGTATATATGTAAATCACAGTCTGCCAATTCATCCCACTCCCCCCTTTCCCCCCTTGGTGTCCATACATTTGTTCTGTATGTCTGTGTCTCTATTTCTATTTTGCAAATAAGATCATCTATACCATTTTTCTAGATTCCACATATATGCATTAATATACAATACTTGTTTTTCTCTTTCTGAGAAAAGAAAAAACTTCACTCTGTATGACAGTCTCTAGGTCCATCCATGTCTCTACAAATGACCCAATTTCATTCCTTTTTATGTCTGAGTAATATTCCATTGTATATATGTACCACATCTTTATCCATTCCTCTATTGATGGACATTTAGGTTGCTTTCATGTCCTGGCTAGTGTAAATAGTGCTGCAATGAATATTGGGGTGCATGTGTCTTTTTGAATTATGGTTTTCTCAGGGTATATGGCCAGCAGTGGGATTGCTGGGTCATATGGTAGCTCTATTTTTAGTTTGTTAAGAGCCCTCCGTATTGTTCTCCAGAGTGGCTGTATCAATTTACATTCCCATCAACAGTGCAAGAGGGTTCCCTTTTCTACACACCTTCTCCAGCATTTATTGTTTGTAGATTTTTTAATGATGGCCATTCTGACTGATATGAAGTGATAGCTCACTGTAGTTTTGATTTGCATTTCTCTAATAATTAGTGAGGTATATAGACGTTCTGGCTTCATCCTTTGAAATAATAAGTTTTGAATCAGTTTTTCTTGACGTCACCAAGACCCTTATTAATTGAAAGGCAATTGATCTCTCTTTACTAGAATATTCAGGGAAGATAGAATTGGATCACTTTCAATGATTTGTATGAAAGAAGGGGAGTTAGTAAACTATATACAGCAAAATTGGGAAGCTAATTTACCCAATTTTTTTTACTGTGCCCTGTTTCTCTGTCTAGAAATAAGCCTTCCATATACTGATCAGAAATGAGTTATTCTCACAGACTATATACCACATATCAAATTATATTTAAAGAAAAACTTTAAAACTCATTCACTACAGCAATCAGAGATGAAAAAGAAATAAAAGGAATCCAAATCAGAAAAGAAGTAAAACTGTCACTGTTTGCAGATGACATGATACTATACATAGAGAATCCTAAAGATGCTACCAGAAAACTACTAGAGCTAATCAATGAATTAGGAAAAGTAGCAGGATACAAAATTAATGCACAGAAATCCCTTGCATTCCTATACACTAATGATGAAAAATCTGAAAGAGAAATTAAGGAAACACTCCCATTTACCATTGCAAAAAAAATAGAATAAAATACCTAGGAATAATCTTGCATAAGGAGAAAACAGACCTGTATTCAGAAAACTATAAGACACTGATGAAAGAAATTAAAGATGATACAAACAGATGGAGAGATATACCATGTTCTTGGATTGGAAGAATCAATATTGTGAAAATGACTATACTACCCAAAGCAATCTACAGATTCAATGCAATCCTATCAAACTACCAATGGCATTTTTCACAGAACTAAAACAAAAAATTTCACAATTTGTGTGGAAACACAGAAGACCCCGAATAGCCAAAGCAATCTTGAGAAAGAAAAATGGAGCTGGAGGATTCAGGCTCCCTGACTTCAGACTATACTACAAAGCTACAGTCATAAAGACAGTGTGGTACTGGAACAAAAACAGAAATATATGATCAATGGAACAGAATAGAAAGCCCAGAGATAAACCCATGCACATTTTTTCACCTTGTCTTTGCTAAAGGAGGCAAGAATATACAATGGAGAAAAGACAGCCTCTTCAATAAGTGGTACTGGGAAAACTGGGCAGCTATATGTAAAAGAATGAAATTAGAACACTCCCTAACACCATACACAAAAATAAACTCAAAATGGATTAAAGATATAAGTGTAAAGCCAGACAGTATGAAACTCTTAGAGGAAAACATATGCAGAACACTCTATGACATAAATCACAGCAAGAACCTTTTTGACCCACCTCCTAGAGAAATGGAAATAAAAACAAAAATAAACAAATGGGACCTAATGAAACTTAGAAGCCTTTACACAGGAAAGGAAACCATAAACAAGACGAAAAGACAACCCTCAGATTGGGAGAAAATATTTGTAAATGAAGCAACTGACAAAGGATTCATCTCCAAAATATACAAGCAGCTCATGCAGCTCAATATCAAAAAAACAACCCAATCCAAAAAAGGGCAGAAGACCTACACATTTCTCCAAAGAAGATATACAGATTGCCAACAAACACATGAAAGGATGCTCAACATCAATAATCATTAGAGAAATGCAAATCAAAACTACTACAATGAGGTATCACCTCACACTGGTCAGAATGGCCATCATCAAAAAATCTACAAACAATAAGTGCTGGAGAGGGTGTGGAGAAAAGGGAACCCTCTTGCACTGTTGGTGGGAATGTTAATTCATACAGTCACTGTGGAGGACAGTATGGAGGTTCCTTAAAAACCTAAAAATAGAACTACCATATGACCCAGCAATCCCACTACTGGGCATATACCCTGAGAAAACCGTAAATCATAAAGAGTTGTATACCACAGTTTTCATTGCAGCTCTATTTACAGTAGCCAGGACATGGAAGCAACCTAAGTGTCCATCAACAGATGAATGGATAAAGAAGATGTAGCACATATATACAATGGAATATTACTCAGTCATAAAAAGAAAGAAAACTGAGTTATTTGTAATGAGATGGATGGACCTAGAGTCTGTCATACAGAGTGAAATAAGTCAGAAAGAAAAATAAATACCATATGCTAACACATATGTATGGAATCTAAAAAAAAAAAAGGTTCTGAAGAACATAGGGGAAGGACAGGAATAAAGATGCAGACATAGAGAATGGACTTGAGGACACGGGTTGGGGGAAGGGTAGGCTAGGGCGAAGTTAGAGAGTGGCATGGACTTATATATACTACCAAATATAAAATAGATAGCTAGTGGGAAGCAGCCACATAGCACAGGGAGATCAGTTCGGTGCTTTG
This sequence comes from Leucopleurus acutus, assembly GCF_964270905.1. Lineage (NCBI taxonomy): Eukaryota > Metazoa > Chordata > Mammalia > Artiodactyla > Delphinidae > Leucopleurus > Leucopleurus acutus. The sequence goes on from NC_139148.1 coordinate 98,701,551, forward strand.
TGACCACCTGGAGGGGTGGGATAGGGAGGGTTGGAGGGTGGGAGACGCAAGAGGGAAGAGATATGGGAACATATGTATATGTATAACTGATTCACTTTGTTATAAAGCAGAAACTAAAACAGAAACTAACACACCATTGTAAAAGAATTATGTTTCAATAAAGATGTTAAAAAAGTAATTAATTAATTAAAATTTAAAAAATGGAGTGTACAGAGAGCTAAAAGAAATGCCCGACTATTATTGATTATGAGGTATGAGTGAAAGATGAATGAAACAGTAGTTCATGTCTGGGAGTTACATCCTATATCATGGGAGAGTGCTCTAATATCAATAAACTCACCCTTATCCAGCGTTATTTTTTGCCTTTCCTTGATCTAGTACCTTAATGATTCAGTACCGTATATATTCTCACAGCTTCTCCTAGTACATGTTGGCTTGGTCCTTCAGCTCCTTTTGTATTGTAGTACCTTTCCTTCCTTAATAGGCACATAATTTCCCTGGCCAATGTTTTGTAAATTGACCCTAAGTTTTAGCTTAATGGCCAGGAGGGGAGATGGGAATAGATCCTGATACAGGTACAAATTGACTTTCAAGTCAGAGGCTTGTGCATAGTCTTTAAACAAAGAGGAATGATAGCCTCTAACATGAAGGAATGGCCCACTTCAGGGGAATCCAGGATTTCAAGGTTTTTGGTGGTTCAATACAAATGCCCCCATCCCCTCATATCAGGGTCCTATCCCTTCCTAACCAAGACCCTGACCTTCGGAAGCAGACATTCCAGGGACGAACATTCCATGTTTTCAGGACCTCTGTTCCTCTTGTAATTAACTCCTGGATATAATACACAGCTTTTTATGGCTTCTAACCTCAGGAGATAACCTTCGGTTTACTGCTCCCAAAGAGTCACTATGACTTTTCACACTTCACTTTCAGTTGGTGATGACTTACCCTTAGTCTTTCCTTGTTTTTCTTCCATTTATCAGTGGCACTCAGTGAAAACCATTTGACTACATTGTCCTTATTACTACTACTCTACCCAAACCTTTGAAAAACCTGAGATACTGCACCTGCTATTCCCTCCTATCCATATCCCACCTTACTTTACCACCTGTTAAAGTTTTAATAATTACACATATGCCAGGGATTATCAGTGCTTCACTTACACCGAGTGGTGAGGACCCCAGAATCTAGCTGGTCAGCACGATATCCAACCTCGAAATCCCATGTTAGATCCTACATCCTTTGACTATTTCTGGATCCACCCCTCTTTGATAGAGTTACCTAGGAAACAGACCCTGAGGTGGAGATTTGCATTCTGGAAGTTTATTGGGGAGTGATATTGGGATCAACACCTGTGGGAAGTGAAGATCGTAGAATCATATAGAGGAGGAGGTGATGTATGAGGCAGTTTCAGCCAAGCCTTTTGCTGATCCCACTGAGAAAGGTGGAACTGAGTAGAAAATAGGTCTCTCTTAAAGGGAAAATTTTTTCCAGAGTCAATCATTTGGGGGAAGAAACAAATTTTCAGGTAGGAAAGTAAAATGTATAAGGTGAGTCTTAAGCAACAGCAATATGAAAATATAGTCCTCTTAGGCACTGTCTTTTTCTCTTGATCTATACTTAAAGGAACTCCTACATAATTGAGGATTTTTCCAGTTAACAGTGATTGCAATGGCCACATAAAGGCATTCTGGGAGCTTGGTCTCAGCATACTCTTTGGGAGATGAGAAGCTGAGGATGGGTACCTTGGGTTTTAGAAACAAAACTCTCTAGTTATAATTTGCTCTTCAAGCTTGTTTCCCTCCTACTGTCCCCAGATGTTCATCTTGTATAAAACTAAAAGTTTGGTTTCAGCTGTGTAATAGAAAAGATGAATATTTTGTTATCTATAATTTGTCCATGTAGATAGAAGGGGAAACAATCTCTCCCCCACTAACCATCACAACCTTGTGGCCTGCACGGAGATGGCAAGCTGGATTAGTAACACCTCCAAGAGGAAGATGAGTCTAGGGAAACAAAAGCCAGGTCGATAGGTCCACCCACCTTTTCTATATGCAGACTCTCATTATCATCTTGGAGACCTAGATTTTATTTTATTACGGACATTGGCTGATTTCTCATCATCCTTAGCAGCTGAGGAATCTGTTTCTTATCACAACCACTGATAAAGGCATTGCTATCTTGCACTTCACCATCCTAAGCAGTCCTTGAGGGGCTTTAAGGAGTTATATAATGAATATTAGTCATAACGTTTTGCATTTATTCCTCTCCAAGTTCTTTCAGAATCTTAACAGAAAGTAGTGCAAATAGTACTGGAATATAAACCTGAAATATAGGCTGAGCTCTCCCATTGCATGAGTTTGGGCAAGCATTAATAACAGTGATCCTCCAAAATGTACAGATACTTTAGATGATTTCTAAGGTCTCTTTCAGCAGTGACATCCTTTGATGTTCTTCATTAATTTGATAGCTGCTACAAACCAATAAAGTAAGTAAGGCAGGCCTAGTTAACCTCATTTGACAGTTGAGGATACTGAGGCCTAAGTAGGCTAAGTGATTTTCCCAAGGTTGCAAAATTAATTTGGAATGGGTTTGGAACTGGAAATCGGGTTCTTTCTGCTATTTAGGGTAGCAGAATATGGCAAAGATGATCTTGGCTAGTAGAGGGAATGAAGGGTATAAAATTTTGCTTGGGACCCAGGAGATTAAGCCTGCTCTAAAGGATCCTGACACTCTTATAGGATAGTAGAAATTGATAAGAAAGATCTAGGCTATAGATCCCCAAAGCCAGGGAAATTTTATATAAACAAACCAATAAATAAATGCATATGTGTGTATACTTCTGTGGCATTTAATGAAAAAAAGCAACAAACATTTATTGTGTACCCCCAACCCTCATGTAATACACTCTGCAGAGTACACAAAAATATGTTGAATATAGTCCTTGCCCTCAAGAATCTTGAAAATTATTGAAAGCATATAGAAATTTATAGAGAAATCAAATGCACAAATATAAAAATCTGACAATAGAATGTGAACCAGATGCTTGGGAGATAAAAGTAGTATCCCACTCCAATCTCGCACTCTATCTCAAGAGAGGAGTGCTACAATCCATACTGCTATCTTTCAGAGCAGTGATGTTGATATACTCATCCCTAATATCTCTCTCTCTGTCTCTGTCTCTCTCTCTTCCCCACCCTCCCACCCAAAAAAAGGATTGAGACTTGAGTGTTCTATCCTTTAGCGATGAAATAAGTACAGCCTACTCTCAGGGGAGGAAAATAAGTCTTCCCTTAGAACCCAAAATAAGCTCCTCAGTTATGTCGTCTTGCAGGAGCTCATTACTATGACCTATAAGATTTGGAAGAGCTGTATGAGATTACAAGATCCTTGACGGCACTTCACAAAGTATGAAGTGTCATGCAAATACAATGTATTACAAAATAATAATTACTATTTTTTCAAACATAGGTTTCTTGGTCTGAGTATAATATATCCTGCACAATGAATATGCCCGCACAAGGGCTTTCTCTGATTTCTGTCCCTGTAACAATTGCTCTCTATAATGAATGCGCTAGACCATATTGCTCACTGAAAGGAAACTGAGTTAAACTAAATTATTAACAATTCTTTTTTATGTATTCAAGAAGCAATTACTTTTGAATTCTGTGAACCAGCCTCCTTTCCTATCCCTGACTTTCCAAAGAAGAAAACAAAATCCCACCCTAAGTAGCTAGATTCAAACTGCCAGTGCACAATACCCAAAATCAAAGGGATCTCAAAACTTTAAATAACTGTATATAATGTATAAAATGAGGGCATTTTATAAGTATATATAATATACAGATTTTGTAAATTATATAGAATATAAATGTGTGTGTGATTTCACACCATTCTTTAATGTCAGCCTAGAAGTTCTCTCTTTAGGTCCTGCAAACCTTGATTTCTGACAAGACATTGGATCAGGTTCCTTGCATGTAGTAGGAGCTCAAAAACAATTTTCTGGATAAATGAAGCAATCTATGTTAATTAAGCATTCAGAAAAAGCTGAGTAAAGTCAATTGACTGAGTTGGTAAATTGGTTGCTATGGCAACCTCTTTCCTCATTGGAAAGAAGTCATAGGGTCAAGAGCAGATTTTAACAAAAACTGGGGTTGGGGAGAGGGGAGAGAAGCACCATGATCTTTTCCTCATTCATTTCCTGTTTTCAAAATGAATTAATAGATAGATAGAAAAAGCAATTGTGGTTTTGAAGAGAGTTCTCACCCAGGAGAGGGATCAGCTGTTTTAATAAAAAGCTGTTGTCTTGGCTGAGTTCTGCCATTAATAACCCTCAATAATCGCAGGTGGAAGGAGAATGTAGTAGTACTATAATGACGTTTAGTGCTGAGGTTGTGAGGGGCTTGCTGAAGGCTCTGGACAGGCAATAGGGCACAAAGATTTTCATTGCCTAGAACCACTTTGGTGAGAAAAAGTTATGTTATTTTTATTACCTTGTTTTGCTTTGTTTGTTTGTTGGAGAAAGAACATCCAAGTGTTAGTTTAATAATGATTGAAGAACAGTTGAGTTAATGACAGATTTTCAAATGGATAGGAATTTGTGATGATTTATGATGCTTTTTATTATTTCTGGTATTGCATATTATTGAGGCACATCAAGGCATAGCTAATTATCAGGCAGGTACATTTCGTGATGCTATTTTCATAAAGAAGCAATACAGTAGAGTGGAAAGAGTACTTAGCTAAAAGTCAGAAGACCAGAGTTATGGTTCCAACTTTGACACTTACCGGTTGAATGGTCACACAATTTCTTTGAACATCAAGTTCTGTAAATGTCACAGGAGAAAACTGAGACCAATATTAGCTGCTCTGCCTAACCTCACAACTGGTTATGGAATCGAATGACTTATGTGTATTAATTATGAAAACAGTGTATAAATGTAAGCAAGACCTGCTTCATAGTTATGCAATCTGTGCAGTTGTGCAAGGTCCCACACTTGGTTTAATGCTATGTTGTCACAGCCATTAAATTAAAAATTTTTGAACAAGGGGCCCTGAATTTTTGTTTTGCACATGGCCCCACAAATTGTGTAGTCATACCTGAATGTAAGATATTATTAGACATACCCCTTTATAGAAGTAGCAATATTTGAGAACTGTGGTTATGAATCTGGGCAATTTATCCCTATTGTTTGTTGATTTTTAAACAGGACAGAATGGAACGAATTAGTGAATGAGACAGTATAAGCATTTTGGGGGATAATTCACCTTTAAGTGATATCAAGAGAACCATGTAGGTCAAGGTTGAGATGAGGTTAAACAACAAGGTTGACTTTGATAATAATTAAGGTCTAAATGTGAGAAATAATTTCATATCTCAATCTGCATCCATTTTCCCCAAGTACATTTGATTTGTTTGGAGCATTTCAAAGGGTAGAGTTTGGTGTGTGTGTTTAGTGGGGGATGAGGGGGAGGGAGTTCCTTACATTGCTATTGCCAGTCAGAGCAGCATCAGGGGGCTAAGTGAGAATGACACAAACCTTAGTCTACCTGCTGTTCTGGTTGACCCTAATTCCATGGTAGTATTTTTTTTCACTCTAATAACGTATAGTGGGTGTCTCCTGAAACCCTATAAAGGCATTTATTCTGGCTGGTACTAAGATAGCTAATGTCTATGAAGAGAAAAAGATTTGAAATGCATATATATTAGGGTCCAATATGTACCCTTATTGTATAACATTTTCCTGTGGGAACTTAAGTAAAACTCAAGGCCTTCAATCCAACTGTTAAACTGTGAAAAGAAAGACTTTAGGTTTCTGCTGGAAAATATATGACTTGTAAAATTCACCTTATTTTCTAATGTTTTGCACATTTTCTTTCACTAAAAGACACTAATGGCTTTCTTGAACTAAGCAGACCTTACTTCAAACACATGATTTCAGTTGCTGATAGAAGTGAAAACAAGACTGTAGCTTATGTATGGCCTCTTCCTTTGACAATTATAAAGAAAACATGCATATTTAATTTAAAGGGTAGGATTTAATTAAATAGGGAAGACATTGTAAACCTATATGAAAATTGGAATTTCTGAAGTAAAATTCTGAGTAGAAATCACAATTAATACAAAAATCTTACCTGATTTCCTGGTGCAAAATGAATGGGTGCTGGGTGCTGCTTTGTGTATGTGTGTCTTCCCTGTTCCAACTCCCCATGAAAAAATTCTGGTTTATATTTCAGCTAAAAAAAAACACCTCCTATGACCATCAGATATGTTAAATCAACCATCTGGAATTCTTTTACTGCATTGTAGCCTCATTCTAAATCATGGTGGAAAGAATGCATTTAGTATACATTTCGTTTTTGTGGACTACATATATGGCAAAATAAATCATAAATGAAAATAAATATAATCTAGAATGTCCACATAGTATATGTAACTTACCCTCCATGCTTGAGACTATCTTTCTCTTGCCTGAGAAATGAGCAGTTGTAAATATAAATGGATTCACTTCACACATAACACAGTATACACGCTCCACACAAAATTAACTTCTCAAACAAAAGAGTTGTGTCAAAAATTAAAAGTAAGCATGGAAGTAAATGTGCCCAGTATGCATGCTAAGAGTAATCATTATTGACATTGTCACTAATACTGTATCGTATTTTTGAAAGTTGCTAGGAGAGTAGATCTTAAAAATTCTCATCATACACACACACGCAAATTTGTAACTATATGTGGCAATGGATATTAACTAGACTTATTGTGGTGATCATTCTGCAATATATACAAATATCAAATGATGTTATAAATATGAAACTAACATGTTATATGTCAATTATATCTCAGTGAAAAACAAACATAATATCATTCAGAGTAAGTTGAAGTAAATTATGACAGTAGTCAGAGGAAGGAATACATGTTGGTCCTTGGTAGTCCCTACTTCTGTCTGAGGTCCTCTCTGCCTTTTGACCTCTCTAGCCCTGGCTTCAGGAATCTCCCTAGGGAAATACCCCATCTGGGGTTGACCACTCTAAGGGACAATCCAATTTTCATTTTGTTCTCTTTCTTACTTCTCATCATGTTTTGGATTTGGATGGGTTATCTAATACCTGCAGTAGAATCATGCTATTTTTGGAATTTCAATAGAAAGCTAAATCAAATTTGCCCACTGGATGATTTTCTAGAATCATCAAGCTAACATGCTACTCCTCTGAAGATATTGCATGGTCATTAAAATTTGAAACCATCCTTTCTTTCAAAGCAAAGCATTTCTTTCTTATCAGAGAACATTGTCTCCCTAGAGCTGGTTGTTTTAGCTCAGAAACAAGAAACTCAGTAACTGAATCTCCCCAAAATACTTCTTATACACCAGCATGTGAGGATTTCTTTCTGTTGTTTTCCTTTAGTTTCTGCCTAAGCTCAACTCTGCTCAGTTTCTGAAACCTTAGCAAGATTATAGCCCAAAGGTGTTAGGAAAATTTTAAATTTTATAACAGCTGCTCAAGAGTTTAAAAAAGAAGTTGTAAAATTGGATAACTAGTATTTCTGCTTCTCACTAATTACTTTGGAACAGTTACAATGGGTATTTATGACTACATCAAAGGTTCCTAAATTTTTCCATCTTAGACTTGTAGCATTCTAAAAATACTCAGAGAATTTTCTTTCTGAGATTCACTTTGTTTCTCAGTTACTAATCTTCCATGCCACGCTATCTCATTTTAGGGGCTGCCTTTCTACCAGACTGTGAGGCAAACAATGTATTTCTAATGTCCTCCCCAGGATCCAGTTCCACTGTGGCATCCTCCTTTGATCTGCCTCCTCCCCTCAGAAAGAAATTAATGCTCTAGTGTGAACTTTTGCTTTCCCTGTGTCTTACCAAAATGTGTACCTTCTGTTTAGCTTTAGAGCAGTGCTACTCAAAATACAGTCTGCAGACTGGTATTGGTCCATGGTATTGGTCCATGACTGGACCAGATAAGTACAGAAATTGAGAGTAAGCATTTAGAAAACTTTATAGCAATGTGTGGGGGGAGGCAAAACTGGTTCTTTATGACAAATAGCTTGAAAAATATTGTTTTAGAGCACCACCCCAACAAACTGGATTTTGATAATAAGTATTGCAATCTACTGGGATGAATATGTTATTCCTTTGAGGCAGCTTATTCATTTCCAAATAGGAATGCTCTGGAGGCACAAAGGAATAGTCGTAAAAATAGGAGTGTTGTTCCTAAGATGGTAATTCGCTCAGAATATGGCAGGTAGGGGAGACTTGATTTTCTAAAGTATAAGACAAAATATAGCATATCACCTGGGTAACTCAGTTGAGGATGCTACTAGACTAAATTATATATTAGGAAGTTGTAGGTGCCCGTTTTTTTTTTCCTATTACAAACTTCATACTATATATATAGAGAAACCACCTATGTAATTTTTTTTTGCAAAATTAAATTATACCTGTGTTTTTCCCAACTTATAACTTATGAGCCCAGTTTTATTCAGTGGTAAAAGAGTGAAATATGCTTTCTTATCAGAACCAAGAGCTTATCTGACTGAAGTAAGTTGGTCCCCTGGAAAAGAAATACCATTTCAGGAGGAATTATATTTTATTTTCTTTACCTTAAGGCGGGATCAGGCCCACCGGTTTCTGAGGCAGTAGTGAGAACAAATTGATCCTTAAGTAGATGTACCTCCTCTTTCTCAGTGAAATCACAGAAGGTGTATATCAAGTAATACTTCTTTCTAGTCCCACGAAGGAGCCAAGGACTTGAACGAATCTTATGCTACCTCCTTGGAGTGGCAGTAAATCCCTTGATTAAATCTGAACCTCATGCTGAGGTGAAATGAAGAGAATATGTGGCTAGAGCAGAAGTTTATTTAAATTAGTCATAATTATTTAAATTTAGTGCTTGTTAAAACGGTAGCAATGCAAATGAAACAATACCTTGTTACTCTTTTAACTTACATTCAAAAGATTTTAATTCAGTTTGGGAAAGCAAAGTAAATATTTCTAGTGTTGTAATCTCCTAGAAGGTAGGGATAGGGTAATATTTTTTTTTATACCATCCTCTTATGAGTGTTTTGTGTGTTTTTTTGTTTTGTTTCTCCATGCCTGACAAAAGTGAAGATTATACTAAAGATAAATGAAGGTTCCCAAGCGCTAGCACTCTCCTTAAGAAAAACTCACATTTTCTTCCTACAAATCCAATTCAGCTGCTCTGTTTTGAAGTTATTCCTAATAATGCTCTCTTCATAAAGGAACAAAGTTACTACAGCAACAAAACTATCTGATGTGTTATGAACATTTGGGGGCTGTATTTCTGTGGGAATATTTCTAAATATGATAATAGCAGCATGGCAGTCAATTAGGTGATAAACCATGATTGAGTTGAATTCAGAAAAAGAGAGAGAGAGAGATCATTTATAAAAGTATTTGCCTAAACCACAAGCAGGGTTCTTTGCCCAAACTCAGAGTTTGAAGCCATTTTAACTACCCATTCTTATTCTGCTTTACAAATATAGCAGGCATTTAAAATCCTTGTAGTTGTCTCCAGGGCTTATATACCTTACCAATGGATCTTCTCAAGAACATTAAAGAAAAATAAAATGTTCTTTCTAACATTTACATCTAAACTGGAGCAAAGGTCTGATCGTAAAGACTATTTTCCATTATTTTAGCTTAACGATTCAATCCTAACTTTTTAAACAATAAAATGAGGATTCTAAAGTCCCAAATTATGTGTCATTTTTACCCGAAATTCCCCCTTGGAAGAAGGAGGGACAGGATCTTCCAGGTGTGTAAAGTTGTAAGACTGCAGCAGCTTTTCAGGATTCATGCCTAGGGCTACCCAAGCCTTACAAAGCCCGCCAACTAGGCTTTCATTCAGTAATATGGCCTTCTTTTCTGAACATTGTATTTAACCTCTGTTCTTATTGCTTTGTTGGTTTAGATTCATTGCTCTGTCTTAATACCTTGTTTCTATCTGATCCCTACCCCTCAGCTACTTGTTCAAATTTTCTTACATCCCTTTCTTGTCTTCTGGCTTTTAGACATAATCTATGGCTGGACTACTTTTTTATTCTTCCCCTTTTCTCCTATACTTTGTCTTGACATTTCCGGTGCTGACTCATAGGCCTTATCTCTTATTCATTGTTACCTATGACCTTGCAGTATATCTGAAGAATGGGGTATCTTGGTACCATACTATACTGCATCCTTCTGTAGCAAGGTGGAGGAAAGTCTGTGTTAATGGTTATCATTTTTAGTTGGCTTTCTGCTGCTTTGGATGGTATTGCTTTGTGTCCATTATATCTTAACATCCAATGAAATATTTTATAATGTCAGCTTTAAAACTACAAGTTATTAGAGGACTTTCACAGATTTTATCATTTGTAGTACATAGAGCAATTTTTTACTTAGCCTTTGTTACCTGTTTTTTGAAGAAATACATCTAGCTTTCCTTATTATGCATTTGTGAGGACAGACAGAAGATAAGTTGGCTAAGACTTAAACTATGTGCAATAAACTCAACTCCAAAGCCATTTTCATCCTGAAATCACACACCTCAGTTTGGGACTTGAACCCACTGTCTTTTAATTAAAACCATACACCTGGTCTCAGGACCTCCTGAAGTTCAGGTTCTTTATGTCTCAGCACAGAAAGAATTCAGTGACAGACAAAGCCATATGTAAGACGTGGATTTATTTAGAGAGATACACATTCCATAGACAGAATGCGGTCTGTCTCAAAAGGTGAGAACAGCCCCAGGGCATGGGGTCATCTCGGAAAGGAAAGTGAGAGTGGCCATGGGAGAAACACACTCCACAGACAAGAGTGTAGGCCATCTCAGAAGGTGAGAGGCCCCAAAATATGGGGTGGTTAGTTTTTATGGGCTGGGTAATTTCATAGTCTAATGAGTGGGAGGATTATTCCAACTGTTTTGTGGAAGGGGTGGAGATTTCCAGGAATTGGTCCACTGCCCACTTTTTGGAGTTTTATGGTCGGCCTCAGAACAGTCATGACACCAGTGGGTGTGTCATTTAGCATATACTAATGTATTACAATGAACATATAATGAGGCTCAATGTCTACTGGAAGTCGAATCTTCCACCATCTTGGACCTAGTTGGTTCTAGCCAATTTATGTCTATCCTCAAAGGTGTCATTCTTTTAAAGGTTCTGCCCTGCCCCCTTCCCTCCTGTTTCAATTCTGATACCCTAGCTGGAAGAAACATTTACGGGATTTAGATTACTCATTGTCTATACCACTTAGCTTATGTGGTTTTGATTTTGCTATTGTTTCTTTACATGGATGACTTTTATTTCCATACACTAACTAAGCTCCATACTATTTTGTATTTCTGACATTTAGCCTACTGCTTTGTGTATGATATGTGCTCAGTTTATTGACTGATAATATGCAATGAACCATGGAAAGAAAAGGAAAGTTTTGGCGTTTCCCTTTTGGAAGTTATTCTAAGGACCTCTAAGAAGATACATTTATCAAGGAAAAGTTAATAAATTAATGTAAACCCTCTAGCTGGCTTTTCTTCTCTTAGAACTATAACATGAGATGATTCAGCAAAGATTGAGTCAGATAAAAATACTTTTTTCCAGATATAAAACCTTAAGCTTTCGGAATAGAGTTTGACAACCTCATGACGTATTTATGCTAATTCATGTGCTTTCAGATTAGTTTACATGTGCAGTGCTCTTATACATTAGCAGCCAGTATCTCCCAGATTTAATGCAAAATCATTGTGTATTTATGGTTTTATGTAATGTTTTTTCCTTTCCTGTCAACAGTTGTTATTGCAAAATGTACTTTGTTGGTTTAATGCAAGCACCATCTTCCACTTCCTTCTACTATGGACTAACTATTCAAGAGGATCCACTGACTTATTGAAAACATGCTCATTGTACCTATTTTATTTCTGCTTTATCTTTTTGTTTTATGGTTAAGCAACAGAGATCTCATATGTGTAACAGACGTGCATTTGATATATAGTATATTCAAAAATTGCCATGTGATGTACATTATGCCTTTTAGTTGATACATTAATTTTCTGTATATTATAATATAGTATAGTAAATATTCTTGATATATTTTGAATTTTGATGCCATTCTGAGGGCAAGTAAGCAGCTCCTAGAGAAAAACAGCCTGTCTTAAGAAATTCACAAGAACCATTTGCACACACGGTGTGATTTGAGGAGCACTGAGTACAGAACTCTTTATGAAAAATACTGAGAACAGATTTTGAAGCCGATAAACAAGAGTTTGCAACCTATTATTTGGATTTATTAGTTTTATGGTTTGAGGCAAGTCATCTTCTCTCTCTGAGCTTTAGTCTGTTTATCTCTGAAATGAAAGACAATAATATATTTCGTGCTTGTGAATTAACTGAGATAACAACAAATACTTGAAAGTCATTGGTTTCCTTTCTCCTTCCTACTGTCCTACCACAATATCTAAAATTCCCTGATTAGATATTCATCTTATTGTTGTGGTGACAATCTCTCTTAAAAGCACAGTATTCTTAGAAAGAACAACATATTAAACAAGTATGTTTTAACATTTCAGATATTACTTCATGGTCCCCCGAGGGAGTGGAACCAGACAGTTTTGGTGGGAAAGAAATGGTTGGCAAGTTTTAGCACAGAAATTACTTCCAGAGGTAGACAGAACCAAGCAGGACACTGCAATTATGGGATATAGGCAATGTAGTCAGGGCAATGGATACCCAAAGATAGAGGAAGGAGGGCTCAGGAAAGAAGAATGAGTACACAAAAGATAAACTCAGTTGCTTCTAAATTTTGCTAAGATTAGGCATGGGTAAAAGGAAATGCTCCCAACATGAAAAAGGGTTCAAATCATTGATTTAGATTATTGAAATAATAATAATAAAACACATTAGCTTTCAGGCAAATATCTAATCATTTTATACTTGTTAATTCATTTATTGCTCACAAAACTCTAAGAGATAGGATATGCTATCATATTCATTTTACAGAAGAGGAAACAAGGCACAGGGCAATTTGGTACTTGACTAAACACACAGCTAATGAGTGGAGATGCCAGGATTTATACCTAAGCACTCTGGTCCCAGAATCCATGTATTTAAACTTGGGATAAGTGTCAGCCTTCTTTTTTAGACCCCAAACATGAATTAACATCTTTAATTCTGTATTCTTGAGGGAAAAATAATTCATGTTATTGGAAAGATAAACAGACTGGGAAGCAGGAGAGCTGGGTTCTAGTGTGAGTTCTATTAGCTGTAGGAAACTTGGATAATTTTCTGCTCTCCAGATCTTATTTTCCCAATCTGTCAACAGGTGGGTTTGAGCTAAATAATTTTGAGATCCTTTTCAATTCTGGTTCAATGAAACATCATGGGAATTAATTATTTTGAAGGTTATTCAGAATTTATTATGTATTTACACAGAAAATGCTTCACATGATTTGGATAAAAATTACTGTAATCCTCTTTAGCAGCTATAGAATTTCAGTGGGAGATATAAGTTTATTTGAGCTTTGGAATATATATTATAATAGGTACTTGCTGCTGATCTTGATTACCATAAAAACACATTGAAGTTTCTTTCAGAATCCTCTTAACTTTTGAATCATTTTCTCTCTTTTTCAGTGAGGAAAAGCATCGTGGTCTTATTTATATATTTACTTTTAAATGGTTCATTCACTAAGAGGAAATGTTGCCAACCATAATGGGTAGTGTAGAGCAAACCCCTCTCCACCTTACAAAGGAAACTAGGAATAGTCTGCCAAGCATTTAATTATGTTTTGTTTTGTTTTTTTCCTAGCAGAAGCTTAAGTTAAATGGCATTTTTGGCATCATAAATTTCATGAAACAGCAGTAATTTCAGCTTCATTTCTCTTGGAATTTTTTTTTGTATGGTTGGACTGGAGAAAGCATGGCTATATTCTATTTAGATTGATGTAGGATTAGGTACATTTGATTGAACTGCTGAACTAATGCAGCAGCATTTTCATTTGACGCAGACATATAGCTCTCTGTGTTTATCAGCTGCTGTACCCAGCTTTAACCTTCTGGTTTCAATATCAGTTTTCAAAATATGGCTGCAAAGTTTTCCCAAGTTCACCTTGTAGATTTTTAAGTAAAAGTAAAAGCACAAAAACTGGTGTCAATGTACATTGCTGAGAAGAAAACCAGATACGTTTAATCTCTCTCAATTGGGCCCCACAGCACTTTGTTTCTGTCTCTATTAAAGCATTCATTCATGTTGCTTTGCATGCAGGTCAGCTGGATACATGTTTATCTTCTCTGTTAATGTAAGTCCCTTAAAAATAGAAACTACATTCCTTAGTGAATATCGTCATAATACCTAGAGTAGCATGGAACATAAAATAGGTGCCCGATACATGATTGCTGAATGAATTAAACTTGTCAAATTCAAGAAGCTGTTAGGGAAAGTCCTTCTTTTAACTTCATGTAATCCTGAACCAAAAACTTAGTTTCACAAGACATTAATATTCTGTCAAATTAAAGAGAGCTATACATTCTGGGAGACTAACCTAACACCAAGCCCCACTGTATTTTTGGCAGAGTTTACCCTCTTGCTGTCATATAGGTGATCTTTGCTTTATGAAAATGTATGGCATGTAGGAAAAGTGCTGACCTTATTGTCTAGAGCATATTGGCAACTGCTTAAGGTATATTCTCCCTGTCCCCAATTATTCACATTATGAATGAGGAGAGCAATGGAAGCTTCTAATTTTAAGACTGCTAAACAAATCTGAGACTTCAGCAAATACCAAAATTGAGAGAAAAGGAAACTTTCCTCCCACTTTTATATAAAGGTGCAGCATTTATAATTGCTAAAGAATCCAGCATTCTATCTTGGAAACCTAGGTTACAGGTGAAATAAGACTAAAGATGAGTTTGACTTACCTCAGAGCAATAAGAAAATCTGCTATAATTCTGTGCGTAACAATCTATTTCATTACATGATACTATTTAGTGGCAGCATGATTGTGTATATGTGAGACTGTTTGTTATGGGTTGAATTATGCCCCTCCAAAAAAGATATCTTATAGTCCTCACCCACAATACTTCAGAATTTGACCTTACTTGGAGATAGGATTTTACAGAGGTAAAATCGAGTTAAAATGAAGTCACTAGGGTGGGCCCTAATCCAATTTGACTGGTATCCTTATAAAAATGGAAAATCTGACACAGAAGCAAACGTGTGTAGAGGGACAACAATGTAAAGAAATAAGGGAGAAGATGGATACATACAAGCCAAGAAGGGAAGACTGAAACAGATCTTTCCTCACAGCTCTCCAAAGAAAGCAACCCTGGGGATGATACCTGGATTTCAAACTTCTAAACTTCAGAACTGTGAGACAATACATTTCTGTTGTTTAAGTGACTCAGTCAGTGGTACTCTATTATGGCAGTCCTAACAAACTAGTACATGGTTATATAACAGAAATTTAGAATGTTGGAATTCGAAGAGACCTTAAGAAGTCATTGATTCTGTCTCCTTCTTTGCACCCTGCGTAATATCTAAGACATTCACATCAAAATGTTCTCCTTTGCTTAGGAATGTGAGTGATGTGTACAGTCTCGAGTGAATTGTACAGTGCTCTTTCCCCATGTCAAGAAGTTTTTTTGTTCTTTTTTTAAGATTTAACATAAATTATTGGGTTTTTCTAGCTTTGTTGAGGTATAATCTACAAAGAAAAATTTAAAGTGTACAATGTGATGATTTGATATTCATTGTGAAATGATTACCTCAGTTAAGCTAACACATCCATCACTTCACATAGTTTCCTTTTTGTGTGTGTGTGTGTGGTAAGAACACTTAAGATCTACTCTCTTAGCAAATTTCAGCTATGTGATATAGTATTATTAACTATAGTCACCATGCTGTACGTTAGAACTCTAGAAGGTATTTATCTTATAATTGAAAATTTGTACTGTTTGACAAATATCTTAGTTCATCCACCTCCAGCCTCTGACAACCACCATTCTACTCTCTGCTTCTATGAGTTCAACATCTTTAGATTTAACGTGAGTGAGATCATACAATATTTGTCTTTCTCTGCCTGACTTTTTTCACTTAGCATATCTTTCAGGTCCATCCATGTTGTCAGAATGTCAGGATTTCCTTCTTTTTCATGGCTGAATAATATTCTAGTGTGTGTGTGTGTGTGTGTGTGTGTGTGTGTGTATGTGTGTGTGTACGTATGTGTGCATGTGTATTATCCACTTTCTTCATCCATTCTTCTGTTGATGGACACTTAGTTTGTTTCCATGTCTTGGCTATTGTGAATAATGCTGCAATGAACATGGGGTGCATATATCCCTTTTAAATAACGATTTCATTTCCTTAAGATATATACCCAGTAGTGGAATTGCTGGATCATATGGTAGTTCTATTTTTAATTTGTTGAAGAACCTCTATTCTGCTTTCCAAAGTGGCTGAACCAATTTACATTCCCACCAACAGTGTACAAAAGTTCTCTTTTCTCCACATCCTTGCCAACACTTTTTATCTCTTATCTTCTGATGATAGCCATTCTAACAAGTATGAAGTGATAGCTCCTTGTGGTTTCGATTTGAATTTCCCTGATGATTCATGATGTTGAGTCCCTTTTCATGTATCTGTATGCCATTTGTTTGTATTCTTTTGAGAAATGTCTATCCATGCCCTTTGCCCATTTTTTAACCAGGTCATTTGTTTTATTGCTATTAAGTTGTAAGAGATCCTTAAATAATTTGGATTTTGATTCCTTATCAGATAGATGGTTTGCAAATATTTTCTCCCATTCTGTATGTCGTATGTTCACTCTGTTGATTGTTTCCTTCACTGTGCAGAAGAATTTTAGTTTCATATAATCTCACTTATCTATTTTTTGCTATTGTTACCTGTGCTTTTGGTATCATACCCAAAAAAACCATTGCTGAGAGCAGTGTCAAAAAGCATTTCCCTATGTTTTTTTCCAGGGTTATACAGTTTCAGGTTTTACATTTATTTGAGTCTTCCATCAGCTTTAAGTTAATTTTTGTGTATGCTGTGAGGTAAGGGTCCAATTTCATTCTTTTATATGTCTATATCCAGTTTTCCCAGCATCATTTATTGAAGATCCTATCCTTTTCCCATTGTGTGTTCTCAGCACACTTGTCAAATATTGGTTTGTATGTGTGTGGGTTTATTTCTGGGCTCTCTATTCTTTTCCATTGGTCTGTGTGTGTCTCTGGTTTTGTTATGCTTTGTTTTCATTTTGCAGAAACTCACTGTCAAAAGTTTTCCAAAGAGCAGGGTCTTGTTGTTATTGTTGTCTTAGTTTGTTGTTGTTGTTTTAAATTGCCAAGGTACCTTATTGCTAAGATGCTGGAGCTGAGAATGTTTGGCAGTAAACTTGGTATAATCACATTATTCCTCCTGAAAATTTTTGTCCGGAGGAATAAAAACAGAGTAAACAAACCTTAATATATTAATATCTCAGTTTATTTTCATATAAAACATGTCTATCAGCCAGCTGTTTTCAGCATAAGCTATCTCACCTCTGTATTTTAAGTCAAATAAATACTGCAGTTAAATTTGGGAAGGTTCCAAATGAAGATTTTTGTTTTGTCTTCAATTCTTGTTATAAATAGTTAGGGAACTAACTATAAATAGTTATAAATAGTTGGGGAACTATATTTGATAAATATTCCAGTTATAGACATTTCTTTGGCAACATATTTTACCATGGCCCTTTTTCTCTTTCCAGACTGTACCTTCCATAGCTATACATTATGCTCTCACCATTAATCCAGTTTATTCTCAGCTTAATTTTCTGTTTATAACTTATTTTTAAGCTATGTGGTAAAAAAGAAAACAACGTCCATTTGAAATAATTTGAGAAAATAAGCAAGCTTGTTATTAAAGGGAAACAATAAAAATATTTAATTAGTAAAACAGTGTATTTTGGCATAAATTATGTGGCCTTGATGAAGCTACGGGCAGGCAGTGATGGAGCTAGGGACACTGATGTGGCTGAAGGGGTGAGTCATTCCAAAATACAGTGCCAGAGGAAGGTGGTGAGCTCTAGTACCATCCTGGCTGGCCTCACCATGCAAGTGTTCCGATATGGTTAAGAATGAAGCAGCACGAGTATTCAGCCCAGTGTTCCTCAACCGTTGGCTGCACATGAATATCATCTGCGGAGTTTTGAAAGATGATGCTAAACCCCATATCCAGAGATTTTCATTCAGTTGGTCTGGGGTGGAGTTAGGGTATCCAAAGCACCCCCACCTCACCATGGAGATTCTTATGTACAGCCAGGATTGAAAGCCACTGGTTTTACTAGATGTTGTGATAAAGCAAGAATATTAAACATGCTAAGTGGTGTGCATGAAGGAGGACTTGAGCTCGCTGCTTGGATTAGAGTTAAGGATGCTAGGGTGAACAGTAAAGCTTTGGTTTTAGTGAAACAGTCAAGAAACCAAGTCATCAACTGGTTAAACCACTGGGTAAATAAAATAGGAGGTGAGATAAATGATCCAACTGATGATAAGCAACTGGTTATGCACTAGGCAGCTATCAAGCTCAGGGAAGCAAAAGTCACTGAGCAAGTGAGGAGACTTCTGGTCATATTAAGCTACCATCAGAGTGCTTATTAAACTTCGACAGAGAATGAGAACTGTAATCCCCTGAAAGAGATTTTGAACTTCTTCGATTGTTATTGTCCTATCAAGATAAAATAGTGATTATATGATTAATTAGTAAAGACAAAAGCTGGACTCTGTGTGTGTGTGTGTGTGTGTGTGTGTGTGTGGAGGGGAGGGGGGAGAGAGAGAAGAAGGAACGGAAGGGGATTGGAGAATGTGTGAAAACATCATGATGTTGAGTTCCTCGGAATGGAACTTAGTTTTTATTTCATAATACAAACTCTTGGAAAGAAGAGAACAGAGGCAAAGATAATCTGTCTTCAGTACTTAATTATTTGGAAAAATCTCTTTCACTGGGTCAATAAATATGACTACTATGTTCCAGGTATTGTGCTAGCCACTGGAGAAAAAGCAAAATATAAACAGACCCTACCCTCATAAAACTTATATTCTATTAACATACATTACTAAAAATTTTCAAAATAATTACATTTAAGCACATAGAGAATCAGCTGCTGAGCATATGGGATAGGTAGGCAGGAACTGATATATAACTGCTGATCAAGTTACATCCTTCTCTTAGTTGAATCCTTTAGCTAGAGTTGGGACTGTTTCACACTTCATGATTTGGTAAATTGCAGCCATACTCATTTGCCCAATCATACTCATTCACTCCAACCTTCTTAGCACACACACCTTTATTTTCTAGAATGAATAATGTTAATCTTAATATGGTTTTGTGTAGGCATTTTCCCACTTTGATTATTTTAGGGTTTTTACTGAATTTAGTTATTAATTTACAGTAATAAATGAATTTTAATCACGGTATTTCTTTCTTTCCACACTGCTTCATATCAGAACATTGGCCTCAACATCAGACCAACATAGCAGATAGCAAAAATAATGTTACATGGACAAAGTCATGTCTCTCTCTGCTTTAAACTAGAGTCTTGGCAGCCAAATTGGAAATACTTGAGTAGTTTCAGGGTATAAGATTGGAAAATGATTCATTCAAAATTGACTTTATTGAAGTAATGCAAGCCTACCCTTAGAAATATTTGTAAATATACTTGGTATATCAAAATAAAAGCTGCTGCCATTTCCATCAGGATAAATTTGTTACCCAAAAGAAAAGGATTTCTTTCAGAGTATTAGAAAATGGCACCACTAATTATTACCAAGTTTATTCTAGAAAGTTCATATTTGCTACCATATAGTATCAAATTTATGTTGCTGATTAAGTACAAAACTGCTAAATATTGTTTATTGGTTAATGGTGGTTTCCCAAAAGGACCTCTAAGTCAAATTACTAATAGCTGTAATCTAGATTTCTGGAAAACCTGACTATTACAGGTAATTATCTTTAGGAATAACTAAATAACTATCTTTTTAGATGTTCATATTATCATATAAATTTTCTCTTTAAATCAAACCTCTAAAATCCATAATCATCAACAAATCTCAAAATAACTCAATTAATGTTTAGAAAATTATGGTAGCTAAATGTGTATTTGATGTTACTTATAAATATATATATATAATATAAATATATAATATATATAAATAAATATATATATAATATTTTAAAACATTCCACAAATAATTTTTAAGTATTTCCAATGGAAATATTTCTTTATAAGGCAATATCTGTGAGTCATATATCCAGTTAGTTTCCAGATTGCTAATAGTAATATTTTCACTTCTAAACCAATCTCAATCAATTTATTTTACATCTGTGTCTCCAAAGTACCACAGAGTCAACAGTTGCCAAGATCTTCACTGTAGTAAATAATCATTCTAACAGTATTAGATAAAACTCTACAAATCATGAATTAGATTAGTTTCTTGGAGCTATAGAAATTGTAAATAATACTGGCTTTGTATACCAGACAATAAATTATTATACTATACCTTGTTATACTGTATCAAGTGTTAGTAATAGAGAAACATGTTTTGTAAGTAATCAATTAATAATTGATCAATTAAATATTTTAACTGAGAACAGCCTTGTCTCTTCTGACACTGAAAACTATCAGAAAACACATTCAAATAAATGAGCATAATAGTTTGACAAAAGATACAGAAGCCATGCCATTTGCAAAACTAACTGCAAAACCTCAGACAAATCACTTCATTCTTCCTACATTAATCTCTTCATCATGCATTGATTACAAATTAACTGTGCCAAGAACTATGCTAGTTTCTGGGAACATAAAGATGAGTAAGACTGATGCCCTTACCTTGAGGGGTTCACTGTCACGTGGGGAAAGCAGATCAGTTTAATAATATTTACAATATAGGTAACACTCAGTATTTGAAAACCCACCATCTAAATATTTGCTATAGCCATTTACCAAAAACTGTTTACTCAAAATTTACTATCTAAATTGTAAACTTACTATAAGGACCTCAAGGTACTCCAACAAAAATGATTACCTTGCCCAGGAGTCCTGTCCAGAAGATATAGAATATACTACAACATTATTTAACCATTCTGATATTATTGTATCCTGTGT
Organism: Leucopleurus acutus; assembly: GCF_964270905.1. Taxonomy (NCBI): domain Eukaryota; kingdom Metazoa; phylum Chordata; class Mammalia; order Artiodactyla; family Delphinidae; genus Leucopleurus; species Leucopleurus acutus. The sequence goes on from NC_139148.1 coordinate 98,722,704, forward strand.
TTTACATGTTTGAATCTGCTGTGCATTACCATTGTCATTTTCCCCACTTGTTCTTAGAGGGTTTAACCCTTTGTCAGTTCAGGTGTTTCCCTGTCCATTTTTCCTAGTACCTGTTGTTTTCAGTATAGAAGGAAATGTGATTAGTGTTGAATACTGCTCAGTATCATGGGATATTGCCTAAAACAGGTCCACTAATGAGCTCATCCAGTATTAACTAATTATGTATTTGGTACTTTAACTGTTATGTGTTATGTAGGAATCCTCGGAGGATGGTAATTTAGGCATTTAAAAATGTTTTGGTGATACTTGGCAAAACTAGAATTTTGGAGAAGAGCTGAGAATGCATTACTAGCTTTCCTATCTACAGTAATGAAATATAGAATATTTCTGACACCACCTCCTCCCACAACAATAATGGTCACAAACCATTTTGGAGGTGATGGATATGTTTATGGCATTATTGTGGTGATGATTTCAAGGGTGTGAACTTATCTCCAAACTCATTACGTTATATATGTTAAATACATAAACTTTGTACATGTCAATCATATCTCAATAAAGTGTTTTCTTTTTAAATAATGGCCTCCTGGACTTGGGTGGCTATTTCCTTTCCCATGTTAGGGAAGTTTTCTTATGTTAGGGAAATAATCTCTTCCAATATTTTCTCAGACCCTTTCTCTTTCTCTGCTTCTTCTGGGACCCCTATAATTCAAATGTTGGTGCATTTTATGTTGTCCCAGAGGTCTCTGAGACTGGCCTCATTTCTTTTCATTCTTTTTTCTTTATTCTGCTCCTCGGCAGTTATTTCCACCATTATATCTTCCAGCTCACTTATTCGTTCTTTTCAGTTATTCTGCTATTGATTCCTTCTAGTGTATTTTTCATTTCAGTTATTGTGTTGTTCATTACTGTTTGTTTGTTATTTAGTTCTTCTAGGTCCTTGTTAAACATTTCTTGTATTTTCTCGATCCATGCTTCCATTCTATTTCTGAGATTTGGGATCATCTTTACTATCATTACTCTGAATTATTTTTCAGGTAAGTTGCCTATTTCCTCTTCATTTATTTGGTCTTATAGATTTTTACCTTGCTCATTTGTAATATATTTTTTTGTCGTCTCATATTTTTTTTTTTGATGGGTAGGGCTGTGTTCCTGTTTTTCTGGTTGTTTGGCCTAAGGCGTCCAGCACTGGAGTTTGCTGGCAGTTGGGTGGAGCCAGGTCTTGGTGCCAAGATGAGGACCTCTGGGAGACCTCACACTGATTAATATTCCCTATGACCTGAAGTTTTCTGTTAGTCCAGTGGCTTGGACTTGGTGATCCAACCACAGGAGCTCACTCCCGACCCCTGGCCTGGAAACTAAGACCCTGAAAGCTGTACAGCACGGCAAAAAAAAAAAAAAAGCAACAAACAGAAAAGAACAGAACAATAAGAAAGAATAAAAAAATAAAATAAAATTAGAAAAATAAAAAATATATTAGAAAAAATAATAAAAATGAAGCAACAAAACAAAACAGAACCACAAGAGCAAAAAGATAAAATAAAAAATAAAATAAAGAAGAATAATAAAAAGGAATAAAAATAAAAGATAAAAAAATTTTAAAAAGATTTTAAATAAATTAAAATAAATAAAATTTTTTTAATTCCCTGGTGCCTCCTCTATCAGTGTCCTTGCCCTCACAGTGAGCCACAGCCTACCCCTGACTCCCTGGTAGACCTCCAAGACCTCTAGGTAGGTCTCTGGACCTGCTGTATCGGCCCCACCTTTGCATGTTTTCCTCTCACCAGCATCTGTTCCTGAAGCTGGCCCAGAGCACACATGCCCACACAGGCCAGCTGGGGCACAGGCCTCCACAGGGATGCTCTCAGGGGCCGATACAGCCAGAGGAGGCCTTGGATGGGTATGGTGCTCGTCCTGCCTGGACCTGCGCAGCCAGAGGAGGCCCTGTCAGGGGCAGCCCTTGGGCTGCCACGACCCTCGTGGTCAGAGGAGGCTTTGGTGGAGGCAGGGCTCGAAGCCAAGACCTGTGCAGCCGGAGGGGGCTCTGGAGGTTGGGAATTCAGGCCCAGGACCCCAGCAGGCTTTCTGGGACCCAAGCAGCCAGGGAAGACGTTGGCCACCTTCCCCTCTGATCCCCTGATCCCCTGAAGGTCCCTCTCTGTTCCCACTGATCCCCTCGCTGTGAGTGGGTCCCTCTGAGCATGGGAACCTCTCCCCTCCCCCATCCCCACCTCAGGGTGCCAGTCCTATCCCACCTCCACTTTTCTCCCCCCCGTTTCCCTCCCACGTCCTACCTGGTCATGCAGGGATTCCTCCCGTCCCCTTGAAAATGGGTGGAAGACCTAAATAGACATTTCTCCAAAGAAGACATACAGCTGGCCAAGAGACGCAGGAAAAGATGCTCAACATCACTAATTATTAGAGAAATGCAGATCAAAACTACAACGAGGTATCACCTCGTGCTGGTCAGAATGGCCTTCATCAAAAAATCTATAAACAATAAATGCTGGAGAGGGTGTGGAGAAAAGGGAACCCTCTTGCACTGTTGGTAGGAATGTAAATTGATACAGCCACTATGGAGAACAGTATGGAGGTTCCTTACGAAACTAAAAATAGAATTACCATATGATCCAGCAATCCTACTACTGAGCATATACCCAGAGAAAAGAATAATTCAAAAAGACACATGCACCCCAATGTTCATTGCAGCACTATTTACAATAGCCAGGACATGGAAGCAACCTAAATGTCTGTCGACAGATGAATGGATCAAGATGTGGTACATATATACAATGGAATATTACTCAGTCATAAAAAGGAACGAAATTGGGTCACTTGTAGAGATGTGGATGGACCTAGAGTCTGTCATACAGAGTGAAGTAAGTCAGAAAGAGAAAAACAAATACCATATATTAATGCATGTATGTGGAATCTAGAAAAATGGTACAAATGAATATATTTGCAGGGCAGAAATAGAGACACAGATGTAGAAAATGGACATGTGGACACAATGGGAGAGGGGGAGTGGGATGAATTGGGAGACTGGGGTTGACATATATACACTCCCACGTGTAAAATAGGTAGCTAGTGGGAACTTGCTATATACCACAGGGAGCTCAGCTCGGTGTTCTGTGGTGACCTAGATGGGTGGGATGGCAGGGAGGAGGAGGGAGGTCCAAGAGGGAGGGGATATATGTATACATATAGATGATTCACTTCTTTGTACAGCAGAAACTATCAAAACACTGTAAAGCAACTATACCCCAATTAAAAAAATAAACAATTAAAAAAACAAAGCCACTTTGTTAAATAAGCCCCAAATCAAGGTAAAAAAGAAAATGTAAATGATAAATTATTTACAAAATGATAAAAATAGGGATACTTTATATCAATCTGTGGCATACATAGTCCGTTGAAATCAGAGAAAAGTATTTTCTTACCCCTTTAATTATTTAAAACAAAGATTGAGCACTATGAAGTAAGTATTGAACTTCAGACACAGGGAGGGGGAAGGGTAAGCTGGGCCGAAGTGAGAGAGTGGCATGGACTTATATATACTACCAAATGTAAAATAGATGGCTAGTGGGAAGCAGCCTCATAGCACAGGGAGATCAGCTCATTGCTTTGTGACCACCTAGAGGGGTGGGATAGGGAGGGTGGGAGGGAGAGAGATGCAAGAGGGAGGAGATATGGGGTACATGTATATGTATAGCTGATTCATTTTGTTATAAAGCAGAAACTAACACACCATTGTAAAGCAATTATAATCCAATAAAGATGTTAAAAAAAACTAGTTAAAGAATAATAAAATGAACTAAAAGAAATTAAGAGGAATATAAAATCTGAAGTCAAGTATACAATAATATTAAATAGTGAAAAACAGCCATATAAGTAAATAATGCCAAAGTTATGCTTATATGAAGAGTGAATATGATGGCATAAGGAAATATTCACTTAGTAAAACTATGTTTCCCAGTTCAGTGTAACCAAAATTTATAATGGATATAATGGTTTCAAGCCATGACATTTATAAATTCTTTATTTCAGAGTACATGTACTGTTTCACTTAGAACATACTTTTTTTTTTCATTCCTATCATCAGTCAGTCTGATATCCCAACCCCAAGTGGCCATGTTCCTCTTTAGATAGTGTGAAAGCAGAACACAATTTTCATTTCAGAAACAAAACTCCAATTTCCAACACAGAGGCACACCATTGCAAATAGACAGCAGCCCTCATATCACCTCAACAGCTTAAGTTTCATGGAATAAGTTTGTTTTAGCTGCTTTTAAACTTAGACATACTGTATCCTTTCTTCTCACCTCTACTAAGAAAAAGAATAGATGAAATGAATAAGGTGAAACCTCCAACATCTTTTCAAAAGCAATGTCACTGAGAAAATATTAGAAAAAAATACTTTATATAAAATTAGTACTTTTAAAAATGTCTCATTTTGGCCTTATGTTTTCTCACTTTAATGAGGAACATGAGATAGGATTCTCACTCAGTATACAATTGGGTACAATACACAGACAATTTATTTGGTTCTCAATGAATATTCATTCTTTAGTTCTAACTGAACGGTCAACAAATGAGGTATGCCTCTTTGTAATCTTAAAACAGGATTTTCCCAGAACTTAATATTCAGTACTAGTTGTTGATTCAGTCCTAACTGGTGATTATTTCACATGTTGATCTCTCTATTTGAATCTCTAACACCTCCTCCATCATCTTCAGATCTTCCTATGAAGCCACCAGAAGAGAACCTTTATATGCTCCTTCTTTCACATCGACATATCTGCTTGCATTTGTGCTTATATACAATACTCCATTTTCTCTTATTTTAGTATAGATAAATTGTAAGTGCTTCTAGATAAGCTCAGCTCCTCCATTTGCACACTAAATCTCATTCCCTCTTCCCTGTTTAGAGACATGATTTCAACACTTCTCACCTTCACCATCAATGTTTCCTTCTCTAATGAGTTACCCTCATCAGCATATAAGCATTCTATATAATCATTATATAGTTGGCTACACATTGAGCATATAACTTGTGTCTAGTCCAGTGATAGAAGCTGTGAGAATATCTCTACCCAAGTAAAGGATGTACCTCTTCCCTTGGAAGATCTTATATACTGCTTGACAAATTATTACTGACCCTCCTTTATTTTTTGTAGAGTGCTCTCCACTTTCTAGTGGAGAAAGCAGGACAGGTAGTATCACCATCCTCATAATCATCTTTTCATCCCCTTTTCATCATCATAGAAGCAGCTAACATTAAGTGGACATCTATTATATGCTAAGTGCTACATGTATCACATACATTATCTCATTTAATCTCAAAAAACCTCCACATGTAGTAGATATTATTAGGAACTGATGTTCATAAAAGTTATGTGATTCACCTAAAAAGGCAGAGTCAAAATTTGAATTCAGGTTGATCTGACTCCAAAACCTTCTTTATTATTCATTTTTTCAAAGGAAAAGACTGAGGCTCAAGCGTTTAAGTAACTTGATCATGACTAATAAGCTTTCAACTCTTTTCACAACTAGTATAAAATGATGATCAGAGTGTCACAGAGAGACTAGTGTGGATAAAGAATCTGTGAAGGAATCAAATGGTAATGGTAAAGCCAGGTTCTCATCCTTGTAAGAATTGTGCTTCATTCTTTCTTTTTTTTTTTTTTTGAAGGTTGAAAAAGTGCCTTTTTTTTAGCATCTTTATTGGAGTATAATTGCTTTACAATGGTGTGTTAGTTTCTGCTTTATAACAAAGTGAATCAGTTATACATATACATATGTTCCCATATCTCATCCCTCTTGCGTCTCCCTCCCTCCCACCCTCCCTATCCCACCCCTCTAGGCAGTCACAAACCACCGAGTTGATCTCCCTGTGCTATGAGGCTGCTTCCCACTAGCTATCTATTTTACGTTTGGTAGTGTATATATGTCCATGCCACTCCCTCACTTTGTCACAGCTTACTCTTCCCCCTCCCCATATCCTCAAAAGTAATAGGTCAGAATAAGGTAAAACTTACTAGATGAAGTTTTGTCTTTATGTACACATTATTCATTGCTAAATGCTTGCTACCACTTTGAGAAATTGGCATCGAACTTCAGTCATTTTAATACAATTAATGCTTTTTCTTTTTAAGTGACAGTTTGACCTTTGGAAATGTCAGGCACTATTGTAGGTTGAAAAGAAAATCCCAGTTGCTACCTAGAGAAAGGCAGGTAGATTGTTGGTTGTTTCACACTTGCTCAAATATCATGGGTCTCCTAAGGCATGTCCAATGAATTTGTCCAGGCAATTGAGCTATGAAGTCCATATCTTAATGGAATCCATTATTGGAATGTTTAAATTCTTTAGAGAAGTATGCTGCCTTTTAACAATAGGCTCTACCTTCCTGTTGAAATTGCTAATAAATCTGAGATAAGTAATGTAATAGATCTTTTCTATATCTTTAAGTTCCTTCCAACCCTTACTCCATTTTGCCAGCTTCCAAAAGGAACATGTCAGCAACAGCATCCACATCCCATGTCAGTGATTTTATTTTTAGCCCTAGGTGTTGGTGTTGTGTGTCCCCTCCTCCCCCTCTACACTGTCTTGACCATACATGCACAACAAATCCCTTGCTGATCTTAAAGCTTTCAGGTAAAGCAACTCCTACCACAGCCCCCCAAAAAGTAGGGGAACACTACCCTTTAATGTTAGGCATGACTTCCAAAAAGTAAAAGGGTTTTATGCTTCAAAACTGAGAAATCTTAGCACATAGAAAACATAAAAAGGGCCAGGAGCCTTGAGCTCTTTTCTTTCCTTTCAGTATTTTGACTTGTGTATTTTTATCCCCTAGGTACCCCCCATCCACTCCAATATGTGAGCATTTCCTCCACATTCTTTCTCATTTTAACCTATGCCAGGCTACTTTTGATTGTTGATAGGAGTGGGTGTCTAGCCATCCCATACACTTAGAGCAACTGAAGAGGAGTGAAAAATATCATTTGCTAAAAATGAAAGAATGCTTAGAGATGTGTTAGAAGGAGTTAAATGTACGAAGGAACCTTTTTTCTCTGTGAGAATTTGTTCCCCATTATCAGTTACATAAGTCTTCCCACTGCCTCCACTTTAGGAAGAAAATATTGAGTCAAAAGAAAGGGATATTATTTGTCCAAACTCTGGGTCACCAGTCTTAACCTAACCTAAGAGATTTTGTGAACATAAATGTGGAAAAGATAGTTATTGAATGTATTTTCAACAATGTCACCCAAATGTTAGGTATTCATATAATTCTGACATTGTGCCTGTTGGCCCATCTGTTCAGTGGACACTTGCCCACTGCAAAAAGATGTTTTAAGAATAAATGTGCTCTTTTGATGAATCTAACCAATTACTACTACTCTCCTCTCTTGCTTGATAGTATAAGAGCTGTGGAGAGAGATATAATTATTGTTACAAACCTAATGCTTTCCATTTTCTGAATTGAAGCAAAACCCATTGAATTTGCAGAGAATGTCCCTGAAGCAAAAAGGTAACAGCTGGGCCCTCTTCGGTAATGGGTCTGCAGCACTGAAAAACCAAATCCAGCACTTAAATTGCATAAATGAGTGACTAATAGGACTTGATGTCTCACAGAGTACAGAAGTCATTCATCAATAGTGAATTTTTTATCATGATGAGAGTAGGATGTGAGAATTCCAGGGCTCTGTTTTAGAAATTGTGCCTTTTGTGTTCATTCACATCTCTTCAAGAAGCAAGGAAATAAGTAAAGAATAAGAAATGAGTTAAACATCTACATCATCTACCAGAAAGAATATCTATATTTGAATGCTTTAAAATGAATGACTTTCCAGGCATTTAGGCATTAATTTTAGGTGTGCGTAAATGCAACTGGTGTCTTAAACAAACGTTTTCAAAACCCTTGGCAAAAAAAAAATTTTTTTGCAAACTACTGGTATACTTTGATTATTAAGTTCTCAAACTTGAGTAGGCATCAAAATTAGCTGGAGGGCTTGACACAGATAACTGGACCTCAGCTTCAGAGTTTTTGATTTAATGGGTCTAAAGTGGGAACCAAGTATTTACATTTCTAATAAGTTCCCAAATGATTCTGTGGCTGCTGGACCAAGGACCTCCAACGACCACACTTGGAAAATCACTGGATTAAAAGAAAACATCATTGATATTAATGGGTATAGTAATGATAACTTGTAATTATCTAATACAGCACCAGACTTTCAAATGGCTCATGGCCAAATATGTCTTCTCATGTGTCACCCTGAATACATCTGTCTGGTAGAAATAGGAAGAAATCATTATTCCCATTTTAGAGATGAGAAACTGAGGCCTGGTTTATTTGTGGGGAAACTATAGAATATGATAGTTTATCTCATCTAAGTCCCACCCCCTAAAAGCCCCTCACCACCCCCAATACATGCAAGTTCAGACTTTTGTAAGGAAAGGCTTTATTAAGGGGGGCTATTGCAACAGGAGGTCACTCAAAGACCAAGCCAAGGAAAGCATATAAGCAGAGATTGTTGGATAGATGGCTGAGAAAGAGGAAGGGGAGTTGCTAAAACCTGCTAGAGGAATCTTGAAGCTTAACAAATTACATCAAATATTGCAATAACAGGAAAACTGAAGCAGAAAATGCTTGCACATGAGGTGGAGGTCTAAGAGGGAATAAACAAGTTAAAGTGTGAGAAGTTCACATAAGTTTAGGGCCTAGATGTCCTTGTCAAAACTGCCTAAAGTTATGTCAAGCGCAAAGTTTGATTATTCTTGTCACTCCCCAACTGACTGGGATATCCTTGGAAGTAAAAGTTGCAATCTTCTATTTCATATGAAGACTTACTGTTGTTTCTACTTGTGAGTAAGGACTTAACTGAATCATAGAACTTGGAGAAAGAAATGTTATACTTGGAATGCTTTTCATTTTTCCTCCTGTTATATAAAGACAGTTTTCCAGGAGAAGAAAAATCTATTGATTGGCTATCAGCAAACCAAATTATCACCTGGCCTTTCCTTTAAGAACATTTTTCAACATAAAACAAGAAGGGAGGTAGTAGGAGAAAACCAGTTTTGGTTAAACCATATATTTGAGAAACTTTTCCTATAGACCTAGACTTAATTATCTGGTAGTCATTATCACTTTTGGTAAAAGCTTTCAGGAAAAACAACTCCTACATATAAAATTATATGTATTTGCCTATTACCCTTTACATCAGTTATTCTATGGCTATTTGCATGGAGTTTTGTAATCTAGAGAAGTCTCAAATTGGACAAATTAGAATGTTAGAGCCAAAAGAAGAGCTAAATTCTCTAAAAATACTGAAAAAAGTAAACATCCATGACCTCCAAATGGCCCAAATTCTGATGATTACTTCAGTTTGGCAGTTTTCCCAATGGATTTAACCATGGTCATCAACATCCGTCATATCAACACTCTAAATGAACATACCAGTAATGTCACAGTCTGGTTCATGCACTATCTATAGACACAGCCTGAATACCTTTCCTCATCTAATGAACTAATCAGACACATAACATCTGTCATATTTGGACCTCAACCCTTTTGTGACATTGTCAAAAAGGGTAACAAAGAAAATGCAAAAGGAAACTGGAAAAGGCAATATATCCTCTGGTAAGATAACAATTCAATGCAATTCTGAAATAATGGCAACTATTTCCTTTGGGCTAGTTTTATTTACTTTTTAGCATTGATACCTCAAGTTGTTTTCTTGTACTTAATTATTGTTATATATTAAACATGTATGAAGTATCATTTTCCAGAATATTTCCAGATATCTATATATCTATATCTATATCTATATCATTTCCAGATATCTATAAAGAAATAAATAGTGAGGTAGAAGAATTGTGTTCCTAGATGAGTTAGTACCTAAAGTGCTAAGGAAGCCAAGGTCCAATTAAATATTCTTTGATTCCCATAGTCATCAGCAAAGATAACTGAATAGTTACCTCTGTAAATCACTGGACTAGACATAGGGAATACAGAGTATTACAAGATGTGTACGTACAATTATTACAAATAATCTGATAAATATCTGTATGTATAATGAGTGCTAAATTAGCAGTACAGACAATAAATGCTACCAGAATTCTGACGTCAGATTATTGGGTGGGTCCAATATTTCTGGGAAGAGGTAGGGCATATTTAAGGAACATATGTTACTTAGAGAAGTTAATTATAAGTAGGAGGTATAACAGATCAGAGCAATAGAGAGAACAAGGACGATGAGAGGCATGTTTTGAACAAATATGCCTCAAGAGAAGGATTAACATAAAAAAATTGTGGGAGAGGAGTTGAAAATATGTTAGCTTCTATAGTACTAGGCTATCATCTATGCCCCTTATCCTGATCAACTTTTTGCCTCATTACAGCTTGATAGCATGATGTGTCAGGTAAGAGCACAAGCATTAAACTTAAGGTCTGGTTCTTCAATTACTAGATGACTGACCCAACATTTGTCTGCCTCTATTTTCTAAAACAAAACACACACACACATACTAACTGACAACAACAACAAGTAAATAATAGCACCTATCACTTAGAGCTATTGTGAGGATTAAATGATACATACATACATACCATATCATACATACCCTAGCACATAATGAACTTAATTTAATTCAATGTACCTTCCCCTGCAAATACTTGTCATTGGCTACTAATGGTAGAGATAATAGATTCATCAAATATATCTCACCATAGGAAAAAACAACTCAAAATACCTAATTTATATAACAGTAGTTCAGTAGTCATTGTATTTGCTTCTAAAGGGTAGCCTTATACCATTGGAGAAGGAGAAATGCCATTTCAATTGTAATTTAAGTTTTGCAATTTAATTCTCATATCTCTTAACCATTATTCTTTTTTAAGTTCATAAAATTCCATTTCATAACATACAGAATCTCAGGGCTAAAAGAAGACTTAAGTTTTATTTATATACTATCCATCTTTGTTTGTACAGTTTTACCCACTTATTTCCATTTTGACAGATATGGCAGTGCCAGTGCACCTGTGGAAAGTAAACATCAGTAGTCTGAGTTGTCTTAGTTCTGAAAGTCATTAAAATTCCTCTTCATCTGCAGCTGGATTTCATTTGAACCAAACCTAATTTTATAAAAGAACCATGCCAGAGTCACTCCACATGGCTGGCAGTGTGTGTGTGTGTGTGTGTGTGTGTGTGTGTGTGTGTGTATTTAATTTGACTTATCTGGTGAGAGCACGGACTATGTGATACTATGGGAATAGAAAACTAGATGAAATTTCATAAATACACTGTTTTCTTGGGCCACCCTGCCTCTGCACATTCTGTTTTACCTCTGTGAAAATTATCTATTCCTCCAACCTCTCCCAGCTATTCACCTGACAATTCTCTATTCTTTTAAGCCCCATCTGATTATTTCAGACCAACTTAGATTCTGTTCCTTCTGAACTTCCATTGCACTTTCCATATATTTAGGTATATTGATGTTGTGTTTAGACCTAGTAGACTGCATAAGAAACTGATTAAATGGCTATAGCCTCCTTAAGAAATGATCTCTTGGGGTTCCAAGTCATCTTTGTATGCTAATACCTAATATAATGTGTAAGACATAATAAATACTTAATACAAGTTTAATGAGTGAATGAATGAATAGAATCAAAGTCACTGTACTTCTCAGAGGTTGTCACTTTGTTCTCTGCCATTGCCATCACCCCTAATTCTGGGATCTGACAAATTCATTAAAGTAAGGAATAAAGTTGGAGACAGAGCAGGTAGGTGACTTAATAACCCCATGTCACAACTAAAAATAGAGCTCAAACTGCATATCCTAGTGTTACTGAGTTAGAGCATCTCCATATATGGACCTCATATTAAAAGTGGGGTGAAGAGATCCTCTGGCACTTTCCATGGCAGTTCTTAGCAATAAAGCTGTTTATCATGGATATGAGAATTGTTCCTATTTGAATACCTCATTGGAATGGGAACCAAACATCCACTGTCCTCTTGCTATAGTCCTGTCATGGCAATATATGCAGAGAAACAGAGGACAAAGCAAACACTGTTGTTTTCTTCCCCATTAAAGATATTTTCACTGTGGTTTCATTTTATCCAGAATCAGAATTTGCTCTGTGTAATGAGGAGCTTGCTATTACGTTCCTGCAAAGCTGCCGAAGGGTTTCTTACTTCAATGACTGCTTCAGTAATCACTAGCTGCTGATAGTGAATACAACCAAAATGGGCTATATAAAAACACAATGAAAGGGACATTTAATGTGGCAAGCTAGAAAGATAATTTTAATTGCTATGGGGCTTCACACTTATTGTCAGAAAAATAAAGTTTCCCAGTTGATTGAAGAGCAGATCCTTCCATTTAAATAGTAGTTTTTATCTACTCCTGAAAGTTATTAAAAGTTTCACTTCTATTAACTTTTTTATCCTCACAGCTGTCTTATAAGGTAGGGAGAACAGGTAACATTATTCCTTGTGAAAACATGTTTCTATTTCCAAAAGGACTGATGTTCAATTTTCGTAGAGAGGTTCTGGAATGTTTCTTTTATTTCACAATTTTAAAATGGCCCTCAAGGATTTTAAAAGGAAAATAGAAATCCACAGGACTGCTTTTAAAAATACCAGTGTGTATTAAAGTGATGGACAGTACAGGTATAGGTTAAAGTGGTCTATAGGAGTCATGGTTAAGCCAGGAATGTTTTTTTTTTTTACATCTTTATTGGAGTATAATTGCTTTACAATGGTGTGTTAGTTTCTGCTTTATAACAAAGTGAATCAGTTATACATACACATATGTTCCCATATCTCGTCCCTCTTGCATCTCCCTCCCTCCCACCCTCCCTATCCCACCCCTCTAGGTGGTCACAAAGCACCAAGCTGATCTCCCTGTGCTATGCAAACCAGGAATGTTTTAAAGAGAAGCCTGAGATAGAAGAGAAGGGCTTGGAGGAGTCAAATAGTAATAGCTTTAAATAGGGTATCCTGAAACAAGATCCAAGCACCTGAAACAAGAGAAATGGAAATATCACTCAGGGAGGGCCTATCAAGTACCAAGGCCTGTGCTAGGTATTTTACACACCCGTGAATTGGGTCTTAGTATACCCATTTTACAGATAGGAAACAGAGCCAGAGAGGTGAAATAACTTATCAAAGCTTGCACAGCTTACATGTCATTCATTGATCCAAGACTCAGACTCAGATCTGTACGAAATTAAGAGGGCCTTATAATAAGCTGATAGAAATCCCTGGGACACTAGGAATGTTATAACAATTAGTTCTGAGCAAAAATATTTAATAATGGTTATTCTTATTGCTAAATATATTATTGCTGAATATAATGTATTAATTGCTAAACATCATGTGGTTAGCATAAGCCTTTAGCCCTCTATGATACATAGTTTGGTTGCTGATGTTCCTTTAGCTTTTAATTAAGCCTTATTATTTTCCCAATCTGTGTATATTATAGTGTAGTGTAGTATAGTGCATTATAGTAGACAAGGAGAGAGAAATGGATACTGCTGAAGGAGATAAAAGCGTTAGTGGGTGTCTATATAAGTGGAACCAGATCTCTTTTTATTGGGAAACCGTCTTCTCTTCTTACACTTAGGAGGCTGTGACACTGAGCAATCTACCAGTGCCTGAGATCAGGTGTTAGGGAGTCACTAGGTGATAAAGAAACTGAGGCACAGAGAAATGAAGCAATTTGCCTGAGATGAGATTCATTGGGGATATTAAATCCAGAGTTTCTTTTCTCCCAGTCCTGTGATTGTTTCAGGACATGACTTCTTCCCTCCCCTCCACTGATTTGTAGAGATATTAAAAAGAAATCTGGGCTTCCCTGGTGGCGCAGTGGTTGAGAGTCCGCCTGCCGATGCAGGGGACACGGGTTCGTGCCCCGGTCCGGGAAGATCCCACATGCCGCGGAGCGGCTGGGCCGGTGAGCCATGGCTGCTGAGCCTGCGCGTCCGGAACCTGTGCTCCGCAGCGGGAGAGGCCACAGCAGTGAGAGGCCCGTGTACCGCAAAAAAAAAAAAGGAAATCTATCTTTCATTCATAGGAAGGGACCTAGCTTTTCATCTGAGCTTGTTGCCTTGCTTTGCATCTGAGCCTCTTTAACATAAAGTTGATCGGTATATTATTTTTCATTAAAGTTTTTGAAAAGGGCAGTTCCTGACCCCCTGCTCCTGCCAGCAGAATGTCTTATGATGTATTATGGGAATGACAGTCCATTCATTGAGCAGCAGACTCTCATTGGACCTCTTTGCAGAGAAGCACAAATGTTAAGAAGCCTTGAAGGAAAGTATGACAGAAATAATCTATTCTTTCAAAAGAACAGGCATCAGTATTTGCTGTTCATTGGTATTTTTATATGATATGTTTGTTTGGCAGAGGAGAGATGAGAGAGAGGACACAATATGAAAGGTCATTTAAAAACATTAATGAATATTTTTGCAAGGATTACATTCAGAACCTGGATATAAAACACAGTAGAAGCCAAGTTATTGCCCTCAAGGAGCTAAGCATCTAGGAGAAGAGAAAATTGGTTCCAAGAATAATATTTACTTAAATAAAGATTTCAGGCCTAGAAGGGAATTTCTTTTCCAAATATCTCAGACTGATTCCTGTCTGATTTGGGAATATTATTACATCACAAGCCATCCTGTTTCTATTTTTGAGCCATTCTAGTTATTAAGTGCTCATTCTATTCATGTGAAATCTATTTATAATTTTAATCTATTCCTGACCTCTTTCCTCTAGATGTACACAAAACACATCTTCTATCTTTATTTATTCATACATATGAAGACACCAGCCATATACTCTTCTAAGCTTCTCGTTCCGAAGCTAATCTCCCTCAGTTCTTCTCCAGTGGCATGATTTATCATTCACCATTCTATTTATTCTTCTCTGAATATACCTCTAGTATATCAAGAGGATTTTTTAAAATATATAACTCAGAACTTAAAACCATGCTTCTGACCCATTCTGACCAGTTAAAGGAAACTCATTACTGCCATGGTTCTGGATATTATCTTTCTATTGATTCAGGCTTACATAATTATTTTTTGCAAGCCACTGCCTACTGCTATTTTATATGAGCTTAGAGTCGTTTCAGTATCCGATCTTTTACCCACATAGATTGGTAAAATAACATGCCTTATACATTTCATTATTCAAACCTAAATGCAGGACTTCATATTTAGATCTTGTATTTCGTTGTCTTGATTTCAGAAAGTGTTAGTTATACTCTTTACAGATGCAAGAATATAGTCAAACTGAAGTAATAAAGACCTATATAGGTTACCTTCATTACTGATGGTGTTTTGTGAGTTTCAATGAGTCAGTAAGGGAAAAGAAAACTGTCCAGTTGTTGCAGTGTCATTAGTACCTGAAGGCCAGTGGGCATCTCCTCAGATGTGAGATGCTCTCTATAGTAAGCTGCTCTCTATACTAGTGTTTCAATATAATGGTGACTTAACTATTCTCTCTCTCTGCTTCTGCTGATCCTGCAGCTCCTGACTAGCTTTTCCTCTGTTCTCATGTTTAGACTCTTCCACAATAAGGTATTATCGGTTTAGCCAATTATCATACAATATAGAGAATCTTTATTGCTTCATATTGTAATCCAAGCTACCCCATAGATTGCTGTCCAGTTTTCAGATTGTTGTCATTGTTTCAGAGATCAGTATCAGATCAAACCAGCTGTGGCTCTGTGTTGCAAGCCCATGGGGCAACATATTGTACCGAGGAATGCTCAGAAAGGAGCTGTGGGCCTGACAGCCTTCAATACTTTGATGCATTTTTGTCTAATAAACAATTCATCACATGTAAAACTTGAAATCCTTTGAATTTTAAGTATTCTCCTTTTTTATTCATTCATAAATATATTTTTGTTATTTTAGCCAAGGACTATTTGGTGGCAAGGGAAAGAAATATTATAGAACAAAGCTAATCTAAGCTTGCTTAACAGAAAGGGGAAATTTATGGGAAGGGTATAAGTTTATCTCACAGGAATCAGTGATTCTAGGCCTCATGAGATACTTTCCAAAACTGTAAGGCTACCAGAAACCATCTCTCTCTCTCTCTCTCTCTCTCTCTGGAGCCACATAGTTTCATATATGATTTTCTCTCTGCAGCTGTTTTTTTTTTTGTCTCTCTCTCGCTCTTCAGAGTGTCTCCATTTATACACGGACCCTATAACAGTATAGGGTCAAAATAATGTAGTTAGCACCCTTACAAATATCTGTCATAAGAGAAGAGTGAGTGAGCGCCCTTCCAAATATCTGTCACATAATACAAACATGGCTGCCAGGAGCCATCCCAGGAGGAGAGTAGTTCTCAGAGAAGAGGAGATTAGGCTACACAGGAATCCCAACATGTACCAAATTCACTTTTCCCTTTTCATTTAAAGAGTATTTTCCTTGATAAGGCACTTCATCATAGCAGAGATACAAATAGCAAATAAGCACATGAAAAGATTATCAACATCCTTAGTGATTAGAGAAATGCAAATTTAAAACACAAACTGACACCTATTAGAATGGGGGAGAACATGGTGGCAAGAATGTTGAGCAGCTAAAACTGAATGCAAAATGATAAAGTCACTTTGGAAAACAGTTTGGTAGTTTCTGATAAAGTTAAACATACACTTATCATATGACTCAGCAATCCCACTCTTAAATATTGCCCAACAGAAAATGAAAACCCATGTCCTCACATAAACTTGTACATAAATATATATAGCAGATTAATTCATAATCACAAAAAACTAGAATTAACCCAAAATATGCATTAACTAGTGACTAGATGAGCAATGTGTGATACATATATAAAAGGAATACTACTCAGCAATAAAAAGGAATAACCTACTGAAATAAGCAGTAACATGGATCAATCCCAAAAGCATTACGCTAAGTGAAAGAAACCAGACTCAAAAAGGCTATATATTCTATGATTCCATTTTTATGATGATCTGAATAAAAGCAAAACTATGGGATGGAGAACAGATCAATTGTTACTAGGGGCTTAGGATGGGACGTATATTTGACTACAAATGTAGAAAAGAAATATATATCCTACATCTTGATCGTGGTTGTGGTTTATTTGACTTTATCAATTGTTCATAGTTCACGAAGCTGTGCACCTAAAAATGTTGAATTTTACAAACCTGATTTAAGTAAAAATTTTATTTTCTTTGAGAAAGAAGGCAGAGTAAAGCAAAAATACGGTGGTTGAGATGTGTGCAGCTTAATAGAATGTCAGTTCATCTAATACTATTACACAAAGGGGATTAAAATCAGGCTTCACAATTTCAACTGTGATCTCTCTGCTGGCCTTAAAGATGTAGACAACTCACTCAATACCCAACTTTAGGACCTCCACCACAAAACATTCAACAAACACTTATTAAGCACATACTAGAAATATCATGAGTATTCAGTTGTTTACTAAATTGAAATTGGACAAGGTCTGTAGCTTGTCTCTACCTCTTCTAATGCTGACCTTGTATCTATCTACCCTTTTATCTACTCTTAGCAACCCACTTTTCCTTTACCCATCTTTTCCCATCTATGAATAGGATGTAGAAAAAATCCTACTTTAAGGTTATAGCAAAGGGGCAGTGTAAATATGAGGGTTAGGGAAATAATGAATGTAGGTTTTGTCGTGTACTTCATTTATCTAATAAGATAAGGGTAATTGAAGCTTTTTTTTTTAATCTTTTTTGCGGTATGCGGGCCTCTCACTGTTGTGGCCTCTCCCGTTGCAGAGCACAGGCTCCGGACGCGCACGTTCAGCGGCCATGGCTCACGGGCCTAGCCGCTCTGCGGTATGTGGGATCTTCCCGGACCGGGGCACAAACCCGTGTCCCCTGCATCAGCAGGCGGACTCTCAACCACTGCGCCACCAGGGAAGCCCGAAGCTTATTTTTATCAACTATGTTTTCATGTTTAATAATATCATAGTCACCATTAATGAAGAACAATTTTTTTTACTGTCTATGGAATGCAATACAAATAACATTGCTCTAAATTCTATAACCAAGCACTATTAATACATTTGCTGTTGATAATGTTTACTTTCTCTTTAATACTTGTTAATGTCAGAGATAGTATGCATTAAGATACATTTACCTTTTCTAAATGCTTGGGTCTCCTCTTTCTGATTTTCAGTTTCAC
The DNA here is from genome assembly GCF_964270905.1 of Leucopleurus acutus. Classification (NCBI taxonomy): domain Eukaryota; kingdom Metazoa; phylum Chordata; class Mammalia; order Artiodactyla; family Delphinidae; genus Leucopleurus; species Leucopleurus acutus. The sequence goes on from NC_139148.1 coordinate 98,740,901, forward strand.
AATTTATAATAAATGGGAACAGCCCCTTGTAGCTTATTCCTTCTTTTGGGGAAAAAAAAAAGCTATATGTGCAAGAGCTATTTTTAAAATCCATTAAAATGTCATTAGGTGAATATTTTTATGTTTATGAACTAAAATGACATTTGTTTATTTTCTATTCACTGAATTGACATTTAGCATTGTTGAGTTTGATGGTATTGAGCCTATTTACTTTTGAAACTCCATTATAAACAAAGGGACAGGAAAATGGAATAGAAAATATAATGTAATTTATAGGTACTATTCTATTGACAATAACCTACTTATTTGTCTTTTGATATAGTTTCTCCTAGGAGAGCAAACATTTGGATATTTGAAAACAAGCAGAGGGCTGGGTTATAGCTAAGGAGAGAATTTTGGCAAAATAGAAGGTAATAACTAGTAGAAACATGAATTATAATCTATTTATAATTCAAATCAACAAGTTGATTATTTAACTATCACGTTATACCTTTATTAGCATTGTTAAGAAGAGTCACTGATAAATACTAATTTAAAAATCAGTGCATTTTCACAAATGTGGTACTATTTCATGCCTCTTTTATTTTATAAGAAGATAATATAATTCATAGGAAACTCATGTTTGCAAAAATGGAGTGCCAAATCTGTCACCACTAATAAAATAGGGAATTTCTAAATATGTTTTTATGATGGAGATTAATAAAGTAGAACAATGAGATAATGACCTTGGAAAATGAAAAGTAAATCAAAAGTTTATTTGGGAATTTACTAGTTGTTCTATGCGTGTTGCAGATATTCCTCTTTCTCACGAACAAGATTATCAGTAACTTGAGTATCATAGCAACATCCACTAGCTGGATGCTGAACACAGAATGGATGCTCAGTTCATTCATTCATTCATTCATGTTTTTATCCCAAAATATTTATTGAGTACTCATTATGTGCTAGATGCTAGAGATAAAGCACTGAAGAAGAGAAATATTTTTGTTCAGTCCATATTTCCATGGAACTTACATTGAGCAAATACACACATTGATTGAACCAGTATTTTCAGCTTCATTGTTATAAAGTGAACACCCATGTCACCACTACCCAAATCAAAGTATCACCAAAACTCTCAACCCCTCCTCAATCACAACCCCTTCTATCTCTATCCTCCAAAATAACCATAAAGTTGACTTTTATAGAATAAATCACCATCTTGCCTTTCTTTATACTTTGATCACCCAGTTTTGTATTGCTAAATGTTATGGTTAATTTTTACCTAGTTTTGAAATTTATACAAATTGAATCATTCAGGATTTATGATTTTTTGTTTGACCTCTTTAACTCAATATTATGTTTGTTGTATGTGTAGGTGTTGCATCATTTTCATTGCTATCTAGTATGATTCAGTATTTTTGAATGAATATACATTTCTAGGCTTAAGTTTTCTCAACATAAAATTAATTCATGCATTTTTCTTATTTTTTCCACAATACATGTGTTTTACTTATTGTGAAACTTCAAAAAAGTGGAATCATACAGCATCTACTCTTTTGTGTCTGGCTTTTTTTCCCCTCAAAATAATGTTGTTAGAATTTATCTGTGATGTTGTGTGTATTAGTTCATAATTTTAAATTTTCTTACAATACTTAATAGTATCTCAGAGGTCACTGAGGCTCTGTTTATTTTTTTTCAATCTTTATTTTCTCTCTGTTCTTCAGATTGAACAACGTACTTATTTGTTTTATGATTGAGTAATTGATAATTCATGATCAGATTTGTGCTAAAAGTATCATTCTGGACACAGTGTAAATACTGCATTGAGTATTACAAGAATGGAGACCAGGACAATGGTCAGGACTGGGTTCTAGTGAAAGATGATATTGGCCTAAGCTAAGTTTCAGTAGGAGTGGGAAAAAAGTAGACAGTTTATGAAATATTAAGGAGATAAAATGACACAATTTGACAATGGATTGAATATTGGTAACCAAGGATGAAACTCGGGTTTCTTTTTCTGTGTTAGTCCTTGTCCTCTGAGAAGCAAATTGCCAGAATAAGAAATGATATTTGGTTTTGATCTAGATTTCAGTAGAGAGATCTGGCCTGGAGGTAGAGATGTCAAAGTCATCAATATATCAATGATAATTGGAGTCAGAGAATTGTGTGAAATTACCAAAGAGGAGTGTGTGATGTGGGAAGAGGGCCAAACACAGAATTTCTAACTTAAAAGAGTGAGCAAAGGAAGAAGCTCACACAGAGAAGATAAAAAGAAGTTGCTAGAGAAGTAGGAATTAAACCAGAAAAAATGGTGCATTAAACATTATCATCAGTGTTAAAAATGGAAGCGAGGGCAAACAAGAATAAAAGGTGTTATTGTATAATGCAAAAGTATAAGAACCTTGATAGCCATGGTGTTAGAAATTGCAGTGGAGAGATGTGGGAATCTCAGTAGATTGTTGCGGGAGTAAACCAGGTTAGAATTCATTGATGTGGAAACAAGAAACTTCCAATTATTTTTTAGTTTGTTTTTTTAATTGTTTTAATTTATTTTTTAATATTTTTTATATATTTTATTTTTTAATTGAAGTATAGTTGATTTACAATGTTGTGGCAATCTCTGCTGTACAGCAAAGTGACTCAGTTTTGCACATAGAGACATTCTTTTTTAAATATTCTTTTCCATTATGGTTTATCCCAGAGACTGGATATAGTTCCCTGTTGCTATACAGGAGGACCTTGTTTATCCATTCTAAATGTAATAGTTTGCATCTACCAACCCCAAATTCCCAGTTCATCCCTCTCCCCGCCCCCACCTTGTGGCAACCTCAAGTGTGATCTCTATGTCTGTAAGTCTGTTTCCATTTTGTAGATAGGTTCATTTGTGCCATCTAAAGAAAAAAAAATGGTTCTGAAGAACCTAGGGGCAGGACAGGAATAAAGATGCAGATGTAGAGAATGGACTTGAGGACATGGGAAGGGGAAAGGATAAGCTGGGACAAAGTGAAAGAGTAGCATTGACATATATACACTACCAAATGTAAAATAGATAGCTAGTGGGAAGCAGCCACATAGCACAGGGAGATCAGCTTGGTGCTTTGTGACCACCTAGAGGGCTGGGATGGGGGGTGGGGGAGGGAGATGCAAGAGGAAGAGGATATGGGGGTATATATATACATATATTGATTCACTTTGTTATACAGCAGAAACTAACAAAACATTGTAAAGCAATTATACTCCAATAAAGATGTTAAAAAAAAGAAAAGAAGGATAAATAGGATAACCGAGAAGGAAAATAACTGGACTAGAAATTGCTGGGTCCTTTCATTTCTAGCACCTCTCCTGGGTACTCTGGAATAAAATCACCTAAATTAAACCTACCATTTTCAGATTTCTTATCTATAGAATGGAGGTAATGATATATTTTGCTTACCTTGAGTTGGCTAATCATGTATCTGATTAGAAGTTGGTTCTTTTTGGGTGAAAGACATAAGATGGGTAGAGTAATAGGAAGGTGTATTGAGCTTTCTAGCCTTCTTACCAGAGTAACACAGCTTAGTTGCCCCCTTATGAAGGGTAAGGCAATGTCCTAACAATGGCTGTCAAGGTTCTGACATATCCGTGGTAAACACTGCCTGGTTCATAGCAACCAAACCCACATCTCCCTACCTTGTCTGATTACAGCTAATTACTAAATGAACTTTTAGTCATCATGTTTTTTTTTAAGTTTACAAAATATTTATATAGAACTTACTATGTGCCAGCACTCTTTTAAGCACTTTATATATATTAAACTCATTTAATCCTTATTATAACATAACAAAAAGTAGGGGTTATCATTCTTTTTTTTTTTTTTTGTGGTACGCAGGCCTCTCACTGCTGTGGCCTCTCCCGTTGTGGAGCACAGGCTCCGGGCGCACAGGCTCAGCAGCCATGGCTCACAGGCCCAGCCACTCCGCGGCATGTGGGATCTTCCCAGACCGGGGCACAAACCCGTGTCCCTTGCATAGGCAGGCGGACTCTCAACCACTGCGCCACCAGGGAAGCCCAGGGCTATCATTCTTTTTAAGAGATTGTACATGCTAGGAACTGTCCCTGCATTTGGCTTGTACCCAATCACTCTACCAATCCTGCCGAGGTTTCACAGATTTAAATAGAAGCCAGGTTGTTTCCCTGATACATGGAGGTGAAGAAAGCAGCCACTGAACAAATGGGAAAGATGGATCTTTTCCTAAACAAAGAGAGGTCAGGAACCAACATGGTCATTAACAGTCAATACCAAGACACTTGATCTTGATTTGCCACGACCTCTATTGTTCATCCAAATACCCAATCGTGACTCAAATTTATAATAATAAAATAAGCGCATCTGCCTGGATAGGGTTTATATTTTATAAAGAAGTTTCACATTCCTCATTTCCTCTGGTGCTCAACAGCAAAACCTGTGAGCACAAGTGTACAGAAAAAAGCTAATCTAGCCAGTCATTTAAGCAAGAAAATAAAATAATAGGCATCTAAATTGGAAAAGAAGAAATAAAACTATCTCCATTTGCAGATGACACTATTTTATATATAGAAGATCCTAAGGAATCCACTAAAATGCTGTTAGAGCTAATAAACAGGTTCAGTAAGACGGTAAGATACAAGATCAATATGCAAAACAACTGTATTTCTATATACGTGAACAATACAAAAAATGTTAAGAAAATAATTCCATTTACAATAGCATCAAAAAGTACAAAATACTTAGGGATAAATTTAACAAAGTGCAAAATTAATACTGTGAAAACTACAGAATATTTCTGAAAGAAATTTAAGTGGAAAGACATTCCTTTTTAATTGATTGGTATACTTAATATTGTTAGGATTGCAGTACTCCCCAAATCAATCCACAGATTCACCACAATTCCCCATAAAAACCCTTGCTGGCTTATTTTTACAGAAATTGACAAGCTGATCCTAAAATTCATATGGAAATTAAGGGATCTAGAACAGCCAAGCCGATATTGGAAAAGAAGAACAAAGTTGGAGGACTCGCCCTTCCCAATTTCAAAATTTGACATAAAACTCAGTAACAAAGAGAATGCAATATTGACATAAGTGTAGACATATGGATCAATGGCATAGAATTGAGAGTCCAGAAATAAACACTTGCATTTATGAGCAATAGATGTTTGACAAGAGTGACACAAAAATTCAATGTGGAAAGAATAGGCTTTTCAACAACTGGTGTTGGGATAACTGAATATTCACATGCAAAAGAGTGAAGTTGAACCCCTTCCTCAGATCATACACAAAAATTAACTCAAAATGAATCATCGACCTAAATGTAGGAGCTGACCTTTTTTTAATTCTTAGAAGAAAATATGGGAGTAAATTTTTGTGACTTTGGGTTAGGCAAAACATAAATGACATCTTAGACATGACATTGAAAGCATAGTTTATCTAAAAAATTAGATAGATTGAACTTCATCAAAGTTAAAAACTTCTTTGTGATGCAAAGGATAGCAAATGAAAAAGCCATTCACTGAATGGGAAAATATTTATAAATCATATATCTGATAAGAGACTTGTATATAAAATATAAAAAAAACTTATAACTCAATATTAAGAAGACAACCCAAACTTTTAAAAGGTCAAGAGATCTGAATAGACAGTTCTCCAAAGAAGATATAAAAATGGCCAATAACCACATGAAAAGATGCTCAGCATCAGTAGTCATTAGTGAAAGGCAAATCAAAACCACAAAGAGATACCCCTTAATACCCATTAGAGTGGCTGTTAAAAAAAAAAAAAGTTGCGGGAAACAGCAAGTGTTGGCAAGGATGTGGAGAAATTTGAACCTTCATGCATTGCTGGTGAGATAAAATGGTGACGTTGCTGTGAAAAGTAGTTTGGTGGTTTCTCAAAATCTTAAATCCAGATATGGCCCAGCGATTCCATTCTTAGATATATACCCAAAAGAACTAAAAACAGGTGTTCAAACAAAGGCGTTTTACAGGGATGTTCTTAGTAACACTATAGCAAAAAATTGGAAACAACCCAAATGTTCATCAACTCATGAACCTATTTTTGAAATGTGGTATATGCATACAGTGGAATATTATTCAGCCACAAAAAATAATGAAGTTCTGATAACATGCTAGAACATGATCAACCTTGAAAACATTGTGCTAATTTAAAGAAGCCAGACACAGAAGGCCACATATTGTATGGCTGAGTTTATATGAAATGTCAAGAATAGGCAAATCTGTAAATATAGAAACTAGATTAGTGCTTGCCTAGGGTTAGAGGTTGGGAGGAGTGGGGAATGACTGCTTAATGGGTTCAGGGTTTCTTTTGAGGGGCTATGAAAATATTCTAAAATTGATTTTGGTGATGGTTGTAGTACTCTGTGAATATACTAAAAACCAATGTATTGTACACTTTAAATGGGTGAATTATATGGTATGTGAATTATAACTCAAGAAAGGAAGGGAGGAAGGAAGGAAGGGCAGAAGGCAGGAAGGAAGGAAAGAAAAGAAGAAGTTAACATAAAGTTGACTCTTGGTTGGTTTCTGAGATTTGACTGGTAAACTGTCCCTTATACTGATAAAAATAATTCCCTAAATAAGTATGGTTTGCTATACCTAGACCGTTTGTGCAAGTGATAAGATTTTCTTCTGGGAGTCTGGAGTTTTAATATGTGTTAGGCAGGGGGTACCTAAGTGATCAGCGCTCAGTAAAAATCTGAGCACTGGGTTTGTTTCTCTGGGCAGAAACATCACACACGTATTGCTGCATTTTCATTGCTGGGGGTAGCACTATGTGTGGCCACTCAGGAGGGACAAAGAATAAGGAAGCATATACTTGGCTTCCCCCAGACTCCTCTTTTGCCTTTTTTTTCCTTATGATCTGGCTGTGTAACCTTACTACATCCCTTCAGTGTGTTTTAGCTGTGAGGAAATCTATATACTGTGTCCCATGAGTCCTTTTAGTGACTCTGGGAATGTGGGAGTGGTTTTGGGGACCCCTGACACACCATTGACTGAGGTAGAATTCACTAGAATGACCCTGACTCATTGAAATATGACTATAGTGCTCTTTGGGGAAAAGCAAGTGAGAGGGGTGAAGGATGGCAAGACCCTGGTCTCTGGGTGATTATGGAGTCATACATGGCATGAAACAGCAGCTGAGGGGCTGTCTTTGGTGAGAGATGAGAGTTACCTATGAAATTCAAAATGATAGATCCAATTCCAGAAGAGTTGTCTACCTGGATCCCCCAGATGCTTTTGGCTTTGCTAGCTAAAGTGGGGAGAAAAGTTAGCCCAGGTGATGCCTTTGGTTTTTGGTTTCTGCCAGGTGGGGGGAGAAAAGACCCAAACATTCCCCAAAATGGGCTTTGGATGGGGAAAAGTCAATAAAAAGTAGTTTGTAATTGTTTTCTTCTCCAAGTGCCAGGAAACATAATCCCAAAAGTCCTAAATTAGAGCTTTGAGTGGAGCAAAAATGTTAAAGATCCGCATTGCTCTGTCCTCCAAGTAGGATGAAAAAAGGTTAAATGAGTTCACAGGGCTGGAGCAAAGCTTTAGATAAACCAGAGGAGAAAAAAATGAAACCACTCCAGCCTTGCTGCTGTCACTGCTGCAGCAGCAACTCCACCCCCATCTTAATTCTTTATTTGCTAAATTTACTGCTAGGTGTTTGCATATAGACTTGCAATGAGATCAAAGGGAGAGGGTGATTTTAACAAATGGCTTTGTATTTTGTGGCTATAGCATCTCAGTGCATGATCAAAATGCATGTAAAATGTGATATGTTTGCAATTTCATAAATTTTAAGGGAAAGGTGTTCACACACTTACACAATTTAGTGGAATACAACTTCCTTGCTGGTGGGTGCACTGAAATTTAAACGCTTTGAGTTTTGGAAACAAAACAGGTCTCTATAAGTGATGATTTTTTCTTTGTTTTTATTTTTGTTGTTGTTTGTTTTTTTTTTTTTTGCCTATTGGAGCCCCTGGAAAAAAGGAAGATAAGATAAAAAGAGAGGCAATTGTCACATGGAGAAGTATTTTTTTGGTTTATTAATAATAAACTCTTATAAAAATTAGATGTCTGACCCCTAGAGACTGATGATTTTCCTGCCTGAGGTACATGTTATAAAGGGGGTCAATTTGGACTCTAAGACTTACAAGATAAAATGGGCTTTGGGAAACCTTGCTTCAGCTCTTGGATTTGGAACACAGAGGCTGGCCCTACTGTATCTAGACTTTGGGGTTCCCAAAGCAAAGACACTAGCTTTTTGGAATCCTGAATTCTCAGACCTTGATTTTTTGGATCTGACTCTAAACTGAAACCTTTTACTGTCTGCTATGAGCTGTTTTCATCTCAGTAAGATCTGTGCTGAAATGAAAGCAGGCATGTGAAAAAAAAAAAAAAAAGCAGGCATGTGCACAATGAATAGAGCCCAGGCCCTTGGACCTTTACAGATTTAAGATACCCTTCCGTGAGCCCATACTTGATGACAACATTACTGATGCTGGCAGGACTGTCTGGGTCACTCACAGATGCCCATGAGATAGAGCTAGTTTTCTGATGGGGTCATCTGAAATCGAGCAGCTCATAGGCTCTATATTTCTGACACAGACTAACTACATTTGTACTGGGCCTGAGTGGATACCTCAGACCAAGTAAAAAAGGTTAATATAGAAACTTGAGGAAGCTACCAGCTTTCAAAGATAGACCCTTATGGCTAATGGGATTTATTTTAACTGCCTAAATCTAGGACAGTGGAGGGCATAACTGAAGCAAGGCTAGTGTACCTATGTGACCAGCCTCCAATTAAAACCTTGGGTGCTGAGTCTGTAATGAGTTTCCCTGGTAGACAACTCTTCACACGGTGTCTTGGAAACCACCCAAACAATAGGCAAATAAAATCATTTTCCACATTTTTATAGATGACAAAATGGACGTTCAGCTCTACTGGTCAAAATGATAATTTTACTTTTAACCAAGTAACTCTACACAAGAGAAAATATCAGATGTGCACATGGCTATGTACACAAGGTCATTGATTAAAATGGTAAATTTTTCTGCACATGAAAACAGCAAATAGATGTCACTTCACATCTGTCAGAATGGCTATCATCAAAAAGTCTACAAGGGCTTCCCTGGTGGCGCAATGGTTGAGAGTCCGCCTGCCAATGCAGGGAACACGGGTTCGTGCCTCGGTCCGGGAAGATCCCACATGCCGCGGAGCGGCTGTGCCCATGAGCCATGGCCGCTGAGCCTGCGCGTCTGGAGCCTGTGCTCCGCAAAGGGAGAGTCCACAACAGTGAGAGGCCCGCGTACCGAAAAAAAAAAAAGTATACAAATAGAATACAGAGAAAAAAGTGATGAGACCATGGAGGCTGAGACTGGAGTGAGTGATTCGTCTAGAAGCCAAGGAACACCAAAGATTGCCAGCAACAAACAGAAACTAGGAGCGAGACATTGGGCAATTTCTCCTCTAGAACCTCCAGAAGGAGTTGGCTTGCTGTTGCTTGATTTTGGACGTCTGGTCACCAGAACTTTTTGTGACATCATAGCCTGGACCTGACTCTTCCCCAGAGAAATATAGAAAGTGAGAGACCCACGTAGTACCCTCAGCTTTAGTGATGGAGCCAGGAGAGATCCCAGAATTAAAATCTGGTTGTATTCCAAGGATTTCTGTTGGACTAAAGATGCAGGAGTCTCCCCAGGGGAGCAGAGATGTGCCATGAGAAAGAGCTCAAAGCCAGAGACATAGAAAGTGTACAAGCAAATTGCATGGAGTCCTCACAGACCCTATCAAATATGGCTCCTAGAGAAGTAGAAGAATGACAACAATGAAAAGCTCCAAGTTAAGCATCAGTGACAAAGGAAGAAACTAGAGATGCAACCACCTGAAAGAGAAATACATACACCAGCACAGAGGAGAGGATCCCAGCTGTGAACTTTTTCAAAACAGCCCCTTACAGCAAAGTCCTTTTTAAAGATTTCTCACATCAAAAGAGCACGGAGCTGGATTACTGTGGTACCAAAGAGGACACATTTCTTTCGTTGCCTTCTGTCCTTACAGCCAACCTGGAGTAAATGGCCAGAAGACTGCTAAAATTTGAGTGGTGATGGTCCTTGGGTTTTGTTGACATTTACAAAGACAGAGGTTTTTTAGAATTGTATACCAGACAGTCCAGACTCTGCAAGGAGGCTTGATTTGCACTTCAATTTTGTTTTTACATAAGAATGAGAAGATTTACCTGAGAATGAGAAAAATGAAATGTCACAGGCTGGAGGGAACTTTATCTAAGGGTATTGTGAGAGATTATTCTCAAAAGGGAAACAGTGAGAGGAAAAGCTGGAAAATTAAAACCATTTATAGTGCAATGTGTGTGTGTGTACATATGTATACATACATGTATATACATATGTATGTATATACATAAAAAATGAGAATGCACTGTGTGAGATATATATATATATATTTATGTATATATGTATGTATGTAGAGAGAGAGAATTCTCCCAATATTAGCACATTTACATTTATCTCATATTAAATTTTTGTATAATTATTACATAACAAATATATTACTTCACAACCATTATAGAAACTGTTTCAAACAGAATGGATTAACAATAAAGCCACGCTTGGCACTTCCGTGGTGGTCCAGTGGCTAAGATTCCACACTTCTACTGCAGGGGGCAGGGTTTTGATCCCTGCTTGTGGAACAAAGATCCCACATGCTGTGTGGTGTGTCCAAAAAAATAAAAAATAAAATAAAGCCACCCTTGACTAACTACAAAAAAAAAAATTTTACAAATAACAAATGTTGACGAGGATGTGGTGAAAAGGGAATCGTTGTACATTGTTGGTGAGAATGTAAATTGGTGCAGCCACTATGGAAAACAGTATGGAGGTTCCTCAAAAAACTAAAAATAGAACTACCATATGATCCAGCAATTCCACTCCTGGGTATATATCCAGAAAATATGAAAACACTAATTTGAAAAGATACATGTACCCCAATATTCATAGCAGCATTATTTACAATAGCCAAGCTATGGAACTATGGAAGCAACCAAAGTACCCATCAACAGACAGATGGATAAAGAAGAAGTGGCATATGTGCATATATATATATATATATGCATATACAGACACACACACACACACACACACACACACACAATGGAATATTACTTAGCTATTAAAAAGAATGAAATTCTGCCATTTGCAGCAACATGGATAGACCCAGAGAATATTATGCTTAGTGAAATAAGTCAGACAGAGAAAGATAAATATTGTATGATATCACTTTTATATGGAATCTAAAAAATAAAACAAATAAATGTGTATAGCAAAACAGACACAGATTCACAGATATAGAAAGCAAACTAGTGGTTGGTTACCAAAGGCAAGAGGGAAGGGAGTGGGGCAAATCAGGGGTATAGGATTAAGAGGTACAAACAATTATGTATAAAACAGATAAGGAACAAAGATATGTTTTATAAAGCAGGGAATTCTAGCCACTATCTTGTAATAGCTTTTAATGGAGTATAATCTGTAAAAATACTGAATTACTATGCTGTATACCTGCAACTAATATAATAATCAGCTATGCTTCAAAAATAAGGTTACTGCATGACAGAAAAGCTTGGACCAGTATTCTTTCCAAAAAAGATGGCAGGATGATATCAAGAGACAAAAGTCATCCTAACCACCATGCACACCTCCAGCCAAGCACCCAGAAAGGCCACCAGGCACTGGCATTTTTCCCAGCATTGGTTTCTCACTTCTTTGGCTGCAGCCTGTAGCCCTGCTTCAGGTACCTGTTGGTTCCCGGCTGAGGATCGCTGCACAGCACCCCTGTAAAGTTTATCAGCGCCACCATTCATCCCCAGATGGCGAGTATCTCCTGCAACATTGGCGCCACCAGCTTGAAGTGGTTCTGGGAGAAGCCACGGTAGCAGTTCATAAACAGCTGGTTGAATTGCTGTGGGCAGCCACAGAGCACCTCGCACTGACTTAAAGAGTGGACAGTGTGCGTGACATTGTGGCTGGATCCCAGGCCCTATCTTGACACATCTGCTATGGTCCAGCTATGCTTACTGGTTTAATTTTTCATATGAATTTTAGAATCAACTCTCTAGTCTCAAGGTGGGATTTTCTTTTGTCGTCCGATTTAGTTGTGTTGGATAAAGAGTTCAGTACAAGGTTTATAAGGATGGTGATCAACAAATGACTTTAGTGTATCTTAATTAAGGATGAAGCTTGCCTTTTCAACTGTGGCCATATAAAATTACGGTAAGAAAGTAACCATCAATTCATACTTTATTGAGTGTATTTTTTTTTTAATTTCAAGCATGGTATTGAATTTTGCCAAGTGCTTTTTCACCTTTCTATGAAAGTGATATCTAATCTTTTCTATCTTTAAAATTACTGATGTGATGAACTACATTAAGAGATTTTCCTCATTTACTTTGTTGTTTGTATTTTTAACTTTGGAACTATATTTTCATGCTTTCTTCTTCATTGTTATATAATATTTAAATCTCTGAATTTTCTCCAATCTCTATTTTACCTGTATTGCATAGATTCTTTTTTTTTAACATCTTTATTGGAGTAAAATTGCTTTAAAATGCTGTGCTAGTTTCTGTTATATAACAAAGAGAATCAGCTATTTGTATACATATATCCCCACAAACCCTCCCTCTTGCGTCTCCCTCCCACCCTCCCTATCCCACCCCTCTAGGTGGTCTCAAAGCACTCAGCTGATCTACCTGTGCTATGGGGCTGCTACCCACCAGCTATCTATTTTACATTTGGTAGTGTATATATGTCCATGATACTCTCTCATTTTGTCCCAGCTTACCCTTCCCAATCCCCATGTCCTGAAGTCAATTCTCTCCGTCTGCATCTTTACTCCTGTCCTGCCCTTAGGTTCATTGGAACCATTTTTTTTAGATTCCATATATATGTGTTAGAATATGGTATTTGTTTTTCTCTTTCTGACTTACTTCACTCTGTGTGACAGACTCTAGGTCCACCGACCTCACTACAAATAACTCAATTCCATTTCTTTTTATGGCTGAGTAATATTCCATTGTATATATGTGCCACATCTTCTTTATCCATTCATCTGTCAATGAACACTAAGGTTGGTTCCGTGTCCTGGCTATTGTAAATAGTGCTGCAATGAACACTGTGGTACATGACTCTTTTTGAATTATGGTATTCTCAGGGTATATGCCCAGTAGTGGGATTGCTGGGTCATATGGTAGTTCTAGTTTTAGTTTCTAAAGGAAACTCCATACTGTTCTCCATAGTGACTGTATCAATTTACATTCCCACCAACAGTTCAAGAGAGCACCCTTTCTCCACACCCTCTCCAGCATTTATTGTTTGTAGATTTTTTGGTGATGGCCATTCTGACCAGTGTGAGGTGATACCACATTGTAGTTTGGATTTGCATTTCTCTAATGATGAGTGATGTTGAGCATCATTTCATGTGTTTGTTGGCAGTCTGTATATCTTCTTTGGAGAAATGTCTGTTTAGGTATTTTGCCCATTTTTGGATGGGGTTGTTTTTTGATATTGAGATGTATAAGCTGCTTGTATATTTTGGAGATTAATCCTTTGTCAGTTGCTTCATTTGAAAATATTTTCTTCCACTCTGAGGGTTGTCTTTTTGTCTTGTTTATGGTTTCCATTGCTGTGCAAAAGGTTTAAGTTTCATTAGGTCCCATTTCTTTATTTTTGTTTTTATTTGATTTCTCTAAGAGGTGGGCCAAAAAGGATCTTGCTGTGATTTATGTCATAGAGTATTCTCCCTATGTTTTCCTCTAAGAGTTTTATAATGTCTGACCTTACATTTAGGTCTTTAATTCACTTTGAGTTTATTCTTGTGTATGATGTTAGGGAGTGTTTAATTTCTTTCTTTTCCATGTACCTGTCCAGTTTTCTCAGCACCACTTATTGAAGAGGCTGTCTTATCTCCATTGTATATTCTGGCCTCCTTTATCAAAGATAAGGTAACCATATGTGTGGGGGTTTATCCCTGGGCTTTCTATCCTGTTCCATTGATCTATCTTTCTGTTTTTGTGCCAGTACCATACTGTCTTGATTACTGTAGCTTTGTAGTATAGTCTGAAGTCAGAGAGCGTGAATCCTCCAGCTCCATTTTTCTTTCTGAAGATTGCTGTGGCTATATGGGGTCGTTTGTATTTTCATACAAATTGTGAAATTTTTTGTTCTAGTTCTGTGAAAAATGCCAGTGGTAGTTTGATAGGGATTGCATTGAATCTGTAGATTGCTTTGGGTACTATAGTGATTTTCACAATGTTGATTCTTCCAATACAAGAACATGGTATATCTCTCCATCTGTTTGTATTGTCTTTAATTTCTTTCATCAGTGTCATAAATTTCTGCATGCAGGTCTTTTGTTTCCTTAGGTAGGTTTATCCCTAGGTAATTTTTTTGTTATAATGGTAAATGGGAGTGTTTCCTTAATTTCCATTTCAGATTTTTTGTCGTTATTGTATAGGAATGCAAGAGATTTCTGTGCATTAATTTTGTATCCTGCTACTTTTCCAAATTCATTGATTAGCTCCAGTTTTACTTCTTCTTTTCCAATTTGGGTTCCTTTTATTTTATTTCTTTTTCTTCTCTGACTGCAATGGCTAAATCTTCCAAAAGTATGTTGAATAATAGTGGCAAGAGTGGACAACCTTGTCTTGTTCCTGATCTTACAAGAAAAAGGGTTTCAGTTTTTCACCATTGAGAATGATGTTTGCTGTGGGTTTGTCATATGTGGCCTTCAGCTAAGAGCACAGACCATTTGAAACCTTGATTCCAGCCTGTGAAACCTGGAGATGAGAAACCATCCAAGCCCAGCCAGACTTTAACTTAGAGAACTGTGAGATAATAAATTTATGTTGTTTTAAGCCACTGCATTTTTGGTAATTTGTTACACAGCAATAGAAAACTAATACAGTTATTTGCATCTTTCCTGCCTTGGCTATCTCTTTGATTAAAATGCCTTACCTTCCAGATTTATTTAACAGTTATGATACAGGTGGAATTTTCCTTAAAACAGAGTCCTGTGATGTAATAGGAGAAGAAAAGGACTGTGAAATATAATCAGAACATTTTCCATTTAACAAGAAAATAAATATCTCACATATACCATCCTTTCCCTCCCTAACCTTCAATTTGATGCTCCTCTTATCGAGGCTTAAGAAAAATATTATGAGAACTATTTTGTAGGAGAGAGACTTTTCTACTGATCCTAGAATTTGGAAAATAAATTATGTCATAACAGTTGTCCAATTATACCTAAGGCTGAAAACTTATTATTCTCATTAAATTAAATGAAAATCTATTTTCACATCTGTGAGTAGGATATAGCATACGTTTTGTTTTGTTTTGTTTTGTTTTGCGGTACGCAGGCCTCTCACTGTTGTGGCCTCTCCCGCTGCGGAGCACAGGCTCCGGACGCGCAGGCTCAGCGGCCATGGCTCACGGGCCCAGCCGCTCCACGGCATGTGGGATCTTCCCAAACCGGGACACGAATCCGTGTCCCCTGCATCGGCAGGCGGACTCTCAACCACTGCGCCACCAGGGAAGCCCATAGCATACGTTTTGAATGTCTTATATTAATTTCCTTTCAATTGTGGTATAGATTAATTGGTTGGTCATTGCACTGGTGAAAGAAGGTCCCCAAAGATGGAGTATAGTAGAAGGAAATTGAGAAGTAAAAAGAAAAACGATTGAAACTTTCACTTCCTGGGAATTGGAATAACAAAATAAGCTTCACAGAACAATAACAGTGAGAAAACATGAAGACTGCTTTCAGCCAGTTTAGGTAAATCAGAAAACACAGATATCATACCTTGGAGCTGCCTATATCTCCTGTTAGTTTAGGGGAAAAAAGAATTTCCCCTATTCCTAAATCTCTATAGAATAAAACTATCTTCACTCACCGTAAGTTCAAATTCTGATGAATCTTATTATATCTGTTGCTTCTTGTAACATTATTATGCAGCTTCGTGTCTCTTTATTGGAACTTCTCTTTTATTACCTATCACAGCTGTCACAGATCACATAGCCTAATTCCCAGCTCAAAATAATCAGGAGCTTCATTTTGGAGTTGTGCTTACTTGGATCACCTTCAGTGACCATTATAAACATTTGGATTTGCACATACAGTCTGGTCTATTTGGTTTTCAACCAATTAAATGTGCTCATTTTTTGTATTGTTATGGTTCTGTCAGCTGCATAAAATATTCTTGTGTGCAGTGGTTGATACTGTACAAGAAGAATATTGTTTTTCTGGTATGTGAATGAATTTCATGACAAATTTGATTTTGTTATTTTTGTAATTGCCCTGGTTGCTTTCAGCAACATCTGCCTTCAAAATAACAGTTCACAGGGCTTCCCTGGTGGCGCGGTGGTTGAGAGTCCGCCTGCCGATGCAGGGGACACGGGTTCGTGTCCCGGTTTGGGAAGATCCCACATGCCGCGGAGCGGCTGGGCCCGTGAGCCATGGCCGCTGAGCCTGCACGTCTGGAGCCTGTGCTCCACAATGGGAGAGACCACAACAGTGAGAGGCCCGCGTACCGCAAAAAAAAAAAAAATTACAGTTCACAGAAGAGCATCTTTCCATGATGGAAATTTGGCCAGGGTATTCTGCATCAGGAAGTTTGATTATTTTCTAGTATTCTACTAAAATGTATTTGTGTTTATCTGGGCTGTTGGTGAACTTCATAGTTTTTATAAAGTACTGCTTCAAGAGAGCTGGACTGGTCCTGGAACCAGTTGGCTCTGTGATTTTAAAGTATTCACTTAGCCTCTCTGTGTTTTTTTTCCTCATCTGGATCATAGAGGTGAAAATACCTCCCACATGCATTGGCCTTAAAACTGTAATTTATTTTCCCTGGCAGTGCAAAAGTGTTTCTTGCAATCTATTTCCCTGCAAGAGAGAGAACGAGGGCAAAACTTGACTGACTTGTACCATGTTCGGCAAACTCTCCCCTTGTCTCTCAAGATCACAGTGATAATACACTGGTCATCAGCAAACATTAGGGATTGCAAAAGGAACAAGAACAGAGCCCATAATCCAATTTCATTCATAGCTGACTATAACCATAATGCAAGCTGGGAAATCCCCATGATTCCAGGTACTGGGCAAAGTTCCCAGGGACAACTAGCTTCTTCCTTATGGATTCAAAAAGTATACATGCATAATATGTCAACTCAAGGCCACTAGGCAAATGATCAAATAGTATTTTGTGCATAGTATAATACTGACTAATAGTGAAATTTAAGGAAAGAAATGCAACTGTGTATCTAGTGAACTTCTTAGAAATGCAAATACCAGAATAAGAATGTTCACTGATATGGTTCTTAAAAAACAAGAAATTTGTTTTCCATTAATTTTGTTTTATAAAGGAACAAAGATCCTGGTATAAATAAACAAGGATACATTAAGCAAAAATTTTCAGGAACTGCTATGTAATGGACCCAGTACTCTGCTGTGCAATATTGGGATCCAGGAATGAAAGACTTAGCTGGCAATTCGGCTAGAAAGGCAAGATTTGTTAGAGTACTTCATATAAAAAAACAACTAGAGAACACTATGAGATGATATATAATGCTGTGCTTGATGACTTAGCATTTTAGCAAAGAGATTACTTTTGGCTTCCAAAAGGAAAATAAAATTTCTTTACCAAGAATCCAAGACCCTTCACAGTCTGACTTTAACTTACTCTTCTAGTCTTATCTACCTCTCTCTACTACATACCCTGCACTCTCCAGTCACAATTCCCTATAAAAGAATTTTATGGCTTTTTGAGTTTGTCGTTATTTCTCTTTAAATGAAATACACTTCTCTGATTGGTAAAGTTCTACTTCCACTCAAGACTCATCTCTTCCATTTCGCTTCTCTATAAGTTATCTAACTATGTTATGTTATTTTCTCCATTCTACTTTAGTACTTATAATACTTAGAATTATTTACATTTATGTTTATAAGTCAAGGGCAGGTATAATATCTTAATACTCTCTATAGCACCAAGCACCCAGTAGAATATTTGACCCATAGTTTGTACTTAATAAACCGTTGTTATTCCATTCCAATTGACATTTGTTCATCCATTCAGTTTATATATACATAAGTTTAGAAAGGTAAGGTAAGAATCAGTTGATGAAGGAAACTTGCGTATCTACCTGAGGAGTTTGGGATTTCTCCTACAGAAACAGGGAGCCACGGTAGGATCTTGAGCAGAGAAGTAGAATAATGAAAGCATTTTTGTAGGGAGATGATTCTGGATGTTATACAAATGGACAGGATGGAGATGCTCTCTAAGGAGCTAAAGACACAACAGTAAGATAGGTCATAGCAAAACCCCCATGCAGTTTAATTGAGGTTATATATATCCTTTGAATCACTTTTTACATTTCCTAAACTTTTTATTTAGAAATAATTTGGGGTTTACAGAAAAATCGCAAAGAGAGTACAGGGAGTTCCTGTATACATCTCACCCAATTTCCCCCCATTATGAATATTTTATTTTCATAATGTATTTGTCAAGACTAAGAAACAAACATTGGTACATTGCTACTAACAAAATTTCATACTTAATTTGTATTTCATTAGTTTTTCCATCAAGGTCCTCTTTCTATTCTAAGGTCCAATCCAGAGTATCACCTTGCATTTAGATATCATGTCTTCCCAGTTTCCTCTGATTTGTGACTTTTTTTAGTCTTTATGTGTTTTTCATGACCTTGAACATCTGTAGGGGTATTGATCAAGTATCATGTAGAATGTCCCTGATCTGAGTTTGTCTGATGTTTTTCTCATGATTAGACTGGAGTTATAGGTTTCCAGGAAGAGTACCACAGAGATGAAGTTTCCCTTCTCATCACATCTATCAAAGTTTACAAGATATCCATATGACATCTCTGATGTTAACCTGCATCACTTTCTTAATGTAATGTTTGCCAGGTTTATTTGTAAAATTACCATTTTTCCTTTCCCTACTTTATTCTTTGGATGTAAGCCATTAATTCCAGCCTATCCTAAGGGGGTTAGGGGAGGATTAAGGTCTACCCCCTTGAGGGGAAAGCATCTACATATGTTATTTGGAATTTCTTTGAAAGAAAGATTTTTCTCCACTCCCCATTTATTTATTTATTAATTCAATAATATATTAATATCACTATGTACTCATGTGTATTTATTTCATACTTTGAGTTATAATCCAATCATACTTACTTCGTTGCTCAAATTGTTCCAGATTTGGCCATTGGGAGATTTTTCAGTTGGTCCCTGTATCCTTTTGACATATCCCTATCATTGTGAATTTTTCTTGGGGAAGGGAAGCACTTTTGTAATTTCTGGCCCTATGAGAATCTCCATGCTTATTTTATATATTCCTTATTCCAGCCCTAGTATCAGCCATTAATCTAAGGAGCCCTGGTTCCTGGCTATGCTTGTTACTGGAGTGTCATTGTTTTCTAGGTCCTTTCAGTGGACAGAGCAAGAAAATACACACATATATACTAAACTATGTACATAAACATCATTAATACCATTAATATACATAAATATCATATTTCTTTATGTACCCATTTTATCTATATTAAGCAAATTATGAGTTCATGGAGATTTCTCCAACTCTAATCCAGTATCACATGTTTCATTCTTGTCTTCCTCTTTTGCTTATCAGTAACTCCAGCATTAAGATACCTGACTGTCACTATTTACCGTACATTTACTTATTTGCTCAGTAGCAATATACATGCAAAACAGTTTCAGAATTGTTAACTTGTGTCCTCATGTAAAACAAATTTACCAACTAGAGTAGTGTTTACAAACAGTTCCGTTTGTCTTTAGTTTACAGGTTCCACTCAAAACATTATTTTCCAAAGTTACTTAGGTGAGGTCATTTTCCCCACCTCCTTCAGTGTCATCATATTGTATATTTGTAATAGAGATAGATTTGTTTGTCACAGTCTGCATTCGATCTTGAGATACCTCAACATCCTGATCAATTTTATATTTTAGTTTGCATATATTAAAATTCACTCTGTGTAGTATACGGTTCTATAGGTTTTGCCAAATGTATGTAAACATTCTTCTACTGCCCCAATACAGTATAGGTTCTTCATTCTAAAATTAAAGAACAGTTCTTTCACCCCCAAAGTTCTCCTGTGCATCCTCTTTGTGGTCGATTATTCCTCCAACCTGTGACAAATGTTGATTTGTTTTCCTTCCACTTATTACATTTTAATGAGATAATTTTTTAGCTAATTGATTGTTGCTGCTGTCTCTACCATGTGACTATAAGCTCTGTGAGGGCAAGAACCATCTGTCATGTTAATCACTGTATGTCTTCTGACTAGGAGATTTCCTTGCACATTACATGTGCTTAATAAATATTTGTTGAACAAACAAATCAATAGTGAAATAAGGAATAAGAATGGAATTATTTATTTTAAACCTGATAATACTTTTTGAGTGGAGAGAGACTCTAGTAGGCATTAGGGATTCAAAGATAGAATATAGCATCTTCCTTCAAGAAACATTCACTTTAGTCAAAGGACAAAACGTGTACACCAACTGCCATAATACATAGTAGACTATGATACAGGTACCAGAAGGGTAGTAGAAAAAATGTTTAAGGAAGGAAGAACTCATTTCTAGCTGGGCTCTGCTATTGTCTGAATGTTTGTTTTCCCCCAAAGTTCATATGTTGAAACTCTGAATCCCAAGTGGTAGAGCCCTTGAGTGGTGATTAGGTCATGAGGGCAATGCCCTCTTGAATGGTATTAGTTCCTTATAAAAGAGGTCCTAGAAATATCCCTTGCCTGTCCCACTATGTGAGATTATAGCTAAAAGGTGCTATGAATCAGAAAGCGGGCCCTCACCAGATATCAAATATGTCAGTGCCTTGATCTTGGACTTCCCAGCCTCCAGAATTATAAGAAATAAATTTCCATTGTCTAAAAGGTACCCAGTCCATGTTATTTTGTTATAACAGCCCAAATGGACTAAGACAGGCTGTCTGGTGAAGAGAATGTAACAAATGAGCTCATTTAAAAGTATTCTATTATAATTTATGTATTTGGATTTTTATGGAAATGTGTTACTAAGGTGTATTTGCTGCAAATAGTACCCTGGTTCTATAATATTTATGGGGAATGTTGAGAGGGCTTGGATTCTGAGGTGGAAGCAGAGAGTATGGGTAGAGGAGATGGCAATATTTTTGCATATTTTTTTTGATTTTGCATATTTTTAAGCTGTTGAAACTTAATGGTTCCAAGATAGTTTTGTTCTAATTTGCAAGGTTACATTAGGGTCTACATTAGTCTTGATGAAGACTCTTTTTTTTCATTCTCTATCTGTAATAGGGTCCTCAATCCCCTTTATCTTTTTGGTTAATTTTATATTGCATTGATTTCCTTTCACAATATGAACAGTTTTTATTTTTTGGTGAATAGACTCCCTTCAAACATGATAATTGCATTTGGGAACTATAACTGAACTGTACAGAGAAAATTATATCCAATATACATTCAATGTCAAACATATTTCAAGATAAAGAGTAAATGTGTGCTGGAGTCTTTGTGTATAAATACACATTCTCAGGAGATAATTCTTCAAAAACAATACAGAAATTTGGTGGCTGCAATATCAACTGAATGATATGTTTTGAAGGGTGTTTCAAGGATAATCCCAACTCACAATATATTAATAGCTCCCTTACCAGCCATATTTATTTGGAGTTAAAACATGAAAAGCCAAGGAAAATTAAGATTTTATTTCTCGGTAGGAATTGTACCTTAACTTAGAATCAATGATTAATACCTAAACCAGATTTTATCTATTGGGTTAACCTTACTAAAGATCTGGGCCCTGAAAAAATGGATCAGGGTATAGGTAAATTTTGATGGAAGCAGATGGTAGGAGATGTCTGAAGAGGAGGGCCTTGCACATGATGCTGAGATTGAGTAGAGGATGCTGGGAAGTAGATCTAAGCAATTTAGACACCTCGTGTGTGAAGAATGCTAAGAAGGAGGAAAAGAATATTAAAAAGAAAGTTATGTAAAGGCATCTTGGACATCTAACAACAAAATTCATAGAAAGCATTGAACTAGGAGTTAAGTGGCAGGAAAAGAGGAAAAGTCCATAAAGTGAATAAGACTATGACTTTGACTGAAAGTAGGGGGATGCTAAAGTAGGAATCAGACAAAGAGATAAGATTACAAGTAAGTCAATTAAGGCCGGGAGGAATGGATAGGTACTCTATGATTCAAATTTCAGGTACTCATAATGGTGTATAAAGGAAATATATGCAGACAATTTATATAGAAAATATCCTGAAACTCAGATACTAGTAAGGCACAACAGCAACAAAGATTTTATTTCTAGCTTGCATTCTACTCAGTGCCAGCACTGATGCCCCATTTCAGGTGGGTAAACATCTACAGACGGGTAGGAAGAATCACACCTGGCTAAAGGGAAGGATGGATGTGGCAAGTAGAGAAAAGACACCTCTTGCTAATAATTTTGAATTCTTTTTAGTTGGTCTAGGTTTATTTTTGTGTGTGCTATAATTCAGATTCCCAAGACAAAGCAATTTTTTTAAATGTGTAAAACTTCAAATATACAGCCTAGCACTGCTTTAAACCTCCAGTATTGCTACAATTTGCTGATTTGAATAGCCTCTTAGAGTCACATTCTGGACCTATCAAATTACAAAGCAGTTTTGAAACTGTGTCCAATCCTATGATGGATTTATACTTGATCAGTACTTGGAAAGAGGTGTGTGCTTGTAGTCCTGAGATAGAAACTGAAAGAATAATGCTGGGTGAAGGAGGAAAAGTGTCCACACACTAGGAAGCCCCTTTGCGGGTGGAGACTTCGGGAGGCGGAGTGGGGGAGCTTGGGAGCCGCGGAGGAGAGCACAGCAACAGGGGTGCGGAGGGCAAAGCGGACAGATTCCAGCGCAGAGGATTGGGCCGACCGGCACTCACCAGCCGAGAGGCTTGTCTGCTCGCCCGCCGGGGCGGGCGGGACTGGGAGCTGAGGCTCCGGCTTTTGTCGGAGCGCCGGGAGAGGACTGAGGTTGGAGGCGTGAACATAGCCTGCAGGGCGTTGGTGCGCCGCGGCTGGCCGGGAGAGAGTCCGGGGAGGGGTCTGGACCTGCCGAAGAGGCAAGAGACTTTTACGTCCCTCTTTGTTTCCTGGTGCACGAGGAGGGGGGATTGGGAACGCTGCTTGCGAGAGCTCCGGGGACGGGCGCGAGCCGCGGCTAAGAGTGCAGAGCCCAGAGACGGACATGGGACGCTAAGGCCGCTGCTGCCGCCGCCAGGAGGCCTGTGTGCGAGCGCAGGTCACTAGCCACACGCCCTTCTGGGGAGCCTGTGCAGCCCGCCGCTGCCGGGGTCCCGGGATCCGGGGACGGCTCCCCCGGGAGAGCGCACGGCGTGCCTCAGGCTGCAGCGTCACGCCAGCCTCTGCCGCTGCAGGCCCGCCCCGCACTCCGTGACCCTCCCTACCACCCGGCCTGGGTGAGCCAGAGCCTCCGAATCAGCGGCTCCTTTAACCCCGTCCTGTCTGAGCAAAGAACAGACGCCCTCCGGCGACCTACACACACAGGCGGGGCCAAATCCAAAGCTGAGCCCCTGGGAACTGTGAGAACAAAGAAGAGAAAGGGAAATCTCTCCCAGCAGCCTCAGAAGCAGCGGATTAAAGCTCCACAATCAACTTGATATACCCTGCATCTGTGGAATGCCTGAATAGACAACGAATCATCCCAAATTAAGGAGCCCTGTGGATGAAAGGCTCTTGGTGCTGCAGCCAGGACTCAGTGCTGTGCCTCTGAGGTGGGAGAGCCAACTTCAGGACACTGGTCCACAAGAGGCCTCCCAGCTGCACATAATATCAAACAGCAAAAATCTCCGAGAGATCTCCATCTCAACGCCAGCACCCAGCTTCACTCAACGACCAGCAAGCTACAGTGCTGGACATCCTATGCCAAACAACTAGCAAGACAGGAACACAACCCCACCCATTAGCAGAGAGGCTGCCCAAAATCATAATAAGTCTACAGACACCCCAAAACACACCACCAGACGTGGACCTGCCCACCAGAAAGACAAGATCCAGCCTCATACACCAGAACACAGGCACTAGTACCCTCCACCAGGAAGCCTACACAACCCACTGAACCAACCTTAGCCACTGGGGACAGACACAAAAAACAACAGGAACTACGAACCTGCAGCCTGCAAAAAAAAAAAAAAAGGAGACCCCAAACACAGTAAGATAAGCAAAATGAAAAGACAGAAAAACACACAGCAGATGAAGGAGCAAGATAAAAACCCACCAGACCTAACAAATGAAGAGGAAATAGGCAGTCTACCTGAAAAAGAATTCAGAATAATGATAGTAAGGTTGATCCGAAATCTTGGAGATAGAATGGACAATAGAATGGACAAATTGCAAGAATCAGTTAACAAGGACCTAGAAGAACTAAAGATGAAACAAGCAACGATGAACAACACAATAAATGAAATTAAAAGTACTCTAGATGGGATCAATAGCAGAATAACTGAGGCAGAAGAACGGATAAGTGACCTGGAAGATAAAATAGTGGAAATAACTACTGCAGAGCAGAATAAAGAAAAAAGAATGAAAAGAACTGAGGACAGTCTCAGAGACCTCTGGGACAACATTAAACGCACCAACATTCGAATTATAGGGGTTCCAGAAGAAGAAGAGAAAAAGAAAGGGACTGAGAAAATATTTGAAGAGATTATAGTTGAAAACTTCCCTAATATGGGAGAGGAAATAGTTAATCAAGTCCAGGAAGCACAGAGAGTCCCATACAGGATAAATCCAAGGAGAAATACGCCAAGACACATATTAATCAAACTGTCAAAAATTAAATACAAAGAAAACATATTAAAAGCAGCAAGGGAAAAACAACAAATAACACACAAGGGAATCCCCATAAGGTTAACAGCTGATCTTTCAGCAGAAACTCTGCAAGCCAGAAGGGAGTGGCAGGACATATTGAAAGTGTTGAAGGAGAAAAACCTGCAACCAAGATTACTCTACCCAGCAAGGATCTCATTCAGATTTGATGGAGAAATTAAAACCTTTACAGACAAGCAAAAGCTGAGAGAGTTCAGCACCACCAAACCAGCTCTACAACAACTGCTAAAGGAACTTCTCTAGGCAAGAAACACAAAAGAAGGAAAGGACCTACAATAACGAACCCAAAACAATGAAGAAAATGGGAATGGGAACACACATATCGATAATTACCTTAAATGTAAATGGACTAAATGCTCCCACCAAAAGACACAGATTGGCTGAATGGATACAAAAACAAGACCCATATATTTGCTGTCTACAAGAGACCCACTTCAGACCTAGAGACACATACAGACTGAAAGTAAGGGGATGGAAAAAGGTATTTCATGCAAATGGAAACCAAAAGAAAGCAGGAGTAGCAATTCTCATATCAGACAAAATAGACTTTGAAACAAAGACTATTAGAAGAGACAAAGAAGGACACTACATAATGATCAAGGGATCAATCCAAGAGGAAGATATAACAATTGTAAATATTTATGCACCCAACATAGGTGCACCTCAATACATAAGGCAAATACTGACAACCATAAAAGGGGAAATCGACAGTAACACATTCATAGTAGGGGACTTTAACACCCCACTTTCACCCATGGACAGATCATCCAAAATGAAAATCAATAAGGAAACACAAGCTTTAAATGATACATTAAACGAGATGGAGTTAATTGATATTTATAGGACATTCCATCCAAAAACAACAGAATACACATTTTTCTCAAGTGCTCATGGAACATTCTCCAGAATAGATCATATCTTGGGTCACAAATCAAGCCTTGGTAAATTTAAGAAAATTGAAATTGTATCAAGTATCTTTTCTGACCACAACGCCATGAGACTAGATATCAATTACAGGAAAAGATCTGTAAAAAATACAAACACATGGAGGCTAAACAATACACTACTTAATAATGAAGTGATCACTGAAGAAATCAAAGAGGAAATCAAAAAATACCTAGAAACAAATGACAATGGAGACACAACGACCCAAAACCTGTGGGATGCAGCAAAAGCAGTTCTAAGGGGGAAGTTTATAGCAATACAAGCCCACCTTAAGAAGCAGGAAACATCTCGAATAAACAACCTAACCTTGCACCTCAAGCAATTAGAGAAAGAAGAACAAAAAAACCCCAAAGCTAGCAGAAGGAAAGAAATCATAAAAATCAGATCAGAAATAAATGAAAAAGAAATGAAGGAAACAATAGCAAAGATCAATAAAACTAAAAGCTGGTTCTTTGAGAAGATAAACAAAATAGATAAACCACTAGCCAGACTCATCAAGAAAAAAAGGGAGAAGACTCAAATCAATAGAATTAGAAATGAAAAAGGAGAAGTAACAACTGATACTGCAGAAATACAAAAGATCATGAGAGATTACTACAAGCAACTCTATGCCAATAAAATGGACAATCTGGAAGAAATGGACAAATTCTTAGAAATGCACAACCTGCCAAGACTGAATCAGGAAGAAATAGAAAATATGAACAGACCAATCACAAGCACTGAAATTGAAACTGTGATTAAAAATCTTCCAACAAAGAAAAGCCCAGGACCAGATGGCTTCACAGGCGAATTCTATCAAACATTTAGAGAAGAGCTAACACCTATCCTTCTCAAACTCTTCCAAAATATAGCAGAGGGAGGAACACTCCCAAACTCCTTCAACGAGGCCACCATCACCTTGATACCAAAACCAGACAAGGATGTCACAAAGAAAGAAAACTACAGGCCAATATCACTGATGAACATAGATGCAAAAATCCTCAACAAAATACTAGCAAACAGAATCCAACAGCACATTAAACGGATCATACACCATGATCAAGTGGGGTTTATTCCAGGAATGCAAGGATTCTTCAATATATGCAAATCTATCAATGTGATAAACCATATTAACAAACTGAAGGAGAAAAACCATATGATCATCTCAATAGATGCAGAGAAAGCTTTTGACAAAATTCAACACCCATTTATGATAAAAACCCTGCAGAAAGTAGGCATAGAGGGAACTTTCCTCAACATAATAAAGGCCATATATGACAAGCCCACAGCAAACATCATCCTCAATGGTGAAAAACTGAAAGCATTTCCACTAAGATCAGGAACAAGACAAGGTTGACCACTCTTATTCAACATAGTTTTGGAAGTTTTAGCCACAGCAATCAGAGAAGAAAAGGAAATAAAAGGAATCCAAATCGGAAAAGAAGAAGTAAAGCTGTCACTGTTTGCAGATGACATGATCCTATACATAGAGAACCCTAAAGATGCTACCAGAAAACTACTAGAGCTAATCAATGAATTTGGTAAAGTGGCAGGATACAAAGTTAATGCACAGAAATCTCTGGCATTCCTATATACTAATGATGAAAAATCTGAAATGGAAATCAAGAAAACACTCCCATTTACCATTGCAACAAAAAGAATAAAATATCTAGGAATAAACCTACCTAAGGAGACAAAAGACCTGTATGCAGAAAATTATAAGACACTGATGAAAGAAATTAAAGATGATACAAATAGATGGAGAGATATACCATGTTCTTGGATTGGAAGAATCAACATTGTGAAAATGACTCTACTACCCAAAGCAATCTATAGATTCAATGCAATCCCTATCAAACTACCACTGGCATTTTTCACAGAACTAGAACAAAAAATTTTGCAATTTGTATGGAAACACAAAAGACCCCGAATAGCCAAAGCAATCTTGAGAACGAAAGAAGGAACTGGAGGAATCAGGCTCCCAGACTTCAGACTATACTACAAAGCTACAGTTATCAAGACGGTATGGTACTGGCACAAAAACAGAAAGATAGATCAATGGAACAGGATAGAAAGCCCAGAGATAAACCCACGCACATATGGTCACCTTATCTTTGACAAAGGAGGCAGAAATGTACAGTGGAGAAAGGACAGCCTATTTAATAAGTGGTGCTGCGAAAACTGGACAGGTACATGTAAAAGTATGAAATTAGATCACTCCCTAACACCATACACAAAAATAAGCTCAAAATGGATTAAAGACCTAAATGTAAGGCCAGAAACTATCAAACTCTTAGAGGAAAACATAGGCAGAACACTCTATGACATAAATCACAGCAAGGTCCTTTTTGACCCACCTCCTAGAGAAATGGAAATAAAAACAAGAGTAAACAAATGGGACCTAATGAAACTTAAAAGCTTTTGCACAGCAAAGGAAACCATAAAGAAGACCAAAAGACAACCCTCAGAATGGGAGAAAATATTTGCAAATGAAGCAACTGACAAAGGATTGATCTCCAAAATTTATAAGCAGCTCATGCAGCTTAATAACAAAAAAACAAACAACCCAATCCAAAAATGGGCAGAAGACCTAAATAGACATTTCTCCAAAGAAGATATACAGAGTGCCAACAAACACATGAAAGAATGCTCAACATCACTAATCATGAGAGAAATGCAAATCAAAACTACAATGAGATATCATCTCACACCAGTCAGAATGGCCATCATCAAAAAATCTAGAAACAATAAATGCTGGAGAGGGTGTGGAGAAAAGGGAACCCTCTTACACTGTTGGTGGGAATGTAAATTGATACAGCCACTGTGGAGAACAGTATGGAGGTTCCTTAAAAAGCTACAAATAGAACTACCATATGACCCAGCAATCCCACTACTGTGCATATACCCTGAGAAAACCATAATTCAAAAAGAGTCATGTACGAAAATGTTCATTGCAGCTCTATTTACAATAGCCCAGAGATGGAAACAACCTAAGTGTCCATCATTGGATGAATGGATAAAGAAGATGTGGCACATATATACAATGGAATATTACTCAGCCATAAAAAGAAACGAAATTGAGCTATTTGTAATGAGGTGGATAGACCTAGAGTCTGTCATACAGAGTGAAGTAAGTCAGAAAGAGAGAGACAAATACCGTATGCTAACACATATATATGGAATTTTAAAAAAATGTTATGAAAAACCTAGGGGTGAAACAGGAATAAAGACACAGACTTACTAGAGAATGGACTTGAGGCTATGGGGAGGGGGAAGGGTAAACGGTGACAAAGCGATAAAGAGGCATGGACATATATACACTACCAAACGTAAGGTAGATAGCTAGTGGGAAGCAGCCGCATAGCACAGGGAGATCAGCTCGGTGCTTTGTGACCGCCTGGAGGGGTGGGATAGGGAGGGTGGGAGGGAGGGAGACGCAAGCGGGAAGAGATATGGGAATATATGTATATATATAACTGATTCATTTTGTTGTGAAGCTGAAACTAACATACCATTGTAAAGCAATTATACTCCAATAAAGATGTTAAAAAAAAAAAGAATAATGCTGAATTTGTCAACTGATGAACAGTAGTATTTTAGAGCAAGAAAATATAAACAGCAGAATTTTTCCAAAAGATGGTTATTACATGTATAATCTATATATAATCTATATATGGCATACTTCAATCAATTTCCTCAGCCACATGAGAATGCTGAAAATTCTCCATGTGGATCTCTCAGGGAAAAGTTGTACCAAATTTCAGACCTTCTCTTGTTACCTTTTCTCTGGGTTATTAGTCCCAGAAGTCCATCCTGTGTCTGTAGCTTGCCAGTGTCTTCAAGTAGGTTTGTCTAGCTTTTCCTCATGTTCTCAGCAGGAGGTTTGGTGCAAAACAAAGTAGTATACTATACCATAAGGAGAAACTACACATTTTATTTGAGATGTCTGTAAAATATCTAAAAAGGAAATATCTTGAGGACAATTACATATAAGGATCTGGAACATTTCCTCTGCCTGCCTCTTAAATATTTGTTTATTCCTCAATCTCTTCTCATCTCCCTGTCCTTAAGTGGCCTCATAAACTCCTATGGTTTCATTTACCATTTTTATGCTTATGCCTCCTCTTTCTAATATCTTTGGTCCAGGGCTTTCTCCTAAGATCTAGACTTGAATTTCCAGTCCTCTACTAGTTATCCATTTTGATGCCCCACATCCACTTCAAAACTAGATCTATTGATTTCTCGCCAACTCCGTCAATGAATGTATTCTTTGTTCTGAGTTTAAATTTTCCTTTTCCTTTAACACAGTCATCCAGTTCTTCATCAAGTCCTGACTACTCTACCTCCCAAATATCTCAGTTCCATTCATTTTACTCCATCCTCATTGTTACCATACTTTTTATGGAATCATATTAGTCTTTTCAATGGCAGGTAACATAAATTTTTATTCACCATTTTACATCTAGTGCCCAGTAGAATGCCAAACACTCAAAAACATTTAATTAAGCACAATGTATTTTATTGAAACTTGTGACACATTACTTTTACATATGTGAACTCAATTCAGCATCTTAAAACTGGAAAACAAGAGCCTTTGGCATCTGAGTTCTGTTTTCTCACACATGGTAAGGAGCACAGGTTCTAGAGTCAGATTCTGTGGATTGAAGTCTTGTCTTTTTGGTTTACAGTGTGAACTTGAGTAAGGTTTTTAATTTCTTGGTCACTTTCTTCACCTGAAAAATGGACATTCTTCATAAGATTATAAAGATGGAATTAAATAATGGATGTAGAGAGCTTAAAGCATTGTCTAAGACATAAGTGTTCAATAAAGTTTAGCTATTATTGTAGTAATAGAATTATGTATCTTATTTCACTTTGTACAGTATAAAAATTTGATAAGCATAACTTCTGTGCTGTTATCCATGTACTGACCATGGTCTTTTAAACTGGAAAGATTTTATAAATACTACCAAGAAGGAGAAAATATATTACTTCCCATAATTTACTGCTAACACATGGTATTTAAAACCAATGGTATTTTGATATAATTTATCTGGAAGCTTTAAAATATCAAATTCATAGACTCAGGAAAAATACAGCTTTTTTAATTACCAAAAATACAATAATACCTAGTTAATTTGTTATTACAGATTCATTGCTTTGGGGAAACAGAAGTTTACTTATGGTACTATAAAGTTCTTCATCCTGAATATTTTTATGCTTGACATTTACTTTTTTTTAAGCTACCTTTTTCTTTAACTCTATCCATTTTTAAGCCTCTTATATGTGCTAGATTTTCTGACATTTTGGAAAAAATTTTGTGTGCTTTACATGAATATCATATGCTACCAGAAATGTATATGACCTCAAGAAAAAACTAGAAAAGTAATTTTTTTTTTTTTTTTTTGCGGTACGCGGGCCTCTCACTGTTGTGGCCTCTCCCGTTGCGGAGCACAGGCTCCGGACGCGCAGGCTCAGCAGCCATGGCTCACGGGCCCAGCTGCTCCGCGGCATGTGGGATCTTCCCGGACCGGGGCATGAACCCGTGTCCTCTGCATCGGCAGGCGGACTCTCAACAACTGCGCCACCAGGGAAGCCCTAGAAAAGTAATTTTTGAAGCTCAAGTTTTTAAAGTCTCATTTTAGTTTTTACTAGTGATTTTAATAGTAAGTTTAATAAATTATATTAAAACTATAATCTTAGGATTCACACAATTACCTAACTAATGACTACAGCTCTGACATCTGAGTAGTACAGCTGTCTGTATTTTACAGATTGGTTAAAATTGACCAGGTCTTCATCAAATGGTTCTCAGTTATTCCTATGTTTATACTCACCTAGTCATAAAATATTCAAATACATATCATATATAATGTATGAACCATAACTTCACCTTTTCTACAGTAAAAGTATATATGTCCATTATAGTTGTAATAACTATAACTATAGATATGGGCATTGATTAATTCTTTTGAGAATTAGGACAGCAATATGAGTCACTGCATCCTAAGCTTTTAAAAACTGAACATATCAGTCAACAGCAGGGGGAAAAAACAATCTATAGATTCATTGAAGCTTGACCTAGAAATAAATGAGAAAGTTACATTGGAATATCAATGTCTAGCTTAACATTGTAACCCTTCAATAATAAATGGGAGAAGGACTGTAAAGCTGAGCTGTTGGAGGGGGGAAACCAACTCTTCTGATGGTTAGGTGCTTTATTAGTGTTGTTTAAATTATTTTTTCTGTTGCTGTTTCCTCCCCCTAGTTTGATGTGAGTGTGGTGGTGATGGAAGCATACACAGGATAGAATGAAGGTGTCTGGGAAGTAAGTGAAGTTGGTAACCCTAGTTGGGAGAGGCTTGAACATTAATGTGCTCTGGGTATATTCATCACCTGAAAAATAGTGACATTCTTTACATAAGAAAGAAAACTGTAGGAAGTAGTTTGACTAAAGGTATGGACTTTATAAAAAGGAAAACACAGAACTCATTGGGGAGATGACTTGACTGTGATGGAGAGCTTCTTGAAGGTGCAGACATTTTCTGTCTTATTTAATTATGTATTAATTATTATTATCTTTAGTATTATGTAGTAATTATGTATTATTATTATCTTTAGTACTTAGCACATAGCAGTGCAAAAACCTATTTGTTGCATAAAATATGAGCATCCCAAATGTAGAGAAGTTTCATGTTAATATGACTACCTGAATCCTAAGAGTCCCAGGAATTAGAGATTTCAAACAAGGCAAGGGGGTGGAAGTTTGGGGTATTAGACACTTATAAGGAGAGTAGATCTGGATGCACTAGTGAGGAGACTTGGTTATCTAAAGAGAAGAAAGACAGCTCTGAGTGCTTGCTGAAAAAGTAGTGAGAGTTCAGGAAATAAGATAAGAAGCATAAAAATGGTTAGATTGTCTTCAATTCAATTTAAACTTTGTCCAGACTCTGATGACAATGAACTATCACCCTAATATTGTTGAAAATTAGCAAAGGCTATTTAGTCTACCAATCAAACATCTTTCCAGTCTAGCCCTTCCTTATCCCCACCACTGCAAATCTAGCAAAATTTCTCATGATCTCTTACCTGGATATTTGCAACAATCCTCCATGAGCATAGGTTTCACAAAAGCAAGGATATTATAAGTACTGCTCACTGCTGAACGCTTAGAACTTGGAATAGTGCCAAACACATACCATGCTTTCAATTACCATCTCATCCATTCATTTTGAAGTATTTGTTTAGCACCTACCATGTGCCAGGCACTGAGGTAAAGTGATTGAGGAACAGTTGAAAACAAGGTAGGCAGTATCCCTGCCCACATTAAACTTACATTTTAGTAGGTGTATAAATAGTAATAAATGATTAGTAAGTAGCATATTTTTAAATAGCAGATAAGTTCTATGAAAAAAAAGAGAGAGGGAGCAGAGTATGTAAATAGAATATTATGGAGTCGTAGGTCATTTTAGATAGGGGTTTCTGAGGCCTATCTGAGGAGGTGATCTCCTCAAACACCTGAACAAAATAAGAAAGCAAGTCATGGGAAGATCTGGCGAAAGATCCTTTCAGAGAAAAGGAACAGCTAGTGTAAATGCCTTGGAGTGCAAACAAACTTGATATGCCTAGAATAGAGTAAAAAAAAAAGGCAAAGGATATTAAGGGTTGTGGTTTAGCTTTGTTGAATAAATGCTTGAGTACAGGCACATAAGCAGCTTATTTAACTCAACCCTCTCTATCAAGGCCACGCAGCTGCCAGATGTTAACCTAGATGAAGGTGCTAGGATTCATTATAGGAAAATGTGTTTCATCGTAATTTAATCAGACTAGCAAAAAAAAAAAATTTAGCAGCCTCTGTTCTTGCTAAGCAGTGCCAAATAAATCAATCTGTATCTCTGGACCTCTCTCTGCTGACTTAAGCAAAAAAAAAAAAAAAAAAAAAAAAAAAGAGTTGTCAAGGGCAGATTAGCCAGGGCACTGAAAGGGCCCCTTGAAATATTGTACAATCCAGCTAAAGTACCAAAGAAGAGGTTGCAGAACTAGCAAAGAAATTAAAGTGAAATCTTAGGGTTAAGAAAGTCATGGATGAAAAATTGTCCTTGTTTGTCACATTTCTTCCTTTAATTTACAAAAGCTCCAAAGAGCACTGGTAAGGCCTGTGTGACAAAAGTAGCAATCTGGAGATACTTGAAGTCATAGAGAATTTTGCTTCTCCTGTTGACTAATACTGAGCTCCACATCAAGGTAAATGGTGAAGTTCAAGGGACTCCGAGGTTAAAGTAGATACTGTAAATTAGCTAGAAGTTTAACTAATAGTCTCTGTAAACCAGTAAGCTTACAGAAAGAAGTACAAACCACAAGATATGATTATAGTCAGAATCTTATGAACCACAGCAAGAACTGTGTATTCAGGTAAGAAGTAATCACTGTTCCATATTCTGTGATCACTCAAGCAAAACTCTTATTTTCAGGGGAAATTAAGCATATATATTTGAGAGAAGAATGTAGCCTTGCACTATAGAATCAGGTTTAATACATGACAAAATAGTATAGCAGTTAGCCTCCCAGATTAGAACTTATTTATTAAAAATAATAATAAAGTATTTAAATTTTGAAAGCTTCCCACCCTCATCACTCCACCCCCAACAGTTGAGAGAAACATTAGCAAATTCAGAAAATGCATATTGCAATAAGGCCAGTCTTGTTAATTCTAAAGCTTTATCCAACTGATTAAAACTAACATTAAAAAGGCTTATTTTGAAGGAAATTTTTGAGTCAACTCATTGTTTTTTTAAACTCAAGAAGGGTACCTCTCCTTAAATTCATTTGGTGGAAGGGTTCAATACGCTTAGAAAAAGGCAGTTCTTTTGTTTTTCAATCATAGACAATGAAATTTACCATCGCCATCACCAACATCAGTGTCATCAAGGTTAACCAATTATTTAGTACATCAAACTGCATGACTGCAATGTGTTATCCATATGTCAAATTGGGAAGCAGGGTTTGGTAATCCAGATTTTTTACAGATCTTTTTGAGATCATACCCATCATATCATTCACTTGTTAATCAAATATATAAGCCTCTGCTATGTGCCAAGCATACTGTGTATATTATATATATATATATACACACACACACATACATAAATTTTTATATAAATATATATTTTTTAAATTGTTGTTTGTTTGGTTGTTAGTTTTGTCTCAGGGAGCTCACCTTGACCTGATTCTAGATGTTCAAGATCTGGTACACAATAGTTGCTAAATAAATATTGGTTGAGTAAATGAGTGAAAGAAAAGGTCCTTCTCATCTAATAGTTTACAGTCTAAGATATCATTCATCATTAATATGAAGACAAAGGTGTAGAATAGGGCATAGATAGTAGAATAATAATATCAATACCTCTCTTTCTACAATTCTATGATTTTATGTCAAAATACAATATAAGCATATATTTCATCTGCTGGTCGGGAGTAAATAAATTCTAAGAATCGGGCAAGAATTAATTCATACTAGGAACAAATTCTAAAAATAAAGGAGGGAGCCAAAAGCTCTTTCTGACAATTTGATTAACATATTAGTTCTTCCTGAAGAAGTAGAGTCCTAAGAACTGTGAAAAGATGAGAGTATGACATTGGTCATTGATTTTTTGTGCCACCACCCCTCTTTATAGTGGTGGTATTGGAGCCTTAGAATTATCCATAATTTTAGGTGTATGAGTCTAGTACTCAAGAAATATTTTCTTTCTAGGTACTTTGCCTCAAATAAGGTATGCTGATAACAAATGACAGATAACATTACAAGAAGGAGGTAGCTAGCCTTTCTATAGTCATGGGTAACTGAGAAAATGTAATCAATTTATTTTTGCTTAACCATTACTATTTAAAGCAGAACGATAATGTCACTAATTAGTTAAGTGTGATCACTTAACTTTGGGGGCTTTAGTTTCCTCACTGTGAAAACTGAGGTTCTTGAAAGCTGTTGCCTGAAGTCCTGCCCTGGTCTCTAATATGATTCTACCTATGTTTTCCTCTAAGAGTTTGATAGTTTCTGGCCTTACATTTGCCAAGCTCAACCTTTATATCTTTGTAGTTTAAAAGCAGAAACTGTATGGTTCCTCATTTACTTTGAATTGCCTCCCTATAAACATCACTCCCCCACCACCACCCAGGAAACTCCTTTTGTTGTTGAGATAATAAATTACTTTTAATACAGAGATTAGATTTCTAAAATCAAGCTTACTGGAAAATTACTTAGCCACTTCTAACCTTTTCTGGAAGAGAGTGACATATAAATAATAAATAAATGACATGAAAATGAAACAGCATACTTAAAAGCCCATTTAAACAAAATTTAACAGGATTTTTAAGGACACGAAGCAGAGACATCAAATCTCTCACCCCAGAAAGTTCATTTAGTGGGCTGGGGCCAAGGGTATTCCAGGAATAAAGCACTGAAGAAAAAAAAACTTGGAGGTGAGAAGACAACTTATACCCAGAGATATCTTTAGCTTGACCAGAATGGTAAGGATGTTTAGAGTCGCAGAAACTAATTAAGAAATAATGCAACTTAGGTTGTCATGTAAACAAAGTGGAGTGATGGCTTGTGTTGTAGTTAAAAGTTGGGAGAAAGCTAGGCAGTCTAGTAGTTATCGTCATAGTAAAAGTAATGATGCTATTACCATTTAAGTCAAGCATACTATAAACCAGGTCCTGCACAAAGGATTTACATGTATTTTTATATTTATTTCTCACATAATTCTATGCAGTTAGTACTTTTAACCTCATTTATAAATTGAGGAAACTGAGGCTTATAAAGTTAATGAAATGTTCCAATGTCATACAGTCTATGTGTGTCAGAACCTATCTAAAGGATTTGCCTCACTCCAAGGTTTATGTTCTTAAATACTATATAGAGTATCTGTACTTTATTGTGGCTCTGATAATTCCAGGGGTTTGGTCTCCAGCTTTGCTTAAGAACTCTGTTGCTGACATATGAGTGTATACTTTTCTTTGACACTCCTTTACTTGAGCTCCATGTTCACACCTCCTTCTATTTTGCAAACATGACTTGTGACATGTTACAATTAACTAAAGCTCATTTTATAGTTGCTCCATTTTGTTTTCTTAATGTAGTTTTGAGTGACACATTCTGCTCCCTTGATGATATTTAGCTCAGAAAGTTGCCTAGGTTGTCAGTAACATGCTTCTTAGTTTGCATCCATTTTAAAAATCTGATCAGTGTCCATTTCAAAAAATAACAGGGTTTCCCATTTTAACATCAACAACAGTAAACATTAGCACTCATGATATCAAAATGAATTTTAGCCATTTAGCTGAAAGATCAAGCTTGTTTACAAAATAGCAATGCGAATAGGTGTTTTGAAGAAAAACATTCCGAATTTCTTACTATTCTGTTTGAATATGCCAGTGTTCTTTTATGGGCCTATGTTTAAAATTTTCTTGTTGGGCTGCTTTTGTGAGAGTGCCTATTTCTCCCTTTCAATTCTGCTTGTAGTCATTGGGTATACAGAAAGGTACAGATTTGTCCCTCTGAACTTAAAAGTTATGTTATATACTTAAGAATATATGAACCAGAATGAATTCATGCATTGTGCTAGGAAATAAAGATGCAGGAGTGTATTAGAAATCCTTCTTACCTTCAAAGAAGCTGACTGTCTACTCTAGCATTACCTAAAATGTGTTTCTTGAAATTTTAATATCCATTGAGACATTAGATCTTTGAAATCATGAATATTCCCAGTATAATTAATATATTTTAAAGTATTGAAAGGTTTTTGATTTATTGGATGGGGAGGAGCTTGTTTAACTTTCTGTAACCCAGAGAAACCCAAACTTACTTGACAACAGATATTTTCCTTCCTTCATATCTCTCTCTCTCTCTCTCTCTCTCTCTCTCTCTCTCTCTCACACACACACACACACACACACACACACACACACACACGTTTTTATTAACATTTACAGGATGTGTATTCCAATAAAACAGGTTGGAAATGCCAATCTACTCCATTGGGGAAAAAAGGAGGTAAAACAAACAGATGTGGTTTCTTTCTTACCTGGCATCATACCTAGGGAAAATCTTAACTTACACCTGCATCCTTCTTAGAGGATTGTTGGGGAAAGGCATGGACTGTCTGTTGTTTATGAGACAATATTTTTATGGAGTAATTCTGTTTTTCAACTTTTTAAGGAATATTTACATTTAAAAGTAAGCTTACTGTAACTCATTCTATTATCAAAATTCTGGTCTAGACCTCTTTCATCTATCTACTGTATATTACCAGTATTAACAAAGCAAGAGGTAGTTCTAGTTCAAAAGTTCTAATTCAAAACTCATGAATCATATTTGTGCTAATCCAGAATTCCTAAACCAAATTATTGGTCAATTTTAACTCTCTGATATTTTTCTTAAATATGACATGGTTATTATGGGTAACTTGATTTCCAAGTTAATTGAGTCATTACAATTTATTCACAATAGTTAAATAATGTTTGAGCATTGCACAGTGTGAGTAATGTAAATAGTTTGAATGTTGTCTTAAAGCACCAGACTGAAACAGTGATATACATACTCATCTTAAAGGATTTTGTCAACTCTGCTATACCACTTTGAGGTAGTTTTTTCTTTGCTTTGGCAAGAAAAAGGGTATTTGCACTGTTCTAAATAGTTAGACAGCCAGTATTTCTCCTGTTGGTAGTTTAAATATAATTTCTAATTTCAGCTGAATTCTTTAAACAGAAGGCACCATGGCACTTTTCCAATTATGATTTTATCAATCCAAGTTACCAAAATGAGTTAGCTATTTTGTATAAATCAACAGTCTCTCAGAGGAATGAAATTTCTAGTTTCAGAACCTCAAAAGAAAGAATGTATTACAATCTATTACGTTTTCAGAGGTATCACATTACAACTTAATATCATATTCTGCTTTTTTGTTGGTGTTAATAATTATGTGGGTCAATAAAAAATTAGCATGAAATAGCAATTCTAATCATATCAGTAGGCATGTGCTCAAAGTCAGTTTAAATAATTTATGACAGAAAATTAGTATAGATTTTATGATTTGTTTATCTAGATGTCTTTCATGTGCAGAGACTAAGAATTCCTCAGGTTTTCCACGGTACTCAGTATTCTAATTGCCAGAAATATTACCCCTTGAAAGTGACTTACAATGACAGGAAAAGTTGCAGTGACATATATTCTGTCTTTATGTATCCATTTGTTCATTTATTCATTCTGTCAACATGTGCTGAGTTCCTACTTGGTACCAAGCACTGAAATGGGTATGGAGATATACAGCTGAATAGAACACAGAGCCTGATCTCATGTTTAGTGGATAAGAAGAACCTACAATATATAAAAATGATGAGATATCTTAAGAACTTTACTAGAGATGAAAAACTGCTATAGAAACTCAGAGGCAGGAGCAAAAAGGAACTTGTATCAAAGTAGAGATAATTCTAGGAACCAGGCATCAACAAAGTTGAAGTAGAATTAGAGTATTCTTTGGGATCTATACAGAGCATAGAAATCCTTTGTTTTTATTACCGCCATTACGTGAAAGTCATTTCATCAGTCATGTTAAGAGTGTGCTCTAAAAATTGAAATGTTAAGTGTAACTGAATTGCTTAATATCAAAAATACTTTGAGGACCTCAGTCCCTACACTCTAACAAAATAAAATTATGTTAAACCAACATGAAGACTGACTCATAATAATGTTAGTTTTAATATCTCAGGTGTATTCAGATTTTACAACTATTGGAAAGAGTAGAAATTTGCCCTATACAAAATTAAAGACATGAATTAATTTAAATTGAGTTCAAAACAATGCAGCTTAATTTAACTTTTAATTTCTCACCTACATACACAATTATATTCTATGAGAGAACCACACTTCCACTGGGTCAGGAATAACAGATGGAATAAAATGTGTAATACCCATTCTGAAATTACTGTTTGAACTCATTTAGGAAGAATCTGTCTTTATAAACTGCTGTTTGATTAAATAGCAATGTATAATAAAAGCATTATAAATCCTTGGTTCTTTACTTCTAATGATTAGATCGACTTCAGAATTTAAAATCCATATGTTTTTTTGTAGTTGTCAGTTCTTTAAAAAATAAAATTTTATGGCAACTTAAAGAGATCATTCAAATTAATTACTACAACTACAGTTCCCTTATAGAACCCTAAATCGTCAATGCAAATGCTTTGGGTATTACACCTGACTGAACCAAGTGTGCTATGTGCATGTGCTATGTGATAATTGAATCTGGAGTAATTGCCCAGGATTCTGTTCAGCCATAATTGCAAGTAACCAGGGGCAGAGCCATGGAGAATTCATAATCAACAGGAGGTGTTTTGACACAGAATGACCAAATGAGATATTTTAGCAACAGAAAGAATGGTGTGTTTCACACAAAATAGAGGTGGTGGTTCTGGCATCAGGATCAATGGAGAGGAGGAAGAAAAGAAACATTGGAAAAGAAGTTCAGGGAAAAGAAGTTGAAAAGAAGGGTAACGTGTGCATAGATTTACTTTTTTTAGCAGAAGATAAACT
Source organism: Leucopleurus acutus (assembly GCF_964270905.1). Classification (NCBI taxonomy): domain Eukaryota; kingdom Metazoa; phylum Chordata; class Mammalia; order Artiodactyla; family Delphinidae; genus Leucopleurus; species Leucopleurus acutus. The sequence continues at coordinate 98,781,399 of NC_139148.1, forward strand.
TTTGAGCTCAAGTACTAAGAGCTTAAGCAATTAGTATGAAAGGAGATCAGATGTGGCAAGACTCACTCTTCATAATCTTTATGGATTAAAAGTGACTGTCACTGGCAGTCAAGACAATGTGTCTTTATACAATGGAGCATAAAAAAAATAGCTTTGACCAGTCAATTTAAAATCCCTCAGGCCCTTTGGGGAGAAAAAACATGTTTCATTGAAGAGTCTAGCTGTTTGAAGAACAGTAGGGATTAGATCCAGCAGGTGCAAGGAGGAAAGCTTTCAAAAGAAATTAAATGTTGCTCCTACTATGATCTTTACAAACTACCATCTTGTGGGACCTGTAGGGTTTTAAGGTTACAAGGGATATTCATAAAAACTGAAGTTTACAACGGTCTTGTTATGGTCTTTAGAGGATGCCAAGGATCTAATGCAATCATTTACTGATATTCAATCAGTTTGTTCCTTCTACCTGGAACTCTCTTCCCTCACATGACTTCCTTCCCACACCATTTAGGTCTCTGCTCAAATATCAACTCAGAGAGATGCCTCCCTGAGCTCCTCCTCTAAGTGGCAATTATTTTTTATTCCTTTATCCTGTTTTATTTTTCTTCATAAGGATTTTACTACTTGATATTATATTGCATGTTTGTTTATCTTCTGCCTCCCCTATTAACATGTATGATCCTTGAAAGCATGGAACTTATCTATTTTGTTCATTGCTATAACCACATTGCCTGGAATATGCCATATGCAAGATAAGTCCTCAATAACTATTAGTGCAAAAAACTAATTTAGAATTTAATATATTAGTCAATGAGATTCTTTTAGTGTGACATGCCATATTTTGTTTTTGTTTGGATGAGACACAGGATGCTTAAATTTTGATGGGTGAAGAATGGAGAAAAAGGACCTAACCATCAGATTAAGGTCCAGATCAGGATAATCAGAGTGGAAAACCACAGTATGGAGTCTTGGATACCTAGGGCCTATGAAGACACTTTTGACTATCCCTCCTAAATGGAGAATGACAATCAGGAGATGGGTTATAGAGGAGATACTGATAAGGACATCTTCTGAAGGAAGCAATTTAGATGCAGAGGATCATAAAGGAACAGAGATAAATGAAAGAAGGAGAAGAAAACAGCAGGGTCAAGCACAGGTAAACAGAGCACCCCACCTTTATATTTGAGTTCTCACAAGGATCCAGCCTATTCAATGTCCAGCACTGTTATAGCTTGGGCAACACTGTCCTCCTTAGGTATCTATTTTTTTTAATTGGAGTATAGTTGATTTACAATGTTGTGTTAGTTTCAGGTGTACAGCAAAGTGATTCAGCTGTATATATATATGTATGTATATAGCTTTATTATTTTTTGATTATTTTCCATTATAGTTTGTTACAAGATATTGAATAAACTTCCCTGTGCTACACAGTAAATCCTTGTTGTTTATCTATTTTATATATGGTAGTGTGTATCTGTTAATCCCATACTCCCAATTTATTCCTCCCCACCTCCTTCCTCTTTGGTAACCATAAGTTTGTTTTCTATGTCTGTGAGTCTGTTTCTGTTTTGTAAATAAGTTTGTTTGTACTATTTTTTCAGATTCCACATATTAGTGATGTTATATAATATTTGTCTTTGTCTGACTTACTTCACTTAGTATGATGATCTCTAAGTCCATCCATGTTGCTGCAAATGGCATTATTTCATTCTTTTTTTAATGGCTGAGTAATATTCCATTGTATATATGTATATATATTTATACACACCACATCTTTATCCATTCATCTGTTGATGGACACTTAGGTTGCTTCCATGTCTTGGCTATTATATTGTAAATAGTGCTGCAATGAACATTGGGGTGCATGTATCTTTTTGAGTTTTCTCCAGATTTATCCCCAGGAGTGGGATTGCTGGATCATATGGTAACTCTATTTTTAGCTTTTTAAGGAACTTCCATACTGTTCTCCACAGTGGGTGCACCAATTTACATTCCTACCAACAGTGTAGGAGGGTTCCCTTTTTTCCACACGCTCAATAGCATTTGTTATTTGTAGACTTTTTAATGATAGCCATTCTGACTGGTGAGAGGTGGTGCTTCATTGTAGTTTTGATTTACATTTCTCTAATAATTAGCGATGCTGAGCATCTTTTCATGTGCCTGTTGGCCATCTGTATACCTTCTTTGGAGAAATGTCTGTTTAGGTCTTCTAACCATTTTTGATTGGATTGTTTGGATTTTTGTTATTGAGTTGTATGACCTGTTTGGAAATTAATCCCTTGTTGGTCATATCATTTGCAAATATTTTCTCCCAGTCTGTAGGTTGTCTTTTCATTTTGTTTATGGTTTCCTTTGCTGTGCAAAAGTTTATAAGTTTGATCAGGTCCCAGTTGTTTATTTTTGCTTTTTTTTGTCACGTTAATCTCTTTAAATATTAAATTCCAATCTCAGTTGAATAAAACCTAATACAACTGTTTTTAAATAAAGAAAAATGAATTAGGTACCAAATAGCATAGGATTGTGGTGTGTGATGCTATCTTTTTAACTTTTTGTCTTGAGATAATAATTATTTACATGAAGTTTCCAAAAAATGTACAGGGACATCCCATGCATCATTCACCTAGTTTTCTTCAATGGTAACAATTCACATAGCTGTGATATAATAGCAAAACCAGGAAAATGTACAATGCTATTTTCAGATGATCTTGTTCCCCTACCCCTAACTGTTTTAGTATAAGAAACTAAGAAACTAAGTTAGGTCTTCACTATGGGAAGTCTCATTGTTATTTATAAGCCTTACCTAAGAGAGTCAACCATAATACCCTCATTCCTACTTCTGGATTGCATTTTAACATGATCCATCTGGCATGGAATAACCTGGGATTCAGCCAGGTTATACATGCTTGGTGCACAACTGGCATTAGGGTCCTTAAACCTCCGAAGTTCAAAACCTTGAATTAGTTTTGGAATATTCAAAGCTCTCTCTTTGAATTGCAACAACCAACTCAGTTTTAGCTGATTAGCCCCCATGATTTCGGTGAGTCACTTAACCTATCTATGCCTAAATTTCCTCATAATTAATCAATTTGCCTCAGAATTTTTATAAAATGTAGAAAAGGCAATCTAAGAAAAGGCATTTTGAGTTGTATAAAAGTATTATGTGTATGCTAAATCATCTTGTTATGTATATTATTTATATATTATTTTGGGTACTGAATCAACCACTTTCTGAAGTTCTCACTAGTTGTTTCATGATACCAGCCTGCCACCATTGTTGTCCTACAGGTTCAAAATACCAAGTAAGAAGGCAGACTGTGTAAGTAACATTGTATGTGTGCTTAGCATATACCAGGAACTTTCTTGGATGTTTTAGTATATACCATCTCATTTAATCTTCACAATCACACTGTGAGTTAAATAGTAAGATCCCCTGGTCTTGTTTGATTGGAAGCTGAAACTCATAGGCTTTAATGTCTTTTTGCCCGAGGTCACTTTGGTGTTAAGAATGAAACTCACATTTCCAACTAAGTCTGACTTCTTTCAGAGTTTATTCTATCTTCTTCTAGAACTGTGCTGCTTTGTAAGGAGCAACTAAGGTCTCTTTAGGAAGTAACTTTGTTGGCACATCTCAAAGGGCATAGATATAGTTTGACTGGAGTAGGCAGTTACTAAATTTTGTAGACATGAATTTGAAGTATTTGTTTTATAAATTGACATGTATGCAAATATAGATAGCATGTACAGATACAAATCATTTCTGTTCACAGCTGTGTTTTCTTTATAAGCCCACTCTGTTTCCTAAGAGCCTGAGGAAAAATGTGTTAGAAGAACATACAGTTCCATTCTCAGAGTCCTGTTTTTTAAATATTGCTTTTATGTCAAAAAGAGAGACTTTTCATATGACTTAAATATTTGGGGAAAAAACATTCATTTAATAAACTAATACACAGAGTGACCTAGCTGAATTTAGCATTCAGACACTCTTTGGTCACCAGATATACCTGCCCATAAACCCGATGTTACAGAGAGTGCTTTAAGCAGAAAGTAGAGCCTCATGAGCCATGTGCTGAAGAACAGTGTGGAGGGAGTAAAGGTTGATGTGAGAAAAACAGAAGACATAAATGAGCTATAATAAATGATGAATTTCAAATCACTGTCAGGGGCAGATATTAGAAACACTGTCTTATTTTCTTAGCCCATTCAGGTTGCTATAACAAAATATCACAGACTGAGTACCTTATAAACAACAGAAATTTATTTCTCACAAGTCTAGAGACTGGGAAGTCCAAGATCATGGCAACAGCATGGTTGTGTTCTGGTGAAGGTCTTCTCCCAGATTGCCGACTTCTGAGTCCTCACATGGTAGAAGGGGGAGAGAGATGTCTTTGGAGCCTCTCTTATAATGGCACTAATTCTGTTTGTGAGGTCTCCACCCTCATGACCTAATCACCTCTCAAATGTCCCACCTACTAATACCATCACCTTAGGCATTAGATTTTCAACATATGAACTTTGGGGCAACACAAACATTCAGACCGTTCCACTTATGAAATAGAAACATCAAGAATAGGTTTAAAGTCTAAACTTAAGGTCATTTTGGTTGTGGGGTGTGGAATATGGTAGAAGAATATGTGTTAAAGCAATCATACAAATTCTGATATGAGGACATATTCCATGTGTTGGGTTAAACCAAGCAAGAACTAGTATAAGACAGAACTTTAAGCTCTTTAGAACAGAGATGTAAAAGCATGTTAGGTAGAGCATTGAAGTGGTAGGAGGATAGGTTTTTGGATTCAAACAGATAGGTATAAGTTCTGATTCTGCAACTTACTGGCTATGAGAACTTGGAAAATTACTTAATGTTGTGCCTCAAGTTTCTTCAGCCTCAAATGAACATAAAAAATAATACCAATTTCACAAGATTGTTGTGAAGATTAAATGAGACAGGCAATATTAAGTATGTAATACAGTGCCTAGTACATAATAAGCACTGATAAGTATTAGGTGGTTTCATTGTCTTCTGGCATTTAATGACTAACTCTGAGGCCTGCCTGACTTTTTTTCCATTAAGGTAATCTGTTTGGGAGCAGGGGTGCTGGATCCAATTAGAATGCTTTCTTTTTTCCTAAAATTTAAAACTTTCAAAATGATTAGTTTAGATTTTAATCTATTTTCTTCATTTTTCTATTCTCTGATAAATCCTTTCAATTTGTCTAGTTCTCCATTCAACTTATTAATCTTTAATTCTATTGTGCTTTGTCAATTATTATTTTCCATTTGTTCTGGTCTATTTTTACCAGCTATGTGATATTGGGCAAGTTACTTAACCCATCTGAACTTCAGTTTACTTATCTATAAAGTGGATATAATGGTAATACTAACTTCATAGTGTTGTTCTGAAAGGTCAGTAAAAAAAATAAATTAAAAAAACCAAGTAAAGCACTTATTACAATGCCTGGTATATCAATATATATTGTTGTTTTTATTGTTATTGACATAATAATGGCTTCCTTATATCTGCTATGAAGATTACTGTTATAATGTATAAAGTTCCTAGCACATAATTGGCATTCAATGAGCAGGACTGTAAAGGGCTAAAAAGGATTAGTTATTACAATGATTATTAACCACAGTCATAATAAAACACACAGGATTATCTCACAGTAGACCACAAACTTCCTCCACTCTGACCAATAAAGAGCTTAGCCTCTTGTGCTGAGCCTTGCCAACAAAGCAAACATGAGATAGAGCAAGTACTGGTATTTGACCAAATATGTTAACAGAAAGCAATGATGAAGGAGAGCAAAATAATAGCTATTTCAAGAAACAGGTACTTCTATGTCTCAGTGTCAGCCAAATCGCATCACTCAATATAAATCACTACCACTTTATAAAATACTTTCTGTATTCACAACACTGTGCTATATACTGAGAAATGACTAGGATGTGGCCCCTACCCTCTAGCAAATCACAGAGATATGGACATTCACTTAGCTAGACAGTTATAGATGAAAATAATGCAAAAGCAGACTGTGGTTAGTGCTAAAACAGAGGTGCAGATAAAGATGTCTAGGAGCATTAAAGAATGAGATAAAAGCAATTTGTTTGTTTCCACAATGGCACTGGGAAAAATACAAATCTAGTTTCAAGGAATTGGGATTAACTAACAAGTAATAATTTAATTAAGGACAATAATTTCACACAAGCTAAGTCAAGACAGAAGTAATATAAAAGCATCAACATGTTTAAATTGATTTAGTTTACAGAAGAAATAAAGATCAAGAAGGTGTATATGTTCAGGTCAGATTTGGAAAAGGGACATGATTTGTTGTCTGGAGTGATTCTGGATCTTAGTCTGAGAGATGTCCAATTGAGTAAACTTTATTTCTTTTCTGAAAACAAGGGCAAAGAATGGACTGGAGCCCAATTATAGCACTGAAATTGAGGAGCAAAGGTAATATCTTTGTAACAAGCAATCAGTGAGAGAACAAATATGAGTGCACAATCAAAGAGTAACTATTCAGAACCATCTGGGTGTGGGGAAGCAGAGTCTTCTTTGACATAGGGAGAGATTTTACACTTCATGGTTTCAATCTTTGATAACGAACATGGGGATGAGTAATATCTCTGGCCAGCCTCCAGATATTCAAGTAATTGATATTAAGCAAAATCTGTTGTGGGGAATGTTATTTAAGGAATGTCTACAATACTCTGACAGTTGAAGAAAGGGATTTGTGCTCCTGAAACCCTTTTTTTGTTTACACTAAGAAGTAGGACCATTTGCTAGTGTGCTTTCTGACAAAGATAGAAGAGACACAATTACAGCATTACAAAAGATTGAGTGCACTGGCACCTGACAATACATAGATGAGTCTGCAAAAATAATGGACATTCCCTCAGCAGGAAATTAGTCTGAAAGAAGATAATAACCATCAGCCAACTGAAGGATTTAAGCCTACTTGAAGGATATGATTACCACTTGAAACTGGGATATAAGAGCCAAGGCTCCTGCAATTATCCAGTGAAGTGGGAAATGAAATCAAAGTTACTGAACTACATTAGTGACCTGAAATATAAGATGAATGCAGTAAAGCTTTATATCCATGACTTCTGTAATGTGCCAACGTCATACTTTCCAAAATACGTTGTTCTCCTGCTGATGTATTTTGAATCTTTTGTGTAGACATTATGTTTAAGACTGAGTTGTATAAGATCTGGGGCTTTGAAATATTAATAATGGTACTAACTCAGAGGAATGTTGTAATGCCTGAGTGGATATGAATGTGTAAGTGCTAAGGGTAATGTCTGGCACAATAAGGGCTCAAGAATAGTATCATGTGGCCATGTGATCCAGGGCTACTTTATCCCTGCCGCAATTTTCATGGATAAGCTCCCCATCCAGAGCTCTCAGCTATATTCTACAACTCTTCACAGGAAACAGCAACTTCTTTTATCTTTCACAACACAGGGAAGCTCTCAGGAGACTCTGGTGAAGGAGTAACCTCTGAGGACTTCTCCTTTCAGAAACTTCCAGAATCCCAAAGAAGAAGTGAAACAGATAGGTATACATCTGCCTGCCTATTTTCTCAACTTCTCCTTTCTAATCCCCATAATTCACTGGGCCTGGTAGGATCAGAATTTCCCTTTTTATGTGAACATGACTACTTCCTTTGTGTAAAACTCTAGACCAAGTGCCTTTGCCTCTTGTTGTTAATTGTGAGTAAAAGAAACTTAGGAAATCAATATCCCTCTCACTCTTTCTCTCCATCACAAGAGTGCCAATTTCTCCATATGCTTGCCAACACTTGTTATTTTCTGCTTTTCTTTTTTCTTTTTTAAAAATGTAGTAGCCATCCTAATGAGTGTGAAGTCATATCTTATTGTGGTTTTGATTTGCATTTCCCTAACAATTAGTGATTTTGAATGCTGTCGCATGTGCTTATTAGCCATCTGTATATCTTCTTTGGAGAAATGTCTATTCAAGTTCTTGGCCCATTTTTTTATTGGGTGGTTTTTGTCATTGTTGTTGGGTTGTAGGAGTTCTTTTTATATTCTGGATATTAATCCCTTATCAGTTATATGGTTTGTAAATATTTTCTACCATTCCATAGATTACCCTTTCACTCTGTTGATAATGTCCTTTAATGCACAGTTTTTAATTTGGTTGAAATTTAATGTATCTATTTTTTTTTCCTGTGCCTTTGGTGTCATGTATAGGAAATCATTGCCAAATCCAATGTCAGGAAGCTTTTCCCATATATATTTCTTTCTTTCTTTTTTTTAAACTGGAGGTGTAATTGACATACAACATTGTGGAAGTTTAAGGTGTACAAGGTGATGATTTGATACATTTATATATTGCAATATGATTACCATCATACAATTAGCTAACACCTCTATCACGTCATATGATTATAATTTTTTATGGCGGGAACATTTAAGATCTGGTTTCCTAGCAACTTTGAAGTATATAATATGGTATTAATGACTGTAATCATAGTGCTGTGCATTAGAGCTTCAGAACTTATTCAGCTTCTAACTGGAAGTTTGTACCATTTGACCAAAATCTTTCCAATTCTGCCACCCTACAGCCCCTGGTAACCACCATTCTACTCTGTTTCCAGTTTGGCTATTTTAGATTTCATATGTAAATGAAATCATACAGTATTCGTCTTTCTCTGTGTGGCTTATCTCATGTAATATAATGTCCTCAAGGCCCATCCATGTTATTCCAAATAGCAGGATTTCCTTCTTTCTCATGGCTGAATATATATATATATTTCACATCTTTCTTAACCATTCACCCATTATTGGACACAAGTCATTTCCATACCTTGGCTATTTTGAATAATGCTGCAATACACATGAGAGTGCAGATATCTTTTCAGTGTCCCGTTTTCATTTCCTTTGGATATATACCGAGAAGTGGAATTGCTGGATGGTACAGTAGTCCTAGGTTTAATTTTTTGAGGAACATCCATACTGTTTTCCATAGTGGCTGCACCAATTTATATTCCCACCAACAGTGCACAAGGGTTTCTTTTTCTCCACATCCTCACCAACACTTGTTATCTCTTGTCTTTTTGATGACAACCATTCTAACAATTGTAAGGTGATATCTCATCGTGGTTTTCATTTGAGTTGCCTTGATGATCAGTGATGGTGAGCATCTCTTCATGTACCTGTTGGTTATTTGGATGTATTATTTGGAAAATATCTATTCAGTTCCCTTGCCCATTTTTAAAATCAGATTGTTTATTATATAAATTCTGTATATATTTTTGTATTAATCCCTTATCCAACAAATGGTTTGCAAGTATTTTCTCCCATTCTGTAGGTTGCTTTTTCATTTTTTAATTTTATTTCTTTTGCTGTCCAGAAGCTTTTTAGTTTGACCCATCCCACTTATTGACAGGCTTTTGTTGCTTGTTTGCCCATATGTTTTCTTCTAAGAGTTTTATAGTTTTAGCTCTTACATTTAGGTCTTTGATCCATTTTGAGTTAATTTTTGTATATGATGAAAATTAAGGGTACAAATTCATTATTTTACTTGTAGATATATAATTTTCTCAGCATCATTTGTTCATAAGGATGTCCTTTCTCCATTAAATGGTCTTGGTACTCATTTTCAAAATCATTTGACCATATATACAAGAGTTTATTTCCAAGCTCTTAATTCTTAGCTCCACTAGCTTTACTATTTGGCAGTATCAATAATATTGATAAGTTTTCTTCTTCATCTTGGCTTACAAATTTGGGCATGGCTCTATAAAACATGGAATTGTCTGTTTGGGGTTTACTTGGCTCAACTGTCTTACAAATACTAGCTCTCTTTCCCTTCCATTTCTACCCCAAGCAAGGAATGTCCAAGTTAAGGGCCACTGGAGAAAGCATTCTTGAGTGAAAGAGAAGTGACTGTAGCTCTGCCTTGGATGGTGATTTGAAAGGAATGTGAGGAGGAAAAGCATTAATTCTGGACAAGGTTAAAACATTGAATTGCCTACTGAGTATAAAATATCAGATTAGGAGATATACAGATACCCAGTGTTCCATTAAAATAGCCCCAAACTCAAACCAAGTATACATTTATGTCCTGTGTTCAGTAAGAGGCTCTTGATTCATTTACCTATGAATTAAAAATATCCTTTGGAAAATGACATGTTGTGCTATGTGAGATATTCTCACATGAGAAGATTTGAGGACAGTAGCATAACCAGTACTGCTGAATGTCAGTAAATGGAGAGACAGCTGAAAGTCTGAAAAAGGGTAGAAAACCAGGAATAGAGACAACAAAGAATGAATTTGCCAATTGGATAGCACTGCCAAGCACTGGCCTTTAACATGGCTGGTCAAAGAAACTATTGCTGAATGTTGAAAAGCGCCTCTTGGACAAATCCACACATGGGGTCATTGCCATCTGTTTTACTGGCATTTGTTATTCCACAGATTTTACCTAGGTTTGCACAGAATGTATAAGTTTGGACTTAATAAAATTCTACTCATTGAGATTTTTTGTTTGTTTTGTTTTGTTTTTTAACATCTTTATTGGAGTAAGTTTCTTTACAATGGTGTGTTAATTTTTGCTTTATAACAAAGTGAATCAGCTATACATATACATATATCCCCATATCTCCTCCCTCTTGCGTCTCCCTCCCACCCTCCTTATCCCACACCTCATGGTGGTCACAAAGCACCGAGCTTATCTCCCTCTGCTATGAGGCTGCTTCCCACTAGCTATCTATTTTACATTTGGTAGTATATATAAGTATATGCTACTCTCTCAATTCGTCCCAGCTTACCCTTCCCCCTACCTGTGTCCTCAAGTCCATTTTCTACATCTGCATCTTTATTCCTGTCCTGCTCCTAGGTTCTTAAGAACCTTTTTTTTTTCCTTAGAGATTCCATATATATGTGTTAGTATACGCTATTTGTTTTTCTCTTTCTGACTTACTTCACACTGTATGACAGTCTCTAGGTCCATCCATCTCACTACAAATAACTCAATTTCCTTTCTTTTTATGGCTGAGTAAAATTCCGTTGTATATATGTGCCATATCTTCTTTATCCATTCATCTGTCAGTGGGCACTTAGGTTGCTTCCATGTCCTGCCTATTGTAAATAGAGCTGCACTGAACATTGTGGTACATGATACTTTTCGAATTATGGTTTCTCAGAGTATATGCCCAGTAGTGGGATTCCTGGGTGATATGGTAGATCTATTTTTACATTTTAAGGAACCTCCATACTGTTCTCCATAATGACTGTATCACGTTACATTCCCACCAACAGTGAAAGAGGGCTCCCTTTTCTTCACATCCTCTCCAGCATTTATTGTTTGTAAATACTTTGATGATGGCCATTCTGACTGGTGTGAGATGATAACTCATTGTAGATTTGATTTGCATTTCTCTAATGATTAGAGATGTTGACCATCCTTTCATGTGTTTCTTGGCAATCTGTATATCTGCTTTGAAGAAATGTCTATTTAAGTCTTCTGCTCATTTTTGGATTGGGTTTTTTGGTTTTTTTGATATTGAGCTGCATGATCTGCTTGTAAATTTTGGAGATTAATCCTTTGTCAGTTGCTTCATTGGCAACTATTTTCTCTCATTCTGAGGGTCGTCTTTTGGTCTTGTTTATGGTTTCCTTTGCTGTGCAAAAGCTTTGAAGTTTCATTAAGTCCCATTTATTTATTTTTGTTTTTATTTCCATTTCTCTAGGAGGTGGGTCAAAAAGGATCTTGCTGTCATTTATGTCTCAGAGTGTTCTGCCTATGTTTTCCTCTAAGAGTTTTATAGTGTCTGGCCTTTCATATCGGTCTATAATCCATTTAGAGTTTATTTTTGTGTATGGTGTAAGGGAGTTTTCTAATTTCATTCTTTTCCATGTTGCTTCCAGTTTTCCCAGCACCACTTATTGGAGAGGCTGTCTTTTCTCCATCGTGTATTCTTGCCTCCTTTATCGAAGATAAGGTGACCATATGTGTGTGGGTTTATCTCTGGGCTTTCTATCCTGTTCCATTGATCTGTATTTCTGTTTTTGTGCCAGTACCATACTGTCTTGATTACTGTAGCTTTGGAGTATAGTCTGAAGTCAGGGAGCCTGATCCTGGCAGCTCCATTTGTCTTTCTCAATATTGCTTTGGCTATTCGGGGTCTTTTGTGTTTCCATACAAATTGTGAGATTTCTTGTTCTAGTTCTGTGAAAAATGCCATTGGTATATGATAGGGATTGCATTGAATCTGTAGATTATTTTGGGTAGTATAGTCGTCTTCAGAATGTTGATTCTTCCAATCCAAGAACATGATATATCTCTCCATCTGTTTGTATCATTTTTAATTTATTTCATCAGTGCCTTATAGTTTTCTGCATACAGGTCTTTTGTCTCCTTAGTTAGGATTATTCCTAGGTATGTTATTCTTTTTGTTGCAGTGGTAAATGGCAGTATTTCCTTAATTTCTCTTTCAGATTTTTCATCATTAGTGTATAGGAATGCAAGAGATTTCTGTGCATTAATTTTGTATCCTGCTACTTTACCAAATTCATTGATTAGCTCTAGCAGTTTTCTGGTAGCATCTTTAGGTTTCTTTATGTATAGTATGATGTCATCTGCAAATAGGGACAACTTTACTTCTTCTTTTCCGATTTGGATTCCTTTTATTTCTTTTTCTTCTCTGATTGCTGTGACTAAAACTTCCAAAACTATGTTGAATAAGAGTGGTGAGAGTGGGCAACCTTGTCTTGTTCCTGATCTTAGTGGAAATGGTTTCAGTTTTTCACCACTGAGAACGATGTTGGGTATGGGTTTGTCATATATGGCCTTTATTATGTTGAGGTTAGTTCCTCTATGCCTGCTTTCTGGAGGGTTTTTATCATAAATGGGTGTTGAACTTTGTCAAAAGCTTTTTCTGCATCTATTGAGATGACCATTTTGTTTTTCTCCTTCAATTTGTTACTATGGTTTATCACATTGATTGATTTGTATATATTGAAGAATCTTTGCATTCCTGGGATAAACCCTACTTGATCATGGTGTATGATCCTTTCAATGTGCTGTTGGATTCTGTTTGCTAGTATTTTGTTGAGGATTTTTGCATCTAGTTCATCAGTGATATTGGCCTGTAATTTTCTTTCTTTGTGATCTCTTTGTCTGGTTTTGGTGTCAGGGTGATGGTGGCCTCATAGAATGAGTTTGGGAGTGTTCCTCCCTCTTCTATATTTTGGAAGAGTTTGAGAAGGATAGGTGATAGCTCTTCTCTAAATGATTGAGAGAATTCGCCTGTGAAGCCATCTAGTCATCTAGTCCTGGACTTTTGTTTGTTGGAAGATTTTTAATCACAGTCTCAGTTTCAGTGCTTGTGTTTGGTCTGTTTATATTTTCTATTTCCTCTGATTCAGTCCCAGAAGGTTGTGTTTTTCTCAGAATTTGCCCCTTTCTTCCTGGTTTTCCATTTTATTGGCATATAGTTGTGTGTAGTAATCTCTTATAATCCTTTGTGTTTCTCCAGTGTCATTTGTTACTTCTCCTTTTTCATTTCAAATTCTATTGATTTGAGTGTTTTCCCTGTTTTTCTTGATGAGTCTGGCTAATGGCTTATCAATTATTTTTATCCTCTCAAAGAACCAGCTTTTAGTTTTATTGAGCTTTGCTATTGTTTCCTTCATTTCTTTTTCATTTATTTCTGATCTGATCTTTATGATTTCTTTCCTTCTCCTAACTTTGGGGGTTTTTTTGGTTCTTTTTTCTCTAATTGCTTTAGGTGTAAGGTTAAATTGTTTATTTGAGATGTTGCTTGTTTGTGAGGTAGTATAAACTTCCCTCTTAGAACTGCTTTTGCTACATCCCATAGGTTTTGGGTCGTCATGTTTTCACTCTCATTTGTTTCTAGGTATTTTTGTATTTCTTCTTTCATTTCTTCAGTGATCTCTTGCTTATTTAGTAGTGTAATTTTTAGCCTTCATGTGTTTGTGTTTTTTTTTTTTTTTTTTTTGCGGTACGCGGGCCTCTCACTGTTGTGGCCTCTCCCGTTGCACAGCACAGGCTCCAGACGCGCAGGCTCAGCGGCCATGGCTCATGGGCCCAGCCGCTCTGCGGCACGTGGGATCCTCCCAGACCGGGGCACGAACCCACGTCCCCTGCATCGGCAGGCGGACTCTCAACCACTGCGCCACCAGGGAAGCCCGTGTTTGTGTTTTTTGCAGATTTTTCCCTGTAATTGACATCTAGTCTCATAGCATTGTTGTCAGAAAAGATACTTGATATGATTTCAATGTTCTTAAATTTACCAAGGCTTGATTTGTGACCTAAGATATCATCTATCCTTAAGAATGTTCCATGAGCCGTTTAGAAGAAAGTGTATTCTGTTGTTTTGGAATGGAATGTCATTTAAATATCAGTTAAGTCCATCTGTGATTCCTTATTTATTTTTATTTTGGATGATCTGTCCATTGGTGAAAGTGAGGTGTTAAAGTCCCCTACTATGATTGTATTTCTGTCAGTTTCCACTTTTATTGCTGTTAGCATTTGCCTTATGTATTGAGGTGCTCCTATGTTGGGTGCATAAATGTTTACCATTGTTATATCTTCCTGGACTGATCCCTTGATCATTATGTAGTGTCCTTTTTTGTCTCTTGTAATAGCCTTTATATTAAAGTCTATTTTGTTGATATGAGAATTGCTACTCCAGCTTTATTTTGATTTCCATTTGCACGGAATACATTTCCATCCTCTCACTTTCAATCTTTAGGTTTCCCTAGGTCTGAAGTAGGTCTCTTGTACACAGCATATGTATGGATCTTCTTTTTGTATCCATTCAGCCAGTCTATGTCTTTTGGTTGGAGCATTTAATACATTTAACTTTAAGTAATTATTGATATGTATGTTCCTATTACCATTTTCTTAATTGTTTTGGGTTTGTTATTGTTGGTCTTTTCCTTCTCTTGTGTTTCCTGCCTAGAGAAGTTCCTTTAGCATTTGTTGTAAAGCTGGTTTGGTGGTGCTGAATTCTCTTAGCTTTTGCTTGTCTGTAAAGGTTTTAATTTCTCCATTGAATCTGAATGAGATCCTTGCTGGTTTGCGTAATCTTGGTTGTAGGTTTTTCCCTTTCATAACTTTAAATATGTCCTGCCACTCTCTTCTGGGTTGCAGAGTTTCTGCTGAAAGATCAGCTGTTAACCTTATGGGGATTCCCTTGTATGTTATTTGTTATTTTTCCCTTGCTGCTTTTAATATTTTTTCTTTGTATTTAATTTTTGATAATTTGATTAATATGTGACTTAGCATGTTTCTCCTTAGATTTATCCTGTGTGGGAATCTCTGCACTTCCTGAACTTGATTAACAATTTCCGTTCCCATTTTAGGGAAGTTTTCATCTATAATCTCTTCAAATATTTTCTCAGTCCCTTTCTTTTTCTCTTCTTCTTCTGGAACCCCTATAATTCAAATGTTGGTGCATTTATTGTTGTCCTAGAGCTCTCTGACTGTCCTCAATTCTTTTCATTCTTTCTTCTTTTTTCAGCTCTGTTGTAGTTATTTCCACTATTTTATATTCCAGGTCACTTATTGGTTTTTCTGCCTCATTTATTCTGCTATTGTTTCCTTCTAGAGAATTTTAATTTCATTTATTGTGTTGTTCATCATTGTTCATTGGATCTTTAGTTCTATGTCTTTGTTAAACTTTTCTTGTATTTTCTCCATTCTATTTGCAAGATTTTGGATTATCTTTACTATCATTGCTCTGAATTCTTTTTCAGGTAGACTGCCTATTTCCTCTTCATTTGTTTGGTCTAATGGGTGTTTACCTTGCTCCTTCATCTGCTGTGTGTTTCTCTGTCTTCTCATTTTGCTTAACTTACTGTGTTTGGGGTCTCCTTTTCGCAGGCTGCTTGTATGTAGTTCCCATTGTTTTTGGCATCTGCCCCCAGTGGCTAAGGTTGGTTCAGTGGGTTGTGTAGGCTTCCTGGTGGAGGAGACTAGTGCCTGTGTTCTGATGGATGAGGCTGTATCTTGTCTTTCTAGTGGGCCGGACTGCATCATGCAGTGTGTTTTGGGGTGTCTGTGAACTTATTATGATTTTAGGCAGGCACTCTGCTAAGGGGTGCAGTTGTGTTCCTGCCTTGCTAGTTGTTTGGCATAGGGTGTCCAACACTGTAGGTTGCTGGTCATTGAGTGGAGCTGAGTGTTAGTGTTGAGATGGAGATCTCTGGGAGAGCTTTTGCCATTTGATATTATGTGGAGCTGGGAGGTCTCTGGTCGAGCAACTCAGCTCTCTCACCACCTAGGCACAGACCTGACACCCGGCCAGAGCACCAAGACCCTGTCAGCCACACGGCTCAGAAGAAAAGAGAGAAAAAAGGTAGGAAAAAAGAAAACAATAAGGTAAAATAAAGTTATTAAAAGAAAAATTAAAAATAAGAAAAATTAAAAAGTAATTTTAAAAAAGAAAAAAAAATACAAAGAAAGAAGAGAGCAACCAAACAAATAAACAAATGGACCAATGATAGCAAGCATTAAAAACTATACTAAAAAAAATATATCAGACAGACAGAACCCTAGGACAAATGGTGGAAGCAAAGCTATACAGACAAAATCACACAATGAAGCATACACATACACACTCAAAAAAGAGAAAAAGGAAAAAAAAATATATATATATATAAAGGGGCTTCCCCGTTGGTGCAGTGGTTAAGAATCCGCCTGCTAATGCAGGGGACATGGGTTCGAGCCTGCTTTGGGAAGATCCCACATGCCGTGGAGCAACTAAGCCCATGCACCACAACTACTGAAGCCTGCGCTCCTAGAGCCCTTGCTCCACAACAAGAGAAGCCACCACAATGAGAAGCCTGTGCAGCACAATGAAGAGTAGCCGCTGCTCACCGCAGCTAGAGAAAGCCCGTGTGCAGCAACGAAGTCCTGATGCAGCCAAAAAAAAAAAAAAGAGGAAGAGAGCAACCAAATCAATAAACAAATCTACGAATGATAATAAACTCTAAATACTAAACTAAAGTAAACGTAAAACCAGAAACAAATTAGATTCAGAAAGCAAACCCCAAGTCTATAGTTGCTCCCAAAGTCCACCACCTCAATTTTGGGATGATTCGTTTTCTATTCAGGTATTCCACAGACGCAGGGTACATCAAGTTGATTGTGGAGATTTAATCTGCTTCTCCTGAAACTGCTAGGAGAAATTTCCCTTTCTCTTCTTTGTTTGCACAACTCCTGGGGTTCAGCTTTGGATTTGGCCCTGCCTCTGTGTGTAGGTCACCTGAGAGCATCTGTTCCCTGCCCAGACAGGATGGGGTTAAAGTAGCCGCTGATTAGGGGACTCTGGCTCACTCAGGCCGGGGAAAGGGAGGAGTATGGAATGTGGGGTGAGCCTGTGGCAGAAGAGGCCAGTGTGACGTTGCAAAGGCCTGAGGCACGCCTTGTGTTCTCCCAGGGAAGTTGTCTCTGGATCACGGGACCCTGGCTGTGGCAGGCTGCACAGGCTCCTGGGAGCGGAGGTGTGGGAAGTGACCTGTGTTTGCGCACAGGCTTCTTGGTAGCTGCAGCAGCAGCCTTAGCGTTTCATGCCCGTCTCTAGTGTCCGCACTGAGCCGCGGCTCGCGCCCTTCTCTGGAGCTCGTTTAGGTGGTGCTCTGAATTCCCTGAGAAACAATGGTCTCTTGCCCCTTCGGCAGGTCCAGACTTTATCCCGGACTCCCTCCTGGCTAGCTGTGGCACACTAGGCCCCTTCAGGCTGTGTTCACACCACCAACCCCTTTCCTCTCCCTGCGATCTGACTTCTGAAGCTGGAGTCTCAGCTCCCAGCCCCCGCCCGCCCTGGCGGGTGAGCAGACAAGCCTCTTCGGGCTGGTGAGTGCTGGTTGGCACTGATCCTCTGTGCGGGAATCCCTCCGCTTTGTCCTCCGCACCCATGTTGCTGCGCTCTCCTCCATGGCTTCGAAGCTTCCCCCCACCCCCGTCTCCACCAGTGAAGGGGCTTCCTAGTGTGTGGAAACCTTTCCTCCTTCACAGCTCCCTCCCCGAGGTGCAGGTCCCGTCCCTATGCTTTTGTCTCTGTTTTTTCTTTTTCTTTTGCCCTAACCAGGTACGTGGGGATTTTCTTACCTTTTGGAAGGTCTGAGATCTTCTGCCAGTGTTCAGTAGGTGTTCTGTAGGAGTTGTTCCACATGTAGATGTATTTCTGATGTATTTGTGGGGAGGAAGGTGATCTCCAAGTCTTATTCATCCACCATCTTGAAGGTCTCCCCACCCATTGAATTCTGAAAATCCAGGCCAAAAGCCTTTTGACTGCTTTAACTTAAAACTTTATTAATACATAAACTTCATCCAAAATTTAGTCCCTCTGATTTTGTGACTGTGATGAATATTTTAGATGTGTATTTTCATTTTTAAATATTTTCTGCATTTATTATAACATAAAATTATTGAGATGAGGAAGAATATAGTTTATGCACTACTGACAAACATCTTAAGCAAGTTATATGATGGTGAAAGTAAAGTAATGCAGTTAACATTTTCTTTTTCATAATATCTGGCACAAATCTGGATTCATAAAAGATCTTAAAAGGCTACAATAAAACAGCCTTCAATGTATTCTAGTGAAATTTAATAAGATACTCAGTTATTAGCTTCATTAAAACACAGTGAGTTCATTATAACCCAATCTGGCAGAAACTTTCATTGCACTGAGTTTGTATTACTTCATATGATTCAGTTTTTTCCCCCTCCTCCAAACTGCATCACACCCTTGGTGCTACAGTACAGCCAATTAACACACTTTAACTGCCTATTTGCAATACATCATTTTTAAATTACTATTCTAAGAGAGTTTGCTTTTTCTTCATTTTCTTCATCAGATCATTGAAGTAAGTCTCCAAGGCTTTAGATATTATACTTGGTTATACTCAGAGTCTTGAAGAAATGCTATTCTAGGACTACGAAGTACTACCATTCTGAGTCATTATACAATCCCTGTGATAAAAATATGATTCAATGCTGTTCTTTTCTTTGAATTTATAATAAAAATATATGGGAGGCTCATATAGACAAAAAATCTGTAATAGACTGTAAGCTTCTTGAGAGAATAATTATGATTTTTATGTTCATAGCAGCTACCATTTATCAAGTACTTATATCAGCTGCTCTTCTAGGTTAGATTTGCTATCTTACATAACTTGACAGCTGAATGATGTATGTGCTATGCAATTATCCCCATCTTACATATGGAAAATAATGAGGCTCTGAGGGGTTAACAATTAGCCCAAGGTCACAAACCTAGTAGGTGGTGGAACAAGAGATACACTCTGGTTCTAACTCAAAAATCACGCTTTATCCATTCTACTAGGCTGCTTCTCCGGGCCTTTGTATCCCTAGGACCCAGGACAGTGCTTAGCACTGATTTGACACTCAAATATTTGTTGACTCTAGTATTGATGATGCTAACAAATCACCAACAGGTAGTCGCAGTTTAATGCTGTTTTATTTCAATGTTGTTCTTTTTAATAGCCATTTTTGGCTGGATTCAACTATTATTTTATTTTGTTCATTGTCAAAATGATTTATGAGCACACATAGCTCAAAGAAGGCTGAAAAATAAATGTTTGTCTTAGCTACAGGGAAGCCAGTAGAGGGGTCAGGATGTTAAAATGGAATTTGGCAATCAAAGAAAGCTGACAGAAGAAGGAAGTAGGAAAGAGAAAACAAAAAATTAAAACTCAAGAAACCAAAAACAAGTGCCTGCACCTCCTCTTGTTTTCTCTATTTTGTTTGGTGCCATCCACCCTCATTCCCCCAGTTATACAAGCTAGAAACTTAGGACACATTTATGGTTCTCCCTTCTTTTTTTACCTCCCTTATCCTACTTAATAACATGCCTATTCTGATTACTACATATATTTTTATAATCTGTCCTCTCCTCTTCTCTCCTGAAATCACTTTCTGTTTTATTTCTCACCTGGATCAAAACCTTTCAAATTAATCTCCCTGCATTCATATTCTTCCTCTTAGGTTCTTTGTCCACAGTTATAAGATTGACATCAAAATTTCAAATCTTATCAGTTCACTTACCTCTTTTAAACTCTTTAGTGGCCTCTCTCCAACTCAGGGTAAACCTATCCTACCTTTCTTTTTAAGTCCATGTCTATGTGTTGCAAACTGTGAAACCAATTTTGACAGTGCAACAAATGCCAAGTTATTTTTTGTGTTGTTGTTCTGTACATATTGGCAGCCTCTGGTGGTGAGAGGTAGCTGGGGGCTATATGTTCTCTCTCCCACATCCTGGCTATTAGATGGTATGCTACAGTGAAAGAAAGTCTCAAGTTAAATTCCATCCAATGTACAAACATTCATTAGGAAGGAACCAAACAAACAAAAAACCTGTATAACCAGTTCTATAGCTCTAGGAGACCCCACTCTCTGATCTAAGGCCGAAGACTGGCACTTTGCATGAAAATCACATTCTGAGGAAGATGCAGTGAAGTACCAATGGTAGGACTAGAGAGCTTGGCAGTGGATTAGGGAGCAGAAGACTGAGAAATGTAGGTACATGAGACCAAACGAGCTCTGGACCTCCAGATCTTTGTTGCCTTTTAAAACCTCCTCATGCAAGATTAAGCAGGTCTGATATATCACTTCTAACAATAACCTATCTTAAACACTATTAATTTCATCAATTGAAATATATTTTTATACCCCTGAAGATGACGAGTAGGCCCTATCATACAGCTCTTGTTAAAGATGATCAGTAACTTGTCCTGAAGGTTGTATTTCATGTGTTATTTGACAACCCCTACAGTGATTATTTCAATTAGGGCACTTCTAACACTATTTAACTACTCCTATAATACAACATGCCCACTTTCATATATTTTTATCTCTAGTGACATGCAAATGCTTATAGTTTCTTCACTGATTCATTCACAGATGTTTCTGTAGTATCTCCTATGTGCCAATCACTGTTCTAGACCCTGAATATATAACAGTGAACATGGCAGACAAAGTCCCTGTTCTCATAGCACTTATATTTCAGTGGGGACACAGAAAAAATACACACACACACACACACACACACACACACATATATATATATATGTATATATGTATATATATACACAAAAAACAAATATAGCAATAGCATATACAATACAACAACAATAATATCAACAATATTTAATGAGTACTTACTGTGTGCCAAGAAATATTCTAAGTGCTTTACATGTATTAACATATTAATCCTTACAGCACTATGGTGTGGGTACTATTGTGGTCCCCATTTTACAAAGGAGGAAACTAAGATACAGATTGAGCAGTTTATCTAAGTTCACAAAGCTAATAAGTGGTGAAACTTATATTTCAACCCAGGCAGCCTCATGCTAAAGTATATGGTCCTAGTTTTCGTGACACACTGTTTTTCATTTGATACTTTGGTATGTTAAAACCCTAGGGAAATTGTCTGATCTGGCTTGGTAATATGCCATCCCTTGTATGAACTGCTTTACCAAGGGGAATGGTATATCATGACCCTGTGATATGGCAAATGACATATGACCCTGTGTCTGGGTCATATGCCTACCCTTGTAGCAATGGGGGCAGTGTAATATGCTTAACAGTCTCATCGTAGAGTTGGAGTGGCTAAAACAAGAAAGGGGAAAGGAGTACAGAACCAACGAAAACAATAGAAGCCAACCTTTTTCATAAATGTTATTTCTCACCTTTGCTTGTGTGTTCATATTGTTTTCTTTGGTTGTCATGCTCTGCCCAACATTCTCCCACAAATAAACACCTCAGTTTAAAGAATGGCATAAGGTAAGATCTCTACTTAGAAACTTTCCATTATCACCTCTCTTAAACTGAGTTATGTACTTCTTTCCTCTGTGCCTATAATATCCTACACATATCTCTATCATGATATTGTCCTCATGGCATACATTTCTACTTCCCCCAGTATACTGCGATTGCCTTTAAAACCATGACTCTTCTTTATTCATCTTTCTCTTCCTAAGGCTTAACCCAGTGTCCAAACATATTGTTAGAATTCAGTAAATGTTGGTTGACTGAATGGCAGATTTGGAAACCCCTTGGGAAAAATCAAAAGCAAGGGTCCTATGAGTACTTGAGTTCCTGTAATAATATGTTAAGAAAAAAATCCCAGTAACATGGTCTGTCTGGTAATAATTCAATTATTTCAACGAAGCAGCCTGCCAAAAACAATGCTTTTATATTGGCTATTTTATGACTTTCAGAGAAGTTAGAATTTCAAGGTTATGTAAGTTTATGAATTACATAATCATGGAAGGATAGAGCTGGAAGAGTCTTTAGAGGTTGTTTAGTCCAGTACTTGTCATTTAATAAATAAGAATTCTGAAGTGAGATATTTTATGATAAAGTATGCAGAGTAACGATGCTTGCAGAAGAGCCAGGAATAATATCCAGATCTCAACTACTACCCTGGTCTCTGGTGTTTTACCACTTCAACTTTCTTGACTGATTTTACCTTTGACATACCTCTGGCTCCCAGCTACATAGTGTTCTCTGATATTATCTGATTGCTTATGTCCCCCTAGAATCTTTTAGCATTTTAACATCTCCAGACATGCATCTTGACTTGACCTTTTGTTTTTCCTTTCCCTTCTCCCTCCCTAAAACCTCAGATATCAAAACTTAACTTGTTCTAGGAACCCAGATCTCTATTTTCTCAAGTCATGATTTCAAACTAATTCTGTGTCAGTGGTAATTGTTAGAAGACTCTCTTAATCTATGTTTCCCTGTTTTCTGCTGCTCAGTACAAGTATTGTCTCTAACTTTATTAATTCCCTGCCTAATAGGGCTTCAGATCCTCCAATATGAGGTGTAGCTACCAAATTCTGAGAAAAAAGTTTACAGTGGCTTTTATATCAGGAAGCTAACAAAGCAATATCACACTCTCATTCTAGGTCCAAGGTTTAAGGAATCAAGTTTGTATATCATAGTTGAGTTTGCCTATTGTGTGATTCTGTACAATTAACCCCTCACTCAGTACCTCCAAGCAGGAGAAAAATCCAGTGTGAACTAGAACTGTGTATGCCTATTGTGCTGGTCATCTTTTCCCTCTTCTGTATCAGTGAGAGAAATGTGAAATCTATAAGAATTAATAAGAATTAGGCCTGTGGTCATTTGTGGTTGAACATGTAAGCTTTTTCCAATGGGGAATATGAGGTAATACAGCATTAATGGTAAAGTACATAAAATCTGGAGCTAGAATGCCTCGATTCAAATTCCAGCTCTACATGTAATGTCTGTGTAATCTTGGTCAAGTTACTTAAACTTGTTGTGCCTCAGTTGCTCCATCTATAAAACAGAGATAATGAAAATAGCTGTCTCATAAGGTTGATCTGGAGATGAAATTTGTTAATACTTTTAAAATGCTTATAGTAGTACGTTGCACACAGTAAGTGCTACATTTTCATCATTGTCTGAGTCCAGTGGCGGAAATCATGTAATTAATTAGCAATGTTTTTGCTGTGGTTCTAGGAGAGAGGTGACTACACATGTCATGAATGTGTCATTCCTGGTAGAGACAAAAGGAATATATAAGCTCAAAGAGGCTACTTTTAGAATGAATTACTTAGCTGTAGCCACATAAAGACTAGACAATTCAAAGTTAATTGAAATAGGTATAATTACTTGAAGACCCTGCTCTAGCATTGTAAGCAGGAAAGAAGAGAAAGGCAATGACCCAATTATTTCAAAGGTGAGAAAGAGTAATCATAGGAGAGCAAATTCTATAATTTACAAACTAGACTACAATCTAAAATCTCTCATGACCATTGGAGAAGACTTAAAAATCACAAGGACACCATGAAAAAGGAAGAATATGGAAACTTAGAGTGCCAGTGACAAAACTGGATGGGGTTAAGAGCCAAAACCTAAACATTTATCTGTCCTTAAATTATGTGATCTGGAGAGAATTATAATGTATGTCAATTAATATCTGCTGGTAAATTTAGAATAATCCAATCACAACCTAGAACAATATCTCTGCTTGACCTTGTGAATTCAGCCTGTTTCTAATGAGTTCTTCCCCAAAATCTGAATTATTTTTCTGTTTCCACATGCTTCTACTGTCAATGCAACCTGAATTTTCTCTGAGCTTTTGCCATCACTTATGAAACAGTAACTCTCATTTGGTCCACCTGGGATGGACTTTGTAGCTGCATGATTTTAGGCAAGTCACATAATCTGCCAATCAGGGAAAATACTATGCTCTGCCTATTTCTCAGTTGTTACCTTTGCAGAGATGTAGAAAACTACTACACAAATTGCTAAAATGTTCCTTCCCTTTTATAAAAAAAATTAATAAAATGTCTTTAACATAATTGTATAATCAATGAAATACTAATTTAATTTAATATGAATACTAAATTTAATAATTTTAAAAATTTAAATTCTAAACTTATCAGGATAAATACTTATTAATATTAGGGAATATATTATTACTTTTAGGATTAGGATAGACATGAATTTTGCTGGTGAATGAGAAACCTATTGATAGTCTTATGGGTCTCTTGTGAGAATTGTTTTACATAAAAAATATTTAATCATTGCATATAAAATCATATTAATCTCGTATAATGGAAAACCACTTGATCTTGTTATTTTGTATCTTGTAATGAGGCAAAAATTATCACTGTGGATTCTACATGTGTTTGCATAAATGGCCAGTGGACACTGCTTCCTAATCAGATGCACCAGAAGGAGAACCAACTGCAAATTTTGCTTATTTCACGTCTCAACCATTTTCTTTTATATTGCCAAAAGATTGTGAATACTCATGGATGACCCATGTAGTTGAGCAACAGAGGCCCCCAAACAAGTTTTAAGCCCATGATGTTATTCTTTGCCATTTGGCCCTTAGTGATTTTGCAATTCTCCTTCTCACAAATGTAGCTCCCCCTATATGGATCCCCCATCCCAGGAACCACTTCATACTCTAAATCTTACCCTTTTCTCTTCTCTCTGTAAGAATTTACCCATCTCTTGCTCTACTGTGTCAGGAACGTTTGCTGCTTTACAAGTTAACATATATCGAATTTCATAAAGAATCACAGGGAATGTGCTAGGGACAGAGCTTCCTTGAGTGTGATATATGGAGAGCCAATTCACTGAGTTACTGTGAAAAAAAAAGTCTGTGGTTAAATAAAATTGGGAAATGCTATATACTATATCACACTCTTGGTAATTTAAAATGTACATTAGTATACTTGAAGGTCAAAAATCTGGTTTCACTTTATTTAACACCATGTTTCCCACACATATTTGAACATGTGACCTTATTTTCAGGTAACACTTATTAATGTCTCTCAGGGCACTAATCTTCCAGAGAACACACTTTCTGTATTAGAACACACACTGTACTAGAAAATGTAAATGACATATGTCATTTTTTTTTATAGCACGTTTACATCTAGCAGAGATTTTATAGAGAATTTTTAACTCAGAGATTGCCATATTTTCACAGAGAAGAGTTCTTTGTTATTCTCCTTTCTTTGCTATTCCTTTGCTATAGCATTTAAGATTTCTTATGATTATTTTTACACCTGGATCACTTTTATGCTGCCTAAAATTCATTCTTTAGAATTTCCTTTAGTTAAGGTCTATTTGTCTGAAAATGTTATTATTTCACACTAATCATTGGCAGATGAGTATATTTCAGTGGGTATGGAATTCTAGGTCTGCAGTTGTTTTTGCAGCAGTTTAAAAATATTATCCCACTGTCTTCTGATTTTCATTATAGCTCTTGAGATGTCAGCTCTTATTCTAACTGCAACTGTTTTTTAAAAATCTTCTCCTTACCTTTGATCTACAGTTTCACTGTGATGTGTCTTAGTGTGGATTTATTTATAAATATATTTTATATATACCACTTAGATTTCATTGAATTCATGAATCGGTAGATTGGTATTTTTTTATCACTTCTGGAAAGTACACCACCATGGAAGAGACATTCTTTATTTTTCATATACTTAGAGAACACCTAATAATATGGTTGTGTGTGTATTGAGTGTGAGGTTGGGTTGTGGTGCGGTGGAGAGAGTTGCTAATGGTGGGAGAGAAGTGGTCCTCTGAAGGCCAAACAGGTTATGTGGTATGGCTTCTCACAAAGGCACATTTCTCAATAAATAACTTACCACAGGGAAGGGCATAGGCAGTTCATGCCACCCCAGAATTAATCAGTTGGGGATTCCCATGTTGATGCCAAAAACACCCTAATGATGAGAACTGGTATGCTGTAGAAGACGGGCATATGGTAGGGAAATTTGTTACTTGTTTGCTTGTTTGTGAATGGGAGTGGCTCCACAACTCATAAAATTCTTGATAGGAGGCTGCCTATTCTACTTAGGTTAAGATCTCACCATGTAGCTTGATTTGAGCGGTAAATAGCTTTTAAATCCTCTCAGAAACTTGTATTCAAGCATTGCTACCGTTCACCCAATTTCTGAATTTCTTAAATGTTACTTGGTGGTACTAAGCTTTTTTTAATGATAAAGCAGAAAAAACTTGGAAACTAAGCTAAACTTTTGGAGATTGTATTTGGTCTCACCTTCATGCCCTCCTTAGGTATGGATCACCTCCTTTGGGCCACTAACTCTGGCTGACAGGGTATTCAAGGATAGTGCTATTCAAACTCAGCCTTTAAAATTGTTTTCAGAGGAACCAATTGGATGCCTTTAAAAATACTGCGGCCCACTAGGGATCATTGTTGACTATAGTAGTACCTAAAAGCCAAAGGAGTGAAAAGTGGCACCTGAAGATCTAAATATTAGAAAAAATTTTCCAGTAGACATAGGGTGAAATGGCACATTGTGAGGGAAAGATCAAATCACATTATCAGAATATGCCTGTCACATCTCCTTTGAGACCAATGGTTCCAAGGAAAGAAGAAAAAATCATTATGAAGAAAGACTAGACATAAGCAAAGATTGCACTTTGATACTTTCCATTAGGTGATCATAGTGGTCATTTATTCAACATACTTTTATTTACTTTTGAAATTTGTGCCAGGCACTGTGCTAAGCTCTTGGAATGGGCCCTTGAAAGATATTTGTGTTTGGGAGGTGTGTTTTTCCACTGTAAAGGCTCAATTCAATTAACAAAGAGAACAGGTGAAATAGAGATTAGGAAATCATCAAAGAGGAACAGTTGAAAAATATTTCCTGGAATGGAAGGCTAGCAGCCCCTTAATTGACAGGACCTATTAATTGTCTAGAACAAAAATAAATATATAATAAATAACCCACATTAAGGCAAACCATCATAAAATTTAGGATTCTGGGGATAAAGATTAGCTTCCAAAGAGAAAAATAAATAGGTTACATTCAAGGGATCAAGAAGCAGAATAGCTTCAAACTTCTTAATATTAATACCAGAAGCTAGAAGGCAATGTTCAAGATCCTCAGATAAAATTATTTTAATCTAAAATTCTGTGTGCTGTCAAACTATCAGGGCATATTTTCACATATTTTTTTACACATGAAAATTCAAAAATTTTAAAGTACTGGAGGAAGTATTCTACCAAAAGAGAAAGTAAGACTAAAAAGTGAGATCCAAGAAGCAAGTGTTTTCATGCATGAGAGAGTGACAGAGAAATGAAGAGAATTCCACTAATGATGGCCAGTGGAAGTCCCAGGATAGCCGTTATTCAGCAGAGCTAAAGTGCAACAAGTCCAGACTAGACTAGAAGAATGGAAAGCTCCAGAAAAACATGGGACCTAACAGATTACTAGACTGGTTTAAGCACATGTGAGGCCATAGGAAAAACTTAAATGTAATTCAAAGAAAGTTTAACAAATAAAAAATGTAGACAATTATTAAATCTAAGGGAGAATATGCTGTATGTGAAAGGAAATGTTATCAGGAGTGCTATGTTCTTTCCCTCAGACCCTGAAGCCATTCACCTAAATTGAGAGTTGGCAGTGCTCTTTGACCATGAAATTATCATAGGGTGACCATAAAATTAATCGTCCAAATTTGGAAACTTTTGAGAGTGAAAAGGTTGTGCTATTAGTATTTAATATGGGACAAAAGTCATAAGTTAGACCTCTCCTAAGCAACCTGGGACATATGGTCATCCTAGCTGTCATGAAAATACCACTTTCCACCTGGTGGCAGCTTACTTTTAATTGCAGTCAAAGTACTCAGGAGAAACTTAATTGCTGATCTTGGAATCTCCCTCCTAAAATGTGACTAAAAATATCACAATCTACTTCTGAAATAAGAGTCAGATGCTTTATTTGCAGATGTTCAGGCATACATAGCTTACTATGTAAAAACAAGTAAAGAAAAGAATTCTCATTCATGAAAAGTAATTTGAAAATCACATTTTTATAATAGACATTTTTTGTGGTTTATAATAAACAAATATTTCATAAATTACTGATGTTAGCAAACATGGATTTTAAGAGAGTTTCTCAATAAGGCTCCAAATGTAGATATCCTATTAAGGCTAATCTTAAAACTCTAACAACTTGATTTCATTAACTAATGAATAACTCCCATCTTCCTACTTTTTTGTCAGTTCTTCTCTAGTCATTAGCTAGGCTAATTCATTAATTATATTAATTATGTAGTGAACCCTCCTTCCAACCCCACTATTCACTCAAAATCCCTATTGTGCATACACAGTGTTTTTAACAATACATAACTGAACCATTATAAAGGGTCAAAATCAAAATATTCCCTAGTTCAACAA
This sequence comes from Leucopleurus acutus, assembly GCF_964270905.1. Classification (NCBI taxonomy): domain Eukaryota; kingdom Metazoa; phylum Chordata; class Mammalia; order Artiodactyla; family Delphinidae; genus Leucopleurus; species Leucopleurus acutus. The sequence continues at coordinate 98,810,126 of NC_139148.1, forward strand.
CATGACCAAAGCTCTGTGACAGTTCTTCAATATTAAAGCTAGATTTTTTTTCTAAGCTACATTGTGAATATATTCATAAGGATTTGAATTGTGATTTCCTGACAAGGGATCAAGATATTGCCATTGTTCTTGTCATTCAAAGCTTTTCCCATCAAGTGTAACATGAACAGAGGATGGGCTATTACCTTAATCTTCACATTTCCATTTGATAAATTCACGTGACCATTTTGATGTGTTTTATGCTATACATAAAGAAGATTTAGTAAAGAAGATTCACGGCTTCAAAGGTTTATAAGGTTTCTGTGATGTTTAGTTATGAATGAATTTGCTCAAGTGAATGAACATAACTATTAAATAAAACCACATATATAGCACTACTAATAGAAAATATTTCTCCAAATTTAAGTAGATATTCACATTATTAGAAAACTGCTTACCTCAAGAGAAGTTTCCTTTGGCTTTAAGCTTATTATTCTTTTATTTCCTTTTTTTAAATTTAGGTTTTTATTTTTACTTTTTAATTTTCATTATTTTTATAGAATGAGCTAAAAAGGGGAAAGACATTAATGTTAATGTTTTTGGAATCTGATTTTTTGGAAGAGCATGTAATGACTTGAGCATTTTTTTTTTTTTTTTTTTTTTTTTTTGCGGTATGTGGGCCTCTCACTGTTGTGGCCTCTCCCGTTGCGGAGCACAGGCTCCGGACACGCAGGTTTAGCGGCCATGGCTCACGGGCCCAGCCGCTCTGTGGCATGTGGGATCTTCCCGGACCGGGGCACGAACCCGTGTCCCCTGCATCGGCAGGCGGACTCCCAACCACTGCGCCACCAGGGAAGCCCGACTTGAGCATTTTAATAATGTTGTCATCTGTGAAAACTCACGGATGGTGCTTTAACTAGTGCTTATAAAATTAAAGCAATTTTAAACATTTCTCCACACTCCTGAACAATTCTAGGAATTGTACTTCCCCTAAAAACTTTATTTTTTCTAGATTGAGATAAAAGAAGGAGAATGCAGATGATTCTGTTAACTTTTCTTCCTATACATTCATACACCTAGCCAACCCTGCCTGTGTCCAAGCATGCCAACCTAAATCACTGAGCCATCAGCATCTTGGGAAAGAATGAGCAAGCTTGAAGGGAAGCTATTCAGGAGTAGAGAGTAACAAAATAAATAAAATAAGTTGGGTCAACCAAAATTTAAGTAAATATCAAGGCTATATTTTGAAGTCATAAAGTTTTCAGTTTGTGGGGGGGGCAGGGTGTTGTAAGCTTCTGTATACATATGACTCTGTTGTGTAGTGGAAAGTTTCTGGGAAATATTTCCAGTTTCTGAGCTCTAATTCCAGTTAAGCCTGGGATCATCTTAGGCAGGGACACTATTTTGAGCAATTGCTTGTTTACATAATCCCAGAGATCCCTATGCCCATATGGGTACACAGGAGTACTAATCAATGTAATGATGGAGTAAAAACCCTGTTTTTGTCTTTTGTAAGCTTGTACTGTTTTCTGCCTCCTAAAGAGAAACTGTTAAACACAACAGCCTTCCCACCCCACCTCCCCAGTGACTGAAATCTGATAACATGTAATTAACGCCCATGTTAAAAATGGCTATATTCAACCTCAACTCTACAATATGAAACTGGGATTATATACACAAAGCCTAAGTCACCTGAAAGAGAGAATCAGCTTGAGATGTCTTTCCATTTGCATACTTGAATATGTCAAAGGCAACTTGAAATTTTAGCTAACTTTTGTAAACCCATCAGGCTTAAAAATCAATTAGCATCCAAGGAAACAAAATTATGAGGGTTTACAAGGTGCGCTCTCCAAAGAGAAAAGGTCTTTCGAGGATGCTTGAAGGGGCTTCGTTCCCTGAATGATGACCAGTCAGCCTTGGCAAGGAAATCTGTCAGGTGCTTGTGTTGCAGTAACAGCACAGGGTTAGGAGGCAGGCAACTTCTAAAGGCTCCGCAAAACAGCCCCCTGAAGCAATCAATCAGCAATCAACCAACTAGCCTTTCCCAAGCTGCTGTTCTGTGTCAAGCTCTAATAGTTAAAATGTGAGGAAAAATTTGGAAGTTAGAAATTGGATAGTTTTTATTCTAACTCAAAGTTCAGCTTTGGCAACATTACTTAGAAATGGCCCGTTCCCATTTATGCTAACTTTGCTCCAAGACCCTCTTCCAGAACACACTCCATTCAGTTGTTAGCCACACAGGTCACAGTGGTGTCAGGAATAAAAGAATTTTTGGTGGAATTGAATTATGATCCTAAAACTTAAAAGATTATGGTGACCCAGACATTGATATGTAATTAAAACTAAATTTTTACTTTTCAAAGTGACACAAAACTTGAATACAAACTAAAATTAAATATTTTAGATTTTTTTTCTAGATATTTTTATTACAAAATCTAAATAGATTAATCAAAGCTGAACTTTGCTGGTACTCTAAACTTTGTCTGAATTTTGTCTGAACTCTGAACTTTGTCTGAACTCTAAACTTTGTCTGAATTTTGTCTGAACTCTGAACTTTGTCTGAATTTTGGCTAACTCAGTACTGGATCTTGGATAAGATTTCTGTTATCAATAAGAAACATCCTCCCCAGTCACTCTTCCAGTTAGGCTTATTAGATTTCACCACAGACAAATTTCAGAAAACTGACTCAACAGTTGTAAAAACTCTTGAAATCTTTTGGGAACTCCTGCAGTTTCTCACTTATAATAGCAGCTGCATAATTATCTCCATTTAACTTTATTTTTAACTCTTGAGAATGTAATATTTGTTGGTCTCTAGTTGAATGCCAAGAAAACATGTTCAGCCAAAGTGGTCAATGTAATAGAGGTTTAGAATTTAATAATTTAGCCATTCTAAGAATTTGTTTTTAATCTCCTAAGCAAACCTTAATTGATGTACACATTCATTTCTCAGATGTGGATACTAATAATATAGTGCCTTTTAACAGTGATAGTTTAGCCTATACACAAGACCAAATCTAGCAGCCTCTTAAGAAATTTTAGTCTAAAATCAAATTAGTCAAAATGAAAAAAAGTTGGTTAATTAATAGCTCATTCAAGTAAATCAATTAATCATTTGGTTGACTGATTTTATTTTTGCTATGTCACCCAGATACTTTGAGATGGCATGAATGCAACTCTTCAGGAGATAGGCGACAGATGAGACAGTGTTACAAATACAAGCCTATGATAATCTCCAAATTTAGAAATAGGATTATCACAAGGCAGTACTTTCATTGTCATTCAGAGGGAAAATTAACATTAACACTAGTTTTCAGTCATCTTGCTGTGTTTTATTAAATTTGTTATTTTATTTCCTCTTTGTATTAACCCTATGAGGTTGATATTACTATCATAATATTACAGATGTGAAAGCTGAGACCTAAAGATATTAAACAACTCTTCTATGACTAGTATGGCGAAGATCCAAGATTGGAGTCCAGATAGTCAGACTCTAGAAACTTCTCTTTTTTTAAGGCAGTATCCATTAATGGTTAAGAGTTGTGGCTCTGGAGCCAGACTGCCTGGGTTTGAATTCCTTAATTTCAGTTGTTTCAATTACTAGTTATGTAACCATGAGGAAGTATGTTAATTCTCTGTACCTCAGTTTTCATACCTCTAAAGTGGAATAATAATAGTGCCTACTTCACAGGGTTGTTAAGAAGAATTAGTGCATTAAAATCAGTAACATTTGTAAAGCCTTTAGAATAATGCTTGTTACAAGGAAAGTACTGAATAAATGATCATTATTGTTATCATTTTTATTATATCATCCAGTAGATAGTTGTCAGTAATGAGAAGCTGTTTATATTCCAAACAGAGTAACTCATTTAAAAAAAGTCCTCGTCCACATGAGTTTACAAATGAATGGGACAAAAAGTAAAACTAGGATTTCTTTGCCAATTTCATATAATAGTAATTTCCCCCTGAGCATTTTTAATATCAGAACTTAGAATATGTAACATATTATTTCCCTACCTTTTACAAACCATGTCCTTCTGGTACAGAATTTAAAATTTAAATTAAATTAATAAAATTAATAAATTAATTTAAAACTTTTAAATGATCCTTAACATTATTTATAATTTCAAGGTAAACTAAATATAAAGATTGAAACAGATTAAAGTTAATGCAACAAAGGGCAGCCTTATCTCCAAAACACACTTTTCGTCTATTCTTACAACATTTGAAAACAATATGACAATATGTGCTGGGTGTCCTTAGACAAGTAATCTAGTCTCTGAGAACCTCAGTCACCTGCTTTAAAACAGGAATAAATAGACAGGTTTTATCCCCTCGCCAGGATGTACTGGGAATCAAACGAAACACTAGATATGAAAGCACTTTCTATTTGATAAAAGTCTGATCCATAAAAGAGACTATTGTGGGTGGTAACAAACTTGCCATCTTCATGTTAGTAGCTCATTCATCTTTAGCTAAAAGCATCTGTATGTATTTCATTGTTCTCAAAGTCAAAAAAATACAATATTTTTTGTCATAGCTTTTAAGTATTATTTGGGTTTTAGGAAGGACAACTCTATGAAGAAAAGCAGACCCAGACCATTCATGAACAGCAATGTTAGCTTTCCAAATAGTTTCTGATCAAGGCCCACTTAGGCAATTTTTAATTTAATGGTATGACTGTTAAGCATATCCAGTGCAGATACAGTCCTTATAATTTATGATATTATGTGGAAAATATACTGTTAATCATTGCCATTTAATTTAAGTGATACACACACCTTAGGATACTTTTTATGGTAATAAGTAGAATGAATCAGTGAATCATTCAGAATGAATATATTCCTGGTCACTGATTGCAGGAAGATTGACTAATACGCCATATTCATTATTTGTGCAGTCTCTCCTTATTGCTGTATTTGCATGCAAATGACTTAGTTTTTCCCTCAGTTTAAGTAGAATTCTCCATTACAAGCAAAGAGCTAAATGTAAAACCATAAAAGAAAATTTGTGTGTTCCTTTTATTAAAAGTGGTCCTGAAAAATTGAAGGAGACAGCTACTGGCAGATTAATCTCATTTTCACCTTCTCACTGGAATTTTAACAAGTTTTAAGCAAAACAGGAACTATTTAATCTCATCTTGACTTGTCTTTTTTTCAAGAGTGATGGATGCAGGAAATGAAGTTATGGGGTAAGACAACTTCAGGGTTTCAGAGGGAGAGTTAGGGAAAAGAAGGAAATAAAGGATAAAGAAAAGAACTTGGGAGGGGAAGACAAGGAAGGAAGTCTGGAAAAGTTTGCAACTGCACAAATGTGGAAGAGTAGGCTGTAACTCACACACATACCAAAAAAACAAAAACAACAAAAAACAACAAATAAACAACAACAGAAAAACCTTGGGCCTCATTCTCATGAGTTTACTTCTCCTCCTTCCCCCATCCCGTGTCCTTTCCACACACATATTTCAGACTTGATAAATCCCTCTAATCCTTGTTGTCATTCAGTTTAAAGCACAGAGCAGATTTTGACTGACAGCAAAATGAGTGCATTGCATCGTTTTTATATAAAGAACAATTTTAATGCTTTGCCAGAAAGAAAGCAGGTTGAAATACTGGCCTTCTTTTGTGTTCCCTATTAGAGTGTTAACTTTTTAAATTGCTTCAACTGACATTTATCTGTGAATATAAACTACGGTAAACTGTCAGAATACCGTAATAAAAATAATTCCAAATTAAAAACAAAAACAAAAAGCCTTGCCAGAGACTGGCTTACTTTTTAACTATGTCTAGAAAAGGGGATTGCTAAACAAATTAATATTTTCAAGAGGATTATAGGAGGAATGCCTAAATCACTGATTCAAGTTCTTAGTTCTAAAACCACTTTGGCAACTTCTGTTTACTGGTAAGTAAATATATACTTAAAGCATTGTAGAGCTTCAAAAGTCTCAGATATTATCTATTATAATCTCTTCATTTTATAGATAAGGAAACAGAGTGTTCTTAATGGCAGATCTGGGAGCTGGGTACATATGTCTTGACTCCAGTCCTTTGAGTATTTCCACTCTTTTCCATGCTATCCATTTAAAGCCTAATCACAATCATATTTTTACTAAAACAAGTATCATCAATTGCCAAAAATTAGTTAGCTTTAAAAAATTTATCTTATTACATTGCTTCAATGTAACTCAACTATATTTCTTTTCAAACTTAATGTGATTTAGACTTTTCACTAAATCAGAATTGCCTTCTTCCCAATTATCCTTAATAACTGAAGTTTTGTCTGTAGTTGCATCTTGAAGCTTTGCTATTTTTCAAAGTAGGAATTTAATAAACAGTAGTAAAGTTTTGTTTATATTTGCTGTCCTTGTATTTTTACCACCTCAAGATAGATAATAAATCAGTGTCCCTACCATGGTTATAAAGGGAAAGGAAATTATCTATGAAAAATGATTTTGAGAAAAGTACACTTGACTTTTTACTTTAGATCGTGAAATCATTTTATACCCATTATCTGATTCATGGTGCGTGATTCGAATTTTTAAATTAATCACTCTTCAAAGCACATTCATTCCTGTGCAATTCAAAACGTCAAAATAGATAAGCACATGGAGGAAGCAAGCCTAGTTTATGTTAATAAAAATGGAAAACTTCCTTGAATATTTACTGAAGGGTGTTTTTTTTTGAATGAGTGTGGGATTATTTACATTTCAATCAGTGGCTATGCTAGTCATCTCAGCCCTCATTTCAGTGTCTCATGATACATGCGTGTAGTGTCCTCATGCCTCTTTTTCACTATTCAGCATGGACTAAGCCCATGTTCTGGTTCTACTTTTCCTGTCAAAGCTTATCTTGTATTTATTCCATTCTTTAGAGACCTGTCAGATGAGTAACTGGCAGATCTGTTGATTATTCCTTTGCATATGCTTTATGTCATTGATTCTAAGACACACACTGTTTTTCTACATTCAACATCTTTGATATAGTGATGCATTCTAAAAATCTATGACATCTTACCGTCAACAAGGGGTAAGTTAGTTGTCATTGTGAAATTCGATCATAGTTGTTCATATGGTCATCAGGACTTCCCTGGTGGTCCAGTGGTTAAGACCCCGTGCTTCCACTGCGGGGGGCATAGTTTCGATCCCTGGTCGGGGAACTTCCACATGCTGCGTGGTGTGGCCAAAAAAAAAAAAAAAGTAGGAGGATACCATGATTTCCCTATACATTGTGTTGCCCAAATTAGAGATAGCTTTCTGAAAATCAGTGATTTTGTAGAGAATATCTACACTAAAAAAATATAATAAACATATGGTCATCACTGCAATGTGTTGTGTACTTTCTTGGTACTATATGCATTGTTTTTAAAATGTCTCCAAAAAAACTAAAATGTGATTTCTCACTGAGGCAAAAGTTACTGGGTATGCAGGAAGAGATAGAAAAAGAGCAGGGAGCCTGCATTTCATATTAGTGATTGTGGTAAGCAGAATAATGCCTCCCCCCACAAAGATGTCCACATCCTAATCCCAGGAACCTATGAATATGTTATATAGCCAAGGGTAATTAAAGTTACTGATAAGAAGACCTTAAAATAGGAAGATTGTCCTGGATTATCAAGGTAAACCCAGGGTAATCACAAGGATACTTAAAAATGGGAGAGAGGCAAGAGATGAATCAGTCAGCAGAAGATGTGACTACAAAAGAGAGATTCAGAGAGATGGCAGTGTGAGAATTAGCCCAACATTGCCAGCTTTGAACGGAATCATGAGCCAAGGAATGTGGGCAGCTTCTAGAAGCTGTAAAAAGCAAAGAAACAGATTATCAAGAGACATATTCCTTCTGGATGTAAAAGGAATGCAGCCCTGCTGTCAGCTTGATTTTATCCCATTGAGACCCATTTAAGACTTCTGATTTCCACAATTGTAAGATAAAAATTTTGTGTTGATTTTTTTTTTTTTTTTTTTTTTTTTTGCGGCACGCGGACCTCTCACCGTTGTGGCCTCTCCCATTGCGGAGCACAGGCTCCGGACGTGCAGGCTCAGTGGCCATGGCTCACAGGCCCAGCCGCTCTGCAACATGTGGGATCCTCCCGGACTGGGGCACGAACCCGTGTCCCCTGCATCAGGAGGCGGACTCTCAACCACTGCGCCACCAGGGAAGCCCTTGTGTTGCTTTTAACCACTGATTTGGTAGCAATTTGTTACAGCTGCCATAGGAAGCTAGTTACATTAGTGATCAGTGGAGAAATGACACATTCATATTTTTATTTCAAAGAACAAACAAAAAGTTTTATGAAACTTAAGAAATAAAGGTGCCTACATATATTACACCACATATCTAGTGACACAACTGAAGGCAGATGACAGAAGAAATGGCCAAATACTTTGGAGCTGATAAAAAATTGGAAAGCAACAAAAGACTGATGTAACCAATTCAAATAATATATAAAACTCTCATTGAAGCATTAAGTCACAGTTTAACTTGCAACATTTATTCTTTCTTAGGGGTACATAATAAAATAATGGTATTTCTTCCAAGTGATGTCACCTTTCATTCAATGAAGTAAGTATAATAGCAAAGAATTTTTATATCAAAATTAATCCAAGTTCATTGTGTATATATTGGAAAATACAGAAATGTATAATAAAGAAAAATGAAATTTTCCATAATCCCCTGGTATCGGTCAGGATAGCCCACTTCATGTTATAACAAACAACCCCCAAATATCAGTTGCTAAAGAAACAAAGATGAATTGCTTGCTCATTCTAACTGTCAATTGTGATTTGGCAAGAAGAGTCTCAATTTATAATGGTTACTGAAAGACCGAGGTTGGTGAAGCAGCAACTGTGCTGAACATTAATTACTGTTAGTCATGTCAGCCGCAGAGGGATTTTGGAAAATCTAACAATGCCAACTAAATCCTGCATCCCAGAAGTGACATATTATAATTTCTGTTCACAACCCACTGGCAAGAAGTAGTTATATGGTTCTATCCAACCAGAAGGAGGCCAAGAAATACAATCGTATCATGTTGGGAAGGCTGAAATTTTAACAAACAACAATTAATGACTACAGCATTTAACACTGAGATAAGCACCATTATAATTAAGAAGCTAATGCATTTTCATCCAATTTTAAAATGTATATTTATGTATTTTTAATGAAATTGACATTCAACTATATGTACAATCTTATTTAACATTATATAGTAACATTTTCCAATGTAATTAAATATTTTTAGAAAAACATTTTATGTAATGACTGTATAATATTCCACCTTATGTATTTATCTTAACATTCCCATTATTAGATATTTGCAGTGTATTTTGTTATTTATGCAATTATAAACAATGCTCTGGTGGATATTCATATAAATTAGTGATGATAATATTAAGTACTGGCTTTCAGTAACTTAAGCTATGAAATGAGCAAAATGAGGATTTTAGTAGCTATAGCACGCCAAATAAAGACTAAAATATTCTATTAGTGTATTAGATATCATCTAAATGACTTCACACAAAATAGAGCTAGAATTTCTGAGTCACTGATAGACACCTCAAAAAGAAGGATATTTCCTTACAGTTAAATATAAGGTTAAACCAGTGGAGAATGCCACTTCCAGCAAAAAAGAGGAGTCATAGGGACCAGCTTCAATCTCCTTCCTAAAATAAACACATGAACAAAAATTAACAAAGTATATGAAAGAATTTCTGGTATCAAGACACTGGACATCAGGCAATCAAGGACAGGAACGTTGAAATGTAGTTAAATGAAGTGAGCCATATGATTTCCCCAGTTTCCTGCCTTGAGAGAGTTTCTAGGATATAGTGCAGGTAGGTGAAGCCAGGCAGAATCCTGTGGAGTCCCTATGTTGAAGAGGTTAGAGTCTGGAGAAACCAAGCTAACTAGAATATATAGGACAGTGTATTGGAGAGGAGAGAGTGTTCATAAACTTCTAATGAATGACAGGAACATGAAACATTTGAAGTGACAAGGAAACACATGAGTACTAAAAATATTTATGAGTACCAAAAGAAGCCAAGCCTGTATAAGCCAACCCTCAGACCTGGCTTATTTTCTTCACATAAAGAGAGAACTTAGAGTATTGAAAAGAATACAGTAGTCCCGCCTTATCCACAGGATATTTTCCAAGACCCCCAGTGGATGCCTGAAACCACGCATAGTACCAAACTCTATATATACTGTTTTTCCTATACATACATACCTATGATAAAGTTTAATTTATGAACTAGGCAAAGTAAGTGATTAATAATAATTAATAATAAATTAGAATAGAATAATTGTAACAATATACTGTAATAAAAGTTATGTGAATGTGGTCTTTCCCTCTCAAAATATCTTATTATACTGTACTCACCCTTCTTGTTATGATGATATGAGATAATAAAATCCCTACATGATGAGATGAAGTGAGGTAGATGAGTAGGTATTGTGACGCAGCATTAGGCTACTATTGACTTTCTGACTAATCATCAGAAGGTCAATAGGATCATCTGCTTTGGGTGATCCTGGATCATCTAGCCATGATGATGTCAATGGTTGGATATTAGGAGCAGATGATGTCGATGGTTGGAGATCTCCGGCAGGATAGAGCGGGATGGTGTGAGTTTTCATCATGCTACTCAGAACAGAAAGTGCACAATTCAAAACTTATAAATTGTTTATTTCTGGAATTTTCCATTTAATGTTTTCAGACCTTGATTGAACGCAGGTTACTGAAACCACAGAAAACCACTACTTTACTGAGTGGATTATTGGATCGTGTGTATGAGGAAACTACCTGAGTCAGGGGGGAAAAGTCCTCAGAGAAGATTAGAGAACAGTACCTAGCATACACACGGGACCAAGAATAGTGTCTTTTCCCACAAGTCAGACTGCAAAACCTCATTGTTCATGGGGCATTGGGCAGATTACTCAAAAGGGTCTTGACTCATTAGTGGGGAATTAATAGTGCTAAGCTAATCATAGCTCTGGTCCTACCTAACAATTCTTAAAAACAAGACTCAAAAAGATGAAACCATTTCCAAGTAATTTTATATATACCAGAACAAAGCTCAAGAAAATCTATATATGTATATATAAATATATATATATACATATATATATATACACACACACACACACACACACACACACACACACACATATATGATCTCAACAAGGACAAACTCACAGATTCTGGCATCCAATAAAAAATTACCAGGTGTGGAAAGAATTAGGAAAATACAACTCATTATGTAGAGAAGAATTAAACAATTGAAATTTACCTAGATATTAGATGGTAACAGATAAGGACATTAAACTGGTTGTTATAATATGTACATAAAGGTAAGCAGAGATGTGAAAGATATTTAAACAGATTCAAATAAAACATCTAGGATGAAAACTATAATGTGTGTGATGAAAAATTCACTGGTTGGGATTAACAGCAGACTAGGCATTGGAGATAAAGAGATTAATGAACTCAAAGACTTCACAATAGAGACTTTCCAAAGTGAAACAAAGAAGGAAAAAAAAAATAACCCAGCTAAAGGGAACAGGAACAGACCATTTCTGAGCTTTGGGGTAACTTCAAGGAGACATATATGTATAATTCATCTCCTTAGAGGAGAGGAGAGAGAGGGGAGGGCAGAAAAGATATTTCAAGAAATAATGGCCAAAATTTTTCCAAAATTGATACAAACTGTAAACCCAGTGATCCAAAAAGTTCAAGGAACCCCAAACGCAAGAACTCAAGAAAAAGTACAAGGCATGTCAGTATCAAATTGCTTAAAACCAGCAGTGAAGAGTTCATCTTAAAAACACCCAGAGAATAATGGACAAACTTTAAGGGCTAACACTATCTGATTCCAAGATGCATTATATAGTTATAAAACATATAAAGCAGTGTGATTTTAGCCTTCAAGATAGACAAATAAATCAATGGAACAGAGTAAAGAGCTGACAAAGAGACCCACAAGTACATGGAAAACTGATTTTGACCAAGGTGCAAAGGAAAGCCAATGGAAATAAGATAGTCTTTTCAACAAGTGTTATTAGCCAATTAGATATTTATATTCAAGAAAATGAATTTGATCAGTATCTTGCATCGTATACAAAAATTAACTCAAAATAGATCATAAACCTAAATGTAAAACCTAAAATTTTACCTCTCGTAAAGGAGTCAGCAATCTATGACCTATTTTTGTAAATAAAGTTTTAAGGGAAAAGAAGTACACTCATGTGATTGCATATTGTCTGTACATGCTTCCATGCTAGAACAGCAAAGTTGAGTAGCTGTATTTCTGAGGCAATTTAGAGAGAGAGAGAGAGAGAGAGAGAGAGAGAGAGAGAGAGAGAGGAGCTGACACAGAGAGATTGACATACATGCACAGAGATCAATAGATTATGTTTTATAGTAACTGGCACCTGTGTAGCCTTTACAGAGGGTCTTCAGTGACTGCTGTTGGAAGGCAGTAGCATAGTGAAAGTATTTTGCTTGCTAATATTTTCAAAGAAATACTTCTAGTCTAAACCAGTAGCATGTGTAGTCTTTGTGTCCCCCATTCTTTTAAGTTACATAATTAGCAACTAATCAGTCATTGACTTTATCACTGTGTTTTTCCTCTACAGGAGTTTCAAGACTTGTAAGCCTGGGAATCATATAATTCAGTGGCTTTTTAGAGGGCTTGTAAGGGCCTCAGAAGTCCACTATTTTCACAAATTGGCCACCCATACAGGTGTTTGAAATTCTACTATGAGTTTGCACCACAGTTACTTAAAACTCTGACCCTTTTCAAATTGCTCTTGCTATGAATGACTTGTTTTTAAGAGCATGCTGTGAATGGGGGATTTATAAACCATCAAGTCATGCTTCATTTGGTGAGGACAAAGGGATGGTGCATCCCCGAAGATACAAAAGGGCACCCAAGATGAGTCTAACTTTTGCAGTTTTGCTGAGGCTGCCCCTGGTGACATCCCACTGAAATACCTTAAAGGAAGGGATTGAAGTTGCAAGCCATTTCAGCACAACATAGATATAGTATGAACACTAGCATTTGTTTTCTCTCCTGTTATAGAGTGCTGATATCACCACAAATGGTAAATAACTGAATAGAAGTCACTTTTCTTTCTTCCTATAATGCCAGGACACCTATGTGCAAAATAAAATATTCAGTCCTCCATCTGGATATTTTGTCTCTATGATGCCAAATGTACAACTGCTTGCAAAGTGCTGAACTATTGATGATATTTTTCTTGTGCCTTTACAATGTTTTGGCACTAGTAATGCAAATATCATGTCCAATTAGAAGCTTGACTCCTCAGCAAACTGCTCAGTTACATCATTAGCCACCTCCACTTCACTGGGTCCTGTTCCTCTGGTGACAACATAGTATAATGGTAAAAAGTGTGGACAATGTGGGTATACTGCTAGGGTCCAAATCCTTTTTCAGCTGCATGCTTGCTGTGTCATTTTAAGGGAATTAAATAATCTTTCCTTGCCCATTTCTGTAGCTGCAAAATGAAGATAAGCATACCTAACAGAATTGTTGCCACAGTTAACTCCAATAAACATAAAGTGCCAGGAATATAATGAGTATTCAATAAATGTTATATTTTTGTTATTCCTTGTAGTAAAGCATCTAATGATGTCACAGAACTACCTTGGAACTGGGGAGGGGATGACCCTGGGGACTTATGGGTCCCCAAATTCTTTTCTGCCATTTGTTAAAACAGATCCACAGTGACTTAAATGGTATGAACGCCAAGCCAGTTAACAAGTGGGGTTGCAGGACCTTGAAATGTCCTTCAGGCACATGCAAGTCTGCTTGGACATGTGATATCATTCTTTTCCATGTGTGTACAATGTAAGCAAGGCAGGGGGTCTTCTTTCATTTTGTTTTAAGTAGCTACATGATTATAAAAAGGAATAATAACTACCTCTAATCTTCCCTACTCAATGTCAGAGGAATTTCCTCTTAACGACCTTTGTCTTGTAATTTGGATTTAAGATTTCGTAACATAAATGGAACAAGAGGGGGAAAATAAGCTATTTAGTTTCATATATTCCAGCCAAAAACAAATGTCTTTCACAAGTGTACCCTATGGACACACCTGCTCATTACGTTATTTTTTTGTTCAGGGGTCAGCCCTTAGCCAAACAGTGAAGGAGGCAATGTTGATCCTTAGAGTTGTTCTGACACCCTTTTGAGTTCTCTTTGGCCCCTGTTGTAATGAATGCATCAACCCAAGGTGTCCAGTGCCTTCCTGATGGCCTGGATCTTCCCAGGCATGAAGGAAAGAGATCCTGTAAATTAATTGTCAATAGAGTGTCAGATACCTAATCTATTACCTCTCTAAGAGAAATTTTTTTTGTTATTTCATGTCTTTTTTTTTAACATCTTTATTGGAGTATAATTGCTTTACAATGGTGTGTTAGTTTCTGCTTTATAACAAAGTGAATCAGTTATACATATACATATGTCCCCATATCTCTTCCCTCTTGCGTTTCCCTCCCTCCCACCCTCCCTATCCCACCCCTCTAGGTGGTCACAAAGCACCTAGCTGATCTCCCTGTGCTATGCGGCTGCTTCCCACTAGCTATCTATTTTATGTTTGGTAGTGTATATATGTCCATGCCACTCTCTCACTTTGTCACAGCTTACCCTTCCACCTCCCCATATCCTCAAGTCCATTCTTTAGTAGGTCTGTCTCTTTATTCCCATCTTACCCCTAGGTTCCTCATGCCCTTTTTCTTTTTTTCTTAGATTCCATATATATGTGTTAGCATACGGTATTCGTTTTTCTCTTTCTGACTTACTTCACTCTGTATGACAGACTCTAGGTCCATCCACCTCACTATAAATAACTCAATTTCGTTTCCATTTATGGCTAACTAATATTCCATCGTATATATGTGCCACATCTTCTTTATCCATTCATCTGTTGATGGACACTTAGATTGCTTCCATATGCTGGCTATTGTAAATAGAGCTGCAATGAACATATTGGTACATGACTCTTTTTGAATTATGGTTTTCTCAGGGTATATGCCCAGTAGTGGGATTGCTGGATCATAGGGGACTACTATTTGTAGTTTTTAAGGAACTTCCATACTGTTCTCCATAGTGGTTGTATCAATTTACATTCCCACCAACAGTGCAAGAGTATTCCCCTTTCTCCACACCCTCTCCAGCATTTATTGTTTCTAGATTTTTTGAGGATGGCCATTCTGACCGGTGTGAGATGATATCACACTATAGTTTTGATTTGCATTTCTCTAATGATTAATGATGTTGAGCATTCTTTCATGTGTTCGTTGGCAATCTGTATATCTTCTTTGGAGAAATGTCTATTTAGGTCTTCTGCCCATTTTTGGATTGGGTTGTTTGTTTTTTTGTTATTGAGCTGCATGAGCTGCTTGTAAATTTTGGAGATTAATCCTTTGTCAGTTGCTTCATTTGCAAATATTTTCTCCCATTCTGAGGGTTGTCTTTTGGTCTTGTTTATGGTTTCCTTTGCCGTGCAGAAGCTATTAAGTTTCATTCAGTCTCATTTGTTTATTTTTGTTTTTATTTCCATTTCTCTAGGAGGTGGGTCAAAAAGAATCTTGCTGTGATTTATTTCATAGAGTGTTCTGCCTATGTGTTCCTCTAAGAGTTTGAGAGTGTCTGGCCTTACATTTAGGTCTTTAATCCATTTTGAGCTTATTTTTGTGTATGGTGTAAGGGAGTGTTCTAATCTCATACTTTTACATGTACCTGTCCAGTTTTTCCAGCACCACTTATTGAAGACGCTGTCTTTTCTCCACTGTACATTCTTGCCTCCTTTATCAAAGATAAGGTGACCATATGTGCGTGGGTTTATCTCTGGGCTTTCTATCCTGTTCCATTGATCTATCTTTCTGTTTTTGTGCCAGTACCATGCTGTCTTGATTACTGTAGCTTTGTAGTATAGTCTGATGTCAGGGAGCCTAATTCCTCCAGCTCCATTTTTTTGTTCTCAAGATTGCTTTGGCTATTCAGGGTCTTTTTTGTTTCCATACAAATTGTGAGTTTTTTTGTTCTAGTTCTGTGAAAAATGCCAATGGTAGTTTGATAGGAATTGCACTGAATCTGTAGATTGCTTTGGGTAGTAGAGTCATTTTCACAATGTTGATTCTTCCCATCCAAGAACATGGTATATCTCTCCATCTATTTGTACCATCTTTAGTTTCTTTCGTCAGTGTCTTATAATTTTCTGCATACAGGTATTTTGTCTCCTTAGGTAGGTTTATTCCTAGATATTTTATTCTTTTTGTTGCAATGGTAAATGGGAGTGTTTTCTTAATTTCACTTTCAGATTTTTAATCATTAGTGTATAGGAATGCCAGAGATTTCTGTGCATTAATTTTGTATCCTGCTACTTTACCAAATTCATTGATTAACTCTAGCATTTTTCTGGTGGCATCTTTCGGATTCTCTATGTAGAGCATCATGTCATCTGCAAACAGGGACAACTTTACTTCTTCTTTTCCGATTTGGATTCCTTTTATTTCTTTTTCTTCTCTGATTGCTGTGGCTAAAACTTCCAAAACTATGTTGAATAAGAGTGGTGAGAGTGGGCAACCTTGTCTTTTTCCTGATCTTAGTGGAAATGGTTTCAGTTTCTCACCATTGAGGACGATGTTGGCTGTGGGTTTTTCATATATGACCTTTATTGTGTTGAGAAAAGTTTCCTCTATGCTGACTTTTTGCAGTGTTTTTATCATAAATGGGTGTTGAATTTTGTCAAAAGCTTTCTCTGCATCTACTGAGATGATCATATGGTTTTTCTCCTTCAATTAGTTAATATGGTGTATCATGTTGATTGATTTGCATATATTGAAGAATTCTTGCATTCCTGGAAAAACACCCTCTTGATCATGTGCATGATTCTTTCAATGTGCTGTTGGATTCTGTTTACTAGTGTTTTGTGGAGGATTTTTACATCTATGTTCATCAGTGATATTGGCCTGTAGTTTTCTTTCTTTGTGACCTCTTTGTCTGGTTTTTGTATCAGGGTGATGGTGGCCTCGTAGAATGAGTTTGGGAGTGTTCCTCCCTCTGCTATATTTTGGTAGAGTTTGAGAAGGATAGGTGTTAGCTCTTCTCTAAATGTGTGATGGAATTCACCTGTGAAGTATCTGGTCCTGGGATTTTGCTTGTTGGAAGATTGTTAATCACAGTTTCAATTTCAGTGCTTGTGATTGGTCTGTTCATATTTTCTATTTCTTCCTGATTCATTGTCGGCAGTTTGTGCATTTCTAAGAATTTGTCCATTTCTTCCTCGTTGTCCATTTTATCGGCATAGAGTTGCTTGTAGTAATCTCTCATGATCTTTTGTATTTCTGCAGTGTCAGTTGTTACTTCTCCTTTTTCATTTCTAATTCTATTGATTTGAGTCTTCTCCCTTTTCTTCTTGATGAGTCTGGGTAATGGTTTATCAATTTTGTTTATTTTCTCAAAGAACCAACTTTTAGTTTTATTGATCTTTGCTATCATTTCCTTCATTTCTTTTTCATTTATTTCTGATATGATATATATGATTTCTTTCCTTCTGCTAACTTTGAGGGGTTTTTTTCTTCTTTCTCTAATTGCTTTAGGTGCAAGTTTAGGTAGTTTATTTGAGATGTTTCCTGTTTCTTAAGGTAGGATTGTATTGCTATAAACTTCCCTCTTAGAACTGCTTTTGCTGCATCCCATAGGTTTTGGGGCGTCGTGTCTCCAGTGTCATTTGTTTCTAGGTATATTTTGATTTCCTCTTTGATTTCTTCAGTGATCACTTTATTATTAAAGAGTGTATTGTTTATCCTCCATGTGTTTGTATTTTTACAGACCTTTTCCTGTAATTGATATCTAGTCTCTTAGCACTGTGGTCGGAAAAGTTACTTGATATGATTTCAGTTTTCTTAAATTTACCAAGGCTTGATTTGTGACCCAAGATATGCTCTATCTTGGAGAATATTCTATGAGCATTTGAGAATAATGTGTATTTTGTTGTTTTTGGATCGAATGTCCTACAAATATCAATTAAGTCCATCTTGTTTAATGTATCATTTAAAGCTTGTGTTTCCTTATTTATTTTAATTTTGGATGATCTGTCCATGGGTGAAAGTGGGGTGTTAAAGTCCCCTCCTATGAATGTGTTACTGTCGATTTCCCCTTTTATGTCTGTTAGTATTTGCCTTATGTATTGAGGTGCTCCTATGTTGGGTGCATAAACATTTACAATTGTTATATCTTCTTCTTTGTTCGATCCCTTGATTATTATGTAGTGTCTTCTTTGTCTCTTCTAATAGTCTTTATTTTAAAGTCTATTTTGTCTGATATGAGAATTGCTACTCCAGCTTTCTTTTGATTTCCATTTTCATAGAATATCTTTTTCCATCCCCTCACTTTCAGTCTGTATGTGTCCCTATTTCTGAAGTGGGTCTCTTGTAGGCTGCATATATATGGGTCTTGTTCTTGTATCCATTCACCCAGTCTGTGTCTTTTGGTGGGAGTATTTAATCCATTTACATTTAAGGTAATTATCGATATGTATGTTCCTATTCCCATTTCCCTAGTTGTTTTGGGTTCATTATTATAAGTCTTTTCCTTCTCTTGTGTTTCTTGCCTAGAGAAGTTCCTTTAGCATTTGTTGTAAAGCTGGTTTGGTGGTGCTGAACTCTCTCAGCTTTTGCTTGTCTGTAAAGGTTTTAATTTCTTCATCAAATCTGAATGAGATCCTCACTGGGCAGAGTAATGTTGGTTGTAGGTTTTTCTCATTCATCACTTTAACTACGTCCTGCCACTCCCTTCTGGCTTACAGAGATTTCTGCTGAAGGAGAAGCTGTTAACCTTATGGGGATTCCCTTGTGTGTTATTTGTTATTTTTTCCTTGCTGCTTTTAATATGTTTTCTTTGTATTTAATTTTTGATAGTTTGATTTATATGTGTCTTGCTGTGTTTCTCCTTAGATTTATCCTGTATGGGACTCTCTGTGCTTCCTGCACTTGATTAACTATTTCCATTCCCATATTAGGGAAGTTTTCAACTATAATCTCTTCATATATTTTCTCAATCCCTTTCTTTTCTCTTCTTCTTCTGGGACCCCTATAATTCGAATGTTGGTGCATTTAATGTTGTCCCAGAAGTCTCTGAGACTGTCCTGAGTTCTTTTCATTCTTTTTTTTTTTTATTCTGCTCTGCAGTAGTTATTTCCACTATTTTATCTTCCAGGTCACTTATCCATTCTTCTGCCTCAGTTATTCTGCTATTGATCCCTTCTAGAGTACTTTTAATTTCATTTATTGTGTTGTTCATCATTGCTTTTTTCCTCTAAGTCCTTGTTAAGTGTTTCTTGCATTTGGTCTATTCTATTTCCAAGATTTTGGATCATCTTTACTATCATTATTCTGAATTATTTTTCAAGGAGACTACCTATTTCATCTTCATTTGTTAGGTCTGGTGAGTTTTTACCTTGCTCCTTCTTATGCTTTGTTTTTTTGTCTTCTCATTTTGCTTATCTTACTGTGTTTGTGGTCTCCTTTTTGCAGGCTGCAGGTTCGTAGTTCCCATTGTTTTTGTTGTCTGTCCCCAGTGGCTATAGTTAGTTCAGTGGGTTGTGTAGGCTTCCTGGTGTAGGGGACTAGTGCCTGTGTTCTGGTGGATGAGGCTGGATCTTGTCTTTCTGGTGGGCAGGTCCACATCTGGTGGTGTGTTTTGGGGTGTCTGTGGCCTTATTATGATTTTAGGCAGCCTCTCTATTAATGGGTGGGGCTGTGTTCCTGTCTTGCTAGTTGTTTGGCATAGGGTGTCCAGCACTGTAGCTTGCTAGTCATTGAGTGAAGCTGGGTCTTGGTGCTGAGGTGGAGATCTCTCAGAGGTTTTCACTATTTGATATTACATGGAGCTGGGTGGTCTCTTCTGTACCAGTGTCCTGAAGTTGGCTCTCCCACCTGAGAGGCACAGCACTGACTCCTGGCTGGACCACCAAGAGCCTTTCATCCACATGCCTCAGAATAAAAGCGAGAAATAGTAGAAAGAAAGAAAGAAAGAAGATAAAATAAAATAAAGTAAGATAAAATCAAATTATTAAAATAAAAAATAATTATTAAGAAAAATAATTTTTTTAAGTAAAAAGAAATAGCAGACAGACAGAACCCTAGGACAAATGGTGGAAGCAAAGCTATACAGACAAAATCTCACACAGAAGCATACACATACACACTCACAAAAAGAGGAAAAGGGGGAAAATAATATATCTTGCTCCCAAAGTCCACCTCCTCAATTTGGGATGATTCATTGTCTATTCAGGTATTCCACAGATGCAGGGTACATCAAGTTGATTATCAAGATTTAATCCACTGCTCCTGAGGCTGCAGGGAGAAATTTCCCTTTCTCTTCTTTGTTCGCACAGATCCCGGGGTTCAGCTTTCTATTTGACCCCGCCCCTGCATGTAGGTCGCTTGAGGGCATCTGTGGGGTGGAAGATGATCTCCTTGTCTTACTCTTTCGCCATCTTCCTCAACTCCCCTCTAAGAGAAGTTTTGCAAGAGACTGCTCATAAAGGGGAAATCCTTACTGGTGAGAATTGCACAATAATGAGTCTCAAAGAAAGAAGTACAGAGTACATACAGAGATTAGGAGATTCTAATCTTCATATCCCAACTGCCTATTATATTGGAGTATAAAGCCAACCCTAACTTGAGCTGTTATCAAGTGGTAATGGTCAGAAAACTAAACTGTTCAAAATTAAATAATTATAACTACCATTCCCGAAGTGTCAGTGAGCCTCTGGGGTTGAAAAAACCTTGGAAGATAAATAATGTAAGGTTAAAAGAAAAGCAACTTTTATCTACACACCTGTCAATCAATTTGAGAACTGTGTAGAAAACTCTCAGGGTGGTTAAGAGATGCAAAGCTTGTCTGGATCAAGGGAATTACTTTCAGTTCATATATCTATAATCTTTTGGAATATACAGCTCTAGGAACTCAAAACTGAATTTTTGTAGATTAGAACTCACAGTCTCCTAACTTGACAATTTCATTGCCTTTTATTTTCTATATAAATAAAATGCAGCATCTTTTATGACAGTTCTGATATAAAACTAAATAGAAGGCTCAACATATTTATAATATTATGTTTATTTTAGTTTATATTGTAAAAAATCTTATAAAACAATTGCTTACAAATGAATTTCTAGCAAATAGCAAACATTGTGAATTAGGAACCCTTTATATTTCTTATTTTTTCCCCCTGCTTACAGAATTCTGAACACATGTCCAAAATCATTTTACCATGGTCTGTACACCTGTCAAAATAGCTATGAGGTGATTTAAAATTTCCATTATTTGAACTAAATCAACATAAATTGGAATGAAAGCACTATATGATTTTATAAGCAACAGGACTGAATGCTTTATATTTCAAAAGCATGAGACTAGATGGACGGCCCTGAATTGCTTGAGTAACCTAATTTATTGCAGTATAAATAGATTTAAATCTTAACAAAAATCTCATTGGATATAGACATGCCTTTTTTGACATTTAAAATTTTGCAAAGGGGTTGTTTGTTAATATATGCTGTACATCTATCCCTACTCATAGATAAAAGAACTCATATTCTACAAGAGGAGTGGAATACACATTTCCCTATATGGCCCATCTCCTGAGGCAAAACTATAGTCAAAATAAGATGAAGGTAAATTCTGCCCCAATAGTGTTTTTCCCTTTCCCAACATACAACCCAGGGGTCTGTTTATCTGTACCCACTTTTTCTGGCTAATGCTGCTGTCAGAAAAGGACCACATGTCAGTCATTTTCACCTTATAATGAACTTAATTCATTATGTATAAGAAGAAAATCCATTATTTTAAAGGTGTATTTATACAATTGTATATATACAGTTATGCACTGTGTCAAAATAGTTCTCTTTGTATAAAAGAGAATATTTGCTAAGCTATTTACTCAGCCTCACTTTAAGGGAGATAATTTAAATTAGCCCAGGCAGAAATGTTACCATATGCTTCCATTAGCAACTCAGAAGAAAGGAAGCAGATTTGAATGAAGCCCATATCTGAACATGAACCATAGAGCAGAGGTTTTGTTTAGAGAGAAAAATTGCTGCAGATCCTTCTGAAAAGAGGAAGTTCTTTTAATGTTAAAACAAGGTAGTTCTCTATATTGTGGATTTTCACAAAGTAATTGTAGACAAAGCTGTGTAAAAATTCAGTTTTGTTACAAAACTGTGAATAGATAGGAAAATGGAACGTTAATAAAAGTAATGCATCCATCAAATAAGAAAAGAAAGTAACTGGTACTTAGTTATCATTCATATTCTTTTTCATCTTGTTCATTTGAGGAACGGATTTCATTACTTTACAGCTTTACTGTGTTTGTGTGTGTGTGTGTGTGTGTGTGTGTGTGTGTAATTAATTTTGAGATTGTGAACAAAAAATAAAGAGTGTAGCTCATTATCCAGTTATACAAGGGTTAAGTCATTACCCACTTCAGTCAGCCATCAACTGTGCCCTGCAGGGAATTCAGGATGAAAAACAAGGATGAGGAGCTCTGTGCTTTGGATAAGCAAGCCCTTACATCATAAAGTACATACCTTGGAAAGAATTTCAGTGACCCCAAATCCTTGCAACTTTCCATACATAGAAAAGCACTAAAATCATTAACTTGAGATACCTGTTCTTTGTGATTTGCAGTAATTTTTACCAAGATGTTTGCTTGACTACAAGTATTTCCTAGCCAATTAATCCATATATATATATATATTTATATGTTCTCCCCTACCTCTTCTGGGCAGTTTACTCAGAGGTACTGAGTGGCTGTCTCTCAAGCTATAGTCCTCAATAAGACCCTGAATAAAACTTAAACTCAGGACTCTCATGCATTTTTCTTTAAGTTGACATTACAATAGCACTAGAAAATAACATTAGAATGGTATTTTCAAAGACAATCCTAGTTGTCCAGTCATAAGAACCACAAACATGCAGGTCACCAGATAGAAATAATGCAAGAAAATACAGGACACTTGATAAATCAATTAAGCTTTTCCTAATATTGAAAGATGTTCCACATCACATCAGACATGAAGGAGCAAGAGAGCTAATATCACAGTAGGTAGTCACATACTTAAATGCACTATCTCCCTGCCCAGAGAGGATACCAGGTTACATGTATGTGATTTGTATAATAGAACCAAAGCAGGGTAAAATCCCTACTTTGGAGATGATCTAATCTCATTTTATTAAGAGGGCTATTAGAAAGGCAGTTCATATTTTTGTAAAGTTAAATGTCTATCATTTTCTATGATTTTTTTCCTAAAAATTCTTTAAGACATTCAGTATAAGACTCAAAATTTCTAAGGTATAACCTTTAAAATTTGCTCACACATTTTTTTTCCTAAAAGGTCACTGTTAATTGATGCTCATTGACTGCTGATATAACTCAGTTTAGTACCTCGCATGATACTACAATATCTTCAAAGCATGTTATGGTAGATCAAAAGCCTAGTGATACAGCAACTGTAAGATGTATGCCTTATAATTCCTTTTCTTCTACTGTAGGTAATTACTGTGGCAATTTCCATGACTCGAGGTACTATTTAAAATCCTGGGGACACTATCTGAAAGCATAAGATTTGTCTGTTTATCAAGTATATATGTTAACTATTTGATGAGTTTCTGAACATGAGTACTTCTATTTTCCCCACTACTTTTGACTCTGAAATGTTTATATCTATGCAAGGAAAAGACTCTTCCTTTATACGTATTGTGATAATATAAAAAACACATTATTTAAAAAGCACTATAAGATGTTTTATGTTGTTTGTTCAGCCAAATGTTATAAATCATAAATATAGGGAATATGTATGTTACTAATAAGTTAAGAAATACTCATTAGTCAGTAACTCACAATTTTTTCTCATATTGTCTGATCATTTCATTGTGAAAAATGAACACATGTCTGATTTATCTGGAATTTATAAATATTCATGTGTACTTATAAATTAGAAACTGTCACAGAAATACTATTGTGTCAAAACTAGATTTTAACTTGGGACCACAGTAGACCATTGGTCTATTCACCCAGTTCACCAAACTAAATATTTTATTCATATTTGAAAGATATATTTATATACTGTATTTTGTTTGGAGATTTGAAAATAACTGAAAAGATTATATTCACTACTATAAAATACTTTTCTATTTAAATCTGACCCCCTAAAAAAATTGAAACTTGAAGAAGATCCCAGTTGCTAAATTTCTGTTTAAAAAGAGAATAAAAATCTAATTTCATGCGATACCTATCTTTGTTCAGTTCAAGAGTAAGTAAAAATATGCTACTTTACTATATTCTATTTTTCCACTTTATTAAAAGAAATACTTGCTTTATAAACTGGTCACTGAAAACCAAGTTTAAAAGGATTAGATGTGTCAATATATGACAACCTCTAATAATCTTAGGTCTGCCATTTGTTAACTGAAACCACTTTACTTTTCAGTTTCTATATATGTAAAAATCATTTTAATAGTTCCTTATTTCATTATGTAATAAGCATTCAATAAATGTTAGCAATTATTATTATTATAGCAAAATTTGAATAAAAGAAGCCAGACCTGATAGTTGGCTGGCTTATATAGGCTTGACTTCTTTTGACACTCACAAGTATCATTAGTACTCGTGTATTTCCTTGTGATTTCAAACTTCTCATGTTCCTGATATTCATTAGAACTCAGTGAAAGCCACGTTTCTTAGATAGGGATTCTAATATTTAACTGGAATACTATAGCTGATTAGCATGTGAAAGAAAAAAACACTCAAATTATTGATAATTAGCATACAAAAGGCTGTCACTTGACAAATATTACTCTGTTCTTTCAGCAACAGAAGGGGTCTGATAGAACATGTCCTCCTATGACAGACTAACATCTTTGAAAAATTGTGGATATTCTTTTAAATCAGATTTATTATCAATTTTGTAACTTTATTGAGATAAAATTTACTCTTTAAAAATACATACAGCAACAGTTTATTACATATTCACGGAGTTACACAAAGAGTACCATTGTTAAATTTTAGAAATTTCCATCACCTCAAAAAGAAACCTTGTACACATTAGCAGTCACTCACCATTTCTCTACCCCCTATGGCTATTATGAATAATGCTGCTGTGAACATTCCTGCACAAGTTTCTGTGTATACTTGTTATTTGGATTTCTTTTGGGTATATACCTAGGGGTAAAATTTCTGGGTAATATGGTAACTCTATATTTAATTTTCAGAGGAACTGCCAAACTGTTTTCCAAAGCAGCTGTACCATTTTTCCTATTCCCACCAGCAATGGATAAGGGTTCTGTAGGGGAGGGAAAAAGCTTATCCTTTACCTTCTTAGGTTCAGTTTTCGGGGATTAAACCAAAAAAAAAGATAGATTAATGGGAAAAAAAGGATTATTTCACATTCACAAATGAGCTTCACAGGAAAGAAATAAAAACCCCAAGGAAGCAGTTAGGCCCAGGAACTCATATGCCACTTTAACAAAGGGCAGTAAATTGGGGAGAACCGACAAGAAAAAGAAGTGGCTTGGGCTTCTAAGAGCAGTAAATTGTGGGAAGATAAATATATAAGAAAAATTAATAAAAAATAATGGCTATATTTTTAACATCTTTATTGGAGTATAATTGCTTTACAATGGTGTGTTAGTTTCTGCTTTATAACAAAGTGAATCAGTTATACATACACATATGTTCCCATATCTCTTCCCTCTTGCGTCTCCCTCCCTCCCACCCTACCTATCCCACCCCTCCAGGCGGTCACAAAGAACCAAGCTGATCTCTCTGTGCTATGCGGCAGCTTCCCACTAGCTATCTACCTTACGTTTGGTAGTGTATGTATGTCCATGTCTCTCTCTTGCTTTGTCACAGCTCACCCTTCCCCCTCCCCATATCCTCAAGTCCGTTCTCTAGTACATCTGTGTCTTTATTCCTGTCTTACCCCTACGTTCTTCATGACTTTTTTTTCTTAAATTCCATATATATGTGTTAGCATATGGGATTTGTCTTTCTCTTTCTGACTTACTTCACTCTGTATGACAGACTCTAGGTCTATCCACCTCATTACAAATAGCTCAATTTCGTTTCTTTTTATGGCTGAGTAATATTCCATTGTATATATGTGCCACATCTTCTTTATCCATTCATCCGATGATGGGCACTTAGGTTGTTTCCATCTCTGGGCTATTGTAAATAGAGCTGCAATGAAAATTTTGGTACATGACTCTTTTTGAATTTTGGTTTTCTCAGGGTATATGCCCAGTAGTGGGATTGCTGGGTCATATGATAGTTCTAGTTGTAGTTTTTTAAGGAACCTCCATACTGTTCTCCACAGTGGCTGTACCAATTCACATTCCCACCAACAGTGCAAGAGTGTTCCCTTTTCTCCACACCCTCTCCAGCATTTATTGTTTCTAGATTTTTTGATGATGGCCATTCTGACTGGTGTGAGATGATATCGCATTGTAGTTTTGATTTGCATTTCTCTAATGATTAATGATGTTGAGCATTCTTTCATGTGTTTATTGGCAGTCTATATATCTTCTTTGGAGAAATGTCTATTTAGGTCTTCTGCCCATTTTTGGATTGGGTTGTTTGTTTTTTTGTTATTGAGCTGCATGAGCTGCTTGTAAATTTTGGAGATTAATCCTTTGTCAGTTGCTTCATTTGCAAATATTTTCTCCCATTCTGAGGGTTGTCTTTTGGTCTTGTTTATGGTTTCCTTTGTTGTGCAAAAGCTTTTAAGTTTCATTAGGTCCCATTTCTTTATTTTTATTTCCATTTCTCTAGGAGGTGGGTCAAAAGGATCTTGCTGTGATTTATGTCATAGAGTGTTCTGTGTATGTTTTCCTCTAAGAGTTTGATAGTTTCTGGCCTTACATTTAGTTCTTTAATCCATTTTGAGCTTATTTTTGTGTATGGTGTTAGGGAGTGATCTAATCTCATACTTTTACCTGTACCTGTTGAGTATTCCCAGCATCACTTATTGAAGAGGCTGTCCTTTCTCCACTGTACATTCCTGCCTCCTTTATCAAAGATAAGGTGACCATATGTGTGTGGGTTTATCTCTGGGCTTTCTATCCTGTTCCATTGATCTATCTTTCTGTTTTTGTGCCAGTACCATACTGTCTTGATTACTGTAGCTTTGTAGTATAGTCTGAAGTCAGGGAACCTGATTCCTCCAGCTCCGTTTTTCATTCTCAAGATTGCTTTGGCTATTCAGGGTCTTTTGTGTTTCGATAATGGCTGTTTAGTAAGGTTAGTTTTATAGACTCAAGTCAATGCCATCTACAGTGATGAGTCATCTCCTCTTCCTGGTAGAGGAGGGGGGGATAACTTCAAAAGGTAAATTTATGCCCTACTTTTAGGTAGAAATGGGAAGGGTAGAGAGTTCTTCCTGTATCTGCTGTTTCTTAATTGCCTTAAACTCAAAATAATCTTTATGCCACAGTGGCATGTTTTGTGATGGCATATTCTGATCACCTTCAGTTCTAATTTCTCTACATCCTCACAAGCAATTGTTTTTGTTCTTCCTTTTGAATATAGTCATCCTTGTGGTGGGTGTATTCTGGTATCTTAATACCATTTTGATTTGCATTATGCCGATGGCTAATGATTTTGAACAACATTTCATGTGCTTATTGGTCATGTGTGTATCTTCTTTGAAGAAATATCTATTCAAATCATTTGCCTACTTTTAAATTAGATTATCAATCTTTTTGTTGTTGATTTATGAGAGTTTACTATATATTCTGGATACAGGTCTTTTATAAGGTATATGACTGGCAAGTATTTTCTCCCATTCTGTGGGTTGTCTTTGCACTTCTTAATGGGATCCTTTGAAGCACAAGTTTGTAATTCAGATGAACTCTATTTTATCAATGTTTTTCTTTGGTTACTTTTGCTTTTGGTGTCATTTCTAAGAATCCGTTGCCAAATCACAGCAAAATCTCAATTTAAGTTTTCTTCTAAGAGTTTTATAACTTGAACTCTTACATTTAGATATATGATTCATTTTTAGTTATTTTTTTAATGTAGTGTGAATTAGGTGTTTAACTTCCTTTTCTTGTGTGTGTGGATATCCTGTTGTACCATCACCATTTGTTGAAAAGGCTATTCTTTCTCTATTGAAATATATTGACGCCCTTGTCAAAACTCAATTAACCATAAATACATGGGTTTATGTTTGGACTCTCAATATTATTCCATATATGTCAAGGCTTATGCCAGTATCACAGTGTACTGATTAGTGTAGGTCTCCAGCAACTTTTGAAATTGGGTATTGTGAATCTTCCAACTTTGTTTTTTTTCTCATCAAGATAGTTATTACTACTTAATTTTAATGTCTTAAAATCTGTTTCTGAAGCATAGTTTGCTAGCTATAAAATTATTGATTGATGGGTTTTTCCTTTCAGCATGTTAAACATATCATCCCACTGCCTTCTGGCCTCCATGATTTATGATGAGAGTTCAACTGTTATTTTTATTGAGAATCCTTTGTATATAAGAGTTATATTTCACTCATTGTTTTTGAGATTCTGGCTTTGGCTTTGGCTTTGGCTTTGGCAGTTTGTCTATGATGTGTGTAGGTGTAGATACTTCTTAGTTAATCCTACTGTTTGGTCATTGAACTACTTGGTTGTGCATATTCATGTTTTCATCATATTTTTTCAAATATTCTTTCTGGCTTTTCTCTCTTTTCCTTCTGGAACTCTCATTATATATATGTCGGTATATTTGGTGATGTCCTACAGACCTCTGAGATAATTATTCTTCCTTCTTTCTCCTTTCTGTTCCTTAGTATAATCACAGTTCACCTGTCTTCAAGTTTCCTGACTCATTCTTCTACCAGTTCAAATCTGGTATAGAACTCTATTTGGTTTTTCGAACATTTTTATAATAGCTAATTTAAAGTCTTCATCAAGTAAGTCCAACATCTTCCATAGGGACATTTTCTGTTGATTGCCTTTTTTCTTTCATATGGGCCATCTATTCCTGTTTCTTTGCATGTCTTCTAATTTTCTTGACCTGACATTTTAAATAATATAATGTGGTGACTCTGGGAGTAAGAATTTCATTCTCCCCAGGGTTTGTTGTCATTGCTGTTAGCTGTTTTTGTTGTCATTCTTCTTCTTCATTTTTTAGTAACTTTCTTGGACTAATTCTGTAAAGTCTGTTTTCTTGTCATATGCAACCAGTAAAATGTCTGCTTGGTTAGTTCAGGGGTCAGCTAATATTTGGACAGAGATTTAGTTAAATTCCATGAACCAGTAATTCTCCTGGCCTTCACCAAAAGATTTTGTATGTTCCTTGACACATGCCTTCAGTGCTTCTGCAGTTTACAGCTCTGCCTTAGCCATACTTCTTGCTTATTCAGAGTCTTACGGTCAGTCAGAGGTGAGAGATTAGAGCTTTCAGAGGTCTTTCATGGGCATGCCTACAGCCCTGAACACCATGTGACCTTCTAGAGTCCCCAGAATATGTTGAGCTTTTCAAAGCCTGCTACAAGCATCTCATTTACCAGTTTTTCCTTTTAAGTTTTTTAGTCAGCCTCTTATTAATTCCAACAAGTATCACTGTCTAGGTAGCTGCAGTATTAAATAATTACCACTATTTTTTTTTCAACAAATTCCCTAGGTATCGTGTTGTTTGCACAGAGGGAGCTCTGACTCAGGTCAATTAAAGACAATCCTGAGAATGCAGCTATGCAGGGAGCCCCCAGACATGTCAAATAGTGACAATTATCAGAAGATGGATTTTGCAGAAATCCAAACCTGTTTCTCTTCCCTCCAGTGGTTGCTGGAGTGCTGGTTTTCATATTTTTGTGGCAACTATAGTTGTGAGGCTGTTAGTTTTCAACATTCTCACAGATCTGGGAGTGGAGGATAGAAGTAGGGAAATCTAAAACCCCACAAACCTTGCTGTTTTTACCAAGATTCAACTGTTCTTCTTTAAGAAATACTGCTTGGATTATTGTAAGCCTTTAATTAACATTCAGAGTTTTAAGAAAGGTTGATTTTGACTATTTTTTCAAGTGTTCTCATTGCTTTTATGGAGGAGAGGACTTTTGGAGATCTTTATAAGTCCTTTGACAGCTGTCTTTGACTTTTGCTCAGATCTGCAGGACATTGTCTTCTCACATAGTAATAAATTCTAATAAATCTTCCTTGCACAATGTGGAGAAAAAGTATTTTGACAGTTAAATTTTGGGATACAAATAAAGCCATCTGTTCTATTTAAAATATAACCTCATTTAATTTTCTTTTTTTAAGAAAAGTTTTGCTGCTTCCATAGATAGCATATTTCATTACTGAGGCAGGAAAATATAATTCCATGAGAATTTTGGCAATGATAATTTTTATTTTACAGCATCCCTATCACCCTATACACATACACAATTATTCATCCCCTCTGGACATCAGTCAATGGAAATAATTTCATTGCAATGTCCTGAGGCATGCTATTTGTTTCAAATTATATAGACAGATACAGAATATTTATCATGGTCTCCTGAAGTCTGGATGACACATATTGCAAATACTATGTATACTCATTCAGCATTCTTCATACCAGATGGGTCTGATATGGAAGGTCCTAGAAGATTAGAAAGACCACCACTTTCAGATTCATTTCATTTTGGATCTTTTCCAGGGAAATTTTAATTTATCATCTTTGAAGGTAACCAGGAGTAACTCTCAGGTTTGGTCTCCAAGGTTTTATGTGTTCCAACCCCACATTTTGTAATGCTAATTTCTTATACAATGACCAGTGGGAATGGCCATTACATTTTGAAATAATGCCTACAAATCTGCAAAAAAAAATTTCTGTCTATTCCACAGGGTCTGGATACCTTGGCATCTATAAAACAGGAGAAAAACACTATCTTGCCTATAGTAAATAGATTTTTGAGCTTAGATTCTGCATCTCATACTCTTTAGGTACTTCACTGAGCTGTTCCAAGTTTACTATCAGTTAAGTGAGGAACAATGAAATAGCATTCATTATAGCTTACTTAATCCAAGGAAACCTGATCTGAGAATGATGATTAACAGAGCCATTTTAGTCCTTCAAATTACATTTAAATTACTCTAAAAGTGATATTCAAATGTAAAGTGTAAAAATCAAAAGTGTCAAAGAT
The DNA here is from genome assembly GCF_964270905.1 of Leucopleurus acutus. Classification (NCBI taxonomy): domain Eukaryota; kingdom Metazoa; phylum Chordata; class Mammalia; order Artiodactyla; family Delphinidae; genus Leucopleurus; species Leucopleurus acutus. The sequence continues at coordinate 98,841,308 of NC_139148.1, forward strand.
ACACTGCAAAACACCATTTTAGGATCTCTGGAGAGTTACTTAACTGCCTAATGACCTTCTCAGCTGCATCAAATGCATAATGATACGGAAATCTCAAGTTCTTGGTTATTTATGAAGGGCTTCACTATGCTTCTGGGGAGTTGACAGACTAATTGTGTATATTTGAAATATACACAATTTGAAACTGTGTATATTTTTCTATGATTTTTAGTAGCTACCACTATAACAATGCTATTTAAATGCCATTGCTCTTGGTTGTTGCCTTAACAGAGTAATTGAGTATAGATAGACTTTGTTAACTAGCAGAAATTATTAACTTTGTGGTAATTCTCAAAGGAGAGTAGTATCATCCTCATTTTAGACGAGTTTCAAGTGTCTGGTGCTGTTTTTCATTGTCCAATGACTAGAGTACCATACTAACATTTAGTGAGTGTTGGCCAGAGGTGTCACAGTGTCCCGCATAACAAACACTTGTCCCACCCAAAATTCCAACGTGGCCCCCTTTAAGATACAGTGAGAAATGGAATTGCACTCTAGTTATAATAGACAATGTACTACAATGATGATATACTTTTTTCACACTTGTATGCCCACCAAAATCCATTGCAACATGTCAGAATTCATTGTGAATGCTGTGTTATGGATCACTCCATGTTTAAGAAAGTTAGGACTTCAGAGCTGAATGAATGATAAATTCTTAATAAATAACAATTGTATCATGTAGGTATCTGCTTTGTAGCTGTACCTTATAAACTATTGATGGCCTTTGTAGAAATTTACTACGTTGCCCAAAAATGGATTCTCTACTATCAGATTAAGAGTAGAGTTTGAGATGGGACTAGATTCTTTTCAGTGATTGTGATGGTGAGCTGAGTTCTACATCCAGGTTGGTGAGAGGGAAAAATAGAGACTGATCATAGGTACAAGGGATCTGGAGAATTTGACAGATAATATACACACAATATATAAAGAACAATCAGCTATGCAGTAGTTCTCATTGAATAGGTATAGTATAGTCCAGTTGCCCTTAAAGAGGATTCAGGTTGGGTTGGAAAGCCAAGAGTAAACAAAAAAAATGATAATAATAACATATGATAATAAAACATGCAATGGTCTAATAAATTATTCAGTGTAGTGTTGCTAGGACTATGTGCTTGAGGAACTTAGAGATAGGGATATACCTTCAGGCTGTTTTAGCTAATAATGGCTTTATGATAATGAACCCTTGCTGAGTCTTGAGTACTGGTCACACAGCAGACTATTAAGTCAAATAACACATCTTTGACTTATTAAAAAGTGGTAACAAGTACATCTTAGGTGAATCTAAGACTGTATATAAATTTTTCTGAGTCACAATCATGTCACTGCTGTTAAAGACACCAAAGCTGCTACTCCAGGGTTCACCAGATTGCACAGAGATGGCCTGTAGCTCAAACTTCTCCAGACCTTGCCAGCAAGTAATATTGTGAATTAATAATTATAATCCATAGTATTTGCTTATGACTTCAATTGCTGATGCAGGACATCCAAATCTCTTAAAAATCTTACTCAATCTGATGTGTCTCACACATGTTCACAAGCAATATTTTTGTGCTATATTTCCACCCTTGTTTTTGAACCATGTCCAATAAAATATTTGAAGATAGTACCTGGTCATGGTGTCTGCCATGGACTAAATGTTTATGTCCTCCCAAAATTCATATGCTAAAATCGTAATCCCCGATGTGATGGCATTTGAAGATGAGACCTTAGGGATGTGATTAGGTCATTAGTGTAGAGTCCTCATGATGGGATTAGTGCCCTCATAAGAAAAGAAATGGGAGAGGTTGCTTCTTTCTCTTTCTACCTTCTGCCATGTTAAGATACAATGAGAAGACTGCCATCTGCAAACCAGGAATGGAGTTCTCAGCAGATGCCTAACCTCTCAGCACCTTGATCTTGAGCTTCCCAGTCTCCAGAACTGTGAGAAGTTAATGTTTATTAAGCCACTCAGTCTCTGTTAATTTTTATTGTAGCCTGAACTGATAGTGTCTTTTTCCCAAATCCATAGTATGAATGACAGGAAACTATGTCCTAATTCTTTCCCAGCTACAAATCTGTGAGGTGCTAAGATGATACACTGTCCTTTGGAATTCTGAATGAGTCAAAGCTATGTCATGCTCCTTGCAGAATTTGGAGAATATCATCCAGGCCCTGAAATAGTATTACTGATTTCCCCATATTTTCAGAGTCTCCCTAGTAAGCAGCTACTTGAACTGTTGTATAAAGCCCATTTTTCTACAAGTCTCAAATGTTAACTCATATGGCAAGGTCAAGGGACCAAATGATATATCACCTCCATCTCCCTTTCCTTTCATTCAGACACACACACACACACACACACAGAGACATACACAGTCACTCAAAAACAAAACCCCTCAAAACTTTGTGCAAATTATGGCTCCTAAAACTTGCTTGCCAATCATTACCAGGTATGCTCAGATAGATCTAAATACTAGGCTAAGTGAAAACAGATCTTCCACTGTGGATGCATAAGGATATGGGTGTTGTTTTGTTTTGTTGTTTATTTGTCTCATCTAATTTTTTTATTCTTGACTTCACTCAGATTTTATTTTTTTTACATCTTTATTGGAGAACAATTGCTTTACAATGTTGTGTTAGTTTCTGCTGTACAACAAAGTGAATCAACTATATGTATACATATATCACCATATTGGATGTTAATTTTATGCCTCATGCTCCATACACATATGCTATCTGTCTGAACATATTCTAGTCCCATCTTTTCACTTACTTGCTGTGGGTTTTGAACCAGGCCAGTTGTTCCAAATCTGTTTCCTTATGTGCAGAGTGAGAGTGGGACCAAAACTAGATATTATTTTCATCTAACTAGAGGTAATTTTTATTTCTGCTATTTCAGTGTTCTATGATTTTACAGGAAGAATCAAAGAACATGTATTATTAACCTAAATTAAAATTTCCTCTTTCATTCCCTGATAATAATTCACACATTATACTCATAAGTCACCCAATAATCAAGATTTTTTGGAGCATTTACTATTTAATTAATAGAGACTCAATTAAGAAACTACAAATTCAAAGAAAGGGATTCAGGTGAGGGTAATTTTTGTGTGTGAAAGAGCATAGTAAAACATTTCTGAAAGAGGGGATATCTGAGCTGAGTTCCAGAATGAATAGGAATGTACAGATTTCAAAAGATCAGGGAGATTTGAGACAGTGCAATAAATTCTGTAACTTCACATACTTCTGTTATTGCTGTTGGATAATTTGTGGAATGTCAAAACTGGAGATGTTGGCAGATGCTTGGTAAAAAGGAGCCTCCCATATCACAGTACAAGGTTTGTATTTTATCTAGAAGGTAATGGAAAACGTTGAAGGACTTTGATCAGGGAATAAGATGATCAAATCAGGATTCTAGGAAAAATAAGTTCTGGCAGTGATATAGACAACAGATTGAAAAAGGGTAGGATTGGCAGCAGGTGTACTGGGTAAAAGGTTATTGGCAACAATCCAGGATGAAATGATAAGTGCATGAACTAAGGCATTGACAAGGGAAAAGGAGAAGATCTGTAGAAAACAATAAGAAAATAGAATCAACAGACTTTGTGATTTGTTGATATGAGGGTTTTTAGCAAAACAAAAGAGTTCTCACTTGAGATATTGGAAAATGATATTTCTAGCCATCAATTTTAGGAATTCAGAGGGGATTTGCAACTTTGGAATGTAAGGAGTAGAAGAAATGGATTTGAGCTACCTGAGAAACATATCTGTGAGATGATGCTGAATCTAGACCAAAAAAATATCTATGTGGGAGTCATGATCATATAAGAGGTAATTTAAACCTATAGGACTAGATGAAAATGTTCTGAGGGTATGCTCTGAGCATTATTTTCAGTGTGTGGTCTTTACACTGTCTACATAAGAAATACTTAGGGTACTTCATAAAAATATTGCACGCTAACATACTGAATCTAATTCTTTGGGAACAGGCCCTGAAATTCTATATTTTGAAAAGGAGATTCTTTAGCATCCTTGATTTTAAAACTACTGTTTGTCTTTCTCTGTCTGACTTATTTTTCTTAGCATAATGCCCTCCAAATCTGTCCATGTTGTTTCAAATGACAAAATTTCATTCTTTTTTATGGCTGAGTAGTATTCCATTGTGTGTGTGTGTGTGTGTGTGTGTGTGTGTGTGTGTGTGTGTGTGTGTATACCATATTTCTTTATCCAATCATATGTTGATGGACACTTAGGTTGCTTCTATATCCTGGTTATTGTAAATAATGCTGCCACGAACATTGGGACATTGGGATGCATATATCTTTTCAAATTAATGTTTTCTTTTTCTTTGGATATATACCCAGGAGTAGAATTGCTAGATCACATGGTAGGTATACTTTCAGTTTTGTGAGGACCATCCATATTGTTTTCCACAGTGGCTGTACTAATTTACATTCCCACCAACAGTAGGATTCTCTTTTCTCCTCATCCTCACCAACATTTGTTATTTGTAGACTTTTCAATGATAACCATTCTGACAGGTGAGGTGATATCTGATTGTGGTCTTGATTTGCATTTCTCTGATGATTAATAATGTTGAGCATCTTTTCATGTGCCCGTTGGACATCTGCATGTCTTCTTAGGAAAAATGTCTATTCAGTCTTCTGCCCATGTTTTAATCAGGTTGTTTGTTTTTTTGAAGTTGAGTTGTATGAATTATTTATATATTTTGAATATTAACCTCTTATCAGTTATATCATTTGCAAATATTTTCTCCTATTCAGTAGGGTGTCTTTTTGTTTTGTTGATGGCTTCCTTTGCTGTGCAAAAAGCTTTTATGTTTAATTAGGTGCCATTTATTTAGTTTTGCTCTTATTTCCTTTGCCTTGGCAGATGGATAAAAAAATAATTGCTACACTTTATGTCAAAGAGTGCTCCACCTATGTTTTCTTCTAGGAGTTTTATGGTTTCCGGTCTTTCCTTTAGTCTTTAATCCATTTTGAATTTATTTTTTGTATATGGTGTTAGAAAATGTTCTAATTTTATTATGTTTCATGTAGCTGTCCAGTTTTCCCAATACCATTTATTGAAGAGACTCTCCTTTCTCCATTGTATATTCTTGCCTCCTTTGTCCTAGATTAATTGACCATAAGTGTGTGGTTTTTTTCTAGGTTCTCTATTCTGCTCCACTGATCTATATATCTGTTTTTGTGCCAGTATCAAACTGTTTTGATTATATAGCTTTGTAGTATAGTCTGAAGTAAGGGAGTGTGACACCTCCAGCTCTGTTCTTTCTCAAGATTGTTTTGGTTATTCAGGGTCTTTTGTGTTTCCATACAAATTTTAAAATCATTTATTCTAGTTCTGTGGAAAATACCATTGGTATTTTGATAGGGATTACATTGTATCAGTAGATACCTTGGGTAGTATGATCATTTTAACAATATTAGTTCTTCCAGTCCATGAACACAGTGTATCTTTCCGTCTATTTGTATTATCTTCAATTTCTTTAATCAGTTTCTTATAGTTTTCTGAGTACTGCTCTTTTACCTCCTTATGTAGGTTCATTTCTAGGTATTCTATTCTTTTTGATGTGATGGTAAATGGGATTCTTTCCTTAATTTCTCTTTCTGATGATTCATTGTTAGTGTATAGAAACACAATAGATTTCTATATATTAATTTTGTATGCTGCAAGTTTACCAAATTCATTGATGAGCTCTAGTAGTTTTTTGGTGAGGCTGATTTTTAATATGGTTTTCCACTTTGATCACACAGGGCATTGTAGGCCATGTTAAGATTTTATTTTATCTTATCTGTGATGGAAAGTCATTGGAGAGTTTGAAAACAGAAGAATGGAATAATTTGATTTTATGCTTTTAAACAGATTATTCTGGGTGCTCTGTGATAATGGATTGTCATGGGACAAGAGTGTCGATTAGCTAAGCATTGTACTAGACACTATGTAGGATTTGCGAGTACCCAAAAACAATATACTTGAATCACAGAATCAGTTAACATAAAACATTAATTTATCAATAGAACATAAGTATGCAACCATGCTACATTAGTGGTGAAGATTTTAAATGTTATAGAATTTGAAAGGAGAAGGATATTTATAATTTATTTTTAGGGAAGGCTTCAATGTAAAAGGTAGGAATTGAGTTGATGGAAGATACATAAGTAGAGAAGGGATAGCATTCCTGGAAAAAGAAATAAAGTCACAGATGGAATAATGGTAATATGTTTGTGGTAGAGGGGAGAGATTGGACTGAGTAAATCTGAGGATTCTTTTTAATGAGCAGCAGGCTACTGGATAGTTAGGCCAGGACTAGTTCACATTGGGATGATGTTGAACATTCAGGGGTTTGAGGTGAAGAAAGAGGGTGGCCACCCTTTGTTTCTCTTATTGATGTGATAGAGTATGTCTAAATTGAAGACTCTATAGACTTGAGGATACCAAAGAAAGAAGGAAAGTTAAATCTTCTTCCCTCCTTCTAGTGATATTGTGATACTTACCAAACTCACTGACCCTCTTTAGCAGATCTCAAGGGTAAGATCTGGGTAGCAGATAACTGTAAGTTGGTTCAAACACTCAACTTAGAATAGAGACCAGAGGATGGATTTCAACTATGAGCAACCCCATGGGGGAGAACTAGATTGAGTGCTGAAGTTAATGACCAACAGGCTCTGATATCTCTAGGATGATATTTGTGGCTTGTTATTCCACTTAGAATTGATAGTAACTGTCTATTATTTATTATCTCATAATGAGGTTTCTAATGCTAACTTTAGATGAATGAAATCAGTGGCCGATATTATATTTGAAAATTCACCAGCATGACTATCCTTTTTAGTATGAAAAGTTCTAGATCCTTTAAAGAGAATAACAATTGTATTATGAGCAATTATTTTATTTTTATTTAGTAACTTGCCAATGGGGAAAAAATGGCTTGAGATCAATCCCTTTGCTATCTAATATACTGATTCATGGACAAGGTTAGATCCTTTTTATTCTAACTGCAAATATGACCCTTTTACTCTTCAATTTCAGAAAATCAGAAACACTTGTTTCTTAAAATATGTTCATCTTTTTCACTTTTTTGGGGTGTTACTGAATCATCATTGTAATTTGCTGGTGATCATCTCACATTGTTATTCTAGTTCATCTTTTTAAAAATCTCTTAAATTTGACTAAAATATCTTTCCTTTTAAGCACAAGATATCACCAAGCAGTGTCTAGCAAACATTTCTTTTTTTTCTATATTTAATTGCCATCATACTTTAACATTTTAAATTTCTCTCTTGGCTCACCTATAATATGGATAAAGCCTGTGAGGCTTTTAAATTATCTACCACAATACTGAATATTATTCTTAAATAAATAAAAATTTCAACCAACCAAAAACTAGTAACTTTCAATCTGAGCACACATGAGTGATAAGAATCAGTGAATACTTATGTATATAATTTGGACATTCATTACTTGATGACAAAGACAGGAGTTGGAATCTTGCTAGAGCTATGCTCTCCCAGCAGCACTTCATAGCCTGGATTGATTTTTGTGACTTTCCATCTAATCAAATCTTGTCATATTCTTTATTGTTTGGGGCCTATGAACCCCAACAATTGTACTCGAAGGTAACATCAAGACTAATTCATTTCAGGGTGTAAATGGGTAAGAGTGGTTTAATGTGTAAACTTGCATCTTAACTAGGACCTCCTAGAGACCCTAACTGATACAGAGGATATGATTTCAATGGTACCATTAGACAGATTGTGGCAAGAGAATGAGGATAGATTGATACTTTTTTTGTTTTGTTTTGTTTTGTTTTTTGTTTTTGTGGTACACGGGCCTCTCACTGTTGTGGCCTCTCCCGTTGTGGAGCATAGGCTCCAGACGCACAGGCTCAGCGGCCATGGCTCACGGGCCTAGCCGCTCCACGGCATGTGGGATCTTCCCGAACTGGGGCACGAACCCGTGTCCTCTGCATCTGCAGGAGGACTCTCAACCACTGCGCCACCAGGGAAGCCTGATACTCTTGATCATACCGCCAAATGTATTTTTATGGAAGCTGCACCCCCAACAAATATCTTGTGAAAATTGGCAATCATACAAAAATATCTAGACCAATTAAAGTGTAAACTAGAAATAAGAATCGAATATAACAAAATATAGAACATAATATGTGTTTTTATATATTCAGTAGCACATACCTACCCCCACATGATGGGTTAGTATTAGTGCATCACCATTCGTTCTTTCAAAAAACATATTGTGAGACAGACACAGATAAATAAGGAAGAACATCAGAAAATATTCATTAGTTTTAAGTTACACTACTCTAACAAAGACATCCACAATTACAGTAGATTCCACAGTGATATCCACAATGCCAAATACAGGTTTATTTTCTCTTTCAATTCCAGGGTGGGTGGACAGATAAAAGAAAACAATTTTTCCTTCCATCTTATTGCTCCACGCTCTCCTAGGGTATTGATCTCCTCCATAGGTTCAAACCAGCCTTTGAGAAAGATAAAAAAATCAAAATCCAGAGAAATAAACTTGTCTTCCAGGTAGAAGTGACTCAGATCTTACATACATTATGTACATTCACATTCCATTGACTTGAACTTAGTATTATGGTTACAGCTAGCTGAAAAGGGGGGTGAGGAATGTAAATTCTAGCTGAGCATGTGGCCATTTGACCAAGAAGAAGGGGAGAACAGATTTGGGGGGGCATAACTAGTAGTCTAGAATAGAGTGCTCTTCCATTCCATTCTAAGGTGCTTTGATTATCCAATAGGCCCTAGGAGCTACTGGAAGATTTTAAACAGAGTACTGTTATTAAGAACAGATTGGCAAGAGAGAATACTCTGGAAGACCACTTAGAATACCTTTGCAATAATACAAGGATGAGATGATCTAGTCCTTAACCAAGGCAGTAGTCTACATTTATGGTTTATAATAAGTTGTACACTCAAATGCTAGGCACATTAAAAAAGCGGAAACTGTATCTGCTAATTGGAAAGAGAGAGTGGAAACCACTAAATACATCCCCTTCTCCCACCTATCTCCTTCTATCTCAGAGAAGACTCTGAACATTCTTCCCTATGGAACAGATTAAGCTCATGACAGATGTGGTATTAACAGCACAACAATATGATTTTCATTTTTTCTGATTGTAATAATCTGGTGAAAATAATATAGCACCAAACTTATCACTTCTGTTATTATAGGAGAGACCTTAAAATATACATTTCCACAAATTCCACATGTGATTTTTAACACTCAAGTTGAGAAACACTATTAAATTATGACTATGTGGAAATTAGATATGACAATAGGCATTGATTTATTTATAGCATACTCTTAAAGAAAACTCTATAGGCTTAAGGATCAATGGCAGAACAAAATTCTGTGATTGGTAACGTGTGTTGCTGAGCACCTTGATGTAGGATCCTTAGAATTTGGGATAGTCAATATTGAGACCTGCTTAATATATGCTACCAATATTGAAAACTCACATCAATCACAACTATATTCCACATAATTCTTATTAATGAATTAATGGGAACCATCTCTTAGTTTAATCATGGGCTCAACATTTCTTTACAGACTTAACTTTTATTTATTACCCTTTCCTGCTCCATCTCACCTTACCCAAGCCTTCTCTGTCTCATCTTGCTGTACCTATTTAGACTTTCCATTCTCTGTCAGGTGTCATTGTGCCCTACTGTAACTCACTTTACACTTACTTTTAGAGTGTGCTGTTTTCTACTCTGTTCCTCCCAGGTTTTCTTTTTCAGTCGTATCCTGATCAATTCTCTGCTGTGCACCACCTGTCATGCTAGTTCACCCTGACAGATTATGCTTGCTCACCCTGACATACAGTGGCATGCCCTGTTTTGCCCTGCATTGTTCCAACTTGCTCAGCTCTTCCTTGTCCTAGGCATCTCTGCCGTACCCTACATTTTCCTTCTTTTTCTGAATTTTACCTTTACCAAAATTTTAACTTTACTTGGTCAACCCCTCCTGGCCTTTCCCAAACCTTCCTTACTCTGTTTGGCTTGAACCCACCTTACATTTTCCAATGTGTACTACCCTGCCCTGCATAGCCTTTTCCAGTCCTGCACAATACTTTCCTGCTGTGTTCTTCAATGCTTTTTGCTCTCCTGGTTCCTGGGTGGTGATATCTTTCTATCAAATAGACCCTGAGTAAAGCACTGGTGCCTGTTATTCAGCAGTAAGATGATGGCAATGACCTGAGACACCGCCAGCATCCTGGTACTAGCAGAAAATCCCTGAATTCTGGGTTATATCTGTCAAAATTTAACAAAGCTCCCTTTCTTATTTTAGGTTTAAAATCTGTCACAAGCTCTTTTTAAAATGTAACCCAAGCATAATATCTAACAGTTATACATAGCAGTAATATAGTAATTTTAACAAATAACTCAACAGTCACAAGTTATATTGAACTTTTACAGTATATGAAACAGCAAAAAGTCAGTTTAAGGTTGAAAAGAAGAAAGGGAGAAAAATCAGACCAAGTTTATATATATCTGAAATGATGAACAATAGGGACAATATATGAACTATCACTGTCTTTTACATTGGCCATATTTTTTGGCTTTTCAAAATTATCTAAAACATCTTTTACTAGCCTTGGTTTTATTAAAATTTAGATATTTACATTTCAAATGGGTAAAGACTTGAACTGTAGTAAACAATTTGACAGTAAGAGAACTTTTTTGAATGCCAAAAACATTCAATTAGTAAACAATTCAATTCAGTAAAGAGAAATTTGTTACATAAATTAAGAATACAGAAGAGGCCAGATTAATCTTATTTTATATTTCTTGCTCAATTTCAATAGTCAGTAAATGGGTTTTTTGTTTATATCCCTGTATTATAAATAATTTGTACCTTTCATCTTATCCACTCAGAGACAGCTATTTACAGCAGAGTAACTGAACAAGTCAAGTGATTATAGGACCAAGCGTTTGCCCTATAATTTCTCCTTAATTAAAGCTGATTCCTCTTTTAAAGACTACTGTAGGTTGAATGGTGGCCCAAAAGATATCAGATTTTAATTCCTGGAAAAATATAAATATTACCTTATTTAGAAAAAGAGTCTTTGCAGATGTGATTAAGTTAGGAATCTTGAGATGAGGAAATTATCCTGCGTTGTCCAGATGGGCTCTGAATACTATCACCACTTTCCTTATAAGAGAGAGGTAGATTGAGATTCCACTAGAGTGATATGGCCACAAGCAAAGGAATACTGTCAGCCACCGGAAGCCGGAAGAGACAAGGGAGAGATTCTACCCTAGATGCTCCAGAGAGAGCGTGACACTGCTGACAACTTGATTTTGGATTTATGGCCCCCAGAACTGTGAAAAGATAAATTTGTATTTATTCTTAAATAATTCACCCAGTTTGTGGTAATATTTTGTATAAGCCATAGGAAACTAATACAGATTTTTGAACCAGGAAATAGGATGCTGCTGTAACAAATACTACAAATGTAAGTGGCTTTGGGATCAAGTCATGTGCAGAGGCTGGAAGATATTTGAGAAATATGGTAGAAAAAGCTTAGATTGCCTTGAATAGACTATTGATAGAAATAAGGATGTTAAAGGTAGAGAAAGCTTGTATCTTCTAAGGAAATACATGTGTTGCCTGTCTTTATAAACAGAATGTTCATAGATATATGAACATTAAAGTCACTTCAGGTGCAAGCGTAGAAGGAAATTAGAAACATGTCATGATTTTTTAATATATACTGCCAGAAAACTTAGCTAAATCATGTCATCCTCTTTTCTGAGCACACATCTTGTCTTGGGACATGTGTGGCTTTCTAAATTCCCCAGTGTACACAGGTGCTTTTGAATGTCCTTATTTCCCAAAGCAACTCTCTCCCCAGATTTTCCCAACCAGGCTGTAGGTGATCTAGTGTATGCTGTATACTCAACCATAATCCATGGCCTCCTTCAGCTGTGGATTTTTCTTTAGGTTCACCATGTTTTTGAGCAATGTCTGTCAATTTTTCTGCCCTGAGTGAGTTTTTAGTTAGGCGCAAAAGAGATGGTACCTTGTGTCAGTCTTTCAGGTAGCCGCAGACAGATAAACACTATAATTTGTAAGTAAGTTCAGCTCTGCTCCCTCCAACACCAGGTATAAGGGCCTGAAACTGCTAACCCAGAGAAAGGTGGGGCTGGGGCAAGTAAAAATGCCTCAAAACTTTCCTACAATTTTTAAGTTGCTTTTTTCTTGATTTAGCGTTCACTTGTTTGCTATAAACCTTTGACCATTTTCCAGAATTCTAACATATGGTTCTGAGAGTTCCAACTTGTTTTTCAATTTTTCTGTGGAGGAATAGATGTTTTGAAATTGCTACTCTACCAGTTTTCTGGCCTCACTCCCATATGATCCTTTGCATAAGCTGTTGGATTTGATTTGCTACTATTTTGTGGAAGATTTTAGTTCTATATTCATAAGTGATAATTGATTTGTATTTTCTCTTATTTTGTTGTCTTTATTTTTGTATCAGGATAATACTGACCTCCTAGAATGAATTGAAATTTTTCTTTCCTCTTCTGTTATGTGGAAAGTTAGTAAAGGACTGATTGGTATAATTCACCAAGAAAGACCTCTGGTCCTATATAGGACTTTGTTATAGGTCCTTTGTTATAGATACATTCAGATTTTCTATTTCTTCTTGAGTTAGTTTTGATAGTCTATGTCACTATCAGAATTTGTCCATTTTGTCTATGTTATCTATTTCATTTGCAAACAATTATTCTTAATATTCCCTTATAATCCTTTTTATTTCTCTAAAATCAGTAGTAGTATCTCCTCTTTAATTCTTGATTTTAGTAATTTGAGTCTTCTCTCTTTTTCTCTTGGTCTGTCCAGCTAAATGTTTGTAAATTTTGTTGATTTTCTTCTAAAGAAAAGCAACTTTGTTTTTGTTGAGTTTCTTTATCATTTTTCTATTCTTTATTTTATTTATTTCCACTCTCATCATTATTATTTATTTCTTCATCTTGCTTTGGATTTAGTTTGCTCTTCTTTCTTTATCTGGTATAGTAAAGGTAAAAGATCATATAGTAACTCTATATGATACTGCAATCCCACTCCCAGGCATATATCCAGAGAAAACTTAATTCAAATAAATACATGCACCCCAATGTTCATAGCAGCATCATTTACAATAGCCAAGACATGGAAGCAATCTAAATGTCCATCAACAGACAAATGGATAAAGAAGATGTGGCACATATATACAGTGGAATATTATTCAGCCATAAAAAGAAATGAAATTGAGTTATTTGTAGTGAGGTAGATGGACCTGGAGTCTGTCATACAGAGTGAAGTAAGTCAGAAAGAGAAAAGCAAGTATCGTATATTAATGCATGTTCAGTCACCTAAGTTAGTTCATGTGTCTGGCGTACATTGAACTCCTTGCTGTGCAACATGAGGAGCTTACTAATGAAGACCTGATGGAAGTGGAGTCCCAGAGAAAGGATGAAGAGAGACAAGAGGAAGAAGTAATTGAAGAACTGAAGAGATTCATGACACAGGAAATGGCAAGGGGATTTTCTTTATTTGAGGAGGTACTGGTTAGGTTTTGAGGCACAGGACCCAAACATAAAACAGTACATGAAGGTTGCAGCAGGTGTTCAGAATGCAATCCAGAGCTACCATGTCATCAATGATGAGAAAAAAAGAGCTATTACCCAGACATCACTGGATCGTTGTTTCAAGAGGGTAGATAGAATTGAATCCAGAAAGGAACCAGAACCTGTGCCATCCACATCAGGTGTGAGTGACATTGCAGCTTGTGCTGCGTCTCCTATTGCTGATGATCTTTCAGTTCTACCACCTCCCACCTCTTCTCCCTCCTCCAGTCAGTAACTCTTCTTGCCTGTTCACTCGATGCCAGCCCTGTGTGCCAGCTGTTGTACTGTACTACTGTACTTTTCAAGGTATTGTACTGTAAGATTAAAAATGTTTTCTTCATTTTTTGTGTTTGTTTTTTTATGTATTATTTGTGTGAAAATCATTATAAACCTATTACAGTACCATACTATATAGCCAATTGAGATAGTTGGGTACCTAGGCTAACTTTGTTGGACTTACATACAAATTAGACTTACGAACGTGCTCTGGGAATGGAACTCATTCATATGTAGGGGACTTACTGTAGCAGTTTCAAAGTTTTGGTTAGTAATTCCAATGTTGGAGCTTCCTCAGGGACAGTTCCTATTGACTGCTTCTTTTCCTGTACTTTTTTATTTCTTTGCAAATGTTGCAATTTTTATTGAAACTTGGACATTTTAGATAATATTATGTGGGAAATTGTCAAATCAGATTCTTCTCCATATCCTTGCCATCATTTGGTTTTGTCAGTGTTCTGGAGTTTGGACATTCTAGTAAGTGTGTAGTGGTTTGTCATTTTTTCTTGTTGTTGTTTAATTGGAATTTCTAAACTAATTCAGTAAATTCTGTATTCTTTGTCATGTGTGTGACCACTGACATCTCTGCTTATGTTGCCTATTGAGCAGCTAATGATGATACAAAGATTTCCTTAGCTACCTGAGACCAATAAATCTAGTCTTTGCAGATGGGCTCTGTGTGTGTTAGAGCATGTCTAAAACATTTAGCCAGGCAACTTACAACTCCACCTTAGCTTTCACTTCCTGCTTGCTTAAAGCCTCAAGGTTGATAGGAGGTGAGAGCTTGGGGCCTTCTCAGATGTTTCCTAAGTATGTGCACAGTCCTAGATATGGGCACAGTCTTACGCATGCATGTGGTGTTCTGAATAAAAGAGAATGGTAAAGAAGGAAGTAATAAAAGTTGAGTGAAATCATTCTAGACTGCACTGTGGTTGTCAGAGACTTCTGCAAGGTCGCTAGGGAGTCCTTGAGACAAAGTCCCCCATCACAGCAGTCCTGCATGTCTCAGATATGGACCTGTCTTAGTATCTCTGTTGTGCTCAATTATTTACTGGCTGGGAGCAACTGGTAAAAAGAATGGCCTCTTATCATAACAAGCACAGTGATGGATTTCAAAGTGCTACACCTGGGCCACAAGTCAATTACACTCCCTACTGTCAGAGAAGTAAGAAGCACATTTTCATGCCATTATGCATGGCAACATAAATTTCTTGATATATTTGTAGGTAAATTTGGCAATAATTTTCAAATTTGTAATGCTTGTTCCCTTTCACATAGCAATTCTATATCAGGAATTTCTTCTGTAGAAATACTCATACAAATATGTAACGATATATGCAAAGTAATGTTTATTGTGTCATCATTTTTCATTGTTAGAAATTAGAATCAGTTTAAAGGTTCATTAATAGGGGACTGGAAAAATATCATATACCAATAAATATGTTATTAAAAAGGATATTGTTGAAATATCTGTATTAACACAAAAAGGAATCCTGGGGAAGAAAACCAAGCAAAAAGGGAATGAAATTATTTATCTTTCTGAATATAATCTGAAGCTTTAGCTCCAAAATTTTCTCTCATAGAAGTGATCCTTATAAATTATCTCTCATATTACAGGATCTTTCTCACTTTATTTTGAACAACTACTTGAGTATGGTACATCAGTTATTAATAATAACAATTAATGCTAGTTTTAGATGTTAATAGAAATTACCAGTCAGAATCAGGGAGGGAGGGAGAATCAGAGGCAGACAAAAAAATAATATTAAATTTTAGATGATTGTCTATGAAGAGGGGAGATGACCTCACAATTGAAGATTTTAAATGCCATTTTATTTATTGATTTTTTAATGTATTTATTTATTTTTGGCTGTGTCAGGTCTTCATTACTGTGCACGGGCTTTCTCTAGTTGTGGCAAGCAGGGATTACTCTTCATTGTGGTGCGCGGGCTTCTCATTGTGGTGGCTTCTCTTATTGTGGAGCACAGGCTCTAAGCATGTGGGCTTCAGTAGTTGTGGCTTGCAGGCTATAGAGCACAGGCTCAGTAGTTGTGGCGCATGAGCTTAGTTGCTCCACAGCATGTGGGATCTTCTCAGACCAGGGCTCGAACCCATGTCCCCTGCATTGGCATGCAGATTCTTAACCACTGCACCACCAGGGATGTCCCTTAGATGCCATTTTAAGCAAGCCTTTTAAAGACTACTTTAAAAACAAATATATAAGTGGTTATATCACATAAATAAATAATATACATACTTATGACTTAGAATATACTTCTAATGTCAGCATCACATGTAGATTCAAAAAGTATTTTTTTTCTAAAATAATTTAGATAGAAGTGAATATGTTGTGCTCTGGAAAACTGTGTTAGGTCACTCAAGAAGAAACTTTAGTGATGATAACAACTGATGTCTTAAGTCTAACCTGTATCTCCCTGGGCTAAAATCAAGACATCAGCAGAGCTGCATTTCTTTCTGAATGCTCTTGGGAATGATCCATTTATTTGCTTTATTTAGCCTCTAGAAGCCACCCACATTCCTTGACTCATGGCCCTCCTCCTCCATCTCCAAAGCCAGCAGCAGCAAGCTTAGTCCTTCTCACACTACCATTTCTGTAGTTCTCTGCAGCTGGGAATTATTCTCTACTTTTAAGGATTCATGCAATTAGATTGGACCTACCTATATAATACAGACTAATCTCTCCATCTCAAGGTCCTTATCCTTAATCACATCTATAAAGTAATTTTTGTCATGCAAAGTAACATAATAACAGGTTCTGGGGATTAGGACATTGATATCTTGGTGGTTGTATATTATTCCACTTTCCACATTGTTACTTAAAAAATACAATTTAAATGAGTTATCAGTTAATGTCATTTTCTGACTCATGTCAATAGAACAAAAAATATCACAAATCTGTACTATGTGTTTATTGTGAAAACCACTGTAGTGGGTGCTATAAAGTAAAATATAAAGACATATGAAAGAGGCCCTCCCCTAAACAGCATACTATATTGTTGGATCATCAGGAACATTCATGAAAACACAATTAACAATAAAAGGCCTATATGCTGTCAAATTTTTTTGTTCAGCAATATTTAGGTACAATGAGAACCTACTATGCTGTTCTAGCCTCTGATGATACTATAGGAGTGAACACAATGTCTCTACCTTCATGAAGCTGATTTTCAAGTGGGGAAAACAATAAGAAACTATATAAATAGATATACTGTAATAACAAGCAGTGTTAAGTGCTATGGAGGGTAACTGAATAGAAAGAAGTGGAATGGCTATTTGATAGTAGCCTTCTCTGAGAGCTGAATGAATGAATGTTACAGAGAGATGTTCACTTGACAAGAGTAATCCTGAAGGCTTTATGTTAAAAAATAGAATATATATCTTTGGAGGATAAGCACGGTTAATAAATGGACAGAACAATATTGTTCCTTATGGCCTATGGGACATCTTTATCAGAACCCACTAAGGTAGCTGCTAAAACTGCAAATTCTCAGGTCCCAGCTATAGACCTACTGAATCAGAATCTCTGTTGATGAAAGTTAGGAATATAACAGGTGATCCTTTACTACACTGAATTATGAGAAACCCCAAGATAGAGTCATAAAACATTCAAATTTAGAAAAGAACTATACTGCCCCTATCCTACAGCAACATGTAACTCCTGCCATGCTTGGAGGGAGTAATAAGCAGACTAAACTGGTGAAACAGATGGTTCAAACTGGAAAGGTGTTTTATCCCTAGTTAAGGAGTTTAAACTCTTTGTAGAATGATGAACTATCAAGTATTAATTACTAAGCAATTAACATTAAAAAACAATATTTTTGGACTATTAGCAATATTTATATTATTGGCAATATGTAGGGTTAATATTAGTCATAGCAGTGTACAAGATAGACTGGATGTGAGGATAGTGATAACAAGGGAAGGTGTGATAAATCTGTGGTGCTATTAACCATCAGAGCTAGGTCAATTTCATTACATTAACCATCAGAGATAGGTCAATTTCAATAATAATCAAAAGGGAAGAACAGATATGGAGGTAATTATGAGGTAAGTAAAAATGGGACTCTGTGACAGAATTGATTGTGAAAATGAATGAAGAGTCACAAATGACTCCGATTTTGAACCTGGATAATTGGCAAAAATGGGTTTGCTGATTATTATGGAGCACCATTAGCTAGCTTGATAGGGACAATACTCATAAATAATTACATTAAAGTGTAGGAGAAAAAGCTATTATTTGTTCCTGTAATTTTTCTAAATTTTCCAGTAATCAAAGAAACACATTTAGAGCCTACTCTTGTACCTCTGCTCACATTAACCACATGAAATAACCCCTTGCATTTAGGAACCAATGTTTAAGAAAAACTTTTAATATTAAAGAAAACTAAAGCTAGTCCTTTACAGCAACCATTAGTGATTTATTGGTTGAGGAGGAAGTAGTATCTATTTATACCTTTATGATTGTCATTACCACTAGCATTTTGAAGAAAATTTATACTATTTCATGTGTGGTTTTCATTTATAGCACATAACTTAACCATAATAATACATTAAGTAATAATTTCTATCATTTGCTAAATTATGTCTTTCACTTACCTAGTGATCCATATAGAGCAAAGTTCATTTTAAAAATTCTTACTTTTTAAGGCTGAAGTATATGTTTCTCTAAATCAAGATGTGGTAGGATATTCTCAAAGATTAGAAGCAGGTAACTTGTGATTAGAGTTTTCTATGCATTTTAAGTTAAAGTGGGGTTGTGAAGAATATGTGCCTTATCATTCTCTCTCTCTCTCCCTCCCTCCCTCCCTCCCTCCTTCCCTTCCCCCCATACATACATACGGATATGTACATATATATGTATAATTTAACATTTGTTCACTAAATTATATGCCTTTGGAATTGTCCATGGATATCAAAACATATCTGGCTGTTTATTTGAGATTTTTCTTGTTTCTTGAGGTAGGATTGTATTGCTATAAACTTCCCTCTTAGGACTGCTTTTGCTACATCCCATAGGTTTTTGGAGGTCGTGTTTTCTTTGAAATATGTTTCTAGATTTTTTTGTTTTCCTCTTTGATTTCTTCAGTGATATCTTCATTATTTAGTAACATATAGTTTAGCCTCCATGAGTTTGTATTTTTTAAGTTTTTTCCCCTGTAACTGATATTTAGCTTCATAGCGTAGTAGTCAGAAAAGATACTTGATAAGATTTCAATTTTCTTAAATTTACCAAGGCTTGATTTGTGACCCAAAATATGATCTATTTTGGAGAATGTTCCATAAGCACTTGAGAAGAAAGTGTATTCTGTTGTTTTTGGATGGAATGTCCTATAAATATCAATTTAAGTCCATCTTGTCTAGTGTGTCATTTAAAGCTTGTGTTTCCAGTAAACAACCTAACCTTACACCTAAAGCAATTAGAGAAAGAAGAACAAAAAAACCCCCAAAGTTAGCAGAAGGAAATAAATCATAAAGATCAGATCAGAAATAAATGAAAAAGAAATGAACCAATTCACATTCCCACCAGCAGTGCAAGAGTGTTCCCTTTTCTCCACACCCTCTCCAGCATTTATTGTTTCTAGATTTTTTGATGATGGCCATTCTGACTGGTGTGAGATGATATCTCATTGTAGTTTTGATTTGCATTTCTCTAATGATTAATGATGTTGAGCATTCTTTCATGTGTTTGTTGGCAGTCTGTATATCTTCTTTGGAGAAATGTCTATTTAGGTCTTCTGCCCATTTTTGGATTGGGAATAAAGACACAGACCTCCTAGAGAACAGACTTGAGGTTATGGGGAGGGGGAAGGGTGAGCTGTGACAGGGCGAGAGAGAGTCACGGGCATATACACACTAACAAACGTAGTAAGGTAGATAGCTAGTGGGAAGCAGCCGCATGGCACAGGGATATTGGCTCGGTGCTTTGTGACAGCCTGGAGGGGTGGGATAGGGAGGGTGGGAGGGAGGGAGATGCAAGAGGGAAGACATATGGGAACATATGTTTATGTATGACTGATTCACTTTGTTATAAAGCAGAAACTAACACACCATTGTAAAGCAATTATACCCCAATAAAGATGTTAAAAAAAAAAAAAAGAATAAAGGAAGAATACGTCTTTCCCAAAAAAAAAAAAAAAAAGAAATGAAGAAAACAATAGCAAAAATCAATAAAACTAAAAGCTGGTTCTTTGAGAAGATAAAGAAAATTGATAAACCATTAGCCAGACTCATCAAGAAAAAAGGGAGAAGACTCAAATCAACAGAATTAGAAATGAAAAAGGAGAAGTAACAACTGATACTACAGAAATACAAAGGGTCATGAGAGATTACTACAAGCAACTCTATGCCAATAAAATGGTCAACCTGGAAGAAATGGGCAAATTGTTAGAAAACCACAACTTTCTAAGAATGAACCAGGAAGAAATAGAAAACATAAACAGACCAATCATAAGCCCTGAAATTGAAACTGTGATTAAAAATCTTCCAACAAACAAAAGCCCAGAAACAAATGGCTTCACAGGTGAATTCTGTCAAACATTTAGAGAAGAGCTAACACCTATCCTTCTCAAACTCTTCCAAAATATAGCAGAGGGAGGAACACTCCTAAACTCATTCTACAAGGCCACCATCACCCTGGTACCAAAACCAGACAAAGAGGTCACAAAAAAAGAAAACTACAGGCCAATATCACTGATGAACACATATGCAAAAATCCTCAACAGTATACTGGCAAACAGAATCCAACAGCACATTAAAAGGATCATACACCGTGATCAACTGGGGTTTATCCCAGGAATGCAAGGATTCTTCAATATATGCCAATCAATCAATATGATATACCATATTAACAAACTGAAGGATAAAAACCATATGATAACCTTAATAGATGCAGAAAAAGTGTTTGACAGAAATCAACACACATTTATGATAAAAACTCTTTAGAAAGTAGGCACAGAGGGAACCTACCTCAACATAATAAAAACCATATATGACAAACTCACAGCCAACATTGTTCTCAATGATGAACAACTGAAACTATTTCCTCTAACATGAAGAACACGACAAGGTTGTCCACTCTCACGACTATTATTCAACATAGTTTTGGAAGTTTTAGCCATGGCAATCAGAGAAAAAAAAGAAATAAAAGGGATCCAAATTGGAAAAGAAGATAAAAAACTGTCACTGTTTGCCAATGACATGATACTATATAGAGAGAATCCTAAAGATGCTACCAGGAAACTACTAGAGCTAATCAATGAATTTGGTAAAGTAGCAGGATACAAAATTAATGCACAGAAATCTCTTGCATTCCTAAACACTAATGATGAAAAATCTGAAAGAGAAATTAAGGAAACTCCCATATGTCATTGCAACAAAAGAATAAAATACCTAGGAATAAACCTACCTAAGGAGACAAAAGACCTGTATGTAGAAAACTATAAGACAGTGATGAAAGAAATTAAAGACAACACAAACAGATGGAGAGATATACCATGCTCCTGGACTGGAAGAATCAACATTGTGAAAATAACTATACTACCCAAAGCAATCTACAGATTCAATGCAATCCCTATCAAACTACCAATGGCATTTTTCACAGAACGAGAACAAAAAATTCCACAATTTGTATGGAAACACAAACCACCTAGAATAGCCAAAGCAATCTGGAGAAAGAAAAACATAGCTGGAGGAATCAGGCTCCCAGTCTTCAGACTATATTACAAAGCTACGGTAATCAAGACAGTATGGTACTGGCACAAAACCAGAAATATAGATCAATGGAACAGGATAGAAAGCCCAGAGATAAACCCATGCACATATGGTCACCTTATCTTTGATAAAGGAGGCAAGAATATATAATAGAGAAAAAACAACCTCTTCAAGAAGTGGTGCTGGAAAAACTGAACAGCTACATGGAAAAGAATGAAACTAGAGCACTCCCTAGCACCATACACAAAAATAAACTCAAAATGGATTAAAGATCTAAATGTAAGGCCAGACACCATAAAACTCCTAGGGGAAAACATAGGCAGAACACTCTATGACATAAATCACAACAAGATCTGTTTTTCACCCATCTCCTAGAGAAATGGAAATAAAAACAAAAATAAACAAATGGGACCTAATGAAATAAAGCTTTGCACAGCAAAGGAAACCATAAACAAGACAAAAAGACAACTCTCAGAATGGAAGAAAGCACTTGCAAATGAAGCAACGGACAAAGGATTAATCTCCAAAATATACAAGCAGCTCATGCATCTCAATAACAAAATAACAAACAACCCAATCCAAAAATGGGCAGAAGACCTAAATAGACATTTCTCCAAAGAAGATATACAGATTGCCAACAAACACATGAAAGAATGCTCAACATCGCTAATCGTTATAGAAATGCAAATCAAAACTACAATGAGGTATCTATCACCTCACACTGGTCAGAATGGCCATCATCAAAAAAATCTACAAACAATAAATGCTGGAGAGGGTTTGGAGAAAAGGGAACCCTCTTGAAGTTGATTCAGCCACTATGGAGAACAGTATGGAGGTTCTTTAAAAAACTAAAACTAGAACTACCATATGACCCAGTAATCCTACTACTATGCATATACCCTGAGAAAACCATAATTCAAAGAGAGACATGTACCACAATTTTCATTGTAGCACTATTTACAATAGCCAGGACATGGAAGCAACCTAAGTGTCCATTGACAGATGAATGGATAAAGAAGATGTGACACATATATACAATGGAATATTATTCAGCCATAAAAAGAAATGAAATTGAGTTATTTGTAGTGAGGTGGATGGTGTCATACAAAGTGAAGTAAGTCAGAAAGAGAAAAACAAATACTGTATGCTAACACATATATATATGGAACCTTAAAAAAATGGTTCTGATGAACCTAGGGGCCGGACAGGAATAAAGACTCAGATGTAGAAAATGGACTTGTGGACATGGGGAATGGGAAGGATAAGCTGAGACGAAGTGACAGAGTGGCATTGACATATATACACTACCAAATGTAAAATAGCTAGCTAGTGGGAAGAAGCTGCATAGCACAGGAAGATCAACTCGGTGCTTTATGACCACCTAGAAGGGTGAGATAAGGAGGGTGGGAAGGTGATGCAAGAGGGAGGGTACATGGGGATATATGTATACATATAGCTGATTCACTTTGTTATACAGCAGAAATTAACACAACATTGTAAAGCAATTATACTCCAATAAAGATGTTAAAAAACATATTTGGCAATATGTTGTTACTAATCTAGAAAATTATCATATCTGTTTTCACACCTCTTTTTCTACAAATATAGTTTGCTTTCTCTCATTTATTTTGAAGACATCGTATGATTCTCTCTTTCCTTAATTTTCTACCTGGAGATAAATTGCAAGCAACTATTTTAATCAAACTACCTCCTCTATTTTTCTTCAGAAGCCAAACCTACAGAGCAACTCAACTTGGTATTCTTGACTATTTATGGGACTATTTTGTCTTCTCATGTACAGACATATGGATACATATAAGGGAGGATGGGTTCAGCTTGCAGTAATGGTCAAATATCCCTTATCAGAGCAACCGTTGTATAGTTATCACTACTCTGGACAAAATATATTTTTTTAATATTTAAGGCATTGGATTCTGACCAAACACAAGTAGCATCCAGAATAGATTTCACAGTTGAAAGAAAGTTAAGGTCCAGGTAAGAGTCCATTTTCTTTTAATGACTTTTAACCTGAGGGCATGCCTTAGACTGTGCCAGCTTTGTGGATAAAACTCTGATAGAAAGTCTGTAGTCTAACTGGCTTGAAAAACCAGAGGAAAGAGTTCTGGGCAACCACTGCCACTGAAAAGTCAGGAGAAAACTGGCAGAAAGAACAGAGCTGGGGAAGGAGATGCCCAGATACTATGAATAGTCTCTGACCAAGTTTCTGGCTGACCCCTAAACTAAACATAAGTGAGACAGACTGTGAAGAGGCAAGCTAAGGGAGAAGAGCTGAATTGCTATCTGAGCTCTCATCCACCACAGTGGAGACATTGTTCTCACTATGAGTTCAAACACATTAACTGTTTTTAAAAAATAATAATACTCGTTAGAAAACAATTTTTGAAATGAAATACAGAGTCTCCACAAGATAAGATTTACAGCTTCAATGTACATTCCAAAATATGAAAAATTGAGAAAATGACAGGTTTTAAAAGAAAAGAAAATCAATTGAAAACAACCTCAAGATTTTATAACTGTTTTATTACTTTAAATACCAAGATTTTATAACATAGGTTTTGTAACTATGATCAGGGTTGTAAAGAAAATATGTCTGTTTTGAATGAAAAGAAATCTCAGCAGGAAAATAAAATTTATAAAAATTAACAAAAGGGAATTTCTAGTGTTAAAATGTAATATTTTAAAATAAAATAAATGACTGAATAAGCTTAACAGCAGAATGGGGGGGGGAAGTCAGGAAATTTGAAGATAGATCAATAGAAATCCTATCTGAAAAAAGAAAAAAACTTTTTTTAAATTAGCAGATATCTAACATTGTGTAATTTGAGTTCCAAAAAAAGACAAAAGAGAATAGAGGAGAAAAAAAATATTTGAATAAATAATGGCAAACAAAATCACGAATGTGGCCAAATATATAAATTTACAGATTCATGTAATTCATTGAAGCCCAAACAAGATAAATACAAGAAAAGCCACAGCTAGACATATCATAGTTGAGCTGCTTAAGACCAAAGAAAAAGAGAAAATACGAAAACATGAAAAAATAATGCATTAAATCAGGAGAAAATTATTTAATGAACAGCAATGTTATAAAGGAAACAATGGAGGTCAGTAGGTATTAGAAAAACGTTTTTAAGTGCTGAAAAAAAATCTGATATGCAGCCTTCATTAATAAAGGCAAAACACACATTTTTAGATCAAAGAAAAGTTAAAGAATTTGTCACTAACAGACTTGCATTGCTATAGAAATTATGAAAGAAGTTTTCAGAATTAAGAAAAATAACACCAAAAGAAAATGTGGAAATTTGTAATAAAAGCAGAGTTATAAATCATAAGTTATTCCAAAACAAAACAAAATACTAAGGTAGTCTCTATCATTTGTATTTTAACCAAGAAGTAGTTATTCTCATACCTTGCTATTTACTGGAGGCTTGGGATACTTAAATAAATCATTATGCCAGTGACCTTTGAAATAATGTGCATCAAGTATGAAAATTTAATTTCCAAAAAAAGTATGAAAGCTTCATGTGTGAGAAGGAAATTTCTCTAAATTTAACTCTTCTTGCAAAGATTTGATTGAGAAATCTGGTTTTAAAAAATGGTGGAGTAAAAAAGGAATTTTCTAGTTTAACCATCTTGAAAATCACCCCAAAACAAAAGGAGAATGAGAAAAATAAATGCATATTTCTTCTTTGGTGGAACTCGGACATCTGAAGTTCTGAATCACAGTATATGAGGAAGGGCTTCATATACATTTAGGGTTAGATAATGCTGCTGGAAGACACCAAGGGACAATGCTCCTGACCATGCCCATCTCCCAAATACGTAACACATTCTGAGGAACAAATCTATGATTTTAATAGTTTGAAATTATGTCCTAAGGACATTTTAAATTACTTATCTTTTGGGGGGAATCTTTAACAAAAGGTTAAGGAAAATAATATCTGAGTGGTTCTTTGGAACTCACATTTATTTAGTTCAAAGGGATTTAGTTATTTTTCTAATTCCCCCCAAAATGAAAATAAATTGTATAATTCTAAACTCACTGATAAAAATCTATACTACCTAGAAATGGTGATTAAATGGATCAGTTGTCTCAGTTATAGCAGTTTAAAATGTCATCTTATTAGAATACAAAACAAAGAAGCACCCTTGCCAGACTACCAGTTAACTGACTGGTCAAAATGACTTGCTTTCCTCTATAAAGCATTCTAATTGATGCCCAGGGCAGGTTAAATGCTCACTGCTAGTTGGCTGCTTGTCCTTCCACTATTCAAATTCTATGCTTACCAAGAATCTGCTGAGTTTATTCCAAAACTTATTTATGCCACTTGTACATGTTAATATATTAAGTAATTTAAGGAAATACTATGTAAAGTGATGAAATATAAATGTAAAAAGAAGGTTGTTTTTTCTATGAAAAGTAACTTCACTGCTTTGGAAAATATTATTAAAAGTGTTTCTCTAAACATTGCTCATGAATTTGGTGTGGATGAGACTGCAAATATAGGGAAAATTAATATTTTCAGATTTCTAAACTCAGATTTCTTGCCCATTTTCTTCAAGTTTCCTATCCACTTTAAGGAAACACAAACAAATTATAAAAAATGAACTATCTGATATAGTTTATATCAGAAAGATAATGTTGAACTCAAACTATTGATTTTGTATACTCTAAGCAAAGGCCCTATGTAAAAAAAGGCAAATATACATTTTTTATTTTAAACTTTTATGGCACATGTCCATCATTTTCATATTTCCTCAATTTAGCAAACTTTAAAATAAATTATCACCATGCCATAAAATAAAGTTTTATCAATGCCCTTTGATATCTGATAAGCTATGAAACTAATGTTTTCAGACAGTCATCTGGATAAGAATTACTGTATTTTCCATCTCCCCTATTCAACATTATTTTAATAACATGAAAAATATGCTTTTAAAAATGAGAAGTCATGTGAATAAATATAGTTTTCAATTATCATTGTGCAACTCTACTTTTCTCCTTTTAGCATTCTGTTATTATAGGTTAATTTGGCATGATGATAATAGTTAAAAGCCTGTGTAGAAAGCTTCATAATCATTATAATAGTAGCTGGCATTTATGGAGACTTCACTATATGACAGGCACCTTGCTAAGTGCTTTATAGGAATAAGCTCCTTTAATTTTCACAAGTCTCTAACTAATTCCCAATTATGAAACATACTATCATCAAAAATAGCCTATGATGCCTACTTTTGTATCAAATATATATCATAATGAATCATCTCAGTGCCTAATTCCAAAGTGAAAAGTCCAGTATAAGTAGCCTGCTGATTTGAAGAAGAAAAAAATGCAAAGGAATGGAAGTACTTAGGTTTAAAAATTGAACAAAGAATAATCTCTTTTTTAATCAAATGCACGGAATAACCAAATTTAAAACCAAAGTTAAAATTAAGGAACTGTGTTTCACTGAAAGATAATTATAGTTCTATGACCAATGCATTGATTCATATATTATTCTTACTAATGATATAATTTATTTTGACTTTAGCATATGTAATAAAGTTTACATTCTGTAAAGGATCTTTTTCCCAAAAGTCGTGAAATGTTACAATCATCGTATTTGTTTAATTTCTACTGAAATTAGGAGTTTTCCCCAAATAAACATTTAAAAGTACTCTCTTAAATTTTCTTGAGCATTTAGTCTATATAAGCCCTTTACATCCATACTTATTTAATTAAAAAAAAACTCTGAAAGGGTAGGTACATTATTCTTTTCAATGTAATGGTACAAAAAGTAAGGTTGGGCGGATATAGGAGACTTGCCAGAGGACACACAATAAATGTGGGAGTCTAATATAACAGGACTTTTCTTATTGCCCTGGGGTTGTCCACTAGAAGCCACTAAAAATGCTTAAAAAAATAAGATACTATCTTTTTCTAAAAAGAGTCTCCATCAAGCTGCCCAAAATTGGGTCCAGATGTCACATTGCAGGTATTCTAACTTACCCATGCTATAATCAACCACCACCTTACTACACCCCAGTATATAAGGCGAGTACCAGGGAACGTAGATGCTATCCAAGTTATTCCTCTGCCTCCTTATGATAGTGGGGAAGGGATGCTATTTTCTTCTTGAAATTAAATTCTGTGGCATTCCTAGGAAAATCATTCATAAAATTTGGGGTGCATGCCAGAAGAATAGAGAGGCATTTTATCCCCTGGCTAGATACTTGCTTTGACAGCAGGCTTGCTGTTATGTCCCTTATACCAACTTGATCAGAAAACAAATAAACAAACAAAAATAAAAAGAGAGAGAGAGACTTGTGGAAAGAAGGAAGGACTTAAAGAAGAGATGCCAGTGGAGCTGCCTATACTTCTACAGCTCAACAAAGGAACACCTGAGTATCTACAATTTAAGTGGTTACTGAGGGAAGTAGCTGGTTATATGTTCTCTGAGTGGACTACTGGCTGAAGAATTTGGTAGGGGATGAAAAGGATGGGAATTGTGCTGTGGGAAAGTCCTAGGTATCCTCAAAAATACTCATATGTGCACACAATGGAAAAGTCAGCATTTGGGTGCCTGTCACACAGAGGGCAGAGAAACTGTTTGTCAGCCAGAAAATCAGCAACAGTAACCAAGAAGTCTTCAAAATGCTATCAGTTAATTAAAGAGATACTTTCTATTTTTCCGCACCTTTTCTCCTTGTAACCGATAGCATAGGAGAATCAAGCACTAAGAAAGAGGATGTAGGTTATTAGCAAAGTTTGCTCTCTTCTCAATTCCTGGCCTTGGAGCTATATGCAGAGACTTTACTGGAGCTTGTAATGAGACTGAAGTTTTAAGCTAGGCTAGACATTTTTTCAATTATGAATCATACATACAAACATTTATAAAATGTACCTATACAGGTCTAAGAATAATAGTAAAAACACCAATTCAATATTATACCACTTAACACTTCAAACGTCTCTCAGGACTGTTCATATGTCCTACTTCATACTTTGTACTTTGCACTTTATACTTCCTACTTCTCATGTCAACTTCTGATGCCCCATTTCCCACTTCACGAAAATAATAACTGATTCACCATCCATATTTCATGCTATTGTTTACTTCTGTGTTAAAATGTCTTTCTACATCATTGATTTTTTTTAAGTCAAATGTATTTTAAGGAGATTACATTACAAAAAATAAAAAGCAAGTAGTCTTTCATTACACATTGTTATTTTTTCCTGGTTGAATTTCAGTTTCCATCGGGCATCATTCCCTTTAATCTTATGACTATCATTTAGTATTACAGTGTCAGATGCTGGTAGAAAATTCTCTCAATTTATCTGAAATGTTCTTCCTTTCACCTATATTTCTGAAGAATATTTTTACTGCTTATGGAATGCTTAAAGTTTTGTTGATGTTTCATCAATCCAAAGATGTTTTCTCTTTTTTTTCTTGACTTCCATTGCTTCTGGTGATGTCAGCTGTTCTTTTTATTGTTTTTCCACTGTACACAAAATGAATTTTTTCCTCTGACTGCTTTCAAGGTTTTATATTTACCTTTGGATTTTAACAGTTTCACTTTGGTTTACATATGGTAGTTTTCATTCTATTTATTCTTGAAAGGGTTCCCTAAGGTTTCTGCATGTTTTGTATCAAATTTGAAAAAAATATTTTGGACCATTATTTTTAAAATAATTTATTGAAGTAAAATTCACATAACATAAAAATAACCATTTTAAAGTGAAAAATTCAGTGGCATTTTATACAACCACCACATCTATTTTATCACTTATAAGTAAAATTCCTTAGCCGTTAAATACTTTCTCCCCAGTCCCCTTCCTTGTGGTCTCTGGCAACCACAAATCTGGATATATATGGATTTGTCTAATCTGGATATCTATATAAATGGGATCATACAATATGTGACATAGTGTATCTGGCTTCTTACTCTTAGCATAACGGTTTGGTGGTTCATCTATGTTGTACCGTGTATCAGTACTTCATCCATATTTTATGGCTGAATAATATTCCATAGTATCTATATACAATTGGTTTATCCATTCATTCCTTGATGGACCCTTGAGCAATTACAACATTTGGCTATTGTGAATACTGTTACTATGAACATTCATGTACACATATTTGATTGAATACCTGTTTTCAGTTCTTTTGGATATATACCTAGAATTGGAATTTCAAGGTCAGATGGTAATTTTATGTTTAACTTTTTGAGGAACCACCAAACATGTTTTCGTATCAGGTGAACTGTTTTGCATTCTTACTAGGAATTTACAAGGGTACCAATTTCTCCACATCTGTGCCAACACTTGTTATTTCTCTTTTTTTATGATTATTATAGTCATTCAACTAGGTATAAAGTAGTACCTTTTTTGGGTTTGATTTGCATTTTCTTGGTGACTAATGATCTTGAGCATTTTTTTCATGTGCTTACTGGTAATCTGTATGTCTTCTTGGAAAAATATCTATTCAAGTCCTTTGTACATTTATTTATTGGGTTGTTTATCATTTTGGTATAAGTTATGAGTTCTTTATAAATTCAGGATACTAGTCCCTTAACATATATACAATTTTCAAAATTTTTTCCTACTGTGTGGATATCTTTTTACTTTTTTGATAATGATATATGGATCAATGGAACAGAATAGAGTGCCCAGAAATAAATCCATGCACTTATGGTCAGTTAATCTCTGACAAAGGAGGCAAGAATATTCAACAGAGAAAAGCATCTCTTCAGTAGGTGGTACTGGGAAAACTGGACAGCTACATGTAAAAGAATGAAATTAGAACATTCTCTAACACCATATACAAAAATAAACTCAAAATGGATTAAAGACCTAAATGTAAGACCATATACTATAAAACTCCCAGAGGAAAACCTAGGCAGAACACTCTGACATAAATCATAGTATTATTTTTTTGGATCCGTCTTCTAAAGCATATGAAATAAAAGCAAAAATAAACAAATGAGACCTAATTAAACTTAAAAGCTTTTGCACAGCAAAGGAAACCATTGACAAAAGGAAAAGTCAACTTACTGAATGGGAGAAAATATTCGCAAATGTTATGACTGATAAGGGGTTAATATCCAACACATATAAATAGCTCATACAACTCAACATCAAAAAAAACAAACAACCAGATTTTAACAAAGGGCAGAAGACCTGTGTAGACATTTTTCCAAAGAGGAAATACAGATAGCCAACAGGCACATGAAAAGATGCTCAACATGGTTAATCATCAGAAAAATGCAAATCAAAACCACAATGAGATACAACCTCATACCTGGCAGAATGGCTATCATCAAAATTAATTGTATCTTTAAAAAAATAATTGTTTGGAGTCATTTAACTAGTGCTATATTTTAATTTAATGAATTAAGCTGCTTTGAATCTCTGCTGTAACCAAAATGACTTGCTTTAAATTTGAAATAAAATAAATGAGTTCAGTTTAACAGAAGACTTTGAAAACTAAGAAATGAATTTTGTCCCCAAAACAACCCCTGAATATCTCAACTAAGTTTTTAAAAAAGTAATTAGTTTTAATCTATCTGGAATTAGCATAATCAAAATATAATGGCTTTTAAATATATAGTATACTCTTTCATTTACTAAGGAGGCAATAAAACCTACAAATGTTGACAGGAGATTTATGCTGTATAGATATACCCGTTACATAGGGGAGGAGGATAACATGGGATTTATACTGACATCTGAGTTTTTATTCCTGTCGTGAAGTTCAGTGCTATGAATTAGGTATAATGTCAGAAGGAACCAGATGTACTCTGGGATTTTTGACTTCTTGTGAATAAGGTTTATGTTCCAAAGCCTATTTTATCCAGTTCTGTGGAGACTCTATAGTTAATGGAGGAACAATAATTTGAGAAATCTAAACCAGGTAATCTGTGTGCTTGTGCTGGCTTAGTCTCATCAGAAAAAGGATTAATGTCATTTGTGCAGGTTAGATTCTTCACAGTCCTAATGTACCTACTCCAATTCTGCCAATAATATTTCCACATAACACACCCTGAACCATGGGAAAGTAATTTTCCAGAGTCACCAAAGTTACTGTCTCACACAGTACAACACCAAGCCATTTACAAATAGTCAGTGGTTAAAGATTAGCTTGCCAGTGATGGCTGGTGAAGCATTTTTAGGGCTTACAAGGTAAACCTCTAAGTTGGTTAATGTAAATATAGTGAATTTCCCCCATATCTTCACTATTCTTAACCTTGCTTAAGTCACATATTTCTTTGAAAATCTGACAATAGCTATGTCTCATCTCTCTAGAGAAAGATGTGTATAAATGGACATATATAACACTTTTTACACAATTTGAGGATATTCACATACTCCATTAATCCCATCATGAAACTAAGACACAATATTAAAAAGTCCTGCTTTTTAGAATTAAGTGTTAATGGGAGGAAAGGGGAATTGAAAATGAAGACCACTCTGAAAGAGAGGTGTTTTGTTTGTAAACTCGAGACCAGAAATTTTGCAAAGAGATAGCAAATCTCTATCATACTGTATTTCTTTTACCCATGAGATTCCACAAAAACAACTGTAATTTTTATTTCTCAGTACCCAGGGACCAGGGTATGCTCTCGTTATATAGTGATGAATGTCCTATAGGAAATGAAGTATGTTGTTGTGTAACACTGTGCTGGGAGAAAAAATCCACCATGGCTCCTAAGCATCTCTGCACATTCTCATTGGGTATATGCTGAAAATGCAAGGTCCTGATCACTTTTTACCTGGACAGTTTCTCAAGGTTGTATTTGCAGAAACAACCTCTGAAGGGTGTGGTAATATCTCCTTCCAGACAAAGAGCAGGTTTGCTTCTGCTTTCTATAAAAGTGTTGAATTATCTAAGCTTAATGTTACTCTCCTGTAACATAACACACTGCATGTATAGGCATCCATCATGGGCCCTTTGGGTTGCCCCAGTGGGACATGGATAGCATAAGGATACCATACAAACCAACATGAAGCTCTCATGACTCCTTTTGCTGTGAATAAGTAATAAGGCCCTTTGTCTCTGACCCAAGTCAGCTAGTTAGCTTGCAAGTGCTATAAATCAGGCTCTGCACAGTTTCTGATGCAAACTACCTCAAAACTTTGTGGCTAAAAAGAATAATCCTTTGTTATAGCTCATTTCTTTTGTGTGTATTAGGAATTCCAGCAATACTTGGCTGAGTGATTCATCTGCTCCACATGGTGTCAACTTGGGTCACTCTGTGGCATTCAGCTGATGGCTGGGAAGGCCTAGAGGGTCTAAGATTCATGCACTTGCCTGGTGCCTTGGCAATAATGTTTAGAAGATTGAGTTCTTCTGGGACTGCCTCTCCTCTAGTACCAGGGTTTTTTCACATGATCTCTCCAGTAAAGCAGCCACAGATAAACAGATCTCTTACATGGTAGCACAAGACTTCAAGAGTAAATGCCCCCAGAGACCTAGGTGGAAGCTGCAAGACATCTTATGGCCTAATCTCAAAAGTCCCAGAATTTTACCTCTGCCAAGTTCTATTAGTCAAGCCACCTCAGTATTCAAGGGAAGGGGAATTATGCCCTAAATCTAAATGGGAGGAGTGTTTAAAAATTGGCATTTATTTTTAAACTGCCACAATAAGCACTAAATAAGGATTAATTGTGTTTTTTTGTTTTGTTTTTCTGAACCTCTGGGCCTATCACTTGAGTTTCTAAATAGATCTTGGGCTGATTATTAGAACAGGATTTTTTGCTATATTTTTTGATGATAGATAGATAGATAAAAAGACAGATAGCCTGAGACTATAAATACAACTTATTAGTCCACTCAGGAGAAATAAGTTTTCTGCATTTAAAATTCCTTGAAATATTTTACTGGGGGACTGGGGCTGGGTGTCAAGAGAGATAAAAGTATCTGAACCTTTAGTACCACTGATATCGTTAATATGAATCATGTTGTTTTTATCAATTTTAGTCAGATAAAGGAATATTCTGCACTGTTGAGAGAAAATGATCTATTAGTTAATTAAATTTAGCATTTCATTTTGTTTGAAAAGTTTTAGCTTTCAAATGAAAGAGTTTCGTCAAAATCCCCTCAATATTTAGAACTAAATATGGAAGCATGGTGGGTAAAGTTTGTTAGTTGAAATGTAGTCATGTTTGTTGGTTTTCTTTCTTCTTCTGGGAATTAAATTTTACCATATTTAAACCATCCAATTTTTTAAAAAAAATAATGCAGGAAATTCTTTACTGTTTCATGAAGAATGATAGAACTAATACATTTATTACAGTTGGGTTGTTTGTGGTTAGATGATAATTGTTTTGATAGATATTCAGTTGTGTTTTATTTCTGACTCAGCTGTATCTATACTCAATGGAAGTTAATGGCAACATGTAGTTTAAAAAGATCTAAACCTTATGTTTTAAAATGCTTAACATTGTAAACAGTTATTAAATGATTCAAAGCAATATTATCGGAGGTTTGATCAGGAAATAATACCAGTTTATGCAATAAAATCAACCTGAAAAAATTCCAACATCTAGAATATAGCAACTAATGAAAACTTAAAAGAATTCAGAGAGCTTCCCTGGTGGTGCAGTAGTTGAGAGTCCGCCTGCCGATGCAGGGGACACGGGTTCGTGCCCCGGTCCAGGAAGATCCTGCATGTCACAGAGCGGCTGGACCCATGGGCCATGGCCACTGAGCCTGCACGTCTGGAGCCTGTTCTCTGCAACGGGAGAGGCCACAATAGTGAGAGGCCCGCGTACAGCAAAAAAAAAAAAAAAAAAAGAATTCAGAGAACTTTAAAAATACTAAAGCACTAAAGCATTAAGAACTGAAAACAGCAGTAAGCACTTTTTAAATGATGGCTATTTCAAAACACAAAAGTTAAAATATCAAACCAAAAATAAGTCTAAAATACTAAGAAAAAAGGAAGCAAACTTAGAAGTCCAATACTAAGAATATTTTAAGTATTAAAAAAATATATTGTGGGGCTTCCCTGGTGGCGCAGCAGTTGAGAGTCCGCCTGCCGATGCAAGGGACACAGGTTCGTACCCCAGTCCGGGAAGATCCCACATGCCGCGGAGCGGCTGGGCCCATGAGCCACGGCAGCTGAGCCTGCGTGTCTGGAGCCTGTGCTCCACAACAGGAGAGGCCACAACAGTGAGAGGCCTGCATACCACAAAAAAAAAAAAAAAATATATATATATATATATATATATTAGCACCACAATACAACAAAACAAATAGGAAAAAGACCACAAAACTCTAAAATTAGTCACTTTACAGCTACATGTAAAAGAATGAAATTAGAATATTTTCTCACACCATATACAAAGATAAACTCAAAATGAATTAAAGACCTAAATGTGAGACCAGAAACCATAAAACTCCTAGAAGAAAACATAGGCAGAACATTCTTTGACATAAACTGTAACAATATTTTTTTTGATCTGTCTCTTAAGGCAAAGGAAACAAAAACAAAAATAAACAAATGGGACCTAATTAAACTTAAAAGCCTTTGCATAGCAAAGGAAACCATTGACAAAATGAAAAGACAGCCTACTGAATGGTAGAAAATATTTACAAATGATGTGACTGATAAGGGGTTAATATACAAAATATATAAACAGCTCATACAACACAACATCAAAAAAACAAACAACCCAATTAAAAAATGGGCAGAAGACCTGAATAGACATTGTTCCGAAGAATATATACAGATGGTCAATAGGCACGTGGAAATATGCTCAGCATCGCTAACCATCAGAAAAATGCAAATCAAAACACAATGAGATATTACCTCACATCTGTCAGAATGGCTGTTATCAAAAAGTCTACAAATCTCAAATATTGATAAGAATGTGGAGAAAAGGGAGCCCTGGTACAACTGTTGGTGGGAATGTAAATTGGTGTAGCCAGTATGGAAAACAATATGGAGGTTCTTCAAAAAACTTAAAATGGAACTACCATATGATCCAGAAATTCCACTCCTGGGTATATATCTGAAGAAGACAAAAACACTAACTTGAAAAGATACACACACCCCAATGTTCATAGCAGCACTGTATTTACAATATAGTAGCCAAGGTAATGGAAGCAACCTAAATGTCCATCAACAGATGAATGGATAAAGATGTGGTATATATATACAATGAATTATTACTCAGCCATAAAAAGGAATGAAATTCTGCCAGTTGGAACAATATGGATGGACCTGGAGGGTATTATGCTTAGTGAAATAAATCAGACAGAGAAAGACAAATATTGTATGAAAGCACATATACATAGAATCTAAAAATTAAAACAAATAAATGCATATAACAAAACAGAAAGAAAGTCACAGATATAGAGAACAAACTAGTGGTTACCAGTGGGGGAAAGGAAGGGGGGAGTGTAAAAAAGGGTAGGGGATTAAGAGATACAAGCTACAGTGTATAAACTAAATAAACTACAAGTATGTATTGTAGAGCTCAGGGAATATAGCCAATATTTTATAACTTTAAATGGAGTATAATCTATAAAAATACTGAATCACCATGTTGTATCCCTGAAATGAATACAATATTATAAATCAACTATACATCAATAAAAATTTTTTTAAAAATAGAATTTGTCACTTTATATCAGTGATTCTCAACCATTTGATTGCAGTCAACAACATGTTCTAAGAAGCCACAGTTATTTTCAAGATGTAATTCACAGAACTCATATATTTCTTTGCTTTCTTTTCCCTTAATTCTCTATCTTGACCTAAAGGCTGGAACCTTGAGCCTAGTGCTTTAGTGAGAAAAAGCATACCCTTATTCTGAGTCGTTTCATACAACTGAAGAGATTTAATGGGTACCCATACTGATAATCGATTTGACTTGAGGAAGTTTACTTTACAGAAGGAATTTACTGAATGGTTATTCTTCAAAGGTTTTCTCAATCTTATCTTTTTAAATTTGAATTTTAAATAGAGAAGTAGTTGTCTTTTATTTATTTGACTGTAAAACGATCTGAATTTCTGAACTCTCTAATCCTTTTCATATCAGGTTTAAAAATGACCAAATTTTCCTGAGCTCAACTCTTTCTTGTAACTTCTTCCAATTTTCCAACATCCTTCTCTAGAGGTGCAAGTGAGTTAGGTACATGATCAGCTTTGCCAATTATCACAGCATAAGAGTTCTACTCTCATAATCTAGATAACAATTTTTACAGCCTGTAATAGTAGTTTCCCGGTTGTATCCCTTTGAACCATTGAGTCAATGCCACCTAGTTTATGCTTTTATAACATCCTACTTCTAAGTATCCAATTTTTTTTCAGTTTTCTTGAAGTATAACTGACAAGTAAAATTTGTATATATTTAATGCATACAGCTTGATGTTTTGATAGGTGTATATGTTGTGAAATAATCACCACAATCAAGGTAATTAACATATCTCTCACCCCACATAGTTAACATTTTCTTTCTTTCTTCTTATTTTTGTGGTGGGAGCACTTAAGATATACCCTCTTAGAATATTTCAACTATACATTATTATTAACTATGGCCACCATGCTGTATATTAGATCTCCAAAACTTATTCATCTTGTACAACTGAAACTTTGTAGACCAATATCTCCCTATTTCACCCTCCCCACTAGCCTCTGGCAACCAACATTATCCTCTTAGATTCTATGATTTTGGCCATAGATTCCACATATAAATGAGATCACACAGTATTTGTCATTCTGTGTCTGGCTTATTTCACTTATCATAAGTTCATCCATATCATTGCAAATGGCAGGATTTCATTATTTTTTCTATGTATCTAATTTCTTTATCAATCAGGATAAGCTGGGTTATGCTGAAGTAATACTGTAACCAGATAGGGTAGGGGGTGCCTGGAGAAAGAGAACCAGGCATGGCTTTCTTGACATAAGAGAAGCCATTTATGGCCTAAGCCATTTTGTGATCTAAGCCTGGCCACAATGCTTCTCCTTGAACAGATCTCAGTAATTAATGATCTTAAGGGGACAAAAGAATGCAGGAACAAAACACTGTATCAGGCAAGAGAAGTAATAATAGCAAAGATAACATATCTGTTATAAAGACTCCCTGTCTCTGTTTCATTGGTAAAGATTAGCCTGAAGTGCTCAACCACCAGATCAACTAGAACCTAAGGGATGATGCTGATCTTTTCTGACCCTCCTGACTTCAATCAACTATAGCTTGGTCTCTATCTACTGCCCAAGTGCCTTCATGAATATGCATGTATCCTTAGCTTAAAACTTCTGCAATTTTACTGTTCGGGGAGACACTAATTTGGGAAATATCCCTGGTATCCCCCTTACTTGCTGCAAGTAATCCTTCCTTCTCCCTATCTTTGGCTTGGTTGTGTCTTTTAGTTTGACACCCACCAAGGGGAGAACCCAGATTCTGAGTAACAATACCACCAAAATTTTATCAGTTTAACAACAAAAGTGTATTCCTCACTCATTCAAAGTGCTTCAGGTTCAGGTGAGTTCCTAAACGAAGCTGTGCTCCATATAGTGGCACTGTATGCTAGATTGCTTCAGTCTCATCAGACCTCATCAACACATGCTTTCATGATTTCTAGAATCTGGGAAGAAAGAGCATGGAGAATTGTGTACTAACTCTTAAATGCTTCTTCCCAGAAGTGACACTTCTGATGATGGTTCATTGACCAAAACAAATTACATCTGTATATCTAA
The DNA here is from genome assembly GCF_964270905.1 of Leucopleurus acutus. Taxonomy (NCBI): domain Eukaryota; kingdom Metazoa; phylum Chordata; class Mammalia; order Artiodactyla; family Delphinidae; genus Leucopleurus; species Leucopleurus acutus. The sequence continues at coordinate 98,879,731 of NC_139148.1, forward strand.
CTTTGAAGGGGAATGTGCTTGAAAGTAGAGAAGAACCCAAAATCTTGGTGAACACTAATATCATCTGTCACACCATACAGTGCACAAGAAAGGTCTAATGACTTGCTTAGATGCCAGCTGAAAGCTACGTATGAAAGCTTATGTTCTTGCAGGCTTGCATAACAAAAAAATTACTTGGTTGACTTCAATGTTCCTTTCCCTTACTAACTTGGAGCTTATGAGGAAAATAGTGAGAAAAGTATACAGTAGGGTTATATTAAGGGAGATAGAGTTGCTTCTGTGATATGAGGGAGGTAAAGGAACTAGAGTACACTGAAGTAAAGGAAGGTGTGTGTGTGTGTGTGTAAGAGATGCCGAAAGCTCAGCCTCTGTGCACTGGTGCTGAGTTGCATCTCGGAGACAGAGTTTTGGGTGAAGTAGAAAAGAATAGCTTTATTGCTTTGCCAGGCAAAGGGGGCCACAGCAGGCTCAGGCCTTTCAAAATTGTGTCCCAACCCAGGAGGATTTAATGAGGAGTTTTATAGCAAATGTTCAAGGGCAGGGTTGCTGATAAGACTAGGGTGTGTGCAGGACCTGCACTCCTCTAATCTGGTTTTAGGTAATCTTTCTGATGTGCTTCTCTGGTTCCTCTAATGTAGCCTCAGGTGATGTTTCTCTGGTATGAAGAATGCTGACTTCTTAAAGAGCTTAAAGACATTGTTTTGTGTATCACTTGAGGTGGAACCAGGACCCTCCCCAAGGCTGCACTATTGTTTCCTGGCTGCCCCTACCCCGTCCTGGCATCCCCTCTTTCCCGGATTAGCAAATCTGCCCCTTGGAACCCAGGGAAGGTCATGGAGGCCGAAGTCTGTTTCCTACAAGAAACAGGGGACAGAAAGGCTTCCGTGCCCAGGAGCCCCACATGGTCCAGCTCAGTTTCATGTGTATGTAACTGGCACTATGAATTAGCTAAAATATCTGTCCTCATAAACTTACATTCTTGTGTGGACTTTATGTTCAGATCCAGAGACCCACCAAGACAACATTTTGGGGTTTTTTTTTGGTTTTTTGGTTTTTTTGTTGTTGTTTTTTTTCCATGAAGAAACTAGTTTTGCAGGAAAACAAAGAGGCAGCTTTGGAACCCACTCAGAAAAGATTTTTTTTCTCAGTTATCAGGAAAGCTCTTGTGTATCCTGGGAGTAGTAATGGGATTGGAGATGACTGTTGTAAAGTGAGATTTGCATTTTATATCATAAAGAGGCATTTGTCTTTTATGTTGCTATAATGTACTCCAGACGTTAGGGAAGCAGTAAGGGACTGAGGGGTACTGAGTGCTACTGACAGGTAATAAAGAACTTAAAGGGAAAACGTGGGGAGAGAGGAATGTAGCAATAACACTGTCACCTCTTCCCAAGATCACTTTATTGAAAAAGTCAATCTCATTCAAGCCTTATCTTTGAACTTTCTGTTTTTTCTGCCTTGAATGATCCTCCTTTCCCAGCCCCATTCTAGTGAAGAAGTTCAGGATATGCCACCCAAAATATGCTGACTTCCTTTTTTAAAACCTAAAAACAGGGCATAAAATTTCCCATGAGTAAGGTACCTTTCCTGTACCAAGAAGAGAAGAACATCCTTATCACCAAAGACTGGGAATCAACTCTGAAATGAACCTGTACAAACAAACTTACCAAAATAATCCTTATCTTCCACTAGTTTTCCCCCATATATCTCCTAGTCACTTCTCCACAATTTACTGTCCTTAGCCCAAACCTCTTTGACTTATCATTTCTTCACAAATTTATAATTTCTTTGTCTAAAATATATATATATATATATATATATATATATATATATATATATACGTTCTGCTCTGGTCACGTCTTCAGAACTTTATTTTCTTGTGAAAACTCCCATTTAAATTTAAAATTCTAATAAAACTTGTATGATTTTATTTTGTTAATCTGTCTTATATCAGATTAATTTTTAGACTCAGCTAGAGACTCTAAGAGGGTAAAGGAGAAATTTTTCTTCCCTAAGTAGCTTATCTGGGTACCCATACTAATAAAATTATATAAGTAAATTACCTAGCAGTATGCTTAATATATACTAAGCTCTCAATAAATATTAGTTCCTTTTAAAAATGTATGAAGGGGATGGATTCTGTGTTACGAGACCAAACTTGGGTCCACTCACCCACTCACAGTAAAGTCAATCTACTGACACTGGCTTGTGGTAAAGGAAAGTGCAGCATTTATTGGAGTCCAGGTCACCAAACAAAGGAGTCCAGGGTAGCTAGCTCTCAAAACACATTTGCTGGAGGTTTTAGATCTGTAAAACAACTCAGGAAATGTGCATCAGATGTTATTATCTAGGTACTTCAGAGAGGAGCTAAAACAGAGGATATGGGGGAGGTGACTGTCCTGGGAAGGTACCATAGGGTTCTGCTCAGTTACACCTTGACATTAAATCTCTCTCCTTGGGACAACTAGACCCACTAGATAATTGCAATGTTTTGTGGGATTTAAAATTTATTACTCTTCATCATTTTGAGTATTAGCCCGAGGCTAAAAATGTAGAGAAATAGGATATTGTATTTGAAATACTCAGATATTTAATATATACCAAGCATCCAAATATTATTATTAAGTTATTTCCACATTGTTATGGGCTAAACATTTTTATTCCCCCTGCCACCCTCCCCAAATTTATACGTTGAAGCCCTAACTACTGATGTGATAGTATCAATATTTGGAGATGGAGCCTTTGAGAGACAATTAGGTTTAGATGAAGTCATGAGGATACCACCCTCATGATGGGATTAGTGTCCTTATAAGAAGAGGAAGAGATATGAGATCTCTCTCTATCTATCTCTCAATCTCTCAGTCTCTCTCTCCCTCTCTCCCTCTCTCCCCAAATGACCACGCTAAAGAGGTCTTGTGAGCACACAATGAGATGGCAGCAGTCTGCAAGCTGGGAAGCAGGCCTTCACCTAGAACTGAAAATTCTGGCACCTTGATTTTAGACTTCCCAGCCTCTAGAACTGTGAGAAATAAACACCTGTTGTTTAAGCCACCCAGCTATGCTATTTTATTATAGCAGTCCAGGCTGACTAAGACACATATATGAAAGGATATTTTTGGAAGAGCAAATCTTCAGCTTTGAAGAGACTTTTGTAAAGCATTCTCACATTTTGTAAGACTTATAATTGTCAATTGTCCCTCATGGAGGCTATGCAAATGTACTTGAGGCAAATTAGTATGTTAAGAATCTACTAACAATAGATGTAAAGCACTTATCTCGGTGCCTAGTATATAAGAAATGATGATAAAAATTAATTCCCTTCCCCTGTCTATACAGGATCTTGCATGCAAAGAAAGAAAGTCCACTTATAGAACTTACTAGAATTATATGCAAATACAAAATGGAAATTGAGCTTTGATTCTTTTCCTCTTTTTAAATCACACAATCTTAATGGTAGAAATCAGTTTCTCAAAAGGTAGCATATGTGCTAGAGGAATATGGGAAGGAAACAAACTTAGCTTTGAGCACAATGATATTAAAACATGGCACAAAGACCATCAAGGGTCAGGGAAGGAATTTGGCTACCTTCCCCAGTGCCAGTCAGGCTCATGCTCTGCTGAGTCAAAATATTTTTAAAAAACAATAAAAAGAAGGGATAAAAGAAAATGTTTCAAAGAACAAATGATATGTCCATAATGAAGCCACTATGTAGCTAATACTGGAATGGTATACAAGAAATAACAATGCATCATAGAAACATCTGAATAGGTCTGAGCAAGTTTAAGGAAAAGATTGGCAGTCATGACGACTCAGGACCTAGCAGAAACACAGTGTGAAGGGAGTCAGTAGAGTGACAAAGAGGCACATAAAGGGGAGAAAAATAGATGACTGTTCCCACAGACAATGGATATACCTTGTAGTAAAGTTGCAAGCAAAGTTGCTAAGTCTGTCTGCCTGTCTGTCTATCTGTCTTTGTCTCTCTGTCTCTCTCTCTCACACTCACACACCACCTTTGAAAAAATCATGAATATCTTCTAAGTACCATGAATACTGATAGAGTCAGATTATCTAAGATATGTGAGGTCACTAGACACAATGTGACCAGAATTCTCATATTCCTCATGCTCACACTTGCCAAGCAGGGCAAGACTAATGATGGTGGGGAACAATTTGGAAACAAAGATATCAAGAGGGATGGAGTAAGGCTGTTCATAGTGTCAGTTACCTGTCCATTAGTGATATAGACCTTCTGATTCAAGAAAAACTTTGAAAAGCTTCAGTGGAGCAAATATAAAGGTAAAAATAGGGAGAGTGAGTGATGCTGAGTCCACAACAAGGCAGGAATAATAGAAAAAAGGGGAAAGGAATTATTTTTGTCAAATAAATACCAAAGATGTTGAATAACTCAAAAAGAAAGAAAATACAACTCAGACCAGAAGGATAGCCTGGTAGGCAGTATAATGACTCCCCCCAAGTGTCCATGTCCTAATCTCTGGAACCTGTGAATTTGTTGGTTTAGCTGCCAAAGACTTTGCAGATGTGATTAAATTAAGGGCCTTGAAAGAGGGAGAATATCATGCATTGTCCAATTGTGTTCAGTGTAATTACAGGGTCCTTAATAGTGCAATCAGGATGCAGAAGTGGTTAGAGTGATGTGATATGAGAAAGACTTGACCCATTGTTGCTGGTGTTGAAGAGAGAGGAAGAGGCCACAAGCCATGTGATATAGGTGGCCTCTAGAAGCTGAAATGGGCAAGGAAATTATTCATTATAAAGATTATATAGCATAGGCACCTTAGTCCACCATGCAAAAAGTCTGATAGCTCACTACCTAGTTTGGTCTGGCAAAACCAAGCATGCCTGAATCCTGTCTTGTATTCTAACTAGTATCTCTACAACACCATCAAGTATGAGGATTTGTAATCATAAAGTTGTTGAGCAGATAGATTGGGAAATGCTGTTAAAGGGATTTCCATACTGTCTAGGAGGTTGGAAGTGGTGACCTCTAAGGCCTATCTAATTTTTGATTAGCAGTAATCACCTGGCCCCAGAGTATCCCACAGTCTGCAACTTTGGAAGTTGCAAAATGGGAGATCATGACATTGGAGAACCAGCAGTGAATTGTAGTCAGCTCTCCAATGTAAATAACTACAGGTCTTCTTTATCCTTTATAAGGCACTGGTTGTTTATAATAGAATGTGACATCTATGATGTTAAGAATTTTATGTTTCATTCACTGTTGTAACATCAGAACCTAGAATAGTGTCTGACACACAGTAGGCACTCAATAAATACTTCTGGGATAAGTGAATGAATGGCTACTAAGCAATGGAGAATACATAGATTTTAAAGAAGATAATCTAAGTAACTTCTGACCAGCTCCTCTATAAAAACAAAACATGGTAACTCAATCATTACTTTAATGAATTTGTTGGTTTATAGGTAAGGAAATTTCAGAAGACATAGTATAGCTGAACAAAGCAAGGCATTTGACATGCTTAAAAATTATTTTCCTGTAGATAAAAATGAGCTGAATGCAAAGACATTTAAGTAGATTCATTACTAATTCAATGACTATATCTGAAGCTACCTTGTTTTTATAATCAATGCCAATCTGGAATGAAGTCTATAGTTGTGTGCTGAAAGGCTCTGTTCTTGATAATTACATTTAAGTATTTTCATTAGTGACTTATTTAGATAAAGTGAGAACATGCTCATAGAAATATACAGATAATACATAACTGGGAGTAAGAGCCTCTACATTGAATAGCAGAGTCAGGATCCTCAAATGTCTTGCCAGCTACAATAACGCACTGAATCTATCATGGTGATATATAACAAGGATAAGGTGCAGGGTGGCAACAGTAAATTCAATATGAATCAAAAGGTAGACATGGCTACCAAAAATTTAATGACAACAAACTTCCAGTTACAAGATAAATAAGTACTGGGAGTATAATGTGCATCATTACTATAGTTAGCACTGCTGTATGATACATAGATAAGTTGTCAAGAGAGTAGATCATAAGAGTTCTCATCACAAGGAAAATTTTTTTTCTTTTTATTGTATCTATATGAGATGATGGATGTTAACTAAGAGTATTGTGGTAATCATTTCTCAGTATATGTAAATCAAACCATTATGCTGTACACCTTAAACTTATACAGTAATACATGCCAATTATTTCTCAATAAAACTGGAGAAACAATTTAATAAGATCCTAGGCAATAATAATGGTAACATAGTTTCTAGAATTCTAGATGGTTTCATAATCACCTAGAATACTGTATCTGTTCTGGGAACCACATTCTAAAGGAAAATAAACAAACTTCATTGCACTGGGAGGAAAGAAAATAGAATGATGGAGCTGATTTCTAATATCAGTTGGTGAGACCAGGCTGAAGACATCATCCTTGTCATAAGAAATACTGGGAGAGGGCAAAGGCAGGGGACTACATGACACTCATCCTCAAATATTTTAAAGACATTTTAAAGAATGGTAGCATTGTATAGTAAGAAAGTAGGTTGTAGAGACACACATTTAAGTTTACATCTCAACTCTACCACTACACAGATTTGTGACTTTGAACAAATTACTTAACCTTTCTTTAAAGTCTCAGTTTCCTCGTCTGTAAAATTTAGATAATAATAGCACCTATTCTTTAGAACTGTTATGCGGATGTACTGAATTATCTGTAAAGCACTCAAAACAAGGCCTGATAGAAATCGACTGTGATATAAATGTTTGTAAAATAAACTACAAAGAGGCTTTTTTCAGGATTAAATGACTTGGTATATATAAGGTACTTGTTAAGCCTGGTGGATAGTAAGTATGATAGTAAAATATGATAGCTGGTATTATTTTTTGTGAGGACTGTAATGTCAAAGTGTAATTAGACTTGACCTTCAAAAAAGTGTTCTAGGAAAATAGCAGAAATATGCATCTCAACAGGCAAAATAATTCTTCCCCAGAATGTGAGGGGAAGGTAAAGAACCTGTACTCTTCATTCAGATAGATGTTGAGTTCAAATTACAACTCTTTCCTTTGCAAGTTGCTTCTTTGAACTTTGATTTCATCACTGTAAAATGGGCAAACACTGAAGGTAATTGTCAATTAAATGAGTTATATTAAATGTTAATTATATTAAGAGAGTCCTTGTCTGTCTTATTCCTTGTTGTAACCCTAGTCACCTAGAACAGTGTCTTGAACTTAGAAGACATTCAGTAAATATTTCTTGAGTGGATTTGTTGAATGAAAATGCTCAAGTAAATGTCAGTTACCTTCCCCATTCCCTGCCAAAAATCGAATCTCTATATCTCTTCAGAGAAACACTTGAATGTACACAGAAGGAGGCATGGGAAAGTATGTTTCTAACACTGTTTATAGTAGTGAAAATGGGAAAACCCCAAAAGGAAAATGGTTAAATAAACTGTGTTTCATGTTATGGATTACTATGCAGCAGCTAAAAAGAATAAAACATGTCTGTATGACATGGAAAAACTTACAAGCCATATTGTTTAATAAAAATAGCAAAGAAAAAAATTAATATTGTATGTTTTATGATTACTTAAATATGATGATAATAAGCATAGAAAAGGCCAAGAAAAAAGAAAAATAGTTATTATCTCTGCAAAAAGGACTTAAATGGAATGGAAGATAGGGCATAGATGGAGTTCTAGTCTTATTTTTGAAGTCCTGATAATTTTTGAAAGCTCTGCCTCCAAGGTGGTTAGTTCCCAGTGATTGAATGAGATTATGCAGAGAGGCCAGGGAAATATTTGGTATTATAAAAAAGAATCAGCACTGAATGATTTTATAGTTCTTCCTTACCCTGTGAGTTTCTGATTCTATAATTCAAATTCTGGGGTAGATACAGCCTACGCAGAGGAAACTAACACCTTTAAAGTTCTCTGGGAATTTGAATAGATTGAAATTGCCTGAGGGAATCTGTTTGCTGAATGGTTTCCGATAAGCCATTCAAAGAAAAGAGAAAGAGTCCTTCAAATGACTCTCTATAGAAAGTTTCCCCCTGATGAAATGTCTGTTTGCTGATATTAGTCTTAACCTTTCAGTGAAGGACTCTGGAATGAAGAAAAATAAAAAGCACTAAAGAATTAAAAGAACAGAAAAACAGACTATTATATGCAAAAACCTGGAAATCACCCTGGGAACTGACATGGGCAATGTGTCTCAGTGCCCCACTGGATTTAAGGAACTTTTTTTTGATTTTTTGTTTTTTTATAACTAGCAGGAGAATGTCAACAAAGCACATTTACCTGTACATAGACAATATTTTTTCATGGTCATATTTTGTTGCATGTAATGACTTCTTAACATGTAAAACAAACAAGGAAACAAACAAAATTGGGCTTATTTTAGCCTTCATGTGATAACTTACTCCTGAGGAATGAGAAAGATCTAAGTGCATTGAAAACCTGCTGATTTAGTTGCTGCAGTGCAGTTTTGAAATCTCCTTGCCATTTTGGTAGTATAGCAGGGAGAAAACCTTTTATTGACTCAAAGAAATGTTTCAGTCACTTTTCCAGCCTCTCCTTTTCCAAAGGCCAAATTTTAGGGTAGGTAGTCTGTCATAGAGTTGTATTTATGCGATACAATGGTTTTTAATTCTCATACTCTACAACCTCAGAATTAAGTAGATTCCAAGGGCTCAGAAAAAAATAAATAAATAAAAGAGTTGAACAAAGGAAGCAAGCCTGACCAACAAGTGGCAAAGAGGTAGTAAAAGTAACATGCAGCATCTCACGTCTTTTCAATAGTGCCCAAAGCCCTTAGGGAACAGAATCTAACAGGAAATTGTACATAAAAATGTGAAGTCACAATTGAAGATTTTCTAAACAGATGATTTTGTGGGGCATGATTTTGGGCTGTAAGTAACCAGACTTGAGTTCTTGAACTGGGTAGCATATGGAGAAAATATAATTTGCAAGGAAAGCTTACATTTGTTTTCTATTTAAAGTTTTACAGGATGTGGAACTGATAAGCCCTTTCCTTCTGGAAAGCAGAAAATGAGAAAATCAAGGTAATGATCATTAGTGAAATGTGATACACATCGGTATTCTGTAACCAGCCAAACTACAGATGATTATTCATTAAGGCAATCACTTATTCTTTACTATTTTGGGGAATCTCAGATATTTCCATTATAAATGCACAATAACGAAAGCACCTCTTTAGAAGCAGCTGATTGTTAAATAGATTATGAGCTAAATGAAATACAAATCAGCTGACATTTTAACTGTCATTTTTACATGAAAAAATTATTGGGTTTTAATATATACAATATGGTAAATGAGAGAAAGCTATGTGTACCTGTAAGTAAATGACTTGCTTATGTTCTAAATTTAAACTCAGAAAGTTTTAAGAAGAGGAAAGATTTACTTAAAGTAGAGAGCGAACTAGATTCTATGGGAATCATAGCAGGGACTCAAAACTAAGAAAGAAAATAATGCTATTGCTAGCCATCAGGGACAAAATCAGATGAAGAATTTTGATGTGGCCCAGAAGTTAAACATAACAACTTTTAATTCTTAAAATACTTTAATAGGAACCATTGAAAAGGTTACTGATAAAATGTAGGAGAGTTTCACTAGTTCTGCATTATGAAGATACGCTAAATAAGTGATAAGTAAGGAGTCATAATTTCTACTTGTGAGTATTCAGGCAAAAGATAAAGAATCATACATTATTTTATTAAATATTTCTCTTTCACTTGTTTTGTTTCTTTCATGTTCTTATTATAATAGTGGGAAAAATATATGAGGGCCATCTAGTGGCCAATGCATTATTTTTTCCTGTTTGGCTTTGAAGTAAATTATTGGTTTTCCAGAATTATATTCTGTCTCTCTTGCTGTCAAACAAAGGGGGCAAACATGGTTTCTTTTATCTTGGGAATCACTTGTTGATGTTTTCTCCATTGGACTGTTTGAATGTTATGATTTATAATTTGTTAACCTGTGGCAGGGATCTGAATGGGGGGTGGACTTGTGAATAATGACAAATGCCTTAAATGTCAAGAGAGGGTTTTGGTTAATCAGTTCAGTATTTCAGCAATTTCATTAGCAAAGGATACTACCAATCCAACTCACATAGTAAGTCGATTGAGAAGCATGATTGGTATTCAACAGATACTCACCTGTGCTGCTGATTTTTTTACTGCTGGTATCTCTGCTGACTGGTTAATGCTCATGCTGTACCTCTTGACTATCACGTGGTTGACAAGTGGCTGTCAGTTAACTATGTATAGGCATGTGCCTAATTCCTACAATCAAACAGGCAACTTGCCTAACTGGAATCCTGCTTGAACTTAAGAACCATAATTATTCCTGCCTTTCTTTCTTATCCCCCAAAATAACTAATGTTAACAGTCTCTTACATATCCTCCTTGAAATATCTACGACCATACAAGCATAATTTTGATTATACAAAGAATATTGTACATACTGTCTTACTACTTTTCTTCATTTAATATGTATGTTGAAGATACTTCCCTACATGTACATTATAGAGTAGGCTTCTTTTTTTGGAATTGCTGAAAATTCTTCATTAGGTGGACATACCATAATTTATTTCACCAGTCTTCTATTGATAGGCATTTAACTTGTTTCCAATCTTCAGTTAATATAAAAAATTACACAAACAGTATCCTTGTACATATTTCCTTGCTCACATATGACAATAATTTCAGGAAGTAAAAATAATAGTATATAGATAGATAGATAGATATAGATATAGATATAGATATATTTTTGGCTGTGCTGTGTGGCTTGTGGGATCTTAGTTCCCTGACCAGGGATTGAACTTAGGCCCTTGGCAGTGAAAGCATGGAGTCCTAACCACTGGCCAGCCAGGGAATCCCCAATAGTGTATAACCTTTAATTTTGATTTTTCAAGTCAACTTTTCAAATTGAAGGTAGAAAAATATTTGTATATAATTGTGTTACCATGTTGACATCAGGTGAATTCTGCCTGCCATTGTGGATCATATACATGGTAGTTTAGTTGGAACACGTACAGATGGAAAGTTAGTTGCAAAGCTGAAGACTACTTTTTCTCCCTTAGACTATAAAGGAACCCTGAATTTAAAGCTTAGTTAAGTGCAAATCTGTGGAAGGTAGTGAACCAGGCAAAGGGTGGAGCTGGCAATGTAGATGCAATTGGTACTAAATTCCATGCTGATATTTTGTTCTGTAAGGTTTAATATTTTTTGAAGGCATACTTCCTGGGTATGAATGCTTTAAAAATGCCTTTGAAACATAATAATTTCCATTCAGTCTTTAAGCGAAAATTATTTCTTAATAATCAAATGTTATTTATAGTATTGTATTTCAGTCAAATTATGGTTTTAAATTATTAAATTCAATTTTCAGTATTTGTGAGCCAAATTTTACCTTTGAAGATGCTATTTTTTAAAAAGTATTGCATCATATTCTCCTAAGCTGGGAAAAGTTTTCTCAGTTATTATATAATAGTTAATAGAGTGTTTTTAAAAAACATGTAAAGAGGCTTACTATAAAAATTAATGATTTTATTACATTAACAGTTTCCATTTTCTACTGTGATCCATTAAAGTGAAATATGATTAATAAAAGACTTATGAACAAGTGTGAAAGTAAGCATGTCTGTTTTAATCACCTCTGTATACCAAGTGTCAATTCAACATTTGGAATATGTTCAAGTTCAAAAAATACTTGCTCTGTTAACTAATACTTCACATCATGTTACAGTGAATTTAAAAGGGAATATCCAAATTCTTCTATTTTAATTTCATTGTGATAAGTATGCTTATCATATGCTCAAATCTCCTACCAATTATACCCACCAGAACATCCACTAGCTCATTTTAAATATTATCAAATTAGTCCAATTTGCAGATGACAGACATTTTTAATTTATGGATAATGCAGTGGGAGTTATATCAAATTGTTTTGCTACATCTGTTTTCCTGTCCGAATCAAGTACTTCCTTTACTGTGTAATATGTAATAAATGTGCACTGAGATACTACTATGAATAAGTTATCAGAAAATGGTTTAAAATTGCTATATTTAATATGAACTGTTATCATTTTTGAGCATTTACTATGTGGCAGCCACTAGGTAATTTATTTAAAATCAGATCAATTATATAATTTGTTCAACTTGTAAAGTTATGTCATAGAGAGCATCTTATCAAAACATTCAATGCAGAAGGCATAGCATAACCTGAACTGAGAATATCAGCATTTGTTATAGTTCTTCCAGATTTCTGGTCATTAATAATAAGCAATGAGAAAAAGAGTATCTTCATCAATCATGCTGGAAATGATACTATTCTGAATAGAAAGTAATTCATGCAAGTATGGGTTGGGTTGTGTCCCCCTAAAATTCATGTTGAAATCCTAACCCTAAGTATCTCAGAATGTGACTTTTTGGAAATATGGTTGTTTTAGATGTAATTACTTAAGATGAGGTCATTAGGGTGGGCCCAAATCCAATCTGACTGGTGTCCTCATAAAAGGATAAATTTGGACACAGAGAAACACACATAGGAAGAATAATATGTAAAGATAAGGGTGATACTTCTAAAAGCCAAGAAATGCCAAAAATTTCCAGCAAACCACCAGAAGCTAAGGGAGAGGTATAGAACAGATTCTCTCTCATAGTCCTTGGAATGAACCAACCCTACCAACACCTTGATCTTAGAATTTTAGTCCCATAAATATGAGTCAATAGACTTCTGCTGTTTAAGTCACCCGGTTTGTGGTACTCTGTTATAGCAGCCCTAGCAAACTAATACCATGCCTCATGATTGCAAGATGTTCTATGACCAGTGATTCTACCAGGCAATTATCTTAACAGTCAATGGTGGGAATTCCCTGGCAGTCCAGTGGTTAGGACTCTGGGCTTCCACTGCAGGAGGCATGGATTTGATCCCTGCTCGGGGAACTAAGATCCTGCATGCCATGCTGCACCACCAACGGTAAAGAGATTGGTACATTTTTACTATAATTGGCAATCTAGAAAAGACTGGGGAGTCAATAGCTGCTGATCTTTATTTTTTCTTTCTTTTTTTTTGCGGTACACGGGCCTCTCACTGTTGTGGCCTCTCCCATTGTGGAGCACAGGCTCCGGATGCACAGGCTCAGCGGCCATGGTTCATGGGCCCAGCCGCTCCACGGCATGTGGGATCTTCCCGGACTGGGGCACAAACCTGTGTCCCCTGCATCGGCAGCTGGACTCTCAACCACTGCGCCACCAGGGAAGCCCTGACATTCTTAAAGAAGGAAAATTTTGTAGCTTCAGGGAGACTTGAAGCTTTTGCTTTGTATGTATGGTGGTGGTAGGGCTGTTAGGAGGGGGCAATAGGTTGGCGGGGGCAGCAGGATACAAAAAGAAGACCTGTATATATGCTGTCTACAAGAGACCCACTTCAGACCGAGGGACACATACAGACTGAAAGTGAGGGGATGGAAAAAGATATTCCATGCAAATGGAAATCAAAAGAAAGCTGGAGTAGCAATTCTCATATCAGACAAAATAGACTTTAAAACAAAGACTATTACAAGAGACAAAGAAGGACACTACATAATGATCAAGGGATCAATCCAAGAAGAAAACATAACAATTATAAATATTACTGCACCCAGCATAGGAGCACCTCAATATATAAGGCAAAGGCTAACAGCCATAAAAGGAGAAATCAACAGTAACACAATAAGTGTGGGGGACATTAACACCCCACTTCTACCAATAGACATATCATCCAGATAGAAAATAAATAAGGAAACACAAGCTTCAAATGACACAACAGACCAGATAGACATAATTGATATTTTTAGGACATTTCAGCCAAAAGCAAAAGAATACACTTTCTTCTCAAGTGCCCATGGAACATCCTCTAGAATCGATCATATTTTCAGCCACAAATCAAACCTTGGAAAATTTGAGAAAATTGAAATCATATCAAGCATCTTTTCTGACCACAATGCTATGAGATTAAAAATCAATTACAGGAAAAAACAGAAAACACACATACATGTAGGCTAAACAGTGCACTGCTAAATAACCAAGAGATCACTGAAGAAATCAAACAATACCTAGAAACAAATGACAATGAAAACACGATGATCCAAAACCTATGGGATGCAGCAAAAGCAGTTCTGAGAGGGAAGTTCATAGCACTTTGAGCTCACCTCAAGAAACAAGAAAAATCTCAAATAAGCAATCTAACCTTACACCTTAAGCAATTAGATAAAGAAGAACAAAGAAAACTTAAAATTAATAGAAGGAAAGAAATCATAAAGATCAGAGCAGAAATAAATGAAATAGAAACAAAGAAAACAATAGCAAAGATCAATAAAACTAAAAGCCGGTTCTTTGAGAAGATAAACAAAATTGATAAACCTTTAGCCAGACTCATCAAGAAAAAAAGGGAGAGGATGCAAGTCAATAAAATTAGAAATGAAAAAGGAGAGATTACAACTGACACTGCAGAAATACATAAGATCATAAGAGACTACTGCAAGCAACTATATGCCAATAAAATGGACAACCTGAAAGAAATGGACAAATTCCTGGAAAAGTACAAACTTCCAAGACTGAACCAGGAAGAATTAGAAAATATAAAGAGACCAATCACAGGTAATGAAATTGAAACTGCAATTAAAAATCTTCCAACGAACAAAAGTCCAGGACCAGATGGCTTCACAGGTGAATTCTATCAAACATTTAGAGAAGAGCTAACACCCATCCCTCTCAAACTCTTCCAAAAAATTGCAGAGGGAGGAACACTCCCAAACTCATTCTATGAGGCCACCATCACCCTGATACCAAAACCAACAAAGATATCACCAAAAAAGAAAATTATAGACCAATATCACTGATGAATATAGATGCAAAAATCCTCAACAAAATACTAGCAAACAGAATCCAACAACACTTTAAAAGGATCATACACCATGATCAAGTGGGATTTATCCCAGGGATGCAAGGATTGTTCAATACACACAAAACAATCAATTTGATACACATATTAACAAATTAAAGAATAAAAAACATATGATAATCTCAATAGATGCAGACAACGCTTTTGACAAATTTCAACACCCATTTATTATAAAAAATTCTCCAGAAAATGGGCTTAGAGGGAACCTACCTCAACATAATAAAAGCCATATATGACAAACGGGCAGCAAACATCATTCTCAGTGGTGAACAACTGAAAGCATTTCCTCTAAGATCCGGAACAGGACAAAGTTGTCCACTCTCACCACTATTATTCAACATAGTACTGTAAGTCCTAGCCACAGAAATCAGAGAAGAAAAAGAAATAAAAGTAATCCAAATTGGAAAAGAAGAAGTAAAATTGTCACCGTTTGCTTATAACATGATACTACACATAGAGAATCCTAAAGATGCTACCAGAAAACTAGTAGAACTAATCAATGAATTTGGTAAGTTGCAGGATAAAAAATTAATACACAGAAATCTCTTGCATTCCTATACACTAACAACAAAAGATCAGAAAGAGAAATTAAGGATACACTCTCATTTACCATTGCAACAAAAAGAATAAAATACCTAGGAATAAACTTACCTAAGGAGGCAAAAACCTGCACTCAGAAAATTATAAACCACTAATGAAAGAAATCAAAGATAACAGACAAATGGAGAGATATACCATGCTCCTGGAATGGAAGAATCAATATTGTGAAAATGACTATACTACCCAAAGCAATCTACAAGTTCAATGCAATCCGTATCAAATTACCAATGACATTTTTCACAGAACTAGAACAAGAAATTTTACAATTTGTATGGAAACACAAAAGACCCCAAAGAGCCAAAGCAATCTTGAGAAAGAAAAACGGAGCTGGAGGAATCAGGCTCCCTGACTTCAGACTATACTACAAAGCTACAGTCACCCATATAGTATGGTACCGGCACAAAAAATATATAGATCAATGGAACAAGATAGAAGGCCCAGAGATAAACCCATGCACATATGGTCATCTTATCTTTGATAAAGGAGGCCAGAATATAAAATGGAGAAAAGACAGCCTCTTCAATAAGTGGTGCTGGGAAAAATGTACAGCTACATGTAAAAGAATGAAATTAGAACAGACCCTAACACCATACACAAAAATAAACTCAAAGTGGATTAAAGACCTAAATGTAAGGCCAGACACTATTAAGCTCTTCGAGGAAAACATAGGCAGAACAGTCTATGACATAAATCACAGCAAGGTCCTTTTTGACCCACCTCCTAGAGAAATGGAAATAAAAACAAAAATAAACAAATGGGATCTAATGAAACTTAAAAGCTTTTGCACAGCAAAGGAAACCATAAACAAGACAAAAAGACAACCCTCAGAATGGGTGAAAATATTTACAAATGAAGCAACTGACAAAGTA
Organism: Leucopleurus acutus; assembly: GCF_964270905.1. Lineage (NCBI taxonomy): Eukaryota > Metazoa > Chordata > Mammalia > Artiodactyla > Delphinidae > Leucopleurus > Leucopleurus acutus. Next base: position 98,896,144 of record NC_139148.1, read on the forward strand.
TTAATCTGCAATATATACAAGGAGCTCATGCAGCTCAATATCAAAAAAACAAACAACCGAGTGCAAAAGTGGGCAGAAGACCTAGATAGACATTTCTCCATTGAAGACATAGAGATGGCCAACAAATGCATGAAAAGATGCTCAACATCACTAATCGTTAGAGAAATGCAAATCAAAACCACCATAAGGTATCACCTCACATCAGTCAGAATGGGCATCATCAGAAAATCTACAAACAGTAAATGCTGGAGAGGGTGTGGAGGAAAGGGAAACCTCTTGCACTGTTGGTAGGAATGTAAATTGATACAGCCACTCTGGAGAACAGTATGGATGTTCCTTGAAAACTAAAAATAGAACTACCATATGATCCAGCAATCCTACTACTGGGCATATACCCTGAGAAAACCATAATTCAATAAGAGACATATACCACAATGTTCATTGCTGCACTATTTAGCATAACCAGGACATGGAAGCAACCTATATGTCCATTGACAGATGACTGGATAAAGAAGATGTGGCACATATATACAATGGAATATTACTCAGCCATAAAAAGGAACGAAATTGAGTTATTTGTAGTGAGGTGGATTGACCTAGAGTCTGTCATACAGAGTGAAGTATGTCAGAAAGAGCAAAAGAAATACTGTATGCTCACCCATATATATGTAATTTTAAAAAGCGGTACTGATGAACCTAGTGGCAGAGCAGGAATAAAGGTGCAGACGTAGAGAACAGATTTGAGGGCCCCGCAGAGATGGTGGGGGAAGGGGAAGTTGGGATGAAGTGAGAGAGTAGCATTGACATATATACACTACTAAATGTAAAATGGATAGCTAGTGGGAAGCTGCTGCATAGCACAGGGAGATCAGCTTGGTGCTTTGTGATGAGCTTGAGGAGTGGGATAGGGAGTGTGGGAGGGAGGTTCAAGAGGGAGGGAATATGGGGATATATGTATACATATAGCTGATTCACTTTGTTGTACAGCAGAAACTAACACAACATTGTGAAGCATTTATACTCTAATAAAGATGTGAAAAAAATCACAAATGACACCTGAAAAAGAAAAAGAGTATACAGAAAAAGAAAAGTAGGATACCTGAGATTTTGTTTAAGACCTGTTGAAATTTATATGCTTTTGATGAATACTTATAACATTATAGCATCCCTGGCCTCTCAAGTTAATTTTCTTAAGATTCAGTTTTGAAAGTAGACTAATAAAAACATATACAATTCTCTGTTTGTGACATCTGCTAGAGAATATATCCATAAATGTTCTATGTAAAGACATTTGCATTTCAGAAATTCAAAAATCTATTAATTTTTATTTGCTTTAACTGATTCACACATCAGCAGTTGTATCTTAAAAACTGAGTGGTAGTTTAAATTATCTTTTTTGTTTTCTTTTACTTTTTATTTTGAAATAATGTCAGAATTATAGAAATACTATGAAAATCTTAAATAATTTCTATATACTCTTCACAAAGTTCTCCCAAATGTTAAAATTTTATCCTAGCACATTTGCTGTCTCTGTCTCTTTCTGTCTCTGTCTCTCCTCTCTCATGTATGTATATTATGATTTTTTCAGAGCTATTTGAGAAAAGGTTGGAGATATAATTCCCTCTATCTCTAAATATCCCAAGATGTATTTCCTTAAAACACCTATTACATTACATAAAAGCAGTAAACTTATCAAAATGAGGAACTTAAAAATGATAAAATAATATTATGTAATTTTCAGCCCTATTCAATTTCATCATTTTTCATACTAATGTCCTTCATAGGTAAAGAAAAAGAAATATTTGGTCCAGGATCCTTTATGGATTCACACATTGCATTTCCGTATCACATCATTTTAGTTTCCTTTAATCTGAAACTTTTCTAAAATCTTTTTTTTTCTTGACATTTTGGACAGTACAGGCGAGTTACTTTGTCATATATCCCTCAGTTTAGGTTTACCTTATCTTTCCTTTTGATTAGATTCAATTTACACATTTTTGACTGGGTTATCACAGAATCAATAGTGGTTCTTCCCATCATATATCATGAGGTCCATGATGGCAATTCATCACATTACTGGTGATGTTAACTTTGATCATTGGGTTCAAGGGTTGTCTGCCAGGTTTCTCCACTACGAAGTTACTAGTTTTCCCTTTGTAATTAATAAGTATCTGTTGGAGAGATATTTTGAGACTGACTAGATATCTTATTTCTCATCTTTCACTAGCTTTGCTGTCCACTGATGACCCTTGTCTAAAGCAATTATTGTTATGTTAGTTGCCAAATGGTGATTGTCTAATTTTTTCATTCCTATTTCACTAGTTGGGATGCTATTGCAAGGATGAGTTTTCTCTTCTCCCCTAATTATTTATTTTTATTTATATACATATATAGTAATATGAATTTGTGATTTCTTATTTTATTATTTGGATTATCTGTTCCTGCATCATTTATTGTGATTCTTAAATTATTCCTGATTTGGCCAATGTTAGCCCCTTCAAACTGACTTCTGTGTCCTTTTAACATGTCAGTCATTGTTTGAGCATTTCCTCATTTTCTGGCAGAAGTTCTTTCAGGCTTATATTGTACTTTCGCTGCTCCAAACCTTCCCAAGGAATGTGGTTTCTATTAGTGGAAAATGGTATTTAGAAACCAAGATCTGGGTGCTAGATTCTTAAATTATTCCTGATTTGGCCAATGTTAGCCCCTTCAAACTGACTTCTGTGTCCTTTTAACATGTCAGTCATTGTTTGAGCATTTCCTCATTTTCTGGCAGAAGTTCTTTCAGGCTTATATTGTACTTTCGCTGCTCCAAACCTTCCCAAGGAATGTGGTTTCTATTAGTGGAAAATGGTATTTAGAAACCAAGATCTGGGTGCTAGATGTTGATTGCTAATGGTGTATCATTGCTTCTAGGTCCCATATATACACTATTATTTAAAATATATATAAATAATATATTAAAATATAATAATATATTAAAATAGTTACATATAATTTAAATAATATACTATATTAAAATATATATTTATATGTATTATACATATATATGTATGTGTATTATACATATATGCATCCTTTTTAAGGTTATATATGTGTATATATATATTCAGGGTTATTTATATGTATTTATATTGCCTAATATACATTAATACTGATACTTTAAAATCCAATAAACAAAAGAGGGTTTATTCTTGCTTTCCTGTTTCCATATTTTAAACTCTCTTCTCCAACAGTGAAAAACCTGGCTCTAATTGTCTACAATATATTTATTTATTTGATCAATTCCACAATATACATAGTTTCAAAATTGCTAACTCAATCCACTGGGAAAACAAATCAACCAACTAGAGTATGCACTATTTGTTTATAGTTCTAATTATATTTATTCTGAGGGCATATGATCAAAATACTCTTTTCAAAAGTACCTTGAGTTAGTATCACTTCAATGTGATCACATTATTTATTTGAAATACAGTTAGGTTAATTTATTTCCATTTGTATTTCATTTTGTGTCACTTTCCTATCCACTGTTCTTTTGTTATACTAAAATAACCAAATTATATTTAGAATTTTTAATCTTGTTCAAATTATTTAATTCACCACATCTGTTATAATTTTAATTATTTGGCTTTAGATTTCATACCCTAAAATCTTTAACAGTATGTTGCGCCATTGTATTTTGCACAAATGTTTAGCTATAAATGTTATCAAACATTGTGTTTATTTCTGTCAGATGAAACAAGTTGCATTATCATCTTCATAAAGTTTCTTGGATAATCTTAGTATCAGTGCTATGTATTGTTCTGCCAAATGTAGAAACCTACATATTATGCATTCAACAAGAGCATGATAATATTTTTCTCATTTTCATGTTTTTAATTTTCTATAACAGAACAATTATTTGTTTTTCAAATTGGATTTAAATTTTGAATACCTAAGACTATTGTTAATATTCGTTTTACTTTCTTCAGGTTTAATAAGAATTTGACCTACACTGCCAAAATTTGTGCCCCTTTTTTCAGTTGATTTTTTCTATATTAAGAAATTGGAGCATTGAAAAAATTATGGAATTATTTCAAGTAGAATAAAGTAACCAGAATCAAGTGATTTTGTCATTAGAAAGAATGTGTGTAGAATAAGTTTCATAGAACTTTGAACAATGCTGATTTTTAACAAGTGTCTTGTTTAATTGTTTAATATTCAAATGATATCCCTAGGTACCTAAATTGGCACATTTGTACATGTGGTTAGTAATTGTTCAGAGGTATTTTTATTTTATAGTTAAAAAATATTTTGTTATCATGGTAGTGGAGGATAAAGTAAATCCACAATCTGCTATGATTTTATCTGTGCTACATTCAACTGAAGTTTCTGAAATTTTCAATCTATGTTTTTCTTTTTTTTATTTTATTTTATTCTATTTTATTTTATTTTTTATTAGTCATCAATTTTATACACATCAGTGTATACATGTCAATCCCAATTGCCCAATTCATCACACACACACACCCACTGCTTTCCCCGCTTGGTGTCCATATGTTTGTTCTCTACATCTGTGTCTCAGTTTCTGCCCTGCAAACCAGTTCATCTGCAATTTATGTTTTTTAAAAATGGTTTAATCATCCAAATAATTTTATTTAATTTTCCTATTTAATGACCTTATAGTCATTTTTCTTTTTTTTTTCTTTTCATAATTCTCTTTTTATGTTTGGATTTCAACAGTCAGACTATGATGTGTGTACATGTGGAACTCAAAGAGTTCATCCTACTTTATTGAGTTGTTTGGATGTGTAGATTAATGTTTTCCATCAAATTTGAGAACATTTCAGCCGTGATTTCTTCAAATATTCTATCTGCCCCTTCTCTTTTTCTTATGCATGTGTAAGTATGCTTGAAGATATCCCACAGGTCCCTGAGGTTTTTTCATTTTTTTTAGTCTTTTTTCTTTATGTTCCTTAGACTGGCTAATCTCAATTGAACTATCTTCAAGTGTACTGATTCTTTCTCCTGGCTGCTCACATCTGCTGTTGAGCTCCTCTGCTAGATTTTTTTCATTTCAGTTACTGCAATATCAGTTCCAGAATTTCAATTTGATTCTGTTTTGTACTTTCTATATTTTAATTGTTTTGGTGAGGCATTGTGGTCATACTTTCCTTAGTTTTTTTTTACATGGTTTCTTTTAGCTCAGCATATTTATAATAGCTGATTTAAAGTCTTTTTCTAGTAAGTCAAATATCTTGACTGCCTCAGGAACAGTTTCTATTGAGTTTTCTCTCACGTGTGTATGGACCATACTCTTGTTTTTTTCTATATCTTGAAATATTTTTTGTTGTTGAAAACTAGATATTTCAGGTAAAATTATGTGACTGCTCTAGAAATCAGACTTATTCCTCCCTAGAGTTTATTGTGGTTGCTATTCATTGTTGCTGTTGTTCCTGTTGCTGTTTGTTGTAACTTTTCTGGACAAATTTGGTAATGTCTGTATTCTATGTCTTTTCCAGCCACTGAATGATGCTCGGTTAGGTTAATGATCAGCTAATGATTGAACAGAAGTCCTTAAATGTCTTGAAACAATAATTATTTCGCCTTCTGAGGGGCTCTGTGTTTGTGTATTGGGGCATGCTTTCAATATTTACACAGTTTTGGTTTAGCCTTTACTTCCTAATTGTGCAAGGTCTCAAGGTCAGCCCAAGATAAGAGTGAGGCATTTTTAATTCTTTCATGGGCATGGCCACAGCTCTGAACATGCACATAGCCTTCTAAATCCCCAATAAGGTGCCAGAGCTCGAAGCCTCCTATGGATATCTCATTCCCAGGTCTTCTTTTTAAGTTTTTGGTCAGAGTCTTGTTTGCCCCAACTTGTATTTGTACCTTAGGCAGCTGGAATGTTAAACAGTTGCCTAGGGATAAAATTTTTCCTGTGGAGTGAGCTGAAGCTGGGAGGTCAAGTATAATTATAACACCCTGTGAATGGGGTTTTTCCAAAGAACTGCCAGTCAGGTCAAATAGTGAAAATGGTTTAGAGAAGAGACTTTGAGAAGCTCCGAATGCAGTCTACCTTCTCTGGTGGTTGCAAGCCTGTTGGTTCTCATAGCTAGCATGTTTGCAAGGTTACTAGTTTTCAAGGCTATTGTAGAACTAGAAAGAAGGAGGTGGATGTTGGTTAAATTATAATACCACAAAGTCTGATGTTCTTACCAGGATTTAGCAACTTTTCTATCATAAATGCTCTTTGAATTGTTGCAAGCATTTGGTTAGTTTCCAGAGTTTATTTTGACCATTTCCAGTGTTTTTGTTACTTTTATGGAAGGATGTATTAACTACAGTCCTCTCTGCCTTTCCCCTAAGCATGCAGTTTTAACCACTGCCCTGTAGTTCTCTTTACTGAGCTAACTCAGAGACATTCTTCAAGTTTTCTCTTAGAAATCACTTCCTCCAGGATGCCTAGAAGAAACTTGGCTTACAGAAGAAACATCACATGGTCTTCCTATGCACTACAGTAACATCCTGTATCCTGTTGCTCTTTAACAACAAATAAACAAGCATTTACAATATGATGTAATGTCCCTCCATTGAGACTGCAACGTTCTTGAGAATAGGAACATTGTATCTCTTAAAGTCAATCATATATAGCATAGGGATAAGGTAAACTGAATGCAAAGGCAGAAGTGTTCTATTCTGAATTGTTTGAAGTCAACAGGTAAAAGAAACAAAGGAAACCTGAAACTGGGAACAAATTGAACACACTTTCTAAAAAGAGTTCCCTCAAGAAAAACTCCCATTTCACTTATCCTTGTTACTAAATTAATTGCTGCTCTTAATCCTTTTCTAATCTATGCATAAGGTTCCCAACTGGCCCTAAGGCATTAGGTTTATTAGCATATGAGTCATTTTGAAGTATAATAAATATTCACAAAGTCCTTTCTCTCTCCTCTCCTGACAGTTATCACTACTATAAAGGAGTGTTTTTCCATAGACAAACACAACAAATTCATCTCTAATTCAATTTGTTGAGACAGGACTGCAGAAGCTGAAAATGAGGAAACATTTTAAAGATGCAGCAGGGCTGTTTCATTCCATAGGCTTCTCTAAAAAAAAAAAAAAAAAAGGATCAAAGAGAAATTCAGGTAAAACACTCCTACAAGAAGAGAAAATATTTCAGAACCCAGACTTCAGTATGACAGCCAATCTCCAATCTAATCTCTGGACTGGTCAGCTAAGTGAAATGTAATAATTGCTCTGTCACACAGCAGCATAGAAAGCAACCTCCCAGTTTTGTGTTCTCTGCCTTAAGATGCTGGTGCTGTTGGCTGTTATTGAGAATGAGTTGAGAAATTTGGAAGAACTATTTGACAAAAGGAAATTGGGAACTATGAAGAGGAAAGGGGGAGAGATGACAGGGCTAGCTGGGGAGGATAGAAAATGATGGTTCAAGAGGGAAAGTTGGGCGTGATAATTGGTATATAAAGCTTATGATGGAATGCAGAAACACCAGCTACATGTTGAAGAGAAGAAGAAATTTCTTGTCTGTGTTTTGGCAGAGCCTGCATGGTGCTTTTATAAATCAAAGTAAACTGAGCTACTTTGGATTGTTTAGATTGATGATGATCATGATGATGATGAAGGACATTGCTTCTCTATTTTTATTTTATTTTGATATAGTTTTGTAAAATACCAGTGATTGAGAAGATAGTTTTATATAGCATTTAGTTAAAAGTGAGACCAATAGAGGCATCAGCTAAATAGAAAATCGTTTTGATAATTTAATATACTATAAACCACACAGCAGCTGAAAGCAGCATTTTCTTATTGTCAAGGCTAGGTTCCAAGTCAGGATGCTGTGTTAAATAGCTAGGTTATACTGACTTACTTGTAGAATATGTCTTGCAATGGCATGGCTCTGTGCTTATGTTTTTTTCTTTGTCTAGAATACCTTTCTCCAACCTTGAATACCTAACATTACCAACACATTCCTCATTACCAAGCCAAACACCTCATGCTCTATTTTTTTCCCTTTAAAGTGTGGTGAGTATTCTTAAAGCTTCTGGAACTAGTCTGCCTGCCGGCTCTGTTACTTCAAAGCTGTGAGATCCTGGCAAGCCTCAGTCTCATGATCTGTAAAAAGAGCATGATATTAGAATCTACTTCATAATATACCTGCACAGATTTTAAAATAATTACGCAAAGACTTTAAACATTACTAAGCATCTACTAAAGTGTTCTGTGAGTGCGTGCTTTTCTTATTCTTTCCCCATAGTTCATTGATTCTTTCTATGTGTCTACTCTGTCCTTGTCATAAATGTCTGTTATAATCTTTATTGCAAGTAGTTACCAGAATATCTGTTTCCTTGGACCATACTGTGAACTTGAGGGCAGAAACCATAATTTATTTATCTTTGTGTCTCTAGCATTTAGCACAGTACCAGGCACAGAGCGTGTGTTCAAAATGTCTTTGATTACTCTTTCTCCCTCTTTAATGGCTCCACTTTCTCCTCCAGGTCCATACTTACCAGAATTCCCCCAGGATATGTTTTTATCTACATGAATTCCCTGTGTTTTGACTGTCCAGTCTCTGCTGATGATCCTCCAATTTACTCACCAGTCACATATTCCCACCAGCACTCCAATTGCTAGCTTTCTACTATTGCAAGAATCTCTCTCTTTGGAAATGCTGCCACCACCTCAAATAAGCCCTGTTCCCAAACTCAACATTTTAGCTATCTATCTTTCCTCTCAAACTGCCTCTTTTCTTGCCAATATTATAATTGAATGACATAGGCAAAACTGCTTTCATTATGGTACATTATCTTGTGTTGGTTTTTATATTGTTGGAGTTCAAAATGCTAGAGATCGGATCTTTATGTTTCTGAATATCAAATTTGAACACAAATATACACAGTAGATTATAGATGATTATTCTACAGAATCCATGTGATAAAGAGAATAGTATTGCTTGAAAATATAATCACTCTCTATCTCTACCTCCTCTAATGTTCTTCAGTCTATCTTCATTCCTCTTCTTTATTTTATTTCTTATACAAAGCTTGTTTTAAAAGGTTGTAATCCATATAGAATAACCCTCCTAGCCCTCTGGCCCTCTACCTCACCCTCCAAAATAAAAAACAAACTTAAGCAATTTGAAGTCAATTTAACATGTCAGGGATGCTTCCTATGATTTGTGTCTGTAGATATAGGTAAGAAGGTATGTTTTGTTCAGCAAAGATAGTTGGGGTAGGAGCACAGGAGTGGCAGTTTCAAAGATTACAGAGGAGGTAAAGGCCATTTCATAGTGGCTTAGTTAGGGTACACATTTTCTGGTTAGAGAAAATAGGAAAGCTGATGATGATCATGTATTGAAGATACTCTGATGCAGTTTCTCACAACTGCTTCCCTGAATATCATTTCTTAGGCTATTCAGAATGAGTAAAACTGATTTTCCAGATTATGTTTCTACAACTGATAAACACAATCCAATACACTAAATAAAATAGGTCTAGTTATTAGTAAGAATGATGTGGAGTATAGTTATTGCATCTAATTCTTAAAATCAGCAACAAAACAGCATTATTTGGAGTAAATAGAATCCCAGAAGGGCTTATGTGTTTCTTATATTTCCTGCATGTACAGTTCTCTGGGTGGGAGGCCAAAAGACATTCTAAGATTGCAATTTTAGCCATCAAAATTAGCATGAAAAATAGTAAGAAAACTTCCAGAGATGACATACAAGGTGGCGTTATTCAAATCAGCAGAGAAGATTTATACCTCTTCTTAAAACTCCAGGATGAGAAGTATTAAGTGCATCAGCCTTTCAGGAGATAGATGAAGCCTGGGAGAAGAGTTCATGGAAAGTAGAATTAAGAATTGAAAATCAACCAAAGTGAAACTTGGATGAAAGAGAAACCTTTAACAAACCAATCAAGTAGAATAGAAAATGTGTGGAAGTAGTTCATTTTTAAAGCCTTTAAGCATAAGAATCTAGTGCTGATGTAAAAAAATCTAGATACTCCATGTGTCTAGAAATGCATGCTGAGTATGTTAATGAACCTTATTAAATATTCCCAGTTTCTCAGCATCAAGGCGGGTCTGGTATATCCAGACAAAGTATTGCTGATGCTGGTGTGACTAAGAGAGCAATGGGGTCCAACTGGCTCCAAATAGCAGTTCCCTCCCCACACTCCTCTTCATTCCTTTCTACTTTCCCGATTCTCCACATTAAACTAATCCTTTCTCTTTTCTCTTTTGCATACTAACCTAATCCCAGGAAGTAACTTGTAGAGGGATTTGGAGAGACGCTTTCCTCTGGCCTGAATGGACCTACTGCAGAACACAGGTTGTGGGTTCAAGAGAGGTAAGAAAACAATACCTGCCCATATGCTACAGCCGTCACAATTTCACCAAACCGTTTGTGTGTGTGTGTGTGTGTGTAACTGAACACATCTAGGGACCGAAATATTTGTGGTGCATGTGTCTCATTCTCTCATCATCTTACGTTTTCTATTTTAGAAGCAATAAGAAAACAAAATTCATAAGAGAAAATCTGTCTCTGTGAATAATATTCAGCTCATGCAGGCATAGCACTTTTTCATGTACTATTATGTGCTTTGTACCAATACAGTTTTCATATCTGTTGTGATGCCCTTGGGCACCCCAGGTGTTTTCTTCTCCTGTTTGTTGTTACGAGGGATAATTCAGAAACATGCTCAACTATGGAAATCCATAATATGTGCACATATACACATATCCTGTGGTATGTATAGTATACACTTTACATATATACACCTAATATATTTAAATGTTGACTGGGAATTATTATTTTTTTACAGTACAAAGTTATTTGACATGTATGCATTTTCCTCCAATTAGAAAAAATAATTGTTTCAGAACATGTTCATTATTTGAGACTACCTTGGTGTTTCACAAATAATATTGAGACTTTCGGGTGTTTTTTCCCCCAAATGTTATTAATTTGTTTAAGAATATGAGGGAAAAAAGCTGTATTGACTTTTAGCAAACATTTGCAATCAAAAGCACTTGTGCTCCCTTTCCAATCTAGAGAGATTAAAATCATAACCATCTTACAGGACTGCATTTTTGACAGACTCTTTCATAAAAGGGATAGAACTGTTAATGCAGGTGGTAAGAAATTATTCCCCTGAATGCTGGTAAGGTTATGAAGGCTACATTTTTCAAAGAGCTAGTTTTGGTGGATAGATTTCAATTGTGCTTGGGATACAGAGTTCCCCTACACTGGAGATTAAAGACTACTTTATCAGCAGTGACTTAGAGATCTGAAATGAAATATAGATCCAATTAATTTCATCTTCCTGTGTCAGTATTGCTCTTTTCTCCTTTCATAAGGAAACTGGACATTTGGATTCTATAGAGTTTTATGGAAAGCTTCCATGGTGATGCACTTATTTTGGTAAAACAAAGACCTTGACTGGATCTTTAGTTGGATCAGATATGACTGAAGATTTGAGGATTTGAAGCATATTCTGTCAGGCTGAAAATAGCAGTCTTTTTCACTTGTGAAGTGATGCCTGGACTAGCAGAATTTTTTAGTCGTATCTAATTCTGTTGTCCAATACTGATTGTTTATTTCCACATACTGAGAGCAATCTATTAAGTGCTGGAAATTTTCAGAGAAAAATTTCTTTTGTTTTCCTTTCTTTTCCCTTAAGGATACTTTAATAGTTTGCTGTTGCTGTTGAAAATGATGATGCTTATGATTCTTGGTTTTTGTGATGGTAAAATATTAACAATAATTTTAAGAATATCATTCCCCTGAGCATACAAGGAATAGCTCCTTCTATGAGAATAAGAAGAAGTAGGAATAGTTTGTAATCTGAGCCAGAAAAGAATTGATCATTCCTTGAACTTGTGTTAATCATTTCTTCTTTGTAACTTTGCCAAGAATGAAGAAGAACCCTTTAGAAACCAAAATGCAATGGAAGAAATAATAGGTGATACTTTGGGTAAGGAGGAGTTATAGCTATGAAGCACTGATGGTCTCTGGGGACTTAGGATCAGATACTTAGGACCTAGAATATTGCATGATGTTGATAATCAGTTGTGTCCTTGTTCACATTTGTTACCACTTATGCTTAGTCTAAACTTTCCAAAAGGCTTACATTTAGAGGTAAGGTAAAACATACAGAGGATTATCCCAATGGTATGTCACTCAAGCTTGCAGTATGATGTGTTCTTGTAAATGGGAAAAAACAAAAGATGGAGTCAAAGGTAACTCACTGGAAAGTACATATATCTAAAGTAGTATTTTCATGTTATAACTCTCAGTCCCCTTACTCTCTGTTATTTTTCCAATATTATATTTACTTTCTGTTTATTTGTATTCTGTCTCTCCAACCAAAAAATGTCAGCTCCATGAACTCCAGTGCCTGGAGCAACACCTGACATATAGTTGGCATTCAAAAACTATTTGTTGATTGTGAAAGGGATTAGAATGTGACACTCTAAAATATGGCAAAAGGATTATTTTGAGCTGAAGGCAACTGAGAAGCAGCAGACACATGAAGAACTCTCTGCCCTCCCCGCATCTAACAAAAATAAGGGCATACATTGCCTTTGAAAAAATGTCCCACTCTCCCACACAAGGAAGAGGATAACAATTCTTAATACCATAGGTGGAGATGGCACTGGGATGAATCTGCATAAAGAAACCTTACTAAATAACACTTATCTACCATTACTCTCCACCATATATTTACCTTCCTACATTTTACCGTACCTAGAAGCCCAAACTCCCTTTTCTATGTCTAGTCACCTCTCCACATTTATTGCTCTTTGTTAAAATGGTATATAGGCTCCTAAGTCCAATGGTTTCTATGGATTTTTTTCCCTTTTTTTCTGGGAAGCCCCTTTGCGTATAAAATAAAATTTGTATGCCTTTTTTCCCTGTTAATCTATCTTTTGTAATTTAAATTTTCAAGTCCTAGCTGTGAACCTAAGAGAGTAGAAGAAAAGATTTTCCTCCCCTAAAGTTCAATGAATAATTACCCAGATCCCCAAGGTTGTTTTTTTCTATGCCACAGCCTGTATGAACTACCATTACCAGTGTTAATCACTGGGGAATTACAAATGATAGGAGTGTTTTACTTCCTTATCGTTTGGAAAGAAGAAGGTGTTATCAAAATCTGATTACCTCTCGGGGTGTATCTCACACATGGATGCTATCTGTCTAATATGGGAAGAGTTGGCATAGAAGAATAGAAGTAGAAAAATATGGTATTAGCTATCATTTGAACACTTTATAAGTGCCAGATCCTTCAAGTACTTTTTGAGTTTTATCTTATTTCATCTTCTATGAGCTAGAGAGTATTACTAGTCCTGTTTTACAGGTGAGGAAACAGACACAAAATGCTAAATAACTTGCCCAAAATCCAAGATTAGAGTCTGAATTTGAATCTAGAAAGCCTAATCACAATACATATATACTTGCCCACCACACTCTGCTACATACTGTGTGGCAACACTTAGCTATAATAATGTGATGGAGGCAAAAATTATGTTTAAAAAGGGAGTCAGGGAAGATGTCATTTTCTGAAATCATAAACAAGTTAGAGTCCATAAGGGCACGAGGAAAGAGCAAACCTTATCCCTCTGCATTTCAGTAAAGAGTGAGGCCAGGTGATAGCAAGTAGATAGAAAACAAACCTATTTAAGAATTGCTCTCTAAATCTTTTTAGTACATAGTAACAATTCTTTTATATCATATATATTTTCAGCAATGTTTGGATATAGCAATGCGTTATGTTTTATAGGTAGCCTAGGAGAGAAAGATCTAGATGACAAAATAAATCACAAACAAAATAGAGAAAGATGGGTCAAACCCTATGAGTGAAGAAAAATAGGTGAACAGGTCCATGATGAATAACTGGCCTATAGAAGTTTCCATAGGAAACTGAATAGCAATGAAGAGGAAGGCCATAAATCTGCCCAGAGAAGCAGTTACAGAGGACTTTTAGCCTTTGCTGACATGAAAATCAGAATTTTTAACAGAGCAAACACATATTAATTAAGCTCAACTTAATATTTTATAGCAATTTGACATTAAGAAAAAGAACTGCCAAGTGGGACAGGGCTCTGCTTCTCTCACCATTTCATTCTCTCCTCATAGGCATGCTATGTGGAATACATAAAATCTTATCCAAATTTTAATTGTTGAATCTGAACTTAGGATAAGGAGAATTTATTAGACTTCTATTTAATTGCACTCCTGTAGTATGGATGTATTTGCCACAGGGACAAAATAATTTTTCTTTGGGCTAGGGTACTCTGAATACTGCTTGTTTGGGATTACCTTTGCTTGTCTTAGTGATGTTTTTGTTTATATTTTACTGGTCAAATCTTCTAATTCGTTTTTTGTTGTTCACTTAAAGTCAATTATATTTTAAAGAGATTTAAGTAACAAGAAAGCAATCTTATCTATTTGCCCTATCTAGTTACCATTTCCAGTGCTCTTTGTTTTGTGCAGTTGTATTTTCTATCTGATATCTGTTTCCTTCTGCCCTAAGAACTTTCTTTAATATTTCTTGTATTACTTGTCTGTTGATGATGAACTATTTAATCATTTTGTTCCTCAAAACGTCTTTATTTTACCTTTTTTATTAAAAGATATTTCCATTGAGCTATAGAAGTACAGGCTGATTGTTTTTTTCTTTTAGTACTTGCTTGCATTGTTTCCAATGAGAAATTGGCTGTAATCCTATTCTCTGCTGCTCTGTACAATTTGATTTGCTATGACTTGGTGTTGTCTCCCCTATTTCTTTTTATTAATTTATTTTTCTACTATGGTAAGAACACTTAACATACCCTCTTAACAAATTTTTAAGTGCACAATATGGTACTGTTAACTATTTTTTTGGATGTGCTGCTAATTGCAGTCAAGTCCCTGTCAAGGCTTGCCAGTCTGGGAATTATTTTCTTTCTTTCAGTTGCATGAACAATTTTCTACTCTCATGGTTTGTATGTTTAAAACGTAAGTCTCAGAAGGCATTCATGTTTCCCTTGTTTCCATATTTCCCTTGGTTGAGAGATACCTCAGTATAACTCTAGCCATGTATGAAATTCTCATGTCACTTGTTCTCTAGTTCATTTAGCTCTAGCAATGGCCTTCTTTTACTTGAAGACATTGAGCTCTCTCCCATCTCAGCTTTCATACATGTTGTTGCCTTTTCCTGGAAAGCTCTTCTTCCTATTCATTAAGAAACTAATTCCTGCTCATTGCTAAGGATACATCTTAAAAATAACTTCTTTGAGGAGCAATTCCTAGACTAGATTAAGATCCTTCCTTTAATTTTTTTCTCCTATAGCATGCTGGTTGCATAGAATATCAAGATGTATAATTATATATTTATGCACATTTTGTTTATTATCTATTTTCCCCACTTAATGGTGTAATATCAAATACAAATTAAGTGACTTAAATTCACCCTATTGAAAATGAGGGAAGAGACTCCCCTCCCCCTTTTTCAAAAATTCTTTCCCTGTCTTCTTCAAATGTGTGTAAGTCTTTTTAATGACTATATAAGCCTCTTGTGAGTCTCACAACTCAGGAATATTTCCTCAAGGACCTGAGAGTCATCTCTTTGAAATGTAATCATCAAAGAATATAATGTCCTATCTCCCAGTTTCCTAGGAGGATATAGCCCTAAATTCAGCTGGCAAGTGACTCCAAAGGGCAAAACCTACCTTCAGTCATAAAGACAGCAGAAAATTAGCAATTTTATATTGAGAACATGAATTTAATGTGTTGTATCCATTTAGCTGTATAAACAAGTAATGTTTCTTTCTGCTGTTGCAATCTCTTTAGCGGATTGCCTGTGATGTGCATTGAATTCTGACTTATTGCTTGTTCAATAATACAGTTGTTTCTTTGTCAGCTACCTTTGTGAGGAGGTTTTCTAAATTGGGAGGAGATTTTGTTTATAATTATATTTTCCCCAAAATGGTGAGCTCCATGAGAACCGGGACCAGGTTTGTTTTGTTTATGACTGTATTCTCAGTGCATACACAGTGAGTGGTCCAGAATATAAGTCAAATATTGTTCAATGAAAGAATGAATGAAGAATCTAGCAGGAGACTCCATTTCTCCATTCACTTTTCTTGCAGGGCCATTATGAGGACCAAATGCAGTCAGACCAACCTAGTTGGTAGCTTTAGTTCCATCAGTATTTTGTAGTGTGATCAAGGACATGTTGCTTAAATTCTCTGAGCTTGAATTTCCTTATCTATAGAACAGGGATAATAATAGCACCTATGTCTGAAAACCATTGTGGGCATAAATTGATAGAATGCATTTAAAATACGCAACATGGTGCCTTTACATAGAAGCAATAAATTCAGCTGATAATAGTTCATTACAGTCATTTCCCCCAAAAAAACATTTTCTCTGGGACCCAAAGATCACAACAATAAGGAAGCTGTAGATTGGAAATGGTATGAAAAATTGCCTGTGGCATCATATCAGAAAATTCTGTAATTCTACCACCTCTGTCCTCAGGCATATTTGAATTTTTTCATTAGGCTGAAACTATGGGACTGAAGCTCTTACCACAACCCTTCTCCCTACCTTTTCTCAGTGATCCATAACCCATACCTCATTCAGCCAGGGATTCAAAGTGTGAGATACGTCAGAGTGCCTGTTAGCCACAGGAAACAAACTACGAACTTTCATTTTTAAGAGTCTGGCCTTTTCCATTTTCTCTCATGATCAGTCAGTAGCTTCTCTCTGTGGATAACTCTCTACCTTCCTGTCCCAACCCAGTTATGAGAGACCTCTTCTCCTTATGCTTTCAAGTGGATGAACCCAATAGGATTATTTATGGATTTGCAGTCTTTTAAAACTTTCTTTAACAGACCTAGTATAAATCATGCTATGATGTCACCCTCCCTCCCCACATCTCACATCCCCATATCCCACTCTGAACATCCTTAAGTATATACATGGTCAGAGAGAAACATCAACAGCCATGGTTTTAAATACTTTAGAAAATAAGGCTATAGAGTAGGGTGTGTGTGTGTGTGTGTGTGTACGCAGAGTGAAAGAGAGAGAGAAAAAGAGAGCTATTTATGAAAGATCACTGAGCCAAGATTAAGAAAGTGGCTTTCTCTGCTGGGATTACCAGTGTGTCATTATGTGAACTCAGGCTAATGATTTAATTTCTTAGTTCATCTATTTCTCATTATTAAAATTGTAACTGGCAATGCCTTCTGCAAACTAGTTGGCTGCAGCTACCACAGCACTAGGCACAAATACATCACCCATTAATACCTGTAGATTAATGGACTGATCTATAAGGAAGACATACATGGAAATGATGAGGGCATTTTAAATCCCTAGGATAAAAGCTTCCATTGCATTTAATGTGATATACCATACATCATAGTACTGTCCTTAGAATTCAAGATTTTCAGCATTTTAGTAATGAAACCTCTGAGAATGGCAGTCATGTTCTTTTCAACATTTTAGTATGTCAGTTTAATATGGAAGTACTCTACTCAGAAGTCATCTTAGGAAACCTGTGCAAAGAAAATGGGATGCTGAGATGCTTTTATGCTCAGCTGTAGGAACATATCTCACAGTGAGATAAAGTAATAACAGTGATTTCCTTGTGTGACTCATAAGCTGATACTGGTGACAGTTGCCCGAAAGTGTTCTACACATTGCTAGAATAACTACATAGCTTCTGTGACCATATTTACTGAATGCCAAATCACAATACATGATTTGATCAAGGACTTTTCCTGATTTATAAGTATCTGTGAAAAGTCATGCAAAATTATTCAGATTAATATTGCATTCTATCATTCATGAATTACCTTTATTGAGAATAATAAAATTACAGGACATCTAGATTGTTTGTCCTGGACAATTTGGAACCAATTGTTATCATGTGTACAGTCAAGATGATTACTTTGAAGAGGACAAAATTCGCTGAAATCTAACAATGCTTGTATGTTTATATAAACACTAATCTTGCTGTTTTATAGTCATGCCTTGTATTTGTATAAGAAACCCTAAAAGAAAAGTAAAACAAAAGGACTGAATATATTGTTTTTCTTTCCTACAGTTAATTGATTGTCACAGCAGGTAATAATTCATTGTTCCTCTGTGTTAGGAAAAGGTAGTTATTAATAGACTACAGTATAGCTGTTATTCAACCACACCTCTATACATCAGACAAAATGGCTTGGTGTACATCTATCATCTGGCATAATAGTGATCTTTGTCACTGAACTTTCACAAAAGATCAATTCAATTTTTTTTCAGGAAATATAGATATCCTGATTTCCCTTTGACATTTACATAGCTATAGAAGACCATTATCCCTGTGACAATACCTCTTTTTTAACTACCACTATCTTTAAAGAAAATAAAACATCCATAGTCCTTTTAACTTCCTTATTTAGAAGTCACAATTCAGCTTTTCTCTTTTTATCTTCAGCATATTAGATATTTTTTTTCCTCTAAAGTGTTCTAACTTTTCCATATGCCCTGTAGTCCCCAAGTGAAATACTAGATTTCTTATTTTCAACAAGTTGAAGTCACTGCTGCTGATCATGCTTGTTTCTTTCTTTGACTATTTACCGACCTCAAGCCTGAGGAAGGTAGAGCAGAGATGGCTGACGATTCACAGGCCAGAAGAAACCATCTGGGCCTGCTTCTACATCTTTATGCTTGCCAAATTCATAGGCCCCTCAGGACTATCCAGCCATTGAATTAGCCAATGTTTGGGAGTTTCCCCAGATTCAACTTGAATAAGGGGCAACTTTTCACAAACAAATTTGCAGCACCAGCAGGCTGATGAAAGATGTTATCCTCTCCAGTCTTCTTAACATTAAAGAGATTTAGTTTATATCCAAATGATGAACGTCTTAGAAAATAGATGGCTGTGGGTAGGGGAGTGAGCAAATCAAATCATTATTTGATTCTTTGTTATTACTTTCAGTCAAAATAGAATTGAGGGCCCTAGAAGTATTATTAGAAGAATGAAATAGGAAATATATCTTATTAGCAGACAAACAATTTTATTCTGATATCACAACATTACCAATCAAATTTAAACCCAGTTCTCACCTAGTGAGTAGAAATGAACGTTAATTTTTTCTTGCAAATCTCTCTTCTCTAACACTGGAAAAAAGCCAAGAGGGACTCTTTTCAGTTCTTTTTGCTAAATCATTCTGTCCTATTCTAATGTTGCCCCTCAAAGAGCATTGCAAAGAACCTCTTCAAAGAAGAGGAGAGCAGAAGTGAGCATACTTGAGACTGTGTTGCCATGTTAGCTCAGAATCATTTGAAAATGAAAACTAAACAAAAAATCAAGATAGGGTTAGTGTGTCAGTAGTCATTAAGAGGCTACAAATGCTCAGTTTATACCTTCACAAAATCCACTACCTCCATCATTTTTTTGTTCAAAATGTATTGTTCCAGCATAAAAATAATCCAATGTAAGTGATAGTTTGTTCCCACCTCCCTGGAGCCTAATTTCCTGTGGTTGCTTCCTTGTTTGCAAGAAGACAGGACTAACTGATAGGTGTAAGACTGAATAGAAAAAGACTATTTATAAGTAGAATTGATTGCTATATAAATACCATAATTCTACTAAATAATGTACTCAAATAGTACTAAGTATTTGATATAAAATATTTTCAGGTTACTTAATGTTTTTAATCCTGAGGCTGTGTACATGAGAATCCAAAAATGTTTTGCAAGGTCAAATAATTTCGTAGCCTTCTCTAGATACATCCAGAGTGTTCCAAGTTAATGGATGGATGACAATGTGGTGTCATCGAAAGAACATGGGCTTTTGACTCAGACAGATGGCCTTTGGCAAGCTATTTAACTTCTCTGAGTTTTAGTTTCTTTCGGTGAAAAATATATATCACTACTATTTCAAAGAGTTGCAAAGATGATTAAAGTAGAAAGTTTTTACAGAATATCCAGCACAATGCTTGGCATACACTAGGTGTTCAAGAAAAGGTATTCTTGAACATTTAAAATCTAATTTCCAGAACATTTAAAAAGGCACTTTAAAAAATGACAATTCTTATTGTCTACGTGTTTTCAGGTTATAAACTATGTTTGATAGTAATAATAACCTGTTGGATAGGAAGTGTAATTATTGTATTCTCATTTTACAAATGAAAAATCTGAGAACCTAATATGTATGAAACTTACTCTAAGTAATTCAGTTAGCAAGTGGCAGAGTCAGAGCTAAAATGTGGTTCTTTATTCCCAGTTTACTGCTGCCTCAATGGTATAGAATAGCCATGAGTTTGGAGGAATTTAAATACAAATGTAAAAGGGAAAATATGTTACTTGCTATAAATAATTTTTTATTTATGATCCCCTGCAACTTCTAAGGAGAGTTGATCCTAAGGTCAGCCCTTTGTTAACAGAGTTATGCTATAATTGTGAAGCTAAAAGAATAAGAAAGAGCTCAATTGCTCTGCCTAAGAAAAGGGAAAATTTGTTGGGAAAACTGGACAGCTACATGCAAAAAATCAAACTAGACTTCTTTCTCACACTATATACAAAAATAAATTAAAAATGGATTAAAGACTTAAATGCAAGACCTAAAACCATAAAATGCCTAGAATAAAATATAGGGGAAAAAACTCCTTGACATTGGTCTTTGCAATGATTTTATGGGTATGACACCCAAAGCACAAGGGACAAAAGCAGAAATAAACAAGTAGGTCTACAACAAATTAAACAGTTTTTGCACCATGAAGGAAACTACCAACAAAATGAAAAGGCAGCCTACTGAATGGGAGAAGGTGTTTTCGAACAATAAATCTGATAAGGGGTTAACGTCCAAAATATGCAAAACTTCAGACAATTCAACATCAACAAACGACCAGATTTAAAAATGGGCATGGGACCTGAATAGACATTTTTTCAAAGAAGACATACAGATGGCCAACAGACACATGAAGAGATGGTCAAAATCTCTAATCATCAGGGAAATGTAAATTAAAACCACATTGAGATACCACCTCACAGCCATCAGAATGGCTGGTATCAAAAAAACAAGAAAAAAACAAGTGTTGATGAGAATGTGGAGAAAATGGGACCCTCACACACTGTTAGTGGGATTGTAAATCAGTGCAGCCACAAAGGAAAACAGTATGGAGGTTCCTCAAAAAATTAAAAATAGAATTACCATATGATCCAGCAGTTCCATTTCTGGGTATTTACCCAAAGAAAACAAAAACACTAATTTGAAAAGATATGCACACCAGTGTTCACTGCATCATTATTTATAATTGGAAAGATATGGAAGCAACCTAAGTGTCCATTGATAAATGAATGGATGAAGATGTGGCATGTATGTATGTTTGTGTATATGTAGAATATTACTTAGCCATTAAAAAATGAAATCATGCCATTTGCAACAACATGGATGGATCTGGAGGATGTTATGCTAAGTGAAATAAGTCAGAGAAATACAAATACCGTATGATCTCACATATATGTGGAATCTAAAAAACAAAACAAAATGAAAACAAACTCGTAGATAGAGAACAAATGAGTGGTTGCCAGAGGGAAGGGAACTGGGGTGGGGAAAAAGGTGAAAGGGATTAAGAGGTACAAATCTCTAGTTACAAAGTAAATAATCCATGGGGGTGTAATGTATAGCATAAAGCATATGACCAATAATATTGCAGCAACTTTGTATGGGGACAGATGGTTTCTAGACTTATCATGGTGATCACTTCATAATGTAGTCAAATGTCAAATCACTATGTAGTACACCTGAAACTAATATATTATTCTAGGTCAACTATATTCCTTTTTTGTTTGTTTTTCTTTTTTCTTTTACTTTTTATACAATTTTTAAAGTTTACTTTCCACTTACGGTTATTATAAAATTTTGGCTATAGTCTCCATGTTGCACAATATATCCTTGAGCCTATCTTATACCCAGTAGTTTGTATCTCCCACGTCTCCACCCCTATAATGCTCCTACCCCACCTCCCCACTGTTAACCACTAGTTTGTTCTCTATATCTGTGAGTCTGCTTCATTTTTGTCATATTCACTATTTGTTTTATTTTAGATTGCACATATAAGTGATATCATACAGTATTTGTCTTTCTCTGTCTGACTTTGGCAGAGAATAATGCCCTTTGCATAATGCCCTCCAAGTTCATCTGTGTTGCTGAAAGTGGCAAAATTTTGTTCTTTCTTATGGCTGAGTAGTATTCCATTGTATATATATATACCACATCTTCTGTGTCCATTCATCTGTTGATGTACACTTAGGTTGCTTCCATATCTTGGCAATTGTAAATAATTCTACTATGAACATTGGGGTGCATATATCTTTTCAAATTAGTGTTTTTTGGGTTTTTTTGATATATACCTAGGGTAGAATTGCTGGGCAACTATACACCAATAAAATGGATAAACTGGAAGAGTGGACAAATTCTTACAAAGGTACAATCTCCCAACACTGAACCAGGAAGAAATAGAAAATTTGAAGAGACCAATTACCAGTAATAAAGTTGAATTGGTAATTAAACTCCCAACTAACAAATATCAAGGACCATGTGGCTTCACAGGTGAATACTACCAAACATTTAGAGAAGAGTTAAAAACCTATCCTTCTCAATCTATTCCAAAAAATTGCAGAGGAAGGGATACTTCCGAACTCATTCTATGAGCATCAGCATCACCCTGATACCAAAACCAGACAAAGATCTCACAAAGAAAGAAAATTATAGGCCAATATCACTGATGAACTTGAATGCAAAAATCCTCAACACAGTACTAGCAAACCGAATGCAACAATACATTAAAAGGATCATACACCATGATAAAGTGAGATTTATCCAGGGATGCAAGAATTTTTCAATATCCACAAATCAATCAGTGTGATAACACCACATTAACAAACTGAACAATAAAAACCGTATGATCATCTCAATAGATGCAGAAAAAACTTTTGGTAAAATTCCACATCCATGATAAAAACTCTCCAGAAAGTGAGCATAGAGGGAACACACCTCAACATAATAAAGGCCATGTACGTTAACCATATTTTTTTTTTAATTTTTTTTTTGCACTTAACCACTAAATCTTTATTGAATTTTTACTCTAACATCAACACAATATTAGTAAATAGAAATACAGAGTAAAGAGAAAACAGCAATAAAATGGGGAAGGGCAGGGAGGTGGGGCAGGGATAGGTAGGAGGTGTAGAGTTAGGGAAAAGAGGCAGAGGTGAGGAGGAGGGCTACTGACAGGGGCATAAGCAATGCGTTAACCATATTTTAATTAAAAAAAAAAAAGAAGGAAAAGGGAGAACTGTTGGGAGTTAGTTGTGCTTGATTTTGGAGGCCAAAGCCAGGCGGGCAGACGAGCTGAACTATGGGTCTGAGGGATAAGGGTGCCGGTGTTGAAGGGGAACTTTGGAGGAACGACAGAGATACCTCATTGATACTTTCTTATAATTTTGCTTTTGAGGTGTGATGTAACTCTAACCTCTGCCCCCCTAACAAATTATCAGCAAAATAGCAATTTCTTAATACTGCTAATAGGAAGATTTTGTCAGGATATAGAAAATGAAAAGATGTATTCTAGGGTTAGTTGGAATTTTTTCTATCCTCACCTGGCACTAGTAATATCTGGGTTACAAAAGAATAAATAACCATCTTTTAACCTTTACAGACAATTAAGGGTGCTTTTTAAAGATCTTTGTATGTTCTATAGCAGATGCCATCAATTCCAATATGGCCAAACCTGTGATATAAGGAGTGAGGCAGACTGAGTGGAGGGTGCATGCCTCTTCTAAAGAGGACTGCCTCAACTCAGACCTGACAGATGGCTATGGTGCAGTCAAGAATATTTCCAGATCTTCAGATTTTTTTTCATAAAAAAATCAAAATAAAAACAACTGGTGATCTAAATATTATGTGTACTTTTGCGAATTTAAAATCTACCATATTTTTAAAACAAAAGGAAATAAACTAGCAAACATAAAATATGGTGCTGGCCAAACAAAACAATCTGCAAGTTGGCTCTGCCTCTGGGCCACCTGTTTATGACTTCTGCCAATATTCCCATTCTTTCACATGCTCCAAATTAAAATTGAGAAGCACTGGTATATACAGCCTAAAAACTTCAGACTAGTGTTTTATTAAGTAATTCTATGACCTTGGGTGAGTACCTCTCCTCTCTGCACTTTAATTTTCATGTGGAAAGTAGGAAAAAATCATTGTCCTTACTTCATAGGATTGTTTTAAGGATTAAAACATTGTTTTAATTGTTTTGTTTTCTTTGTTTTGTTTTCTTCATTCACTTCCCATCCTTCTTCTAAAATCACTCAAAGTCTATATTTGCCTTTAGTTAATCTCTAACCAGTAATGTCATTGCTCACCAACAGTGGTGTTTCTAAAGAAGGAAGTCTTCTCTTTATGCCCTTTTATTTTAATCCCTAGCCCTAGTCAATAACCAAGTCATGTTTTTGACCACTATCATGTTTCTCCAAATTCTGCTAAAGACACAGGTAAATTTCTAACTGAACTCCAGTAGGATGTTATTTGTCAGTGTTCCTACTACATAATGCTGGGGAATTGAGCTTTTTGCAGGCACCACTTTAATCTCACTGATTTTGTCCTGAAAACTCTATACTTGCTCTTCATCTACTACTTAAGATTAAGACAATTTTCTTGTTTTCATTTTTTTTCAGTTAAAAAAATGCTTATAAAATTTCAAATAATACAAGAAACTAAAACATTTTTTAAACCAGTGAAATACTGCCAACCAGATATAACTACCACATTTTACATGCTGTTTCACAATCTGCTTTATTCATGCATCATTGTGTTGTGGACATTTTTTCTAGTCAATGAATTTTACTCACAAATAAAACAGCATACTCAAGAATGAGTATTCATTTCAATATGCTCTCACCAGTGCTGGATATTTCAATTTTTTGTTTTATTCTTTCATCTTTGCAAGGCTCATAAAGGACAAATGATATCTCCTTGCTGGTTTTTTGTTTGTTTTATTATATATATATTTTTATTTGTTTTCTGCATTTCCCTAATTGTTTGGTCAAAGATATTTTTATATATTTATTGAAAAATTTTTGTTTTTGTTATGAATTGTCTGTTCCTGCTTTTTCAAGTATTTCTATCAGAATATTCATTTTCTGTATTTATAAGAACTTTTTATATAACCCACTGTTTTACATAAATATTGCAAATATTTATCCAAATATTCCGCCTTTGTAAATTGCCTACCAGTTTCTAAACAAGCTGCTGAGCAACAGTGCTATGATAAGTAAAACCATCATGTAGCCTTCACTATGTGCCAGGAACTGTTTTAAGTTAATTACCTGGATTGTCTCATGTAATCCTGTCTATAAGCTTACTATTTTTATTCCTATTTTCCCTTGAGTAAAATGGAATACAAAGGAGGTATATGACTTGACCAAGTTTCCACAACCACTGGCTCTGCTCATATTTGAGACAGGGTAGTCTGGCTACACTCCATGCTCTTTTTTTTTTTTAGCGGTATGCGGGCCTCTCACTGTTGTGGCCTCTCCCGTTGCGGAGCACGGGCTCCGGACGCGCAGGCTCAGCGGCCATGGCTCAGGGGCCCAGCTGCTCCGTGGCATGTGGGATCTTCCCGGACCAGGGCACGAACCCGCGTCCTCTGCATCGGCAGGTGGACTCTCAACCACTGCGCCACAAGGGAAGCCCTACACTCCATCCTCTTAATCACTGTCAAAGATAAATAAAGCCAGACACTAGTTAAAGAGGTAAGAACAGGATTTATTCAGTAACACTATTACAGTAGGGAAAAAAACTTCAGCATGAACTGAATTCAACTTTGATTTATGCAAAAGTGACTGGGCATTTTAAAGGGATAATGAGGGAATGGGGAGGAAGTATAGTGGGAGCTTGAGTAGAGTCAAGGAAGTGGAAATTTACAGAAAGTGGGAAAGTGGATTGGTTAATGTAATTATGTCATCTTGGTTTGTTAATTGGCACTTATCAAAGTTAGGCTTCTACACTCTCACATAGATCAGGAGATAGGAGCCCTATCTTCAGGGGTTGGCTGGAACAAACAATAAATTCTTTTGGCAGCCTTGAGCTTTCCCAAGCAGGAACTTAAGGGGGCTGGAGTCATCATCCTAGAGATGCAGCCTTGAGCTGTTAGCAACTATGGTAGTGTTTTTTGAACTCTTTTAATGGGTGGAAGCTGTGAAAAACATCACTTGTGCAGTTTGTGTACACTAGGTTGAGGCCAAGTTAATAAGAAGGCTCAGAGGAGCCTGACTAGAGTTTAGCCAAGGAGAGAATCTTTCTCACTATTAATCATTGTGGTAAACCATACATAGCTAAGTTTAAGTATATAGTTCAGTGCAGTAGGTACATTCACATTTTGGCAACCCTCACCACTACCCATATCTAGAACATTTTCATCATCCCAAACTGAAACTCTGTACCTATAAAGCAATAATTCATCATTTCTTCCTCCTCTCAGTACCTGATACCCTCTATTCTATTTTCTTTCTCTATAAATTAGACTACTCTAGTTACCTTTATTACTAGAGTCATATTTGTCCTTTTGTGTCTGGCTTATTTTACTTAACATAATGTCTTCAAGGTTCAGTCATATCATAGCATGTGTCAGAATTTTGGTCCTTTACAAAGCTAATGTTATTCCATTTTATGTATATACCACCTTTTATTTATTCATTCATTCACCAATGGGTACTTGGGGTGCTTCCACCTTTTGGCTGTTACAAATAATGCTGCTATAAACATGAGCGTACAATATGTTTGAGTGCCTGTTTTCAATTTTTTGGAGTATATACCCAGAAGTGCAATTGCTGGATCATATAGTATTTCTTTTTTTTTAATTGAAGTATAATTGATTTACAGTGTTGTGTTAGTTTCAGGTGTACAGCACAGTGATTCAATTATATATATAGACATATGCATATATATATATTCTTTTTCAGATTCTATTCCCTTATATGTTATTATAAAATATTGAACATAGTTCCCTGTGCTATAAAGTATGTCCTTGTTGGTTATCTATTTTATATACAGTAGTGTGTATATGTTGATCCCAAATTCCTAATTTATCCCTCCCCCCTTTCCCCTTTGGTAACCATAAGTTTGTTTTCTACGTCTGTGGGTCTATTTCTGTTTTGTAAATAAGTTCATTAGCATCTTTTTTTAATTTTTAGATTCCACATATAAGCAATATCATATGATACTTGTATTTCTCTGTCTGGCTTACTTCACTTAGTATGATAATTTCTAGGCCATCCATGTTGCTGCAAATGGCATTATTTCATTCTTTTTTTAATGGCTGAGTAATATTTCATTGTATACATATACCACATCTTCTTTATCCATTCATCTGTTGATGGATATTTTAGGTTGCTTCCATGTCTTGGTTATTGTAAATAGTACTGCAAAGCACATTGGGGTGTATGTATCTTTTCAAATTATGGTTTTCTCCAGATATATGCCCAGGAGTGGGATTGCTGGATCATATGGTAACTCTATTTTTAGTTTTTTAAGGAACTTCCATACTGTTCTCAATATTGGCTGTAATAATTTACATTCCCACCAAAAGTGTAGGAGGGGTCCTTTTCCTCCATACCTTCTCCAGCATTTATTATTTTTAGACTTTTTTTTAATGGATGATCACAACAAAAGCAACAATGATTGCAATTACCAAACACGAAACACACTCATATTATGTCATAATATTGACATTCAGTCCAGTAATCCTCCGCTGTAACAGCTCCTTTACTTTGCAGTGAAAATTGATTTGTATATTTTTTGCCTCTGAGTCCTTGTGGGATTTTTTTAATTATTATTCAAACAGAAAGTCACAAAAATTGTAATCATCCTCATCAGTTCACTCAGTCCCGTGTAATTAATTTTTTTTCATCTTGATCTTTTGTTAGCACTTTTATGAGTTCATCAGTTTTCCATTAGCGTTCTGAAAATGCTTATTCATTCAGTTCAGCAGTATAGTCAGTTATCAGAAACCTGTACTTGTCAGAGTCTTTTCCATGAATTCCTTGAAGATGAAACCCTTTTATAGGAACACATTTGCAAAAGCATCAGAGAACACCCAGAACTGTCTGTAAATGACAAAAGACTTAAAAATGATCCCAGTTAAAGACTGATGAAAGTTCATAATAATGCAATTGACAAGGAAATTTAGTTATTTCTGAGATATACATTGTAAAGTAATAACTAGAATTATGACTTGTAGCATTATACCAGAACATATAAGATTTTTAGAAATTTCATGTAATGTCTGAAATATTTATATTAACATATTTCCATACAAATAACCCAAAAAAGTTTAGTATTAGTTGTTTTGTTTGTTTGTTTGTTTATACAGCAGGTTCTTATTAGTCATCAATTTTATAAACATCGGTGTATACATGTCAATCCCACCAATCGCCCAATTCAGCACACCACCATCCCCACTCCACCGCAGTTTTCCCCCCTTGGTGTCCACACGTTTGTTCTCTTCATCTGTGTCTCAATTTCTGCCCTGCAAACTGGTTCATCTGTACCATTTTTCTAGGTTCCACATACATGCATTAATATACGATATTTGTTTTTCTCTTTCTGACTTACTTCACTCTGTATGACAGTCTCTAGATCTGTCCACATCCCTCAAATGACTCAATTTTTTTCCTTTATATGGCTGAGTAATATTCCATTGTATATATGTACCACTACATCTTTATCCATTTGTGTGTTGATGAGCATTTAGGTTGCTTCCATGACCTGGCTATTGTAAATAGTGCTGCAATGAACATTGGGATGCATATGTCTTTTTGGATTATGGTTTTCTCTGGGTATGTGCCCAGTAATGGGATTGCTGGATCATATGCTAATTCTATTTTTAGTTTTTTAAGGAACCTCCATACTGTTCTCCATAGTGGCTGTATCAATTTACATGCCCACCAACAGTGCACCCGCTCCAGCATTTGTTGTTTGTAGATTTTCTGATGATGCCCACTCTAACTGGTGTGAGGTGATACCTCATTGTAGTTTTGATTTGCATTTCTCTAATAATTAGTGATGTTGAGCAGATTTTCATGTGCTTCTTGGCCATCTGTATGTCTTCTTTGGAGAAATGTGTATTTAGGTTTTCTTCCCATTTTTGGATTGGGTTGTTTGTATCTTTAATATTGAGCTATAGGAGCTGTTTATATATTTTGGAGATTAATCCTTTCTCCATTGATTCATTTTCAAATATTTTCTCCCATTCTGAGGGTTGTCTTTTGGTCTTGTTTATGGTTTCCTTTGCTGTTCAAAAGCTTTGAAGTTTCATTAGGTCCCATTTGTTTATTTTTGTTTTTATTTCCATTACCCTAGGAGGTAGATCAAAAAATATCTTGCTGTGATTTATGTCAAAGAGTGTTCTTCCTATGTTTTCCTCTAAGAGTTTTATAGTGTCTGGTCTTACATATAGGTCTCGAATCCATTTTCAGTTTATTTTTGTGTATGGTGTTAAGGAGTGTCCTAATTTCATTCTTTTACATATAGCTCTCCAGTTTTCCCAGCACCACTTATTGAAGAGACTGTCTTTTCTCCATTGTATATCCTTGCCTCCTTTGTCATAGATTAGTTGACCATAGGTGCGTGGGTTTATCTCTGGGCTTTCTATCTTGTTCCATTGATCTATGTTTCTGTTTTTGTGCCAGTACCACATTGTCTTGATTACTGTAACTTTGTATTATAGTCTGAAGTCAGGGAGTCTGCTTCCTCCAGCTCTGATTTTTTCCCTCAAGACTGCTTTGGCTATTCAGGGTGTTTGTGTCTCCATAAAAATTTTAAGATAATTTGTTCTAATTCTGTAAAAAATGCCATTGGTAATTTGATAGGGATTGCATTGAATCGGTAGATTGCTTTGGGTACTATAGTCATTTTCACAATATTGATTCTTCCAATCCAAGAACATGGTATATCTCTCCATCTGTTGGTATCAACTTTAATTTCTTTCATCAGTGTCTTATAGTTTTCTGCATACAGGAAGGTTTTTCTCCTTCAGTTTGTTAATATGGTGTATCATGTTGATTGATTTGCATATATTGAAGAATCCTTGCATTCCTGGAATAAATCCCACTTGACCATGGTGTATGATCCATTTAATGTGCTGTTGGATTCTGTTGCTAGTATTTTGTTGAGGATTTTTGCATCTATGTTCATCAGTGATATTGGCCTGTAGTTTTCTTTCTTTGTGACATCCTTGTCTGGTTTTGGTATCAGGGTGATGGTGGCCTCGTAGAATGAGTTTGGGAGTGTTCCTCCCTCTGCTATATTTTGGAAGAGTTTGAGAAGGATAGGTGTTAGCTCTTCTCTAAATGTTTGATAGAATTCGCCTGTGAAGCCATCTGGTCCTGGGCTTTTGTTTGTTGGAAGGTTTTTAATCACCGTCTCAATTTCAGGGCTTCTGATTGTTCTGTTCATATTTTCTATTTCTTCCTGATTCAGTCTTAGCTGGTTGTGCATTTCTAAGAATTTGTCCATTTCTTCCAGGTTGTCCATTTTATTGGCATAGTGTTGCTTGTAGTAATCTCTCATGATCTTTTGTATTGCTGCAGTGTCAGTTGTTACTTCTCCTTTTTCATTTCTAATTCTATTGATTTGAGTCTTCTTCCTTTTTTTCTTGATGAGTCTGGCTAATGGTTTATCAATTTTGTTTATCTTCTCAAAGAACCAGATTTTAGTTTTATTGATCTTTGCTATCGTTTCCTTCATTTCTTTTTCATTTATTTCTGATCTGATTTTTATGATTCCTTTCCTTCTGCTAAATTTGGAGGGTTTTTGTTCTTCTTTCTCTAATTGCTTTAGATGCAAGGTTAGGTTGTTTATTCGAGATGTTTCCTGTTTGTTAAGATAGGATTGTATTGCTATAAACTTCCCTCTTAGAACTGCTTTTGATGAATCCTATAGGTTTTGGTTTGTGGTGTCTCCATTGTCATTTGTTTCTAGGTATTTTTTTATTTCCTCTTTGATTTCTTCAGTGATCACTTTGTTATTAAGTAGTGTATGGTTTAGCCTCCATGTGTTTGTATTTTTTACAGATCTTTTCCTGTAATTGATATCTAGTCTCATAGCATTGTGGTCGGAAAAGATACTTGAAACAACTTCAATTTTCTTAAATTTTCCAAGGCTTCATTTGTGACCCACAATATGATCTTTCCTGGAGAATGTTCCATGAGCACTTGAGAAAAATGTGTATTCTGTTGGTTTTGGATGGAATGTCCTATAAATATCAATTAAGTCCATCTTGTTTCATGTATCATTTAAAGCTTGTGTTTCCTTATTTATTTTAATTTTGGATGATCTGTCCACTGGTGAAAGTGGGGTGTTAAAGTCCCCTACTATGAATGTGTTACTGTCGATTTCCCCTTATATGGCTGTTAGTATTTGCCTTATGTATTGATCTGTTCCTATGTTGGGTGCATAAATATTTACAATTGTTATATCTTCTTCTTGGATCGATCCCTTGATCATTATGTAGTGTCCTTCTTTGTCTCTTCTAACAGTCTTTATTTTAAAGTCTATTTTGTCTGATATGAGAATTGCTACTCCAGCTTTCTCTTGGTTTCCATTTGCATGAAATATCTTTTTCCATCCCCTTACTTTCAGTCTGTATGTGTCTCTAGTTCTGAAGTGGGTCTCGTGTAGCCAGCAAATATATGGGTCTTGTTTTTGTATCCATTCAGCCAATCTGTGTCTTTTGGTGGGAGCATTTAGTCCATTTACATTTAAGGTAATTATCGATATGTATGTTCCTATTCCCATTTTCTTAATTGTTTGGGGTTCGTTATTGTAGGTCTTTTCCTTCTCTTGTGTTTCTTGTCTAGAGAAGTTCCTTTAGCATTTGTTGTAAAGCTGGTTTTGTTGTGCTGAACTCTCTCAGCTTTTGCTTGTCTGTAAAGGTTTTAATTTCTCCATCAAATCTGAATGAGATCCTTGCTGGGTAGAGTAATTTTGGTTGCAGGTTTTTCTCCTTCATCACTTTAAATATGTCCTGCCAGTCACCTCTGGCTTGCAGAGTTTCTGCTGAAAGATCATCTGTTAACCTTATGGGGATTCCCTTGTGTGTTATTTGTTGTTTTTCCCTTGCTGCTTTTAATATGTTTGCTTTGTATTTAATGTTTGACAGTTTGATTAATATGTGTCTTGGCGTATTTCTCCTTGGATTCATCCTGTATGGGACTTTCTGTGCTCCCTGGACTTAACTATTTCCTTTCCCTTATTAGTGAAGTTTTCAACTATAATCTCTTCAAATATTTCCTCAGTCCTTTTCTTTTTGTCTTCTTCTTCTGGAACCCCTATAATTCGAATGTTGGTGCGTTTAATGTTGTCCCAGAGGTCTCTGAGACTGTCCTCAGTTCTTTAATTCTTTTTTCTTTATTCTGCTCTGCAGTAGTTATTTCCATTATTTTATCTTCCAGGTCACTTATCCGTTCTTCTGCCTCAGTTATTCTGCTATTGATCCCATCTAGAGTACTTTTAATTTCATTTATTGTGTTGTTCATCGTTGTTTGTTTCATCTTTAGTTCTTCTAGGTCCTTGTTAAATGTTTCTTGCATTTTGTCTATTCTATTTCCAAGATTTTGGATCATCTTTACTATCATTATTCTGAATTCTTTTTCAGGTAGACTGCCTATTTCCTCTTCATTTGTTACATCTGGTGGGTTTTTATCTTGCTCCTTCATCTGCTGTGTGGTTTTCTGTCTTCTCACTTTGCTTATCTTACTGTGTTTGGGGTCTCCTTTTTGCAGGCTGCAGGTTCATAGTTCCTGTTGTTTTTGGTGTCTGTCCCCAGTGGCTAAGGTTGGTTCAATGGGTTGTGTAGGCTTCCTGGTGGAGGGGACTAGTGCCTGTGTCTGGTGGATGAGGCTGGATCTTGTCTTTCTGGTGGGCAGGTCCATGTCTGGTGTTGTTTTGGCGTGTCTGTGGACTTATTATGACTTTAGGCAGCCTCTCTGCTAATGGGTGGGGTTGTGTTCCTGTCTTGCTAGTTGTTTGGCATAGGGTGTCCAGCACTGTAGCTTGCTGGTTGTTGAGTGAAGCTGGGTGCTGGTGTTAAGATGGAGATCTCTGGGAGATTTTCACTGTTTGATATTACGTGGAGCTGGGAGGTCTCTTGTGGACCAGTGTCCTGAAGTTGGCTCTCCCACCTCAGAGGCACAGCACTGACTCCTGGCTGCAGCACCAAGAGCCTTTCATCCACACGGCTCAGAATAAAAGGGAGAAAAAGTAGAAAGAAAGAATTAGTAGAAGTAGAAAGAAAGAAAGAAAAAAAAAGAAAGGTGAAGGGAGGGAGGGAGGGAGGGAGGAAGGGAGGAAGGAGGGAAGGAAGGAATAAAAGAAAGAAGATAAGGTAAAATAAAATAAAGTAAGGTAAAATATAATAAAGTTATTAAAATAAAAAGTAATTATTAAGAGAAAAAAAAGAAAAAATTTTTAAAAAAAACTGATGGATAGACTCCTAGGACAAATGGTGGAAGAAAAGCTATACAGACAAAATCTCACACAGAAGCATACACATACACACTCACAAAAAGAGGAAAAGGGGAAAAAATCGTAAGTAAGTCTTGCTCTCAAAGTCCACCTTCTTAATTTGGGATGATTCATTGTCTATTCATGTATTACACAGATGCAGGGTACATCAAGTTGATTGTGGAGCTTTAATCTGCTGCTTCTGAGGCTGCTGGGAGAGATTTCCCTTTCTCTTCTTTGTTCTCACAGCTCCCAGGGGCTCAGCTTTGGACATGGCCCCGCCTCTGTGTGTAGGTCGCCGGAGGGTGTCTGTTCTTCGCTCAGACAGGACGGGGTTAAAGGAGCCGCTCATTCGGAGGTTCTGGCTCACTCAGGACGTGGGGAGGGAGGGGCACGGAGTGCGGGGCAAGCCTGCAGTGGCAGAGGCTGGCGTGACGTTGCACCAGCCTGAGGTGTGCCGTGCGTTCTCCCGGGGGAGTTGTCCCTGCATCCCGGGACCCTGGCAGTGGCGGGCTGCACAGGCTCCCCGGAATGGGGGTGTGGATAGTGACCTGTGCTCGTACACAGGCTTCTTGTTGGTGGCAACAGCAGCCTTAGCGTCTCATGCCCATCTCTGGGGTCCGCGCTTTTAGCCGCGGCTTGTGCCCGTCTCTGGAGCTCCTTTAAGCAGCGCTCTTAATCCCCTCTCCTCGCGCCCCAGGAAACAGAGAGGGAAGAAAAAGTCTCTTGCCTCTTCAGCAGCTCCAGACGTTTTCCCGGACTCCCTCCCGGCTAGCCGTGGCACACTAACCCCCTGCAGGCTGTGTTCACGCCGCCAACACCAATCCTCTCCCTGAGCTCCGACTGAAGCCCGAGCCTCAACTCCCATCTGTGCCTGCCCCGGCGGGTGAGCAGACAAGCCTCTTGGGCTGATGAGTGCCGGTCGGCCCTGATCCTCTGTGTGGGAATCTCTCCACTTTGCCCTCTGCACCCCTGTTGCTGTGCTCTCCTCCGCGGCTCAGAAGCTTCCCCCTCCGCCACCCGCAGTCTCCGCCCGCGAAGGGGCTTCCTAGTGTGTGGAAACCTTTCCTCCTTCACAGCTCCCTCCCACTGGTGCAGGTCCCGTCCCTATCCTTTTGTCTCTGTTTATTCTTTTTTCTTTTGCCCTACCGAGGTATGTGGGGAGTTTCTTGCCTTTTGGGAGGTCTGAGGTCTTCTGCCAGCGTTCAGTAGGTGTTCTGTAGGAGTTGTTCCACGTGTAGATGTATTTCTGGTGTATCTGTGGGGAGGAAGGTGATCTCCACGTCTTACTTTCCGCCATCTTCCCGGAAGCCCCCCTTCAAGAGGCTTTTCAGTAGATTGGTCACAACTAAGATCTGGATGCAGATTTCATTAAGTATATTCATTGTGTGAAAATTCATTAAATTACATACATTTTTGATTTGTGTAGTTTTATGTACATATATGTATATTGTATATGTATATGTATATTTTACATGTATATATGTGTATACATATGTATATATATCATTTATAAAAAATTATCTGATATTATTTCTATATTTGGCATCTGGTGATGTTGAAAATCTAAGAATAGCTCAATCACTTTTTTCCCTTGGTAAATGACTATAGTAGACACTTTGAGTCACCTACCCATTAGCCAATCCCCTTTTACTGCTTACTTGTTGTCAGAGTCCCATCTTTGATTATAGAGCATGGAAATGTAGAAAATCACTTCCCCAGTCTCCCTTATAGCTAGAGTGTAGTGATATGGCCTTGTTGAAGTGAAGAGATGTAAGGAGAATTTTGCTGGAGTGTTCTAAGAAAGAGTTTCCTCGCTAATAAAAGAGATAATTGGGCTGCCTGGATGCAGAGCAGGAGGCTGAGAGAGAGATCCTATCCACTTCCATCTGTTGCACAGGCCCCACTGTAGCTGTTGCACTATGCATGATCAGGAGAATCTGGTATACACCAGGAATCTGGCCAAGGAGGCTGAATGATAGGATGGAATTAATGAAGAAAGTAGCAGGGATAGATGTGGAGCTGACAGTTGAAGAAATAAATTTTCTATCTGTTGTATATAAAATTGTGATTGAAGCTAGAAGAGCCTCCTGGAGAATAATCAGCAGCATTAAACAGAAAGAAGAAACTAAGAAGGAGTAAACAAACTAAAAATCATCTAGGAATATTGGCAAATGGTCTAGATTGAGGTAAGGTTAATCTGTTGTTACAGTTTGGATATACCAGACAAACACCTCATTCTAGCAGCTAACACTGGCGAGTCCAAGGTTTTCTATTATAAAATGAAAGGGAACTATCACAGGTATCTGGCTGAATTTGCCACAGGAAGGAGGCTGCAAAGAACAGCCTAGTAGCTTTAAAGCTGCTAATGATATTGCAATGACAGAACTTCCACCAACGCATCCCATTTACTTAGGGCTTGCTCTCAATTTTACTGTATTTTACTATGAAATTATTTTATTTTTATACAAATTTTAAAGATTACTTTCCATTTACAGTCATTACAAAATGTTGGCTCTATTCACCGTGTTGTATAATACATCCTTTGCCTATCTTACACTCAATAGTTTGTATCTCCCACTCCCCCAACCCCCTCCACTGGTAACCACTGGTTTGTTCTCTATATCTGTGAATATGCTTCTTTTTTCCTACTATGAAATTCGTAATTTCCCTGAGCATGCCTGCAGGTTGGCAAAATCAACTCTCGATGCAACTGCAGAGCTGGATATGCTGAGTGAAGAAAGCTATAAGGACTCTACACATCATGCAGTTGTTATGTGATAATCTGACACTATTGAATTCAGACATGCAGGGTGATGGTGAAGAGAAGAATAAAGAATTTTTGCAGGATGTGGAAGATGAAAATCAGTGAGACCTAAAAGCCAACAAGAAAAACCATCCCTAGCCACCCTATTCTTTCCCATCCCACCACGTAGGAAATTCCTCATGGTCAGTGAGAACCACCAAATCTGACTTCTACATTTGGTTTCAGAATTTAGGTTCTGCCCTGTTTGTTATTTTTTTAAAAAAAAAACAGTTTTCAAATGTTCTTAAAGGCAAGAGTGAATTTCTGTGCATTTTACTGGTTCCAGTTTTTCGGTTCTTTAAGACACTAATAGGACTACATACAGGCTTTTTCAGCACTACTGTATCATCTCCTGCCAGATGTGGCAGGATCACCATTAGAAATGGAAATTACATTCAAAAGCAATTAGACTTCTAGGTGATGCAAACATCTAAGAGAGAGGTTAATCACATTCTAGAGGCATAAGTGGTATCATTTTTCCTTTTTCTGGTTGTTTAAATTGAATTTTATACTGATGTTTAGAACTAATTGGGTGTTAGCTTGAGGTGGTTAAAGGTCTTTGGAGAGTTTGTTGTAATGGTCTTACTGTAAAAAAGTGCTTCAAACTCTGCTGAAATGTTGCTGAAAAGCATGATGCTGGTGACAGTCCAACGATCTGTGGCTGCTCATTGCCTGCTTTTACTCTCCCTCTGAAGCAGGTTAGCATCGAAGGTGGTATGGAAAAGGCTGCATGCCTGTTATATTCTTTGTTTCTTCTTCTTCCCTCTTCCCCTGGGGAAATAAGTTCCTCAGCCATTCAATCGCTTAACTTCTTTTGTTCAGTTTGTGTGCCTTGAAGTTAATTTGTACTACTGGATGTCTGACTGGATCCACAGATACAAAAAATCTGTATTGTTCTTACTGAAACACAGCATGGAATTAATATTAAACTTAAATGAAGCAAAACTTAATTTAAAATGTCAAATATTATTGCACCACGATCCTCTGTATTTCTAAAATAAAATCTCTAGTCAAATAAATAAGACAAATGAGGAGACAGTATCTACTCTCTATTCCTGCTTTTGGGTGTGGTTGTATGAGGACACGATGAGGGATGATGCAATAGCTAAGTGACCATGAGAGAACAAAACTGAAGACAAAAGTCTCACTGCTGCGGATGGTCATGTGAAAGGATACAAAGGGCCCATATCCTTGTGGATATCATTAAGCCACTGTACCAACTGGGAAACAGCCTCTTTCAGATTTCTTGCAATGTAAGTAAAATAAAAACAAAAACAAATGAAAAACCAACAAGAATTGAAACACCTATTTTTAAACCACTTTAAACTATATATTCCTTGTAGCCAAAAATATCTTAATGCTACAGCAAGTAACCTTATATCTGGGTAGGTATAATATTCCTTCTCCATCTCAAAAGTTATATAATGAGGAATATCTGGATTTTTTTGCCATTATAAATTTTTTTTGACAGTGAAGCCTTTTGCTTTGCAGACTCAGGACTTCTGTCATTTTTGGAAGATTTTCTTCTTTTAGACTTGTGAATATTTTTGTTGTTATTGCTATATATGTTTTCTTTCATCAGTCATATCAATTATCTAGAGTCTTGAATCCCCATTTTATGAATATCCTTTTTTTTCTTAATGGGTTTTCTTCTTTGTCCCATAATGCATTATCTGTTATGTATTTGCTCCTGTCTTCCATTCTAGTAGCTTAGTTTTTACTAGTAAAAAAAAAATAGGCAATTTTCTACTTTAATTGCATTTTAACATTACTATTATATTTCCTCAATTTGTTTCCCTGGACAACATAATACTGTCAGTTGTCCATTCAGTTTGAAAAATGGAGTTTTTTTCACACTTTCTTCTGCTTATATCCTAACAAATTATATTGGCCTCTCTGTAGTTGATTCTTAGTATATTCTTTTAATTTCATTCAAAATGTTTTATATCTGGATGATATTCCTCAGAGTTGTGTTATGCGATTGAGATATTGTCTTAATTTCAATGATACTTTAATCTTTCTTACCCTTTTTAAGCTCCCTTTGGGAAGGAGAGATATTATGAACCTGAACTTAAAATCAATTTCTTCCTTGAAATGTACCCTACTCTCTACTTTGGTTATTTTACAGTCATAATTAGTCTTTTGTCCATAAACAAAGTGAAGTTTTCTTGGCTACCACCTTAGAATCTTTGAATCTTACTTTTATAAACCATCTTTACTTTAGTTTACACTAAGTAGTTCTAAGAAGGAGAACTAAAGGTGTAAAATATAACAGAATATGAATTATTTAGTCTCAATATATTTTTCTTGTGAAACTTTCCTAATTTTTACATGATTTTGAAATTGATATTTTTACAATTTCACATGAGAGTAGGAGCTTATATTCTTGTCCATGTATACATTGTGTCTTTGTTTACATCATTTAATGGTTTATGGGGTGATGTTTAGTAAACCAATATAATGGAAACATAACTAAAAAATATGTTTCCACACAGTTACCTTGTAAGACCATACACATACTCTAGCATTATTGACATTGCTGCAAATCTGGGTGGATTTTAATTTTGGGAGCTGCTGTCAGAGCCAGTTGATGTATCACACAAGAAAATAACTTTCATTATCTTATAATTACACTTCAATTCAGATCTTAAAGAGTAATATGAGATTTGTTTTCTAACCTCTTTTTCTAGACTTGATTTTTGAATGCAATTTACACCTTTATGTTTTGTGTTCCTACTTGTGCTAGCATTTTCTCCTGTGCCATCTAGGGCAGTGTTTTTAAGATAAGTTCTTTAATCATAAGAACAAACAATGCCATGTATTATGCTATGGATATTAATGTAAATCACAAATATAAATTTTTAACATTAAATTTTATTTCTGCATTAATGGTGTCTTACATAGCATCATAAGTATGTTCCTTACATAGTTAGAGAGTAGTGTGCTTTTTATTTCCAGCTGAAAAATACCAAAGAGGGTTTGCATCAAGGGAGAAATTTTCACGTTAGTGTCACATATTGTAGGATTTTATGTTTTGTTTGAATTATACTTGGAGGTCCAAGCCAACAAGCCAAAATACTGAGTTTCTCACTGTGGTTACTTTCAACTTTTCTTCCTTCCTTTCTTCCTCCTTTCCTCCCTCCTTCTCTATCTCTCCCTCCCTCCCTCCCTTCCTATTTCCCTTCCTTCCTTTCTTGTTACTTTCTTTAAGATATCAGTACATTCATTGTAGATATTTCTTAAAAATATCAGCTGGTCATAAATTAATCTTCTGTTTAGAAGATGTGAAGAAAAAAAACATGTACACTTTTGGATTGCAAGAGTGATAGGGCATAGTAGAAAATTTGTGTACATATTGTGATTAAGAATAGGAAGATAGGGCTTCCCTGGTGGTGCAGTGGTTGGGAGTCCGCCTGCCGATGCAGGGGACGCGGGTTGTGCCCCGGTCCGGGAAGATCCCACATGCCATGGAGTGGCTGGGCCCGTGAGCCATGGCCGCTGAGCCTGCGCGTCCGGAGCCTGTGCTCCGCAACGGGAGAGGCCACAACAGTGAAAGGCCCGCGTACCGGAAAAAAAAAAAAAAAGAATAGGAAGATAACTATTAAGGTGACTGTGATAACCCAGTTAGGTTCGACTTCAAAGCTAATGGTGGAAGCATAGGTAATCAAGTAAAATGGGGATGATTTGCTGACAAAACCATAAGACTAATTCCTGAGAGGGACAATCAATAGTTTAAATTAGAACATTCAATCAAATGTGGTTAAGCTGTGCTTGAACTTGGCTGTCAGTGGAGTCCTAGGGAATCAGATCTGGTGTGTAAGGTTATAGAAACAAGAGGCTTCAGAAAGTGGTGATTGACAATTTCAGATTTATTGTAGTAAGATATGTCTGTAGGTGGTATATTCAATTTTGAGTAAGAACCTTGAAGATGGAGGAAATATAGAGAAAGGTAATTAGCAACATGTAGAAAGTTTTTCAAGGCCCCAAACATGCTCTATTATCTAGTATTTAGGGTCCAAACAAGGCTTCACTTCCAATGAACAAATGAATAATCAGAAACCAAGACTTGTTCAGTAGCACAAATTGGACACATATGGTTTAAAAGGAAAGTTTAGGGATATTAGATATTTGACTTAAAGCAGCAGGACTAATTCAAAATCTCACTCAGTGATAGAGATATTTCTCCTTATGTACAGTTTGCCTTGGTCAGGGTTGATTCCAGATCCTGCAGGATGAAGATATAAGTGCCTATAAATGAGCAATACTAAGAGAGGATTATAAGATATGTGAGTTCCTGGAGATTAAGAACCCTATGGTTTTTTACCCTGTATATCTTACAATTTTATCACAGCCATTAGTAGGTGGCTATTGAATTGAAAACTATCTGGCTTCACACAGAGCATTACTTGATGAGTTTTAATTAAATAATATTTTCTACATAATACATTTTTACAAGGTTGACTAGAGGCCAAATTGTAGAGGAAGTAAAGTTCTTATTGAAAGCATTTTCATACTGAGATAGCCTACCTATCTCTGGATGCCTGGGGACTCTCAAGGCAGATCCCCTCTTTGAAATGGAGGCAAATTGAGTTTTTTCTTTTTTTATTTTCTTTTTTAACATCTTTATTGGAGTATAATTGCTTTACAATGGTGTGTTAGTTTCTGCTTCATAACAAAGTGAATCAATTATACATATACATATGTTCCCATATCTCTTCCCTCTTGCATCTCCCTCCCTCCTACCCTCCTATTCCACCCCTCTAGGTGGTCACAAAGCACCGAGCTGATCTCCCTGTGCTATGCGGCTGCTTCCCACTAGCAATCTATTTTACATTTGATAGTGTATATACGTCCATGCCATTCTCTCACTTTGTCACAGCTTACCCTTCCCCCTCCCCATTTCCTCAAGTCCATTCTCTAGTAGGTCTGCATCTTTATTTCCATCTTACCCCTAGGTTCTTCATGACAGTTTTTTTCTTAGGTTCCATATATATGTGTTAGCATATGGTATTTGTTTTCCTCTTTCTGACTTACTTCACTCTGTATGACAGACTCTAGGTCCATCCACCTCACTACAAATATCTCAATTTCATTTCTTTTTATGGCTGAGTAATATTCTATTGTATATATGTGCCATATCTTCTTTATCCATTCATCTGTTGATGGACACTTAGGTTGCTTCCATGTCCTGGCTATGGTAAATAGAGCTGCAGTGAACATTTAGGTACATGACTCTTTTTGAATTATGGTTTTCTCGGGGTGTATGCCCAGTAGTGGGATTTCTGGGTCATATGGTAGTTCTATTTGTAGTCTTTTAAGGAACCTCCACACTGTTCTCCACAGTGGCTGTACCAATTCACATTCCTACCAGCAGTGCAAGAGTGTTCCCTTTTCTCCACACCCTCTCCAGCATTTATTGTTTCTAGATTTTTTGATGATGGCCATTCTGACTGGTGTGAGATGATATCTTATTGTAGTTTTGATTTGCATTTCTCTAATGATTAATGATGTTGAGCATTCTTTCATGTGTTTGTTGGCAGTCTGTATATCTTCTTTGGAGAAATGTCTATTTAGGTCTTCTGCCCATTTTTTGATTGGGTTGTTTGGTTTTTTTGTTATTGAGCTGCTTATAAATTTTGGAGATTAATCCTTTGTCAGTTGCTTCATTTGCAAATATTTTCTCCCATTCTGAGGGTTGTCTTTTGGTTTTGTTTATGGTTACCTTTGCTGTGCAAAAGCTTTGAAGTTTCATTAGGTCCCATTTATTTTTGTTTTTATTTCCATTTCTCTAGGAGGTGGGTCAAAAAGGATCTTGCTGTGATTTATGTCAAGGAGTGTTCCGCCTATGTTTTCCTCTAAGAGTTTGATAGTTTCTGGCCTTACATTTAGGTCTTTAATCCATTTTGAGCTTACTTTTTGTACGGTATTAGGGAGTGATCTAATCTCAAACTTTTACATGTACCTGTCCAGTTTTCCCAGCACCATTTATTGAAAAGGAAATCAAAAAATACCTAGAAACAAATGATAATGGAGACACGACAAACCAAAACCTATGGGATGCAGCAAAAGCAGGTCTAAGAGGGATGTTTATAGCAATACAATCCTACCTTAAGAAACAGGAAACATCTCGAATAAACAACCTAACCTTGCACCTAAAGCAATTAGAGAAAGAAGAACAAAAAAACCCCAAAGGTAGCAGAAAGAAAGAAATCATAAAAATCAGATCAGAAATAAATGAAAAAGAAATGAAGGAAAAGTATCTCATATACATTTATTTGACAGCATGAGGATAGTGAAAAATGGTAATGGAAAAGAGTAACAAAAGGCACCACCTCTAGTCTCACTCCAAGAAAACTTTATTTCACAGTCGTAAGGAGTGGTAAAGGGATGTGTTTCTTCTTTCTTATGCAGGGGATGTATTTTTTTCCCCTAAAAATGATACTTTCTTGCAGCCAGGAAACCTTCAGGGGTTCTTTGAAAAGGAGTATAAAGGGCAATTCTGAGAGCATCTGATGTTATCTTTTTTGCTAATGTAAAGGAGAAATTCAACCTCACTGCTATTGCTAATATCATAGGTATACAGAAAACTTCCGTTATAAAGAACCCAGTATTCCATGCATCATTACCCTGTAGATCAAATGCAGTCCACAACTGCACATCTAGTTATCTAGTTGTGTTCTCTCCCTCCCTCCCTCTTTCTCTCTCTCACCCACCCCATCTCTCTCCACCATATGGAAAATCTTTAGTGTAACTGCAATCCTTTTCTGCAGATGCAGGCATTTTAACAGGCTTGACTTCATATTTCATTTATTTAGCTGAGAAGTATTCTATCAGTTCATTTTGTATTCTTATCATATGTTTGTAACATAACTAAGCTTCATTAAAACAATTCACTTAGAACAGACTATTTTTTTCTAATTTTTTGGAATGGATTTTAAACTCTATGGCCCCTCATCTGAAGTTAATGGGTACTACTGTGGTAGTTCAGTGTTAGGCATATCACCTTGAAAATTATTTCTTTTTTTCATCTCTAAAACAATGGCAGCAAGTCTAATGAAGCTTTCTGCTTGATAACTTCATCCTGCAAAAATGAAAATTATTCATCGAGGGGCCATTTATTCCCTTGTTATATGTACAAAACAAAATTCTGGCTCTCTTAAAACATGGGAGCTGTCATAGACTTAGGGTAAATTTATGAGAGTGTTCTGGTTAAAAAGTGACACTTGGAAGGCAAATACAACATTTTAATAAGCTTAGGAAAGATGCCAGGGATTTAGTCTGTTTTGAAAAACATTGCGTATGCCAATTCCAAAGGATGCCAGGCATATTTTCTCTTCAACAACCCTGGAACCGCAATATAAGTACAGTACTTTGAAATGTGTTTGTTTGCAGGATTATGGAAAGCACAGATAGAATTCAATTGCTAAAACCTGTTTTTGTCCAGATTAATGAGTGGAGACAAACATCTGCCAGTAACCTCTGTTGGGCTATATTCCTTTAGACTGCCTGAAAAAGATATAGATGCTTTTCTTTTTATTTCACTACACATTCATAAGTTTTCTGATAAAAAAAGACTTCTTTTAAATTATTTCTAATTTTCTTCACGGTTATCTGTTTGGTTCTTTTAATCTAGCATATTCTTTTAGCCTAATATATTGCTTTGAAACAGTCTTAACTCTCTTTATAGCATTGCTGCCATGGAAATTAGCCTGGCTCTAGGATTGGAACAACATTTTAACAAAAATTAGCCTCCTGACTACCATCCTTAAAACTTATTATATGGCAAATATTTTGTTCATTATAATATTTCATGGAAGGAAAATATAGATCATTTTATATCTTAAGCTTTCCCAACTATAAAAAT
Source organism: Leucopleurus acutus (assembly GCF_964270905.1). NCBI lineage: Eukaryota > Metazoa > Chordata > Mammalia > Artiodactyla > Delphinidae > Leucopleurus > Leucopleurus acutus. The sequence continues at coordinate 98,940,362 of NC_139148.1, forward strand.
ATAGACTACCCTACTTATACCTACAGGCTAGGATATATGTTTCTCCAATAGATATATAGTTTCTTACCATTCTCCTTGTTTTTACTAAAGCTCTCTCCTTTTTCATGTCTTTTGAGTTTTCAATTTTTCAAATGTTACAAGTCTGAAAGCCTGTATTGACATTAACTAATACACTTTTTATTAAGGAGGGTCTTCCCAGCCTACTGCAGAAGCAAGGCAAAGAAATAGAAGATATAATTATCTATTGGGGGCAGGAAGGGAATATCAGAACTGAGACATCAAAACTCACTCCTAAATTTGGAAAACAGGAGAGTTTTCTGTACCTACTGATAAGGTAGCCCCAAATACTCAGAATACTTTTTCTTTGCTGGCAGAGAAACATAAACACATGAAAAAGTATTTTAGAAACTGTTCCTCATATGAGTGTCGGATGAATGAAACTCACTCAATATCCAAGTGTTGATGAGTCTCTATTACTGTCAGCCAAATGTATTTATCACTGCCAAATGATATACAGCTTCATGAGCATTCAATAGAATTCTCTCTCAGCCTCAGTTGATGTAGGGCTCATACCTAAAATACAGAGGGCTGGTAATCTATCATTTTGACTTGAAATACATAGGAAAAAGAAAAGCCATATTTAACTGATGCATACTTGGGGTTGTTGGATTCTAGTTATTTGAATTTCAGGGTAGCTGAAGATTAGCAGAGGGTGACATTTATTTATTTATTAAATAGATGATTTTTTTAGAGGAGTTTTAGGTGCATAGCAAAATTAAGCAAAAGATATAGAGATTTCTCATGTAGAGACTGCTCCCCCACCCATTTTGTTTTAATATTTGAGTAGCACAGTCTTGCCCTCTTCCCCATGACCCAAGGACTGTGCCAAATTACCTGATTTTACAATTTAGGAAGGTATAAAGGCTATCATCTTGATTGAAGATCCATTCTCATTATTCAGAATATTATATGTAGAGGCAGTAGATTTATGAAATTGGGGTGAACGTATGCTGACCCTAGGTTGACTACCCTGGATTAATTTTCTTTTTTTCCATTTTAAAAATTAAAACTCTGATCTGTTCTTTTCTGGTGAAGTGCAGATAAGACATTTGGTAACTTGAGGATATTGGTTAGTTGAGTTTTATTTCACATATGTATATTATGATTTGTAAGTAAAGCTGGAACTTGGTCAGGGAACTTAGGACTTTGTCCCAGGTCATCAAGATTGAAGGGAGGCAAATAACAATAATAATGCTCATTTTAAAAGTGTAGCACCCAGTGTAAATAGGAATCAGCCAGAAATTAGGCTGTTACTTTTGTGAGCTATATCATGAATTTTTAAAAATTCAATTAACTCAGTTTTATTGCATTGTCTTTAGTAAGGTTTAACTTCTGAACAAAATATCTGTCTCCCCAAAAAAGTCCTATTTTGACATCAAACATATATCAACTTTACTTGTCTAAAGACCAGTTTTTATTTCAAAATCGTCTTATTTAATATCAGTTCTATCTACTTGAGTTTGTTGTTGACATTGACTTTATCTCAGAGTCACCTGAGTTAATGGAGCTAACTGAATTGAGACAATAAGATTTTTGTCAGCGAAAGTTTCTTAACTGCATAGAATTTAGTTATTTTTAAAATAATAAACATAGTTTTTCAGTACTTTTTCAGTTCGTTTGACTTAGGTACACATCATAGATTGAGAAAGAGTGCTTACTTGCTCTTCTGTACAGGGATTTTCAAGACTAATGCTTATCACATCTTGGCATCAGGAAGTTCATAAGAGTAGCTCAGCAAAGACACAGAAGAGACAACTAATAGTAGATCTCCCTGTGGGATTTTTAAATATGGCACTAATCCAGTTGGGAAAGAAAGGCCTTCAACAACCATACTCATTAGGTTAAAATACTCTTGCTAACAAACATAGAAAATGTTATCTAGTAATTCTCAGCTAAGGAATGGTGGTTATCAATGGGCAGCTTTTTGGGCCAGTATACCCAAATTCACCTTCTAGAATTCTGATGCCCTCCAAGGGGATAATGCCTCCCAACAAAGAAATCAAATGTAAACAAATGCAATAAATTTGAACGCAACTCCCCATGTACAATACTTAATTGTCTAGCAAGTACAGCTGACTTATGATAAGGAAGTTTGGGTGGGTAAATGGTGGCAGTTTTAGATGTATGGAAGAGACAACTATTTGCATGAATTTCCTCTTCAAAGAAGACATCTAATAAGAATGTCTGAGAATAAATATGATTTCTGCTGTTGGATGTAGAACATTTTGGAGAAGTGTGAACCTGAAGAAAGTCTTCTATATTCATGGATATAATAAAATCTAATGGTTAAATTAAAAAGCACATTTTTATATTTGGAAAGAAACTTGTAGTTATTTGTTATATTTTTCACGAGAGAGAAAGATTTGCTTCTGTGGCTATTTTTATTATGAGGTTCTTATCTCCAAACTTTAATGCTTCAAAAATCCTTTTCTTCAGAGATGTGCAGATGGCATCAGTATAACCTTTGATGTTACAATCAGCAGAATGAAGGAGGAAAAAGAGATAGAATTTCCAATTTAGGAATAGAGTGTTAGAGATGCAAAGCCTTATCTGATGTTATTACTTGATTTGGGGCCATAGAATTAAAGAAGAAAGAAACATTTAAAAAGCTTTGAACAGCCTGTAAAAAAGAGAAAAACATTATGGTGGGTCCCTTATTCACAAAGTTATAGTGCAAAACTAGTACCAGAAATAGAGTCATGTTGCATGATTATCTATGTAGAAAACCCCAAAGAATCAATATATTTTTTAAACCTTCTAGAATTAACAAAGGAATTTAACGTTATCACAGATACATGATCATCAAATAAAAATAAATCATGTTTTTAAATATTAGCAATGAACAAATCAAAATTTAGCAATGGAAATCAAAACTTAAAATAAAACGTCATTTACAGTATCACCAAACTGAAATATTTAGGCATATGTTTAACAAATCATGTACATGATCTCTATGCTGAAAACTACAAAATGAAGAAAGTAATAAAAGACTGAAATAAATGGAGAGGCATAATGTGTTCATGGATTAGAAAACTCAAAGTAGCAAAAATGTCACTTCTTCCCCAATTGATCTACAGGTTTAATGCAATCCTCATGTAAATATCAACATGAGTGTTTCTAGATATAAACAAGCTTGTTTTAAATTTTATATGGAAAAACAGAGGACGTAGAATACATAAAACAATTTTGAAAAGGAAGAATAAGGTTGGAGGAATCACACTACCTGATTTTAAGACACCATATAGCCACAGTAATCAAGATAGTATGGTATTAGCAGACAGACACATAGACCAATGGAACATAATAGACTCCAGAATAGACCCACACTAATATGGCTGAGTTTTGATAAAGGTGAAAAAACAATTCAAAGAAGGAAGGATAGACAGTCATTTCAACAACTGGATATTCATAAGTTAAGAAGAAGAAGAAAACTCAACCTAAACTTCATACCTTATATAAAAATTAACTAAAGCCATCTGGTCCTGGGCTTTTGTTTGTTGGAAGATTTTTAATCAGTTTCAATTTCAGTGCTTGTGATTGGTCTGTTCATATTTTCTATTTCTTCCTGATTCAGTCTTGGCAGGTTGTACATTTCTAAGAATTTGTCCATTTCTTCCCGGTTGTCCATTTTACTGGCATATAGTTGCTTATAGTAATCCCTCACGATCTTTTGTATTTCTGCAGTGTCAGTTGTTACTTCTTCATTTCTAATTCTGTTGATTTGAGTCTTCTCACTTTTTTTCTTGATCAGTTTGGCTAATGGTTTATCAATTTTCTGTATCTTCTTAAAGAACCACCTTTTAGTTTTATTTATCTTTGCTATTGTTTCCTTCATTTCTTTTTCATTTATTTCTGATAAGATCTTTATGATTTCTTTCCTTCTGCTAACTTTGGGGTTATTTTGTTCTTCTTTCTCTAATTGCTTTAGGTGTAAGGTTAGGTTGTTTATTTGAGATGTTTCTTGTTTCTTGAGGTACGATTGTATTGCTATAAACTTCCCTCTTAGAACTGCTTTTGATGAATCCTATAGGTTTTGGGTCGTCATGTTTTCATTGTCATTTGTTTCTAGGTAATTTTTTATTTCTTCTCATTTCTTCAGTGATCTCTTGGTTATTTAGTAGGGTATTGTTTAGCCTCCATGTGTTTGTATGTTTTACATTTTTTTTCCTGTAATTGATATCTAGTCTCATAGCATTGTGTTCGGAAATGATACTTAATATGATTTCAATTTTCTAAAATTTACCAGGGCTTCATTTGTGACCCAAGATATGGTCTATCCTGGAGAACGTTCCATGTGCACTTGAGAAGAAAGTGTATTCTGTTGTTTTTGGTTGGATTGTCCTATAAATATCAATTAAGTCCATCTTGTTTAATGTCTCATTTAAAGCTTGTGTTTCCTTCTTTATTTTCATTTTGGATGATCTGTCCATTGGTGAAAGCGGGGTGTTAAAGTCCACTACTATTATTGTATTACTGTCGATTTCCCCTTTTATGGCTGTTAGCATTTGCCTTATGTATTGAGGTGCTCCTATGTTGGGTGTATAAATATTTGCAATTGTTATATCTTCTTCTTGAATTGATCCCTTGATCATTATGTAGTGTCCTTCTTTGTCTCTTGTAATAGTCTTTATTTTAAAGTCTATTTTTTCTGATATGAGAATTGCTACTCCAGCTTCCTTTTGATTTCCATTTGCATAGAATATCTTTTTCCATCCCCTCACTTTCAGTCTGTATGCGTCCCTAAGTCTGAAGTGGGTCTCCTGTAGACAGCATAAACTCAAAATGGATTAAAGACCTAAAAGTAAGACCAGACACTATAAAACTCTTAGAGGAAAACGTAGGCAGAACACTCTATGACATAAATCACAGCAAGATCCTTTTTGACCCACCTCCTAGAGAAATGGAAATAAAAACAAAAATAAAGAAATGGGACCTAATGAAACTTCAAAGCTTTTGCAGAGCAAAGGAAAGCATAAACAAGATGAAAAGACAACCCTCAGAATGGGAGAAAATATTTGCTAATGAAACAATGGACTATGGATTAATCTCCAAAATATACAAGCAGCTCATGCAGCTCAAAAACAAAAACACTCAATCCAAAAATGAGCAGAAGACCTAAATAGACATTTCTCCAAAAAAGATATACAGACTGCCAACAAACACATGAAAGGATGCTCAACATCAGTAATCATTAGAGAAATGCAAATCAAAACTACAATGAGGTATCACCTCACACTGGTCAGAATGGTCATCAACAAAAAATCTACAAACAGTAAATGCTGGAGAGGGTGTGGAGAAAAGGGAACCCCTTGCACTGTTGGTGGGAATGTAAATTGATGCAGCCACGATGGGGAACAGTATGGTGGTTCCTTAAAAAACTAAAAATAGAACTACCATATGACCCAGCAATCCCACTACTGGGCATATACCCTGAGAAAACCATAATTCAAAAAGAGTCATGTACCACAATATTCATTGTAGCACTATTTACAATAGCCAGGACATGGAAACAATCTAAGTGTCCATCAACAGATGACTGTGTAAAGAAGATGTGGTGCATATATACAATCGAATATTACTTAGCCATAAAAAGAAACGAAATTGAGTTATTTGTAGTGAGGTGGATGGACCTAGAGCCTGTCACACAGAGTGAAGTAAGTCCAAAAGAGAAAAAAATACTTTATGCTAACACATATATATGGAAACTAAAAAAATAAAATAAAAAATTGTTCTAATGAACCAGGGGGCAGGACAGGAATAAAGACGCAGACATAGAGAATGGACTTGAGGATGTGGGAAAGGCGAAGGGAAAGGTGGGACGAAGTGAGAGAGTAGCATTGACACATATTCACCACCAAATGTAAAATAGATAGCTAGCGGGAAGCAGATGCATAGCACAGGGAGATCAGCTCAGTGCTTTATGACCACATAGAGTGGTGGGATAGGGAGGGTGGGAGGGAGATGCAAGAGGGAGGTGATATGGGGATATATGTATACATATAGCTGATTCACTTTGTTATACAGCAGAAACTAACACAATATTATAAAGCAATTATACTCCAATAAAGATGTTACAAAAAATTAACTAAAAACAGATCCTACTTCTAAACGTGAAGTGTAAAACTATAAAACTTAGAAAGAAAAATAGGAGAAACCTTCATGACTTAGCATTAAGCAAAGAATCCTTAGATTCAACACCAAAGGTGTGATCTATAAAAAGAAAAATTGGAAATTAGATTTCATTAAAATTTACAACTATTGCAATGTGAAAAATCTGCTAAGGGAATGCAAAGACAAGCCACAGACTGAGAGAAAAAAGTTGCAAATCACCTATCCAACAAAGGACTTATATCCTGAACTTTTAAAAACCTCTGTAAAATCAACAGTAAAAAAAGCAAGAAATCCAATTCAAAAATGGGCCAAAGACAGGAACAGACATTTCACCAAAGAGCATATACAGATGACAAATAAGCACATGAAAGAATGTTTAACTTCATTAGCCATTAAGGAAATTCAAATCAAAGCCACAGTGAGATAGTACTACACACCTAAAAGAATGGCTAAAATAGAAAATAGTAACAACAGAAAATTTGGGCAAGGATATGTAAAGAGTGGATCATTCATACACCGGTAGTGGGAATGTAAAATGACACAGTCACTCTGGAAAATATGTTGGCAGTTTTTATAAGGTTAAACATACACCTACCAGATGACCCAGCAATTAATTAAAATAAACAGGAGTCTGCAGCTGTACTGAATGGTTGATTAATGACAACATGTTAATAACGAAGAAAAAAGGAAATGAAAATTGAAAATATGTTTTATTTTATATTGTTTTCCCTCATGTAGAAGATATTATTTTATAGTCAAAGCTTGGTACCACTGGGAATCCAGAAGCATTGCAGATGTTAAATATTTTACAGATCATTTCTAGGGTTGGCACAGGAAGACCACAGATGGGCTCAAAGATGAACAAAACATACAGGACTTTGCAGGACATTCCCAGCAGCAGAATGATCTATGAGTCATTTGTTTATTTCAAGATGAAATATCTAGAAAGCAGGAGTGGTTCCATCAGGACATGAGGAGAAAGAAAGGAGTATAGTGAAATTCTACCTGATGATTCAGTATCTGATTTTTATCTTCTGGTGCCACTTCTAACAAAGTGAATATCATACAAATAAAATTTTATTTTTTATAAGCCTTTTGTATAATGATCAAAATGGCATGTGATTAAGGAAATATTTGCTTAATGCTCAAGAATTCCTTTTAAGATAGCATACTGTATAACTGCTACAGTCAATATATCCTTCCCATTAGTGATGACACTGTTCTCTTGACCAACAGATTCATATTTGTCAGGAGGATCATTTTCTCCCAAAGTTTGTGTGAAATCAGAAAGTGGGTACTGGCAGTAAAGACAAATGAGTGGTGGCTGCCAGGGCCATGTGAGGGATGAAGGAATTACTAGTCTGCTTCAGATGGGGACCACAGGTTACAAAGTTCATAATATAATCTAAAAATATTTGATACTATTAATGATTATTCTTTCAAAATAAAGCTTTAGTCACTGTTTTCCCTCAGAAAGTAGTATTCTCCTTTCTTTTATCAAAAGAGAGCATTGATATTTTTGATAAAAAGCAGTATTCATCAGATGTTTATTGAATGGCTACTACGTGTCAGTTACTGTGATAAGCATTGTGCACAGCCTGATAAACAAAACACACAAGATCTCTGCATTCATGAAGCTTCTAGTACATTAGGGAAAGCCAACATTTTAAAAAAAACGAATATTTTTTTAAATAAAGACTATAAAGACTATGACATTAAAATAATGGGTGCTATGAGAGAAAGTGATGTGATATACATACTATATACAAATGGCCTCTCTGAAGAAATAACATTTAATCTAATTCCAAAATATGAGGAGCCATTACCACGTGAAGGCAGAGGAGTCATTTCAAAGAAAGGCACTAACATGTACAAAAGCTCTGAGATAGGAAAGAGCTTGGAGAATTCAAGGAAGTAAAATAAATGTGTCTGTAGGGAGTGAATGACAGAAAACAGTAAATAAAGGTTGGCAATATAGACAGCAGCCAGATCAGACCTGGTCTTTTAGATCATGGAAAGGAATGTGGATTTTATTTTTAGTGTAATGGGAAACCATCAAACAGTTTTAGGCAGGGGAATGACAGGATGAATATTTTCATGTTTTAAAAAGTTTTCTCAGGCTACTGTAGGTCAAGCAAGAAATCAAGAAAAACATTTAGGAAGACATTTGAGAATCTATATTTGTGTTATTTTCCCACATCTTAATGTTGTGAAAAAGCACTAGATTTATCCATGTGGGGTGGTTTCTCATGCTAACAGCATCCCTGGTGAAGTGCATAGCTGTGAACAAATAAATAAGAATACCTTGCATTTGCTTAGTGCTTATACTTTTGCAAAGTATTTTATCTGCATTTTATTTTACCTCACAACAGCCCCAGTAGGTATATAGCACAGATTTTATCATCATTTCAAAAGGGAAATAAACAGGTAAATATCTAAAAAATGTCATGCAACCAGTTAATGGCTGCTAGGGAACCAGGTCATGTGTTTTCTTTTTCCTCATTCAGTTATTTTTCCCACTCCACCATGCTGACTTTTATCTTACCCCTCTATCTCAATTTCTCTATATATCTGATAGAAATAACCATCTCTCTCGTCTAATAATCACAGGAATTTTGTGGTTCAAATGAGACACAAAACATGCCGACTCGAAAAAATATAAAGTACTATTGAAATATAGTATCTTATAATTCTAAACACCAGGACTGCTATACATGCTGGTCAGAATTAAGGGAGATATCTACTTTTATTCTTAAAGAAACAAGAACAAGTCAGATCCAATGAGATATTACTCCTAGGTATGCTTCCAGGTAAGAAAGCTATTCTAGGACTCTAGCCCCAAATAGATGATTTTTGCATAAGTAGGCACTACTTATGCCTGTGAGCAACTATAGAGAAGAGCCTCAGTCTTATCATGTTAATCTACCCTGTACCTAGTGTAGGGCCTGAAACACATTAGCCACACAGTAAATAACTGTTGAATAGAGAGAAACTCCACAGATTCTTCTCCAGTCCCTCTGGAGGGAAGCAGTGGGCTCAATTCATTTGGCCACATGGTATCCCTTATATCCCTATGAACGTATTTCTCTAACTGGGTTCTAATAATCATTGATTCCAAAACATATTACTAGGTAGTCTGATAAAATGTTTCATGTTCAAGAAACTTGGGAAATTGTAAAGTCTGCCTTGCTAATTTAGGACTTTACAGAATATTAAAAGCCCCAATAATTCTTATAGTAAAAAAACTTGCTTAATTTTTTTAGGCCTTATCTTCCACAAATATAGATTGTGTCTTTTCTCATAATACTTACCAATATCTTATGCTTTTGGAACATGGCTAGAAAAATGCCTTATGCCTTTTACTATACATGCTTATATGACCCTTATGTAACCAGAAGAATTAAATCATCTCTTAGCATGATACCACACACCTCCCCCTCTCCTATTCAGAGACAAAGGATAGGCCCTTGTTAAGAATTACTGGCATCCTAAGTTTTCCTAGCTGAATTTTCCTAGGTAGAAAAGTATATACTAAGAGGCATTCATGGCCATATTATGGCCCTCTGTTATCCAAAAGCATGTCAGGAGGGGCAAAATTTGAGAGGCATAGTTGAGTGGTAAGTAATGAAAGAAAGGAACCAAGACTATCTTCATTATCATGTTAAATATGAACTATACTGAAAAACAACCTGTCTTACAAATTATGAGGCAGTCATGCCCAGTATAGGTCAGGGAAAACAGGAGGCATCTACTAAATGATTGTTGATTCTCTTACTCTTTGTGGGTTTAGAGTCATGTTTCTGAGAATATCTGTCCTTTGGGAGGTGTGTGTGTGTGTGTGTGTGTGTGTGTGTGTGTGTGTGTGTGTGTATGTACATTTCTACAGCTCAGGAATTCCACTTTAAGGTGTACACCAAAAGTGTGAGTTCATATAAAAAATTTTGTTATAATAGTCAAAACTGAAAGTAACACAAATGTCCAACAATACAATATTTACATTAATTCTTGTAAGTTTATAAGAGGGAACAGCAATGAAAAGAACAAAATACTGCTGCATGGAAGAATATGAATGCATCCTATTTACATTCATGTTGAAAGAAAGAGCACATACTATATTCTATTTACATGAAGTTTAAAAAGAGCCAATACTTATATATGATGGTAGAATTCAGAATAGTGGTTACCTCAGGGGACTATTGACTGAGAATTAGTATGCGAAATTGGGTTATGTTTCTGTCATTTTCTGGCTAGTTGTTATACCATTGTAGTCAGGAATTGCCACTGGCATGCACAGAAAGAGAATGGCAATTTATGAGGCAACTCTGTCCAGAATTTCTAAGGGGTGACAAGTGGTGAATAATGGCCTATAGTTGAAACAGGAGGCAAATGCCAAGGGAGAAACTCCAGAGAGAGGAAATCGAGAATGGGGTAAAGACAGAGGAGGGACCAAGGCTCTGTTTACATGTAGCACGGTGACCTGGTTTCTTTCTCTATAGAGATATAAATTGTATATTAGGTTGAATGAATTTTATGCTATAATACATGCTGAGAAGGCTAACATTGAATATCTTCTATTTTGCTTCCCCATGTATTTCCTGATTTAGGAGTTGTTTTGATACTCTGTCATCAAGCCCAGAATTCAAATAAAATTCAACACTTAATTACAATTGCTCAATCAGTACTGAAATTTCACATGAGTTAGCTAGAAGAAATGTTACAAGAATGATTCAGGAAGAAGGAACAGGATGTGAGGCAGTGTAGAGGTTGAGAAAGCATTATACCTTTGAATAATTTTAAGTATTTTGTTATGGCTTGAATCGAAGTATGTAAGAGATTGATGAGAGATTGCAATAAAGTAGCAGGCACCAGATTATGGAAGGAAGCAAGTGCTCTCAGTAACCCACTCCTGTTTTGTTGGCATCTAAAACACTTTGTAGAAAGGCACTCATCAAGTCCATATACAGCTCCTTGGCTTTATAAAGTGAGGTAGCATATGGACAATATATATTAGAATTCAACACATCTCGAGGGAAATATAGATCTAACATAACCTTTGCCAAAGAGGAAATTTCATCTAATTCTATTAATGGTGTTTGCATATGCCAAGCATTGTTCTAATTACTTTATAAATATTAGTACAGTTAATCCTCATAGCAATTCTATGAAATAGGTTCTAATATCATTATCCCTATTTAACAGATCAGAAAGTTGAGGCCCAGAGAAGTTACCTGATTCACACAAGGTGGCAAAGTAATAGAAACAGGATCTAACTCAGGCAGTCTGGTTCCATAGCCCATGCTGTCAACATTACACTATGCTGCATCTTTAACTGTTAGATTAACTCAGAAACTATTTTATGCATACATAGTAAAAAAGCATTCATGAATTTGGATTTCGCTAAGAGAGTAATGGGGTATTGGGGACCCACTAAATAGTGGCTCCTATAGAGTATATTTGTTGGAAAATGATGCATATAAGGATGATTGGATGTTCAAGCAATTTAGATTCCAGCATATTCAGATTTAAAATACAAGGACAGTAAAAGGTTGAAATTAGTTTTTAATTGATGTCAGGGCATTTCAAGTCAATTTGAAAGGATTAAGGGATAATATGGATTTGCCAAGTACTTTGAGATACCAAGGAACCATGAGGGCACTTGTAGGATTACACAGGATATTTATCAGCTTTAAGTCTCTCTCTGAGTTTTTAATTCTTTGCCTTAACTTTTGAAACTAACTTTACTGAATGAAATGGTGGCTACACTAGTTGCCAAAGTAGAAGTTACAAGTCTGAACAGTTACAAGCATGAAGTGGTGATATTTCGAGGTATTTGACACTGTGGACTGCTTTCAAGTGTTCCTTTAGGGTACCACAGGGAGAGGAACAGGGCTGGGAGCCTGGAAAATAGGCAGAGCTCTGCTGCTCTCACCCTCATTTCAAACAGAATGGCCATGTTGTTATCTCTTTTACAGAGTAAGCTTTTACATAGTAGTCTGTTTGAAAAAGGGGTTAAAGACTCTTAAACAACACTGAACATCATTTAATTAAGTTTTCACTCATTTCATTTAATCAGTAGTCACTAAGGTTATATATTCACACCTATTAGGGTGGCTATTATTTTAAAAAGTGTGAGGATATGGAGAAATTGGAAACCTTGTGCACTTCAGGTGGGAATGTAAAACGGTGCAGCCACTGTGGAAAATATGGTGGCAATTCCTAAAATAATTAAACATTGAATTACCATATGATGGAGCAATTTCACTTCCGGGCATGTACCCAAAAGAAGTGAAATCAGGGACTTGAACAAATACTTGTACACCCATGTTCATAGCACCATTATTCACAATAGCCAAAAGGTGGAAGCTACCCAAATGCCCATCAATGGATGATGAATGGATAAAAATAAAGTGGTAAATACATACAATGGAATATTATTATCATTTTAAAAAGAAAGGAAATTCTAAAACATGCTGTAACATAGATGAACCTTGAAGATATTCTGCCTAGTGAGATAAGCCAGTCTCAAAAGCCCAAATATTGTGTGGTTCCACTTACATGACATACCTAGAGTAGTCAAATTCAAAGAGACAGAAAGTAGAATGGTGGTTGCCAGGGTCTGGAGGAGATGGGAATGGGGAGTTAGTGTTTAATGAGTACAGAGTTTCAGTTTTGTAAGATGAAAAAGTTCTAAAGATGCATGGTGGTTATGATTGCACAACAACGTGAATGTATTTAATGCCACAAAACTGTACACTTAAAAATGATAAATGTTATGTATATTTTACTTCAATAAAAATATGTTTTAAAAAATAGCTCATAGATACAGAGAACATATACAGTGGTTGTCAGAGGCAGGAGGTTGGGGTGGGGGACAAGACGGGTGAAGCGATTCAAAAGGCACAAACTTCCGATTATAAAATGAATAAGTCATGGGGATGTAATGTACAGCATGGCAACTATAGTTACTAATATTCTATTGCATACTTGAAAGTTGCTGAGAGTAGATCCTAAAAGTTCTCATCAGAAGGAAAAAAATGTGTAACTGTATGGTGATAAATATTAACTAGACTTATGATGATCATTTTACAATATATACAAATATTGAATCATGTACACCCGAAACTAATGTAATGTTACATGTCAATTATATCTCAATTAAAAATAAGTTAAACATACCTACCCACTCTATGATTCAGCATTCCATTCCTAGGCAGTTACACAAGAGAAATGAGAGCTTTGCCCATATGAACACTTGTACATGACTGTTTACAGCAGCTTTACATGTAATAACCAAAAATCTAGAAGCAACCCAATATCTGCCCACAGGTGAATGAATAAACAAATTGTGGTATATTCATACAATGGAATACTACTTGCAATGTAATATTCTAAAAAGGAATTAACTGCTGATAACCCAACAACATAGATGTATCTCAAATAGTTATGCTTAGTGAAAGAAGGCAGACAAAAAAGTACATACTTAGGATTCCATTTATATGAAGTTCTAGTAAATGCAAATTAATCTGTATTGACAAAAAAACAAATCAATGGTTACTTGGGGAGGGGAGGGTGCAAGGAGAGGCAAAGGGGCACAAGGAAACTTTTGGGATTGTGGATGATAAGTTCATTATATTGATTGTGGTGATTGTTTCACGGGTATACAGATATGTCAAAATTTATCAAATTGTACACTTTAAATATGTACAGCTTACTATATATCAATTACACCTCATTAAAGCTGTTAAAACAAAAAACAAAACAAAACAAAAATAGCATAGCAGGATTTAAAGATCAAATCCATGCAGATTAAAGATGAAAAATTTTCCCAAAGACTGAGGTGAGATAGCTTCTAGTGTACATGAAAGACACTGAAGAGTAAGTACAAGGAGCTTTTTAGAAAGTGCTTGTCCTGGGTAAAAATTTTGGTTTCTGCTCCCTAAACAGAATAATTATTAAAGATAAAGGAAACACAAGAGGAAAAAAGATTCAAAGGTAATACATAGCAAACATTTTGACCAATCTAAAATAATTGGTCCTTAATCACTCATTAGGCAATTACCACTAAATTATTGATGGGTCATGTGATAGACATGACCATCATAACATACCAATCAATGTATACAATGCAATTAAAGTAGCTACTGTGCTTGGCTGTAACTCAAATGATTCCTGACAGGCTAGAACTGTTATTGCACTTTTACTTTCTCTTCAGCAGGTTAAGTCACTTTAACTTGTATTTAACTTGTTGGAGCCTAAGGGACTGTTTCAGAATCTAAGACTATCCATTACTTAAACATTATTCTGTTAAGAACATTACAAAGAGATGGCTTTAAGCCATTGATTTTATCAACCCAATTTGGAAAGATTCAGACTTGTACATCAAAATATTATGAGTCACCCAGTGTTACAGAGCTAGCTGTTTACAATCCTGGAAATTAAAAAAACATACAAAATCTCCTCCAAAAACCAGACCTTGTAAACATTAAAAGAATTATCTTCTCAATGGTTCAATGAGACCCAAATTACATACCACCAAACAGAGCAACTTAGAGTACAAATTGCACTACCTTTCTGTGAAAAAAAAAATTAGATTCAAAGAACTGACTTTTCTCAATGATATGTTCATGAAATATCAAGGAAGGTTGGGATTTACCAAATCTTGTTCTACTTTGTACAAGTTTTCTCCTGCTTCCTAAAAGCTGACTATAATTAACGTGGAAAAGGTCTGTTAGAATTCTTTCATTTCCGTAGCACACAGGAACTATAGCTGAAAGTTTCCAAACTGGAAAGAGTTATTAAACCTGAATTAAGATTCAATTACTCCTTGGTATGTGCTGCAAATTGGTGTGTCCGTAGCAAAGCCTTTTTTCTTTGTATCCAAAATCTACGTGTATTTTGTGAGTTAAATTTTGAAATTTGGTTTTATCCCTAATAACTTTCAATCATTTAAAAATGTTTAATTTGAATTTAAAAAATATATTCCATTTTTTCTCCACCATATTAACCTTCTCTTTTCACTTTGAAACTGAATGACAAGGTGACTAAGTATAATAGAAAAACACCAGGATCTTCCAGTTTTGTTTTGGGTAGACTGCAGGAGGTAAAGACTAGGATTTAGAGCCTAAGTGCCTCAACCCTTAATTTTCAGCTTCTCTCTTGATAAAGAAGTTTTTGTTGTTGCTGATTTTCCTTTATTATCTTTAAAAAGTAAATTATACTTATTTTTATTTATTTTTAAAAACAATTTTTTAAAAAATTTATTTATTTATTATTTATTTATTTTTGGCTGTGTTGGGTCTTCATTGCTGCGCATGGGCTTTCTCTAGTTGCAGCGAGCAGGGGCTACTCTTCATTGCAGTGCGTGGGCTTCTCATTGTGGTGGCTTCTCTTGTTGCAGAGCATGGGCTCTAGGCCCACGGGTTTCAGTAGTTGTGGCGCGTGGGCTCAGCAGTTGTGGCTTGCGGGCTCTAGAGCGCAGGCTCAGTAGTTGTGGCGCACGGGCTTAGTTGCTCCGCAGCATGCGGGATCTTCTCAGACTAGGGCTCAAACCTGTGTCCCTTGCATTGGCAGGCAGATTCTTAATCACTACGTCACCAGGGAAGTCCTATACTTATTTTTAAATAGGTAATACTTTCTCATGCTTCAAAATTCAAAATACACAAAAGGATGTAAAATGAAAACTCCTTTGCCCTAAGCACCCGGTTTTATTGCATAAAATCTATGTTATTAGTTATGCTTCTAGAAAACTGTTATGCATGTATATGTGTATAAATGCATATACAAATACACACACACAAGCAAATACAATTATCTTTTCTTAGGCATTTATGCACCTAATTTTTTTCACTTTACAATGTGTCTTGGAGATTGTTCCATTATAATACAAAATGCTTTCCATGTGTTTGCTATGGTTTGTCTGTTCTTTCAGCCGCATAGTATTCCACTATATTGCTGTATCATAATTCATTTTAATCTGTTCTCTACAGACGGCATTTAGGTTGTTCAAATTGTTTGCTATTACAAACAATTCTTTAGTAAACAAACTTGTACATACATTATTTCTCGTATATGCAATTTTTTTCTGAAGATAAATTCCAAGAAGTAGGAATGTTGTGAAATTATTAAGCCCTAATTCTTGTTTTATGATAGATTTTTCTATGTATTTTGAGTGAGTTTTGGTATATTTTTCTAAAGTATTATCCATTTCATTTTGGTCTTCGAATTTATTTGCACAGTTGAACAGAGTTGTGACATTATTCTTCAAGGTGTCTCCATCTGAGCTTATTTCATCATACTTTATTTAAAAAAATCCCCCCAATGTTTTATTTTGATCAGGTTAGCTAACTGCTTCTCAGTTTTATTGTTGTTATTCAAAGAACCAACAAATTTTTAAGACTCCATTAATTTTTAAAGTCTTTTAATTCTTCTAATCTCCTTTGATTTACCTTCTATTAGTCTTTTTTTCTTAACTTGTTTTTGGCTTGATGATTCATATATTTTTAATTTTTAATTTTTTGTTAAGTGTTTAAGACTGTGGAATTTAATTTGGGCACTGCTCTAGAAGCATCACAAAAGTTCTGATATATAGTATCAATATTTCTGTTATCATCATTTGTTCATATTCTAATGTAAGGTTTCATTTTCTCTTTGAATTGTTTAAGAGAATGTATCTAAAGCAGGATTTTTTGTTTCCTATTTTTGTTGTTATCTTCTACTTTTATTGAATTGTGATTAATGAATATTCACATTGTTTTACTTTTCTTATACCTTGAAAAATGATGTATTTCTTTTAGCAAAATATAGTCATTTTTTGGAGAATATTTCAGGGGTCCTTTAATACAAAATATATTCTATATTTTATGGTATAGAATATGATACATACCAATAACTCCACCTTACTAGTTGTGCTATTTAGGTCTTCTATATTTATTCTTTGTCCACTTGGCATGACATCAACTGAGTGAATAAATCTGCTGCCAATAATGCATTTCTTTTTACTTTTTCTTTGATATCCTATAGTTTTGAATAGATAAATGTTGCTGCCATGTTATTTGATGCATAGATATAATTGTTATAACTTCATTGTGATTATAACTTTTAGTATTATACAATGCTACATTTTTGTTTAATTTAAAACTCAGATTCAAAATTGTCTCATATTAAGGTCTCATTATAGATTCTGCTATTCTTTTTCCACACCTTTTACATATTCTTTTTATTTTCAATCTTTCTAAATCACTTTGTTGTAGTTATCTATTCTTTACAGCACCATTTTCTGTAGTGCCTCTTGATAGTCCTTTTAATTAGTTAGTTTAGTTCATTTACTTTTATTGAAATTTTGTTACATTTTTGTTTATATACTTTCTTGAAATCATTCATTACATGAATTATTTATGTTCTGTGTGTGTTTCCTCTGATATTTAGGAAGGTTTGCTTTCATATATTAGTATGTAATAATATGTTATTTGTTTATAAAGTATATATAAAATACATTATTTCATTAATGTTTTATTTAATAACTATAATTCTCTATTTAAAAAAATTATTTCCATGAGCATATCAGTCAGTGTTGGTCAGAAAAAAAAAGCTAGTCTAGGAATTTTGTAGGAAATATTTTAATATAAAGACTTAGTGGTTCACAAAGCTTTTGTTAGAGCTAGGGATGTGAAGGTCAGGGAAGCTTCTGCTGGAGTTCATAAAATCAAGAAATGTCAGGATTGTAGGAAAGCTCATGTCTATCTCAGCTGCCTGCAACATTAAAGAATGTGATTCATAGGAATTTATCCAGAAGCCAAAATAAACTTGAGTAATCTCAAGAAAGCCACCATCACCAATTTTAGCTGCTCATAGTTTCAGGAGATTACCTGAAGCCACTACAGGACTTCCATCTGTTATCTGTTCATAACTGCTCACAATTATACTTTCAATATGTGGATTCTAGCCTTATCTTCATTTCTTGATTTATAACATATTTATTTTATTACTTATATTTTCTTATTCAGAGACGCCAATTGTGTATATGTTAGATTTTTCTTTCTTCTGTGTCATTTTCTCTTTAATTATAATAGCACTTTCCAAATTCTGCTTTTTTTCCTACTATATTTGTAACTCATTTGGTTGATTGTAGTACCTATTTTTTATCTTGTGCTAATTCTAATTTTGCCTTCATTTCTGTGGTGTGTTTTCTCTGATTTTTTCTGAAGTGTTACAGAAAAGCATCATATCTCCTTCCATTATCTCTCTATATGTTACAATAGCTTTTGAATCTCTTCTTTATGCTCTTCTAGAAAGGATATGGCTTTGATGATTTTTTAAATTTCATGGTGAAATATTTTGCCACAGTCTTCATCTGTTTTGCTACAGTATTTTTCTGGTAAGTTTTTTTTTTTTTTAACTTGCCAAGCACCTTCCCTGTCCCTGTCTCTCATATTTCTTCTGTTTTTGTTGTGATTTTTTAATCTTTGAATGAGGTTATTTTTTTCTAGACAAGCTATTTGCAGGAAGCTGTTGTCTTAAAGGGGATAGGACTCTATTCTAAGCTATGAGTAGATTGATTTGTGCCTGAGGATTTTGTGTGAGTGTTCTGTTAACTTTTATTGTTTTTTCTAGCCAAAGGAAATAGACAGATGTAAGCAGTTCACAGTACGAATCACAATGCCACAAATACAAGTTGCTTCCTGGAAATATGAATTGTCTGTGTGCTTCCTTGTTCTACTATTACCTCTTCCATTTTGTAGAAGCAAACCAGATCCAGAGAAACTCACACTACTGGTGTATGCATAATTTTCTTGCTGTTGAAATTGAGGAGTTCTCATTTCATGCTCCAAAGTGCCCACCTTATATTAGGGAATAGAAATTTCTGAATTTACAAGATTTGTGGTTTCTCCTTTCAGGTTCTTTCTACAGCCATGCTTGATTTCATTGCTTGGAACACATTTCAGTCCTTATTTCAAGGTTTTCTCTGAATATAGTTCAAACAAATTCATAGTTGTATCTATCATTCTCATGTTTCTTGTTGTTTTAGGGTGACTTCCAAGAAGAGAATGGAGTATACTGACAAAACATTGTCATCTTCAAACTAAAAGTGTCATATTTTTTAAATTAATTAAATGAAAAAATACTATAAACAATAGGTTTCTTAAAAATACAATATACTCATAAACCACAAAGATTGCTCTAGTTCAAATTTTCCCATATCACTACTCTGTCTGAATGAGCATTTCTAAATTTTGCTGGAATATTTTAAAGTTTGGTCAATCACTCTCACCAAATTAAGAGTGCTACTTATGTTCCTATACCTACTTCACCCAAAATATAGAGCTCTTCCCCCTTTTAAAGTGATTCAAGCTTCAGAAAAATATATTCTAACCATTTTAAATCAAAGTGAGAGGATGTGTGTATGAGTGGGTTTGGCTAGAGATGATTATTTAGTATATTTGGCTACATTCAAAAAGGAAATCATGTAAACAATGAGGGAGGATTAAGTTTCAATAAACAGATATGTAATCACATGGAAAATGTGATGTTAAAGTCTTTGGATTTCTAGTTCAGGTAATAGGTAAATCTAAGATAGCTTTAAAATTCTCTCAAATCAAACAAAATTATTTCAGTCACTGTGTTTTTCTTAAGATTTTCTCTTTTATAATTTATTTTTCTTACAGTTTTATTGAGATATAATTGACATATAACACTGTATAAGTTTAAGGTTTACAGCATAATTTAACTTACATACATCATGAAATGACTACCACAATAAATTTAGTGAACATCCATCATTTCATGTAGATACAAAATTAAGAAAATAGAAAAAGTACACTTTTTTCCTTGTGATGAGACCACTTAGGGTTTACTCTTAACTTCCACATATAACATATAGCAGAGTTAATTATATTTATCATGTTGTACATTACATCCCTAGTACGTATTTATCTTATAACTGGAAGTTTGTACCATTTGATTGCCTTCATCAAATTCTCCCTACCCCTACCCCACCACCCACCCACCCCCACCTCTGGTATCCACAAATCTGATCTCTTTTTCTATGAGATAGTTTGTTTTTTGGTTTATTTGTTCTAAGTATAACTGACCTAAAGCACTGTTACTTCCTGTTAGACAACATGGTGATTCAGTATTTATATACATTTCAAAATGATCACAACAAAGCTAGTTACCATCTGTCACCATACAAAGATATTACATAATTATTGACTATATTCCCCATACCTGTAACTCATTTATTTGCAGCTGGAAGGTTTTAATTCTTAATCTCCCTCACTTATTTCTCTCCTACCTGCCACCCACCTCCTCTATTGAAACCACATGTTTGTTCTCTGTATCTATGACTCTGTTTCTATTTTCTTATGTATTTTTATTTGTTTTGATTTTTAGATTCCACATATAAGTGAAATTATACAGCATTTGTCTTTCTTTAACTTATCTCACTTGGAATAATACTCTCTAGGTCCTTCCATGTTTTTGCAAATGGCAAGATTTCAATCTTTTTTATAGCTGAGTAATATACCATTGCATCTATATACCACATCTTCTTTATCTATTCACCTATTGACAGGTACTTCGGTTGCTTCCATATATTGGCTATTGTAAATGATGTTGCAATGAACATATTGAGTGCATATATTAATATCTTTTCTAATCAGTGTTTTTATTTTCTTCCAATAAATACCGAGGAGTGAAATTGCTGGATCCGATGGTAGTTCCATTTTTAATTTTTTGAGGAATATCCATACTGTTTTCCCTAGTGGCTACACCAGTTTACATTCCCAATAACAGTGTACAAGGGGCCCCTTTTCTCCATGTCATTGCCAACACCTGTTATCTCTTGTCTTGCTGACAAGTGTGAGGTGATATCTCATTGTAGTTTTGATTGGCATTTCTCTAATAATTAGTGATGTTGAGCATCTTTTCATGTGTCTCTTGGCCATCTGTATGCCTTCTTTGGAAAAATACCTATTCAGGTCCTCTGCCCATTTTTTAATCAGGTTGTTTGTTTTTTTGATGTTGAGTTGTATGTGGTCTTTGTATATTTTGGATATTAACCTCTTATCAGATATATCATTTGCAAATATTTTCTCCGATTCAGTAGGTGGCCTTTTTGTTTTGTTGATAATTTCCTTCACTGTGAAAAAGCTTTTTAGTTTGATATAGTCCCATTTGTTTATTTTTGCTTTTGTTTCCCTTGACTGAGGAGACATAACTCCACCCCCCCCCCAAAAAATTACTAAGACCAATTTTAAAGAATGTACTGTCTATGTTTTCTTCAAGGAGTTTTATTGTTTCAGGTCTCACATTTAAGTTTTCAAGCCATTTTGAAGTTATTTTTATGTCTGATGTGAGAAAGAACTTCAGTTTGATTCTTTTGCATGGAGCTGTCCGGTTTTCCCAACACCATTTATTGAAGAGGCTGTCTTTTCCCTATTGTATATTCTTGGCTTCTTTGTCTTGTATTAATTGACCATAGGTGTGTGGGCTTATTTCTGGGCTCTCTATTCTGACCATTGTATATGTGTCTTTTTTTGTGCCACTACCATACTGTTTGTTTTGATTACTGTAGCTTTGTACTATAGTTTGAAATCAGGGATCATGATACCTACAGCTTAGTTCTTCTTACTCAATATGTCTTGTCTGTTTGGAGTCTCTTGTGTTTCTACACAAATTTTAAGATGATTTGTTCTAGTTCTGTGAAAAAAATGCCATGGGTATTTTGTTAGGGATTGCTCTGAATCTGTAGATTGACTTGGGTAGTATGGTCATTTTAACAGTATTAATTCTTCCAATCCATGACCATGGTATATTTTTCCATCTATTTGTGTGTTTTTAAGACAAAATAATCCTTGAAAAAAGTGACAATTAAAACTTGAGCATTAAGGCAGAAATAGAGACACAGATGAAGAGAACAAACGTATGGACACCAAGGGGGGAAGTGGGGGTGGGGTGGTGGGATGAACTGGGAGATTGGGATTGACATATATACACTAACATGTATAAAATAGATAACTAATAAGAACCTGCTATATAAAAAATAAATTTTAAAAAAACGTGAGCATTAAGTGAGTGAGATAATGTTGCAGTTGCCTTTATTGTGTGTGTGGAAGGAATGCCAGTTTCAGAAAACTTGGGGATTGGGTTAACTCTCCCCTCTCTCTGCTCTGAGATGAAGTCTTAGAGAAGTAGAAAGTTAGAACTGAGATTTATAAAAAAAAATGTTGGCACACAAACTGTATTCTCTGTAAAAGCTGAGAGCAAATAAAAATATGTCTGTCTGTCAGCACAGAGAGACAATGCAATTTGTCTTTCTTGGCCTGAGGTGTGGATGAAAGAACAGAAAACTCTGATTATTTGAAACCTGGACCTTAACATGTAAGTTTAGCATTTAATGCTACAGTATCTATATGAGACAGAAACTCCCAAGGTAAGAAATTGACATTAAAATGTATCCTGAGTCTATAATATTACTGAATTACTTGGTGAAACAAGTAAAAATGGCTTTGTGGAAACATTTTCTCAATCCAAACTGTAAAGTGTTTTCATGTTTCATTATTAAACTGAAGAATATTACATACAAAAAGAAATTCATAAAAACATCCATGTAGTAAAGACAAATTTCCTATAAAAAGGTCTACAGTTATGCTGACCACAGTTTTGTCAACAAAAATAATGAGATGTGGGGGGACCTTGAAGATGGCAGAAGAGTAAGACATGGAGATCACCTTCCTCCCCACAGATACACCAGAAATACATCTACACGTGGAACAACTCCTACAGAACACCTACTGAAGGCTGGCAGAAGACCTCAGACCTCCCAAAAGACAACGAATCATCCCAAATTGAGGAGGTGGTCTCTGAGAGCAAGATTTATGATTTTTTCCCCTTTACCTCTTTTTCTGAGGGTGTATGTGTATGCTTCTGTGTAAGATTTTGTCTGTATAGCTTTGCTTCCAACATTTGTCCTAAGGTTCTATCCATCCCTTTTTTCTTTTTCTAAATAAGTATTTTTTAATTCAATAACTTTATTATACTTTATTTTATTTTACTGTATCTTCTTTCTTTCTGT
Source organism: Leucopleurus acutus (assembly GCF_964270905.1). Taxonomy (NCBI): domain Eukaryota; kingdom Metazoa; phylum Chordata; class Mammalia; order Artiodactyla; family Delphinidae; genus Leucopleurus; species Leucopleurus acutus. The sequence continues at coordinate 98,963,604 of NC_139148.1, forward strand.
CTGTCTTTTTTTCTTCTTTCCCTCCTTCTTTCCTTCATCCCTACCTCTCTCCCTCCTTTCTTTTGTTCTTGCCTTCTTTCCTGCTTTGCTTCTTTCTTTCTTCCTTCCTTCCTTCCTTCCCTCCTTTCTTTCTTTCTTTCTTCATACTTCTACTAATTCTCTCTACGTTTTCTCCCTTTTATTCTGAGCCACGTGGATGAAAGGCTCTTGGTGCTCCAGCCAAGAGTCAGGGCTCTGCCTCTGAGGTAGGAGAGCCAACTTCAGGACACTGGTCAACAAGAGACCTCCCAGCTCCACATAATATCAAATGGCGAAAATCTCCCAGAGACCTCCATCTTAACACCAGCACCGAGCTTCACTCAATGACCAGCAAGCTACAGTGCTGGAAAACCTATGCCAAACAACTAGCAAAACAGGAACACAAACCCACTTATTAGCAGAGAGGCTGCCTAAAAGCATAAGGCCACAGACACCCCAAAACACACCACCAGACGTGAACCTGCCCATTAGAGAGACAAGATCCAGCCTCATCCACCAAAACACAGACACTAGTCCCCTCCACCAGGAAGCCTACACAACCCACTGAACCAACCTTAGCCACTAGAGACAGACATCAAAAACAGCGGGAACTATGAACCTGCAGGCTGCAAAAAGGAGACCCCAAACACAGGAAGATAAGCAAAATGAGAAGACAGAAAAACACACAGCAGATAAAGGAGCGAGATAAAAATGCACCAGACCTAACAAATGAAGTGGAAATAGGCAGTCTACCTGAAAAAGAATTCAGAATGATAGTAAGGATGATCCGAAATCTTGGAAGTAGAATGGACAAAATGCAAGAAACAGTTAACAAGGACCTAGAAGAAATAAAGATGAAACAAGCAATGATGAACAACACAATAAATGAAATTAAAAGTACGCTAGATGGGATCAATAGCAGAAAAACTGAGGCAGAAGAATGGATAAGTGACCTGGAAGATAAAATAGTGGAAATAACTACGGCAGAGCAGAATAAAGAAAAAAGAATGAAAAAAACTGAGGAAAGTCTCAGAGACCTCTGGGACAACATTAAACGCACAAACATTCGAATTATAGGGGTTCCAGAAAAAGAAGAGAAAAAGAAAGGGACTGAGAAAATATTTGAAGAGATTATAGTTGAAAACTTCCCTAACATGGGAAAGGAAATAGTTAATCAAGTCCAGGAAGCACAGAGAGTCCCATACAGGATAAATCCAAGGAGAAATATGCCAAGACACATTTTAATCCAACTGTCAAACATTAAATACAAAGAAAGCATATTAAAAGCAGCAAGGGAAAAAGAACAAATAACACACAAGGGAATCCCCATAAGGTTAACAGCTGATCTCTCAGCAGAAACCCTACAAGCCAGAAGGGAGTGGCAGGACATACTGAAAGTGATGAAGGAGAAAAACCTGCAACCAAGACTACTCTACTCAGCAAGGATCTCATTCAGATTTGATGGAGAAATTAAAACCTTTACAGACAAGCAAAAGCTGAGAGAGTTCAGCACCACCAAACCAGCTTTACAACAAATGCTAAAGGAACTTCTCTAGACAAGAAACACAAGAGAAGGAACAGACCTATAATAACAAACCCAAAACAATGTAGAAAATGGGAATAGGAACATACATATCGATAATTACCTTAAATGTAAATGGACTAAATGCTGCCACCAAAAGACACATTTTGGCTGAATGGATACAAAAACAAGACCCTTACGTATGCTGTCTACAAGAGACCCACTTCAGACCTAGAGACACATACAGACTGAAAGTAAGGGGATGGAAAAAGATATTCCATGCAAATGGAAACCAAAAGAAAGATGGAGTAGCAATTCTCATATCAGACAAAATAGACTTTAAAATAAGGACTATTAAAAGAGACAAAGAAGGACACTACATAATGATCAAGGGATCGATCCAAGAAGAAGATATAACGATTGTAAATATTTATGCACCCAACATAGGAGCACCTCAATACATAAGGCAAACACTAATAGCCATAAAAGGGGAAATCGACAGTAACACATTCATAGTAGGGGACTTTAACATCCCACTTTCACCCATGGACAGATCATCCAAAATGAAAATCAATAAGGAAACACAAGCTTTAAATGATACATTAAACAAGATGGACTTAATTGATATTTATAGGACATTCCATCCAAAAACAACAGAATACACATTTTTCTCAAGTGCTCATGGAACATTCTCCAGGATAGATCATATCTTGGGTCACAAATCAAGCCTTGGTAAATTTAAGAAAACTGAAATTGTATCAAGTATCTTTTCCGACCACAACGCCATGAGACTAGATATCAATTACAGGAAAAGATCTGTAAAAAGTACAAACACATGGAGGCTAAACAATACACTACTTAATAATGAAGTGATTACTGAAGAAATCAAAGAGGAAATAAAAAAATACCTAGAAACAAATGACAATGGAGACACAACAACCCAAAACCTATAGGATGGAGCAAAAGCAGTTCTAATGGGGAAGTTTATAGCAATACAAGCCCACCTTAAGAAGCAGGAAACATCTCGAATAAACAACCTAACCTTGCACCTCAAGCAATTAGAGAAAGAAGAACAAAAAAACCCCAAAGCTAGCAGAAGGAAAGAAATCATAAAAATTAGATCAGAAATAAATGAAAAAGAAATGAAGGAAACAATAGCAAAGATCAATAAAACTAAAAGCTGGTTCTTTGAGAAGATAAACAAAATAGATAAACCACTAGCCAGACTCATCAAGAAAGAAAGGGAGAAGACTCAAATCAATAGAATTAGAAACGAAAAAGGAGAAGTAACAGATACTGCAGAAATAAAAAAGATCATGAAAGATTACTACAAGCAACTCTATGCCAATAAAATGGACAACGAGGAAGAAATGGACAAATTCTTAGAAATACACAACCTGCCAAGACTGAATCAGGAAGAAATAGAAAATATGAACAGACCAATCACAAGCACTGAAATTGAAACTGTGATTAAAAATCTTCCAACAAACAAAAGCCCAGGACCAGATGGCTTCACAGGCGAATTCTATCAAACATTTAGAGAAAAGCTAACACCTATCCTTCTCAAACTCTTCCAAAATATAGCAGAGGGAGGAACACTCCAAAATTCCTTCTACGAGGCCACCATCACCTTGATACCAAAACCAGACAAGGATGTCACAAAGAAAGAAAACTACAGGCCAATATCACTGATGAACATAGATGCAAAAATCCTCAACAAAATACTAGCAAACAGAATCCAACAGCACATAAAAAGGATCATACACCATGATCAAGTGGGGTTTATTCCAGGAATGCAAGGATTCTTCAATATAGGCAAATCTATCAATCTGATAAACCATATTAACAAATTGAAGGAGAAAAACCATATGATCATCTCAATAGATGCAGAGAAAGCTTTTGACAAAATTCAACACCGATTTATGATAAAAACCCTGCAGAAAGTAGGCATAGAGGGAACTTTCCTCAACATAATAAAGGCCATATATGACAAGCCCACAGCCAACATCATCCTCAATGGTCAAAAACTGAAAGCATTTCCACTAAGATCAGGAACAAGACAAGGTTGCCCACTCTCACCACTATTATTCAACATAGTTTTGGAAGTTATAGCCACAGCAATCAGAGAAGAAAAGGAAATAAAAGGAATCCAAATCGGAAAAGAAGAAGTAAAGCTGTCACTGTTTGCAGATGACATGATACTATACATAGAGAATCCTAAAGATGCTACCAGAAAACTACTAGAGCTAACCAATGAATTTGGTAAAGTAGCAGGATACAAAATTAATGCACAGAAATCTCTGGCATTCCTATACACTAATGATGAAAAATCTGAAATGGAAATCAAGAAAACACTCCCATTTACCATTGCAACAAAAATAATAAAATATCTAGGAATAAACCTACCTAAAGAGACAAAAGACCTGTATGCAGAAAATTATAAGACACTGATGAAAGAAATTAAAAATGATACAAATAGATGGAGAGATATACCATGTTCTTGGATTGGAAGAATCAACATTGTGAAAATGACTCTACTACCCAAAGCAATCTATAGATTCAATGCAATCCCTATCAAACTACCACTGGCATTTTTCACAGAACTAGAACAAAAAAATTCGCAATTTGTATGGACACACAAAAGACCCCGAATATCCAAAGCAATCTTGAGAACGAAAAAAGGAGCTGGAGGAATCAGGCTCCCTGACTTCAGACTATACTACAAAGCTACAGTAATCAAGACAGTATGGTACTGGCACAAAAACAGAAAGATAGATCAATGGAACAGGATAGAAAGCCCAGAGATAATACCATGCACATATGGTCACCTTATCTTTGATAAAGGTGGCAGGAATGTACAGTGGAGAAAGGACAGCCTCTTCAATAAGTGGTGCTTGGAAAACTGGACAGGCACATGTAAAAGTATGAGATTAGATCACTCCCTAACACCATACACAAAATTAAGCTCAAAATGGATTAAAGACCTAAATGTAAGGCCAGAAACTATCAAACTCTTAGAGGAAAACATAGTCAGAACACTCAATGACATAAATCACAGCAAGATCCTTTCTGACCCACCTCCTAGAGTAATGGAAATAAAAACAAAAATAAACAAATGGGACCTAATGAAACTTCAAAGCTTTTGCACAGCAAAGGAAACCATAAACAAGACCAAAAGACAACCCTCAGAATGGGAGAAAATATTTGCCAATGAAACAACTGACAGAGGATTAATCTCCAGAATTTACAAGCAGCTCATGCAGCTCAATAACAAAAAAACAAACAACCCAATCCAAAAATGTGCAGAAGACCTAAATAGACATTTCTCCAAAGAAGATATACAAACTGCCAACAAATACATGAACGAATGGTCAACATCATTAATCATTAGAGAATCAAAACTACAATGAGATATCATCTCACACCAGTCAGAATGGCCATCATCAAAAAATCTACAAACAATAAATGCTGGAGAGGGTGAGGAGAAAAGGGAACACTTTTGCACTGCTCGTGGGAATGTGAATTGGTTCAGCCACTATGGAGAACAGTATGGAGGTTCCTTAAAAAACTACAAATAGAACTACCATATGACCCAGCAATCCCACTACTGGGCATATACCCTGAGAAAACCAAAATTCAAAAAGAGTCATGTACCAAAATGCTCATTGCAGCTCTCTTTACAATAGCCCGGAGAGATGGAAACAACCTAAGTGCCCATCATCGGATGAATGGATAAGGAAGATGTGGCACATATATACAATGGAATATTACTCAGCCATAAAAAGAAACGAAATTGAGCTATTTGTAATGAGGTAGATAGACCTAGAGTCTGTCATACAGAGTGAAGTAAGTCAGAAAGAGAAAGACTAATACCGTATGCTAACACATATATATAGAATTTAAGGGAAAAAAATGTCATGAAGAACCTAGTGGTAAGACAGGAATAAAGACACAGACTTACTGGAGAACGGACTTGAAGATATGGGGAGGGGGAAGGGTAAGCTGTGACAGGGCGAGAGAGAGTCATGGACATATATACACTAAAAAACATAAGGTAGATAGCTAGTGGGAAGCAGCCGCATGGCACAGGTATATCGGCTCGGTGCTTTGTGATGGCCTGGAGGTGTGGGATATGGAGGGTGGGAGGGAGGGAGACGCAAGAGGGAAGAGATATAGGAACATATGTATATATATAACTGATTCACTTTGCTATAAAGCAGAAACTAACACACCATTGTAAAGCAATTATACCCCAATAAAGATGTTAAAAAAAAAAGAATAGATACATGTATATGTATAACTGAATCACTTTGTTGTACACCTGAAACTAACACAACATTGTTAATCAGCTATACTCCAATATAAAATAAAATGCTTAAAAAAAGAAAATATTAAGCATTTTATATATGTGTAAATTCATGATCACTTAATTATTAACTGTTATTTTTGACATAATAGTGTTTGGCACAGAGAAGAGGTTAAATATATGGATTATCTAATAAAAATTGTATTTGTATGATTATACATACAGGTATATTATATTATACATGATATTATATATTTTATTATAAACAATGCTGTGCCAGTTTTGTCTTTAGCTTGGAGATGAGGAACATTTTAAAAGAAGATTCTTCAAAGAGACAGGAGAAACAGCTCCCACACTGGCCAAAATAGGGAATGGTGTCCAGGTATGAATGCTCTAAGATTTCTTAATAAGTATAATTTTTTACAGTCATTAAGAAGTCACAATTGTTGAGAATTAAGTAACCCCTTTAATTCATACAAATATGTACACATGACATTTTACTCCAAGAAGATAATCTTAGAAGGTATGAGACACGTTACAGCTAATTTAATCATCTATATTAAAGAGCTGGTTTAGGGTAGGGGGTAGAAAAATAGATTAAATCAAGTAACTAGTGCATTCCCAGTTACTAACCATTTGTTCTTCAATAACAAGTAGCTTGACTGAAGTCTATGGCTATATTCTGTTTTCAAACTGAGTTGGATATACATAAACATGGTTTAATTCAGCCCAGTATTCCATATGAAAAGCTCAAAACAATTTGATACATTAATTTATCAATGTAGAGAATAACCAAACTATCTCCTTAGAAGAAGATAAGAAATGAAGACATTTCTCTCTCAGCATAGAGAGAGAATATTACTCAGCCATAAAAAAGCATGAAATAATGCCATTTGCAGCAACATGGATGGACCTAGAGATTATCATACTAAGTGAAGTAAGTCAGAGAAAGACAACTATCATATGATATCGCTTATATGTGGAATCTAAAAAAAATGATACAAATGAACTTATTTACAAAACAGAAACAGACTCACAGACTTAGAAAACAAACTTATGGTTACCAAAGGGGAATGGTAGGGTGGTGAGGGATAAATTAGGGGTTTGGGATTAACATATGCACACTACTGTATATAAAATAGATAACCAACAAGGACCTACTGTATAGCACAGGGAACTCTACTCAGTACTCTGTAATAACCTATATGGGAAAAGAATCTGTAAAAGAATGGACACCTGGGTCTAACTTCCTATTCTCTGTACTATCTTCTGATTGCTGAACATGAGATTAAACTCACACTACCATACCAACTGCTTCCAATACAAATTTAAAGTCTCCAACTTAAACCCTGTCATAAATGATACCAAACACTTCTCTTTACCTCATTCTCTCTCTCCCATTCTCCACAGAGGCTATAGTTCATTCTCCTTGAATGTCTGCTTTACCACCTATTACCCTCCCTTTGAACAGATAAGCATGAATTCTTCCTTACTGAGAAAATATAAGAAAGATATTCCTTACCGTGAATTCTAAAATATTATCAGTATATCTTCCTCCCCCTCACTTTTTAGAATCAAAGCAGTATCCTGCATCTTTTGTAACAATCTTTTCACCTATAATCTGCCTCCAATTCACTCCCTCATTCTCATCAACCAATCTCAGCAATCAATTTATTATTCTCTCTTCTTGACTTTCACTGTCTTCTATAGTGGCTCCTTCCCATTAGCATTTATATATTCTGAAGGGTCTTTCCATGTTAAAGAAAAATGGAAGGAAGGGAGGAAGGGAGGGAGGGAGGGAGGGAGGAAGGAAGGAAGGAAGGAAGGAAGGAAGGAAGGGAGGGAGGGAGGAAGGAGGAAAGGAACGATGAAGGCAAGAAAAAGGAAGAAAGAGAAAGAAAGAAAGAAGGAAAGAGAAAGGCAAGGGAGGGAAGGAAGGAAGAGAGGAAAATTCCACTCACTTCATGTTTCATAATTTTTACAACCAAACGTTAAGAATGGGTTATCTATTCTCACTGTTTCAATTATCTTATTTCCTACTTATTCCTAATCCCACTACCTCCAGCATCAGCTACTTCTATGAAATTGCTTACACAAAGGTCACCTAGAAATTCTCTTTCGTGTACCTAATGGATACTTCTCTGTATTTACCTTATTTGACTTCTCTGTTGTATCTGTCAATGTTGATCATTCCCTCCTTCTTACAATGCCTTCTTTAGATTATATGACATGACATTCTCCTAGTTTTTCTCTTCTAGTTGCTTAATCACTTTTTCTCAGGGGCTCCTCATTTCCTTCCCACCCCTTAAATGTTATTGTTTTCAAACGTTTATTCTAAACACTCTTTTTCCTGCATACTCTCATTTACACACCTTCAATATACTGATGATGCCCTAATCTTTAACTCCAGCCTTCATATCTATTTTCAGTAGTAGAGACAGATATGCATTCCTCAATCAGATGTGTTCATGAGTGTTCCATAGGTGCATAACATTTAACATACCCCAAATTAAATTCCTTCAACTCTTACTTCCTATTTTGTTCTGCATTCATTGTAACACTGTGAATGGCATTTTAAGGCACCCAGTAACCCCAGTTAGAAATCTGGCTTTTTTGTCTTCACACCCTTCCTCCACAATAATTCACCAAGCAGTCATTTTCCATTTATTATCTAAATAATTTCTCCCTTCTTTTCTTCCCCTGCTGTGCACTGCCTTTCTTCATCTTGTTTCAGCCAGAATGACCCCATAGCCTTTTTCCTACATTCACTGTTATCCCAACCATCTTCCCCCACTGTCAGCCAAAGTCAGCATTCATTATAAAAAAGCTACTCTCAGTTTCTTAGGCTTATCATGCCATCTCCTATATCCAGGCCTTTGTTGTTCCTCTGGCCTGAAACACTATTAACCACCACCTCCACTTCTTCTCATTTTAACTAATGTCTAGTCATCCTTCATAGCTCCCATTTCTGGGAAGTCTTTCCTGAATCTCAAAGCATGTTTTAGAGTTTTCCCTTACATATTATGGTAGTATTTATCTCATTTATGGCATTTACAAGGATTTTAAATTATCTGTTTAATTGCTTGATTTTCTGTTTATTTCTCCCAGGTTGCATATGGTTTTTAATCTCTGTCTACTTTTCCAGTCTCTTCACTCACCATTCTCAGTCTCTTCACTCACCATTCTCTCTACTTGCTAACCACTCAGGTCTTGTTTCTTTTTGGATCACTGGGCTCCCAACCACTCCCAAGCCTTTGCCCTTGCTGTTCTCAGGAGGGGAATGTCCCCACCCCCAACTTGCTTAGTTAACTCCTACTTGTCATTGATATATTGAGATAAACTTCACTTCTCCAGGAAAGCCCTATCTAACCTGCCAGGCACTGATTGACCCATTTTATTTTCATAGCATTTATCAGTTTAAAGTTATATGCTTTTGTCGCAGCTCATGCAGCTCAATAACAAAAAAACAAACAACCCAATCCAAAAATGGGCAGAAGACCTAAATAGACATTTCTCCAAAGAAGATATACAGACTGCCAACAAACACATGAAAGAATGCTCAACATCATTAATCATTAGAGAAATGCAAATCAAAACTACAATGAGATATCATCTCACACCAGTCAGAATGGCCACCATCAAAAAATCTAGAAACAATAAATGCTGGAGAGGGTGTGGAGAAAAGGGAACACTCTTGCACTGCTGGTGGGAATGTGAATTGGTTCAGCCACTATGGAGAACAGTATGGAGGTTCCTTAAAAAACTACAAATAGAACTACCATATGACCCAGCAATCCCACTACTGGGCATATACCCTGAGAAAACCAAAATTCAAAGAGTCATGTACCAAAATGTTCATTGCAGCTCTATTTACAATAGCCTGGAGATGGAAACAACCTACGTTCCCATCACCGGATGAATGGATAAAGAAGATGTGGCACATATATACAACGGAATATTACTCAGCCATAAAAAGAAACGAAATTGAGCTATTTGTAATGAGGTGGATAGACCTAGAGTCAGTCATACAGAGTGAAGTAAGTCAGAAAGAAAAAGACAAATACCGTATGCTAACACATATATATGGAATTTAAGGGAAAAAAATGTCATGAAGAACCTAGGGGTAAGGCAGGAATAAAGACGCAGACCTCCTAGAGAACAGACTTGAGGTTATGGGGAGGGGGAAGGGTGAGCTGTGACAGGGCGAGAGAGAGTCATGGACATATACACAGTAACAAACGTAGTAAGGTAGATAGCTAGTGGGAAGCAGCCGCATGGCACAGGGATATTGGCTCGGTGCTTTGTGACAGCCTGGAGGGGTGGGATAGGGAGGGTGGGAGGGAGGGAGACGCAAGAGGGAAGACATATGGGAACATATGTTTATGTATGACTGATTCACTTTGTTATAAAGCAGAAACTAACGTACCATTGTAAAGCAATTATACCCCAATAAAGATGTCAAAATAAAACAAACAAAAAAAACTTAAAGTTATATGCTTTTGTGAATTATTTGATTAATGTCTATAGGCTCCACAAAATTGTGCTCCAAGAGAATAGAGATCTCTAGTGCCTAGCATGTAAATTGATCAATTAATGTGTGACTGAATATATGATGTGTCTGCAAAACCTTCTGTTAAATAAGTAAATATTCTCAAAGAACGGTGACATGTTAGCCTCTAATCAAGCATAAATAATTTCATACAGATTAATTTATCACCTTTGAAAAATCTACATGCTTTGAAAGAATAATGCATAGGACAGAGATATTTTAATAAAAGAAGAGGCAAGTAAGTCCAGGTCATGGTTATAATGCTTGGAGAAGTCACCACTAGGTAGGGCATCAAAATGTGTTTTCTCATTTGTAAAGGGAGAATCACACTAGTAACTATCTCATAGGATAGTTGTGAAGATTAAGTACTTAGCATAGTGCATGTAACTAAATCAGCAATCAGTAAGTGTTATTCAGTTGATTTCCTTCAATGAATATTAATTGTAGTGAGCATACACAGGTGTAGAAAACAAACTTATGGTTACCAGGAGGAAAGCAGGGTAGGGATAAATTGGGAGATTGGGATTGACATATACACACTACTTTATATAAAATAGATAATAAGGACCTACTGTATAGCACAGGGAACTCTACTCAATACTCTGTAATGACCTACATGGGAAAAGAATCTAAAAAAGAGTGGATATATGTATAACTGATTCACTTTGCTGCACAGCAGAAACTAACACAACACTGTAAATCAAATATAATCCAAAAAAACTTTAAAAAAAATAAATGTGAGCTCAGCCACTTACTATTTTAAAAAATTGTAGTAAGCATAAGCAGTGTAATGGAATCAGGCACTCAAGAAAAGAAGTTCAAGAGTATGATAAGAGGATGTTGGCTACAAACTCCAGCACCTAAATTTGGGCTCCATTTTAAGTGCTAAAAATAGATCCTGGGGCCCTAGTTCATCTCGTCAAAATGCTTCCAGACATGATTAACTTAAAATATAGTTCATTCAAAAAAATAATAATGAATACTTGATATTTCTCTTTATTGCTCTCTTTTCAAAGATGGTACAGATGGAGTAAACACACCACAGATCATGCTTTTGTGAACTAGGCTTTAACAGCCTCGAAGAATTTTATAATCTTACTTAATAGGGCTTTGTTTTGGTTTTACTTCTTGCACTTTTAAGTAACCTCCAGCAGTAGGAAATTATCATAATGAATGTCTGAAACCATATGGTTATATATTCATGTATGTACATGTATTAAAATATTATTATATTAATTGCCTTCCTTTTATTTTTACAATTTAAAGAGCTTTCTATGCAAGCATATAGAACCCTGCTTTGCTGTTTTTAATGGTGGCATACTATTCTATTGTACTGATGAATTTTATTTTACTTCTAATTAGTTTAACAAAACCATCATTGATGAATAATTTACAGTTTTTTGCTATTTCAAACAATGTCCACTGAAAATACTGACAACCACACCTTGTCATACTTTTGTGAGTATAATCAAGGAGTAAATTCTAAGCAATAGATTTGTTGAATCAAAAGGTATATGTTTTTTGTTTTCATTTTGAAGTGTACTTAGTAGTTCCTTGCCAAATGAATAAACGTATGGATGAATGATTTTGAAATACATATAACAAAAGACTTTGTGGTGAGGATGTGAGGACTTCTGCCCACTTTAGGTGTTTATTTTCATAGTTTGTAATTTTATGTAAATGGCATGTGTAACTGGCTACACCCAGAAATGGTTCAAGCTCAGTATCACTTGATAAATCTGCTGTTATTGAAATATTTCACTACCTCTAACTTAACCCACATTTTAACACATTGCTGACTGGGGGATTTTTGCAGAAACTAACACCTGTGGCAGTAATACATCTCCGGTCAAAAATGTGTTAATATGTCCTTCATCCTTCCTGAGTTCTGCATGTCTGAAGGCAAAAGAAAATTCCAGACAAATTTGAATATCAGTTCAGCTCTTAGCATTTTTCACAATTTATCTTTGAAAGAATGCCCCTCTACCCACTCACTCCAACCCTTTATTTATTTTACTTCACCTACCTCCTTACCTTTATTTATCCTCCCAAATCTAAGCATTTCACTGTATTGAATATATATTTAGAGAGATTCTCATATAATTTGCATGGCCCACGTTCTCAGAATTATGTCATTCTACTAGGTTGGGATAATTTGAAAAAAGTTAAAGAGCAGAGAGAAAGTTACCAGATACATCTAATTCTAAGGAACAGTAAGTAAGTCCAGAAAAACGTTATTTTTTAAGCCACATGTTCTACTTGACTAGAAATTAACTCAGACTACAAAGAGGGAGAAAGGAAGAAACTTTTTAAGAGGGTAAATAAAAGATCTGGGCTCATCTTAAAACAATCAGCTAGTAAATACTCAGTAGCCAAAGCAAAGTTAGTGAGGTATCCTTCCTTCCACCCATACATAACACCATAATGCCCTTGATGATTTGTTTTACACTTCAAAGCCACCTTTAATAACCCTTTGAACCTGATTTCACTGAAAAGAGTGTGAGCTTGGGAATAGGGATGATGAGATAGCATTTGCTGGGGAAAAGCTCTATATGATATTCTCTGAGCCTTACTTCTTTTTAGGGTAGGCTCTTCTCCTAACTGAATATAGGTATACCCTATAAAGCAATCATACCCATCCCTATTGAGTATTACTGATTGACAGCTTGTGCTTTTTACCACTATGGATTTCTTGTGGAAAAACAGGCTCAAATTATCTTCTTCCCCCAACTGAAGCGGGTGTAAGTCTGCAATTTCCCACTTTAGCCACTAGATGGCAAATGTGTAACAGTAAGCCAAAATGACAGTTTTCAGAACCCCCCAGGGGGAATTCAAATAGATTGAGAATTCGTACTAGTCTCTTATGATCCTTTGTATTTCAAAAGTGAAATACAGCTATTTTAAGACATAATGTAATAACTGCATCAGTGAAATAAGCAGTAAATTGAAACTACTAAATGCAAACTTGATAAAGACATCTCTCTGGCAATTTGCTAGCACATTCTTAAAGACAATGGTTCAGATTCTTCCACTGCTTAACAAAAACTACCACAATTTCAAAGTCAAAGGGTATAATTAGTAGTTCAGAAGAATGTCATATATTGTAAGTGGGTAATGGAATTCCTCTTGGATATGTTTCCAGGTTCATGTTATGAAATACTTGTTGGGATTTAAAATGATCTCATAGGGCTAGATATCTATCAGTTCCCTAGCTTTATGGAAAGATTTATCTTCATTCCATTTGACCCAGAAATTTCACACCTGGGAGACTAAGCAAACAATGCCAAGAATAGAAAAAATATTTACAAAATGTTCTTTAAAGCATTATAATATATGAACAACAGAAACAACTAAAATATCTGATAATAGGGGAAAATTAAGAAATTTTTGATATTTCCATGTAATGATATATTATGTTTTTATTTAAAATTATGTTTATTAAAATTTTGTAATAATACACAACATATTTATAGTGTAAGGGTTAGAAGACAAGATTTTAAATGTCTATATGGTATATTTAAAAATACTATGCTTAGAAGAATGACTAGAGGAAAATATACCAAAATATTATGAATTGTTGAGGAGTGAAACTGGATTATTTTTCCTTCTTCCAATTTTTCCTTATTTTCCAAATGGTCTATAATTTTTATGAATAACCTGTCATGAACATGTATTTTTTTATAATCTGAAAAATAAAGCAAATATTTAAAAAGGGAAAAAGTATATTAGTAGACTAAGGCAGTTCAACAAATTGAGGACAGAACCAAAATATGACAGAAGTTGATGTTTTAGTTTTTCTCTAATGATCTACTTTTAGGAGTGATGAGTGGGGAAAAAAGGACATAAGATAAGGGCATCTTGAGATAAATAACTTCCACCTGTTCAAGTAAAGCTAACTTCTTCCTCTTTGCAAGGGAAGTATGTAGTCACTCTCTCTAGATACATGAGTATATTTCTAGAAAAACCTGAATTGGGATAGAGTGAGAAGTAAATTAATACTACCCTTTGTATTAGTGTTTTCAACTTGTACTTTTATTGCAGATAAAGATGTAAATTAATATTTATTTCCCTGCATTGTCTTCTCCTTATGATATCTTTTCATTCATGAATTCATGCAAAAATAATTGTCAAGCGCTTACAGCCAGTCAGACATTGTTCTAGGTACTGCAGATAGAGTCGTGAATTAAATAACACTTAAGGGACAACAATAATAAACAAATAAATATATAATTTGGGATGAAAGGAAAGAAAGTTGTTATGTATCTTTACAAAAACTCACGTTAAATGTGTCCCAAATAAGAAAAAAATATTTTATGAAATTTCAGACTTCTAAGCAAACACTGAACATAATTCCATATTCATATTGATTTGGTAGGGTTGTGAAGTTTAATGAAGTTATTTAAAATTGTCAGCCTGGTATAAATAATTTGCCTTCATAATGTTTTTTAACATCTTTATTGGAGTATAATTGCTTTACAATGGTGTGTTAATTTCTGCTTTATAACAAAATGACTCAGTTATACATATACATATAACCCATAACCCTTCCCTCTTGCGTCTCCCTCCCTCCCACCCTCCCGTTCCCACCCCTCTAGGTGGTCACAAAGCACCGAGCTGATCTCCCTGTGCTATGCAGCTGCTTCCCACGAGCTATCGGTTTTACATTCGGTGTGGTATATTTGTCCATGCCACTCTCTCACTTTGTCCCAGTTTACCCTTCCCCCTCCAGGTATCCTTAGGTCCATTCTCTAGTAGGTCTGCATCTTTATTTCCATCTTGCCCCTCGGTTCCTCATGACCATTTTTTTGTTTTGTTTTTTAGATTCCATATAAATGTGTTAGCATACGGTATTTGTTTTTCTCTTTCTGACTTACTTCACTCTGTATGACAGACTCTAGGTCCATCCACCTCATTTCAAATGACTCAATTTCGTTTCTTTTTATGGCTGAGTAATATTCCATTGTATATATGTGCCACATCTTCTTTGTCCATTAATCTGTCGATGGACACTTAGGTTGCTTCCATGTCCTGGCTATTGTAAATAGAGCTGCAATGAACATTGGGGTGCATGTGTCTTTTTGAATTATGGTTTTCTCAGGGTATATGTCTAGTAGTGGGATTGCTGGGTCATATGGAAGTCCTACTTCTACTTTTTTAAGGAACCACCATACTGCTCTCCGTAGTGGCTGTGTCAATTTACATTCCCACCAACAGTGCAAAAGGGTTCCCTTTTCTCCACACTCTCTCCAGCATTTATTGTTTGTAGATTTTTTGATGCTAGCCATTCTGACTGGTGGGAGGTGATACCTCATTGTAGTTTTGATTTGCATTTCTCTAATGATTAGTGATGTTGAGCATCCTTTCATGTGTTTGATGGAAATCTGTATATCTTCTTTGGAGAAATGTCTATTTAGGTCTTCTGTGCATTTTTGGATTGGGTTGTTTGTTTTCTTGATATTGAGCTACATGAGCTGCCTGTAAATTTTGGAGATTAATCCTTTGTCAGTTGCTTCATTTGCAAATATTTTCTCAATTCTGAGGGTTGTCTTTTCATCTTGTTTATGGTTTCCTTTGCTGTGCAAAAGCTTTGAAGTTTCATTAGGTCCCATTTGTTTATTTTTGTTTTTATTTCTATTTCTCTAGGCAGTGGGTCAAAAAGGATCTTGCTCTGATTTATGTCAAACAGTGTTGTGCCTATGTTTTCCTCTAAGAGTTTGATAGTATCTGGCCTTACATTTAGGTCTTTAATCCATTTTGAGTTTATTTTTGTGTATGGTGTTAGGGAGTGTTCTAATTTCATTCTTTTACATGTAGCTATCCAGTTTTCCCAACACCACTTATTGAAGAGGCTGTCTTTTCTCCATTGTATATTCTTGCCTCCTTTATCAAAGATAAGGTGACCATAAGCGCATGGGTTTATCTCTGGGCTTTCTATCCTGTTCCATTGATCTATATTTCTGTTTTTGTGCCAGTACCATACTGTCTTGATTACTGTAGCTTTATAGTATAGTCTGAAGTCAGGAACCTGATTCCTCCAGCTCCATTTTTCTTTCTCAAGATTGCTTTGGCTATTCGGGGTCTTTTGTGTTTCCATACAAATTGTGAAAAGTTTTGCTCTAGTTCTGTGGAACATGCCAGTGGTAGTTTGATAGGGATTGCATTGAATCTGTAGATTGCTTTGGGTAGTAGAGTCATTTTCACAATGTTGATTCTTCCAATCTGAGAACATGGTATATCTCTCCATCTATTGGTATCATCTTTAATTTCTTTCATCAGTGTCTTATAATTTTCTGCATACAGATCCTTTGTCTCCTTAGGTAGGTTTATTCCTAGATATTTTATTCTTTTTGTTGCAATGGTAAATGGGAGTGTTTTCTTAATTTCACTTTAAGATTTTTCATCATTAGTGTATAGGGATGCCAGAGATTTCTGTGCATCAATTTTGTATCCTGCTACTTTACCAAATTCATTGATTAGCTCTAGTAGTTTTCTGGTAGCATCTTTAGGATTCTCTGTGTATAGTATCATGTCATCTGCAAACAGTGACAGCTTTACTACTTCCTTTCTGATTTGGATTCCTTTAATTTCTTTTTCTTCTCTGATTTCTGTGGCTAAAACTTCCAAAACTACGTTGAATAATAGTGGTGAGAGTGGGCAACCTTGTCTTGTTCCTGATCTTAGTGGAAATGGTTTCAGTTTTTCACCACTGAGAACGATGTTGGCTGTGGGTTTGTCATATATGGCCTTAATTATGTTGAGGTAAGTTCCCTCTATACCTACTTTCTGGAGGGCTTTTATCATAAATGGATGTTGAATTTTGTCAAAAGCATTCTCTGCATCTATTGAGATGATCATATGGTTTTTCTCCTTCAAATTGTTAATATGGTGTATCACACTGATTGATTTGCGTATATTGAAGAATCCTTGCATTCCTGGAATAAACCCCACTT
The DNA here is from genome assembly GCF_964270905.1 of Leucopleurus acutus. Taxonomy (NCBI): domain Eukaryota; kingdom Metazoa; phylum Chordata; class Mammalia; order Artiodactyla; family Delphinidae; genus Leucopleurus; species Leucopleurus acutus. The sequence continues at coordinate 98,980,949 of NC_139148.1, forward strand.
GATCATGGTGTATGATCCTTTTAATGCTGTTTGTTAGTATTTTGTTTTAGACTTCTGCATCTATGTTCATCAGTGATACTGGCCTGTAGTTTTCTTTCTTTGTAACATCTTTGTCTGGTTTTGGTATCAGGGTGATGGTGGCCTCGTAGAATGAGTTTTGGAGTGTCCCTCCCTCTGCTCTATTTTGGAAGAGTTTGAGAAGGATAGGTGTTAGCTCTTCTCTAAATGGTTCATAGAATTCGCCCATGAAGCCATCTGGTCCTGGGCTTCTGTTTGCTGGGAGTTTTTTGATTACTGATTCAATTTCATTACTAGTAATTAGTGTGATCAGATATCCTATTTTTTCCTGATTCAGTCCTGAAAGATTGTATATTTCTAGGAATTATAAATAATTTGCCTTTATAATTTATTTTTATTTTTTATTTTTGCAATACCTGGGCCTCTCACTGTTGTGGCCTCTCCCATTGCAGAGCATGGGCTCCAGACGTGCAGGCTCAGAAGCCGTGGCTCATGGGGCTAGCCACTCTGCGGCATGTGGGATCTTCCTGGACCGGGGCACGAACCTGTGTCCCCTGCATCGGCAGGCGGACTCTCAACCACTGTGCCACCAGGGAAGCCCCTATAATTTTTTAAAAAGATATTTTGCCTGAATTTTTAATGGTTCTTTTAAAGGTTTATTTAATAATGCACAACTTTCTCAAACAATACACAGAAATGACTGGTTCAATGAATTGCAGGTCTGCAATCTGTTATCCACAATTCCAAAATTTAAAAAACCTCTGCAAACTTAAAATTTTACTCATAAATCATTTGGTGGCAAATCCTGATATTACATAAACTCATCTGACCACAAAACCTGACCTGAGCTGATGTGTGTCAAACTATGCTTTTTATGTACACCATCTAGTATAAATATTCATGTTTTGTTTCATAAATATTTATGTATTTGATTATGTGGTGCTGTCTCATAGCTGATGGGTGATGCTATATAGGATACATTATATGCACCTATTACCTTTCTAAAATTCATAAAATTCTAAACTATGAGAAGCATTTGTCCCCAAGAGATAAGCAACTGAGGACTTAAATTAAGGTTATATTAATAAGTCCACTTGAACTCTCTACCTCTTATTTGAGTTAGAAGACACAAGTCACTGTGTGCTAGGATCTGTAAATTAACTCACTGTGTGTCAGCCTAACTAAATTAGGCGATTCATAATGCTTTTGATATTTTATTGCATTGGACAATAATGGGAAGGTGAGATGTGAGATAAAGGGCAAGTCTCACAACATAAAATTGAGGAAACCACCAAAAACTCAATTAAAAGATGGAATGGACAAAAGGCATGGACAGACAGTTCATTAAAAAGATGTACCAATTAGCCTTAAACATACAAAAACATGGTTAACTCCACTCATAATAAGAGAAGTGCAAATCAAAGCTCTAGTGAATAACAATTCTCACTTCTTAGTTTGGCAAAAATTCAAAATGTTGACAGGGTTATAGGGAAATATTCACTCTCATATATCGCCACGGGGAATGCAAAATTGTATTAATCCTATGGTGGAAAATTCAGCAATATCTAACAACACTGAATATGTATTTGCCCTTTGAATCAACAATCCTACTCCTAGGCATTTCTCCACTGATTAGGGGGAAAAGACATATGCACAAGTTTATTCACTGTGGCATTATTTATTACAACATATTGGAAACAACTTAAATGTCCACATTTGGGAGATTATTTGAATAAAATCTGGTACATCTAAGCTATAAAATAAAGAAACTATCAATTAACTAATACTGAGTACTTTCCAGAATGTCATTAAGTGAATAAAACAAGTTGCAAAAGACCATATAGTGTGTATTACATTTTGTGTAAGAAAGAAGGGATAATATGAAGTGTGTGTCTGCCTGTCCTTATTTTTATAAAAAGAGACACAGGAAAGATAATCCAGAAACTAATTAAATTGGCACCTACAGCCTGTGCGTAGTGATAATGTAAGAGCAATAAAGAAGAGAATGAGACTTCTTCAAGTATCCTATTAATATGTAGTATTGTTTTCCAAGCTATATGAATATTTTACATATTCAAAAAATAAAATTTAATTAGCAAGAGTAGAAAAAAGTTAAAATTGAATACTAAAATAAATACACGGATGTAATTATTAATCAAATTAATTACAAAACCACACATAGAATTAAAACCAAGTAACATTTGAATATATTACTCTGACTATATATCCTCATTGGGATATATTCTAAAGACACAAAGAACTGAAAAGACATCACGAACTTTACTTAGTAGGTTTTTTGTTGGCAGTTGTATGCAATAATAATTATAAAACTATTTTGTGCAAACTATAGAATTGAGCAAATGAGTGAATATATTGATATTTAGGTGGAAACAGTGTTCTAAAGGTGGAAAAGGAAAATGCAAATATGGAATATGTTATGAATAAGAAAGATCCTCTGGTATGGGATTGGAATTAGAGTATGAACTCATGAATTAAAAGCCTTGCCCAATGAAAAGTCCTAGAAGCAATGATATCCCAGGAACAATAAGAACACCTATTGCCCAGATCTTGGTTTCTAAATGTTACTGTCCACTAAAAAGAACCACGACTCCTTAGAGAAATAGCTGATTTAAGGTCTGGGGAGGGAAAGTATGAGGTGAGCTAGTAGTATCTTTTTAAGCTACAAAAGGAGAGATATCAAAAGGATATGAGGACCAATTTGAAGAGGAATGCACCAGATCATTTTTGAAACAATTTGTCCATTAAAAATAATAATAATAGCAATGGGTTGAAACACATTGAATAAAAACAACTCATTAATATATAGTGACATTAAAAAGGATGAGTTGGGAGAAAATTTCTTCTTTATAGAAAATTCTAATATAAAAAGATAGAATTTGAAAACCAACATTTTACAAACACCATAGTAATAATTGCTTCAGTCAAGAATATTACATCATCAATGGACAAATGCTTGAGGAACAAGACATTCACATAGTCTAAAAGTATTGCCTAAGAGATCACTTAATAATTACAAAGGAAAAAGCTACCTCTACAAGAGAAATCTGTTGGACGTCATGTTAACCAAGTGATCAAACTTGACATTTCCAATAATGGGACAAAATTACTTCCTGATGTGATGTAATAAGGAGGATGAAACATCGTCTATGTGGTATTTCTGTCAAAAAATGTTCATACTAAATCCAATCATGAAGAAACAATCAGACTAGTCCAAATTGATAGACAATGTGCAAAACAACTGGCCTGGACTCCTCAAAAATGTCAGTCTCATGAAAACCAAATAATAAAAGAAAATGGCTAGGTTTAACTATTCTAGATTGAAGAAGCTAAAGAGGCATGTCAAAACTTCTTTGATTAGACTCTGAATCCAGAAATAAACATCTATAAAGGACAACTGAGGAGACATAGGTATGGATTGTATATTAGATAATAGTATTATATTAAAGTTTTTGAGCATTATTATTATACTCTGGTTATGTATGTCCTTGTTTTTAGAAGATACATGGTGAAGAATTTAGGAGTGGAATGTTATGAAACAGACACCATACTCTCAAGTAAGCACCAAATACATATGGGTTTGGGGAGACACACACATATAAAGAAAGAGGGAAAAAGAGAGAAACTGCACAAATGTGAAATCATTTTATGTTAATAACTGGTAAATCTAGGTGAGGGGTATGCAGTAGTTCAGTATATTATTCTTGCAACTTTTGTGTAGGTTCAATATTTTTCAAGATAAAAAGTTGTGGGGAAAATGTAGGTAGGAGTTATATGTATTCTGCTGATGATCTCACTATCAAGTGGTATATTACAACGAAAGCAAGTATCAGGCTGAATTCTGCCACACATTAATAATCAGACAAAAAAGAGTCATACAATCTGTTCTTCTATGCTCTTTGAAGTCCTCATCGTTTATCTCCTTAAAAACTTAGACAATACTTTGCACGAAAGATGTAAGTTTTACTTTAGAAATGGATGCACCAATGTTCTGATGGCAGGATCAGCAAGTCTTCTAACTGCATCAGACAAAAGATCCCTGTATTAAGTATGGAGCCTGTAGGTGGAGGATTGTTATTGGTCCAGTGTCTTGGATCTAGTGAGTTTCATTGAAATTGTTAGCTGGCTGAGCTGGCCAGATCCTTGTTCACAAGGGATGGAGCTTCCTGCACAACTTTCTAGCCAACTAAAATTTTGAACTATTCTAATATCATCAATAAAGATTATTTCTTGTGCTAATTAAAAAACCCTATGTTGTACCTTTAGATAGAAATACTTGCAAAACTTGGAGCATATCCTTCGAATGGTAACTGTCTACCACAGGAATGTGGATCCCTGAAAAAGAGTACTCCAAATGTTAACTAACTCCGTCTGGGTTATACATTAATGTTGACCCACCCCCATATTTTTATTACATAATTTACATCAAAGTGTTTTAAATTATGGGCAAAATAATGTAAGCCCAATGCTTTACTTTGCACAAATAATTATATTCTCTTTTTTTAAGTATGATACTTGTTACCCTTAGTTGTTCATTTATTCATGAATTGATTTGTTGATTTATTTATGAACTTATGAATTCATGAATTCAATATTTAACACACAAAATTGGTTTTTTTTGTATTTGGTTTTTATGTATTAGATATAGGTTTTTATGTATTAGATATTGTGCTATGTGTTAGATATTAGATATACATATGGCTTTAATGCATTAGATATTGTGCTATGTGTTAAAGACACAAATAGAGATCAGACATAGTACTTGTCATCAAGCTGATGGTAGAAACTGAGATGTATAATGAGCTAAGTTCTACAAAGAAAGAGTTAGGGAATGTTTCACAGAGAAGTTGACCTTTGTTCTGGTTTCTCAAGGACAGGAAGACAGGCAACAGGTGGATAAGGTGAAGAAAAGCATTGGGAATAGGAAATTGGATATGCAAAGGTATATCAACCAAAAAGTGTTGTGGAAAATTCACAGAATTGTGAATAGTAGGATGTGATTGGAACAAATGCTGCATAAAAGAAAGTAGGTTAGAAAAATAAATCAAGGTCAAATTGTGATGTCCCATTTTCTGTCATTTTAAATCATTTAGATTTGATTTCTAACTCAACCAGTACTTTGCAAACTTGTTTGTAAAAATCACCTGGCACTTGCAAACAACACGGATTCCTATGCCCTGACCATGGAAATTATGCCTGAGTAAGACTGGAGTGAGTCTTTGATAAGTGTTACTTTTAATAGGCTCCCCACACACGGAGAGATTCATAATATGGCAAGTTTGGTAAATAATATGTTGAACCAATTTTATCCCATTTTTTCTTCTGTTTGATATATTGAGCTTCCACAAGATATCTCATTTGATAAACAAACAGGGGTCTGCTGATTTATATTTTATTTCTGAAAATCACTGCTTTAGGCAGAAGAAGGGGAATACGATATTTGAATTCATGTTTTAGAAATATAATTGGCAATGGTGTGAAGGATATTATGAATCTGGAAGGACTGAGGCAGAAAGCCAACTTAAGAGCCCTCTACAATAGATCAGGTAGAACGTAATGAGGGCTTCAGTCAGGTCTCAGCAGTGGGGATGAATATGAACGGAATATATTCAGGCTGTACTTAGAAGGTACAATGCACAGAGCTAGTTTTGATTGTAAGTGAGGTGTGAGCAAGGAGATTCTGAGATGACTCCTAGGTTTTAGTTTTGGTGACTAAGTGGATGGTGAATACATTAACTGAGAAAAGAAAAATGGGGTAAAGTGGCAAGTTTGGTATGACAGTTCAATTTGAGGTGACACTAGTATACATAAACAGAATAGGCAGAGTTTTCCCATAGATAATTGAAAATAAAAGTCTGGGGCTCAAGAGAGAGGGGCTGAAAATATGAATTTACTCATCATTCATTTCTAGGGCAAGGGTTTTTAATCCAGGCTTTAGCAGTATATGAAACCTCTGAAATTGTATGTAAATAATATATATATATATACATACCTATATACTTTTTGGGGGGAGATGGACCTAAGTTTCATCTGACTTTTAAAAAGGTCCCTGACCCCCAAACAGATAAAAACTGATCTAGGTAGTAGTTCAAAGTAAGTTTGCATAAAGTCAGTGTCTTTGAGCATTGTTTGCATTTGGGTTATTTTGTCTTCATTTAGGGGGTGTGAGAGCTCCCTTGAATTTTCTCCAAGAATGTAATTCCTATTTATAATACACAAATGAGTAATTTAGGTTTTGAATAATGATCTTGTGTATAAAATTCACATTATTAGTATTACAGCTACCAGTAGAATTTCACTAAGGATTTCTCCATATGTGCCTTGAATGTCTGAGCTTACTTAGGAGAATATTTAATGATAAGCCTTATTTGACCCATTCCTCAAGTCACAACAAACTCACTGTTCTAACGTAGTAATTACTCTGAATTTCTAAGAAGAGGTCTGTTGTGGGTAGGCTAACTCATAACTTCAAAGAGAGAATAGAAGAACTTATTTCATTCCATATTTTAACATATGAATAAAAATTTGTCCCTGAAAATAAGTTTTCAATCCTCCTTTATGGAAATGTTTTTCTTTTTGGGAAATTTTAATTTTTTTAATCAGCTTTTTTTAAAATCAAGGATGCTATTTATACCATTTATCATATTATAAGTTCATCACAATTTTTTATATGATAGGCTTGAATGAACTTAAAAAATATTTATATCCAATAGAAATGGGAATATAATATGATTTCCAATGTTTCAATAAATAACGGAGTGTCAGTTCCTGTTAAGATGGAGTAAACACACTCCACTCTGGCTCCACCTACTGAAAGCAACTAAAATCCCTGTACAGATTGAATGGAGCAGCTAGCTATCTGGGGCATCTGAAAAGTAAATATTAGCAAGAAGGAGCTGAGGGAAAAAATCAGAACTAGAAGAATGAACAATCTGGCTCTGAGTTGCCAATTTTCTTTTCACTTCTGTAGGTCTTGACTTAGACTCAAATATGGCCTTTTCCTGGAATTGCAACAAGTACAGGTAGAAGTTCAAGAGAAGTCTTCTCTTTCTGGTCTGAGTCAGGGGAAGGAGGATGCCTAATGGGCAGAAACAGGGGCAAACAGCCTTTGTATTTTTCCCCTCTGGCCTGGCCTGGCCTGGCCTGCAAACAAGTCCCATTCCTGGTGGTACAACCTTGTGATCGTGGTGCAGCAATAGGCAAATAGGCACCTAAAACTCTGAGGACATAAAATCCTTTTCTATTATTGGAAGAACTGTGGTCCAAAGATTTTGTGGGGAAAGTCTGTTGCTTATTCTCTCTCTCTCTCTCTACACTCCTGCCACTTGACCCTAGAAACACAGCCAGATACAGAAGTTTGTGACTAAGCAGAAAGAAAAAACACCCTGGCTTTCTAGTGAGATAACCAAGAGACACGACCTTTGTGAGATGGACAATATGAGGGAGATCAGGGAGAAGAAGGAACTTGAAAATGGGATTCCATAAAGTTGCCAATGAATTCTGGACTCATATCCAAATTGTTTATGCATCAAATATGACCCTATAGAGCATACCAAAGGTCTCAGACTAGCCCCTGGGTGGTGCACACAGTGGGCAGATCCAAATAATACTGCTAAAGCTTTGGAAACTTAACTTACATTAGAACAACAGCCAAATGAAGGCAAGTTGAAACATGTGGCCTAAATCTAATTGGCTCAATTGACAATTTAAAAAAATCTCAATAGGATTTTTTAAAGACCCAGAATCTTATAATATTAAAAATGTCCAAAAGACAATTAAAATATGTTCAATATACAAAGACCAGGAAATTCTGACAAATTCTCAAGGGCAAACACAATCAACAGACATTAACCCTGAGATGACCCAAATGTTGTAATTATCCAAGGGAAAAAAGAAACACCTTATAGTAGCTATTATAACCCTGCCTTGTGAAGTAAGGGGAAGTAGTGTTGAAAGGGATAGAAAGATAGAAAGTCTTAGAAGAGAAATATAAGAAAAATATTTACAAATCAAATGTGACTTTTAGAACTGAAAATTATAAAAGAAATTGAAATTTCACCAAACAGAATCACCAAAAATAACTACCCATGGCCCCCAAGAATGGAGAAATCTCTATTTCTGAGAAATATCTTCTGAGAAACTGCTCCTCCATAAAAGCAATGAAGATACTGGCAAAAATTGTCAAAAATCAACATTTTCAGAACCCTGAAAACTAAAGTTTTCCATCAATCCAAGGTGTGTTTATACATGAAAAATGGCTGGATCTTGACTAAAAACAGTGAATTTTGTGGTATTTTAAAATGCCCCTTTTCAACCTTCCCTGTTCTGTGGTAGCTTTGAAAACCAAAAGCTTGAAATCATGGTATTTGTGAAAATTAGCAACCTAGAAATCACCGGAGGGAGAATATTAGGTTTGGAGCTCCCCAATAGGCCCCATTCCTAGAGAACTGTCACTATTTGACCTGTGTGTCAGCTTGCTGAGACTCCCATTCACAGGAGTCATATTTATCTTACCTGACTCAAAGATTTCTCAGTGCAAACAGCCCTTTCCCTGAGTGCGTGTGTTAAAAAATATCAAAGACAATTGTTTAACATCATAGCTGCCTGAAATGGTGACAAAATTATGTCAAATAAGAGCAGGTAAAAAAGAATTAAAAGAAAACATGGGGGAGTGAGATGACCATTGGGGGCTTTGAAAAAGTCCAAAATATTCTTGGGACTCTAGAAGGCCAGGCACATATGCGGGGCTGTGCACATGCCCAAGGAAAACCTCAAAAGGCCCTAATCTCACAACTCTGGCTCTGTTGAAGTTCTTCACAAGCAATTAAGTGATGACTAAGAGAGAGGAGTAAAATGCATGTATGGGAATTGAAAACATGCCCCAACACATGCACACAGAGAGCCACATAGCAAATGGTGAGATAGTTGTTGTTTCAAACCTTTCAAGGACATGTCTGTCCAATTATTAGATAACCATGAAGCTAAGCAGAGATTTCAGTAGCCACACATGACAAAAGTACTAATTTACAGAATTAGTCTAGGAAAGTCACCCAAACTATAAACAAGTAAACAAACAAACACAAACTGCAAAAACACTGTATAAGTTTAAGGTATATAATGTGTTGATTTGATACATTTATATATTATATATATGATTACCACTGTAGCATAAGCTAACACTTCCATCACATCATATAATTATTATTTCTTATTTTGTGGTGGGAAAAATTAAGATCTAACCTCTTAGAAACTTTGAAGTTTAGAATACAGTATTGTTGACTCTAACCACTATGCTGTGCATTGGCTTTCCAGAAATTTGTCTTCTAGTTCCAAGTTTGTTCCTTTAAACAACATATTCCCAATTCCTCTACCACACCACACCCCAGCCTCTGGTAACCACCATTCTACTCTGTTTTCAGGAGTTCAGCTTATTTAGATACCACACATGGGTGAGATCATACAGTATTTGTCTTTCTCTGTCTGACTCATCTCACTTAGCTAATGTCCTCAAGGTCCATTCATGTTGTCACAGATGATACAATTTCCTTCTTACTTGTGACTGAATAATATTCCATTGTATATATACCACAACCTCTTTATCCATTCATCCGTTGGGAGACGCAGGCTGTTTTCATAGCTTGGCTATTGTGAATAATGCTGCAATAAACATGGGGATGCATATATCTCTTTAATATCCTGTCTTTATTACTTTGGATATACACCCAGAATAGAATTACTGGATCATATGATAGCTCTATTTTTAATTTCTTAAGTAACCTCCATACTGTTCTCCTCCCGTCTTTTTTGATAATAGCCATTTCTAACAGGTATGAAATGATGTCACATTGTAGCTTAGATTTGCATTTCCCTGCTGATTAGTGATGTTGAGCACCTTTTCATGTACATGATCACCATTTGCATACATACTTTGGAAAAATGTCTATTCAGTTATTTTTCCAATTTTTAAATCAGTTTGTTTTTTTTGTTGTTGTTATTGAGTTGTATGAGTTTTGGGGTTTTTTTGGATATCAATCCCTTATATGACACATGGTTTGCAGATATGTTCTCTATTCCATAGGTTGACTTTCATTTTGTTGGTTGTTCTTTTGCTACACATAAACTTTTTAGTCTGATGTGGTCCCACTTGTTGATTTTTGCTTTTGTACTTTTGGTATCAAGTCTAAAAGATCATTGTCCAATCCCATGTCAAGGAGTTTACTCCCTATATTTACTTCAAGCAGTTTGCTTATATCAGGTCTTACATTTATGTCTTTAATCCATTTTGAGTTAATTTTTGTGAGTAATGTAAGATAGGGGTCCAGTTTCATTTCTCTGCATGTAGTTATCCCATATTCCCAACAATATTTGTTGAAGAGACTATCATTTCTCCATTGGCTGTTCTTGGTTCCCTCGTCAAATGGCAGCTGGGTTTATTTCTGGGCTCTATTCTGTTCCCTTGGTCTGTGTATCTATTTTTATGCCAGTACAGTGTTGTTTTAATTACTATTGCTTTGCAGTATAGTTTAAAATCAGGAAGCGTGATGCCTCCAGCTTTCTTCTTCTTTCTTATGATTCTTTGGCTATTTAGGGCCTTTGAAGATCCATACAAATATTAGGGTTGTTTTTTCTATTTCTGTGGGGGAAAATATTTTTAGAATTTTGAAAGGGATTGCATTCATTGGATCTATAGATGGCTTTAGGCAGTATGAGCATCTTAACGATATTAATATGTCCAATCCATAAATCCTGGATATCTTTCCATTTGTTGTGTCTTCTTCAGTTTCTTTCATCAAGGACTTTTAGATTTCTCTTTTTCTTTTCTTTCTTTAATTGAAGTATAGTTGATTTACAATACTGTGTTAGTTTCAGGTGTACATCAAAGTGATTCAGTTATTTGTCTTCAGATTATATTCTATTATAGGTTATGACAAGATACTGAATATAACTCCCTGTGCTGTACAGTAAATCCTTGTTGCTTATCTATTTTATATACAGTAGTTTGTGTCTGTTAATCCAGTACTCCTAATTTGTCCCTCCTTCCCTCTCTCTCCCCTTTGGTAATCACAAGTTTTTCCTCTATATCTGTGTCTGTTTCTTTTTTGTTATATTCACTAGTTCGTTGTAGTTTTTAGATTCCACATATAGTGATATCATACAGTATTTGTCTTTCTCTGTCTGACTTATTTCACTTAGCATAATACCTTCCAAGTCCATTTATGTTGTTGAAAATGACAAAATTTCATTCGTTTTTATGGATGAGTAGTATTCCATTGTGTGTGTGTGTGTGTGTGTGTGTGTATTACATATACCATTTACATTCCCAACAACAGTGTACTAGGGTTCCCTTTTTTCCACACCCTTTCTAGCATTTACTGTTTATAGACTTTTTGATGATAACCATTCTGACCAGTGTGATGTGATACCTCCTTGTGGTTTTGATTTGCATTCCTCTAACAATTAGCAATGTTGAACATCTTTTTATGTGTCTCTTAGCCATCTGTATGTCTTCTTTGGGAAAAAAATGTGTATTTAGGTCTTCTGCCCATTTTTTGACTTTTTTTTTTATATTGAGTTGTATGAGCTGTTTGTATATTTTGGATATTAATCCCTTGTTAGTCACATCAATGGCAGATATTTTCTCCCATTACATAAGTTGTCTTTTCATTTTGTTGATGGTTTCCTTTGCTGTGAAAAAGCTTTTAATTTTGATTAGGTCCCATTCTTTTTTTTTTGCTTTTATTTCTTTTGCCTTAGGAGAATGACTTAAGAAAATATTGCCATGATTTATGTCAGAGGATGTTTTGTCTAGGTTCTCTTCTAGGAGTTTTATGGTGTTATGTTTATATTTAGGCCTTTAATCCATTTTGAGTTTATTTTTGTATATGGTGTGAGGGAGTGTTCTAATTTCATTAATTTACATGTAGCTGTCCAGCTTTCCCAACACAACTTGTTGGAGAAACTGTCTTTTCTCCACTGTATATACTTGCCTCCTTTGTCAGAGATTGACTGTAGGTGCATGGGTTTATTTTTGGGCTCTCTATTTTGTTCCATTGATCTCTATGTCTGTTTTTGTCTCAGTACCACACTGTTTTGATTGCTGTACCTTTGTAGTATAGTCTGAAGTCTGGAAGGGTCATGCTTCCAGCTTTGCTCTTTTTCCTCAGGTGCTTTGCCAACTCTGGGCCTTTTGTGGCTCCATGTAAATTTTAGGTTTATTTGTTCTAGTTCTGTGAAAAATGTCATGGGTATTTTGATAGGGATTGCATTAAATCTGCAGATTGCTTTGGGTAGTATGGCCATTTTAAAAATATTAATTCTTCCAATCCAAGACCATGGAATATCTCTCCATTTCTGTGCATCATCTTCAATTTCCTTTATCAATGTTTTATAGTTTTCAGTGACTAGGTCTTTCACCTCCTTGGTTAATTTTATTCCCAGTTATTTTTTGATGTGATTTTTTTTTACTTTCTCTTTCTGATATTTCATTAACAGTGTAAAGAAATGCAACAGATTTCTGTATATTAATCTTGTATCCTGCTACCATGCTGAATTCATTTATTAGTTCTAATAGCTTTTTTATGGAGACTTTAGGGTTCTCTATGTAGAGTATCATGTCATCTGCAAATAGTTTTACCTCTTCCCTTCCAACTTGGATACATTTTATTTCTTCTTCTTGTCTGATTGCTGTGGCTAGGACTTCCAAGGACTTGTAGATTTCATTGTACAGATTTTCCACTTCCTTGGTTAAATTTATTTCTAAGTGTTTTATTGTTTTTGATTCCATTGTTTATGGCATAGTTTGCTTTCTATTTTAGATGTTTTGTTGTTGTAGTATAGAAACAACTGATTCCTGTATGTCAGTTTTATATTCTGCAACTTTACTGAATTTGTTGAATTTTTCCAACAGTTTTTTGGCTGAGTCTAGGATTTTCTCTATGTAAGACTGCATCATTGGGAAATAATGACAATTTTACTTCTCCTTTTCTGATTTCAATGCTTTTTATTTCTTTGCCTTGCCTAATTGTTCTAGCTGGAACTTCCAGTATTATGTTAAATAGGAGTGTTGAGAGTGAACACCATTGCTGTGTACCTAATCTTGGTGGAAAAGCTTTTAATTTTTCTCCACTCAGTATAATGTTAGCTGTAGGTTTGTCTTATATTGCCTTTATTATATTGAGGTGTGTTCCTTCTATATCCAATTTGTGGATGGCTTTAATCATGAAAGGATGTTGCATCAAATAATTTTCTGTTTCTATTGAGATGATCATGTGATTTTTATCTTTCATTCTATGAATATGATGTTTCACATTTATTGATTTGTGTGAACATACACAAGTCTTGCATCCTAGGGATAAATCTCACTTAGACATGATGTATAATCCTTTTAACATGTTGAATTTATTTTTCTAGTATTCTGTTGAGGATTTTTGCATTGATATTCATCAGGGATATTCACCTGTAATTTTCTTCTCTTGTATTATCCTTATCTGGCTTTGGTATCAGGGTAATGCTGGCCCTCATAAAATAGGTTTGAAAGTGTTCCCTCCTTTCAATTTTTTGGAAGGGTTTGAGAAGGATTGACATTAATTGTTCTTTGAATGTTTGGTATAATTCACCAGTGAAACCATCTGGTCCTGAACTTTTCTGCATTGGGAACTTTCTGATCACTGATCCGACTTCCTTACTCATTATTGGTCTTTCAGATTTTCTATTTCTTCCTGATTCAGTCTTGGTAGGTTGTATGTTTCTAGGAATTTATTCATTTCTTCTAGGTTATCCAATTTGTTGGCATATAATTATTCATGGTAGTCTCTTATGATTCTATGTATTTCTGTAGTATCAGTTGTAATGTCTCCTTCATTTCTGATTTTATTTGAGTCTTCTCTCTTTTTCTTAGTCTAGCTTAAAAGTTGTCAATTTTATTTGTATTTTGGAAAAACCAGATCTTTGAAAAACCAATTTCATTGGTTTGTTCAATTGTTTATCTGGTCTCTATTTCATTTACTCTGAGCTTTGTTATTTCCTTCCTTCTTCTAACTTTGGCCTTAGTTCTTCTTTTTCTAGTTTCTTTAGTATAAAGTTTGGTTGTTTATTTGAAATCTTGGTTTTTTTAATATATGCATTAATATCCTCTAACTAGGCTATTTCAAAATTTCTATCCTCTAACTCACTTATTCTATCTTCCATTTGTTCTACTCTACTGCAGATGCTCTCTATTGCATATTTTATTATATTCATTGACATGTTCAGCTCCAGAATTTCTGTTTGGTTCTTTTTTATGATTTCTCTTTCTTTGTTAAAATCTCATTTTGATCCTTTTTTTGAGATTTCATTGAATTATTTTTTTGAGTTTCCTTGTAGGTCATTGAGTGTCTTCAAAACAACTATTTTTAATTCTTTATCAGCTGAATCACAAAATTCCATGCCTTTAAATTCAATTATTGGAGAATAATTATTTCTTCTTGTGATGGTATGTTCCCTTGATTTGTTCATGTCCCTTTTAGATTTGCCTTACTGCCTTCACATTTGAAGTAGCAGACACCTCCTTAAGTCTTTCCTATTGCCTTCAGATGAGGTATTCTGTTCAACCGTGTTGTTACTAGCCGGGGTTTTCTCCAACTTTGTATGGATACACTTGCTCCACTTTTCTTGCTCCCTTTTGTGGCAGAATTCTTAAGCTTTTATGTCCTCTCTGATTCTTACAATTCACCAGGCTGTCTACTGAAAACTTCTCTTTTTCCAGAAGCTTGCCCAATAGCTAAAGTTTGTGGTTTCTCCCTTGCCCACAGACCATGCCTGATTTAAGAGTATGCTACCTGTTCTGGAGTTGGAGTTCTCTTTCACCATGGCATACAGAGTATGTACAAGGAGCCATCCACAAAGTTGGGGGAGGTGTGGGTTTAACACTCAGAGCTTCAGAGGAGCCCTAGTAGGGAAATCCCTGGGTGTGGTACTCCCAGAGGCTCCTGGGTGGACATTCTGCTGAATGAAATCCCTTTAATGCCCTTTGAAATTCTTACCTGTTTTTTTCTCAACTCCTCTCTCTCCCCAGTCATAGAGGTCCCACCTCAGTACTCTGGGTACTGTTGGAGAGAAAGGGTTTCTCCAGCCATGACCTACACAACTGGAGTAGCCAGGCCCTTACTCACTGTTATCATTTTCCCTGTGGGAGAGGTCACTGCTTCTGGATAGATTGGCCCCATGCAGTTTCCTTGGGGACAGATGCTGGGAAAGTTTCTGTTATTGTTGTCTCCATTGTGACCATATTCATATATATATATGTTCCAGTCACATGCTGGAATCTCTCGTTGGGAAGGCAGGACTTCTGCAACTTATTTCTCTTGTGTGGGTATCTGCTCCATGATCTGGAGCACTCTCCAGATTTTTTCCCATCCATGATGAGAGGTGTCTGGGTAGATTCATTAGCTCTGCTACCTATACTGAGGTCTGCCTACTCCTGAATGCACAGATGAGCAAGACTCCTCCAGTGTCCCTTGGCATATGGTGCTAGATCCTACAACACCCACAAAGGTGCTTTTCTTCATGGATGGTTGTCTATTTAGTTGTTTAGAAAGGGGGATTAAAAAAGGAACATCTTACATCACAATAATGCTGACGTCACCTCATTCACTTTTTAATATGAATATGAATGTTTCTTAAACTAATTTAGCAACTTTCAAATAATATACTGCAAGAGAATCAAGGTGGTGAGGGGTGTGTGTGGTGACCATAAAATGCAATCCCAGGCCCTATCCCCATAGATTCTGATTTTGCAGTTCTGAGATGGGGCCCAAGATGAGGATCTAGGAAACTAGTTGTCTAAAAAAGAATCCTCATTGATTCTAATGCAAATGGTCAGCAAACCACAGTTTAATAGATACATATATAGAATGTGGGTGCTCATTTTTATAAGATAATTGTTATTTACAGTATTTTATGAGATTTATTTAAAGAACAAACCTCCTTCTAAAATTTCAAACTAAATTGTATTTATTGCCCCTACATATAAATGCTTGTTCTCCCCAATAAAAGATCAATTTCAGTACAATTCTTTAAGGTATATGAGTATTGTTTTGTGTCCATTGAAGTTCTTAACAAGATATAAACTTCTCTACCTCATTATAAAATTTTTTTGTTATAATTATCCCTCCTGGTCATTTTAAGTTGTGTTGTAGCATTCTTCCCTCCATGTCAATTCTGTCATTGTTGTTTTCTACTTATAAATATTTTCTTATTATAATAAACCAATTTGATTAGTAATGTTGTTTGATAAAAACAATAAATTGAGAGTCAGCACACAAGTTTGATCTTGACACTTGTCAAGCTGTGTGACATCAGGTAAGTCACATATAACTTCTGGTCCTGCTTCCATATGTTTATGAATTGGGATAGATAATTTCTGAAATCTTTTCCATGTCTAAAATGCTGATTCTTTGATTTGCTTTGGAAAAAGTTAAATTGTCCCTTAAAACCTTTTATTTATAGTATTGCTGCAAAACTTTTTAAAAAGTATATTATTTAGGAAAATATTATTTTGGAATTCTCTGAAATGATAATCTACATTCTGAAATAGCCAAAGTAAAATGAGGATTCAAATCTTATAATATAAATTTTTATATACAAATTTATATAAAATTTCCATTTCCCTCATCTTGTAAAACTGACTTCTTGCCCTTAATAAATCTTTTTAAGAACTGACCAAGTGAGAAATAATACTGTATTTGTATAAGTCTGCCCCAAGGCTGAACCATTTATTAATTATCATTAAAATAAATAACAAAAAATCCTTCTGTTGTCAGCAAAACTCTTATTCCAGCACAGGATTTGAGATGTGGGTTTAGAGCTATCAATTATGCCTCCAGGAAATTATTATGATCTTGATGTTCTGATATACTGTTCCCTGAAGATATTACTCCAAAGTATTGATATGGTTACCTAGACAAAACAAGTATTTCATATTATCAGGAAATTCTATAGAAACTAAACATATTTTTCCTTTGAGTATATCAACTCATCAAGGATATTGTTTAAAATTCTGCTCATCACACCTAACAATCTCAGCTAGGGAAGATCCAGAGAAGAACCTCTAAAATGATAGAGGGTATGGAGGGACATCCATTATAGATAGACTAAAACAAATATGACTCTTCCAAGACGATAACTGAGAGCAGAAGAAAAAATCGAAATGGATAAAATGATGACTTATCTTAGAGGTGGGGAATAAATCTTGAAGCATGAAAGAAGTAAGAATTGTAGCTAACATTTATTGAGTACCTTCTGTGTGCTTGGCACTTTCTAACAACTTTATATGTATTTTCTCATTGAGTCTTCATGAAAATCTTAGTGTATAGATCCTATTATTATAACTACTTTAAAGATTAGTGACCTAACACACAGAGAAATTTAAGTAAATTTTTTGAGGCCACATAGTAGCAAAGCCAGAGTTTAATTGAGAGAATGTTTCCAGAGCCCATGTCTTTAAATGCTATATTATATATTATTAGTAGATATAAATAGATACTGTTACTCATTATTTATATATTCAATCAAGAAGAATTTTTGAACTGACACTATGTACTAGGAACTGTGCTTGGCACTGGGGATAGAGAGGTGAACAATTTACATCTAGAGGAGGAAACAAATAAATAAATGGAAATTTTCATAATGACGTGATACATGCTATGGAGGAAAGAAACAGTATAACTTATTCCTAAAACTGAAAATTGTTAGTTCTGTAAAACTGGAACAAAATGTGCCAATGGGGAGAAGGAGGAATGGTAAAATAAATGGAAAGATAAAGAGTAATCCTATCATGAAGATGATATGTAATTATGAGAATTTGGTAAATGTGGACTTTTATCTTGATGCTTATAGGGGACCAGTGAGGTGGGTTTTAAGCAGGGAAGTTACATGATCATATTTGTACTCTATAAGGATTACTATTGCTGTTGCTTGGAGAAAATTTTGGAGAGGGACCAAAAATAACTAGGGAAATCAGTGAAAAAGATGTGTTATCCAACAAGAGAGAAGTGAATATGAAAAGATAGAATTGAAGGACTTGGTGATTAAGTCATTGTGGTTGACA
Source organism: Leucopleurus acutus (assembly GCF_964270905.1). Classification (NCBI taxonomy): domain Eukaryota; kingdom Metazoa; phylum Chordata; class Mammalia; order Artiodactyla; family Delphinidae; genus Leucopleurus; species Leucopleurus acutus. The sequence continues at coordinate 98,999,070 of NC_139148.1, forward strand.
TAATGCTGTGGTGGTTGGTTGGCATTAGACTTCAAAAGAAGGAGCACATATCAAGAGGGAAGGAGTGTGTATGTCTGTGTGTTTGTGTGTGTGTGTGTGTGTGTATGTTGTGAGTCAGGTGGAGAGATAAAGAGATCTCTTTGTGACCCTGTGTCTCAGTTATATGAGATAACTAGGGGTAAATATATGTTTGGCTCTCAGAAGAGATTTTTGCTACAGATACAGCTTTTGCAGCCATTAGCACGCAAATGGGTGTTCACAACGTTTACTGAGTCTCAGAATCACCCTGGGAAATGGAAAATTCATATGCCCAGGCCCACACCTAGAGATTCTGACTTGGCCCACCTGAGACAGAACCCAGAAGTCTTCATTTTAACTGTTACCTTATGTGATTCTAATGCAAGTGAATCACAAAACAATTTGAGAAACACTAAATAAAAGGCTAAACTTGTCAAAGAAATAAGGAATTATTAGGAACAATGAGTGAGAAATACTTTGCTTATTTATATTCATATTGCTCTATGTCCATTCTTTGGAAAAATAATGGAAATGCTATTATTAATGACTTCCATTTAGTATTCTAGCTAACCCTTAAAAAGAAAAGGTAATTGATATTGATGTTGCAGACTTAATTCCTATGATCATTCTTTGATACAAGGTAATTACATTCAGAAGTAATCTCTGTCATGACAAATAAGCTGTAGATGAGTCTGTTTGAATTTAAATTATTCTTTTTTTACACTGCAAATGTTAACAACAGCAACAAAACAATCTTCTGCTCTACTGATAAAAATACCATATAAATCTGCTTCTAGGTAGCACTGAATTTTTTCAAACTGAAGTCAAATTTAAACAAAGCCAACTTACAAGAATGTTTTTCAACTTTGATGCACATTGCCATTAACCAAACAAACATTATGTTACTAATACTTTATTAACAAAATCAACTACAATATAAGAAGGTATCAAAAATATTACTGATTCAATTTAGTTTACTATCTCTTGGAAAACATGAGAAACAAGGAACATTAATTGTTATCTACACAGTAATTTATTATTGGTGTTGTACTTGAAGTTCTAAATGCATACCATAGAAAAATAGCAAGAACAAAAAACTGTCCTAAAATTTATTTTAAGTCTAAATAATTACCTGATTGGATTATGGTATTATAGCATACACTGCAGGTAGAATTAAAAGCTCATGAAAGATATATATTTTTAATGCATTTTTCCTTTTTTTCCTTTATGAAGTTTTTTTTCTTTTGCTTTACATATGTGAAATTGATCTATATTAACACTTTTGGGTTTACTTCTAAATTATATTTTGTGACTAATAATTTAGAATTGGAACTCTTAAAAAGAACAGAAAGCACTACTTTGAATTAAGAATATGCATAGATATTTATACATATCACATTGAAACTTCTTTTTGAATGATTTGCCACACTAATAATCATTTACTGTGCTAGGTGGGGTACATAAAACATCATTAAAGTGGACATTTAGGAAAAACATCTAGGGTAAGAAACAGCAACGTGTGTTGTAATATGCTACAAGTCACAATGCTTAGGCATTTTCCTTATAAAATTAAACAAATTATAAGCAAACTTACTTAAGAACACCTAAGAAATTCACTGAGCAAACTAAAATGTAGATAATCATGGTGCTTGAACAAGACTGAGAAAGCTAACTCAATATTTAATTACTTTATCTCAATTAACTTATTACAAAAGAATAAATGAGCTAACGACTGGGGATCTGACTGACAGATCAGAGTGAGACAGAGCTGAAAAGGAATTGAGTCAATGGTAAATGACAGTCTTATGTTCCCACAGAAACAACCATTGTGTTCAATACAGTAGCTTCTATTGGTTTTTAGATTCTCTTATTTTCTAAGACTAAGAAAAAGAAGTACAAACAGCCATTCAACAAGATAAATAGAGACATGTAACTTAGGAAACCCTAAAAAGTTTCAGTGGTACTAGGAATAAGTTGGACAGCAATGTTGATAGGCTGGAGGAGGAGAGAACATTTATGTTCTAAGACAAAAAATACGGTATACATAGTATGCACATAGATAGGCATAGACAGACAAAAATGCATACAAATTCCTAAGACCACTTATACAACAACATCTAAATGAGTTAAGTACTTTAACAGAGCACTTCTTTAGAGGTAAAGAAGTGAAGACAAGTAGGGGTAAAAATGGCAATATATTCCAGCTTTCCTCTTGTCTTTTACAGATCAACCTTACCCAGCAAATACCCTGATTATGCATTTCCATAAAATATAAATGCAATCATATTTGCATATCTGTTGTTCCACAATATGTTTCTAAGTCAAGGTTATGTCTTTGAATCCTTTAAAATGTATGACTAATTTAAAAGACAAGGAAAAAACTCTTTAAGACTCCTTAGAAAATAATAGCATGAATGGAAAAATATTAGGAAGCTGGATTTACTATGATTAATTACATTAGCATATCACAGAAGAAAAACCATATGATGATACTGAAAGATACTAAAAACCTATCTGATAAATTCCAAATGCATTCTTAGTTGAAAAAAATTAAATTTTTGACAAATTAGGAATAGAAGGAATAATTCTTCACATTACAAAAATATATATTCTAAACATAAAATGAACAATATGTTGTTTATAAAATACTACAGTCACTTTCGTTAAGTCAAAGAAAAAAAGATAATGAGATATAATAGCACCTTGATTATTATATGAAAATATACATTGGAGATTTTTATCAATGAAGTAAAGTTAAATAAATACATAAATACATAAATAAAAGGTATAACTCTCAGTTAATATTAATTGCAGATAATAAGACTACCTAAAAGGAAAACACAAAAAATTCAAATAAAAGAACTTTTAAAATTAATTCAAGTACTTTATATGAAAAAAAATATGAAAAATCAAAAACTTTTCATCAGAAATAATTATAAAGTAAAACAATAAAACAAACTATGAACAAGATGAAAAGACAACCCTCAGAATGGGAGAAAATATTTGCAAAAGAATCAACGGAGAAAGGATTAATCTCCAAAATATATAAACAGCTCATGCAGCTCAATATTAAAGAAACAAACAACCCAATCCAAAAATGGGCAGAAGACCCAAATAGACATTTCTCCAAAGAAGACATACAGATGGTCAAGAAGCAAATGAAAAGCTGCTCAGCACCACTAATTATTAGAGAAATGCAAATCAAAACTACAATGAGGTATCACCTCACACCAGTTAGAATGGGCATCATCAGAAAATCTACAAACAAATGCTGGAGAGGGTGTGGAGAAAAGGGAACTCTCTTGCACTGCTGGTGGGAATGTAAATTGATACAGCCACTATGGAGAACAGTATGGAGGTTCCTTAAAAAACTAAACATAGAATTACCATATGATCCAGCAATCCCACTACTGGGCATATACCCAGAGAAAACCATAATTCAAAAAGACACATGCACCCCAATATTTATTGCAGCACTATTTACAATAGCCAGGTCATGGAAGCAACCTAAATGCCCATCGACAGGCAAATGTATAAAGAAGATATGGTACATATATGCAATGGAATACTACTCAGCCATAAAAAGGAACGAAACGGAGTCATTTGTTGAGACGTGGATGGATCTAGAGACTGTCATACAGAGTGAAGTAAGTCAGAAAGAGAAAAACAAATATCGTATATTAACGCATGTATGTGGAACCTAGAAAAATGGTACAGATGAACCAGTTTGCAGGGCAGAAGTTGAGACACAGATGTAGAGAACAAACGAATGGACACCAAGCGGGGAAAACCGCGGTGGGATGGGGATGGTGGTGTGCTGAATTGGGCGATTGGGATTGACATGTATACACTGATGTGTATAAAATTGATGACTAATAAGAACTTGCAGTATAAACAAACAAACAAACAAAACAACTAATACTAAACTTTCTTTGGGTTATTTGTATGGAAATATGTTAACATAAATGTTTCAGACATTACATGAAATTTCTAAAAATCTTATATGCTCTGGTATGATGTTATAAGTCATAATTCTAGTTATTACTTTAAAATGTATATCTCAGAAATAACTAAATTTCCTTGTCAATTGCATTATTATGAACTTTCATCAAATCTTTAACCATGGTTATTTTTAAGTGTTTTGTCATTTACAGACAGTTCTGGGTGTACTATGATGCTTTTGCAAAAATGTTCCTATAAAAGGGTTTCATCTTCAAGGAATTCATGGAAAAGACTCTGACAAGTACAGGTTTCTGGTAACTGACTATACTGCTGAACTGAATGAATAAGCATTTTCAGAACTCTAATGGAAAACTGATGAATTCATACAAGTGCTAACAAAAGATCAAGATAAAAAAATTAATTACATGGGACTGAGTGAACTGATGAGGATAATTATACTTTTTGTGACTTTCTGTTTGATTAAAAAAAATCCCACAAGGACTCAGAGGCAAAAAATATACAAATCAATTATCACTGCAAATAAAGGAGCTGTTACAGTGGAGGATTACTGGACTTAATATCAATATTATGACATAGTATATGTGTTTCGTGTTTGGTAATTGCAATCATTGTCGCTTTTGTTGTGGTCATCCTTTTACAATGCTTGGTGTCAGTTTGTTTATCTCTTGTAAAAATAAAATACAATGTTTGTGCGTGAAAAAAAAAAGAAATCTCCTTCACATTAAACATACACAAAGGAAAGTACGTAGATATAAAACTAAATAAACAATGTATAAAACTCATGATAAAGATCTAACAATTTTACTAAAGGTCATAAATATTTTAAATGATTAAGTTTATTTGAAATGAAAAATGACAAGTGTGTGGAAATATTTTTAAGAATAACAAAAATTAGTGACAGACTTCCAAAACATATTACAAAAGAAAAAAACTTAAAACAAAATCTCATTGCTGCAAGAACAAACTTCTAGAATAGCATAGAAAGGCCAGGAACAGACGCAATTACATGCAAGTTTTTAGTATATGCTAAATGTAGCTTAAAATCAGTGGGGAAAACATGAATCATTTAGTAGGTGGAAAAACTAGTTAATAATTTGACAAAAACTTAAATCCCTTTTTCATATAGTATATACAAATAAATTCCAGATATAATAAAAAGATGAAGCTCTAAAATGAAAAAAGTTAAAGAACCAGAAAATATTGGTGAATATTTAAATATAAAGAAGAAGACAATTGCCATTCTAAGTATGGCATTAAAGGCAGAGACCATTAAGAAAAAGACTGATAGATTCACCACATTAACAAAGAAAAGAATAAACATCTTATGATCATCTCAACAGATACAGAAAAAGCTTTTACAAAAATTCAACATCTATTTATGATAAAAACTCAACAAAATGGATATAGAGGGAACATATCTCAATATAATAAAGGCCATATATAAACAGCTCACAGCTAACATCATACTCAATAGTGAAAAGCTGAAAGTATTTCCTCTAAGATCAGGATTAAGACAAGGATGCCCATTCTCACCACTTTTATTCAACATAGTACTGAAAGTCCTAGCCACAGCAATCAGACAAGAAAAAGAAATAGAAGGAATCCAAATTGGAAAGGAAAAAGGAAAACTGCCACTGTTTGCAGATGATATGTTACTATATATAGAAAATCCTAAAGATGCCACGAAAAACCCATAGAACTAATAAATGAATCCAGAAAAGTTGCAGGATACAAAATTAATATACAGAAGTCTATTGCATTTCTATACTCTAACAACAAGCTATCAAAAAAGAAATTAAGGAAACAATTCCAATTACAGTTGTATCAAAAAATAAAATAAAATACCTAGGAATAAATATAACTAAGGAAGTAAAAGAAGACTCTGATGGAAGAATTTGAAGATGACACAGACAAATGGAAAGATATACCCTGTTTATGGATTTGGATAAATTAATATTGTTAAAATGACCATACTAACCAAGGAAATCTACAAATTCAATGCAATTCCTATCAAAAAAACAATAGCATTTTTCACAGAACTAGAACAAATGATTCTAAAACATGTGTGAAAACACAAAAGATTCCAAATAACCAAAGCAATCTTGATAAAGAACAACAAACCTGGAGGTATTATGCTCCCTGATTTCTACTATACTACAAAGCTACAGTAATCAAAACAGTATAGTACTGGCACAAAAACAGACATGTAGATATCAATGGAACAGAAAAACAAGCCCAGAAAAAAAACCCATATTTATATGGTCAACTAATCTACAACAAAGGAGGTAAGAATATACAATGGGGAAAAGACAGCCTCTTCAATAAATGATGGTGAGAAAACTGGATAGCTACAGGCAAAAGAATCAAACTGGATTACTTTCTTATACCATATACAAAAACAAAGTGAAAATGGATTAAAGACTTAAACGTAAGACCTGAAATCATAAAATTCCTAGAAGAAAACATAGGTAGTACACTCCTTGTCAGGTAGTACCCTCCTTGTCATCATTTTTATTTGAATTTCTCTGATAGTGATGTTGAACATCTTTTAATGTGTCTGTTAACCATCTGTATGTCATCTTTTGAGAAATGTCTATACAAATCCTCTGCTTATTTTATAATCAGGTTGTTTGTTTTGTTGATATTGAGTGGTGTGAATCCTTTATACAATTTGTGTATTAACCCATTATCAGATACATCATTTGCAAATATTTTCTATCATTCAGTAGGTTGCCTTTAGTTATATTGATGGTTTCCTTCACCATGCAAAATCTTTTCACTTTTGTGTAGTCCTATTTGTTTATTTTTGGTTTTGTTGTCCTGGCCTGAGAAGACAGATCCAGAAAAATATTGCTAAGATCAACATCAAGGAGTATATTGCCTATTTTTTCTTCTGGGAATTTTATGGTTTTAAGTTTAACATTTAAGCCTTTAGTCTATTTTGAGTTTATTATTCTATATGGTGTAAGAAAAAGGTTGAGTTTCGTTCTTTTGCATGTAGCTGTCCAATTTTGCCAACATCATTTACTAAAGATTTCTGGGCTCTCAATTCTATCCCATTGATCTATGTGTCTGTTTTGTGTAGTAAGAGCTATACTGTTTTGATTAGTATAGGTTTGTAGTATAGTTTGAAATCAGGGCACATGATATCTCCAGCTTTGTTCTTCTTTCTCAAGATTGCTTTGGTTATTTGGGATCTTTTATGATTCCATTCAAATTTTAGGATTACCTGTTCTAGTTGTTAAAAATTGTATTTCAATGAGAATTGCACTAAATCTGTAGATCGCTTTAGGTACTATGGTCATTTTAACAATATTAATTCTTCCAAGCCATGAGCATGGCATGTCTTTCCATTGATTTGTGTCATCTTCAACTTCTTTCATCAGTGTCTTATAGTTTTCAGAGTACAGTCTTTTACCTCCTTGTTTAAATTTATTCCTATTTATTCTTTTTGACACAATTGTAAGTGGCACTGTTTCTTAATTTCTCTTTTTTATAGATGGTTATTAGGGTATAGAAAGGCTATAGATTTCTGTATATTAATTTTGTACCCTGCAACTTTTCTGAATTCATTTATTAGTTCTAATTTTTTTTTCTGGTCTATAGGATTTTCTGTATATAGTATCCCATCATCTGCAGTGACAGTTTTACTTCTTCTTTTCCAACTTGGATGGTTTTTATTTCTTTTTATCATCTGACTGTTGTGGCTAGGATTTCCAATACTATGCCAAATAAAAGTGGCAAGAGTGGGCATCCTTGTCTTGATCCTGATCTTGGAGGAAATACTTTTCAAATTTGCATCCTTGAGCATAATGATAATGTTAGCTGCAGATTTGTGATATATGGCCTTTATTATGTTGAGGTATGTTCCCTCTGTGCCCACTTTGCTGAAAGTTTTTATCATAAATGGATGTTGAATTTTTTCAAAATCTTTTTCTGCATCTGTTGAAATAATCATGATTTTTATCCTTTGTTTTGTTAATGTGATTTATCACATTGATTTGCAAATATGGAAACATCCATACATCCCTGGAATAAATTCTACATGATCATGGTATATGATCCTTTTAATATTGTTGAATTCAGTTTGCCAATATTTCATTGAGGATTTTTTCATCTATGTTCATCAGGGATATTGGCCTGTAATTTTCTTTTTTTTTGTAGTGTCTTTGGTTTTGTAATCAGGTAACATGACCCCTGTAGAATGAGTTTGAAAGTGCTCCTTCCTCTTCAGTTGTTTGGAATAGTTTGAGAAGGATAGGTATTAAGTCTTCTTTAAATGTTTGTAGAACTTACCCATGAAGCCATCTGGTCCTGGACTTCTGTTTGTTGGGAATTTTTTGATTACTGATTCAATTTCATTACTAGTAATTAGTCTGATCAGATTTTCTATTTTTTCCTGATTCAGTCTTGAAAGATTGTATATTTTTAGGAATTTATCCATTTTGTTTAGGCTGTCCAATTTGATGGTGTATAACTTTTTGTAATAACCTCTTGTGATGACTTTCTTTAGTATCATGTTTATACTCCTGTCTCTTTATGTGTATCTATTCTCGGGTTTTGTTTTGTGGTTACCATGAGGTTCTTATATAACAACATGTGTATATAGCAGTCTATTTTAGGTTGATGCTTACATGGTTATTTATGTTTGAGTGCATTCTAAAAGCACTACATTTTTACTCCCAACACAACATTTTATGCTTTTGATGTTATTTTTTATATCTTTTTATTTTGCGTATCCCTTAATTATTACAGATGTATACATTTACTAATTTTGCCTGTTAATGTTCATACTAGCACTATAGTTGGTTGATCCACTACCTATATTTTTGCTTTTACTGGTGAGATTTTTTTTCATAATTTTTAATATTTCTACTTACAGTCTTTTCTGCGTGAAGATGTCCTTTTAACATTTCTTGTGAGGGCAGTTTAATAGTGATAAGCTCCTTTAGCTTTTGCTTATCTGGGAAACTTTTTTAAATTAATTAATTAATTTATTTATTTTATTATTTATTTTTGGCTGTGTTGGGTCTTCATTGCTGCGTGCAGACTTTCTCTAGTTGCGGTGAGCAGGGGCTGCTTTCTGTTGCAGTGCATGGGCTTCTCATTGCGGTGGCTTCTCTTGTTGCGGAGCATGGGCTCTAGGCATGCAGGCTACAGCAGTTGTGGCACACCAGCTTGGTTGCTCCATGGCATGTGGGATCTTCCCAGACCAGGGCTCAAACCCGTGTCCCCTGAATTGGCAGATGGACACTTAACCACTGCACCACCAGGGAAGTCCCTGGGAAACTCTCTCTCTCCTTCGATTATGAAGGATAACCTTGCCAGATAGAATATTCTTGGTTGTAAGTTTTTGTGTTTTTTTTTTCCTTTCAGTACTCTGAATATGCCATGCCACTCCCATCTGGCCTGTAAAGTCTGTGCTGAAAAGTCAGCTGATGGTCTTATAGGGGCTCCTCTATATGTAACTAGTTCCTTTTTTTCTTGCTGCTTTTAAGATTATCTCTTTATCTTTAATTTTTGACATGTTAATTATAATGTGTCTACATGTTGGTCTCTTTAGGTTCATCTTGTTTGGGACTCTTTGTGCTTTCTGGACATAGATGTATGTTTCCTTCATCAGGTTAGGAAAGTTTTCAGGCATTATTTCCTCAAATAGGTTTTCTGTCCCTTTCTCTCTTTTTCTGGGACTGCTGTAATATGAATATTAATACTCTTGATATTGTCCAAGAGGTGCCTTAAACTATCCTCATTTTTTTTACTTTTTGCTGTTCCAATGCATGATTTCACTAGCCTGTCTTCCTACTGCTGATCCTTTCTCCTGCATCATCTAATCTGCTGTTGGTTCCCTCTAGTGTATTTTTCACTTCTGTTATTGTATTCTTCAGCTCTGATAGATTTTTTTTTTAAAGAAGATGTTGGGGGTAGGAGTTTATTAATTATTTATTTTTGCTGTGTTGCATCTTCATTTCTGTTTGAGGGCTTTCTCTAGTTGTGGCAAGCGGGGGCCACCCTTCATCGCAGTGCACGGGCCTCTCACTATCGCGGCCTCTCTTGTTGTGGAGCACAGGCTCCAGACGTGCATGCTCAGTAGTTGTGGCTCACGGGCCTAGTTGCTCCGTGGTATGTGGCATCCTCCCAGACCAGGGCTCGAACCCATGTCCCATGCATTAGCAGGCAGATTCTCAACGACTGCACCACCAGGGAAGCCCTGATAGGTTATTTTTATATTTTCTATCTCTTTGTTGAAATTCTCTTTCTCCACTCTTTTCCTGAGTTTGGTGAGTATCTTTATGACCTTTACTTTCAACTCCTTATCTAGAAGGTTGGTTTTCTCCATGTTCTTTTTCTGAGGTTTTATCTTGTTCATTCATTTGGAATATATACCCTTGTCTTCTTATTTTGCCTAACTCTCTGTGTTTGTTCCTACATATTAGTAGATCAGCTATGTCTCCCAGTCTTGAAAGAGTTGTTTGTGTAGCAGGTGTCATGTGGGGCCCAGTAGCATGGTCTCATCTAGTCATGAGAAGCAGGTGCTCCAGGATTTCCCCTATGTGGGCTGCATGTGTCCTCCTATTGTGGCTGAGCTGCCTTGATGCTGGTGCACTAGCATGCAGGTCTGGCCCTTGCTCTGGTTCTGGTCACAACTATCTCTGATGATCTTGTGTACAGGGTCAGCTCCCAGGTTGGGAGCGACTTTGGGGGGATGCTGGTGGGGCCAAGGGTGTATACCAGGTCTAGCAGGGTGAGTAGCAGTTTTAGAAGGGCTCCACTGCTAGCAAAGGGTGACCACTGTGACTGGTGGGGCACAGGGATGTTTTGGGGGGCTCCACTGCTGGCCAAATATGGCTACTCAGCCTGGCAGGGTAAGTGGGCCGCTTTGGAGGAGCGCTAGCTATGTCAGATCTGCAGTTGAGTTCGGGGCAGGTCAAGCAGTGCTATAGGTTAGATGGTGAGAGTCAGCAATGATGCCTGCCAGTACTGGGCCAGCTAGGTAGAGGGTGAGCCACAAACAAACAACAAAAAAATCCTGCTGCCCCCCACCTCTTTACCCATAGAAAGTTCCAACAGATCCCTGCCCCTCATGCACACACTCTAAAATTAGTCAGTGAATCACCACATATGATCCAGATGCTTTACAAACAGCTTCTTCTATGCTGGGACTTGGAGAAAATGAGTTTTTGCATGCACTCATTAAGAGTGGAGTCTCAGCTTCCTACAGCCCTCCAGCTCTCCCAGACATAAGCCCCACTGGTTTTCAAAGCCAAATGTTATGGGGGCTCATCTTCCCAGTGCATGTTCCCTGGGCTGGGGAGCCCAAGGTGAGGTTGGAGCCTTAGGCTTTCATGGGGGGACCTCCAAGGCTATGATATATCTTCCACCTATGGGTCACAGTGGTGGGTGATGGTATAGGTCCTGGCCAGACCACATTTCATGGCTTTTCCTTTTTATCTTTAGTTGTGGAAAATCTTTTCTTCTAGTCTTCAGGTCATTTTCAGAGTTAGTTTCTCTGCATGTAGTTGTAATTTTGGCATGTCCATGGGAGGAGACAAGCCCAGGATCTTTCTACTCAGCCATTTTGTCCCTTAGTTCAGATATTATTAACCATAATTCATGATGAGATCCAATCACCACCCCCATTATGGGCTCTATGACTTCTAACCCCAAAATTATATCATTGTGCTTATATATGAGTTATTTATTTTTCTAAAGAGAGGAGCCATAGCCCTTCAAATGCCTGAATCAAAAATGTTAAATCTGTGCTCTAATAGTTTTTTTTTTCAAGAACACATAGAGAGTTGCTGGAAGAGCCTACACTAGAACCCAAGAAACCAGTCATTCCAGTGTTCTTTCATTAATACCTGCTGCCTCTAATTAATGTGCTTTGGTTTTTTTTTTTTTTTTTTTTTTTTTTTTTTTGTGGTACGCGGGCCTCTCACTGCTGCAGCCTATCTCGTTGCGGAGCACAGGCTCGGGACGTGCAGGGTCAGCGGCCATGGTTCATGGGCCCAGCTGCTCCATGGCATGCAGGATCCTCCCGGACCGGGGCACAAACCCGTGTCCCCTGCATCGGCAGGCAGACTCTCAACCACTGCGCTACCAGGTCAGCCCATTAATGTGCTTTGTATGTTGTTACTCTATTTTAAATCCATGGCTGTAATTTTACTTTCAATATAAAGGTGACACTTTCACACACTGCTGGTGGGAGTATAAATTGTTACAAACATTGGAAAACAAAGAATGCTCTACAACTACACAAAGACACATAGATGTATCTCACAAACCTAATGTTAAGGCAATAAAAAGTCAAACAGAGAAGAGTATGTACTGATTTATAAAAAATAACACTGAGGATTAATGAATAGAAGGGGGCATGGAGATGTCTTCTGGGGTTCCATTTATTAACCTAGGTACTGGTTACCCAGGTTTGTTCACCTTGTTAAAATTCAGTACGCTCTACACTTATGATTTATGCTCTTTATGTTATAATCTTAATAATACATAAAATATTTTTAGCAAATGGGATAATACTATCATAAACTATCATTTTTGTAGAGAATATTATCAAGGAAATGAAGATAAACTAACATTTACTGAATCCTAATGTGCATTGTGTAGTTAGCACTTCTTCACTTGTGACATCTCAAATAATACTGATAAATAACCTTGTGAGAGAGGTATTATCCTGATTCTCAAAGAGAATATGTTCCCAAGGCTACACAGTTAATAACTCCATTTATGAAAGATCCTATTGATAAGAGTACATTGTCCTTAAGAAAAAATAATGTAAGTCCTTTGAAAAGTTCAATAGACAGAGCAACATGAGCCTTGAGTTCTAACCCTAGCCGTATCGTTTATTCGCCCATTCATTTATCTGACAATATTTAAGTAGCCACTATGTACTGAAGAGATATGTTATCTCTCGTGGGACTTTGTCTCCTTATCTGTAAAATATATGTATTGTTCTAAAAGATTTCAGAGGTCTCTTTCAGCTATAATATCAAGTCTATCATTTCCTCACAACAGCTTTTCCCAAATTGGCTTACGTGCGACTCTAGTTTGCAGCATTTCTCAAATTTACTTAATTATGTAACCCTCGACATTTTTTGGAATATACTTCCTAAGGAAAAGTTCTTAGGAAAAGGAACTAAATGCAAATTTAATCCATAGGAAACTTACCTGGAAGTTAAGTATTTCACAGTAATCATTTTTTGTTAGATGACCGCAAATGTATGCTATTATCCCCTTTTACAAATCAGTTTAATTATAGTTCTCTGCACATTCATAGAACTGATATATATATCAGTTATATATATATCAGTTATATATATATATCAGTTTTATAAAATATATATCAGTTATATATATATAAAATACTATTACATTCTGTTCTTCTGATTACCCATGAAATATTTTGAGTTTTTTACTTCTTCACTATTTCAGAAGCTACTATTAGGACCACCACCCTATAAATCCCAAGAGAAATCTAAAAAAATATCAAAGCGAGGCAACTCCCTTCATTTGTTTATCTAGAAGATATTATTAATAATTCTAGGGATATAATTTAATAATTTATATTTTAAGGCAGTTCATAATAATTAAAATACAGTTTTAAATTTATAATTGGTTAATAGTTGAGTGGGAGTGGTAGTACAGTGTTTTTCATCAGGAAATCATGAGTAATAAGGAAGGTGTATAGATTTCAATTAAAATATTCATGTTATGACATTTTAGTTTTTGAATGAAATATTAAAACATACATTAAGGCCTGAAGCTCTTTATATGAAAATAATTGAATTACCATTCATTTATCTTTTAATAGTTTATACTCAGATAAAGATTATTAATAAGAATAAATTTTATTTCAGATAGTAGAATAAAATAAGGATCATATTATGAAAATAAAAACAAGTAAGAGCTACTTCACCTCTTGATCATCATGTAAATTACCCTGGTCAAAGTGACCAGAAATAATTACAATAGGCTTTGTGATTATAAAATTAAAGCCCAAATGTAGATTTCAATGGACTGAAAGTTGTGTCTCCCCAAAATTCATATGTTGAAACGTTAATCTCAAAGTGATAGTGTTTGGATAGCTTCAGGGAGTAATTAACTCATGAGAGTGGAGCCCTGATGAATGGGATTAGTGCCATTGTAAGAAGATGCCAGAGATCCAGTCAGCTCTATTTTCACCATGTGAGGATACAAGAAGTCAGTCTGCAACCCAGAAGCGTGTTCTCACCAGAACCCAACCAAGCTGGCCTCCTGATCCCAGTCTCCAGAACTGTGAGAAATACATTTCTGTTGTTTATAAGCCACCTATTCTGTTGTACTTTATTATAGCATCCTGAACTGACTAAGCCATGGACTGTGACTCACCATATTAGAAGGCCAAATTATACCATCTTCAAATTGTTAAATCATTTCTTCCTTCTCATTGGCCACTCCAAGGAAGAGTTTGCTTAGTCTATCAACCTGAATTTGCAGAGAGCTTTCCCTTACAGTTATACCTCAATTCAATGATTCAGAGGTCAGATTATTAAGATAAAATTTTTTGTTTACTGTGAATTTTTCCTGATTTAATTTGGTATGCCATCTTTTAGAGAAACTTTATTACCATATTACTGATTACTATGCAAAGATTTAGTCCAAATATTTCTAATTTTTATTTATCTTTTTATCTCCAAGACTTTTGTGCAGCTAGAAAAAAAAGGCTTAAGTAATCCTGCAGAGTTATGTATTAGTTTATCATGTGGTACTTACTAAATCCTTTTGCTAGAAATTATTAAAAATCCATTTTATTCCTCACTTCCAATTTCATCACTAACTTTACAACATTTAATTATCTCATCCAAATATTCCCTGGTTGGAACTACAATTGAAATTCTCTCTTCTGGTGATGAGGATAATAAGTGTTGTTTAGATGCCTTGAAGTTTCATAGATAGTCTGATCTGATTATAAAATGCAGAGTGCTTTTACTTCCTTTATGATCATAATGGAAACATTTTGAAAATTGGAAAAGATATAATTAAAATTTATCACTTAAGATATAATTGGATTCAAAGAACACTAGGAAAGCCCACTTATTGTTAATATAACATCAAGAAATTCCTCAAACTGCTAAGGAAACATTTCATATCCTTGGAGCTAAAGTGATTTGCTGCATAATTGGAAAGCAGTACTTTGTTTTGTTTTTGTTTCAACCAATATTCTTTTACCCAAATCCACATTCATCCTATTAGATGAGTCATATAACAATCTACTTATGCCAACCGGAAGAACATAGAATTAATACCTTATCTGAAGGTCACTGACTTAAGAGAATATGTATCCCTTGCTTTTGGGGATCTGGAGCAAAAATCTCAACAATTAATTAAAAAGAACTCCCTATAGAAATGAAGAATTTTTTTAGAAGCCAAGAAAATGAAGAAATCTGAAATCACTATGGGTTTCAAAAAATTAAATGTTAATCAGTTGCTTAGGAATGCTTTTAAGTTTATTCTTCATTTCTTTCTTTCTCCTATGTCTAAGGTAGTTGGATAATTGCCTATAAGACACTGCACTGAGACAATATAAGTTGAGGATGGAAATAGTTGGAGACAACTTGAAAACTCTAGATGGTATTTAAATCAGCAGGTCCTAATGACCAGCGACAAAGAATTCTAAAGGCAATGGTGCATGTATTTAAAAGCTCTTTGCTGCTATTTTGAGGAAGTTGCTCAGAAATGCCAGAAGACTGAAATAGAGTTCAATGCCCAATTTTACAAAAAGGATGATCTTGGAAAATTGTAGACCTGTTAGCTTAAATTCAGTACCTGGGATGATAGTGGGAAACGTCATTACGCTATCAGTTTGAAAATGCCTGCAGGGGCACAAAATGCTGAATAATGAGCAACATGGGTTCACAAAGAACAAATAACATCAGGTACATTTTATTTCCCTCTATACCAAATTGATATTATTTATAGAAAGGGGAAAAGGGATCATTATATGGCTGCAAATACCATTTTAATGTTTCCATATTACCAAGTCTTAATCTTTCCCATATTTTTATCTCTGGCTAGTCATTAGAGTAGGTAGTTATGGTATTATTTCAGATTCTGGGAAGATTTTGCTGCCCTCCAAAACAAGCTACCAATATTTAGTACTTTATTTCTTTGGCTTAAGGCTCTTTGACACTACTAAAAAGCTGTGTGACTTTGAGAAAGTTAATAAACTTTCTGAGTTTGTTTCCCTATCTGTAAAAGTTGAAGCTCTCTTCCAGCCCTCTGGATCTATTACTGAAATGAGGTACAGATTCGAGATAACATTTCAAACTGATTCATTAAACACAAGAAATTTCTTAAAGTGTAAGGTCATACAAACACTGTGACACAAACACAAATAAATGGAAGTAAAAATTATATTAGAAAATGGCTTGAGGGGAAGATGATGATGAGATGAATAATAATGGCTAACATGATATAGTAGTCACTAGACATTAATCAGAATTTTTCCATATTAGAATTAAAAAGAGACAAAAAAATATTAAAAAGAAAATTACTCAAGAGTATGGAATGTAGAGGGAGATCAGCCAAGATGGAGGAGTAGAAAGACCATAAGCTTGCCCCCTCTCACAAACAAAACAAAATAACAACTATCTGCAAAACAACCATCCATGGGAAAGACAAGAATCTACCAGAAAAGATCTTCTACAACTAAAGACATAAAGAAGGAACCAAAGTGAGATGAGTAGGAAGGGCAGACTTGCAATATAGTCAAGTCACATATCCCCAGGTGGGCAACTAACAAACTGGAGAATAATTACATTGCAGAGGTTCTCCTATAGGAGAAACATAGGAGTGAGAGATCTGAGCCCTACATCAGACTCCCCAGCACAGGGGTCCTGTATCAAGAAGACGAGCCCCCAGAACATTTGGATTTGAAGGCCAGCAGGGCTTACTTTCGAGGGTCCTGGGGGCTGGGGGAAAAAGAGACTTCACTCTTAAAGGGCATACTCAATATCTCACATACTCTGGGACCCAGGGCAGAAGCAGTAACTTGATAGGAACCTGGGTCAAACCTACCTGTTAATCTTGGAGAGTTGCCCAGACAGGCAGGAGGCAACTGCAACTCACCGTGGGGACACAGATACAGGTGGCAGCCATTCTTGGAATCTCCTTCTACCACATTGACACTGGCACTGGCAAGTACTATTGTGGAATCCTCCCTCTAGCTTATTAGCCCAAGGCCCCAGCCCTGCCCTGGCCCAAAAACCTGTAGGCACCAGTGCTGGGATGGCTCAGGCCAAGCAACTAGCTGGGAAGGGACACAGCACCACCCATCAGCAGAAAGACTGCCTTAAGACCTTCTGAGCCCCCAGCTGCCACCTCTGGACATGGCCCTGCCCACCAGAGGGCCCAGGATACAGCTGCATACACCAGCCCCAGAATCACCTGGGCCCTGACCATGCCCTCCAGGAAGTCTTCTATAGCCTCTGGAGCAGTTTCAACCACCAGGGGACAGATACCAGATTCAAGAAAGCCATAATCCCACAGCCTGTGGACCCAGCCTGCCCACCGTTAGGCCAGACCCCACTCTGGGACCAACTGGGCCCTGGACCTGCCTACTAGCAGGTCAACACAAGCTTTAGAACACCCTAGGCCCAAATGTGTTAGAAACCACACCCCCACCAGCAATCTGACACCAGCTCTGGGAAGCCTGAATGCTGAAACCAGATTCTGGGACCCAGCTCTGTCTGACAGTAGGCTGGCACTAAAGCAGGACCTGGCATCACCCACCAGTGAGTGAGCAACAGCCCCAGAGACTTCTGGAACCTGATTCCACCCACCAGTGAGCCAGCACTAGCCCTGGGGCCCCCTGGGGTTCTGTATTCAGTTGCCTTGTGACCTGACCACACCACCCAGCAGCTGGCAGCCTCCACACACAGCAGGGCTGGGAAACCAACCAGACTGGGGGCCAACCAAGTTTACCAGAATGCCCACATGGTCAGACCACAATAACAGAAGGACCCATGTAGTCCTTATAGGGGGAAACCCTAGAGCACACAGATTAAGTAATGAGAGGGGAGTGCATTGCTGGGATATATAGGATATCTCCACTTTTCCAAGGCTGGGAAGTGTAACTAACACACCAGATACATACAAACAGTGACGCAGGCAAAATGATATAACAGAGGAACATGTTCTGGATGAAGGAACAAGATAAAACCTGAGGTGGAGATAGGCAGTCTACCTGAGAAAGGGTTCAGGGTAGTGATCATAAAGATGATCAAAGAAATCAGGAAAAGAATGGATGCACAAAGCAAAAAGTTAGAAGTTTTTAACAGAGTTAGATAATATAAACAACACCCAAACAGAGATGAATACAGTAAATGAAATGAAAAATACACTAGAAGGAATCAACAGTGCATGAAATGATACAGAGAAATGAATGAACAGGCTGGAAGAGTAGTGGAAATCACTGATGCTGAACAGAAAAAGGAAAAAAGAATGAAAAGAAATGAAGACAGTTTAAGAGACCACTGGGACAATATCAAAAACAATAATATTCACATTATAGCACTCCCAGAAGGAGAAGAGAGGGAAAGTAGCAGAGAACATACTTAAAGACATAATACCTGAAAACTTCCCTAACCTGGGAAAGGAAACAGACATCCAAGTCCAGGAAGCACAGAGAGTCCCATAAAGGATTAACTTAAAGAGGAAAATGCCAAGACACACTGTAACTAAAATGGCAAAAATTAAAGATAAAGAGAGAACATTAAAAGCAGAAAGGGAAAAGCAACAAATAACATACAAGGAAACTCCCATAAGGCTATCAGCTGACTTTTCAACAAAAACTCAGCAGGCCAGAAGGGAGTGGCACAATATATTTTAAATGATGAAAGGGAAAAACCTATAGCCAAGAATACTCTACCCAGAATGGCTCTCATTCAGATTTGACGGAGAGATCAAAAGCTTCACAGACAAGCAAAAGCTAAATGAATGCAGCACCAGCAAACCAGCTTTACAAGAAAGGTTAAAGGAACTTCTCTAAGTGAAAAAGAAAAGGCCAAAGCTAGACACATAAATTATGAAAGGAAAAAGCTCATTGGTAAAGGCAAACATACTGTAAAGGTAGGAAATCATCTCACACAAGCTAGAAGGAGGGTTAAAAGACAAAAGTACTAAAATCATCTATATCCACAATAAGCAGTTAAGGGATATACAAAACAATTAGATGTAAAATATGATATGAAAAAAAGTAGTTGTGAGGGGAGGACAGTACAAATACAGGGTTGTTAAAATGCATTTGACTTATATGTAGAATCTAAAAAATGCTATAAATGAACTTATTTACAAAACAGAAATAGAATCACAGATGTAGAAAACTAACCTATGGTTTCTGGGGGGACGGGGGAGGGATAAATTGGGAGATTGGGATTGACATATACACACTATTATATATAAGGTAGAAAACTAATAAGGAAGGACCTAATGTATAGCACAGGGAACTCTACTCAATACTCTGTAATGACCTATATGGAAAAATAATCTAAAAAGCAGTGGATATATGTATATGTATAACTGATTCATTTTTCTGTACACCTGAAACTAACAGAACATTTTTTTTCTTTGTTCTTTTTTTTAACAACTTTATTGGAGCATAATTGCTTTACAATACTGTGTTAGCTTCTGCTGTATAACAAAGTGAATCAGCTATATGTAGACATATATCCCCATATCCCCTCCCTCTTGTGTCTCCCTCCCACCCTCTCTATCTCACCCTTCTAGGTGGTCACAAAGCACCAAGCTGATCTCCCTGTGCTATGTAGCTGCTTCCCACTAGCTATCTGTTTTACATTTGGTAGTGTATATATATATGTCAATGCTACTCTCTCACTTTGTCCCAGCTTACCCTTCCCCATCCCCATGTCCTCAAGTCCATTCTCTACATCTTTATTCCTGTCCTGCCCCTAGCTTCATCAGAACCATTTTTTTAATTCCATATATATGTAAGACAACATTTTAAATCAACTACACTCCAATAAAAATTTTTTAAAAAATGGATTTGAAAGATCAGCAACTTAAAACAATCACACATATATATATATATATATGTATGTGTATATATATATATACACACACACACATATATATGTAAACCTCATGGTGACAACAAAGCAAAACCCTATACTAGATACACACACACACACACACACACACACACACAAGGAATCCAAACATAACACTAAAGATAATCACCAAATCACAAGAAAAGAGAACAGAGGAAGAAAAAGGAACAAAAAACATCTACATAAACAACTGCCAAACAATTAACAAAAGTGGCAATAAGAACATATACATCAATAATTACATTAAATGTAAATGGATTAAATGCTCCAATCAAAAGACACTGAGAGACTAAACGGATACAAAAACAAAACCTGTATATATGCTGCAAACAAGAGACTTAAACATCAGATTTAAAGACACACACAGACTGAAAGTTAGAGGATGTAAAAAGGTATTCCATGCAAATGGAAATCAAAAGAAAGCCACGGTAGCAATACTTATATCAGAAAAAAAGAGACTTTAAAATAAAGACTGTAACAAGAAACAAATAAGGACACTACATAATGATCAAAGGATCAATCCAAGAAGAAGGTATAACATTTGTAAATGTATATGCACACAGCATAGGAGCACCTAAAGACATAAATCACATATTATGAACATAAAGGGAGAACTAGACAGTAACACAATAATAGTAGGGGATTTTAACACTCCACTTACACTAATGGACAGATAATCCAGACAGAAATTCAACAAGGAGACACTGGCCTTAAAGGACACATTAGACGAGATGAACTTAATAGATATCTATATATCTATATCGATAGCTATATGTGTGTGTGTGTGTGTGTGTGTGTGTGTATACACTACATTCCAGCCCAAGGCAAAATATACATTCTCTTCAACTGCACATGGAACATCATCTACTACAGGTCACATGCTAGGCCACAAAACAAGTCTCAATAAGTTTAAGAAAACTGAAATCATATCACACATCTTTACCAACCACAATGCTATGAGACTAGAAATCAACTACAAGAAAAAAATGCAAAAAACAAACACATGAAGGCTAAACAATATGCTACTAAACAACCAATGGGTCACTGAAGAAATTAAAAGGAAATCAAAAAATACTTGGAGACAAATGAAAACAAAAACAAGATGATGTAAAACTATGGGACACAGCAAAAGCAGTTCTAGGAGTTAAGTTTACAGTGATAAAAGTTTACCTCAGGAAACAAGAAAAATCTCACAAAAAAATGACCTAACTTTACACCTAAAGGAACTAGAAAAAGAAGAAGAAAACAAAACCCAACGTTAGAAGAAGGAAAGAAATCATAAATATCAGAGGAGAAATAAATGAAATAGAGCCTAAAAAACAATAGGAAACATCAATGAAAATAAAACCTGGCTCTTTGTAAAGGTAAACCTTTAGCAAGATTATTCAAGAAAAAAAGAGAGAGGTCCCAAATCAATGAAATCAGAAATGAAAAAGGAGAAGTTACAACCAACACCACAGAAATACAAAGGACCATAAGAGACTACTATGAGCAACTGTACACAAATAAAATGGACAACCTAGAAGAAATGGAAAAATTCTTAGAAACGTACAAACTCCCAAAGCTGAACCAGGAATAAATAGAAAATAAGAACACACCAATTACCAGCAATAAAATTTAATCAGTTTAAAAAAAACAAAAACTCTGAACAAACAAAAGTCCTGGACCATATAGCTTTACAGGTGAATTCTACCAAGCATTTAGAGAAGAGTTAATACATATCCTCTCAAACTATTCCAAAAAATTGCAGAAGAAGGAATGCTTCCAATCTTATTCTACAAGGCCAGGATCTCCTAGATGCCTAAACCAGACAAAGATATCACAAAATGTGAAAATTACAGGCCAATATCACTGGTGAACATACATGCAAAAATCCTCAACAAAATACTAGCAAACCAAATCCAACAACATATTAAAAGGATCATACGCCATGATCAAGTGGGATTTACTCATGGATGCAACAATTTTTCAATATCTGCAATCAATATGATACACCATATTAACAAATTGAAGAATAAAAATCATATGAGCATCTCAATAGATGCAGAAAAAGCTTTTGACAAAATTCGACATTGATTTATGTTGAAAACTCTCAGCAAAGTGGGCACAGAGGGAACATACCTCAACATAATAGAGGCCATGTATGACAAACCCACAGCTAACATCATAGTCAATGATGAAAAGCTGAAAGCATTTCCTCTAATGTCAGGAACAAGACAAGGATGTCCACTCTTGCCACTTTTATTCAACTTAGTTTTGGAAGTCCTAGCCATAGCAATCAGACAGGAAAAAGAAATAAAAGGAATCCAAATTGGAAAGGAAGTAAAACTGTTACTGTTTGCAGATGATATGATACTATACATAGAAAATCCTAAAGACACCAGCAGAAAACTACTAGATCTCATCAATGAATTCAGTAAAGTTGTATAATACAAAATTATTATACAGAAATCTGTTGCATTTCTGTACACTAACAAGGAACTATCAGAAAGAGAAATCAAGGAAACAATCCCATTTACCACTGCATCAAAAAGAATAAAATACTTGGAGTAAACTTACCTAAGGAGGAAAAGGCCTATACTTGGAAAGACACTGATGAAAGAAATTGAAGATGACACAAATAGATAGCAAGATAGACTGTGTTCGTGGACTGGAATAATTAATACTGTTAAAATGACCACACTACCCAAGGCAATCTACAGATTCAATGTAATCTTTATCAAAATACCCATGGCATTTTTCACAGAACTATAACAAAAATTTTAATTTGCATGGAAACACAAAAGACCCCAAATAACCAAAACATCCTTGAGAAAGAAATACAGAGTTGGAGGAATCACGCTCCCTGACTTCAGACTGTATTACAAAGCTACAGTAATCAAAACAGTATGGTACTGGCAAAAAACAGACACATAGATCAATGGAACAGAATAGAATGTCCAGAAATAAATCCACAAACTTATGGCCAATTAATACAAGACAAAGTAGGAAAGAATATACAACGGAGAAAAGACAGTCTCTTCAATAAGTGGTGCTGGGAAAACTGGACAGCTGCCTGTAAAAGAATGACATTAGAACATTCTCTAACACCATATACAAAAGTAAACTCAAAATGGATTGAGGATCTAAATGTAAGACGAGAAACAATAAAACTCCTAGAGGAAAACATAAGCAGAACACTCTGACATAAATCACAGCAATACTTTTTTGGATCTGTCTCCAAAGCAAAGAAAATAAAAGGTAAAATAAACAAATGGGACTTAATTAAACTTAAATGCTTTCACACAGCAAAGGAAACCACTGACAAATCAAAAAACAACCTACTGAATGTGAAAAAATATTTGCAAATAATATGACTGATAAGGGGTTAATATCCAAAATATATAAACAGCTCAACATCAAAAAACAAACAACCCAATTAAGAAATGGGCATAAGACCTGAGTAGAAATTTTTCCAAAGAGGACATTCAAATGGCCAATGGGCACATGAAAAGATGCTCAACATCATTAATCATCAGAGAAATGCAAATTAAAACCACATGAGATATCGCCTCACACCTGTCAGAATGACTATCATCAAAAAGAACACAAATAACAAATGTTGGTGAGGATGTGGAGAAAAGGGAACCTTCATACACTGTTGGTGGGAATGTAAATTGATGCAGCCACTGTGGAAAGCAGTATGGAGGTTTCTCTAAAAACTAAAAATAGAACTACCATATGACCCAGCAATTTCACTTCTGGGTATATACCTGAAAAAAGTAAAAACACTAATTCAAAAAGATACACGTACCCCAATGTTCACGGCAGCCTTATTTACAATTGCTGTGATAAGGAAGCAACCTAAGTGTCCATCAACATATTAATGGATAAAGAAGACGTGGTGCACACGTGCGCACACACACACACACACACACACACACACACACAGGAATAGTACTCACTCATGAAAAAGAATGAAATTTTGCCATTTGCAACAACACGGATGGACTTGGAGGATATTATGCTAAGTGAAATAAGTCAGAGAAATACAAATACTGTATGATAGCACTTATATGCTATCATATAAAAAATAAAACTAGTGAATATAAAAAACAGACAGATACAGAGAACAAACTAGTGGTTACGAGTGGGGGAGGGAAAGGGGTAGGGACAAGATAGAGGTATGGGATTAAGAGATATAAACCACCTTGTATAAAATAAATAAGCTACAAGGATATATTGTACAATATAGGGAATATAGCCAATTTATAATAACTATAAATGGAGTATAAGCTTTTAAAATTGTGAATTGCTATGTTGTACACCTATAACTTATGTAATATTGTACATCAACTATACTTCAATAAATTCTCCAAAAAAGAGTATGGAATGTATAACTTACAGAATTTAAGAATATAAAAATGGTAAATAATTATAGAAACAAGCAATATGTAAAACCCAGTAAGTAATATTCTGTTTGTACTTGGCCTTGATTAAAACCTTACTATGGAACATGGAACAACATTTAGTTTAGGATTCTGTATTTGGAAAAGAATGTAGGTGTTATACAGTTGTTTTAGAAGAGTGCAAATAAAAAAGCTTAAAGAAATATAAAAGACTGAAAAGTTTAAAGCATCTTTTTTCTTTGGTGTGTGTGAGTGAGTGAGAGAGAAGGAGAGAAAGGGAGGAGAGAGGAGAGAGAGAGGGAGCGGGCAAGGCGGAGGGAGAGGGGAATTGTGTACTTGCTTTAGAAAATAACCTATGGCTGACTAAAGAGGGAGAATATTGACCAACTAATTCAGTAAATTAATGGAGTAATTTTTTTTTCCTATCCAATGCTGCTTGCTGTCATAATCGGGAAAACTGCAGGACATTATCTCTGATTACAAGATGTTTATACTTTCACTAGAAAGACAAAATTAATATAGTCATCCTAAACAAAATAAGGCTATATAAAATAAATTATGATTCAATCCCAAAATGAGTAGCTCAGACAATAAACAAGATCAGTATCTAGAGAAGAGAGAGATGAAGATGGGCCAGCCTATATATATTTTTCTCAGAGCTTGGATTTCCCTTACTTTCCCTGCTCTCTTCACCTGGCTTATGTCAGGTCTCTGCATTGTTAGAATCTCTGTAAAGCTGTTTCTGAACTATTCCTCTCCAGCCTCTACAACAATGCACTTATACAACTGAGTTCTGTACCCATTCTGTGCTTCCTCAGCTCCTGGCACTTGCCTGTGCCTCAGTTCTTCTCACTCTTTATTATAATTGCCTGTTTGCTTGTCTGTGCACCCCAGTAAAATGTGAGTTCCTTGAAAGCAGGGACCAGGCCTTATTTATTGCTGTATCTCTTACCTACTATGTGGCTTAGCATATACTAGGAATTTTATTATTATTTGAGGAAAAGAGAAAAAAGATGAATACTGTGTCAGTGCAAAGGGCATATCTTCCATCTCAACAACTTGATAGCAATACGTTGCTTATAGTTTTCTCTCAAAATGCTCCAACTGACAAGTAAGACTAATGGGTTAAGGATCCTGTCATGACAAGTTTATGAGATCATTTATGTACCTTCCAATCTCTTCAAGTTTATCTCTTACCTCTCTTTTCTTCCCACTATATGCCATAGTCACAAAGAACTACTTGTAGTTTTTTCTTTAGCAATTCTTTTAAACAAATTTTTTCTTAACAATTCACTTTCTGACTATTCCTCTGAGTTGACTTTGGGGCCCGTACTCCATGGTCCAGAGGATCCTGTGCTTATCTCTTAATCAATTCTTTTAAAAAAAGAAAAAAGAACAAAAAAGAACAAAACACACATATACAATAAGGGGAACATGTCAAAGTGACACAGAGCCTACTGAAACAAATTGGGTAAAGGTAGAACAATTTGAGAAACAAAACAAATGATGTTAGTGTATTATAACTCAATGTATAAAATAAATACCCATGAGTCCACAGTAATATATGTAAATTTTTGAATAAATATATAGTGGGAAGGATACAAATTTCCCATGTAGAAGAAAACCAAATAATTTATGTAGATATTCTGCCCTCAAGATGGTGAAGCATATTGTACCAGTCCTTAAATGTGGGGTAAGCATAGTGACTTCTTTCCAGATAGTCCCATGTAAACAGGATGAAGAAAGAGTGGATTTACAGTGGCGAGACCTGAAAAACACAGCCTCGGCCAGACGATCAAGGTTTATATCAACAGTGATAAATCATGCTGATAACCCTTGATATGATGTACAGTTGTCCCTTGGTATCCACAAGGGATTGGTTCCAGGAACACCTGAGGATATCACAATCTGAGGATGCTCAAGTCCCTTAATAAAATAGTGTAGTATTTACATATAACCTATGCACATGCTCCAGTATACTTTAAATCATCTCTAGATTACTTATAATACCTAAAGCAATGTAAATGCTATGTAAATAGTTGTAAATACAATGTAAATGTTATGTAACTAGTTGCTATTTTGTGTCACATTCAAGCTTTTTGGAATTTTCTGGAATTTCTTTTTCCAAATATTTTCAATCCGTGGTTGGTTGAATCCACATATGCAGAACCTGCGGATACAGAGGGCCAATTATAATGAAAACGGCCCTTTATATCTTTGGTTGTCTTTCTAAAAACACATAACCTCTTTTTTTTTTTTTTTTGCGGTACGCGGGCCTCTCACTGTTGTGGCCTCTCCCGTTGTGGAGCACAGGCTCTGGACGCGCAGGCTCAGTGGCCATGGCTCACGGGTCCAGCTGCTCCGCGGCATGTGGGATCTTCCCGGACCGGGGCACGAACCCGTGTCCCCTGCATCGGCAGGCGGACTCTCAACCACTGCGCCACCAGGGAAGCCCCATAACCTCTTTTTAATCATTAGAAAAACCTCAACTAAATCTCAATTGAGGGACACTTTAAAGAATACCCTTTGGTTGTAATCTACTATTTTTATACTGGGATCCTGTTGGTGTGGTGGTGAAATGTGAGAGAGGGGAAGCATTCTATACAATTATGATTAAATCTCAGTCTTTTGATGGGCCTGTTTCTTGACTGTGACCTTCACAGGTGATTCTCCAGTGGTACAGCTTTTTAAAAATTTTACCCTTTAGGTGAAACAATAAGGTTAAAGAGGCTAGGGTGTCTGGAATTTTCTTCCCCCTCCATGTGGAAAAGGCTTTGTTAAAATCTTTTCCCTTGGACTGTAGGACTTTTTATGGAGAGTACTCTGGGAGTATTTCACAAAGATTAATACTTACCTCCCCTGCCATAGCCATGAGGAGTTCTTTCTCAGATTTT
Organism: Leucopleurus acutus; assembly: GCF_964270905.1. Classification (NCBI taxonomy): domain Eukaryota; kingdom Metazoa; phylum Chordata; class Mammalia; order Artiodactyla; family Delphinidae; genus Leucopleurus; species Leucopleurus acutus. Next base: position 99,026,451 of record NC_139148.1, read on the forward strand.
CACTGTGATAGCCTGGTGAGGTATTTGGAGGTAAAACCAATGAAAGCTGAGAAATTCCATAAGACCGAGGTCCCCAGGATTTTCTTACTCTCATACTCTTCCATACTTAACTTCCAGTAATTCATCAAAATTGCCATTTACTGTTCCTATCAGTTATGGCTCTAGAGACTTCTGCTTCAGGTAAACTGATCTCAGTTGTGATTCTTTGTATTTACCTGTCTCTTCATATTTCAGAGTGATTTGCTATTGCAAGCCCAGTTCTTTGATGAATACAAGTAATGTTGATGTTCAGTTTCCTCATCTTTTTCTTCTTGAAGGATGGGTATGACAACTTCCAAGTTGTTTACATATCAGTAACCAAACTGGTAAAACCAAAGTTCTATCATTTTCTTATAATCTGAAAAACTTCCTTTAAATTATTGTAATTGAACATCTACCTTTGATGAATTCTCTACACATTTGTTTTCTTCTGAAACCATCTTTACTTCACTTCAATTTTGAAAGGTATTTTTGCATGATATAGCATTTTAGTTTTACCTTAATATTTGTTCTTTTGTACTTTAATGTTGTTCCACTTTCATGTCTCTTTAATTTCTGGATTTTTTCTATTTATGTCTCTTTATGCTGGCTTCCTTTCAGAATTTTCTTTCTCACTGGTGTTCAGCAATTGGATTTTGATATGCAGTTTTCTTTTTTTGTTATCCTGCTTGGGTTTGGGGGGTTTTGCTGATGTTCTTGGATATGTAGGTCTACAATTTTCCTCAAATATGGAAAATTTGTGAAATTTTTTCAAAAATTGTTTTCTGTCCACATTTCTCTCCTTTTCTTACTCCAATTACATGTATGTTAAGTGGCTTAATATTGTCCGACAGGCCATTAAGATTGCTGTTCTTTTTTTCTCAGTATTTTTCTCTGTGTGCTTCCATATATTGATAGTTTCTATTGCTATATCTTCATGGTTACTGACCTTTTATTCTGTAATATATTACCTACTCTTAAGTCACCTGGTAATTTTTTATTTTATTTGAGATGTTATATTTTTTCAGTCTAAAACTTCCAAAACTTCCTTTTATATCTTTTCTAAGTTATTTTTTCCTTTAAAACTTTGAGGTATAATAGCTGCTTTAAAGTCCTTGCCTACTAATTCTGTCATCTCTGACATTGTTCAGTTTGTTTCTAATGGTTGATTTTCTCCTGGTTTTGGTTAATGAAGTCTTCTATGAGTTCCTTGAGGTAAGAGACAGTGCCTTATTCACTGCTTTACAGGCAATGTTTAGTGAAGGGTTTGGCACAAAATAAGCTCACATAAATATTGAGAGATGGAATAAATGAATGGGCTTGGAAGGTTTCATAGAGGAGTTAAATGTAGCTTTAAAATATTGATGTCTTACTATATACCAGACCCTATCCTATGAACTTATATATTAACTCAAGAGATCATCTCAAAGACATTATATGTTACTATTATTATCTCAATTTTGAAAATAAAGAAATGGAGGCACAGAAATCTAACTAATTTGTCCAAGGTTATACATATCTGGCAAGTTACAGAAAATTGTTATTAAGTACTGTACCATATTATCTCTGTACTTAGGATCTATGTTGGTTCTGTGAAAAAGAATCAAGGCAGAAAAGTATTCTCACATAGTCCTTACTATGAGGCATGACATGAGCTGAAGAACATAACATAATGTACAAAAACAAGACAATTAAGAGAATGATGTATTTGATATTGTTTTGAAAGTTTTGATTGGGAAGTAGTGGCAGACAGACTTGGCTAGATAAATTATAAGATTATAGATAGAATTGAATGCCAAAGTGTAGAGTTTAGACTAAACAAGAAGGACATGAACACAGTAGATTTTTGAGTAAGTGAGTAACATGATAAAATAACTTTTGGGAAGATTGATGTAAGGGAAAGTGCACAATCAACAAGAGTGCAGAGAACTGCCAACCTGCTGGGGTTTTTAGGCGAATATTACTTTGGTAATCTCACTAACATCCAAGATTCACCACTTGTACCTAAATGTTTAGAAAATCTCTGGGCCCCAAAGTTTATAAGATTCTTGTGTGGCTGATTCAAACAAAATAATCAGCAAATACTTTTTAGCACCTCCTCTCTATCAGGCATTGTATTAGACATTGGAGAATGGTGGCGAAGTAAAGACATGATTGTTATCTCCATGGAGTACAGTAGGTTAGACATAACCTGAATAAAGTGCTGTGTCTTACAAAAGTGAAATAAGTGGTGGAGAAAATAATAGAAATTGGGATCCCTTACTGGTCTAAAAGGCCAAGGAAAAATTCCTGGATAAGGTTACAAATAAGCAGAGAACTAAAAGATGACTAGAATGAAGGGTGAAAAGAGAAGGGCTCCAAGTAGAAAAAAAGTAACATGTCAAAAGGACTTGAGATGGGAGAGCTAGTACCACGTTCAAAGAACGGAAAGATCTTTATTACTGGAACAGAGAGGGAAAATGACACGAGATGATATCAGAGAGAAAAGCTAAAGCTAGATCTCACAAGCTCCTAAAACACATTAAAACATTTTTATTCTAAATGTTATCAGAAATTATTGGAGGATTTTAATAGTTCAGTGATCAGTTCATGTGATTTGATTTACTATTTTTTAAAACTCTTCTCAGACATACTCTTCCAATAGACTGGTGGACTGTATAAGTTTACTTGCTCATCATACCAATTAAAAATGCTGAATTAATTTTTTCCACATGTACTGGTGAGGAATTAAGGAATACACAGTAAAAAAGTAAGTCAAAAAATTAAGGGGAATTCCCTGGCAGTCCAGAGGTTAGGGCTCCATGCATGCCATTTACAGCAACATGGATGGACCTAGAGATTGTGATACTGAGCGAAGTAAGTCAGACAGAGAAAGACAAATATCATATGATATCGCTTATACGTGGAATGTAAAAAAAAGATGGTACAAATGAACTTATTTTCAAAACAGAAATAGACTGACAGACTTAAAAAACAAACTTATGGTTACCAAGAGTGAAAGGTGGGGGAGGGATAAACTGGGAGATTGGGACTGACATATACACACTACTACATATAAAATAGATAACCAACAATGGCTTACTGTATAGCACAGGAAACTCTACTCAATACTCTGTAATGGCCTATATGGGAAAATAATCTAAAAAAAGAGTGGATATATGTATGTATAAAACTGATTCATTTTGCTGTACACCTAAAACTAACACAACATTGTAAATCAACTATACTCCAATATTTTTTTTAATTAAGGAAAGTAGGAAACTGAAACAGATGAGCAAAGCACGGAAATGAACTTATACATGAGGAGGATCTTCCAAATATGATGAACTTGAACTTCAGTTTTCATGGCCTCATGGGAGTTAAGAGACATGTCACAAATCTCAGGGCCCACTCAAATTATTAAGACTGTTATAAGACCCCCACATAAAGCATTAATCCCAAAGGAATAAAGCCATTCTCAGAGGATTAGAAATAAACTAGCCAAGAATATTAAAATTTAACCTCTAGATTGTACTTCTGGGAATGGCTGAATAGAATACATTAATCATCCTGAAAAAAATAAACTATAAAATCCAGAAAAAAATATTTTTAAAAAAATGACTTGAAGACATTGGCAAGTGAGCAAAGAAGAAAGATAATAGAGGGAGTTGACAGCTGGATGGAGGGAATAGCAATGAGTATAACATTTCGTATTGCTTTTAGCCTGAAGAGAAGTCCCTAGTACTAGAAGACGAAAATGCAGATAGAAACCTGACAGTTTTACTGGCTTAACCAGAAAACAAAGTCTGGGACAATCACAGCAGCTGAAAAGTGAGGGAGGAAATTCCATAAAGTAGAAAACCATAGATAGGGAGCTCTAATTCTGTGTACAAGGTCAACCTAAATCTCTGGCTGACTTTTGAACAATGTATACACAGGACCGAGTTCAAGCAGCCAAGCTAAAGCTAGGAGAATTGAAATAATGTTTCTGAATTTAGGTTTTGAGTTCAGACAAATCAAATTTTTACCCCCCCAATAAAAAACAAAAACAAAAATTAGTACCCTTCAGTGGAAAGAAAATAAAATCAAGAATCTCTAAAATATTTCAACCATAGAGTACAGGATATAACAAAACATTACTAGACATAGGAAGAAATAGGAAAATAAGACCCTCATTCAAAAGAAAAGGTAATCAAAGAATACTAACACCAAGAAAACCAGAAATTTTAATTATCAGAGAAAGATTTTAAAACAGCTATTAAAACTATATTCAAGTACATAAATAAAAATATGCTATTAATGTATAAAATATAAGCAATCTTAACCAAGAATAGAAACTGTTAAAAATAATCAAATGGAAAATCTAAAACCTGAAAATCCAATACCTGAAATAAAATTTCACTACAAAGGCTTAACAACAGGTCAAAGATATTTGAGGAGTCAGTAAATTTGATAGATCACTAAAAATAATCTAGTCTAGAGAAGAGAGAGAGAGAAGATTGAAAAAATAAACTTGTTTAACTCAGTGATCTTCAAGGAGAAGTATACTGTAGAAGGAGGAAATTACTTCTCTTAGAATTTATAACCATGAGCTGGCCATGTATAGATTTTTATCCAGAATTTGCATTACTTGGCTGGTCCCAAAACAATTCATTCCTAGAATTAAAGTTCTCTACAACTGGTAGTGCTCACCAAAGCATGATTCCATCAGAAGCATTCATAAAAATGAACTGGTGGAATCCATGTTCATTCATGCCCCAAGAAATGACAATGGATACATTTCTAAGGAGAAATCACTAATATCACAAAACATGCAAAATAAAGCAACACAAAAATCTAAAAATGAGAACAAGACACTATGACTGGGGGGATATTCAAGATGGCAGAGGAATAAGATGTAGAGATCACCTTCCTCCCGACCAATACATCAAAAATACATGTACATGCAGAGCAACTCTTACAGAACACCTACTGAACGCTGGCAGAAGACCTCAGACCTCCCAAAAGGCAAGAAACTCCCCACGTACCTGGCTAGGGCAAAAGAAAAAAGAACCAGAGACAAAAGAATAGGGATGGGACCTGTACCTCTGGGAGGGAGCTATAAAGGAGGAAAAGTTTCCACACACTAGGAAGCCCCTTCACTGGTGGAGACAGCAGGTGGCAGGGGGAATCTTCGGAGACACAGAGGAGAGCGCAGCAACAGGGGTGCAGAGGGCAAAGCGGAGAGATTCCCACATAGAGGATAGGTGCTGAGCAGCACTCACCAGCCTGAGAAGCTTGTCTGCTCACCTGCTGGGGCAGGTAGGGGCTGGGAGCGAAGGCTCGGGCTTCGGAGATCAGATCCCAGGGACAGGACTGGGGTAGGCTGCGTGAACACAGCCTGAAGGGGGCTACTGTGCCACAGCTAGCCGGGAGTCTGGGAAAAAGTCTGGACCTGCCTAAGAGGCAAGAGATCATTGTTTCAGGGTGCACAAGGAGAGGGGAATCTTTCCCTGTCTGCCCACAGAAGGCAGATAACTGCCTAAATGAGCTCCAGAGATGGGCATGAAACACTAACGCTGCTGCTGCAGCCACCAAGAATCCTGTGTGCAAGCACAGGTCACTATCTACACACCCCACAGGAGTCTGTGCAACAGGCCGCTGCCAGGGCCCTGTGATCCAGGGACAAGTTCCCCGGGAGAACACATGGTGCGGCTCAGGCTGTTGCAATGTCACGCTGGCCTCTGCTGCCACAGGCAATCCCCACATTCCAATTATAACTACCTTACCCCTCCCTGTCCCCAGCATGAGTGAACCAGAGCCCCCTAATCAGCCACTCCTTTAACCCGGTCCTGCCAGGGTGGGAACAGATGCCTGAGGGAGACCTACATGCAGAGGTGGGGCCAAAACAAAAGTTGAACCCCAGGAGGTGTGCGAAAAAAGAAGAGAAAGGGAAATTACTCCCAGCAGCCTCAGGAGCAGCAGATTAAATCCCCACAATCAACTTCATGTACCCTGCATCTGTGGAGTACCTGAACAATGAATCATCCCAAAATTGAAGCGGTGGATATTGGGAGCAACTGTAGACTCTTAGGGTTTGCTGTCTGCGACCGATTTGCTTCTGATTTTTATGTTTACCATAGTATAGTTTTTAGGGCTTGTTATCATTGGTGGATTTGGTTATTGGTTTGATTTCTCTCTTCTTTTTTTATTATTACTTCTTTTTATTTTAATAATATATATTTTTTCTTTCTTTCTTTCTCCCTTTTCTTCTGAGCCATGTGGCTGACAGGGTCTTGCTGTTCTGGCCTGGTGTCAGGCCTGAACCTCTGAGGTGGAAGAGCCAAGTTCAGGACATTGGACTACCAGAGAACTCCCAGCCCCATGTAATATCAATTGGTGAGAGCTCTCCCAGTGATCTCTGTCTCAATGCTAAGACCCAGCTCTACCAAACGGCCAGCAAGCTCCAGTGCTGGATGCCCCATGCCAATCAACTAGCAAGACAGGAACACAACCACACCATTAGCAGAGACGATGCCTAAAATTATACTGAGTTCACAGACACCCCAAAACATACCAGCAGACGTGGCCCTGACCACCAGAAAGACAAGATCTAGCCCCACCCACCAGAACACAGGCACCAGTCCCCTCCACAAGGAAGCCTACATAAGCCACTGAAAGAAACTCACCCACTGGGGGCAGAGACCAAAACCAACAGTAAATATGAACCTGCAGCCTGAGTAAAGGAGACCCAAAAACAGTAAGTTAAACAAAATGAGAAGACAGAGAACTATGCAGCAGATGAAGGAGCAAGGTAAAAAGCAACCAGAACAAACAACTGAAGAGGAAATAGGCAACCTACCTGAAAAAGAATTCAGAGTAATGATAGTAATGATGATCCAAAATCTTGGAAATAGAATGCAGAAAATAAAAGAAACGTTTAACAAGGACCTAGAAGAACTAAAGAGCAAACAAAAAATGATGAACAACACAATAAATGAAACTAAAAATTTTCTAGAAGGAATCAATGGATGATAACTGAAGCAGAAGCATGGATAAATGACCTGGAAGATAAAATAGTGGAAATAACTACTGCAGAGCAGAATAAAGAAAAAAGAATGAAAAGAATAGAGGACAGTCCCAGAGAACTCTGGGACAATATTAAATGCACCAACATTTGAATTATATGGGTCCCAGAAGAAGAAGAGAAAAAGAAAGGGTCTGACAAAATATTTGAAGAGATTATAGTCGAAAACTTCCTTAATGTGGGAAAGGAAATAGTCAATCAATTCCAAGAAGCACAGAGAGTCCCATGTGGCATAAATCCAAGGAGAAACATGCCAAGACATAATAATCAAAATATCAAAAATTAAATACAAAGAAAAAATACTAAAAGCAGCAAGGGAAAAGCAACAAATAACATACAAGGGAATCCCCATAAGGTTAACAGCTGATCTTTCAGCAGAAACTCTGCAAGCCAGAAGGGAGTGGCAGGACATATTTAAAGTGATGAAAGGGAAAAACCTACAACCAAGATTACTCCCAGCAAAGAATCTCATTCATATTTGACAAAGAAATTAAAACCTTTACAGACAAACAAAAGGTAAGACAATTCAGCACCACCAAACCAGCTTTACAACAAATGCTAAAGGACCTTCTCTAGGCAGAAACACAAGAGAAGGAAAAGACCTACAATAACAAACTCAAAACAATTAAGAAAATGGGAATAGGAACATACATATAGAAACTACCTTAAATATAAATGGATTACATGCTCCAACCAAAAGAAATAGACTGGTGAATGGATACAAAACAAGACCCATATATATGCTGTCTACAAGAGACCCACTTCACACCGAGGGACACATACAGGCTGAAAGTGAGGGGATGGAAAAAGATATTCCATGCAAATGGAAATCAAAGGAAAGTTGGAGTAGCAATTCTCACATCAGACAAAAAAGATTTTAAAATAAAGACTATTACAAGAGACAAAGAAGGACACTATATAATGATCAAGGGATGAATCCAAGAAGAAGATACAACAATTGTAAATATCTATGCACCCAAAATAGGAGCACCACAATATATAAGGCAAATGCTAACAGCCATAAAAGGGGAAATCGACAGGGAACACAATAATAGCAGGGGACTTTAACACCCCACTTTGACCAATGGACAGATCATCCAAAATGAAAATAAATAAGGAAACACAAGCTTTAAATGACACATTAAACAAAATGGACTTCATTGATATTTATAGGACATTCCATCCAAAAACAACAGAATATATTTTCTTCTCAAGTGCTCATGGAACATTCTCCAGGATAGATCCTATCTTGGGTTACAAATCAAGCCTTGGTAAATTTAGGAAATTGAAATCACATCAAGTATCTTTTCTGACCACAATGCTATAAGACTAGATATCAATTACAGGAAAAAGTCTATAAAACATACAAACACATGGAGGCTAAACAATACACTACTAAATAACCAAGAGATTACTGAAGAAATCAAAGAGGAAATCAAAAAATACCTATAAACAAATGACAATGAAGACACAATGACCAAAAACCTATGGATGCAGCAAAAGCAGTTCTGAGAGGGAAATTTATAGCAATACAATCCTACCTCAAGAAACAATAAAAATCTCAAACAACCTAACCTTACACCTAAAGCAATTAGAGAAAGAAGAACAAGAAAACCCAAAGTTAGCAGAAGGAAAGAAATCATAAAGATTAGATCAGAAATAAATAAAAATGAAATGAAGGAAACAATAGCAAAGTTCAATAAAACTAAAAGCTGGTTCCTTGAGAAAAGAAACAAAATTGATAAACCATTAGCCAGGCTCATCAGGAAAAAAAGGGAGAAGACTCAAATCAACTGGATTAGAAATGAAAAAGGATAAGTGACAACCGACACCGCAGAAATACAAAGGATCAGGAGATCATACTACAAGGAGCTATATGCTAAAAAAAAAATGGACAACCTGGAAGAAATGGACAAATTCTTACAAAAGCACAACCTTCTGAGACTGAACCAGGAAGAAATAGAAAATATAAACAGACCAAACACAAGCACTGAAATTGAAACTGTGATTAAAATTCTTCCAACAAATAAAAGCCCAGGACCAGATGGCTTCACAGGCGAATTCTATCAAAAATTCAGAGAAGAGCTAACACCTATCTTTCTCAAACTCTTCCAAAATATAACAGAGGGAGGAACACTCCCAAATTCATTCTATAAGGCCACCATCCCCCTGATACCAAAACCAGACAAAGGTGTCACAAAAAAAGAAAATTACAGGCCAATATCACTGATGAACATACATGCAAAAATCCTCAGCAAAATACTAGCAAACAGAATCCAACAGCACATTAAAAGGATCATACACCATGATCAAGTAGGGTTTATACCAGGAATGTAAGGATTCTTCAATATACGCAAATCAATCAATGTGATACACCATACTAACAAATTGAAGGATAAAAGCCATATGATAATCTCAATAGATGCAGCAAAATCTTTCAACAAAATTCAACACTCTATGATAAAAACTCTCTAGAAAGTAGGCATAGAGGGAATTTACCTCAACATAATAAAGGCCATATATGACAAACGCACAGCCAACATCGTTCTCAATGGTGAAAAACTGAAACCATTTCCTCTAAGATCAGGAACAACACAAGGGTTCCCACTGTCTCTAGTATTATTCAACATAGTTTTGGAAGTTTTAGCCACAGCAATCAGAGAAGAAAAAGAAATAAAAGGAATCCAAATTGGAAAAGAAGTTGAAAAGACAACCCTCAGAATAGGAGAAAATATTTTTAAATAAAGCAACTGACAAAGGATTCATCTCCAAAATATACAAGCAGCTCATGCAGCTCAATATCAAAAAGCAAGCAACCCAATCCAAAAATGGGCAGAAGACCTAAATAGATATTTCTCCAAAGAAGATATACAGATTGCCAACAAACACATGAAAGAATGCTCAACATCACTAATCAGTAGAGAGATGCAAATCAAAACTATAATGAGGTATCACCTCACACCAGTCAGAATGGCCCTCATCAAAATATCTAGAAACAATAATTGCTGGAGAGGGTGTGTAGAAAAGGGAACCCTCTTGCACTGTTGGAGGGAATGTAAATTGATACAGCCACTATGGAGAATGGTATGGAGTTTCTTTAAGAAAATAACAATAGAAGTACCATATGACCCAGCAATCCCACTACTAGGCATATACCCTTAGAAATCCATAATTCAAAAAGGGACATGTACCACAATATTCATTGCAGCACTATTTACAATAGCCAAGACTTGGAAACAACATAAGTGTCCATCAACAGATGAAAGGATAAAGAAGTTGTGGCACATATATACAATGGAATATTACTCAGCCATATAAAGAAATGAAATTGAACTATTTGTAGTGAGGTGGAGGGACCTAGAGTCATACAGAGTAAAGTAAGTCAGAAAGAGATAATGAAATACCGTATGCTAACACATATATATGGAATCTGAAAAAAAATGGTCCTGTTGAGCCTAGGGTCAGGACAGGAATAAAGACACAGATGTAGAGAATGGACTTTAGGACATGGGGGGGCAGGAAGGGTAAGCTGGGCCATAGCGAGACAGTGGCATTGACATATATACACTACCAAATTTGAAATAGATGGCTAGTGGAAAGCAGTTCCATAGCACAGGCGATCAGCTTGGTGCTTTGTGACCACCTAGAGGGTTGAGATAGGGAGGGATGGAGGGAGACACAAGAGGGAGGGGTTATGGGGATATATGTATACATATAGCTGATTCACTTTGTTATACAGCAGAAACTAACTCAACATTGTGAAGCAATTATATTCCAATATAGATGTTAAAAAAATTAAAAAAATAAAAGACACTATGACCAGGAGTCAGCAGAAACAACAGACAGCAAATCAAACCTGCAATGTCTTCCGATATTAGAATTCTCAGGTTCAAAATATGTTTTGTATATTTGATATTTTAAAGAATTTTTTAAAGCTTTGAAAATGTGGTTACTGAGTAAAAACTATAAAAATTAATCAAGCACGTTGGAAAATATAATCTGTATAGTTAACTATAATAATATAAAATAATAACTCATGGACAGGATATCAGATTTGACTCAGCTGAGGAGTGAATCCATAAAGTAGAAGACACATCCCAAGACAATTTCCAGATTTGGAGCACCAAAAGACAATAGGGAATAAGAGATATGTTGGAAGCTGTAATTTTTACTTCTCAAGAGTGGAAAGGAGGATAGATTACAGTGGAGTAGTAAATCCAATGTGCTAAAGGAAAACACATGGTAACTTAGGATTCTATAAGTGGTAAAGATATATTTTGATAAAGAAAAGTAAAATAATATTTTCAAAAAATCAAAACAGAGAACTCTGCTATTGAGTAAACCTAACTAAAGAAAATTCTGCCAAATATACTTCAGTAAAAGGATGACAGATGAGAAAAGTAAAGTGGTAGAATACCAGAGAAATTATTGAATAAAAAGATGTTCATGCTATAAATTATACATAAAAATCCCAACATGGAGACAGAAAGTATCACTACCACTTTATTATACTCTTGGATTCTGTGGGACAAGAATTCAGACAAGGCACAGTAGGTATGGCTTCGCTTTCCTCTGAGATAGCTCTAGCCTCAACTGGAAAGACTTGAATGGCTAGGATAACTTGAACAATTGGGGACTGAAATCATCTGGAGTCTTTTTCATTCATATATCTATTGTCAGAACTGGTTCAACTCAAAAGGTTCTTTCAAGGAGAATGCATATAACTTCTCCACGTGTCATGAACTTTTCACAGCACAGCAATTGGATGCTGAGAGGAAGTGTCCCAAGAGGGAACAGCAAGAAAGGGAATATGTCAAGAGGCCAAAAAAAAAAAAAAAGAAAACTCAAGACGTTTTCAAAGCTAAGCTGATCTGTCACAGAATGTTACTGCTACCACATGATGGTTAAGCAAGTCACTAACACTAGCCCATAATCTAAGGGAGGGTAAATAAACTCCACTTCTTGATGGTAGAGTAGCAAGATCACAATCTTTAATAAACAATAAAAATTATGTCTTAATGAGGTTAAAAAGTAAGATAGAACTATAACAAAATCATATATGTCAGGTAAAAGTATAATTGGCAGAAAAATATTCTAAACTTTCTTTTTTCAGAAGAGGACTAAATACATCAATTAAACCTAGAGCTTGATAAGTTATGTATATATGTTAAAATTTGTAGTGTGACCACTAAAGGAAAAGAAACAGAGTGATGATCTCAGCTGGGACTACTTGTCTCTGCTCCATGAGGTCTCTCATTCTTCAGCAGACTAGCTTGCACTTGTTCTCATGGCAGAGGCTAAGAAAAGTCAATTTCTTCTTTTATATCACATTACAATTATTGCAGATCACTGGGTGAAAAGAGAAATATCTTTTGTACTCATCATTACTTCAAAATCAGGGAGGTAATTGGACCTACCCCTAGATCTTGTTATTTAATGCATTAATAAAGAAATCCAACACCACAGCTGACCCTTGAACAATGCAGGGGTGGGGGTGTTAATCATTTAACTTATAGCTGGCCCTCCATATCTGCAGTTCCTCACCATCTGCAGATTCAACCAATCACAGACCATGTAGTATTGTAGTATTTGCTATTGAAAAATATCCTCGTATAAGTGCACCACTGCAGTTCAACTTCTATATTACAAATGTATTAGCATTTTTATAACTGCGTTTCAATTGGTTTCTTTTGTAGTCCTATAATTTTGTGCACTTAAAAATGTATTCTGAGAAAGAGTCCAGTAGGCTTAACCAGACTTCCAAAAAGATTCATGGCACAGTTTAAAAACTCTGCTCTTAAAAAAAAAATCTCATACATACATAGAAGAATGCACAAAGCAGGGCTATATAAGATAGAAAAAAAATGTTGAGAAACGAAATATTCACCAATGTTAAGATGAATAAATATATTATGGTATATTCACAACATGAATTAATATTTTGCTGCAGTGAAGTGAATGATTTATACACAAAAACATGGGTAAATCTTAGGTGAGTAAAAAATGGAAATTGTAGAAGAATGTATAATGTATGATTCTTTGTGTAGAGAGTGGAAAAACATGTAAACCAAACAATGTATTGTTTAAGGATACAAACATGTAGTGAAGCTATAAGTAAATGAGAGAAAATGACAAACTCAAAAATCAAGGTAGTAAGTAACCTCAGAGTTAGGAGGAAAATGTATGAAATCAGAAAAGAAACTAGAGAGACACTGTTTTCTTTTTTCTTAACTTAGGTAGTAGTTACATAGGTTATAATCATGCATGATTCTTTATAACTTACACATATTTCTTATTCTTTTATCTGCTCAGTATTTACTAAAAGCAATTTTAAAATGTATATAATTCTGCCAGCTTTATGAAGAACAGAACAAATGAGATCCATAGTAGAAATAGGCAGTCTTCTAAAGGAAGATGTTACAATACTCAAGGTGAAAGATGTTGTGGCTTGGGCTAGAGTTTTGACAATGTGTAGGTGTAAAGAGAAGTGGTAATATTCAGGATTCCTTTTAGAAGTAGAAACAAGAGATTCAGTTGAAAGAAAGAAGAAAAGAAAGAAATCCTAAGACTTTGCCTGAACAAATAGATGAAGGTAGAGCGATTTAAGGGACGGAGATACAGTGAAAAGAGTGTGTTTAAAAGGGAAATGGAAGCTTTCAAAAATATGCTATAAAGAGAGGAATCATATACTGGCGATGGGGGCTAGGGGTGAAGTGGGATAAGTCATACATCAGTAAATCTCCACTTTCAGAATCGAAGCTTATGGTTTACAGCACTCTTTAAGCCCCTGTGCAGCAAGCCTGCATCTTCTAATCCATATTCAGGCAGTGATTTTGGATGTTATGTAGCTTGAAAACTTGAACTGAATTTGCTGGGTTGTCTATAAGCTATCCGTATGGGTATTAATGAACAGTGAACTTGCACTGAAGAAAAAAAAGGAAATGAAGAATTCTGTTTCAGACCTTACATTCTGAGGAGTCTACGAGACAGCCAGTAGAAATGTCACTAGGCAGTTGCTATTTATGTATTTGCTACATAAACAGAAACATAGGAACCATAACATCATTGATCCAGAAAAGAATTCTTAATCCATTCCTCACTTTAAACCTGGAAAAAAAAATCAGATGGTTTCTTATCACCCACGCCTCTCCAATAACTATTGGTGGGTTTGGGAGTTGCCAGCAGTAATCTGTTCTTTCAGGCAAGTCTCTGCTTTTCCCACTAAACTGCCAAAGCAAGGGTTTCTTCCATTGAGATTTTCTCACCTGAGTGAATTTATTTCCTGCCTTTATTCAGAATGCCTCTTCTCTCCTTCTCTGACTTCAGTACTGCTTCACATTCTAGTCAGGTGCAGTGATTATAATACCTTATATTAGGATTGCACTTTAGAGATCACAGTGTGCTTTTACATAAATTATTTCATTTACACCTTCTGAGACTTCTTTGAGGTAGTTTGGAAGGGGGCAATTATCCCCAATTTTTGAGATGAGGCAATCAAGATCCCTATTGGTAATGTGAATTGCCCAAGGTCATAATAATTATTAAGTGGTAGAGCATAATCTCAACTCAAAGTCTGCTGGTCCTTGAGACCTTGTGTTTATTCTATATCTTATAGCAGTTTGCATGTTGAGGAAAAGTACTAGTTCTTGTCTACTGGGTAACTGTACTCTAAGGACATTTGCTGTAACTTTTTAGATTTGCATAACGAGATTAGCAATTAGAATGTTTGCTCCAGGTAACTAACATCACCAATATTGCAATTAAAACAAAAAGCAGGACTTATGGCTGTTCGTTTTTTTCCTTAAAATCATTTCAAAATATTTTATCTTTAACTCATTTGCTACTTCTAGCGCTCTTATAAATTGGCCATGGCAGATAATTTTATCATTTAGAAAATGAAGAAATGGAGCCAGAAAAAGGTGAAGGTAGTTGCAAAACAACTACAAATAGAGCCCCATGATTCTCAAGATGACATTTCGCTAATTCTTCCTTTCATTATAATTGAAATTTTCCTTAGAAAATCACTACATTATGTTAAAAATCATACTACAATGAAAGTGTATTCTAGGCATTGCCTTATGCAAAATTTTAATGCTTAGAGAGAATGCTATGGTAAACAATTTCTCAATATTGATATATTCAGAACACAAGGAGCATTTCCAAAGGTAGAAATTCCTCAAATAACCAAATGTATTTTAATGTGCTAGCTAAATAACACATTTTGATTTTGATTTCTTCAAGAAGCTTTTGTTTCTCCATGCTACAGCTATTTCAAAGATAGTCTCACCAAGAAAGTTATAATTAAAAAAAATTCCCTGCCTAAGCTCTGTCTTCTTACCTCTGTTGTCCAAAGTTTGAAATACTATTTCAAGAGGTTATTTGGGGTGAAAATTACAGATCACTTTCATTTTTTGCCTTATATATTACTCCACTATTTTAAGTTAAATTTTCATAATCAGCATATATCACTTTTGTAATCAGAAAAAGTAGACAGAAAAGATCATTTAAAATGTTTTAAACTGCGATGTCTTCTCTAGAATTTTTCAGAAAATATTTCATTTTGGTATAATAGCTGAATGTAAGATAATGCACTGGAAGTTACTAGATTTCCAGCAACATTTCTATAGCTCTATATAAGTATTATGATTCATTGAATGTTTGCTGTGTTTTTATGCTAATCTAATCAGATTGTCTTAGAAAAATTCAGGACCAGGAATCCTAATGATGCATTTTGAAACAAATGTAGTTTTTGAAATACACAAAAATAGATATCATAAAGATCTTATGGGAAACATTTCTGCCAGCAATTTGTTATGACCTAGTTTATTCTTAAAGTTAATAATCCTGAGGAGAATATCCATGCTTACAATATACCCTGGCACATATATGCTAGAAAATGCAATTAAACATATTCCTAGTTCTATGAACTTGAATTGAGATTTCAATTCTGAAACTCTGATTCAACCTCTTTACATTAAATCCCCTGAATCAGAGTTTGATTCAAGCTATTTCAAACCTGGCAGAAATTTAGAGGCTAAAGCCTAGTCTTCAATTCCATTAAAGAGAACAGTGACTTGGGGAATCCTTTCAGTGTGTGTAGAAAAGTCTGGAACAGAGAATGAAAAATTTATTATAGAAACAAAAAGCCTTAGATAGGTAGTATTTTCTTTGGTTGGGAAAAAATTTTTAGATCCCTTATTACATGTGTGTTCTTTTTTTTTCTTTTTTATTCCAAATGTCCACAAAATCTCATTGTTTTTCCATTGTTCTTGTGTTAAGGACAAAATTATTCACGATACTTGCTAAAGACAATAAAGAAGACTTTATTCAAAGGGGGACTATCGTGAGGTGTAGGGATCTTACAGTGGGGGAGAGAGATTGGTTTCAACCCCGAATACAAGGAAAAATGGGAAATTACAGTCCAGGAACAATGTGTGGTCAGTGGATGAAAAATTACTGAGAGAAAACATCATGGGTAAGGGCAGAGTGTGTCTGTCCTTAATAGGATTAAGGATTAAGTCAGACACACATAGGAGTGTGTCTGACTTAATAGGATTCTTGCTGAATGCAGGCCAGGGTGATTAGACGTCACTTAGGAGAGGGTAGAAGATAACAAACCCAACTAGATATCAAGAGTGATTAAATGTGGAGGAAGAGGATTCTGATTAAACTGACTTAGGATTCTTGCTAAAATTTGACAACGCACACATGAACACAGAACTACAAAAGTTGAGGTCTAGTTGAATAAGTACTCAGAGGAGCCTCTGTAGAGTTTGTCATTGCACTTAGTTTTAAATTTGATTGGGAGCTATGGTACTCCTATGAGGAAGAGACCTTTATACTTTATGGTCAATAAAAATCATTGTTGCCACTCTCTCTTAGTTACCATTGGTAATCAATTATAAAGCAAAATAAAACTTTATATTATAAGTTTTTTAAGCCTATGACATCTAAGTTATCCAATCATACAATTGCCCAAAGCTCATATCTTTTCACTATTGATGGTATTTTGCTTCTTTTTACCTAGAAAAGGCTGCTCTCAGAGGCCCCATCTGATTGGGCAGTTAAAAGTTAAAAGGTAATTTTTGTACAAAGTGAAGTACCACAGCTTCATATGTAGTAAGAAATGTATAATTTGAGCAGCAACACCCAGGTAAAGCCTAAGTAGGGAATATTATTCTAGTAATCACCCATTAGTATTGAAAATGTAAGATGGAGATGAGCAGAAGAGCATTAAATGGAAACCAGTCTCTGACAAATCCTCCATGCAACCAAAATAAATCCAAACACAGAGCAGTGGCCTATAAAAAATTATATCTTTGTCAAGGAAAACTTAACTTAGAATCAAGAGAAGGTGTTGGGAACAATTAGCTTTTAAAACCCAAAGTTAGTAAATGAAAGCATCAAAAAGATGATACTTTAACCCAAATTGGGGTTTTTCTGAATTTTATTTTATTTATTTTTTTATACAGCAGGTTCTTGTTATCCATTTTATACATATTAGTGTATATATGTCAATCTCAATATCTCAATTCATCCCACCACCACTCCCCCCACCACCACCACTTTCCCCCCTTGGTGTCCATACATTTGTTCTCTACATCTGTGTCTCAATTTCTGTCCTGCAAACTGGTTCATCTGTACCATTTTTCTAGGTTCCACATATATTGTTTTAAGACCTCTGTTACTTTGAATTTCTGTTTGATAGAGTTAATTCGTACATCAGAACCCACAAAATGGAGGCTGCCCCAGTGGTCGCAAACCTAAACCTAAGTCAGTCTGCATTTATGGGAAGGCCCTGTCAAGAAAATTTACCGTATTCCAATCACAATCCTCCAACTCAGCTTTAGCTAGCTCACCTTACCCTATAAAACAGGACTCACTATGCTTATCAGGAAATCCCTGACCTCCTAGCCAATCATGCCCTGTTTCCACATTGCTGCTTCTAATGCTCTGTAAAACTCGCTTTTGCCCAAAATCCCTCAAGAAGGGTGCTCTACTGCTTGTGAGACACTGTACTCTCCCAATCCATGGATTGTTTTCCTTAAATAAAAGGTATCAAACTTGTTACTAAATTGTATTATTTTTGTCATTTGACATTATTGTCACTTTCCCTCATATTGAAATGGCTCCAGATAATTTTAGGATCCAGCTCAGGAGAGGTAACACATAAAGTGACACATTTATTTTGGTTTCAGTGGGATATGTTTGTGTTTGCCAATCATTGTGGTGGAGAGTTAAGTTATTGCTAGCTGTCCCAGTGTAGGAAGGCTTCGATGAATTCTCCTGCTCATCCTGCCACCCAACCATCATGACATAAGAGTGTAGGGACAGAGATTATTTCACCCAGCTGCATAAGTATATAGATGATGGAGGCACAACAAAAGCAGTATGCAGAAAATTAACCTTTATCTTAAAACTCATATAAGAAAGAAACTATACATGTTTTCCAAATTTGACAAGAATTTAAAATATAATATAAAACATTAAATAACAACTTTTGAAGCTTAAAGAAAAATTTCTAATTATCAAAAACAAACTTCGAATAACTGTCCTAAAGGAGAGAAAAGCCAAAAGGATGAACAGAAAATATAAATAAATATATTGGACAACACTAAAGAAAATTTTTTCTTCATTTTATTTTTTACATTATATGAGTCTATGAAAAGTTGCATATGTGATTGTAGGCTCTACAAAAACATTTTTATTGTCTTAAATAATTCCCTTAATGAGCTGAAATAAAAGCAAAATGTTAATAGTGAGTTTTCAAATACACACCCCAAAGAAAAAGCAAGAAAATACTCTAACAATAATAATATCCCTAAAGACAATTATCATTTTATCTTTTTTACATCTAATATGTTTTTGGTGGGAAGGGGCTACAAAGAATTATAGACGGACTTATTTAGAGTTAGGGTCTGGAATTCCAGGTAAAAAAGATATGTTAATATTTAATGTATTTATGTATCAAGAAATATCAGCTGTACTCTGATGCTCTGAGATTACATTAGAACAATTTTGTTATTCTGAACTGGCAAATTCAAGAGAGGGAATATACTTGGAAATCTTGGAATTTCCAAGTGTATCTTGGAAATCTTCTAAAGATTACTTTTAGAGAGTTAAACTTTATAGTGAATGATATTTTTTCCTAGGGCCAGGCCAGTTTTCACTTGTATACCTTAGAACTAACTGGTACTTTTAATAATGGAACTGAAAAAAGATTTTTTTAAATGTGGTACTTTTTGTTGCTTCATGTTTTTGATGGGATGCAAACTGCAAGCTATTTAACATAGTCAAAGTGCTGTTAGAAAAAAGCTACCATTAGCATTTTGAATGTCTTTAAAAATCCTATCAGTATGATGGCATATGTATGGGATGATAATGAAGTAAGAGGAATGATTTAACGAATGAATAATGTTTTTCTATTCATAGGTACCATATCCACAATGACAACTAGAGCTGAGTAAATGGTCATGGAATAGTTTTATTCAAGCATGCAAAAAATTTTGGTGTGGGGTTTGAGGAACAAACTATAACTTGAATTCCTCCAATGTTGTGCCAGTTATGAAAAGTGACACTGTAGAGTAAGACAGCCTTGCTGGGAAATTCCAATTTTTATTTGAGTGTGCAAAATTAATTTTCCTTATTGGTTATAAAAGCAATTTGAGATATCAAACTGTTTAAAAACAGAGAATTGGGAAAGAGTGAAAACTTTAACTTTAAAGGTAAATTCAAAGTGTCATACTCAAGAAGTCGAGACAAGTTGGTAGAGTATGAAGATCCTGGGCTCGCCTCCTCCTATGAACACACCAAAATTACAACTACATGTAGAGAGACTATTTCTGAGAATGACCTGAAGACTAGCAGAAAAGATTTTCCACAACTAAAAGATGAAAGGTAAAAGCCACATTGAGATAGGTAGGAGGGACAGAGATGCAGTCTGGCCAGGCCCCACATTCCTGGCACTGAAACCCATAAGGCAGAAGGGATGCCATAGCTTCAGAGGTTCCCCTGAACTGAGGGCTCTGAGCCTCACATTGGGGTCCCCAGCCCAGGTGAATTGCACCAGGGAGACAAGCCTCCATAATATCTGGCTTTGTAAACCCACAGGGCTTACATCCAAGAGAGCTGAAGGGCTGCAGGAAACCAAGACTCTGCTCTTAAAGAGCAGGTACAAAACTTCAGTCAACCATGTCCTAGTTCAGAGACAGCAGTCTGAAAAGCATCTGAGTCATATGTGGAGATTCATTGACTGATTTTAGAATGTGTGCCCGAGAGGCAGGGACCTGTTGGAACTTTCTCTGGGTACAGAAGAGCTGATGGGTGCCATTTTGTTTGTTTGTTTATTTGTGGCTCACCTTCTACCTAGCTGGCCCAGCACTGTCAGGCATTACTTCTGACTCTCCCCATCGAACCAATTAGTACCACTCAACCTGATCTGTATTCACCTGTGGACCTGACAGCAGGGGCTCCTCCAAAGTGGCACCACCTACTCCACCAGGACCAGTGGCTGCTCTTGACCAAAAGCAGAGCCCCTCCAAAGCAATCCCCCATCCCTCCAGTCCTAGCTGGCACCCTAGGTCAGCAATGGAGCCCCTTCAATGTAGCTCCATGCTGCAACAATCCTGGCAAGCACCTCTAAAGGGGCCCCCTGCCCTATCAGAACCAACAGATGCCTTAGGCAGCAACAGTGTCCCCTGAAGAGCCAGCCTTACACACCAGAGAACCGGCAAGAATTGTGAACAGTCCTTATAGCCAGCTGCTCCAGGGACAGCCCCACATAATAATGGCCCTGCAACAAGTGTAGAACAGCCACAGCAGGAGCACAAACACAGTCCATACAGGGGACACTTCTAGAGCACCTGGCTCTGGTGACTAGGGGGAACAAATTACTGGATCCCCCATGACACATTCTACACAAAATCACTCCTACAAGACTAGGAGATGTAGCTGATCTACATGATACATAGAGTTAGGCAAAATGAGGAGGCAAAGGAATATGTTCCATGTGAAAGAACAACAAAAAAACCTCAGGAAAAGAACTACATGAAACAGAGGTAAACAACTTTAGAGGTAAGAAGTTCAAAATAATGGTCATAAATATATTCACTGAACTTAAGAGAAGAATGGAGGAACACATTGAGAACTTCAACAAAGAGAAAATATAAAAATGAACCAATCAGAGCTGAAGAATACAGTAACAGAAAAGAAAACTATACTAGAGAGAATGAATAGATTAGATGATGCAGAAGAAAGGATCAGCAATCTGGAAGACAGGCTAGTGGATTCCCCCAATTTGAACAGTGAGAAGAAAAAAGAAGCCAAAAAAAGAGGATAGTTTAAAGGGACCTCTTGGACAACATCAAGTGTACTAACATTCACATTATAGGGGTCCTAGAAGGAAAAGAGAGAAAGAGAGGGACAGAAAACCTATTTGAAGACATAATGGCTGAAAACTTTCCTAAGCTAGTGAAAGAAACAGACATCTAAGTCAAGGAAGCATAGAGCATCCCAAACGAGATGAACCCAAACAGAAACACACTAAGATAAAATATAATTAAAATGTCAAAAGTTAAAGAGAGGATCTTAAAAGGAGCAAGACAAAAACTACTACTTATATATAGGGGAGCCCCAATAACACTATCAGCTGACTTTTCAGCAGAAACTTTACAGGTCAGAAGGGATTAGCACAACATGTTCAAAGTACAGAAAAGAAAAAAAAACTTACAACCAAGAATATTCTATCTGGCAAAGTTATCATTCAGAATTGAAGGAGAGATAAAGAGTTTCTGAGACAAGCAAAAGCTAAAGGAGTTCATCACTGCTAAACTGACCTCACAGGAAACATTAAAGAGACTTCTTTAAACAGGAGAAGATGTCTTTAAACATAACTAGAAATATAAAAATTATGAAAGAAAAAAAATCTCACTGGTAAAGGCAAAAAGATACTAAAAATAGTAGATCAACTATATAACTAGTATGAAGGTTAAAAAACAAAAATACTAAAATTATATATATCTACAATAGTTAGTAAGATATACACAAAATAAAAGACATAAAAGATTATGTCAAAAACATAAAACATGGAATATGGGGCCAGCAAATACACAGTAGTGCTTTTAAAACACACTCTACAAGGCCAGCCTCAGTGTGAGAACAAAACCAAAGACACCACACACACAAAATTACAGGCCAATATCCCTGGTGAACATAGATGCAAAAGTCCTCAACAAGATACTAGCAAATGGAATCCAACAACACATGAAAAGGATCATACACCATGATCAAGTGGGATTTATCCCAGGGATGCAAGGATTTTTCAATATCTGCAAATCAATCAACATGATACACCACATTAACAAAATGAAGGATAAAAATCATATGATCATCTCAATAGATACAGGAAAAGCTTTTGACAAAATTCAACATCCACTTACGATAAAAACTCTCAACTAAGCAGGCATAGAGAGAATATTCCTCAACATAATAAAGGCCATACATGACAAACCCACAGCTAACATCATACTCAATGGTGAAAAGCTGAAAGCCTTTCCTCTAAGATCGGGAAACAAGATAAGGATGCCCACCCTTGCCACATTTTTTCAACATAGTATTGGAAGTCCTAGCCACAGCAATTAGACAAGAAAAAGAAAAGGCATTGAAATTGGAAAGGAAGAAGTAAAAATGTCACTGTTTGCAGATGACTTGATACTATACATAGAAAACACTATAGACTCTACCAAAAAAACCTATTAGAATAAATGAATTTAGAAAATCTGCAAGATACAAAATTAATATACAGAAATCTATAAAATTTCTATACAAAAATAATGATCTATCAGAAAGAGAAATAAAGAAAACAATCCTATTTACAATGGCATCAAAAAGAATAAAATACCTAAGAATAAATTTAACCAAGAAGGTGAAAGACCTGTACTTTAAGAACTGTAATTAATGAAAGAAATTGAAGATGACAAAGATCAATGGAAAGATGTACTATGCTCATGGACTGGAAGAATTAATGTTGTTAAAATGACCATACTAGCCAAAGTAATATACAGATTCAATGCAATCCCTAACAAAGTATCAATAGCATTTTTCAGAGAACTGGAAAAAATAATTATAAAATTTGTATGGAAACACAAAAGACCCAGAATAGCCAAGGAAATCTTGAGAAAGAACAAAGTTGGATGTATCACACACCTTGATTTTAAACTATAATACAAAGCTATACTAATCAAAGCAGTATAGTACTAGCATTAAAAACAGACACATACACCAATGGAACAGAAAAGAAAGCCCAGAAATAAAAGTACACTTGTATGGTCAATTAGTTTTTGACAAAGGAGGCAAGAATACAAAATGGGGAAAAAACAGCTTCTTTAATAAATGGTAGTGGGAAAGCTGGACAGCTACATGTAAAAGAATGAAACTGGACCATTTCCTTACACCATATACAAAAATAAATGCAATCAAATAAAGACTTAAATGTAACCTGAAACCATAAAACTCCTAGGAAAAAAAATAGGCAGTACACTCTTTGACATCAGTCTTAGCAATACTTTTGGATCTGTCTCCTCAGTCAAGGGCAACAATAAACAAAGAGAACTACATCACTTGAACAGCAAAGGAAACCATCAACACAATGAGAAGGCAACCTATTGAATGGGAGAAAATATGTGTAAATGATATATCTGATAGGGGGTTAATATCCAAATTACATAAAGAAATCACAAAATTAATATTTTTAAAAATCCATTTAAATAATGGTCAGAGGACCTCAATATACATTTCTACAAAGAAGACGTACAGATGGCACTAGACACATGAAAAGATGCTCAATATCACAAGTTATGTAAATAAACTAATGTAAATGTAAATAAAAGCCACAATGAAATATCACCTCACACCTGTCAGAATGGCTACCATCAAAAACACAATAAATAACACATGTTGGTAAGGATGTGGAGAAAAATGCAACCCTCATGTACTGTTGGTGGGAATGTAAATTGTTTCCCCCAGTATGCAAAACACTATGGAGATTCCTCAAAACAAAATTGAAAATAGAACTACTGCATCATCCAGCAATTCTACTTCTGGGTATTTACCTGGAGAAATCAAAAACACTAATTTGAAAAGACATACGCACTTCTATGTTCACTGCAGCATTATTTAAGAAAACCAAGATATGGAAGCAAGCTAAATGTCCATTGATAGACGAATGCATAAAGAAGATTATACACACACTCAAAAAAGAATATTACTCAGTCACAAAAAAAAATAATGAAATCTTGTCATTTGAGACAACATGGATGGATCTATACAGTATTACGTTAAGTGAAATAAGTCAGACAGAGAAAGACAAATACCATATGATCTCACTTACACGTGGAATCTAAAAAACAAAACAAACAAAACATACAGAAACAGACTTGTAGATACAGAAAGCAAATTGATGGTTGCCAGAGGGGAAGAGGGGTGAGGGGGTGGGTATAATAGGTCTTGAAGAGGATTAAGAGATACAAACTTCCAGTTACAAAATAAATGTCATGGGGATATAATATACAGCATAAAGAATATAGTCAATAACATTCTTATAATTTTCTATGGTGACAGATGATTATTGAACCAGTAGTGGTGATCGTTTCATAATGTATTTGATTGTTCGATCACTATGTTGTGCACCTGAAACTAACATAATATTGTATGTCAACTATACTTCAATTTTTTTAAAAGAAGGACTGATTTAAAACCACATCTTGCAACCTTAAAGGAAAAAAAACTCACAGAAAAACAGACCAGATTTGTGGTTACCAGAGGCAGGGGATGGGGATGGCACAGGGGAGAGTGAATGGTTGAAAGGTACAAATTTCTAGTTCTAAAATAGATAAGTACTGGGAATATAAACTTATTGCAGCAATCATTTCACAATATATGTATGTCAAGTCATCATGTCGTACATCTTAAACTTATACAGAGCTGTATGTCAATTATAATTCAATAAAATTGAAAAAAAGTAAAAATTAAAAGGCAAAAATATGTGTCAAACTAAAACAAATAAGTGTAAATAGGAGGGAAGAGATTTCAGTATTATCTTGCTACTCAATTAGTGTAGGTTTCTTACCAGTCTAACAAACAATAAATTCAAAATGAAGTGGTAGAATTTAATCAATTAGGAAACACAGGAAAATTCCTTGAGGGGAGCAGATTTTACCATCTCAAAATGTGCCTCTTTGGTATATCAATTATTTTAAGCTGGTTATTAAAAGAAAAACAGCAGACATGAGAGAATCTGTGAAAACTGAGCATAAGTTACCTTTTATAAGAAACATTTACAAGGGAAATCTCCATTTGTCAGTGTCTTCCTCTGTGTACTAGGAAGAGAAGGATGACGCTGAATCTCTAGAAACTCTTAACAATGGAGAAGGCACAACGTAAATCTGCATAACAACCTTACCCTTGTTTACTGTGATTTACATGGTCACCTCCCATATCTGACTTCCCACCCCCAACATCTTTTCTCTTTAGCTGAGGATGGCACTTAAGGTGATGGGTTCAGTTATTTCAGGGAGTTACTCAGCTTTCCTTGGTCTCTCCCATGTATACAAGAGGTATACATCTTATTAAACTCCTGTTTGATTCTTCTTCTGTTAACCTGATAAATCAGTTTACTTATTAGACCAGCCAAAACAACCTAGAAGGGAGAAGGGAAATTTTTCCCACTTTTACATTCCCTTCCTGTGAGCATGGAGTATATGGGTACAACGGTATGCTGTTGGCAAAATCTAAGCTTGGGGCAAAATCTAAATATTTTGAAGCAAGGAAGTATTATCTAGGGGTACTTACCTTAAGGAGTCATATGAGTAATGTCATCTTTTTAAACAAAGGGTCTATTTCCTAAGATACCATGGATTATTTTTAAATGAGAGAATGAAATTTTTAAAATGACTGCAACAATTTGAGTTATATGGGAAATGCTGCTCTTTTCCTGTCTCCTACATTTTACTGGTAGTTTTAATTAAAGGCTACAATCTATTATCAAGTCCCATTCTACTGACAGACACTGCAGGGTATATAAGTGGATATCATGATCAATTACTTATAGGATTTCTTGCTTTGATGGCATACTTAGTTTTGATTATACAAATTGTAAAGGCTATACTTTTGCATAATATAGTTGGAAAAGACATGGTCTCATATTTATATGTTGAGATACCATTTTCCCCCTCAATTTCACAAATACTGAGTAAATGGCAGTGATTTTCCTTTTCAGTTTGGATTTCTTTCCTGTTTTATAACTAGAAGTGTCTTCTCTTGCCAGATAGGTAAAAGTTAACAGTAAGGAGTTATTTGTATTGCTGTCAGGCTTTCTTCCCTCAGTCAGACACTTAACTTTTTAAATTATAAAAGTAGTTTAACTCAAAAAATGGTACCTCAAGAGGCATATTAAATATCAACTTGCTAGCTTCCGGTATAAAAGATATCACCCTATTACTTTGAACAAAAACATGGCAGTTACAACATTTGCTAGTTAACCTGTATTTTCTAAGACTACTTTACTATATGTCTTTTTTTTAACAACTTTATTGGACCATAATTGCTTTACAACGGTGTGTTAGTTTCTGCTTTATAATAAAGTGAATCAGTTATACATATACATATGTCCCCATTTCTCTTCCCTCTTGCATCTCCCTCCCTCCCACCCTCCCTATCGCACCCCTCTAGGTGGTCACAAAGCACCGAGCTGATCTCCCTGTGCTATGTGGCTGCTTCCCACTAGCTATCTATTTTACGTGTGGTAGTGTATATATGTCCATGCCACTATCTCACTTTGTCACAGCTTACCCTTCCCCCTCCCCGTATCCTCAAGTCCATTCTCTAGTAGTTCTGCATCTTTATTCTGTCTTGCCCCTAGATTCTTCTGATCATTTTTTTTCTTTTTTCTTGTTTTTAGATTACATATACATGTGTTAGCATACGGTATTTGTTTTTCTCTTTCAGACTTACTTCACTCTGTATGACAGTCTCTAGGTCCATCTACCTCACTAACTCAGTTTCGTTTCTTTTTATGGCTGAGTAATATTCCATTGTATATATGTGCCACATCTTCTTTATCCATTCATCTGTCAATGGACACTTAGGTTGCTTCCATCTCTGGACTATTGTAAATAGAGCTGCAATAAACATTTTGGTACATAACTCTTTTTGAATTATGCTTTTCTCAGGGTATATGCCCAGTAGTGGGATTGCTTGGTCGTATGGTAGTTCTTTTTAGTTTTTTAAGGAACCTCCACACTGTTCTCCATAGTGGCTGTATCAAATTACATTCCCACCAACAGTGCAAGAGGGTTCCCTTTTCTCCACACCTTCTCCAGCATTTATTGTTTCTAGATTTTTTGGTGATGGCCATTCTGACCGGTGTGAGATGATATCTCATTATAGTTTTGATTTGCATTTCTCTAATGATTAATGATGTTGAGCATTCTTTGATGTGTTTGTTGGCAATTTGTATACCTTCTTTGGAGAAATTTCTATTTAGGTCTTCTGCCCAATTTTGGATTGGGTTGTTTGTTTTTTTGATATTGGGCTGCAAGAGTTGCTTGTATGCTTTGGAGATTAATCCTTTGTCAGTTGCTTCATTTGCAAATATTCTCTCCCATTCTAAGGGTTCTCTTTTCATCTTATTTATGGTTTCCTTTGCTGTGCAAAAGCTTTGAAGTTTCATTAGGTCCCATTTGTTTATTTTTGTTTTCATTTCCATTTCTCTAGAAGGTGGGTGAAAAAGGATCTTGCTGTGATTTATGTCATAGAGTGTTCTGCCTATGTTTTCCTCTAAGAGTTTGACAGTGTCTGGCCTTACATTTAAGTCTTTAATCCATTTTGAGTTTATTTTTGTGTATGGTGTTAGGGAGTGTTCTAATCTCATACTTTTACATGTACCTGTCCAGTTTTCCCAGCACCACTTACTGAAGAGGCTGTCTTTTCTCCACTGTATATTCTTGCCCTCTTTATCAAAGATAAGGTGACCATATGTTCGTGGCTTTATCTCTGGGTTTTCTATCCTGTTCCATTTATCTATATTTCTGGTTTTGTGCCAGTACCATACTGTCTTGATTACTGTAGCTTTGTAGTATAGTCTGAAGTCAGGGAGCCTGATTCCTCCAGCTCCGTTTTTCTTTCTCTAGATTGCTTTGGCTATTCGGGGTCTTTTGTGTTTCCATACAAATTGTGAAATTTTTTGTTCTAGTTTTGTGGAAAATGCCAGTGGTAGTTTGATAGGGATTGCATTGAATCTCTAGATTGCTTTGGGTAGTAGAGTCATTTTCACAATGTTGATTCTTCCACTCCAAGGACATGGTATATCTCTCCATCTATTGGTATCATCTTTAATTTGTTTCATCAGTGTCATAATTTTCTGCATACAGGTCTTTTGTCTCCTTAGGTAGGTTTACTCCTAGGTATTTTATTCTTTTTGTTGCAATGGTAAATGGGAGTGTTTTCTTAATTTCATTTTCATCATTAGTGTATAGGAATGCAAGAGATTTCTGTGCATTAATTTTGTATCCTGCTACTTTATCAAATTCATTGATTAGCTCTAGTAGTTTCCTAGTAGCATCTTTAGGATTATCTTATTATATGTTTTTAAGGCAATAGCATTTTTTTCTTTTTTTTTTTTTAGCAATATAAACAAGGATGGTGTCCCACTAATGCTGGCATGAAAACAGTCTGAGAACATTCATAAAATATCAGCATTTTCAGACATCTCTTATGTTTTCCTTATCATTGTGAGTTTCATTTTATGATAATATAAAATATATTTACCTTTGCACTTGATTGCTTATGTTTTCATTAAAATTGAAACATTCAACTCCTATAGAATATGTTTTGTAATATCACTCATGGGAACTTAGATTTGATTATTCTACTCTCTCTAAACATAACACCTACAAAATAGAAAATTTGGTATTATATCATTCACCTCTGAGGAAAACCTAATTCACCTTTCTTAACATCAGCATGGCAAAGAGCAATTTGTCTCTGATCGGTTTCTGTGCAATATATCTATTTACTTGCAGCTCATACAGGGCAGGAAATAAGTAAAATTTCATTCCTTCTTCAGATATGAATATACAAATGTGACAGTGGCCACATTCTAGAGCAAGTAAAGCTCTTTAACAAAATAATTTTACATGGCAGCTCTTTGAAACAATGTAGTTTTTTCTCCCTTATTTTTTAACAAAGTAGAACTTTCTAAAAGTTAAAAACATAATTCATGCAAATATAAAATTAACACATCAAATAGTTATTCAAATTAGTCATTGATGTGAGAACCAGTAAGTTAGCAAACTGATTCCAAAAGAATCTGGAGAGCTAGATATCTGTAAGCAAGTGGATGGGGTTCAGAACCCACAACTCCCAAAATATGGCCTCTTGACATATTGAATATTTTAAGCTGAAAGAGTTTGAGAAAACAGCAGAAGCAGGAAGTCCACTCTGACCTTCCCCTGACCCCACCTCAATCCTGCCCATCTCCACAGAAACAAGTCCTTAAGTTCTCACGTGAGAGGTGCTCTCCCTCTACCTGGGGGAAAGGAGCATCCTTACCTCCAAAGACAAAGGGACACTAAGAAGAATTCTAACAAAAAGACCTTGCTAAGTTTCCCCCAGTTTATTACACTCACCCCACACTCCTATCATATTCCTCCACAACTGTCCACTCTTCATCAAGCCTAGTATGAAAATACTCAAATCTGTTTCTTTGGGTCACCATTTCCTTATGAAGGATCCCATGTCATGTAAAACTTATATTAAAAAGCTTTGTATGCTTTTCTCCTATTAATTAGTCTTCATCAGTTTAATTTTCAGAACCAGCTAATGACTCTAAGAAGAACCATGGAAAACTTTTTCCTCCCCTATAGTGTTAATAAAAGAAGCCTAGGATACAATTGTTAAGTTAAAACCAAAAGTTGTCAATATCCTTCAAAATTAATAAACTCTGGGGGTTTATTTTTGATTGAAGGTAAATTATTTACATCTCCATCAGAAAAAAGTTTGTACATTAACATGTAATTTCACTAATTCTGGTTTCTTGAACCAATAGTAAGCAGTGAGTCAAAGTATATTAACTTAAATAATTCTTGGGTGAGACTGAAAAATATTGCCTCCATGATACTGAAAGAACATTCTTCTTTCCTTTTGCCTTAATTCTAAGTATTGGATAAAGTTTCTTAACAATTCTCTTCATATGCAAAGTTTGAACAAAGCTATCAGAAGACAAAGTTGTCACATTTAAAATACAGTTGTTTTTCTAAATTTTTGAAAGTCATTCTAACCATGGCTTTCTAAACAATCTATTTGATCCAATAAGTGAAGTAGATACAGCCTCCTTGAAAGAAACATAAAAGAAAAGGGCAGCTGAATATGGTACTTAATAATCTGAGCAAAATGATCAAGTTAATAAAATTGTGCCCCCCCCTTAAATTTCAGTATCATCTATGGTTTTTACTGTTGTATGACATTTGGGGTTGACCACAGAAAAGTAAATCTATAAAGTCAGAGTTCAGGCATTCTTTCAACATAAAATAAACTTTGGTAAGCTTTATTTAAAATTGAGTAGTATGAACTTTCACTAGAAAGTCACTAGAAAAGTTAGATCTTTCCTTACAGATTTCAGGAAAGCATGCCCATAGCCTTAAATACTTCACAGCCTTCTTGAGTCCCTTACATTCCTCTCCTATTATTCATATTTTCTATTTTTTAAAAAAAACATTGGAATTCATGAAGGCAATAATTGTACCTTCATTTATATATTCCTAGGACCAATTGCAATGTTTTATCCATAATAGGTACTGAGAAAACATATGAATAGATGGTATATGAATGAATAAATATGATTCACAGTCATTGGTGTCTCTGTCCCATGCTGAAGGCAGGCTTCCCTTCTGAGATTTTATAGCAGTGAGAGCCCTGTCCCCTTTCTTGCCGTATATAACTATATTAAATGTAAGGAGACAGGAGAAGATGGCAAAGAGTAGGACGCAGAGATCACCTTCCTCCCCACAGATACACCAGAAATACATCTGCACGTGGAACAACTCCTACAGAACACCTACTGAACGTGGCAAAAGACCTCAGACCTCCCAAAAGGCAAGAAACTCCCCACATACCTGGGTAGGGCAAAAGAAAAAAGAAAAAAACAGAGACAAAAGGATAGGGTCGGTACCTGCACCAGTGGGAGGGAGCTGTGAAGGAGGAAAGGTTTCCACACACTAGAAGCCCCTTCGTGGGTGGAGACTGCAGGTGGTAGAGGGGGGAAGCTTCAGGGCCACGGAGGAGAGTGCAGCAACAGGGGTGCGGAGGGCAAAGTGGAGAGATTACCGCACAGAGGATTGGTACCAACCGGTACTCACCAGCCGAGAGGCTTGTCTGCTCACCTGATGGGACAGGCGGGGGCTGGGAGGTGAGGCTCCGACTTCAGAGCTTAGATCCCAGGGAGAGGACAGGGGTTGGCAGCGTGAACACAGCCTGAAGGGGATAGTGTGCCATGGCTAGCCGGGAGGGAGTCCAGGAAAAGTCTGGAGCTGCCAAAGAGGCAAGAGACTTTTTCTTCCCTCTTTGTTTCCTGGTGTGCAAGGAGAGGGGATTAAGAGCGCTGCTAAAAGGAGCTCCAGAGATGGGCACGAGCGGCGTCTATCAGCGTGGACCTGAGAGAGAGGCATTAGACGCTAAGGC
This sequence comes from Leucopleurus acutus, assembly GCF_964270905.1. Lineage (NCBI taxonomy): Eukaryota > Metazoa > Chordata > Mammalia > Artiodactyla > Delphinidae > Leucopleurus > Leucopleurus acutus. The sequence goes on from NC_139148.1 coordinate 99,058,246, forward strand.
CGCTGCTACCGCCACCAAGAAGCCTGTGTGCAAGCACAGGTCACTATCCTCACCTCCCCTCCCCAGAGCCTGTGCAGCCTGAAACTGCAAGGGTGCCGTGATCCAGGGACAACTTCCCCAGGAGAACACATGGTGCGCCTCAGCCTGGTGCAACGTCACGCTGGCCTCTGCTGTCACAGGCCCGCCCCGCACTCCATGCCCCCCCTCCCCCAGGCCTGAGTGAACCAGAGCCCCCGAATCAGCGGCTCCTTTAACCCCGTCCTGTCTGAGCAAAGAACAGACGCCCTCCGGCGACCTACACGCACAGGCGGGGCCAAATCCAAAGCTGAGCCCCTGGGAGCTGTGAGAACAAAGAAGAGAAAGGGAAATCTCTCCCAGCAGCCTCAGAAGCAGCGGATTAAAGCTCCACAATCAACTTGATGTACTCTGCATCTGTGGAATACATGAATAGACAACGAATCATCCCAAATTGAGGAGGTGGACTTTGAGAGCAAGATATATTATTTTTTTCCCCTTTCCCTCTTTTTGTAAGTGTGTATGTGTATGCTTCTGAGTGAGATTTTGACTGTATAGCTTTGCTTTCACCATTTGTCCTAGGGTTCCATCCATCTGTTTTTTAATTTAAAAAATTTTTCTTCTTAATAATGATTTCTTATGTTTTATTTTAATAACTTTATTTTATTTTATCTTACTTTATTTTATTTTATCCTCTTTCTTTCTACTTTTTCTCCCCTTTATTCTGAGCCGTGTGGATGAAAGGCTCTTCGTGCTGCAGCCAGGAGTCAGTGCTGTGCCTCTGAGGTGGGAGAGCCAACTTCAGGACACTGGTCAACAAGAGACCTGCCAGCTCTATGTAATATCGAATGGCAAAAATCTCCCAGAGATCTATATCTCAACACAAGTACCCATCCTCACTCAACGACCAGCAAGCTACAGTGCTGGACACCCTATGTCAAACAACTAGCAAGACAGGAACACAAACCCACCCATTAGCAGAGAGGCTACCTAAAATCATAATAAGGCCACACACACCACAAAACACACCACCAGACGTGGACCTGCCCACCAGAAAGAAACGATCCAGCCTCATCCACCAGAACACAGGCACTAGTCCCCTCCACCAGGAAGCCTACAAAACCCACTGAAATGACCTTAGCCACTGGGGACAAACACCAAAAACAATGGGAGCTATGAACCTGTAGCCTGCAAAAAGGTAGACTCCAAATATAGTAAGATAAGCAAAATGAGAAGACAGAAAAACACACAGCAGATGAAGGAGCAAGATAAAAACCCACCAGACCTAAAAAATGAAGAGGAAATAGGCAATCTACCTGAAAAAGAATTCAGAATAATGATAGTAAAGATGATCCAAAATCTTGGAAACAGAATAGACAAAATGCAAGAAACACCTAACAAGGACCTAGAAGAACTAAAGAGGAAACAAGCAATGATGAACAACAAAATAAATGAAATTAAAAATACTCAAGAAGGGATCAATGGCAGAATAACTGAGGCAGAAAAACGGATAAGTGACCTGGAATATAAAATAGTGGAAATAACTACTGCAGAGCAGAATAAAGAAAAAAGAATGAAAAGAACTGAGGACACTCTCAGAGACCTCTGGGACAACATTAAACACACCAACATTCCAATTATACGGGTCCCAGAAGAAAAAGAGAAAAAGAAAGGGACTGAGAAAATACTTGAAGAGACTATAGTTGAAAAGTTCCCCAATATGGAAAAGGAAAGAGTTGATCAAATCCAGGAAGCACAGAGTCCCATAGAGGATAAATCCAAGGAGAAACATGCCAAGACACATATTAATCAAACTGTCAAAAATTAAATAAAGAAAACATATTAAAAGCAGCAAGGAAAAAACAACAAATAACACACAAGGGCATCCCCATAAGGCTAACAGCTGATCTTTCAGCAGAAACTCTGCAAGCCAGAAGGGAGTGGCAAGACATATGTAAAGTGATGAAGGAGAAAAACCTACAACCAAGATTACTCTACCCAGCAAGGATCTCATTCAGATTTGATGGAGAAAGTAAAAGCTTCACAGACCAGCAGAAGCTGAGAAAGTTCAGTACCACCAAACCAGCTTTACAACAAATGTTAAAGGAACTTCTCCAGGCAAGAAACACAAGAGAAAGAAAAGACCTACAATAACAAACCCAAAACAATTAAGAAAATTGGAAAAGGAACATACATATCGATAATTACCTTAATGTAAATGGATTAAATGCTCCCACCAAAAGACATAGACTGGCTGAATGGATACAAAAACAAGACCCATATATATGCTGTCTACAAGAGACTCACTTCAGACCTAGAGACACACACAGACTGAAAGTGAGGGGATGGAAAAAGATATTCCATGCAAATGGAAATCAAAAGAAAGCTGGAGTAGCAATTCTCATATCAGACATTATAGACTTTAAAATAAAGACTATTACAAGAGACAAAGAAGAACACTACATAATGATCACGGGATTGATCCAAGAAGAAGATATAACAATTGTAAATATTTATGCACCCAATATAGGAGCACCTCAATACATAAGGCAAATACTAACAGCCATAAAAGGAGAAATCGACAGTAACACATTCAGAGTAGGGGACTTTAACACCCCACTTTGACAAATGGACAGATCATCCAAAATGAAAATCAACAAGGAAACACAAGATTTAAATGATACATTAAACAATAAGGACTTAATTGATATTTATAGGACATTCCATCCAAAAACATCAGAATACACACATTTCTCAAGTGCTCATGGAACATTCTCCAGGATAGATCATATCTTGGGTCATAAATCAAGCCTTGGTAAATTTAAGAAAATTGAAATTGTATGAAGTATCTTTTCTGACTACAATGCTATGAGACTAGATATCAATTACAGGAAAAGATCTGTAAAAAATACAAACACATGGAGTCTAAACAATGCACTACTTAATAACGAAGTGATCACTGAACAAATCAAAGAGGAAATGAAAAAATACCTACAAACAAATGACAATGGAGACACGACGACCCAAAACCTATGGGATGCAGGAAAAGAAGTTTTAAGAGGGAAGTTTATAGCAATACAATCCTACCTTAAAAAACAGGAAACATCTCGAATAAACAACCTAACCTTGCACCTAAAGCAATTAGAAAAAGAAGAATAAAAAAAAACCAAAGTTAGCAGAAGGAAAGAAATCATAAAGATCAGAACAGAAATAAATGAAAAAGAAATGAAGGAAACGATAGCAAAGATCAATAAAACTAAAAGCTGGTTTCTTGAGAAGATAAACAAAATTGATAAACCATTAGCCAGACTCATCAGGAAAAAAAGGGAGAAGACTCAAATCAATAGAATTAGAAATGAAAAAGGAGAAGTAACAACTGACACTTCAGAAATAAAAAAGATCATGAGAGATTGCTACAAGCAACTCTATGCCAATAAAATGGACAACCTGGAAGAAATAGACAAATTCTTAGAAATACACAACCTTTCAAGCCTGATCCAGGAAGAAATAGAAAATATGAACAAACCAATCACAAACCCTGAAATTGAGATTGTGATTAAAAACCTTCCAACAAACAAAAGCCCAGGACCAGATGGCTTCACAGGCGAATTCTATCAAACATTCAGAGAAGAGCTAACACCTATCCTTCTCAAACTCTTCCAAAATATAGCAGAGGGAGGAACACTCCCAAACTCATTCTACAAGGCCACCATCACCCTGATAGCAAAACCAGACAAAGAAGTCACAAAGAAAGAAAATTACAGGCCAATATCACTGATGAACATAGATGCAAAAATCCACAACAAAACACTAGCAAACAGAATCCAACATCACATGAAAAGGATCGTACACCATTATCAAGTGGGGTTTATTCCAGGAATGCAAGGATTCTGCAGTACACGCAAATGCATCAACGTGATACACCATATTAACAAATTAAAGGAGAAAAACCATAGGATCATCTCAATAGATGCAGACAAAGCTTTTGACAAAATTCAACACCCATTTATGATAAAAAAAACATCCAGAAAGTAGGCATAGAGGGAACTTTCCTCAACATAATAAAGGACATATATGACAAACCCACAGCCAACATCATCCTCAATGGTGAAAAACTAAAAGCCTTTCCACTAAGATCAGGAACAAGAAAAGATGCCAGTGCTCACCACTATTATTCAACATAGATTTGGAATTTTTAGCCACAGCAATCAGAGAAGAAAAGGAAATAAAAGGAATCCAAATCAGAAAAGAAGAAGTAAAGCTGTCACTCTTTGCACATGACATGATACTATACATAGAGAATCCTAAAGGTGCTACCAGAAAACTACTGGAGCTAAACAATGAATTTGGTAAAGTAGCAGGATACAAAATTCATGCACAGAAATCTCTGGCATTCCTATACACTAATAATGAAAAATCTGAAAATGATATTAAGGAAACACTCCTATTTACCAGTACAACAAAAAGAATAAAATATCTAGGAAAAACCTACCTAAGGAGACAAAATACCTGCATGCAGAAAATTATACGACACTGATGAAAGAAATTAAAGATGATATCAATAGATGGAGAGATATACCATGTTCTTGGATTGGAAGAAACAACATTGTGAAAATGATTCTGCTACCTAGAGCAATCTACAGATTCAATGCAATCCTTATCAAACTACCACTGGCATTTTTCACAGAACTGGAACAAAAAATTTCACAATTTGTTTGGAAACACAAAAGACCCCGAATAGCCAAAGCAATCTTGAGAATAAAAAATGTAGCTGGAGGAATCAGGCTCCCTGACTTCAGACTATACCACAAAGCTACAGTAAGCAAGATAGTATGGTACAAGCACTAAAACAGAAATATACATCAATGGAACAGGATAGAAAGCCCAGAGATAAACCAATGCACATATGGTCACCTTATCTTTGATAAAGGAGGCAAGAATATACAGTGGAGAAAAGACAGCCTCTTCAGTAAGTGGTGCTGGGAAAACTGGACAGGTACATGTAAAAGTATGAGATTAGAACACTCCCTAACACCATACACAAAAATAAGCTCAAAATCGATTAGAGATGTAAATTTAAGGCAACAAACTATCAAACTCTTAGAGGAAAACATAGGCAGAACACTCTGTGACATAAATCACAGCAAGATCCTTTCTGACCCACCTCCTAGAGAAATGGAAATAAAAACAAAAATAAACAAATGGAACCTAATGAAACTTCAAAGCTTTTGCACAGCAAATGAAACCATAAACAAGACCAAAAGACAACCCTCAGAATGGGAGAATATATTTGCAAATTAAGCAACTGACAAAGGATTAATCTCCAAAATTTACAAGCAGCTCATCCAGCTCAATAACCAACAAACAAACAACCCCATCCAAAAATGGGCAGAAGACCTAAATAGACATTTCTCCAAAGAAGATATACAGATGGCCAACAAACACATGAAAGAATGCTCAACATCATTAATCATTAGAGAAATGCAAATCACAACTACAGTGAAATATCATCTCACACCAGTCAGAATGGCCATCATCCAAAAATCTAGAAACAATAAATGCTGGAGAGCATGTGGAGAAAAGGGAACACTCTTGCACTGCTGGTGGGAATATAAATGGATACAGCAACTATGGAGAACAGTATGGAGGTTCCTTATAAAACTAGAACTACCATACGACCAAGCAATCCCACTACTGGGCATATACCCTGAGAAAACCATAATTGAAAGAAGTCATGCCCCAAATGTTCATTGCAGCTCTATTTACAATAACCAGGACATGGAAGCAACCTAAGTGTCCATCATTGGATGAATAGATAGAGAAGTTGTGGCACATATATACAATGGAATACTACTCAGCCATAAAAAGAAATGATATTGAGTTATTTGTAGTAAGGTGATGGACCTAGAGTCTGTCATACAGAGTGAAGTAAGTCAGAAAAAGAATTTCAAATACCATATGCTAACACATATATATGGAATCGAAGGAAAAAAAAACAGGCATGAAGTACCTACGGGTAAGAGGTGAATAAAAACACAGACCTACTAGAGAATGGACTGGAGGATATGGGGAGGGGGAAGGATAAGCTCTGACAAAGTGAGAGTGGCATGGACATATATACACTACCAATCGTAAAATAGATAGCTAGTGGGAAGCAGCCGCATGGCACAGGGAGATCAGCTAGGTGCTCTGTTACCACCTAGAGGGGTGGGATAGGGAGGGTGGGAAGGAGGGAGGTGCAAGAGGGAAGAGATATGGGAACATATGTATATGTATAACTGATTCACTTTGTCATAAAGCAGAAACTAACACACCATTGTAAAGCAATTATACTGCAATAAAGATGTTTAAAAAAAGAAAACAAAACAAACATAAAAGAAAAACTACAATGAGATATCATCTCACACCAGTCAGAATGGCCATCATCAAAAAATCTAGAAACAATAAATGCTGGAGAGGGTGTGGAGAAAAGGGGACACTCTTACACTGCTGTTGGGAATGTGAATTGGTACAGCCACTATGGAGAACAGTATGGATGTTCCTTAAAAAATTACAAATAGATCTCCCATATGACCCAGCACTCCCACTACTGGGCATATACCCTGAGAAAACCAAAATTCAAAAAGAGTCATGTACCAAAATGTTCATTGCAGCTCTATTTACAATAGCCCAGAGATGGAAACAACCTAAGTGCCCATCATCGGATGAATGGATAAAGAAGATGTGGCACATATATACAATGGAATATTACTCAGCCATAAAAAGAAACGAAATTGAGTTATTTGTAGTGAGGTGGATGAACCTAGAGTCTGTCATACAGAGTGAAGTAAGTCAGAAAAAGAATAACAAATACCGTATGCTAACACATATACGTGGAATCTAAGAGAAAAAAAGGTCATGAAGAACCTAGGGGTAAGACAGGAATAAAGACACAGACCTACTAGAGCATGGACTTGAGGATATGGGGAGGAGGAAGGGTAAGCTGTGACAAAGTGAGAGAGTGGCATGGACATATATACACTACCAAACGTAAAATAGATAGCTAGTGGGAAGTAGCCGCATTACACAGGGAGATCAGCTACGTGGTTTGTGACCACCTAGACGAGTGAGATAGGGAGGGAGGGAGACGCAAGAGGGAAGAGATATGGGAACATATGTATATGTATAACTGATTCACTTTGTTATAAAGCAGAATCTAACACACCATTGTAAAGCAATTATACTCCAATAAGGATATTAAAATAAATAAATAAATAAGCAAGCATGTTGGCTAATCCCCACATATTCACGATTATTTTCCTTACCTTCTCTTTTTTCCTTTCTTCTCTCCTCCCTACTTCCCTTGCTCCCTCCTCCCCTCCTTTCCTCCCTCCCTATCAGTAGTTCTTTATTTGCAATTGTAGGTCTTCATTTCTAAGAAATAATCAATCTGACCCAAAATAATATTTCTCATAATACCAGGATACCTGAAGTTTTAGTTTAATAGTTTTCTATGATTTAATGGGGAAGCAAAAAGAGGATGAAACAAAGAATGAGGATACCAGAAGTCTAAAATTCAAGTAGAATCATTTCTCTAGTTTTGCTGAGGACTGTACAGAAAATATAGGTAGGGAGCTCTGATAAGCCACCTGTACATAATTTAAAGGTTGAGTTTGTCTACATCAAACTGACTTTTACAAGAAAAATCATTTCAAGTTGTTATTGGTAGTGCATGGATTCAGAATATGTAGCCAAATAATTTGGGAAATTTCAAACTTTCTGAATTTGTAATCCATTCTTAAGAATTCTGATGGTTGGGACTTCAAATACAGCAAATAAAAGAACTAAAAGAAAAATATTCATACCAGGTTTAGGCTTTTTCCTTGATTGGGCTTTCACTTGGCTGATATAGCTGTTTGACTGATTGCTAGAGCTACTATAAAGTTATTTTAGTCCATTTCTTTTTGCTTAGTTAGTGTTTCTGTGGTGAAGCAAGGGCCTAGAACCTCCTCATCTGCCATCCTGCTGATATCTCAATCTATTTATAGTGCCTTTTGTAATTACATAATTTCCCTTAACAGTTTTCTTTTTTTTATGTGAATTTGAATTAGTGCCTGGGAATACTTGCTTTCAGCCTGAAGAACTTCCTTCAGTATTTTTTATAAAGCAGGTCAGCTAGCAATGAATTCTCTGTTTTTGTTTATCTGAGAATGCCTTTATTTCATCTTCAGTTTTGAAGTATAGCTTTGCTTGATACAGGATTCTTGGTTGACAGTTTTTTACTTTGACTACATTGAATATGTTGTCCCACTGCCTTCTGGATTCCACTGTTTCTAATGAGAAGTCAACTGTTAATGATGTTCCCTTGTTTGTGATGATTTTTTCTAAAATTTTTCAAATGTCCATTTTATTCTGATTTATAAGCATTGTCAGCTATACACTTGAAGTGACTTTTTTAAAGGACTTGACATTTTAATGAAATCTAAGTAAATTCTCTTGCTGCATTCAAGATTTTAATTACCTTTTGTATTCATCATTTTTATTATGAGGCATCTGTTTTTTAATCTGTTTGTATTTATTCTACATGAAGTTCACTGGGCTTTTTGCATGTGTGGATTAAAATTTTACTTTCAATTTGGAAAAAGTTAGCCATTGACTTGAATATTTTTCTTTCTCTTTTTCCTCTTCTGACACACCCATCACACATATCTTGCTACACTTATGGTTCCACATTTCTCTAAAATTTTGTTCATTTTTCTTTTTCATTTTTCTTTTTCAGAATGAATAATCTAAATTAATCTACAATTACCTTGATTCAAATCCAGTTCAAATCTACTGTTGAGCCCATCTAGTGAATTTTCATTTTGGTTACTGTACCTTTAAGCTCCAGAATTTTTATTTGGTTCTTTTTTATAATTTCTCTCATGTTGGTATTCTCTATTTGATGAGACTTTAATACCTTCTTTTACTCTTTTAAATATGGTTTCATTCTTTGATAGTTATTCTCATTACTTTAATGGGTTTTTTTGGGTTAAATCCAAACCTGTTCACTTTCAGACAGTTTATGTCTTCTTTTTTTCCCCTGGGTATAGGCCAGACCTTGTTTTTTTGCATGTCTCATTTTTTGAGCGGTTTTTTGGTGAGGGACAGGACACTCCATAGCAACTCTGAGTACTGGTCTTCCCACTTCTAGGACTTCTTGTTGTCATTTGTTTATTTATTTGTGTATTGTCTGGCAGGATTATTTTAGGAAAGCCTATCTGCACCCCTTCCCACCCTGTGTGAAGCCTTTGATTTTGTTCACTGGAGGGTACAGCCTTGGCATGTGCACAGTCATTATGAAATGACAGGGCTTTGACTGGAGTCTTTCACTATTTCTTTTATCACATCCAGCTCTTAAGGTCCAGTAATTGCTGGCTGATTGCCTTATTGTTTTGAACAATATCTAGGGCATAAATTGCTCCTGAGATGGACCCAATTAAATTCAGTCTCCTTTAAAAGTATAGTTTTTGAAGTCTCAGATCTGTTTCAGATTTGTCCTGAACCTAGGAAGGCTCTTCTTAGCTGTGTCATTTCCTGGTTCTCTCCGGGAAACTAGCTGACTTATGGTTGAGTTTATATCTCTAATGGATCTACCTATCTCCTCTTTAGTTGTTTTTCAGCCCAACCTCGTTTTTGAGAGAATCCTTAAGCTATGAGTTCCCCTACGCTCTGTAACATATGAAATAAGTTCCTTTTAGGAAATCTTCAGCCTGCCTCCATCCACAGGCAAAATTTCAGAGATATAGCCCTGAATCTAGGGGTGGGGATGGTGGCAGACTTCTGAGTGAAACTCCTGCTTTAGTTGATGAGAACTCAACTAGGGGTGTAGGACAGCTGTAGTCGCTGATATTTTCAATGGCCCCTCCCAGTGGGGAACTTTGCTGTCTTTATGATGGAGCCAGGGTGAGAGTGATCAATCACAGACCCAATATTCTCATGGCACTGCACCCAAGGAGAGCCTAGGCCCTATGATTAGGGGTTGGATATAAAAAAGGGAGCCCCTACTTCTTGGCAACACTTAGCCTCTGCAAATTGCAGCTGGGACAGAATGAGAAAGTCTGAAGTCCTGCCCCTTCTAGGGAGATGCTACAGTTCTCCAACTTTCAGCTGGGGGAGATGGAGAAAACCCTGTGTCCTTGGGTGCAACCATCTGTCTGGCTAGTATATTTAGATGTGGGATTTGGTTGTTATTTACCTTTTGTGGGGTTTTCTGAGCTTCATGGATCTGTGGCTTGACTTCATTCATTATTTGGAGGCAGTTATTCAACATTACCTCTTTAAATATTTTTCTGCAATGTTCCTTCTCTCTTCCTTCTATGTTAAAACATTTGTGATATTGTCCCATGGCTCGTAGATGCTCTGTTCTATTTTTTTTCATTCCTTTTCTTCTTTTCCTTTCAGTTTGGGTAATTTCCATTGAATTATCTTCAAATTTAAAGGTTCTTTCCTTGGCTGTGTTCAGCCTACTGATGAGCCCATTGAAGACATTCATCTCTGATGTGCTTTTTATTTGTAAAATTTCCATTTGACATTTTTTTTATAGTTTTATCTCTCTGCTAAAATTCCTCATCTGTTCATGCAATTGTTCACCTTTTCCTCTAAATCCTTTAATATGTTAATCATAGTTAATTTAATGATCCTGTTTCAAAGTTCCTATGTCTTCTCTGTATCTGCTGATATTGACTAACTTGTCTTTTATAAATAGAATTATTTTTCTTGCCTTTTTGTGTTTCAGTTTTTATAAATTTAATGCCTGACCTCATGTGTAGAACATTAGGGACTAAGGTAAATGTTATTTTTGCCTGCAAGTGGGCATGTCTCTTTGTTTAGGTTGTAAGTGTAGGAGATTAAAAGAATCTAGTCAGAAATTTGTCTGTGTTTGGGCTTTGCTGCTGCTATTGTTTTCTGCAATACACACAGGTTGCCACTGATTTGTGCTTAGGCTGGAGGCAGATTTGGCAGTTGGTGTTTTTCTCTGTTAGTTCGCAACCCTAAGGTGCCAACCATGTCTGTACACCTGGTGCAGAGTGGTTCACTCTTCTCTTTCCCCTCCCTACCAACAGACCTCTGTAGCTTGTTGTTAGGTGCTAAATTCATGGTAGAGGCCACAGCGGATGCCATCTAATGGTACTGATACAGGATCCTGGGCTTAGAATTGTTTCATGCTCTAGGAAGACAATTTTATTTCTCCTACACTTCCCCTAGCCACAGTAGAGAAGTTTGCTTGCCCCTTGCCTAGTAGCTTAAAACTCTTAAATTAAGAAGTTAGGAGTGACATCAGTGAAAATGGCAGCATATGGACCACTGAAAATTTCTTCACAAACAAAACGAAATGGTAAAAACAACCTTTTCAGAACTCTGGAAATTAAAGCCCTGAAGCAATCCAGGGAGCATTTACTTAAGAAAAACAGCTTAATCTCAGTAAGAAGAGTGAACTAGGCAAAAATATAATTTAATTTTTTTTATTAAGGACACAAAATTCTCATTGCCAGGGCCCCATTTTCCAACTCCAAAAAATAAAGTTTTTTCACAGGACCATACAGTCTCTAACAGAGACGTTCTATAACCAATGATTCTATTTCTAAGAGAAAGTATTACAGTACTTATGGCCTTCCAGAAAGGTAATTGGTGTCTATATGTACCATTAATGTCACAATATAGGCAGCCACCTTGTTCATCCATTTTAAGCTAATTTTCTAATTCACAAGCAGAAAGTCACAGCTAAAAATATTGAATTATTAAAAGTTTCCATAAATTAAAATTCCTAATTATTTTACTTAACTCTCTATATACATTTTCATCTCAAAAGGAAGGAATTCAATCAAAACTTTGTTACAGGGGCGGAGGGGAAGATGGCAGAAGAGTAAGACGCGGAGATCACCTTCCTCCCCACAGATACACCAGAAATACATCTACACCCGGAGCAACTCCTACAGAACACCTACTGAATGCTGGCAGAAGACCTCAGACCTCCCAAAAGGCAAGAAACTCCCCATGTACCTGGGTAGGGCAAAAGAAAAAAAGAAAAAACAGAGACAAAAGAATAGGGATGGGACCTGCACCAGTGGGAGGGAGCTGTGAAGGAGGAAAGGTTTCCACACACTAGGAAGCCCCTTCGCGGGCGGAGACTGTGGTTGGTGGAGGGGGGAGCTTCGGAGCCGTGGAGGAGAGCACAGCAACAGGGGTGCGGAGGGCAAAGCGGGGAGATTCCCGCACAGAGGATTGGTGCTGACCAGCCCTCACCAACCGGAGAGGCTTGTCTGCTCACCCGCCAGGGCGGGCGGGGCTGCGAGCTGAGGCTTGGGCTTTGGTTGGAGCACAGGGAGAGGACTGGGGTTGGCAGTGTGAACAAAGCCTGAAGGGGTTAGTGCACCACGGCTAGCCAGGAGGGTGTCCGGGAAAAGGTCTGGAGCTGCCAAAGAGGCAAGAGACTTTTTCTTCCCTCTTTGTTTCCTGGTGCGCGAGGGGAGGGGATTAAGAGCGCTGCTTAAAGGAACTCCAGAGATGAGCATGAGCTGCGGCTAAAAGCGCGGACCCCAGAGACGGGCGTGAGCAATGGCTAACAGCGCGGACCCCAGAGACGGGCGGGAGATGCTAAGGCTGCTGCTGCCGCCAACAAGGGGCCTGTGTGCGAGCACAGGTCACTATCCACACCCCTCTACCGGGGAGCCTGTGCGGCCTGCCACTGCCAGGTTCCTGGTATCAAGGGACAACATCCCCAGGAGAACGTAAGGCGGGCCTCAGGCTACTGCAACATCACGCTGGCCTCTGCCGCTGCAGGCTCGCCCCACACTCCGTGCCCCTCCCTTCCTCTGGCCTGAGTGAGCCAGACCCCCAAATCAGCGGCTCCTTTAACCTCGTCCTGTCTGAGCAAAAAAGAGACGCCCTCCAGCAACCTACATGCAGAGGCGGGGCCAAATCCAAAGCTGAGCCCCTGGGAGCTGTGAGAACAAAGAAAAGAAAGGGAAATCTCTCCCAGCAGCCTCAGAAGCAGTGGATTAAAGCTCCACAATCAACTTGATGTACCCTGCATCTGTGGAATACATGAATAGACAACAAATCATCCTAAATTGTGGAGGTGGACTTTGAGAGCAAGATTTATGATTTTTTCCCTTTGCCTCTTTTTGTGAATGTGTATGTGTATGCTTCTATGTGAGATTTTGTCTGTATAGCTTTGCTTCCACCATTTGTCCTAGGGTTCTATCCGTCCGTTTTTGTTTTGTTTTTTTAAAAAATTTTTTTCTTAATAATTAATTTTAATAACTTTATTTTATTTTATCTTCTTTCTTTCTTTCTTTCTTTCTTTCTTTCTTTCTTTCTTTCTTTCTTTCTTTCCCTCCCTCCCTCCTTCCTTCCCTCCTTTAGACAACGAATCATACCAAATTGAGGAGGTGGACTTTGAAAGCAAGATTTATGATTTTTTTTCTCCTTTTCCTCTTTTTGTGAGTGTGTATGTGTATGCTTCTGTGTGAGAGTTTGCCTGTATAGCTTTGCTTCCACCATTTGTCCTAAGGTTCTATCCATCCGTTTTTTTTCTTCTTAATAACTTCTTAATTTAATAACTATATTATATTTTACTTTTTTATTTTACTTTATCTTATTCTTTTTTCCTTCCTTCCCTCCTTCCTTCCTTCCTTACTTCACTTCTTTCTTTCTTTCTTTCTTTCTTCCTACTTCTACTAATTCTTTCTCTCCACTTTTTCTCCCTTTTATTCTGAGCCGTGCGGATGATAGGCTCTTGGTACTGCAGCCAGGAGTCAGTGCTGTGCCTCTGAGGTGGGAGAGCCAACTTCGGGACACTGGTCAACAAGAGACCTCCAAGCTCCACATAATATCAAATGGCGAAAATCTACCAGAGATCTGCATCTCAACACCAGCACCCAGCTTCACTCAACGACCAGCAAGCTACAGTGCTGGACACCCTATGTCAAACAACTAGCAAGACAGGAACACAGCCCCACCCATTAGCAGAGCAGCCGCCTAAAATCATAATAAGGCCACAGACACTCCAAAACACACCACCAGACGTGGACCTGCCCACCAGAGAGACAAGATCTAGCCTCATCCACCAGAACACAGGCATCAGTCCTGTCCACCAGGAAGCCTACACAACCCACTGAACCAACCTTAGCCACTGGGGACAGACATCAAAAACAACGGGAACTACGAAGCTGCAGCCTTCCAAAAGGAGACCCCAAACACAGTAAGATAAGCAAAATAAGAAGGCAAAAAAAAAAAAAACACAGCAGAAGAAGGAGCAAGACAAAAACGCACCAGACCTAACAAATGAAGAGGAAATAGGCAGTCTACCTGAAAAAGAATGCAGAATAATGATAGTAAAGATGATCCAAAATCTTGGAAATAGAATAGACAAAATGCACGAAACATTTAAGAAGGACCTAGAAGAACTAAAGATGAAACAAACAATGATGAACAACAAAATAAAAGAAATGAAAAATACTTCAGATGGGATCAATAGCAGAATAACTGAGGCAGAAGAACGGATAAGTGACCTGGAATATAAAATAGTGGAAATAACTACTGCAGAGCAGAATAAAGAAAAAAGAATGAAAAGAACTGAGGACACTCTCAGAGACCTCTGGGACAACATTAAATGCACCAACATTCGAATTATAGGGGTTCCAGAAGAAGAAGAGAAAAAGAAAGGGTCTGAGAAAATACTTGAAGAGATTATAGTTGAAAACTTCCCTAATATGGGAAAGGAAACAGTTAATCAAGTCCAGGAAGCACACAGAGTCCGATACAGGATAAATCCAAGGAGAAACACACCAAAACACATATTAATCAAACTGTCAAAAATTTAATACAAAGAAAGCATATTAAAAGCAGCAAGGGAAAAACAACAAATAACGCACAAGGGAATCCCCATAAGGTTAACAGCTGATCTCTCAGCAGAAACACTGCAATCCAGAAGATAGTGGCAGTACATACTGAAAGTGATGAAGGAGAAAAACCTACAACCAAGATTACTCTACCCAGCAAGGATCTCATTCAGATTTGATGAAGAAATTAAAACCTTTACAGACAAGCAAAAGCTGAGAGAGTTCAGCACCACCAAACCAGCTTTACAACAAATGCTAAAGGAATTTCTCTAGGCAAGAAACACAAGAGAAGGAAAAGACCTACAATAACAATCCCAAAACAATTTAGAAAATGGTAATAGGAACATACATATCGATAATTACCTTAAATGTAAATGGACTAAATGCTCCCACCAAAAGACACAGATTGGCTGAATAGATACAAAAACAAGACCGATATATATGCTGTCTACAAGAGACCCACTTCAGACCTAGAGACACATACAGACTGAAAGGGGATGGAAAAAGATATTCCATGCAAATGGAAACGAAAAGAAAGATGGAGTAGCAATTCTCATATCAGACAAAATAGACTTTAAAATAAAGACTATTAGAAGAGACAAAGAAGGACATTACATAATGATCAAGGGATCGATCCAAGAAGAAGATATAAAAATTGTAAATATTTATGCACCCAACATAGGAGCACCTCAATACATGAGGCAAATACTAACAGCCATAAAAGGAGAAATCGACAGTAACACATTCATAGTAGGGGACTTTAACAACCCACTTTCACCAATGGAAAGATCATCCAAAATGAAAATAAATAAGGAAACACAAGCTTTAAATGATACATTAAACAAGATGGACTTAATTGATATTTATAGGACACTCCATCCAAAAACATCAGAATACACATTTTTCTCAAGTGCTCATGGAGCATTCTCCAGGAAAGATCATAACTTGGGTCACAAATCAAGCCTTGGTAAATTTAAGAAAACTGAAATTGTATCAAGTATCTTTTCTGACCACAATGCCATGAGACTAGATATCAATTACAGGAAAAGGTCTGTAAAAAATACAAACACATGGAGGCTAAACAATGCACTACTTAATAACGAAGTGATCACTGAAGAAATCAAAGAGGAATTAAAAAATACCTACAAAAAAATGACAATGGAGACACGACGACCCAAAACCTATGGCAGGCAGCAAAAGCAGTTCTAAGAGGGAAGTTTATAGCAATACAAGCCCACCTTAAGAAACAGGAAACATCTCGAATAAACAACCTAACCTTGCACCTAAAGCAATTAGAGAAAGAAGAACAAAAAAACCCCAAAGTTAGCAGAAGGAAAGAAATCATAAAAATCAGATCAGAAATAAATGAAAAAGAAATGAAGGAAACGATAGCAAAGGTCAATAAAACTAAAGCTTACTTCTTGAGAAGATAAACAAAATAGATAAACCATTACCCAGACTCATCAAGAAAAAGAGGGAGAAGACTCAAATCAACAGAATTAGAAATGAAAAAGGAGAAGTAACAACTGTCAATGCAGAAATACAAAAGATCATGAGAGATTACTACAAGCAACTCTATGCCAATAAAATGGACAACGAGGAAGAAAGGGATAAATTCTTAGAAATGCACAACCTGCCCAGACTGAATCAGGAGGAAATAGAAAATATGAACAGACCAATCACAAGCACTGAAATTGAGACTGTGATTAAAAACCTTCCAACAAACAAAAGCCCAGGATCAGACAGCTTCACAGGCGAATTATATCAAACATTTAGAGAAGAGCTAACACCTATCCTTCTCAAACTCTTCCAAAATAGAGCAGAGGGAGGAACACTCCCAAATTCCTTCTATGAGGCCACCATCACCTTGTTACCAAAACCAGACAAGGATGTCACAAAGAAAGAAAACTACAGGCCAATATCACTGATGAACATAGATGCAAAAATCCTCAATAAAATACTAGCAAACAGAATCCAACAGCACATAAAAAGGATCATACACCATGATCAAGTGGGGTTTATTCCAGGAATGCAAGGATTTTTCAATATAGGCAAATCTATCAATGTGATAAACCATATTAACAAACTGAATGAGAAAAACCATATGATCATCTCAATAGATGCAGAGAAAGCTTTTGACAAAATTCAACACCCATTTATGATAAAAACCCTGCATAAAGTAGGCATAGAGGGAACTTTCCTCAACATAATAAAGGCCATATATGACAAGCCCACAGCCAACATCATCCTCAATGGTCAAAAACTGAAAGCATTTCCACTAAGATCCGGAACAAGACAAGGGTGCCCACTCTCACCACTCTTATTCAATATAGTTTTCAAGTTTTAGCCACAGCAATCAGAGAAGAAAAGGAAATAAAAGGAATCCAAATGGGAAAAGAAGTAAAGCTGTCACTGTTTGCAGATGACATGATACGATACATAGAGAATCCTAAAGATGCTACCAGAAAACTACTAGAGTTAATCAATGAATTTGGTAAAGTTGCAGAATACAAAATTAATGCACAGAAATCTTTTGCATTCCTATACACGAATGATGAAAAATCTGAAAGTGAAATCAAGAAAACACTCCCATTTACCCCTGCAACAAAAAGAATAAAATATCGAGGAATAAACTTACCTAAGGAGACAAAAGACCTGTATGCAGAAAATTATAAGACACTGATGAAAGAAATTAAAGATGATACAAATAGATGGAGAGATATACCGTGTTCTTGGATTGGAAGAATCAACACTGTGAAAATGACTCTATTACCCAAAGCAATCTACAGATTCAATGCAATCCTGCTCAAACTACCACTGGCATTTTTCACAGAAATAGAACCAAAAATTTCACAATTTGTATGGAAACACAAGAGACCCCGAATAGCCAAAGCAATCTTGAGAACGAAAAACGGAGCTGGAGGAATCAGGCTCCCTGACTTCAGACTATAGTACAAAGCTACACTAATCAAGACTGTATGGTACTGGCACCAAAACAGAAAGATAGATCAATGGAACAGTATAGAAAGCCCAGAGATAAACCCACACACATATCATCACCTTATTTTTGATAAAGGTGGCAGGAATGTACAGTGGAGAAAGGACAGCCTCTTCAATAGGTGGTGCTGGGAAAACTGGACAGCTACATGTAAAAGTATGAGATTAGATCACTCCCTAACACCATACATAAAAATAAGCTCAAAATGGATTAAAGACCTAAATGTAAGGCCAGAAACTATCAAACTCTTAGAGGAAAATATAGGCAGGACACTCTATGACATAAATCACAGCAAGATCCTTTTTGACCCACCTCCTAGAGAAATGGAAATAAAAACAAAAAAAATGGGACCTAATAAAACTTCAAAGCTTTTGCACAGCAAAGGAAACCATAAACAAGACCAAAAGACAACCCTCAGAATGGGAGAAAATATTTGCAAATGAAGCACTAGACAAAGGATTAATTTCCAAAATTTACCAGCAGCTCATGCAGCTCAATAACAAAAAAACAAACAACCCAATCCAAAAATGGGCAGAAGACCCAAATAGACATTTCTCCAAAGAAGATATACAGACTGCCAACAAACACGTGAAAGAATGCTCAACATCATTAATCATTAGGGAAATGCAAATCAAAACTACAATGAGATATCATCTCACACCAGTCAGAATGGCCATCATCAAAAAATCTAGAAACAATAAATGCTGGAGAGAGTGTGGAGAAAAGGAAACACTCCTGCACTGCTGGTGGGAATGTGAATTGGTACAGCCATTATGGAGAACAGTATGGAGGTTCCTTAAAAAACTACAAATAGAACTACCATATGACCCAGCAATCCCACTACTGGGCATATACCCTGAGAAAACCAAAATTCAAAAAGAGTCATGTACCAAAATGTTCATTGCAGCTCTTTTTACAATAGCCCGGAGATGGAAACAACCTAAAGTGCCCATCATCGGATGAATGGATAAAGAAGATGTGGCACATATATACAATGGAATATTATTCAGCCCTAAAAAGAAACGAAATTGAGCTTTTTGTAATGAGGTGGATAGACCTAGAGTCTGTCATACAGAGTGAATTAAGTCAGAAAGAGAAAGACAAATGCCGTATGCTAACACATATATATGGAATTTAAGAAAAAAATGTCATGAAGAACCTAGGAGTAAGACAGAAATAAAGACACAGACTTACTGAAGAATGGACTTGAGGATATGGGGAGGGGGAACGGTGAGCTGTGACAAAACGAGAGAGGGGCATGGACATATATACACTACCAAACGTAAGGTGGATAGCTAGTGGGAAGCAGCCGCATAGCACAGGGATATCAGCTCGGTGCTTTGTGACCACCTGGAGGGGTGGGATTGGGAGGGTGGGAGGGAGGGAGACGCAAGAGGGAAGAGATATGGGAACATATGTATATGTATAACTGATTCACTTTGTTATAAAGCAGAAACTAACACACCATTGTAAAGCAATTATACCCCAATAAAGATGTTTTTAAAAAAAAAACTTTGTTACATACAACAAACTCATAGGCATTTAATGTTTTCTTCCTAAACTAATATTGAGACGTTAATAAGGCTGTACAGACAAAAAGTCTGCAAATATACTCAATTTCTGTGGTGTAATAAATATAATTTTTGTTTCCAAAACAGAAAGTCATTCAGGCAATTTTGGCAATGCAAAACATAGGTACCACAAAAACTAATCTCTCCTTATTGTTATTTCCTACCTTTCTCTCCTACGTTTTATTACTTCAGGATGGAATCCAAGTCACGACTGGATAGTCAAACAGAGAAAATGAGGCTGCTACTTTTCCCAAATATTTCAGCTGACTCATATTTAAGAATCAGTATACAAACATATTTGGTATCTAACTTTAAAACTATTTTAGCAATCCCTGTAATATTAATGTGAATTTTTTTTAAGTTTATTGCATAATAATCAGAAAGAAAATTAAGCCAGAGTAAAGAAACATCTAATCTCATAAAACAAGCAAATAAATGAATCACTTTGGATCATCTTATTTCCTAAGCAAACACTGTAGTAGAAACCACTACCCAATGTATATATGAACTATATAGTAAACAATACACACACATGGAAAACTGAATACAATTTGCATCCAAATAAAAATCATAGGGCTTCCCTGGTGGCACAGTGATTGAGAGTCCACCTGCCGATGCAGGGGACATGGGTTCGTGCCCCAGTCCGGGAGGATCCCACATGCCACGGAGCGGCTGGGCCCGTGAGCTATGGCCGCTGAGCTTGTGCGTCCGGAGCCTGTGCTCTGCAATGGGAGAGGCCACAACAGTGAGAGGCCCGCGTATCACACACACACAAAAAAGTCATAAATATTTTGATCCTTTTTCCCAGTTAATGAATGCTTTGAAATTTATATATATATATATATATATATATATATATATATATATATAGCAGGTAACCCCAAACCATGCATATTCTAGCATAGACCTGATTTCTATCATTGGGCCCAGAGAATTCCGATTTTAGGTAAAGAAATCTCAGCCCATCCAGCAGGAAGAAAATCACATGCAGAGGAATAAAAAGCAAAGGAGCTCATGAATAAATCCACTAGATTTATTTGAAGAAATGTACATGTAGGTAATAAATATTTTAGCCTTTGGAGAAACCTATGTAGGTTTGCCAGATAAAATACAGGCTGCCCAGTAATTTGGATTTCAGATAAAAAATATCAGTATAAGTATATCCCATGCAGTGTTTGGGATATACACTAAAAATTGTTGCTTATTCTGAAACTGAAATTTAACTGGTCCTCCTATATTTCTATTTGACAAGTCCAACAACCTTAAACCTATCCCAAGTATATAAATAGTTGAATCACTGTACTCTCATTTGTACTGCTAAAATACTTACATGTAATAAAAAGTAGTGCTTATCTCCTTCCCAAATACAACAGATTTTATCCACTATCAGTGAGAACTTATTTATGGGAGAATTATGGGAGAGATATTTACTCAGCACAAGATTTCCCTAAAGGTTGTTAGTTTCTTTTTTCCATCCATCTTTTAAGAAAATGGATTATCTATGCAACAAAACCTGGCCACATTGCCTTGTGGATTCATAGTAAATTTAGAGGAAATACTCTAGTTTCTTAGAGAGTGGAGCTATTACACAAATGGTGTCCTTGTTTGACCATGTAAATTAAGTACTTCTGATACATAAGTTGTGATTTTTTTTGCTTCTTTCCTATGGCAATTAAGCTGATTTGCAAAACCAAAAAAGTCCTAACTAAAGAGTTTAATATGAGTATATTAGTCCCTGCTAAGCTGCTTCAAATCCTGTCACATATTTCTATAGATCTACACTGTAGGAGACTTATTTTAATACTTCTTTAAAATATTGCCAAACTTTCTCAATATTAATTTTTAGATACTTGTAGTTATTTCATTCTTTTTCAGCATTAGCTCAGGAGCAGATATTTCCAAAAACCTTCAAAGTTAATTTTAATTTTTTTCTTTTAAAACGTTGAAAGCTTGGCAAGTGTGTAAAGTAATGAGAACAAATTTTAGTTTATATGCTGATCACCTTAAAAGGTGCAGGGCCTTGTCAATTTTTTAAAAATCTTTGCCCTTTGAAGAACCAAAATGCTGAGTCCCTTCTTCAAATAACATACTGGACCTTTCAAAGTAGCAGGAGCAGAGGACATTATGGGTCTGGAAGGGCAGGTGCAAAGCTTCACAGTAAGGTTACCATAAAGTGAATGTGGGAACTGGGACAACCAGATGTCTAGGTGGGTAGGCTTCAGAAAAAATGTAGAGGTAAAGAAGCTGTTTGGCTCAGTACGAGAAAGGGCAGAGTCCCCCGCATATGTATGTTCTGAAGTTCTGGGAAGTCGGCTTGATGATGACAGGGAATATCTTGATTGGTAGATAGATCCATAGATAGGTAGATCATCTCCCTCCAAGTCTCATTCCTCTTCTCTGTTTCTCTTGCTACCCTCATCTTGCTTTCTATTTGATACCCTCACTTATCTTTTTCTACAGCTTGGCCATAGCTTTAAGTTAAAATAACACTAGCAGCACCTTCCTGAAGCAATTTTGCTTTACTCCCCCAGGGACCTTTTTCCTATCAGACCTTATGGAGAAGCAGAAGAGACAGAACTAGATCACATTTGACACACAATGCCTCATTGCATTTAGAACAGACCTACAATGCAAGTTTGCCAAGTTATCCTGAGGTTCACCTACCAGATTATTAACACTTAAGAAAAACCTTAATTTTGAACTCTTTATTTGGGAATTAACTTGAGGAAGATGGGGTTATAAATGAGAATTCCCTGAATTGATTTCTTGTATGCATTTTCATACGTTTTGCTTAATATAACTTTTGAGTACAAAATAGTATGTTCCCCTATGTATAAAGTCAAACTTCCAAACCATACTTTGAGAACTAGTTCTTTTGTGATGTTGATCTACTTCTCATTTCATTTTCTAGAGCTTTAGTACATTTCCCAGATAAACGAAATTTAGTATATTTCCCAGATAAAATGAAATTAAAATATGTGTTAATTATGTAGTTTTAATATATGCATTTAATGTAAACATTGGGAAGATTTAAATTTAAACATACACAGGAAAATTATTATTGTGTGGATTAGTTTTTCACTGAAAAGAATCGATGGTTTTCCACTGTAAATTTTAATGTTCTGCCTCTTGGCTAAACACTAGAAACTAACTACTGCTAGCTGAAGATTTACCTAGTTCCTATTAACTATCTATTATTTTCTACCTCTTATTTTGAAAGCTTTTTATGTTCTTCCTTCCTTAAAGATGATTTTCATCTTTACCATCCTATTTGATTTATGCAAATAAGTCCAACTTTTTCTTTTCCTTTTTCCTATGGACAAAGAATACATAAAATCCAGCCTGCTACTCATGCATGTCGTGATACATGCTAGAAATTGTAAGGCACCTGAAAGGCTGTTTTGACCATAAATACTTTTGCCACTAACCTACATTTTTCCCTTTATTCATCCCTTGTAAGGTAACACGTTGATGAAATTGCTCAAAATGGACACGTTATCAGGGAGTTGTTCAATCCATTACACATTATCAGGCATTACTATGTCAGTTCCAAGAGTATCCTATTTTAGTAACCCAGTAGAGATTTAAGGGAATAAGATAAAGGGAAAGTGAATGAGGCTCATTGAAGGGAAAGGCTCCAGAAGGATAGTGCAAAAAGGGGATTTATGAAAATTCCTTTCTCTGCCAATCCAATCCTATTATTTCAGAATTAAGGTGGGTACTCTTCCTGACATTACAACTTTTAAAACATTGAATATACTACTGTCAGTGGATATCTCCTTCCTCCTGCATGTGTATTGATACCAACCTCTTTTCCTACTTTTATTCCCCATCAAGCTACCACATACCTTCATTTACTATAAGCTAACAAAACTATATAAAGAAAACAGCAAATTAAATTTGAGCAAATCAAAACCATCTAAAAGAATGATCTTAAAAATGAAGATAATACATGATAAGAAAATGTTATCAGAGGAAAATATAGCAAGTGCGGTATGTATATCTATGTCTCCTGTTGATTCAACTTTAAGTATTGGATAAAAGCTTTCACTCTCAGCAAAGAATGGATAGAAAAATTTTGAGTTGATCCTAGTGGGGAAGATTCCTGCCTTTGGAAGGGAAGAGGAGATGGCTTTAGAGTGGTACAGAGGAAGGATGTAGCTTGATCAACACAGAGAAGAGTCACACAAAACAAGTGATCACTCGGTTGTAGAGAACAAGAGAGTATTCTTCACAGCTTCAAGAAGGAAAAAGAACTAGAAGGGTAGGATAGAGGCAGAAACTCTAGAAATCACTATATAATTTTTTTTTTGCTGAAATAGAAAGAGATATACATAAAATGGTCAATTTAGTTTAAAAAGCAACAGATGAAAAGGAATTGGCAGCATTAAAGAAAATTGTTTATTAAGGTGTTCGTTTCTTAATTCTGCATGAGGGTGTTTTTCCTAAAAAGCCTTTTGCACCTTGGGTACATCCTTTAACACCCTGGTACATGGTGAGGAAAGGAATGAAAAGGTCAATATGTTTTCATAGCTAAGAAAATTACTGTTTATCAGTAACCATAGGATTTAATAAATACTGATGCTTATCAAAAGTAAGTTATGTCACATAGGCTTCAGAATCAAGTGTGCAAAGGAACACTAGAGGACAAAGGAGAAAATGTCCATTTTGTGGTTGACAGAGATAATACTGATAACAGTGAAAAAAACGGTTCCACAAAAAGGCTTAACATATTTGAAAGTAAAACCATTCTGATAGAAGAGGAGAGAGAGGACGTGAAATTTACATCATGCCATGCCCCACCTAAAACCCTTCAGTGGCTCCCCATACAGGGCTGTGCATGATTTGGCCCTGCCTACCTCTCTATATTTCATGTCTTGCTAGTCTTCCTCCGCCCTCTCAATACTCTAGCCATGGTGAACAACAGTACCTTTGCACAAGTTGCTGTCTCCTTTTGCCTCTCTCCCTCCTCCAACTCAAATGCTGAACACTTATTCTTCAGATCTCAGTTAACCACAGGCTGGATTTGATTTGCTTCCCATTATACCATCAGGATAGGTAGATAACATACATATTACTTACATATAATATGCATAGATATATTAATCAGATATCAGGGATAAATTAACAAATACCCCATTTTCTCAAATAGAAAACTTGTTTTTGAAGAAACAACACCTTAATCAATCTAATAGAATGATACCACAGTATAGTTAGGAAGAAAATATACTTAAAATAACTATCATTCTGCTCTTCCTGGAATTTTCATCAAATGTTCTTGTCATTCCATTAAAAAAAAAGTACTGCAGCAATTGAGAGGTTGATGGTTAGTAGGTATAGTTCCATATTCAAGCTCCTCTACAAAGTACATGGTAATGATGTGACTGATTCAAATGCTTTGGGGGTTGCCACCTTGGAATAAGCAGCAGCAGAATATATGCAGTGCAACTTTTTTCACTTTTATGTGCTGAAAATAAATGATTCAGAGTTCCCCACCACTGATTGGGGCATGCTTTATTGTTATGTACTTAATGCGAACAGACCATTTCAACCTCTTTACACAGAACTGGCCCTGGAGATTTGCAAAACTTTTAATTCGTAGCAGATAGATTAATATAAAACCATTTCTTAAACAAAACTAGTGCCAAACATTGTGCTAAAAACTTTTCGAGGAAGGTATGAGATAGATTAGATAGATATATGATAGGTAGATATTTATATATCTCTATATCTATATATGCTTTTTCCATTTTACCCACCTTTTCTCTGCAGTGTATGTCATATGGTGGTTCTCAGTATTTGTTAAACGAATGAATGAAAAGTGATTTTCATTTCATAAAAGTCAGGAACCTATGGATTTAAAAACTTGCCCAAGATCACTCAGCTAGTAAGTGGTGAACTAGATTCATATTTGACACTCAAAATGCTCTGGATTTTTTCCATAACACTTCACTATACACTGCCTCCCTATTATGTAGTCATTAGGTAACAAATAATAGCTTGTTTATTGTCTTATTCAATATATAAAATCCATTTCATTTAAAGTATTTTATATATCTTAAAATTATCAGATTTGTTTTACATATCATTACTACTTCATTATAATTATTCCTTAGACATTTTAACCAGATAGCATATAATATATAATAATTTACTGTTCAGGAGACAAGTCAAATGAGTCAATTATAAGCTTTCATTTGTCTCTAAAAACACTTTTATTGACATCAAAATAAGTTTATGAATATATGATTGGAGTCAGACCACTGACTCCAATCATATATTCATAAACTTATTTTGATGTCAATAAAAGTGTTTTTACAAACAGGAAGATGGCTACTTTGACTCCTCACATCCTCTGCACAAGGGAATATAATCAAATGCACAATTAGTCTACATATATCATTCACTAAATCATATCTTTGTTTCACTTAAAGTACTTGTTAATGCTATGTAAGTAAAGGTTAAACAGCTACACTGACTACCATTGTTGAATCTGATTCTGTTGCTCAAAACAAACAACTAATGAGCAATGTTTATATATGTGCCAGGCACTGACTCTACTTGGCACTTTGCATCCCTCTGCATTTTAATCTTCATAGCAAAATCTAAAGAAGCAGTTATTATTATTATCTCTAATTTTACAGATTAGGAGATTTAGACTCAGAAAGGTTAAATGATTTGCTCAAGGTTAAACAACTAAATTGTTGAATCAAACTAGAATTTAGTAAAATCCTTTGTGGACACATGAAAATATATGTATATTTAAAAACAGCCACACTCACGTCAGAAACTGAGTTCAGTTTCAGAGGCCAGAAAAAGATAAAAATTATAAAGCTGGCTTCAATACCTTAATATTATTTGCTCATTTTTAGACTCAGTTATTTTTACTATTTAAATTTTGCTCTAATCAAGGGCTTTAGTTAATTACCCTTTAATTTATTTGTTCTTGATAATTGCAGCAGTGTTTTTGTTTATTTGTTTTGTTTCATAAGGCCAGGGTGACCACACTATCTGGGAGATAGCTGACTTTTTTTATACTTAGCTGGAAGAATACAAGTATACAAGTTCTGGATATACAAATAGCATCATTACCATACATTTTTAAAGTATAACAGAGAAAATATACTGAACAGTATTAATTGAAAATGACCTATCATTTTACAGTAGAAGTCAAGATCAGATTTTGGCACAGATTCATCAAAAGCTTTTCTATTGATGACAGGATTCTGGACTCTTAGTGAAAATCTATTCAATTTTCACTTATGCCTGAGATTCATCCTGGAAGGTAGGAAATATTTTAATTGGTTTTGTCTTAATAGGATTTTTTCCCCTATCAAGATGTTTACACTTAAAAGATACTTTTAAAAATTATACTGAACTACTAGAGCTAATCAATGAATTTGGTAAAGTAGCAGGATACAAAATTAATGCACAAAAATCTCTGGCATTTCTATATACTAATGATGAAAAATCTGAAAGTGAAATCAAGAAAACACTCCCATTTACCACTGCAACAAAAAGAATAAAATATCTAGGAATAAACCTACCTAAGGAGACAAAAGACCTATATGCAGAAAATTATAAGACACTGATGAAAGAATTAAAGATGATACAAATAGATGGAGAGATATACCATGTTCTTGGATTGGAAGAATCAACATTGTGAAAATGACTCTACTACCCAAAGCAATCTACAGATTCAATGCAATCCCTATCAAACTACCACTGGCATTTTTCACAGAACTAGAACCAAAAATTTCACAATTTGTATGGAAACAGAAAAGACCCCGAACAGCCAAAACAATCTTGAGAACGAAAAACGGAGCTGGAGGAATCAGGCTCCCTGACTTCAGACTATACTACAAAGCTACAGTAATCAAGACAGTATGGTACTGGCACAAAAACAGAAAGATAGATCAATGGAACAGGATAGAAAGCACAGAGATAAAATCACGCACATATGGACACCTTATCTTTGATAAAGGTGGCAGGAATGTACAGTGGAGAAAGGACAGCATCTTCAATAAGTGGTGCTGAGAAAACTGGACAGGTACATGTAAAAGTATGAGATTAGATCACTCCCTAACACCATACAAAAAAATAAGCTCAAAATGGATTGAAGATCTAAATGTAAGGCCAGACACTGTAAAACTCTTAGAGGAAAACATAGGCAGAACACTCTATGACATAAATCACAGCAAGATCCTTTCTGACCCACCTCCTAGAGAAATGGAAATAAAAACAAACAAATGTGACCTAATGAAACTTCAAAGCTTTTGCACAGCAAAGGAAACCATAAACAAGACCAAAAGACAACCCTCAGTATGGGAGAAAATATTTGCAAATGAAGCAACTGACAAAGGATTAATCTCCAAAATTTACAAGCAGCTCATGCAGCTCAATAACAAAAAAACAAACAACCCAATCCAAAAATGGGCAGAAGACCTAAATAGACATTTCTCCAAAGAAGATATACAGACTGCCAACAAACACATGAAAGAATTCTCAACATCATTAATCATTAGAAAAATGCAAATCAAAACTACAATGAGATATCATCTCACACCAGTCAGAATGGCCATCATCAAAAAATCTAGAAACAATAAATGCTGGAGAGGGTGTGGAGAAAAGGGAACACTCTTGCACTGCTGGTGGGAATGTGAATTGGTTCAGCCATTATGGAGAACAGTATGGAGGTTCCTTAGAAAACTACAAATAGAACTACCATATGAACCAGCAATTCCACTACTGGGCATATACCCTGAGAAAACCAAAATTCAAAAAGAGTCATGTACCAAAATGTTCATTGCAGCTCTATTTACAATAGCCAGGAGATGGAAACAACCTAAGTGCCCATCATCGGACGAATGGATAAAGAAGATGTGGCACACATATACAGTGGAATATTAGCCATAAAAAGAAACGAAATTGAGCTATTTGTAATGAGGTGGATAGACCTAGAGTCTGTCATACAGAGTGAAGTAAGTCAGAAAGAAAAAGACAAATACCATATGCTAACACATATATATGGAATTTAAGGAAAAAAATGTCATGAAGAACCTAGGGGTAACACAGGAATAAAGACACAGACCTACTGGAGAACGGACTTGAGGATATGGGGAGGGGAAAGGGTGAGCTGTGACAGGGCGAGAGAGAGTCATGGACATATATACACTAACAAACGTAAGGTAGATAGCTAGTGGGAAGCAGCCGCGTGGCACAGGGATATCGGCTCAGTGCTTTGTGACCGCCTGGAGGGGTGGGATAGGGAGGGTGGGAGGGAGGGAGATGCAAAAGGGAAGAGATATGGGAACATATGTTTATGTATAACTGATTCACTTTGTTATAAAGCAGAAACTAACACACCATTGTAAAGCAATTATACCCCAATAAAGATGTTAAAAAAAAATTATACTGGAGGCCCCTCCCCAATGGCCCTGCCCCTCCCGGTGGCCCCGCCCAGCGGGCCCTCCCTCGGCAGTGGTGCCACAAGCACAGTGGATGCTGGCTGCCAGATGTCTGAGGAGGGGGAACCCTCACAGGTCACCTTCTGAGATCATCGTGACCCCGCCCACCGACACAGCCTCTGGGTGACCAGGCACTGCCCATGGGCTGCTCCCTTCCATAGATGGCACAATGTTTGCTCGAGGGCTGAAGAGGAAGTGTGCGGTGGACGAGGAGGCCGCGCCTGCCTACAGCCTGCAGCGCCAGTCGCTCCTGGACATGTCACTGGTCAAGCTCCAGCTGTGCTACATGCTGGTGGAGCCCAACCTGTGCCATTCACTTCTCATCACCAACACGGACCAGCAGATTCAAGAGGAGATGACCCAGGATGGGAGATGGTGCATGCCGGTGCCCCAGACCGCAGGGCGGGCGTCGCGCGACCTCCTAGTATCCACGGAGATCCTGTGCTGCTGCGCGTGAGAGGGGGTTCACCCGGCCCCTGACCCCGGAGACCTGGCCTCTGAGTTCCAAGTGGTCCCAGCGGTACAGGCTCCCAGAGGCTCTCCAGGTGGCGTTTGGGGCAGGGATGGTCCTCGAGAAAACAGAGGAAGCTTTCATAAGTCGCTCGATCAGATATTTGAAACACTGGAGAGTCAAAGCCCCGGTGCGTTAGAGGAACTGTTTTCCGACGTGGACGGCTCCTACTACGACCTGGACGCTGTGCTGACTGGCATGCTGGGCGGTGCCAAGTTGAGCCAGGATGGGCTGGACCATGTGGTGGATATCCTGGTGGAGACCTGAGCTGTGACTGGGGCACATAGCAGATGTGTTTGTGAGGCCGATGAAAACAGCCGGCACACTGGGGGTGTGGGTGCCCACTACCCTGCAGCCGGGGCTGTCCTCTGGTTTGTCTGCCATTAGGAGAAGGACCCAGAACAGCATCTGGCCCGCTCCCCTCTCTCCCTCCCTCCTGGCTGGGAGGCTTTTCTGCAGGCCGGTCATCGCGCCCGCCCTGGGCCCTTGTCTGTGTCCTGCTACAGCCCCACCAGAGGATGCCAGCCCCCTTCCTCATCCAGCCTCATCAAACTTTAGATAGGTGAATTTTCTAAAATTAAGTCTTATACATTTTGGGCAATATTTTGTCTTAAGATATATTTTTAAAATTTTATAATTTTATCACTTTAGATTTTTTAGCTATTTTCTTAAAAATAATATATTTTGTCTATAAATATCCTCTGTTGCTACATTAGAAACTTTTATAACCTAAACAGTTGCAGTTGGTGTATTTCATTTATTTTAAGGTTTAACAAACACTGTTCTTTTTCCAACAAGCATCACTGCCCTGAGTCTGCAGTGTCCATGCGTGGTGATTTCCACTTTAGATTCGGGTGTGAGCCTTGCCCATATGCACTGCTGCGGTCAGAGCGAGGTCAGAGTTGAAGGCCTTGCACGGCGGTGCCTTTATCAGAACTGCTGTGCGAGCCACGTCTCCGTTAGACTTCAGTGTAGATTTTGGAGGGTTTTATTTATGCCCATTTATGTATGTGTCTTCAGAGCTGAAGGTCAGGTATGGTCTACCTGGAGATCATGCACGCCCTGAGGTGTCTTGGGCAGTGCCTCCAAAGGGTCTGAGACTCAGGGCCCCTCCTGTGCAGGTTCCCCAGCACAACTGACCTTCCTCCCGAAGATGCTGCCCTCTGTGTGCCCCTGCCTGGCTGGGCTGCTGGACCCGGGTCAGCTGGGCCCATGTGCCAGCGTGTTTGGGGAAGGTGTGTGTCAGTGCACCACTGGATTGGAGAATGTTAGCATAAATTTAAACCTCGGATTAAAGAAATCTGCACCCACGTCATTTATGGGCCCTCAATCTTGAGGGTCATTGACAGTGGGGTTGGCTGGGTGCTTTGTGATCCTGCCACAGGCACTGAGTCCGCCCACAACTTTTAGATCTTTTTCACTTGTTTACAACTAAGACTGTACTCTCTCCCACCCCCACCCCATGTTTCCCATTTCTCATGCTTTTTCTTCCTTCTCCAGCCCTTAGTGAAAAGGGTGGTTTTCTTTTGCGCATATGCTATTCTTAATAGCAGTGGTGTGCACCTCATTTTATTATAAAAATATCCAACCAAAAAAACTTATACTGGAAGGAAATAAAGTGATTAACATTGAATTGAGAAATATTATATTACTTGATTTTTCAGATACCTATAGTGTGTCCAGTCATTTGGACTTTAAGAAATCTGGAGGTGGATTTTGCTCTGATACTTAATATATCTACAACCTTGGCCATGTTCTACTTGATAAGTCTCAGTCTCCTCATGTGAAAAAAAAATTGATAATTTTAAAAATCTGTATTAAAAGGCAGTTTTGAGAGTTAGTGATTATGTATGGAGCTTAGCATAGTGCTTCACCCACAATAGTAAGCAATCTAAATTTTAATTACTCTCATTAGTGTAGACACAAGATATCTGTAAATCCATTTTGTTCCACTGTGTGTGTGTGTGTGTGTGTGTGTGTGTGTGTGTGTGTGTGTACACGTATGTCTCAGTTTCGTCAAACTCCTTACACAGGAGTTTCTTCTCCTTTAGATGACCATTTAATAATATAATTGTTACCAAACTGAACTCAGGTTCACTCGCCTAACACTCAGCAAAGCCTGTCTACTGACACTGAGTTGTGGTGAAGGAAAGTACAGCAGTTATTGCAGGGCACCAAGCAAGGTGAATGGGCAGCAAATACTCTAAAAACCCAAACTCCTTGATGGCTTCCAAGGAAGGGTTTTTAAAGGCAATATAAGGGATGAGGGTTGCAGTGTATATGGTCAGCTTGTGGACCTTCTTCTGATTGGTTGGAGGTCAAAGTGATGTTTCAAGAATCTTAATCTAGGAACTTTCAAGATGGCGGAGGAGGAAGACGTAGAGATCACCTTCCTCCCCACCAATACATCAAAAATACATCTACATGTGGAATAACTCCTACATAACACCTACTGAATGCTGGCAGAAGACCTTAGACTTCCCAAAAGGCAAGAAAATCCCCATGTACCTGGGTAGGGCAAAAGAAAAAACAGAGATAAAAGAATAGGGATGGGACCTGCATGTCTGGGAAGGAGCTGTGAAGGAGGGAAAGTTTCCACACACTAGGAAGCCCCTTCACTGATGGAGATGGGGGTTAGGCGGGGGAGGGGGAAGCTTCAGAGCCATGGAGGAGAGCCCAGCAACAGGGGTGCAGAGGGCAAAGCAGAAAGATTACTGCACAGAGGACTGGTGCCAACCAGCACTCACCAGCCTGAGAGGCTTGTCTGTTCACCTGTTGGGGCAGGTGGGGCCTGGGAGCTGAGGCTCAGGCTTCACAGGTCAGATTCCAGGGAGAGGACTGGGGTTGGCTGTGGGAAGACACCCTGAGGGGGCTAGTGCACCACAGCTAGCCAGTAGGGAGTCCGGGAAAAAGTCTGGACCTGCTGAAAAGGCAAGACACCACCGTTTCAGTGTGCGTGAGGAGAAGGGATTCCTTCCCCATGTGCCCAAAGAAGGCAGAGCACCGCCTAAGCGAGCTCCAGAGACAGGCGTGAGACACAGCTATCAGCTCAGACCCCAGAGACAGACATGAAATGGTAATGCTGCTGCTGCTGCCACCAAGAATCAAGTATGCAACCACAGGTCATTACCCACAGCACCCCCCCACCCGCCCGGGAGCCTGTGCAGTTGCCACTGCCAGGGTCCCATGATCCAGTGACAAGTTCCCCAGGAGAACACACGGCATGCCTCAGGCTGTTGAAACGTCACACTGGCCTCTGCCACTGCTCGCCCCGCATTGCAGTTATGACTTCTGTACCTCTCCCTTCCCATGGCCTCAGTGAGCAAGAGCACCCTAATCAGCCACTGCTTTAACCCCTTCCTGTCTGGGTGGGGAACAAACACCTGAGGACAACCTACACGCAGAGGTGGGGCCAAAACCAAAGCTGAACCCCAGGAGCTGTGCGAACAAAGAAGAGAAAGGGCAATCTCTCCCAGCAGCCTCAGGAGCAGCAGATTAAATCCCCACTATCAACTTGATGTACCCACCATCTGTGGAATACCTGAATAGACAACAAAACATCCCAAAATTGAGGCGATGGACTTTGAGAGCAACTGTAGACTGAGGGTTTGCTGTCTGTGACTGATTTGTTTCTGATTGTTATGTTTATATTAGTTTAGTTTTTAGCACTTGTTATCACCAGTGGATTTGTTTACTGGTTTGGTTGCTCTCTTCATTTTTTATTATTTTTTCAAATTTTAATAATTTATTTATTTATTTAATATTCTTTCTTTTATTCTCCCTTTTCTTTGGAGCCATGTGGCTGACAGGGTCCTGGTGCTCTGGCCTGGTATCAGGCCTGACCCTCCAAGGCGGGAGAGCCAAGTTCAGGACACTGGACGACCAGAGACCTCCCAGCCCCAAGTAATATCAGTCGGTAAGAGCTCTCCCAGAGATATCCGTCACAGCTCTAAGATGCAGCTCCACCCAATGGCCAACAAGTTCCAGTGCTGGACACCCCATGTTAAACAGCTAGCAAGACAGGAACACAACCCCACCCATTAGCAGAGAGGATGCCTAAAATCAGATCAAGTACACAGGCACCCCAAAACACACCACCAGATGCAGCCCTGCCCACCAGAAAGAGAAGATCCAGGCCCACCCACCAGAACACAGGCACCAGTTCCCTCCACCATGAAGCCTACACAAGCCACTGAACCAAGCTCACCCACTGGGAGCAGACAACAAAAACAATGGGAGCTACCAACCTGCAGCCTGCAAAAAGGAGAAACCTAACACAGTAAGATAACAAGATGAAAAGACAGAGAACTATGCAGTAGATGAAGGAGCAAGGTAAAAACCCACCAGACCAAATAAATGAAGAGGAAATAGGCAACCTACCTGAAAAAGAATTCAGAGTAATGATGGTAAAGATGATCCAAAAGCATGGAAACAGAATGGAGAAAATACAAGAAATGTTTAACAAGGAACTAGAAGAACTAAAGAGCAAGCAAACAATGATGAACAACACAGTACATGAAATTAAAAATTCTCTAGAAGGAACCAATAGCAGAATAACTGAGGCAGAAGAACGGATAAGTGACCTGGAAGATAAAATAGTGGAAATATCTACTGCAGAGCAGAAAAAGAATAAAGAATGAAAAGAATGGAGGAAAATCTCAGAGACTTCTGGGACACTATTAAACGCACCAAGAGTCAAATTATAGGGGTCCCAGAAGAAGAAGAGAAAAAGAAAGGGTCTGAGAAAATATTTGCAGAGCTTATAGTTGAAAACTTCCCTAAAATGGGAAAGGAAATAGTCAATCAAATCCAGGAAGCGCAGCGTCCCATACAGTATAAATCCAAGGAGAAACATGCCAAGACACATATTAATCAAACTATCAAAAATTAAATACAAAGAAAAAATATTAAAAGCAGTAAGGGAAAACAAACAAATAACATACAAGGGAATCCCCATAAGGTT
Organism: Leucopleurus acutus; assembly: GCF_964270905.1. NCBI lineage: Eukaryota > Metazoa > Chordata > Mammalia > Artiodactyla > Delphinidae > Leucopleurus > Leucopleurus acutus. The sequence continues at coordinate 99,092,635 of NC_139148.1, forward strand.
AACAGCTGATCTTTCATCAGAGACTCTGTAAGCCAGAAGGGAGTAGCAGGACATATTTAAAGTGATGAAAGGGAAAAACCTAAAAGAAAGATTATTCTACCCAGCAAAGATCTCATTAGATGCGATGGAGAAACTAAAACCTTTACAAACAAGCAAAATTTAAGAGAATTCAGCACCACCAAACCAGCAATTAAAACAAATGCTAAACAAACTAACCTAGGCAGGAAACACATGGAAAAGACCTACAATAACAAACTCAAAACAGTTAAGTAAATCGTAATAGGAATATACATATTGATAATTTACTTAAATATAAATGGTGCAACCAAAAGACATAGACTGGCTGAAAGGATACAAGAACAAGACCCATATATATGCTGTCTACAAGAGACACACTTCAGACCGAGGGACACTTACAGACTGAAAGTGAAGGGATGGAAAAAGATAATCCATGAAAATGGAAATCAAAAGACAACTGGAGTAGCAATTCTCATATCACAAAATAGACTTTAAAATAAAGACTATTACAAAAGACAAAAAAGGACACTACATAATGATCAAGGGATATTTCCAAGAAGAAGATATAACAATTGTAAATATTTATGTACCCAACATAGGAGCACCTTAATACATAAGGCAAATGATCACAACCATAAAAGGGGAAATTGAAAGTAACACAATCATAGTAGGGGACTTTAGCACCCCACTTTCACCAAGGGACTGATCATCCAAAATGAAAATAAATAAATACAAGCTTTAAATGAAATATTACACAAGATGGACTTAATTGATATTTATAGGACATTCTATCCAAAAACAACAGAATACACTTTCTTCTCAAGTGTTCATGGAACATTCTCCAGGATAGATCATATCTTGGGTGACAAATCAAGCAAAGTAAATTTAAGAAAACTGAAATCATACCAAGTATGTTTTCTGACCACAACGCTATGAGACTAGATATCAATTACAGGAAAAATCTGTAAAAAATACAAACATGTGGAGGCTAAACAATGCACTACTAAATAACCAAGAGATCACTGAAGAAATCAAAGAGGAAATCAAAAAATACCTAGAAACAAGTGACAATGAAAACACGATGACCCAAAACCTGTGGGATGCAGGAAAACCAGTTCTAAGAGGGAAGTTTATAGCAATACAATTCTACCTCAAGAAACAAGAAACATCTCAAATAAACAACCTAACCTCACACCTAAAGCGATTAGAAAAAGAAGAACAAAAAAATCCCCAAAGTTAGCAGAAGGAAAGAAATAAAAATCAGATCAGAAATAAATGAAAAAGGAATGAAGAAAACAATAGCAAAGATCAATAAAACTAAAAGCTGGTTTCTTGAGAAGATAAACAAAATTGATAAACCATTAGACAGATTCATCAAGAAAAAAAGCAAGAAGACTCAAATCAACTGAATTAGAAATGAAAAAGGAGAAGTAACAATTGATGCTGTGGAAATACAAAGGATCATGAGAGATTACTATAAGAAATTATATGTCAATAAAATGGACAACCTGGAAGAAATGGGCAAATTCATAGAAAAGCAAAACATTTCGAAACTGAACCAGGAAGAAATAGAAAATATAAACAGACCAATGACAAGCACTGAAATTGAAACTGTAATTAAAAATCTTCCAGCAAACAAAAGGCCAGGATCAGATGGCTTCACAGGTGAATTCTATCAAATGTTTAGAGAAGAGCTAACACCTATCCTGCTCAAACTCTTCCAAAATATAGCAGAGGAAGGAATTCATTCTATGAGGCCACCATCACCCTGGTACCAAAACCAGACAAAGATGTCACAAAAAAAGAAAACTACAGGCCAATGTCACTGATGAACATAGATGCAAAAATCCTCGACAAAATACTAGCAAACAGAATCCAACAGCACATTAAAAGGATCATACTCCATGATCAAGTGGGGTTTATCCCAGAAATGCAAGGATTCTTTAATATACACAAATCAATCAAAGTGATACACCATATTAACAAATTGAAGGATAAAAACCATATGATAATATCAATAGATGCAGAAAAAGCTTTTGACAAAATTCAAGACCCATTTATGATAAAAACTCTCTAAAGTAGGCATAGAGGGAACTCACCTCACATAATCAAGGCCATATATGACCAAAAGACAGCCAACATTGTTCTCAATGGTGAAAAACTGAAACCATTGCCTCTAAGATCAGGAACAAAACAAGGTTGCCCACTCTTACCACTATTATTCAACATAGTTATGGAGGTTTTAGTCATGGCACTCAAAGAAAAAGAAATAAAAGGAATCTAAATTGGAAAAGAAGAAGTAAAACTGTCACTGTTTGCAGATAACATGATACTATACATTGAGAACCCTAAGATGCTACCAGAAAACTACTAGAGCTAATCAATGAATTTGGTAAAGTAGCAGGATACACAATTAATGCACAGAAATCTCTTGCATTCCTAAACACTAACGACGAAAAATATGAAAGAGAAATTAAGGAAATGCTCCCATTTACCATTGCAACAAAAAGAATAAAATACCTAGGAATAAACCTACCCAAGGAGACAAAAGCCCTGTATGCAGAAAACTATGATACTGATGAAAGAAATTAAAGATGATACAAACAGATGGAGAGATATACCATGTTCTTGGACTGGAAGAATCAACACTGTGAAAATGACTCTACTACCCAAAGGATTCTACAGATTCAATGCAATCCCTATCAAAATACCAATGGCATTTTTCACAAAACTAGAACAATAAATTCTACAATCTGTATGGAAACACAAAAGACCCCGAATAGCCAAAACAATCTTGAGAAAGAAAAATGGAGCTGGAGGAATCAGGCTCCCTGACTTCAGACTATACTACAAAGCTACAATAATCAAGACAGTATGGTACTGGCACAAAAACAGAAATATAGATCAATGGAACAGGATAGAAAGCCCAGAGATAAACCCACGCACATATGTTCACCTTATCTTTGATAAAGGAGGCAAGAATATACAGTGGAGAAAAGACAGCCTCTTCAATAAATGGTGCTGGGAAAACTGGAAAGTTACATGTAAAAGAATGAAATTAGAACACTCCCTAACACCATACACAAAAATATACTCAAAAGGGATTAAAGACCTAAATGTAAGGCCATACACCATCAAACTCTTAGAGGAAAACATAGGCAGAACACTCTATGACATAAATCACAGAAAGATCCTTTTTGACCCCCTCCTAGAGTAATGAGAATTAAAACAGAAATAAACCAATTGGACCAAATTAAAAGCTTTTTCACAGCACAGCAAACCATAAACAAGACGAAAAGACAACCCTCAGAACGGGTGAAAGTATTCGCACACGAAGCAACTGACAAAGAATTAACCTCCGAAATATACAAAGAGCACATGCAGTTCAATATCACAAAATCAACCCAGTCCAAAATTGGTTAGAAGACCTAAATAGACATTTCTCCAAAGAAGATATACAGATTGCCAACAAACACATGAAAGGATGCTCAACATCACTAATCATTAGAGAAATGCAAATCAAAAGTACAGTGAGGGTCCTCCCTGGTGGCGCAGTGGTTGAGAGTCTGCCTACCGATGCAGGGGACACGGGTTTATGGCCCGGTCCGGGAAGATCCCACATGCCACGGAGTGGCTAGGCCCATGAGCCATGGCCACTGAGCTTGCGCATCTGGACCCTGTGCTCCACAATGGGAGAGGCCACAACAGTGAGGGGCCCACGTACCACAAAAAAAAAAGGACAGTGAGGTATCGCCTCACACCATTCAGAATGGCTACTCTCAAAATTTCTACAAAGAATAAATGCTGGAGAGGGTGTGGAGAAAAGGGAACCCTCTTCCACTGTTGGTGGGAATGTAAATTGATACAGCCACTATGGAGAACACTATGGAGGTTCTTTAGAAAACTAAAAATAGAAGTAACATATGACCCAGCAATCCCACTACTGGGCACATACCCTGAGAAAACCATAATTCAAAAAGAGTCATGTACCACAATGTTCATTGCAGCTCTTTTTACAATAGCCAGGACATTGAAGCAATCTAAGTGTCCAATGACAGATGAATGGATAAAGAAGATGTGGCACATATATATAATGGAATATTACTCAGTCATAAAAAGAAACGAAATTGAGCTATTTGTATTGAGGTGGATAGACCTAGAGTCTGTCATATACAGTGAAGTAAGTCAGAAAGAGAAAAACAAATCACGTATGCTAACACACATATATGGAATCTAGAAAAAAAAAAGGTTCTGAAGAACCTAGGGGCAGGACAGGAATAAAGACTAAGACATAGAGAATGGACTTGAGGACACAGGGAGGGGAAAGATAAGCTGGGACAAAGTTAGAGAGTGGCATGGAGTTATATACACTACAAATGTAAAATAGCTAGCTAGTGGGAAGCAGCGCATAGCACAGGGAGACCAGCTTGGTGCTTTGTGTGTCCACCTAGAGGCGTGGGATAGGGAGGGTGGGAGGGAGACACAAGAGGGAGGGTATATGGGGATATATGTATACATATAGCTGATTCACTTTGTTATACAGTAGAAACTAACACAACATTGTGAAGCGATTATATTCTAATAAAGATGTTAAAAAAAAAACAACTTTTCGTCAACTTTTTGGTTCCAGTCAGTCGGGGATCTACATGCTTGTGGTCATCATGTAGTCACCATGCTCCACCTAGGTGGGGGTCTTATTTCCTACAAAACAATTCAAATATATGCATTAGATTGTTGTGTATATCCCTTCAGTAGGAACTAGGGGTCCTGTAATTCTCTTTTGTCACTGAACTATTCTTTAAACTACCATTACTTTTCTTGCTTGACTGCTTTTCCTTTGTTTCTGCATTACTCCTCTAATTAGTAACACTTGAGTGTGCTCTTTGGAACTTGAGAAAGGCCTAGAAGACTAATGCCTTTTTTTAAAGCAAGAAATGGGGAACACAGAAGGGCTTTTGTACCCAGGAAGGCCCTACAGATTCCTGCTCAGTTTCAATCCCCCCTTTTGATACTCCCCAGTTGTGAGGGGAACAGGGGTGAGACAAGAAAAGGAATAAAGTTTTGAATAGAGAGGTAAATCATAAACTCTTCAGGGAAACTCATTATTAGAAGGACTTGGTTTCATAATCACTAAGTCAGTTCGTTTTTACTGTCTAGCAAGCAACCTCAAGATCCCATTTGCAAACAACAAGTACTTATTGTTGGTGTATCTGAGATTGCGCTAGGCCATTCTGCTTATCTTGTCTGGGTTTGCTCACATGTCTGTGGGTTAGCTGGCTGGTCTGCTGTCTCAGCTTGGGTATATACGGTGACTCAGCTCTGCTCCACATGTCTCTTTTCCTCTAATTTATGGGTTGGTGGGCTAAATTCAGCCTACCACCTGTTTTTATAACTAAAGTTTTATTGGATCACAGACCTGCCCATTTGTTTACATACTGTGTATGGCTGCTTTTGCACAACAAAAGCAGTGTGAAGTAGTTGCAACAGAACTATATGGCCTGCAAAACCTAAAATATTTATTATCTGTTACTTTCCAGAAAAAGTTTGCCTACCCTTGTTCTAAAAGGCCAGCCCTGGCAGTTCTCCTGGTGATGACAATGATAGAAAAGCATGGGCACCAACTCATGTGCCTATTTTGAGCCTCCGTGTCACATGTGCTAATATTCAATTAGCCAAAGCAAGTCACATGCTTGAGTCCAGGGGCAAGGGGCAAAGAGTAAAGAGTGGTAAAGAGTGTGGAAGCGGGAAGGATAAAATGACTGAGGCCAATAATGCAATCTACAATTCATTTTCATAATCTTTCTTTTTGAAGAATAGTCACATGTGTGTACTTGTTTAGAACTTGCTACTTTCTCTTCCAGCAACTCTTTCAATACATAAAGAACCAGTGATCTACCCCAAGGGTCAGCAAACTTTTTCCATAAGGGGCTAGATATTAAATATTTTTGGCTTTGTTGGACACGATCTCCTTCACAACTACAAATCTGTTGTTGTCACGTAAAGTGGCCATAGACAATATGTAAACAAATGAGTTTGGTTGTGTTCCAATAAAACTTTATTCACAAAACAGGCCATAGTTTGCCTGTTCCTAATCTACCACATATAGAAAATAAGAAAACTGAGACACAAAGTATTTAGATAACTTTTTCAGGATCACACAACTAAGTGATGATTAAACAAGACGAGAGCTATAGTCATACAGTGGCCAACCCAGAAGATATGTTTTGTTTGGTTCCACATAAAGTTACAAGATTTGACTTGTCTGTCAACATGTAAAAATTGGGAGAATTTATATAAAAATCTGGATGTCCGGGTTTTCTTAAAAATTGGATCCCGTGGAAATACTGGACTCAAATTCCTACAGTGCAACAATTGGTAGGAGTCAAGTAACTGCCATCTCATTAGATATACTGTCAGTTCCACCATTTTTTGAGACACTGCATTTGGCCCAGCTCACTCATTTACATTATTTTACTGACCCCTGTGGGCATATAAGTTTACTACCATGGACTTAGAACACAGTCCTTTTAATTTCCCAGTCCTGGGTTTTTTCCACTTGACTACTTCATCTGGTCAAGTCACTCTGATATGGTTAAGTGTTAGGTTTTAAGATTTCTAAGAACTGCTTTCTCTTTGAAGAAGTGTTTCCCTCCTCTATGGATTTCTGGAGATGATGAGACTTTCCAACTTAATTAGTTTAGAATCGATAAAAATGTGTTTCAGAGAAGTAATTTATGATCAAATCTCTTCTTTATTACAATTGAAGGTATAATTTGCAATGCCTACTGAGTTGATTTTAAACTTTGGACTGTCTTTAATAAATATTTCTTAGCACCTGAGCTAGAAATATTGGAAAAGAAAGTGAACAAAAAAGTGGTTTAAGGGAAAATGCTCCTTGAACACACTCCTTATTAAAATTTTATGGTCATTAAATGAATTGAGAATTATTTGGTGCCACAAAAGTTGATAGATTCACATTCAGAGATTCTTCATCTTCATTTGAAAATAGGTGAAAGTAATGACATTCTTAGAAAATTCCACCTCATGTATTGAAGTTTGTATATGACACATCTTTTTGGTAATTAGCTTCCTTTGCTCAAGGGCTCAAATCAATCACCTGATTATGATTAAAGATACTTCATCTTACAAATTTACATCATATAACAAATATCAGCAACTAACACCCCCAAACACTTGTAGCTAATCACATATCATAGACTAAAGGTCACGCCTTTGGAAAAGAGGAAAAGAAAAAGAAAACTAATATTAACTTTTACTACAATGCCATTCAATGTGCTAGGTGCTTTATAGACATTTATCCTCATTTAATCTACAAAGCAATACAGTGGAATTGGTGCTTTTATTATTCCCAGTTTATAGTAGGGGAAACTGAGGCTCAGAGTACATAAGTAACCTGCCTAAAATCATCTAGTTAGGTGACAAAAGCTGGATTCTTTTAGGCAGGTCTGTCAGACTCCTGTGTAGAAAGCAACATGGGGGTAGCATGGAAGATAACAGTACTGGATCTATCTAGGAGGTAGGAAAACTGGACAGTGTAGTAATAGCTTTCTTATTTAGTGAGCCAGCTTGACTAGATCAGAGCAAGGCCCAATCAAGGCTAAATGCAAGGATCATAGATAAAATAAGCAAAGCTACTATAAGGCTTAAAGATTATCAAAAGGCATCTCTTCATGACTATACACAGAATGAGGCTAATGCTGTTGTGCTTATTCTGGCATTCAAATGAAAAATTCCAGCTTTGGAAGGTTTGTTCACAGAAGTGTTCCGAATTTGCAGAATTATAATAAAAGGCTTTCAAATATTTCATCAATCCATTTTGAGCTATTGTGGCATTCTTTTTGTCAAGGATTTTGAGTGAGTTTATTTGCCTGTGATTATTAAGGCTCTCAAAGAAGCATAAAAAGTAAGCTCTCTTGAAAAAGAATTTAACTCATTAAGTTCTGTTCTGCCTAACCTGCACATTTGCATTGTTTGGTCCTCCCCTCAGAGAAAATTGATGCATACTCCCCTTGTCCTGCAAAACTACTGGCAATTTTGCCAAGAGAAAATTTCTGAGAATGCCTCTTGGTATGGAAGAAAGTGAAGTGTTACATGAAAATAAGTAGAAATAGTTTTCAAAAGAGCTATTTAAGCAGTTGAGTGCAATTTGCAACAGGATTTTGTACACACTGTTGCAAGACTAACTGAGCATGAAGTTGCATGTGCAAAGCATCAGATGTTCAAAAAAGATTTTGTGTCCAGACTGACATTCTGATCACCACCCCTTTTATCTTTGACATAAATGAACCAAACAGTAGACCAATAGCTTTAAGTACGCTTTCTGTTGTGGCAAACTCTTCAACATTTATAGGAATTGCTTTGTGAAAAAAATGGAAGGTCACATGATAGGCTAGCCATAACCAAATAATCATGGTCAAATTCTTTATTTTTGTCTTCCTGTTTCTATCTCCATTAGATAGTGGTTATTTTTAATATTTTTGTAACTTTTTTCTATTTTTTTCCTAGAACTCTCCTGGATGCTTTTCTTACATTAGCAATATTAGAATAGTCAAGATTATGCAAGGCAATAAAAGCTTAAGTAAAATAAAGATTTTTATATATGAGTTTTCACACTGCCTAGCTGAGACCATTCTAGATAGCTGATACAACCAGTTTTTGGAAAACTGGTTCATGCAACTTGAAATAGGAAGAAAACTCAATTCTTAGTATACCAAAATTAGGATGCTTGTACATTTTTACCTACAGGACATAATTAATAATGTAGAACTTCAGAAATGAAGTTATAAGAAGTATCCATCTATAAAACAAACCACTCTAGCTATTTTGAACAGAAAGATTTTTATTACAGGGAATTTTGTGCTTATGAAATCATTAGAAGGTATAAGTGAGCAAGATTTAGACTGGGAACCAAGAACAACTCCCAGAACAACACAGAATTGTCCCTCCGCAGGAGCTGATATCTACACCACAATCAGCAATCAGGAAAATTAAGACACCATTGTAAAAAGTGCTGCAGAAAAGTACCATATCACCCGAGTTATGACCTGGAAATCAGAGAGCTACTAACAGAACTGCTGGATGCAGAACCACACAGGGCTCCCCAGATCTATACCAGCAAAATAGATGTTTTATATATGTGTCTCTCCTAACATTTAATGCAGTTATGAATGCAAGTGTTGGGTGAATGCCTCTGGTGGAAACCTGAAACCTTAGCTACAAAGGGATTTTGGAAATGTAACTTTTAGCTTGCTAGCGTCTGCCATTCAGAAGGATAGCCTAAGAGCTGAAACAGATATTGAATCAATGTACCACATCTGCTGTACCAAAGGGCCTGGAGGAAACCTTATCACAAGTACTAGTTTTAAAAAATAGACAGATTATTTTTAAGAAGGGAGTCAATACCTATAAATCATTTTAGTATAAAAATGATATAATTAAAGTGTATTTCTGATATATTTATACCCACCCTAAATTGATGTATTTGAGAACTTGATATTTCAAATAATACTTATTGAGCACCTGTAACACTTAAGAAGTTGGGCAAAGGGAGTCAGACATGGTCCCTGTACTTGAGAAATCTACATTCTAACTTGGAATAGAAGAGCTGGGGACAATTGACAATACAAAATAACAAGTGTTAAATACTGATAAAGTGCTGACTGTACTAGAGAAGACTCAGGAAAGGTTTTAGGAAGGATGTGGCAGTTAAACTTGGCCTTACAGAATGAGTGAGGGCAAGCAAAAGCAAATACTTGTAATTTTACAGCAATTTTCAGTTTAAAAAATATGTTTACATATATTTTTTCATTTTACTTTCCCAGCAATTTATAACTAGACAAATGTTTTCCATATTCCACAGTTTTTTTTAAATTGAGGTTGAGACCACATAGCTAGGAAGCAGCAGAGATAGAAAATGAACTCATGTATGTTTCACTCCAATCCTGCTGATCAACCATATCACACTGGCACTCTCAGAGGGATTTAGACACATAGAAATTCCTATATAGAGAAAGAAGAATGAACAAAATAACACTGGAATAAAAGCTGTTATACTTTAGAAACTGCAAGCAATTGCATTTGGCTGGATTGCAAAGAATATAAAGAAAGTAGAGAGACTAGAGAGCAAAGATGAATTAGGACCAGACAGTAGGTAAGTCTGAATATCAGACTAAAGCAATAGACATCTAATTAAATTTTTAGAAAGAAATGATTACTGCAGTGATTTATAAAAAAGAAATCATGCACTAATTTGTAGGGTTGAAATGCAGTGTGAAAAAGACTAGAGACTGAAATGGGGGAAATAAGGATCTCATAATTGCCTAGGTGAGAGTAATGAGGGTATAAATTAGTTTGGTAGGACTATGAATCAAGACTTCTATCTCCAGCAATATGATTAACTACATATTTTGACATACAGCCCCAACAATCTCAAAAATGCAGAAATGATGGATCAAACCTAATAAATATCTTTCCAAATCAATACATAGCTGAGCTCATAGGAAAGCAAGGGAAATTCCCATGGATTAAAACTGAAGACAGCTGTAAAACAAAATGGTACACTGAAGCTAAGCCTACTAGAGCCCTAGAAATATTTGTCAATCTCCTTAAATAAGAGGCTTGTATTTCAATAATCTGCCACGTAGGCATAGGTGACATAGCCTTGGGCCAATACAAGGTAGAGAGTTGCAAAAGAACTTTCTCACCCTCGAAAAATCTGATATAACTAAATACTCAGTGAATGGGTAGAAAACAACTGGGAGAATACATATGGCTCTGAGTAGATAAAAGCTTCCTGAGAGTAGTATCCTATCAATAGGCCTGATTATGTCTATATCTAGTCTTCTGGTTTTAAGGTATAATAGCTATGTGATCCAAGAAAATATAAACTGAGAAATTAACTTAATCCTTGGTTGGTAGTCAACTAAGGCATCTTTCAGAACCTAGTACACATTAACAGAAAAATGGACCCTCAAACCAGGCTTTCCAGGATCTCCACGGGTAAAATTACATTAAGCATAAATTCACAATCCAAAATCATATATATTATGACCAGGCAGGACATCTCATAGATAGTAGTAGCAGTAGTGGCATTATGATTTTTCACTCTGCCTAAACTGAGGAATGAGCTTCAGACTATCAAAGAAATATTGAAGTGCTTGTGAGCATTAAATATATTTAACTACATCACTAAGAATAAATGATGGGAATAAGGATGAATGAATATATGTAAATGATATGGGTTCTAATGATGATATATTACAACTATCAAAAATCATGGTGAGAAGAAGGAAAAATCAATGGTAAGTAGAATAAGCTGGTTCATTGTCTTATATATATATTTTTATTGGGAATATAGCTTTAATTTAGATGATTGGGGAAAGGAAAATGAAAAAAAAAGATTTGTAGCTATTTTCAGTAATGCTTATAGTAACAAACTAACAGAAAGTACCTTAAAAAAAAAGCTTAAGGATAGTAAGACTATAATGGCAATCATCAGAACAAAAAATAAAATCTTCCTAAAGATCAACGTTAGTATGAGAAAGATCTCATAGAAAAACCTTTAGCTACAGAGTTTGATAGAGAACAGAACTGACAGTAAATATATTACACATAATATAGTCATGACTCACAGATTAAAAGAAAAATATTTTAGATTAACTGAAGAAGCAGAATACAAACCTATACTTTATACAAAGACACATCTAACATACAGAGATTCAAAAGGTTAAAAATAAAAGGATACATATTTTCATACCAAACAAGCAAATAAAAAGAGAGCAAGAGTCAAGCTCTTAATATCTAACAAGGTAGAATTCATATTAAAAAGCATTAACACAAAGACAGATTTTATAATGCTCAGTCTATAATTCATAATGATGTAATCAATATTGTACAGGTAAATATTATCTCTGGTACCCTGGATTATAAAGAATATATCTTTTTTTAAGTGTATACTAAATTTATGAAAACTGAATATTTGGTTGTTGTGAAAAATCTCAATTCCAAAAATGGGAAATATTACAGACATAATTCTCTAACTCCAGTGTGATAAAATTAGAAATTAAACACATTTTTTTACAAGATATTTCCACCTGAAAATTTTTTAAAAAGCATGCTAGTGAGCAACGCTTAGGTCAAAGTAGAAATATAAAACAAAAATTGGAGAATTTCTTATACATAACAATGGAATACAGCAAAAGCAGTTGTCAGAGGAAAATTATGCAATTAAATACCTCTATCAACAAAATTGAAAAATCAAAATAAATGAACCACTCAGTTAAAAGAAATCCATAATTAAAAATAAAGAAAAACAATTAAGGAAATAATAAAATCAGATATTAATGAGATAGAAAATAGAAAACTACAGCAATCATAAATAAACAATAAAGCTGGTTCATTGCAAAAAAAAATTTTAATACTGCATTATTAAATAACCTAATGGAAAGGGGAAAGGTACCACAAATGCACATAATCAGAAATGAAAAGTGGAAAATAACCATCAATTGTTTTAAATGAGACTATTTTGCACAAATAAATGCAATTCAATTTTAAAAGCTAAAAACATAAATAATTCTCTAGGAATTATATTTTACAAAATTTGACTGCAGTCAAACTAAAAATACTAAAGAGACTATTTCCCATAGAAAAAAATAGAGGCAGTCATAAAGTATTCACTTGCAAAAAAAGCACTAGACCTATATATATATATATATATATATATATATATATATATATATATATATATATATATCTTCCCAAGGGAATTCTATAAAACCTTTAAAGATCTGTTAACTCCAGTGTTTCTAAAACAATACAAACCATGTAAAAGAAAATCTCCATATTATTTTTGTATGGCAAGTATAACATTGACATCCAAATGAAATCTACAGTCTGGTATCACTTATAAATATTTAATGCAAAAAGTGTACATAAAACATTAGCAAACAGAATCCAGCAGCACATTAAGAATAACATATTATTTGGGATTATATAACTAATTGGGTTTTATTTGAGAATGCAATGGTGATTCAACAGAAAGAATAAATGAATACAATGATCATATTAATAAAACTAAAAAGAAAAAAATCATCTTTATTAGATGCCTAAAAGGCATTCCATGAAATTCAGCAACCATTAATTTTTTAAAAAACATTAAATCAAATAGGAATCTATGGATATTTTTATACAATCATCAGCCCTGAAACCAGCATATTTCTCGATTAGTAAATTTCACAGATTTCCCTACTAAAGTATGCTCACTGTCTCTACTACTACTACTTACATTGCATTATATGTATTAGAACACTTGGATAAGAGAAAGAAATTGAAAATATAAATCTAGAACAGATAAAACAATGTGTTTGCAGGTATGATTATATAACTGAAAAAACAAAAGAATCAATGGAAAATTATAAATAATAAAAGAATTTAGTAAAGTAGCAGTAGCAATATATAAAATTAAGATATAGAACACAATAAACTTCATATATAAACCGAGAGTAAAAGATCTATTTACTAAAAACTATAAGACATTGATGAAAGAAGTTGATGAAGACACAAATAAATGCAAAGACATCCTGTATTCATATATCAGAAGAGTTAATTGTTAAATGTCCATACTATCCAAAGCCATCTATAGATTAAATGCAATCCCTATCAACATTCCAATAGCCTTTTTCATAGATAGAAAAAAAACTTGAAATTTGTATTGAACTAAAGAAGACTCCAAAAAACCACAGCAATCTTGAGAAAGAACAAAGCTGGAGGACTCCCACTTCTGGATTTCAAACTATAGTACAAATCTACAGTAATTAAAACAGTATGCACTGGCATAAAAATAGACACAAGGACCATTAGAACAGAACTGAGGGCGCAGAAATAAACCCTCACACACATGGTCAATTAATATTTGACGTGAGCCAAGAATACTTAATGGTGAAACACAGTCTCTTCAATAAATGATGTTGGGAAAACTGGATATTAACATGCAAAAGAATGAAACTGGACCTTTATCTTACACCACTCACAAACATTAACTCAAAATGGATTAGGGACATACACTTAAGACCTGAAACCATGAAACTCCTAGAAGAAAACAAGGATAAAGCTCCTTGACATCAGTCTTGGCAATGATTTTTTTTTATATGACATCAAAAGTATAAGCAACAAGATCAAAAAATCAGTAAGTGAAAGCTTCTGCACAGCAACAGAAACAAACAAAATGAAAAGGTGGAAAATATTGCAAACCATATACCTGATAAGGGATTCATATCCAAAATTTATAAGGAACTCATAACTTAATAGCCAAAAATAAGTAATTCAATTAAAAAACTTAATTGGCAGCGAATTTGAATAGACATTTCTCCAAAGACAAATAAATGGCCCAACAAGTACATGAAAAGGTGCTTTACATCACTAATCAGGGAAGTGTAAATCAAAACCATGATGAACTATCACTTCACACCTGTTAGAATGACTGCTATGAAAAAGACAACAAATAACAAGTGTTGGCCATTTACAACAAATAACAAGGATGTGGAGAAAAGGGAACCTTTGTGCACTGTCAGTGAGAATGTAAACTGGTACAGCCACTATTATATACAGTATGGAGTTTCCCCCCAAAATTAAAAATTGAGCTACCATATGATCTAGAGTTGGGCTGTACTTCGCAGGCCTGCAAACCTTGTAATTGCCCAGCCTCAAGATTAAAGAAAGAGCCTGGAGCAGGGCTGCTACTTTTAAACGGGAAAGAGACTCTGAGGTTTATAGGATATCATCAATATAATGAAAGGGAAAGACATCGCTCATGGTAGTCAGCTGCCACAGGGCCCCACATGCTAGTGGATGGCCACCTCAGGATTACCCCAGTAACTTTTCATTTCTCGTCCTTATTTTCCAACATCTCGGCGCTCATAGGAGTCTCCTCGGGCCTCTTGGCTGCCTCACCAATTGTTGGGCTGCACCCTGCAGGCCTGCAAGCCTTGTTAATTGCCCAGACTCAAGACCGACAAAATAGCCCAGAGGCAGTGACAGAGACATTAGCAGTTTATTGGACAGGGGATCTTACATGTTTGAAGCAAAAGGTCCTGGAGCAACATCCCATGATAGACGGCAGACGGCAGACGGCAGACGGCAGACGGCAGACGGCAGACGGCAGACGGCAGACGGCAGACGGCAGACGGCAGACATCTTTGCTACTGGGGGCAGGGAGAAGGAGGCTACAATTTATAGGGTGAATTTACGTCAGATTGGCTCATCAGTTACCAGGGAAACCAGTAGCTGGGACCCATCCCTCACAGCCTCTCAGGTTAACAACCATCAGGAGGGCAGGTATTTGCCTTTAATAAACTAGCAGGTGGAGTCATTCTGGCCTAAGGATTAGAATAATCACTAGTTGGGGTAGGGGGCAAGCACATTCATGTGAGTAGGGTGTGGGTGAAGCAGGCACTGGTTGAGCAGGGGATGAACAGCCATTTTGAGTGGCCTGACCATACATCCAGCAATCCCACTTCTGGGTATATATCTGAAGGAAAAGAAATCTCTATGTCAAAGAGCTATCAGAACCCTCACGTTCATATCAGCACTATTTACAATAGCCAAGACATGGAAACAACGTAAATGTCCATGGACAGATTAATGGATAAAGAAGTTGTGGGGTGTGTGTGTGTGTGTGTGTGTGTGTGTGTGTGTGTGTGTGTGTGTTATTCAGCCATAAAAAAGAAGGAAATCCTGCCATTCAGGACAGCATGGATGGACTTTGAAGGCATTATGTTAAGTGAAATAAGTTGGACAGAGAAAGACAAATATTGTATGATTTCACTTATATATGGAATCATTAAAAAAAAACTCATAGAAAGAGATCAGATTTGTGGTTACCAGAGGGAGGGGGTGGGTGTATGGGAATTGGATGAAGGTGGTCAAAGGGTACAAACTTCCAGGTTTAAGATAAATAAGTCCTGGGAAAGTAATGTACAACATGATGACTATACTTAACACCACTATATGGTATATTTGAAAGTTGCTAAGAGAGTATATCCTAAAAGTTATTTTCACAAGGAAAAAAACTGTTACTATACAAAGTGATGGATATTAACTAAACTTATTGTGGTAATCATTTCACAATATATGTACGTCAAGCCATTATGCTGTACACCTTAATTTTTTCGTATTGGGATTTTTTAAACTTTTTATTTTATATTGGAGTATAGTTGATTAACAATGTGTTAGTTTCAGATGTACAGCAAAGTGATTCAGTTATACGTATACATGTATCAGTTCCTTTTCAAATTCTTTTCCCATTTAGGTTGTTACATAATATTGAGCAGAGTTCCCTGTGCTATACAGTAGGTCCTTGTTGGTTATACAGTAGGTCCTTGTTGGTTATCCATTTAAAATATAGCAGTGTACATCTTATATTTATACAGTGCTCTATCTCAATTATATCTCAATAAAACTGGGAGAAAAAACCTAAAGAAACCTAAATGTCCTTCAATAGGAGAAGAGATAAATTGTGACTATATTCATGCAATGGAATACTATGCACAATATAAATGAATATTACTCAACTAAAGTCATCAATACAGATGAATATCAAATAAAAAGTAAATTGCATAATAATGTATATAATATAATTCCATTTAAATAAAATTTTAAAACATTTAGGTCAATATTATAATATTATTTTGAAGTACTTATATATGGTAAAAATATAAAAATGAATATTAAAGATAAATACAAAATTCAGGATAAGTGGTTTCCTGGAAGAAGGAGGAACAATAACTGGGGGGAAAAGGAAATGTGACCAGAGAACATGAGTTTTGTAACGTATTAGGTATTAAAGCACTTAGTTGGAACTCAGACATTCACTACATTATTCTTTGTATATTCTTGTATGTAGGAAATATTACAGAATATACTGGTTTAAGGAAGTATAAATTGTGAGAATTGTGAGACATAACAAAAAGGGATAGGATTAAGGGTAAGCTTTCGAATTTAGCCAGGTCATTGGTGATCTTTCAGGATGAAATTTCCACAGAACGATAGGACCAGATGCCAGATTGTGAAGAGTGAAGGAATGACTTTAAGGTAAGAAAGTAAAGGCATTGAATACATTTTAGTTTTTCTAGAAGTTTCTCTAGAGTTACCAAAAGCAAGGCAGGGATTTTTAAAACAGGATTGTATGTCTTAGGCTGAGGAGAAAAAAATTTTAACTTTTGCATACAAAAGTTCAAATCCTAGCAGTGATATTTGCTGAGACCAGATGGTGAATCAATTCCATATGGAAGCAGATTTGCCTTGCCAAGGAGCAGAGATTCTTCTCTGAAACTACTAATAGTAAAGAGGAGGGAAGGTAAATATCCAGAGATTGTGGTTGTCAAACATTTCATATAAAAAATCTCTGGGGAATGAAGGGATCAATCTTCCAAGCAGTAAATTAATAACATTGATCATACCATTGAAAATATGACTATTGTATACATACAAATATATACAAACAGGTTATATCACGGGTTTACTCATTTCTCTAAATGATAAAGATACTCATGTAACACAAACAACCTATAATGGGAATGTAAATCTTTTCCCTCTAACACAGCATAAAAAGTATTTCTTTGTTAGATAACTTGATTTGGACAAAAATATACATTAGTGTTTAAGTAAATCGTGATACTTTTTATCACCATGCAACATCGTTGAATTAGCTACCTGCATTCTATTAAGTTTAGGGTGTCTGGAAGCCTCTGTAGTCTTTTTGAGATTCTTGCCACTAGATGGTGATTCTGAGGAGCAAGGATTTTAATAAGATCTCTGATAACCACTTTGCATCAATGGATTTTTCATGAGATTGTAGTTTATCTGTATTACAATAAATATTACTATGACTTAAGTAACTAATTATTAAGTGACAAAGTCTAGGATATGACTGAAAATAAAAATAACAAAAGGAGCAAAGAGTTAAAAAGAATAATCTGTTCAGTATTTATGTACTTTCTACCTCACTAAACATGCTTTCAGAGTTACTGTTTCTGAAAAAGTTGTGTCTACTTGAAACTTAAAATGATGACTCATTTTGAAGTCACACTGAAACTTTAATGGCTCTCAATTTGAGCAAGACCTCAAGTGTTGCAGCCTCTATCTACTGGCTGCCAGCCAATGTTAAGCCACACAAGTTGGGTAGGGAATATGAGCCGATCAGGCACGTATCTAAACATTTCTTTTCTGAAGTTGGCTTCCTTTTTGATGTGTTTGGTCTCATTTAGTAAATAGTTGAAACTCCACTTCTAAAATTAACCTTACATTAACTTTCAGGAAAACATTATTATTTTTTGGCTTTCTGCTTTCTGAGAAAAAACTATGTTTCATTGGCTGCTAGGAAATTGTTTCAACTGTTATAGATGTGGAGCAAGCCTCTTTTAGCCTGTCTTACTGCTTCGCTTTCTTACAAGAAAGGGCATCGTCAGACAATATTTGACTGGGGACACTATTCCCTCAGCCACTAAGTCACTGGTTGATATGTACTTCTGCATATAACTCATTTACAGAATAATAGCCAACATATTTTAAACAAATAGATACTAATACCCTTCCGTTTATCATCAAGAAGGTGTTTCTGTCTTCTGAAAAGTAAAAAATATGAAATAATTACTGGTTATGCAAAACTCCCCAAGCAAAAGAGAAAATAATTCTTCTGGCTTTTCCCTATTACCCTGTCAAGCTATGTCCTTTCTCACTCAGCTAAACTTGACAGATAATGAGAAGAGTTAAAAGCAACTGAAATATCAAGACTTGTGACTGAAAAGATGGTGGGACCAATTATCTGAAATAGTGCAGCAGATTTAGAAGAGAATTTGATGTGATGTTGATGGCCGGCAGATCCTGGAAAAGGTTGTTGAAAGAGGATAAAGAACTCTCCATAGGAAAACATTGTCCCATAGAATAAGTTCTCATACAAGGTATTCAATATTAACAGAAAATACTGAATATCCAATACTCATATGAATATTCAATATTCACAGAGGACACATAAAAATTAAGTGACCTTTCTATTACTTTTTCTGTATCATAATTAATGCTTCTTACAGAGCTTTCTGCTCCCAAACCCCAGAGTAGGCAAGTAGTCCATTAAAAGTACCATTGAAATGCTTTCAAAATTTTATGACTTTTGGTGGGGAAATGTTGAGCTTTTGAATTACATCAAATTGTGACTGCATATAAAGTTACTTTACTTTTTAAAAATCTTGCCATTTATTTTCATTCTCCATAATAGTATGGTTCATTCATTTTTATTTCCTAAGATAACTAAGGATGGTATTATCTTTATACAATTTACATATACACTCAGTGAGTGTTTTCCACTTACTAAATGCAACACATAGAGTTTGGAGTGTTTATTCAAATAATGTCACAAAGTTCCAGACTACTGTTCCCCAAAATAAAATGTTAACTTCTATGATTTAAAATTTCTTTCTATGGAGTTATTCCTCTTGAAGCTTTATCAGAATACTGACTGTGAAAGAGAAAGCTGTACTGATGTTGATTTCTATAATTAAGAATATAATTTCTATCTTTTAAAAGAAATGTAAATTTTCTCAAAAAAGTGCAAGTAGAGTGAGTTTTGCCCTCACTTAATTGTATTGAATTTTAAACGTAAGCCCAGTATAGATTACTAATTTTCCCAGAGTCACTATCTATAACTGTGGTAACTGACACCAGATGATACATGGCATCAATATTACATTTACACTCTACTGAGTATAACTCCAAGAGGTGAGACAAAGTCTGTGTGTCCATATGCTTTCTATTACAAATTTAGTGATGATGGTGTTGTGTATAATAATGATGGTAAAAATAACTCATTCATTAAGCACATTGTTAATGTACCAGGCACTGTGCAAACTGCTTTACATCTGGTATCTCATGTATTTGGCTGCTGCGTCTCACATCACAAAAGTAGCTCTGCCAGACTTTTGTCTGAATTTGTCAGAATTTTCGGTAGGACATATAATGTATTTTGCTTTCCCACGTTATTCACTTCAGCACTATTAATATAAGGTGGGTCTGTCTTATAGTCTATGTAAGTAGGCTTTTTCATAAAAAGAATTAACCACAAACCAGCCTTTTCACATCATCCAGAATTTATCCTTTTTAAGAAAGCTTTATAATTTAATTTACATACCATAAAATCCATTCATTTAAAATGTACAATTCAATGTTTTTTTAGTTTATTTACAGTGTTATGCAACCATCACTACAACCTAATTTAAAACATTTGCCACACCCCAAAAAGAAACTCCATCTGTACTCACTAGCAGTCACACCACATCTCCCTCAACAAGTCCTCAGCTCTAGGTAACCACTAACCTACTTTCTCTATATATAGATTTGCCTCTTCTGGACAGTTCATATAATAATATGTTATATTCTGTGATTGATTTCTTTCACTTAGCATGGTGTTTTCAAGGTCCATACATGTTGAAGCATGTATCAGTACTTCATTATTTTTCATTGCCAAATAATATTCCATTGTATAGATTATATCACATTTTTGTTTAATATAAGTCAACACTGTTTTGGTTTTTTTTTGCGGTATGTGGGCCTCTCACTGTTGTGGCCTCTCCTGTTGCGGAGCACAGGCTCTGGATGCGCAGGCTCAGTGGCCATGGCTCATGGGCCCAGCCGCTCCGCGGCATGTGGGATCTTCCCGGACTGGGGCACGAACCCGTGTCCCCTGCATCGGCAGTCGGACTCTCAACCACTGCACCACCAGGGAAGCCCAACACTGTTCTTTTGTGTTTGGTTTTCCAAATTAGTCTGTGTGACGTTTTGAGCTTCAAATGAAAGGGAAATAATCTTTCAAAACACTTAAATAGAAAAATGCAGGTCAAATTCAGGAGAAGTGATGTTAATATTTATGGTTCTTTTCAAGGTGTGACAAAAATACAATTGGAATATTATGTTAGATTAGAAATTTAAAGCATTTAGTTAACATACCATCTTCTAATTTCCTTTTCTTTTTTATATGTAAATATATATGATATGTATGATTTACATATATAGGATATATATATGATTTAAAAATAGAAAACTATAATCTCACTATATAAATATATGAATCCATCAGAATGTTTCACACAGACATGACTCTTATTTTGATATTTGGAAATTAAGTTTTGATTTTCTAAATGCTATTAAACTTGGTCTTAAGGAAAGGTTTTCCTAGGTGATGGTATCACATGAGGCATCTTCTAATCTTTACTGAGTGAATAACATTTTAATTTCAAATGAAATTATATATATATATGATGTAAATATATAACAGATGCAAAACTTGCAGCATAAATTGAAACATAAGTGCTGTTATTTTCTGCTTAGACTGTAAGGTCCAAAAAGGTATAATGAGAACGTGCAGAGGTAAGTTTAAAAGAAAAATATCTTGTGCTTTTTTTTTAGTTGTTGTTGTACTAATCAACAACTGTGTTCTTTACACCAAACTGTAGATCTGACTGGAAAATGGTATATTAAAAAATTAAATAAGAATTTAAAATAATAATAGTAAAGAAAAATATCAAATAGAATTATTTGAAATTATGTCAATTTTAAGCCTAATGTTACACACAAAGAAATATATGGACAATGCATTATGAAAAGAAAAGAATAAATCAACACTATAGTAGTGCTTAGGGAAAACACAACACATGAATGATCTGTTTTTCCTATGATGTTTATTTTCTTTTATTGTATGATTACAAAAGGTTGTTGTACTCAATTTAAGAACTTCTGTTAGGTCCTTAGGAAACTTATGCTTCCTATGAAAGAGGTTCAGTTTCCCCATTTGTATTAAATAGCTTATATCATTCATATCCTTTTGGCTATATATTGTTTTTTTAAGGACTGGATGCCTAACACTTCTTAGAAAATAACATTAGATCTTACCCACATAACAAGTTTGGTTTTTACCTTGTTTTATATCTCAGTATAGCACCAATGTATATGTCTCAATTTTTTTCTTTGTACCAATCCCCAAAATTATGACCTAGTTATTTCCAATGTATTTTTATACTCTTAAAATTCTGCAAAGTACTTATCCTCATGGTTATACAGTTTTAAGCTAAACAGACATAATATTCTAGGACAGTGCTTCTCAAACTTGGCTGCACATTGTCAACATCTGGAAAGTTTTAAAAATTCAGGTGCCTCATCCACACTCTCAGAGTTTTGTATAATCTATGTAGTGTGTGGTTTGGCATCCATATCTTTCATAGCACCTCAGGGAATTCTAATGTACAACCAAGGCTCAAAACCACTGCTCTAAGAATTTACATAAAACAGAGGCAATTATCTGCAGCAACTTTCATGACTAACAAGATATGATATAAGGTATGATATAATGATATTGTCCTACTAGCTCTTATATTTGGGGTATCCACTGAAAACAGGAATTATAGTTGGGAGGGTGAATTTTATCCACATGGAATCAGTTGTTTTGCTAGAATACCCAAAATTTCATCAAATAATACAGTAGAAGTGAAGATTTTTGTTGTTACTGTTGTTGTTTAATTAGCTAAAGTTAAAATACTTCCTAAAAGTAAGAAAATTCTGCCTCATCATTCAGCAGTATGAAGCTTTTTGTAAGCCCGTTCTTGGTTTGGATTTATATGGCAAAATTTTAGAGGCTTATTACTTCCTATGTGCCATCTGGAGATGTGCCACCAGATGGCATGTGGGTGGCAGTGATCATATGGCTTAAATAGAAAATTTCATATAAATTTTAGGAACTAAATCAAAGAGATTATATCATGTTTTCCCGGAGACTCATATTTTCTCTATTGAACTAGAGTTATACTAAGTCAAAACTAAAAATAAATTAAACCCTAATAACTGTATGTTAGAGAGTAGCATACAGTTTTAAGATTTACTTATTTATTTATTTTTTAAATGTTTTCTCAAAGTATTTAATATGTTTCCTCACATATAAAAGGCTTATAATAAAAAAACAACAGTTCCTTACTCCCTAGAAGGAACCATTTTAATTGTTCTTCTGTTGGTTACTTATGTTTCTTAATTTGTCCAAATGATGAAGATTTAGAGTATTTTTTTTAAAAAGCAAATATATATGTCGAAGTTAGTAACTTTAATGGCTGGCAACTGCTGCTTAAATGTAACACTGGCTCTATTTATAAACAAGAGAAGAAATCACCCTGACTTTATATTGACTTTTCCACGAATAACTCTATTCCTGGACAACTGATTGCATCTCACTGAGGTCTTGAAAGCATTACAACATTTCTTCTGTTATTGACACAAGTCTTTTGACTACCATAGGCTTTCTTTTTCTGCTAACTGGTGCTTGACTCTTACCTTATAAATTAGGTAACTATCTTCTGTTTATTTGGCTAATGTAGAAATTGACTTTTTGCTCCATATAACTTACCAAAATGCAGTGACGAGAGAGGTGTGGGCTTGCTGTGCATATGATGACCATTTTCTTCCCAATTAGGAAAAATTTTACCCACCAAAGGGATTGGGTTTATTCTTTTCCAACAAGATATTGCTACTAGATGTTTACTATTTAATTATTATTTAATCCACATAGAAAAAGCAGTTTATCCACCAACATATTTAGCAAGATTTAAATTTAAACTCATTTCCAAATTTCTCTTTAGCATATTTTCTTAAAAAGTTTTCAAATTATGACTCTTGTGGCATTATATTTTGTTGTATCATGGCCAGAGTAGAACCTCCTCTCCCTCTCTCTCTCTCCATATATATATATATATATATATATATATATATATATATATATATACACACACACACATATACACACACATATATGTATATATACATATACACATGCATAATTCAGTAAAAATCAAAATATTTTGAAATTCATTATACTAGAACATAGAGTATTTAAAAACAGATTTAAACAAGGAATCATAGTTTTTCTATTGAATTATAAAATAGTTTTTTACAATAGTCAATCAAGGAAAAAATCTGCATGAGAAGAAGAAAAAGCATAATCTAGTACGGCAATTTCCCAAGCAGAGGTAGAAGCACTAAACTTTAGTCCCTGGTAAAGTATGGAAGATAGTGATGGTACCAGAGCAAATAGGATAGGAAACCTTTAACCCATGAATACCATCTACCATAAAACTAGGTTTAAAACTATTCAACAAAAACCCAAAAATGAGTGGTTAAGGACGTATACCTATAGATACAAGACCTACCTAGTATCAATACAGTAAAAAAGTGGAGATAAGCAATAGAGCATATGACAGACACAAGAAGAGGAGAACTCCCAATCACTAACAGGTTCTCATCATCACTGGAAAGACTGATGGGCAAATTTGTGAACAGGCATTGAAACTGGGAAGGATTTCTGTACACTGCAATTCCCATATAAAGCAAAGGGTCCTTGGTGAGATCTGAAGTTGCTGTAATAGTCTAGACCTTATGAACTCTAGAAAACAACCAGCTAAAGCTACCCTCAAGGACAAAACTTAACATTGAGAATAATTTGCTGAGCGTAGAATCCAAAGTGACAAGGACAGAGACAATAAGGATAAGGAAAAAAAGCTTCAGAGAAAGTAAGTGGAGGTGGCCTTTCCATCTGAAATTATTCTATGATTTAAAAACTTAAAAAAAGACCTAAAGATGATTATTGCTAGAAAACAAGGAAACTTAGCCAAGTGAAACAAAGACTTGAACTATTTGAAGGATTCTGAGCAGTCAACCCAAAACATTTGTGTTAGAGCATGGATTTATTTTTGGCTTGATCTCTCCTAGTTGATATCACTAGATAATTACTCCTCTGTGTCATAGGATAATGGACCCATTGGATATAGAATAAAGGCTAAGATAATCCAGCATCTATATAACAGTTTTTCTTTATTAAAAAAACTAAAATAATGGGACATCACAGATATTATAAATTATAATTCAACAAAACTTTCCTTTAAAAATAGACAGTTGGACCTATGTTTTGAGAGGGAGCACCATGAAGCAATTGGGACTCCACCTGGGGCTGAAGACACTGGCAGCAGCCATTTGAGGGAGCTCATTCTACCACGATGGTACCAGCACTTGCAAGTGCCATTTTGAAATCCTCCCTCTATCCTATTAATTCTGAGAAACTGCCATACCCACCAATGGGCCAGCAGCAGCCCTGTGCCCAAAGCTGCACAGAGATCCAAGCAGGGACACTGACTCACCCACCAGTGGGCCTGTAGCCACTGCACAAAGCAGGCCTCACAACCAACAGGGTCAAGGGACAGCCTTACCTACCAACATACCCAAAGTAGTCAGCCCCGCCACAACAGGAATCTGTATGCAGTCCATGTAGGGGGCATCCCTAGAGATATAGCTCTGGTGACCAGAGAGGAGTGTGCTGCTGGGCCCCACAGAACATCTCCTACATAAGGTCACTTCTCCAAGATCAAGAAATATAAAACATCTACATAATACATAGAAATAACAACAGAGTCTTAGGCAAAATGAGGTGACAGAGGATTACAGTACGCCCCCTACATACAAATGAGTTCCATCCCGAGAGAGCGTGTTCATAAGTCCAATTTGTTCATAAGTCCAACAAAGTTAGCCTAGGTACCCAACTAACACAATCGGCTATGTAGTACTGTACTGTAGTAGGTTTATAATACTTTTCACACAAATAATATATAAAAAGCAAACAAACACAAAAATTAAAAAAAAACATTTTTAATTTTACCGTACAGTACCTTGAAAAGTATAGTAGTACAGTACAACAGCTGGCATACAGGGGCTGGCATCAAGGTTATAGGCAAGAAGAGCTACTGACTGGAAGAGGGAGAGGATGTGGGAGACTGTAGAGCTGAAGGATCATCAGCAATGGGAGATGGAGTGCAAGCTGCAATTTCACTCATGCCTGACATTGATGGAATGCACGTTTGCATCTTTGAAAGTTTGCAACTTCAAGGTTCGTATGTAGGGGACTTACTGTATTTTCCAAATGAAGGAACAACATTAAAACACAGAAAAAAAATTGAAGTAGAGATAAGCAATCTACTTGATAAATGTTCAAGATAATGATCATAAAGATGCCCACCAAACTTAGAAGAAAAATGGATGAGCACAAGGAGAATTTCAACAAGACAAAATATAAAGAACCAAACAGAACTGAAGAATACAATAACTGAAGCAAAAATAAACTAGAAGCAATCAATAGTAGATTAGATAATATAGAGAAACAGATCAGTGATCTGGAAAACAGAGAAATGGAAATCACTCAAGCTGAATAGAAGAAAGAACTTTAAAAAAAATGAGGGGGCTTCCCAGGTGGCACAGTGGTAGAGAGTCCACCTGCCAATGCAGGGGACACGGGTTCATGCCCTGGTCCGGCAAGATCCCACATGCCACAGAGCGGCTGGGCCCATGAACCATGGCCACTGAGCCTGCATGCCCAGAGCGTGTGCGCTGCAATGGGAAAGGCTACAACAGTGAGAGGCCCGCATACCACACACACACAAAAAAAATGAGGATAGTTTAAGAAAATTCTGGGACAACATTGAGTGTACTACCATTTGCATCATACGGGGCCCAGAAAGAGAAGGGGGCAGAGAACTTATCTGAAGAAATAATAGCTGAAAACTTTCCTAACCTGGAAAAAGAAACAGACAACCAGGTTGAGGAAGCACAGAGAGTCCCAAATAAGATGAACCCAAAGAGGTCCACACCAAGACACATTATAATTAAAATGGCAAAAACTAAAGATAAAGAGAGAATCTTAAAAACAGTAAGAGAAAAGCAACTAGTTACATGCAAAAAAACTCCCATGATATTATAAGCTGACTTTTCAGTAGATACTTTGCAGGCCAGAAGGGAGTGGCACAACATATGCAAAGTCATGAAAGGAAAAAACCTACAACAAAGAGTATGCTACCTGGCAAGGTTATTGTTCAGATTTGAAGGAGAAATAAATAATTTTACAGGCAAGCAATAGCTAAATGAGTTCTTCACCACTAAACTGGCTTTAAAAGAACTGTTAAAGAGACTTCTCTAAGTAGAAAAGAACATGACTAGGAATATGAATATTACAAAAGAAAAAATCACATTGGTAAAGGAAAACATTCAGTAAACATAGTAGATTGACCACTTATGAAGCTAGTAGAAAGGTAAAAGGTAAAAGTAGTAAAGTTATATATATATATATATGAGAGAGAGAGAGAGACATCCACAATAAGTAGTTACGGGATACACAGAGAGATGTAAAAATATTAAAATAAGGAGGGTAGTAAACATGCAAGCCTGTTAGAATGTGTTTGAAATAAGAGATCATCAATTTAAAATAATCATATATATGTGTATATATACAGTTATATAATTATAGTCATAGTTTTATATACATACACCAAAAACCTAAAACCAAAATCCAAAAACCTATAACAGATACACAAATAAGAAAAAGGAATCCAAATATAACACTAAAGATAGCCATAAAATCACAAGAAAGAAAGTAAAGGCAGAGGATCAAAAAAGAAATATAAAACCAAACAGAAAACAGTTAACAAAATTGCAATAAGTACATACCAATCAATAATTACTTTAGAAGTAAATAGAGTAAATACCCCAATCAAATGACAAAGTGGCTGAATGGATACAAAAACAAGACCCATCTATATGCTGCCTACAAGAGACTTACTTCAAATCTAAATATACACACAGACTGAAAGTGAGGGGATGGAAAAAGGTATTCCATGAAAATGGAAAACAAAAGAAAGCTGGGGTAGCCATACTTAGAGAAAATATACTTTAAAACAAAGTCTGTAACAAGAGACAAAGAAGGACATTACACAATGATAAAGGGGTCAATCCAAGAAAATATATAACAGTTGTAAATATATATACAACCAATGTAGGAGCACCTAAACACATAAAGCATACATTAAAAGAAATAAAGGGATAAATTGACAGTAACAAATTAATAGCAGGGGACTTTAACACTCCTCATACATCAATGGACAGATTATCAAGACAGAAAATCAATTAAAAATATACTGGTCATAAGTGACACATTAAACCATATGAATTAAAGAGCTATATAGAGAACATTCCATTCAAAAGCAGCATAATACACATTCTTTGCAAGAGCACATGGAACATTCTCTGGGACAGATCACATGCTAAGCCACAAAACAAGCCTCAGTAAATTTAAGAAGACTGAAATCATATTAAGCATCTTTTCCAACCACAATGTTACAAGACTAGAAATCAACTACAAGAAAACAAAACTGCAAGAAACACAAACACGTGGAGCTTAAACAGTATGCTACAAAACAACCAATGTATCATTGAGGAAATCAAAGGAGAAATCAAAAAATAGGAGACAAATGAAAATGAAACACAATAATCCAAAGTCTATGGGGACACGGCAAAAGCAGTTTGAAGAGTGAAACTGATCGCAATACAAGCTTACGTCAGGAAACAAGGAAACAAACAACCTAAAAGAACTAGAAAAAGAATAAACAAAACCCAAAGTTAGAAGAAGGAAGGAAATAATAAAGATCAGCACAGAAATAAATGAAATGGAGACAAACAATAGAAAAGATCAATGAGGGGACATTCAAGATGGCAGAGGAGTAAGACGTGGAGATCACCTTCCTCCCCACAAATACATCAAAAATACATCTACATGTGGAACAACTACTACAGAACAGCTACTGAACGCTGGCAGAAGACCTCAGACTTCCTAAAAGGCAAGAAAATCCCCACGTACATGGGTAGGGCAAAAGAAAAAATAAAAAACAGAGACAGAAGAATACGGATGGGTCCTGCACCTCGGGGAGGGAGCTGTGAAGGAGGAAAAGTTTCCACACACTAGGAAACCCCTTCACAGGTGGAGACGGGGGCGGGAGGGAAGCTTTGGAGTCATGGAGGAGAATGCAGCAGCAGGGGTGCAGGGGGCAAAGTGGAGAGATTCCCACAAAGAGGATTGGTGCCAACCAGCACTCACTAGCCTGAGACGCTTGTCTGCTCACCTGCCAGGGTGGGTGGGGGCTGGGAGCTGAGGCTCGGGCTTCGAGGTCACATCCCAGGGACAGGACAGGTGTTGGCTACATGAACACAGCCTGAGGGGGCTAGTGCATCACAGCTAGCTGGGAAAGAATCTGGGGAAAAGTCTGGAACTGCCAGGAGGCAAGAGATCATTGTTCTGTGGTGTGCGAGGAGAGGGTATTCAGAGCACCGCCTAAATGAGCTCCAGACATGGGCACGAGCTGCAGCTTTCAGAGCGAACTCCAGAGATGGGCATGAAATGCTAAGGCCACTGCTGCAGCCACCAAGAAGCCTGTGTGCAAGCACAGGTCACTATCCACAATTCCCCTCCCAGAAGCCTGTGCAGCCCACCACTGCCAGGGTCCAGTGATCCAGGGACAACTTCCCCGGAAGAACACACGATGCACCTCAGGCTGTTGCAATGTCATGCTGGCCTCTGCTGCCGCAGGGTTGCCCTGCATTCTATACTCCACCCTCCCCCTGGCCTGAGAGAGACAGAGCTGCCTAATCAGCTGCTACTTTAACCCCATCCTGTCTGGGCAGGGAACACATGCCCTCAGACAACCTACACACAGAGGCGAGGCCAAAACAAAAGCTGAACCCCGGAGCTGTGCAAACAAAGAAGAGAAAGGGAAATCTCTCCCATCAGCCTCAGGAGCAGTGGATTAAATCGCCACAATCAACTTGATGTACCCTGAATCTGTGGACTACCTGAATAGGCAAGGAATGATCCCAAAATTGAGGTGGTGGACTTTGGAAGCAACTGTAAACTTGGGGTTGGCTTTCTGCATCTAATTTGTTTCTGGTTTTATGTTTATCTTAGTTTAGTATTTAGAGATTATTGTCATAGGTAAATTTGTTTATTAATTTGGTTGCTCTCTTCATTTATATATATATATAATTTTTCTTCCATTTTCTCTTTTTGTGAGTGTGTATGAGTATTCTTTGAGTGATTTTGTCTGTATAACTTTGCTTTTAACATTTGTCCTAGGTTTCTGTTTGTCCGTTTTTTGTATAGTTTTTAGTGCTTGTTATCATTGTTAGATTTGTCTTTTGGCTTGCTTACTCTCTTCTTTTTTTTAATTACATTTTAACTTTTATTTTTAATAATATTTTTAATTTAATAACTTTCTTTTCTTTCTTCTTTGTTTCTTTGTTTCTTTGTTTCTTTCTTTCTTTCTTTCTTTCTTTCTTTCTTTCTTTCTTTCTTTCTTTCTTTCTTTTTCTCCCTTTTCTTCTGAGCCATGTGGCTGACAGAGTCTTGGTTCTCCTGCCAGGTGCCAGGCCTGAGCCTCTGAGGTGGGAGAGCCAAGTTCAGGATATTGGTCCACCAGAGACCTCCTAGTCCCACATAATCTCAAAGGGCAAAAGCTCTCCAAGAGATCTCCATCTCAATGCTAAGACCCAGCTCCACTCAACGAGCTACAATGCTGGACCAGCAAGCTACAATGCTGGACACCCTGTGGCAAACAACTAGCAAGAAAGGAACACAATCCCAACCATTAGCAGAGAGGCTGCTAAAAATCACACTAAGTTCACAAACACTCCAAAATACACCACCGGGTGTGGTCCTACCAACCAAAAAGACAAGATCCAGCCTCATCCACCAGAACACAGGTACCAGTGCCCTCCACCAGGAAGACTACACAAGCCACTGTACCAACCTTACCCACTGGGGGCAGACACCAAATACAAAGGGAACTACGAACATGCAGCCTGTGAAAAGGCGACCCCAAACAGACTAAGTTAAGCAAAATGAGAAGGCAGAGAAATACACAGCAGATGAAGGAGCAAGGTAAAAAACCACCAGACCAAACAAATGAAGAGGAAATAGGCAGTCTACCGGAAAAAGAATTCAGAGTAATGACAGTAAAGATGATCCAAAATTTTGGAAATAGAAAGGAGAAAATACAAGAAATGTTTTACAAGGACCTAGAAGAACTAAAGAGCAAACAAACAATGATGAACAGCACAATAAATGAAATTTAAAATTCTCTAGAAAGATTCAATAGCAGAATAACTGAGGCAGAAGAACGGATAAGTGACCTGGATGATAAAAGAGTAGAAATACCTATCACAGAGCAGCATAAAGAAAAAAGAATGAAAAGAATTGAGGACAGTCTCAGAGAACTCAGGGACAACAGTAACACACCAATGTTCAAATTATAGGGGTCCCAGAAGAAGAAGAGGAAAAAAAAGGGAGTGAGAAAATATTTGAAGAGATTTAGTTGAAAACTTTGCTAAATGGGAAGGCAATCATTCAATCAAGTCCAGGAAGTGCAGAGTCCCATACAGCATAAATTCAAGGAGAAACATGCCAAAACACATATTAATCAAACGATCAAAAATTAAATACAAACAAAAAAAATTAAAAGCAGCAAGAGAAAAGCAACAAATAACATACAAAGGAATCCCCATAAAGTTAACAGCTGATCTTTCACCAGAAAATCTGCAAGCCAGAAGGGAGTAGCAGGACATATTTAAAGTGATGAAAGGAAAAAAACTATAACCAAGATTACCCAGCAAGGACCTCATTCAGATTTGATGGAGAATTTAAAACCTTTACAGACAATCAAAGCTAAGAGAATTCAGCACCACCAAACCAGCTTTACAACAAATGCTAAAGGAACTTCTCTAGGCAGGAAACACAAGACAAGGAAAAGACCTACAATAACGAACCCAAAACAATTAAGAAAATAGTAATAAGAACATACATATTGATAACTACCTTAAATGTAAATGGATTAAATGCTCCAACCAAAAGACATAGACTGGCTGAATGGATACAAAAACAAGATGCATACATATGCTGTCTACAAGAGACCCACTTCAGATCAAGAGACACATACAGATTGAAAGTGACGGGATGGAAAAAGATATTACATGCAAATGGAAATCAAAAGAAAGCTGGAGTAGCAATTCACATATCAGACAAAATAGTCTTTAAAATAAAGACTATTATAAGAGACAAAAAGGGACAAAACACAATGATCAAAGGATTGAACCAAGAGGAAGATATAATAATTGTAAATATTTATGCACTCAACATAGGAACACCTCAGTACAAAATGCAAATGCTAAGGGCTATAAAAGGGGAAATCGACAGTAACACAATAATAGTAGGGAACTTTATCACCCCATTTTCACCAATGGACAGATCATGTGAAATGAAAATAAATAAGAAAACACAAGCTATAAATGATATATTAAACAAGATGGACATAATTGATATTTATACAAGATTCCATCCAAAAACAACAGAATGAACTTTTCTCTCAAGTACTCATGGAACATTCTCTGGGATAGATCAAATCTTGGGTAACAAATCAAGCCTTGGTAAATTTAAGAAAATTGAAATCATATCAAATATCCTTTCTAACCAAAAAGCTATGAGACTAGATAAGAATAATAGGAAAAAGTCTGTAAAAAATGCAAACACACAGAGGTTGAACAATACACAACTAAATAACCGAGAGATCACTGAAGAAATCAAAGAGGAAATAAAAAAATACCTAGAAACAAATGCCAATGAAAACACTAAAACCCAAAACCTAACGGATGCAACAAAGCAGTTCTAAGAGGGAAGTTTATAGCAATACAATCCTATCTCAAGAAAAAAGAGATATCTCAAGTAAACAACCTACCTTTACACCTACAGCAATTAGTGAAAGGAGAATGAAAAAAAAAGTTAGCAGAAGGAAAGAAATCATAAAGATCAGATCAGAAATAAATGAAAAAGTAAGGAAGGTAACAATAGCAAAGGTCAATAAAACTAAAAGCTCCATCTTTGAGAAGATAAAATTGATAAACCATTAGCCAAACTCATCAAGAAAAAAAGGGAGAAGACTCAAATCAATAGAATTAGAAATGAAAAAGGAGAAGTAACAACTGACACTTCAGAAATACAAAGGATCATGAGAGATTACTACGAGCAACTCTATGCCAATAAAATGGACAACCTGGAAGAAATGGAAAAATTCTTAGAAATGCACAACCTGCCGAAACTGAATCAGGAAGAAATAGAAAATATGAACAGACCAATCACAAGCACTGAATTTGAGACTGTGATTAAAAATCTTCCAACAAACAAAAGCCCAGGACCAGATGGCTTCACAGACGAATTCTATCAAACATTTAGAGAAGCGCTAACACCTATTCTTCTCAAACTCTTCCAAAATATAGCAGAGGGAGGAACACTCCAAAATTCATTCTACGAGGCCACCATCACCCTGATACCAAAACCATACAAGGATGTCACAAAGAAAGAAAACTACAGGCCAATATCACTGATGAACATAGATGCAAAAATCCTAAAAAAAATATTAGCAAACAGAATCCAAGAGCACATTAAAAGGATCATGCACCATGATCAAGTGGGGTTTATTCCAGGAATGCAAGGATTCTTCAATATACGCAAATCAAACAACGTGATACAGCATATTAACAAATTGAAGGAGAAAAAAATATGATCATCTAAATCGATGCAGAGAAAGCTTTTGACAAAATTCAACACCAATTTATGATAAAAAACATCCAGAAAGTAGGTATAGAGGCAACTTTCCTCAACATAATAAAGGCCATATATGACAAACCCACAGCCAACCTCATCCTCAATGGTGAAAAACTGAAAGCATTTCCACTAAGATTGGGAAAAAGACAAGGTTGCCCACTCTCACCACTCTTACTCAACGTAGTTTTGGAAGTTTTAGCAACAGCAATCAGAGAAGAAAAGGAAATAAAAGGAATCCAAATCGGAAAAGAAGAAGTAAAGCTGTCACTATTTGCAGATGACATGACACTATACATAGAGAATCCTAAAGATGCTACCAGAAAACTCCTAGAGCTAATCAATGAATTTGGTAAAGTTGCAGGATACAAAATTAATGCACAGAAATCTCTGGCATTCCTATACACTAATGATGAAAAATCTGAAAGTGAAATCAAGAAAACACTCCCATTTACCATTGCAACAAAAAGAATAAAATATCAAGGAATAAATCTACCTAAGGAGACAAAAGACCTGTATGCAGAAAATTATAAGACACTGATGAAAGAAATTAAGGATGGTACAAATAGAGGGAGAGATATACCATGTCCTTGGATTGGAAGAATCAACATTGTGAAAATGACTCTACTACCCAAAGCAATCTACAGATTCAATGCAATCCCTATCAAACTACCACTGGCATTTTTCACAGAACTAGAACAAAAAATTTCACAATTTGTATGGAAACACAAAAGACCCTGAGTAGCCAAAGCAATCTTCAGAACGAAAAACGGAGCTGGAGGAATCAGGCTCCCTGACTTCAGACTATACTACGAAGCTACAGTAATCAAGACAATATGGTACTGGCACAAAAACAGAAATATACATCAATGGAACAGGATAGAAAGACCAGAGATAAACCCACGCACATATGGTCAACTTATCTTTGATAAAAGAGACAGGAATGTACAGTGGAGAAAGGATAGCCTCTTCAATAAGTGGTGCTGGGAAAACTGGACAGCTACATGTAAAAGTATGACATTAGATCACTCCCTAACACCATACACAAAAATAATCTCAAAATGGATTAAAGACCTAAATGTAACGCCAGACACTGTAAAAGTCTTGGAGGAAAACATAGGCAGAACACTCTATGACATAAATCACAGCAAGTTCCTTTTTGACCCACCTCCTAGAGAAATGGAAATAAAAACAAAAATAAACAAATGGGACCTAATGAAACTTCAAAGCTTTTGCACAGCAAAGGAAACCATAAACAAGACCAAAAGACAACCCTCAGAATGGGAGAAAATATTTGCAAATGAAGCAACTGACAAAGGATTAATCTCCAAAATTTACAAGCAGCTCATGCAGCTCAATAACAAAAAAACAAACAACCTAATCCAAAAATGGGTAGAAGACCTAAATAGACATTTCTCCAAAGAAGATATACAGACTGCCAACAAACACATGAAAGAATTCTCAACATCACTAATCATTAGAGAAATGCAAATCAACACTACAATGAGATATCATCTCACAACAGTCAGAATGGCCATCATCAAAAAATCTAGAAACAATAAATGCTGGAGAGGGTGAGGAGAAAAGGGAACACTCTTGCACTGCTGGTGGGAATGTGAATTGATACAGCCACTATGGAGAACAGTATGAGGGTTCCTTAAAAAACTACAAATAGAACTACCATATGACCCAGCAATCCCACTACTGGGCATATACCCTGAGAAAACCATAATTCAAAAAGAGTCATGTACCAAAGTGTTCATTGCAGCTCTATTTACAATAGCCCGGAGATGGAAACAACCTAAGTGCCCATCATCGGATGAATGGATAAAGAAGATGTGGCACATATATACAATGGAATATTACTCAGCCATAAAAGGAAACGAAATTGAGCTATTTGTAATGAGGTGGATGGTCCTAGAGTCTGTCATACAGAGTGACGTAAGTCAGAAAGAGAAAGACAAATACCGTATGCTAACACATATATAGGGAATTGAAGGAAAAAAAATTGCATGAATATCCTAGGAGTAAGATGGGAATAAAGACACAGACCTACTAGAGAATGGACTTGAGGATATGGGGAGGGGGAAGGGTAAGCTGTGACAAAGTGAGAGAGTGGCATGGACATATATACACTACCAAACGTAAAATAGATAGCTAGTGGGAAGCAGCCGCATAGCACAGGGAGATCAGCTAGGTGCTTTGTGACCACCTAGAGGTGTGGGATAGGGATGGTGTGAGGGAGGGAGATGCAAGCAGGAAGAGATATGGGAACATATATATATGTATACCTGATTCACTTTGTTATAAAGCAGAAACTAACACTCCATTGTAAAGCAATTATACTGCAATAAAGATGTAAAAAAAATAAAAATTCAACACCCATTTATGATAAAAACCCTCCAAAAAGGAAGTATAGAGGGAACTTTCCTCAACATAATAAAGGCCATATATGACAAACCCACAGCCAACATCGTCCTCAATGGTGAAAAACTGAAACCATTTCCACAAGATCAGGAACAAGACATGGTTGCCCAGTCTCACCACTATTTTTCAACATAGTTTTGGAAGTTTTAGCCATGGCAATCAGAGAAGAAAAAGAAATAAAAGAATCCAAATTGGAAAAGAAGAAATAAAGCTATCACTGTTTGCAGATGAAATGATACTATACATAGAGAATCCTAAAGATGCTACCAGAAAACTCCTAGAGCTAATCAATGAATTTGGTAAAGTTGCAGGATACAAAATTAATGCACAGAAATCTCTGGCATTCCTATACACTAATGATGAAAAATCTGAAAGTGAAATCAAGAAAACACTCCCATTTACCATTGCAACAAAAAGAATAAAATATCAAGGAATAAATCTACCTAAGGAGACAAAAGACCTGTATGCAGAAAATTATAAGACACTGATGAAAGAAATTAAGGATGGTACAAATAGAGGGAGAGATATACCATGTCCTTGGATTGGAAGAATCAACATTGTGAAAATGACTCTACTACCCAAAGCAATCTACAGATTCAATGCAATCCCTATCAAACTACCACTGGCATTTTTCACAGAACTAGAACAAAAAATTTCACAATTTGTATGGAAACACAAAAGACCCTGAGTAGCCAAAGCAATCTTCAGAACGAAAAACGGAGCTGGAGGAATCAGGCTCCCTGACTTCAGACTATACTACGAAGCTACAGTAATCAAGAATCAAGACAATATGGTACTGGCACAAAAACAGAAATATACATCAATGGAACAGGATAGAAAGACCAGAGATAAACCCACGCACATATGGTCAACTTATCTTTGATAAAAGAGACAGGAATGTACAGTGGAGAAAGGATAGCCTCTTCAATAAGTGGTGCTGGGAAAACTGGACAGCTACATGTAAAAGTATGACATTAGATCACTCCCTAACACCATACACAAAAATAATCTCAAAATGGATTAAAATCCTAAATGTGAGGCCAGAAACTATCAAATTCTTAGAGGAGAACATAGGCAGAACACTCTATGACATAAATCACAGCAAGTTCCTTTTTGACCCACCTCCTAGAGAAATGGAAATAAAAACAAAAATAAACAAATGGGACCTAATGAAACTTCAAAGCTTTTGCACAGCAAAGGAAACCATAAACAAGACCAAAAGACAACCCTCAGGATGGGAGAAAATATTTGCAAATGAAGCAACTGACAAAGGATTAATCTCCAAAATTTACAAGCAGCTCATGCAGCTCAATAACAAAAAAACAAACAACCCAGTCCAAAAATGGGCAGAAGACCTAAATAGACATTTCTCCAAAGAAGATATACAGATTGCCAACAAACACATGAAAGAATGCTCAACGTCATTAATCATTAGAGAAATGTAAATCAAAACTACAATGAGATATCATCTCACACCAGTCAGAATGGCCACCATCAAAAAATCTAGAAACAATAAATGCTGGAGAGGGTGTGGAGAAAAGGGAACCCTCTTGCACTGCTGGTAGGGATGTGAATTGGTACCGCCACTATGGAGAACAGTATGGAGGTTCTCTAAAAAACTACAAATAGAACTATCATATGACCCAGCAATTCCACTACTGGGCATATACCCTGAGTAAAGCAAAATTCAAAAAGAGTCATGTACCAAAATGTTCATTGCAGCTCTATTTACAATAGCTCAGGGATGGAAACAACCTAAGCGTCCATCATCGGATGAATGGATAAAGAAGATGTGGCACATATATACAGTGGAATATTACTCAGCCATAAAAAGAAATGAAATTGATCTATTTGTAATGAGGTAGATATACCTAGAGTCTGTCATACAGAGTGAAGTCAGAAAGAGAAAGACAAATACCGTATGCTAACACACATATATGGAATTTACAATAAAAAAATGTCATGAAGAACCTAGAGGTAAGAGGTGAATAAAGACACAGACCTACTAGAGAATGGACTTGAGGATATGAGGAGGGGGAAGGGTAAGCTGTGACAAAGTGAGAAAGTGGCATGGGCATATATACACTACCAAATGTAAAATAGATAGCTAGTGGGAAGCAGCCGCATAGCACAGGGAGATCAGCTCCGTGGTTTGTGACCACCTGGAGGGGTGGGATAGGGAGATGCAAGAGGGAAGGGATATGGGAACATATGTATATGTGTAACTGATTCACTTTGTTATAAAGCAAAAGTAACACACCATTGTAAAGAAATTATACTCCAATAAAGCTGTTAAAAAAAATGGGAAAAGGACCTGGATAGACATTTTTCCAAAGAAGATATGCATATGGCCAACAGATACATGAAAAGATATTCAACATCACTAATTACCAAAGAAATGGAAATCAAAACCACAATGAGATACCACCTCACATCTGTCAGAATGGCTATCATCAAGACACAAACATGACAAATGTTGGCGAGGATGCAGAGAAACAGGGACCCCCATGCACTGTTGGTGGGACTGTAAACTGGTGCAGCCACTATGGAAAACATAATGAAGATTCCTTAAAGTTTTTTAATGGAATTATAATATCATCCTACAATTTCTCTTCTGGATATTTACCAGAGGAAAATAAAAACATTTATTTGAAAAGATATATGCACCCAATGTTCATTACAGCACTACTTACAAAAGCCATGATGTGGATTCAACGGAAAATGTCCATCGATTGATGAATGGATAAGGAATATGTGATATATATACATATATTTATATATGTATATATACACACAATGGACTATCACTCAGCCATAAAAAATGAAATCTGGCCATTTATGACAACACAGATGGACCTAGAGTGTATTATGCTAAGTGAAATAAATCAGACAGTGAAAAAGTACCATACGATCTCTCTTGTATGTGGAATCTAAAAACAAAACAAACAAAACTGTATGAAATATTCTTAGATAGAGAGAACAAACAGGTGGTTGACAGAGGGGACATGGGTGGGGAAATAGTTGAAGGGGATTAAGAGGTATAAACCTCAGATTCAAAAGAAATAAGCCATTTGGATATAATATACACCATAAGGAATATGGTCATTAATATTTTAATAATTTTGTATGGGGACAGATGGTTATTAGACTTATTGTTGTGATCATTTCATAATGTAAGAAAATATCAAATCACTTTGTAATACTCCTGAAACTAACAAAATATTGTACATCAACTATGTTTCAATTTTTTTAAAAAATGATAGGTAATTCTCCAAAAAAGATATAGCAAATAAGCATATGAATATTACCAGCCATCAGGAAAGGGCAAATTGAGACCACAATGAGATATCACTGCACACCAATGGCTAAATAATAAATAAATGGCTAAAATAAAAATAGTGACAACACCAAATGCTGGTGAAGATATGAAGCAACTTGATCCCTCTGGTGGGAATGTAAAATTGTACAGCTACTTTGGAAAATAGTTAGGCAGTTTCTTAAAAAACAAAACACAAACACCATATGACCAAGCAAATGTACTCCTGAGATATTCCCCAGAAAATGAAAGCTTGTGTTCAAACAAAAATCTAAACATGAATGTTTATAGCACTTTATTTACAATAGATAAAAGCTGGAAATAATCCAGATGTCCTTCAATGGGTGATTGAATAAATGAACTCTTTTACATCCATTTCACCGAATACTACTCAGCAATAAAAACGAACAAACTATTGATATGGTCAACATCTTGGATGAATCTTCAAAGAATTATACTGAGTGGAAAAAAGCCTGAAGCTTACTCGCTGTATGAGTCCACTTTTATAGCATTGTTGAAGTGATAACACTATAGAAATGTAGGACAGATTAGTGGTTGTCAGGGGCTAAGGAGAGGCAGGAGGGAAGGGGGTGTGGATACAAAAATTCAACAAGAGAGGGATACTGTGGTGATGGAAACTTTCTATATCTTAATTGAATTAATGCCAACATTCTGGTTGTGATAGTAAACTAAAGCTTTGCAAGATATTACTAGTAGAGGAAACATAGGCTCTGTCTGTATTATTTCCTACAAGTGCATATGAATCTACATTTATCTCAAAATAAAATACATAATTTTAAAAAAGGAGTTTAAACAGGTATTTTTCAATTGCGTTGCATAAGCCTTATATACACATGGATTCAAACAAAAATTTATGTCAGTAGTGACACATTTGGAAATTTGAACACAGATTAGATATTTGATTATATTAAGAAATTATCAAAAGGTATAGATGTGATAGTTCTCTTCTTTTTATGTTTAAAAAAATTTTATCTTTAGAGATCCATACTGAAATACTTATGGATATAAAGATATAATGTCTGGATTTTGCTTCAAAATAATATGTGATGACAGGCAATGGCTGACATAAGATACAAGGTTTACCATGAGTTGATGATTGCTAAAGCAGTACGATGGATACTTGGGGAGTTACCATATTTTTCTCAATACATTTTTATGATTAAAAATTTCCATAATAGAAAACACAGTTTTAATGAACCATAAGCAAAACATTTGATTCTTAAAACCAGGAGGGTTTTTAAAGTAATCATTGATTAGGCTTTGCTTTACCTCTAATGAGTCCTGCCTTATGCAAAATCAAGCACATACTGGACAGAAAAATATATTTAAGATGAATGTTAATTCTAAAGGAAAATCTCCTCCCTATTTCTGATATGTACCATGTCAGTTCCAACTATACATAAGTTATTTTGCCACCTCTAATATTATTCCACTTATCAGGTTGCCAATTATTCAAATTCTAACCATCTTTCTTCATTTATCTTAATAAAGAGCAAATAAAATGTTTATTGATAATATTCATAATTAGTTTAATAGTAAACTAACAACAACAACATAAATCTATATTGGAACTTTATCACCAAAGAACACAGTAGCTTTGCAGCCACCAAGAATCCTGCATGCAAGCACAGGTCACTATCCACAAACCCCCGGGAGCCTGTGCAGCACGCCACTACCAGGGTACTGTGACCAGGGACAAGTTCCCCTGGAGAACACACAGTGTGCCTCAGGATGTTGCAACGTCCCATAGACCTCTGCCACAGCAGGCTTGCCCTGCATTTCAATTATGCCACAGCAGGATTGCTCTGCATTTCAATTATAACTACCACACCCCTCCCTCCACCAGGCATGAGTGAGCCAGAGCCCCCTAAACAGTAGCTCCTTTAAACCCACCCTGTCTGAGTGGGAACAGATGCCTAAGGGTGACCTACATACAGAGGTGGAGCCAAAAACAAAGCTTAACCCCAGGAGCTGTGCAAAAAAAGAAGAGAAAGGGAAATTTCACCGTGCAGCCTCAGGAGCAGCAGATTATATCCCCACAATCAACTTGATAAACCTGCATCTGTAGAATATGTGAATAGACAATGAATCATCTCAAAACTGAGGTGGTGGACTTTGGGAGCAACTGTAGACTTGGGGTCTGCTGTCTATGACCTATTGGTTTCTGATTTTTATGTTTACCTTAGTATACTTTTTAGCGCTGCTATCATTGGTCGATTTGTTTATTGGTTTGGTTGCTCTCTTCTTTTTACTATTATTTTTTATTTATATATATTTTTAAATAATTTTTTTTCTTTCTTTTTTCTCACTTTCCTTGTGAGCTCTGTGGCTGACAGGATCTTGGTGCTCCATCCTGGTGTCACACCTGAGCCTCTGAGGTGAGAGAGCCAACTTCAGGACATTGGACCACCAGGGACCGCCCAGCTCCACATAATATCAATTGGTGAGAGCTCTCCCAGAGATCTACGTCTCAACGCTAAGACCCAGCTCGGCCCAACAACCAGGAAGTTCCAGGGCTCAATGCCTCATGTCAATCAACTAGCAAAACAGGAACACAAGCCCACCCATTAGCAGAGAGGCTGCCTAAAATCATAATAAGCTCATAGACACCCCAAAGCAAACCACCGGACGCGGTCCTGCCCACCAGAAAACCAAGATGCAGCCCCACTCACCAGAACACAGGCACCAGTCTCCTCCACCACGAGGCCTACACAACCCACTGAACCACGTCACCCACTGGGGGCAGACACCAAAAACAATGGAAACTACAAACCTGAAGCCTGCAAAAAGGAGATCCCAAACACAGTAGGTTAAACAAAATGAGAAGACAGAGAATTATGTAGCAGATGAAGGAGCAAGGTAAAAAACCACTAGACCAAACAAATGAAGAGGAAATAGGCAGCCTACCTGAAAAAGAATTCAGAGTAATAATAGTAAAGATGATCCCAAACATTGGAAATACAACAGAGAAAATACAAGAAACGTTTAACAAGGACCTAGAAGAACGAAACAGCAAACAAACAATGATGAACAACAAAATAAATGAAATTAAAAATTCTCTAGAAGGAATCAATAGCAGAATAACTGAGGAAGAAGAATGGTTGAATGACCTGGAATATAAAATAGTGGAAATAACTACCACAGAGCAGAATAAAGACAAATGAATAAAAAGAATTGTGGACAGACTCAGAGACCACTAGGACAACATTAAATGCAACAACATTCGAATTACAGGGGTCCCAGAAGAGGAAGAGAGAAAAAAAGGATCTGAGAAAATATTTGAAGAGATTATAGTTGAAAACTTCCCAAACATGGGAAAGGAAAGAGTCAATCAAGTCCAGGAAGCACAGAGAGTCCCATACAGGCTAAATCCAAGGACAAACACACAAAGACACATATTAATCAAACTATCAAAAATTAAATACAAAGAAAAAATATTAAAAGCAGCAAGGGGAAAGCAACAAATAACATACAAGGGAATCCACATAAGGTTAACAGCTGATCTTTCAGCAGAAATTCTGCAAGCCAGAAGGGAGTGGCAGGACATATTTAAAGCGATGAAAGGGATCTTCTCAAGTGTGCATGGAACATTCTCCAGGATAAATCACATCTTGAGTCACAAATCAAACCACAGTAAATTTAAGAAAATTGAAATCATATCAAGCATCTTTTCTGACCACAATGCTATGAGATTAGATATGAATTACAGGGAAAAAAACGTAAAAAACACAAAAACATGGAGGCTAAACAGTACGTTACTAAATAACCAACAGATCACTGAAGAAATCAACGAGGAAATCAAAAAATACATAGAGACAAATGACAAAGAAAACACGATGATCAAAAACCTATGGGATGCAGCAAAAGCAGTTCTAAGAGGGAAGTTTATAGCTATACAAGCCTACCTCAAGAAACCAAACAAATCTCAAATAAACAATCTAAACATACACCTAAAGGAACTAGAGAAAGAAGAACAAACAAAACCCAAAGTTAGCAGAAGGAAAGAAATCATAAAGATCAGAGCAGAAATAAATGAAATAGAAACAAAGAAAATGATAGCAAAGGTAAATAAAACTAAAAGTTGGTTCTTTGAGAAGACAAACGAAATTGATAAACCATTAGCCAGACTCATCAAGTAAAAAAGAGTGAAGATTCAAATGAATAGAATTAGAAATAACAAAGGAGGAGTAACAACTGACACTGCAGAAATAGAAAGGATCATGAGAGATTACTACAAGCAACTATTTGCCAATAAGATGGACAACCTGGAAGAAATGGACAAATTCTTAGAAAGGTATAAGCTTCCAAGACTGAACCAGAAAGAAATAGAAAATATGAACAGACCAATAACAAGTAATGAAATTGAAACTGTGATTATAAATCTTACAACAAACAAAAGTCCAGGACCAGATGGCTTCACAGGTGAATTCTATCAACCATTTAGAGAAGCGCTAACACCCATCCTTCTCAAACTCTTCCAAAAAATTGCAGAGGAAGAAACACTCCCAAACCCATTCTATGAGGCCACCATCACCCTGATACCAAAACCAGAAAAAGATACTACAAAAAAAGAAAATTACAGACCAATATCACTGATGAATATAGATGCAAAAATATTCAACAAAATACTAGCAAACTAATCCAACAGCACATTAAAAGGATCATACAACATGAACAAGTGGTATTTATCCCAGGGATGCAAGGATTCTTCAATATA
The DNA here is from genome assembly GCF_964270905.1 of Leucopleurus acutus. Lineage (NCBI taxonomy): Eukaryota > Metazoa > Chordata > Mammalia > Artiodactyla > Delphinidae > Leucopleurus > Leucopleurus acutus. The sequence goes on from NC_139148.1 coordinate 99,136,693, forward strand.
TGCAAATCAATGTGATATACCATGTTAACAAGTTGAAGAATAAAAACCATAAGACCATCTCAATAGATGCAAAAAAAAGCTTTTGACAAAATTCAACACCGATTTATGATAAAAACTCTACAGAAAGTGGGCATAGTGGGAACCTAACTCAAGATAATAAAGCCCATAAATGACAAACCCACAGCAAACATCATGCTCAATGGTGAGAAACTGAAAACATTTCCTCTAAGATCAGGAACAAGACAAGGATTTCCAAACTCACCACTAGTATTCAACATAGTTTTGGAAGTCCTAGCCACAGCAATCAGAGAAGAAAAAGAAATAAAAGGAATACAAATTGGAAAAGAAGAGTTAAAACAGTCACTGTTTGCAGATGACATGATACTATACATAGAGAAACCTAAAGATGCCACCAGAAAACTACTAGAGCTAATCAACGAATTTGGTAAAGTTGCAGGATACAAAATTAATACACAGAAATCTTTTGCATTCCTATACACTAATGATGAAAAATCTGGACGAGAAATTAAGGAAACACTCCCATTTACCATTGCAACAAAAAGAATAAAATACCAAGGAATAAACCTACCCAAGGAGAAAAAAGACCTATATGCAGAAAGCTATAAGATACTGATGAAAGAAATTAAAGATGATACAAACAGATGGAGAGATATACCATGTTCTTGGACTGGAAGAATCAACATTGTAAAAATGACTATAATACCCAAAGGATTCTACAGATTCAATGCAATCCCTATCAAACTCTCAATGGCATTTTTCACAGAACTAGAACAATAAATTCTACAATTTGTATGGAAACACAAAAGACCCCGAATACCAAAAGCAATCTTGAGATGGAAAAATGGAGCTGGAGGAATCAGACTCCCTGACTTTAGTCTATACTACAAAGTTACGCTCATCAAGACAATTTGGTACTGGCAAAAAAACAGAAACACAGATCAACGAAACCAGATAGAAAGCCCAGAGATAAACCCATGCACCTCTGGTCAACTAATCTATGCCAAAGGAGGCAAGGATATGCAATGGAGAAAAGACAGCTTCTTCAATAAGTAGTATTGGGAAAACTGGACAGCTACATGTAAAAGAAGGAAATTAGAACATTCCTTAACCCCATACACAAAAATAAACTCAAAATGGATTTGAGACCTAAATGTAAAACTGGACACTATAAAACTCTCAGAGGAAAACATAGGCAGAACATCCTTTGACATAAATCACAGCAAGATCTTTTTTGATCCACCTCCTAGAGTAATGGAAATAAAAACAAAAATAAACAAATGGGACCTAATGAAACTTCAAACCTTTTGCACAGCAAAGGAAACCATAAACAAGACCAAAAGACAACCCTCAGAATGGGAGAAAATATTTGCAAACCAATCAATGGACAAAAGATTAATCTCCAAAATATATAAACATCTCATGCAGCTCAATATTAAAAATATATAAAACCCAATCCAAAAATGGGCAGAAGACCTAAACAGACATTTTTCCAAAGAAGACATACAGATGGCCAAGAAGCACATGAAAAGCTGCTCAGCATCACTAATTATTAGAGAAATGCAAATCAAAACTACAATGAGGTATCACATCACACCAGTTAGAATGGGCATCATCAGAAAATCTACAAACAACAAATGCTGGAGAGGGTGTGGAGAAAAGGGAACCCTCTTGCACTGTTGGTGGGAATGTAAATTGATACAGCCACTATGGAGAACAGTATGGAGATTCCTTAAAAAACTAAACATAGAATTACCATACGACCCAGCAATCACACTATTGGGCATATACCCAGGGAAAACCATAATTCAAAAAGACACATGCATCCCAATGTTCATTGCAGCACTATTTACAATAGCCAGGTCATGGAAGCAGCCTAAATGCCCATCGACAGACGAATGTATAAAGAAGATATGGTACATATATATAATGGAATATTACTCAGCCATAAAAAGGAACAAAATAGAGTCACTTGTTGATACGTGCATGGATCTAGAGACTGTCATACAGAGTGATGTAAGTCAGAAACAGAAAAACAAATATTGTATATTAACACATATATGTGGAACCTAGAAAAATGGTACAGATGAACTGGTTTGCAGGGCAGAAATTGAGACACAGATGCAGAGAACAAATGTATGGACACAAAGCTGGGAAAGTGGAAGCAGGGTGGTGGTGGTGGTGTGATGAATTTCGTGATTGAGAATTACATGTATACCCTGATGTGTATAAAACTGATGACTAATAAGAACCTGCTGCATAAAAAAATAAATAAAATATAATTTAAGAATCAAAAACAAACAAATAAACAAAAGTGATGAAAGGGAAACACCTACAACCAAGATTATTCTACCCAGCAAGGATTTCATTCAGATTCAACAGAGAAATTAAAACCTTTACAGACAAGCAAAAGGTAAGAGAATTCAGCACCACCCAACCAGCTTTACAACAAATGCTAAAGAAACTTCTCTAGGCAGAAAACACATGACAAGGAAAAGACCTACAGAAACAAACTCAAAACAATTAAGAAAATGGGAATAGGAACATACATATCGATAATTAACTTAAATGTAAATGGGTTAAATGTTCCAACCAAAAGAAATAGACTGGCTGAATGATTACAGAAACAAGACACATATATATGCTCTTTACAAAAGACCAACTTCAGACCTAGGAACACACACAGACTGAAAGCGGGGGATGGAAAAAGATACTCCATGCAAATGGAAATCAAAAGAAAGCTGGAGTAGCAATTCTCATATGAGACAAAAAAGACTTTAAAATAAAGACTATTACAAGAGACAAAGAAGGACACTACATAATCATCAAGGGATCAATCCAAGAAGAAGATGTAACAATTGTAAATATTTATGCACCCAGCATAGGAGCACCTCTCAATATATAAGGCAAATGATAACGGCCATAAAAGGGTAAATCAACAGTAACACAATAATAGCAGGGGACTTTAACACCCCACTTTCACCAATGGACAGATCATCCAAAATGATAATAAATAAGGAAACACAAGCTTTAATGACACATTAGACAAGATGAACTTGATTGATATTTATAGGTAATTCCATCCAGAAACAACAGAATACACATTTTTCTGAAGTGCTCATGGAATATTTGCCAGGATAGATCATATCTTGGGTCACAAGTGAAGCCTTGGTAAATTTAAGAAAATTGAAATCATATCAAGCATATTTTCTGCCCACAACGCTATGAGACTAGATATCAATTACAGGAAAAAATCTGTAAAAAATACAACCACATGGGGGCTAAACAATACAATACTAAATAACCAAGAGATCACTGAAGAAATCAAAGTGGAAATCAAAAAAATACCTAATAACAAATGACAATGAAAACACGACAACCCAAAGCCTATGGGATGCAGCAAAAGCAGTTCTAAGAGGGAAGTTTATAGCAATACAATCCTACCTCAAGAAACAAGAAACATCTAAAATAAACAACCTAACTTTCTACCCAAAGCAATTAGAGAAAGAAGAACAAAAAAAAAACCAAAGTTAGCAGAAGGAAAGAAATCATAAAGATTAGATCAGAAATAAATAAAAATGAAATGAAGGAAACAATAACAAAGAGCAATAAAACTAAAAGCTGGTACTTTGAGAAGATAAACAAAATTGATAAACCATTAGCCAGACTCATCAAGAAAAAAAAGGGAGAAGACTCACGTCAACAGAATTAGAAATGAAAAAAGAGAAGTTACAAATGACACTGCAGAAATACAAAGGATCATGAGAGATTACTACAAGCAACTCTATGCCAATAAAATGGACAATCTGGAAGAAATGGACAAATTCTTAGAAAAGCACAACCTTCCAAGACTGAACCAGGAAGAAATAGAAAATATGAACAGATCAATCACAAGCACTGAAATTGAAACAATGATTTAAAATCTTCCAACAAACAAAAGCCCAGGACGAGATGGCTCCACAGGCAAATTCTGTCAAACACTGAGAGAAGAGCTAAGACCTATCCTTCTCAAGCTCTTCCAAAATATAGCAGAGAGAAGAACCCTCCCAAACTCCTTGTATGAGGCCACCATCACCCTGATACCAAAACCAGAAAAAGATGTCATTAAAAAAGAAAATTACAGGACTATATCACTGATGACCATAGATGCAAAAATCCTCAACAAAATACTAGCAAACAGAATCCAACAGCACATTAAAAGGATGATGCACCATGATCAAATGGGGTTTATCCCAGCCCAGGAATGTAAGGATTCTTAAATATATGCAAACCAATCAATGTGATAAACCATATAAACAAATTGAAGGAGAAAAACCATGTGATCATCTCAATAGATGCAGAAAAAGCTATCAACAAATTTCAGCACCCATTAATAATAAAAACTCTCCAGAAAGTGGGCATAGAGGGAACCTACCTCAACATAATAAAGGCCATATATGACAAACCCACAGCCAACATTGTTCTCAATGGTGAAAAATTGAAACCATTGCCTCTAAGATCAGAAACAAAACAAGGTTGCCCAATCTAACCACTATTATTCAACATAGTTTTGGAGGTTTTAGTCATGGCACTCAGAGAAGAAAAAGAAATAAAAGGAATCTATATCAGGAAAGAGGAAGTAAAAGTGTCACTGTTTACAGATGACATGATATTATACATAGAGAATCGTAAAGTCACTACCAGAAAACTACTACAGCTAATCAATGAATTTGGTAAAATAGCAGGATACAAAATTAATGCACAGAAATCTCTTGCATTTCTAAACACTAATGATGAAAAATCTGAAAGAGAAATTAAGGAAACACTCCGATTTACCACTGCAACAAAAAGAATAAAATACCTGGGAATAAAACTACCCAAGGAGACAAAAGACCTGTATGCAGAAAGCTATAAGATACTGATGAAAGAAATTAAAGATGATACAAACAGATGGAGAGATATACCATGTTCTTAGAATGGAAGAATCAACACTGTGAAAGTGACTATACTACCCAAAGGATTCTACAGATTCAATGCAATCCCTATCAAATTCTCAATGGCATTTTTCACAGAATTAGGACAATAAATTCTACAATTTGTATGGAAACACAAAAGATCCTGAATAGCCAAAGTAATCTTGAGAACAAAAAACAGAGCTGGAGGAATCAGGCTCCCTGACTTCAGACTATACTACAAAGCTACAGTCACCAAGACAATATGGTACTGGCACAAAAACAGAAATATAGATCAATGTAACAATATAGAAAGCCCAGAGATAAACCCACGCACATATGGTCACCTTATGTTTGATAAAGAAGGCAAGAATATACAATGTAGAAAAGAGAGCATCTTCAATAAGTCATGCTTGGAAAACTGGACAGCTACATGTAAAAGAATGAAATTAGAACACTCCCTAACACCATACAAAAAAAAATCTCAAAATGGATTAAAGACCTAAATATAAGGCCAGACACTGTAAAACTCTTAGAGGAAAACATAGGCACAACACTCTTTGACATAAATCACAGCAAGATCCTTTTTGACCCACCACCTAAAGAAATGGAAATAAAAAAAAATGGGACCTAATGAAACTTCAAAGCTTTTGCACAGCAAAGGAAACCATAAACAAGACCAAAAGACAACCCTCAGACAGAATGGGAGAAAATATTTTCAAGTGAAGCAACTGACAAAGAATTAATCTCCAAAATATACAAGCAGCTCATGCAGCTCAATATCAAAAAATACAAACAACCCAATCCAAAAATGGGCAGAAGACCTAAATAGACATTTCTCCAAAGAAGATATACTGATTGCCAACAAACACATGAAAGGATGCTCATCCTTACTAATCATTAGAGAAATGCAAATCAAATCTACAATGAGGTATCACCTCACACCAGTCAAAATGGCCATCATCAAATCTCTACAAACAATAAATGCTGGAGATTGTGTGGAGAAAAGCGAACCCTCTTGCACTGTTGGTGGGAATGTAAATTGATAGAGCCACTATGGAGAACATTATGGAGGTTCCTTAAAAATCTAAACATGGAACTACCTTATGACCCAGCAATCCCACTACTGGGCATATACCCTGAAAATACACAATTCAAAAAGAGCCATGTACCACAATGTTCATTGCAGCACTATTTACAATAACCAGGATATGGAAGCAACCTACGTGTTCATCGACAGATGAATGGTTAAAGAAGATGTGGCACATATATATGATGGAGTATTACTCAGCCATAAAAAGAAACGAAATTGAGTATTTGTAGTGAGATGGATGGACCTAGAGTCTGTCATACAGAGTGAAGTAAGTCAGAAAGAGAAAAACAAATACTGTATGCTAACACATATATATAGAATCTAGAAAAAAAAAGGTTCTGATGAACCTAGGGGCAGGACAGGAATAAAGACGCAGACATAGAGAATGGACTTGAGGACATGGGGAGGGGGAAGGGTAAGCTGGGATGAAGTGAGAGAGTGGCATGGACATATATACACTACCAAATGTAAAATAGATAGCTAGTGGGAAGCAGCTGCATAGCACAGGGTGATCAGCTCCATGCTTTGTGACCATCTAGAGGGGTGGGATAGGGAGAATGGAGGAAGGTGCAAGAGGGAAGGGATATAGGGATATATTTTTCCATATAGCTGATTCACTTTGTTATACAACAGAAACTAATACAACATTGTAAAGCAATTATACTCCAATAAAAATGCTAAAAAATAATAATAATGAAAAATAAACAGAAAGAACACAACAGCTTGAAAACAGTCTCCATGTTGCTAGGGCTATGGAAGGACCTAGACCCAAGACATTCTGAATCACCCACATCATATTCTTTTCAGACTCTGGAAAAATATGCCTGCCTATCACACTGAGACCCAAATTCACCTGAATCATATTTCAAATCCTATAGAGAGAAATGCAGAATTTTATTTTAATCAAATGCGTATATTTGGATAGGAACATTTATCAATATTTGATCCATTCTTTATTGTCTTATTTGAGATAATAAGAATTTTAATATGGATATTAAAGAATAAGACAGCATGGTCTCTGCATTCAGGGTTAGTGATTCCTCCAAAATGATTGGAGATTTTGAAGATGTTGAGTCACTCTAGTCATATTTCCACAGAGAATTTAATTTCTAGCAATTCTCTTCATTGTGCAACAATGATAAATGAAGTTCTCCAAATGTTTTACATTCTGAAAAACACTAACCTAGCCAGAGTTTTAGGAAGGAGTGCCAAGGGAAGTAAAAATCTTGGAAACAGATTCTATTAAGTAAGAAAATCCCAAAAAAGGGTAAGCAAAGAATATAAGGGGTAAAAGGCCTCAATATTTCCCCCCAAAATGGACCTAGCAATAGTCAGCCATCTCTACTATGGTAAAGAAATCCATTGATGAAACCTGGAGAGTGCTAGCTAAAACAGACACTACTAATTACAAAAATTAGCTGATTCCTTATAGGAAAGACAAAGAAGAGACACTGAGTTTGTGAAAAGTAATCACAAAAGATCAGCAAAGATGATAAGGAGTAAAGTACATGTACCTGTTTCTCCCAAGGGATTATGTAGAGTTATGCACATGTCACACTGTGAGGACTCTCAAGAAGTGAGTTTTGATAACTCAGTTAATTAACCACATCTCTAATTATTTATATTCTTTCAATGCACTTTGCCATCTCTATTTGATGCACTCCCACCATCCCCCAACTGTGTAATGTGGTGTAAAAGATTTATCAAATTTTAAAAATAAATGTTTGAAAAAATATTTAGCAACAATTTATATTGGTTCCAGTCTGAGTAGATACATATTCATTCAATGGGTTCTCGGTGCCTGAGCACATTAGGCTATTCTGCAGTGAATTTATATATCTTTGGGTCCTTGTATCCCATACCAACCCACTTCCTACAGTCAAAATCACATAATTAGATTAAAACTCCTCCTCTATATAGGGCAACAAATTTTGTGACGTTCAATTCATTCCATGCAACATTATCAAAGCAGAAAAATTTCCAACCTGTATATCTGTTTATTGTACTTCAGAGCCTAAGTCATCCCTTCTTACCTCCAGTGTGAAATAGTTAAAAAAAATAATAGCTCTTGTGGCTTTTAGACTTCTTTCAAATCACCTACATAAACATGACAAATGTTAATCCATGGATTAAGGTGCAAATCTCTTTTCAGCACATTATCCATTTATTTTTGATTAATTTCTCCAGTAATAGACATTCCAGTGTGCAACTTTTAGTAACAGCGAATGTTAATACTATAAATTTTTCTGAGTTTTTTCTTGCATCAACTGTGACTTTGTCAAAAAACTGAATAAAAAGGAATAATATACACAAAATGTGAATTAGTTAAAGGATAGTTTTGTGTGGAAGAAAAGGAAAAAATCCTGAGAGGGGCAGTGCAGGCTGACGTTAGGGCACCCAGCATCAGTGTCAGCATCTCAGCATTCTATGCATGGATATTTACTAACTAGTTTTTTGAACCCAAGCCAGTGACATCTCCTTTCAGGATCTGAGGTTCTGCATTTGGAAAATAACAGAGCTGAATCTCCAAACTCTAAAATTTTCTAAGTTTAGAAATATTATATGTTGACAGTATCTGATCTGGTAATTCTAAGATAGAAAATATGCCGTTTTTTAAAAGCCACAAGGCACTATCACTTGTTGTATCATCCATGTGCTTGAATACTTTCACCTGAAAATAGTTATTAAAAATCTACTGTTTGCTTGCCTATGTGATAGATATTATAGAGAAAATAAAAACATGCATGAGACAGAGAGCCTTCCTTTAGGGAAGCTTACTTGGTAGAATATAATAGAGGAATATATTTATATTTATAATATATTTACATTATATATTTATAATACATTTCTAATAACAGAATAAAAGAGGATAAGCATCATGAGACAATTAGAAATAAAATGTTATGGAAATAGATAAAATGAAGAAGTTCCTTTCACCTACTGTCATTAAGGGCTTTATGAAAATGGTGGTATTTGAGCTGGGTCCTGAAAGATTGTATATATGGAAAAATGGAGAAGAAAGAGGGAACTGGGTAAACAGTTAAGAGGGTTAAAAAACTGAGGATTTCATGGGATGCTGTGAAGATTTTAGTTTAGTGTGTTGAAATTGTTATAACAATGAGAAATTGGAGGCAGGGAGAGTAGTTATTTTTTTATTGGAAGCCACAGTTTTTGCTTTGTGGATTCTGACTCAGAGATTCCCTACAGAGCATACTCAATTATTCTGAGCACTCCTATGTTAGTCTTTTCTTTATTTGTATATATTTCACTATGCTGTTTAAAGCAAACTACTTGACATTCATACATCTATTATTATAAAAATAAATATGAATTTTTGAATAGACATTTTTTCATTTAGTCCCTCAACAACAAAGTGTATGGATAAAATAAGTATGTGAAGGCAATTTGAATACCAGAAATGCTTTATATAGAAAAAGTATAATGATCTATTTTCCATGACAAAAGTTGTCTCTCTATGTTGTCATGTGGAGTTTTATTTAGTGAAGTATATGGTTAAAAATATAATTTGCTGTTTTTTCTATTTTAAAATTTGTTAGCCCTCTTAGGTTAACAGTGGCATAGATTTTCTGAAGCAGTTTGCAACCTAGGAGACCTAGTCATTCTGTCCCCTAGTACACAAAAGTGTTTTATTCACTTAAGTGAAGCAGGCCACCCCAAATATTAGAGAAAAGCAATCATCTAACTGAAGTTTAAACATCCTACACATGATTAATTATGTTTTGCCTTGGTTTCCATTGGGCCTAGAATCCAGGAAGATGTCACTTCCCATTATTCCTATTCTCCAGAGTGCTTTTGGAGAACTGTCATTCTACAAATATATTAACTAGGAATTAGCCTATTCTAAAGCACATACACTTTTGTCCCACTCTCTTTAAAAGTGAATTGGGGGGCTTCCCTGGTGGCACAGTGGTTGAGAATCTGCCTGCTAATGCAGGGGACACGGGTTTGAGCCCTGGTCTGGGAAGATCCCACATGCCGTGGAGCAACTGGGCCCGTGAGCCACAACTGCTGAGCCTGCGCATCTGGAGTCTGTGCTCCGCAACAAGAGAGGCCACGATAGTGAGAGGTCCGCGCACCGCGATGAAGAGTGGCCCCCACTTGCCACAACTAGAAAAAGCCCTCGCACAGAAATGAAGACCCAACACAGCAAAAATAAATTAATTAATTAATAAACTCCTACCCCCAACATCCTCTTTAAAAAAAGTGAATTAATATTGCTTACTTTATTCTGGTTGCTAGGTCAAAGAGTCTTGTGGAAGAATATGATAAATGCCATTTTCTCTCTCTCTGTGTGTGTGTGTGTGTGTGTGTGTGTGTGTGTGTGTGTGTGTGTGTGTGTGTAAGGTACATGGCCCTCTTTGATCACCTCCTTCCTTTCATTTAACTCCAGAACCTAAAGTCTGGTTTTCAAACAGTACAACTTCAAAATTCTGAACAGTTTTATTTGGATGAAACCATGGAACATTCAGCACAAAAAGGAACAACAGGGGCTAAAGGGCGCTGGTATCTATACAGAACGGATATTACTTTTGTGGCCCAAACATGAGCTCTAAATCATTTGATGCTATAAACAACAGAGATTTGGAGAGCAGAGTCTTCCAGAAGAAACTGCCTTATAGTGGCTTTCATTTTTGACTTGTATGAAAATCCAGGCTTTCAAGAATGAGTGATCTAAACTTAAATGTCTCTAAGCATTTGATAGCCCACATGCTGTAGCCAGAATGGTTTGAATTTAGGCCAGGGCCTCTTTTTGAGCAAGGATACATTTGGTGTGTCTCCTTCATACAGTTTTGTCAGAACTAAAAACTGTTAAAATACTTAGAATTTAATGTTACAGAAGCAGCTTCTGAGGAGCTCATGTATCTTCTTTAAAATCACTGTCTCTTCTAACTTAGATTGTATTCGTTGTTGTATTGAGATGAATGCTTACTGCTCTATGGATTTATTGGAAGAGTTCAGAGTGCTACATTAGTGACAATTTAGAAATTATTGAATTCCAATTCAGTGTACTTCTCAGGTCCCTATGGCAGTTTTTAAAGGTTTAGCCACAGAAACAGGTACCTACTGAATGTCAGCTAAGTGAACAGCATTGATCTGAACACTGAGGTAGAGTGGTACAAGATGAACTTGAGATGTGCTATGCTCTTACATTCTGAGTAAGATAATAAGGCAAGCATATCTGAAAGGATTTCTATAATTTTGGGTACTACATGCTAAGTATCCAGATGAGTACTTACTATAAGTTCTGTTGGAGCTCTGAGGAGGCAAAAAATAATATTCGATAAAGATGGGAAAGGCTTCAAAGAGAAAGAGAAGTCTAAGATGAGCCTTGAAGCATTTGTCAAGGCCATATAAAAGGATGAGTGATCCTTGGTGGTAGGGGAATTGTGATAGGCAGTCTCTACAGTGGCACCTAATGATCCTCATCTTCTAGTTTTCACACCGTTATGTAATACTTTCCCCTTGAGTGTGTGCTGGACTTATTGACTCATTTATAATTAATATAATATGGCAGATGTGATGGCATGTCACTTCCAAGATTAGGTTAAAATAACACTATGTCTTTCATCTTTGACACCCACACTTGCTCTGTGGAAAGTTACCTTTCTTGTTGTGAGAAGACCTGCATCTACAAGGCAAGAACAAATATCTCCAGCCAACAGTTAGTGAGTAACTAAGACCTGCCAACAGCCACATAAGTGAACTTGGGAGTATATCCTCCCCCAGTTGAGCCTTAAAATATTGCCTGGCCAACATCTTGACTACAGCCTCATGAGAGACCTTGAGCCAGAGGCACTCAGCTAAGCCACACCCAGATTCTTGACACAAAGAAACTTAGATAATTAACATTTGTTGTTTTAAGCTCTAAATTTTGGAATAATTTGTTACACAGGAGTAGATAACTAATATAGGACTGGGTTTGCAATGGTTTAAACTAAGGTTCAGAGGTTTAAAAAAAAGAAAAGAAAAAAAGAGAAAAATAATTTCCATGACTAGGCTTGGCACTTTCAGTATACCAGTATTTTGTTTGTTTGTTTTTACTTGTTTGCTGTTTTGGCTGGGTCAGTCCAGGTAAGAGAAAAACATAAAGTAGAACTAAATCTCTTTGTCCTAAGGATGATTTAAGAAAATGGATTGGCAATTCAAGCCATGCAAAAGTAATGAACTTAAAAAGGTAGTTTCCAATTTTGTAAGCACTTAGATAAGTAAAATTATCAAGTTTGCAAATACTGAGGCCCAGAGTAAAGGATGATTACAAGACATAGAAAAGCTTTACTATTTTTGAGCAGCTTGTTTTTGAGCAGTTTATTTTTGTTCATTATGGAAAAACTGGATTTTCTTACCTTTATCCGAAAAAATATTGATAAACCACATTGTTTCATATTGATGATTATTTTTTGCTAGCACCGACAAATGAACAGGTAAATGAAATGCTTCACATTTTCTTCAGTGCTGTCTCTTAAAGGAATTAAACAACTAGCCCCAGGATAAGAGTAAAATTTTAAAGAAGGTTCTTTGACTAAGTTGAGTTAACTTTTTGAATGAAATCTCTTAGGCAGTCAAGAATTCAGTTCTCTCACCAGCTTGAGATTATCCTCTAGTACATGGCCAGCACCATAGCCCAAGTTCAGATTCTATCTGCTTGGCAAAATGTGACTTCATCAAAGGTGATCCCATTAAAACTTCTAGTATGCCTGGCAAAGTTTCAGCCCAGTCATTTTTGGGAGAAGTCGGGGATAGGCAGGTATTTACTGAATTCTATTTTTGTCTTACCACCTGTAGATGGTGTCACGTTTTCCTGACCCAAGTAAGGACATATTAATTTTTATGTTTTGAACTAGCTAATCCTCACAGATAGAACAGTGCGACAAAAATTCAATTATGTTTCAATTTGATGACATACTTTTGGAGAAAGTCATGGAGACATGCCTTATTTGTCTCAGAAGCAACACATTACTGGGAATGTAGAAGTGTTAAGAAAAGGCCCTCCTTGTTGAAAGAACGTGTCCCACTCAGTTTAAAGACACTTTTATTTATTTAAATTTCAGACTTGAACAAGATTTTTTTAGTGTATCTAGTGCTGCTGTTGTAATTCTTTAAAAAAAAGAAAAAGTTTAGCTCAGTTATCTCCAAATACATGCTTCACTAAAAGGTCAGCTATTGCTAAAACTTAGAAGTAACATAACTTTAGCTCTTTCTTTCAGTCCTTAGGTACAGGAAAAAGCCCAAAGATAAAGGAAAGATTGTTAAAATACAATGTTCATTTTTGCTTCATTTTTTTCCCCTTTAGAACTAATTGATAAATCCTTAACTGCAGATACTGTATCTTTTCTGAAAGCTAGAATACACTGTGGATATGAAGAGTGGTTATTGTGTTAAAATTGCATGTATAGGGCTTCCCTGGTGGTGCAGTGTTTGAGAGTCCACCTGCTGATGCAGGGGACATGGGTTCGTGCCCCGGTCCGGGAGGATCCCACATGCCGCACAGCGGCTGAGCCCGTGAGCCATGGCTGCTGAGCCTGCGCGTCCATTGCCTGTGCTCCACAACGGGAGAGGTCACAACAGTGAGAGGCCCGCGTACCGCAAAAAAAAAAAAAAATAGCATGTATACAATGTCTGATGTATATACATAGGTTTGCATTATATCACTACTCTTCTCATCCCTGAGAATGAACAAGAAGAGAGAAAAAGGTCCTTATCCTTGTATTTATATACCTGCCATCACCATGACATCTAATTCATGGTAACTTATGATGAAACATAATATCATAGAAAGTTAGTTTTGAGAGCTTGCTGTCAAATAATTTCCTTTAAAAAAGGCCAAGTGATCTTCCTAAGGGTTACAGAGAGAAAAACTGAGTGTTTTTGGCCCCCAGTCTACAACACATTTAATTACATTATTTTGCATTACAAAATATTTAGCAGTTAACTAATTTAGAATTCATGATATTTTCAGGAAACATATTCCATTCACAACTTTCAGCCTAACTTCCCTCAGGCTACTTATTAAATGGAAGTACTTGCCAGTTTTCTCATTTAAGCATGCATTATGCCACAAATATTTATTAAACTACAATCTATGAGATAGACAAAGCTTCTGATACAGGAATGAGCAAGGCATACTCCCCTATCCTACGTATCTTTGATAGTAAGTGAAATGGTTGTTTCATTCAATTTTCCCACCATATTTTAAAGTGGATTGAAAAAATTAACGTTCTGGGAGCTTATAAAATCCTAGTTGATGTGCTTGCCTTTCTTCTATGTTAGAGTAGCTAGTATCTTTCTTGCCAAGAAACACTATGAAGGTAGAATAGAAATATAACTGGCTATTTGAAGGTGTCAGAGAAAATAAAGTTAGAACTTGAGGGGTCACATCCCAGAGAGAAGTAAAACTCATTAAGGTGATCACTGAATGCTCAGTATGTTTTTTCCTCAAATTATTTTCCACTTAAGTGTGTGGTAGATAGAGGCCAAAGAAAAAGTCCTAGATTATATAGCAATCTTACTGATATTTGAGATTATGTCATCAGTGTCATATAAGATAACATAAAGGATAGAGACTGAACAAATTGTCAAGAAATTATTATTGTCAAGAAATAATAACATAAAACTTCTCAAATTCAACAAAAGACATAAACCTACAGATTCCACGTGCTGAGCAAATTTCAAACAGGAAAAATCCAAAGAAAGACACACCAAAACACATCATAGTAAATTTACTGAAAACTAAAGACAAATAAACACTTTAAAAAGCAATAAGGGAGAAACAACACCTTACTATAGGGGAAATAAAACAATCTGAGAGACAATGGATTTCTCATTGAAAACAATAGAGACCAGAGGAAATGGCACAACAGCTTTTAAATGCTGAAAGAAAGGAACTGTCAAGCCAGAGTCCTATATCAAGTGAAAATATCCTTCATGAATGATGGAAAATCAAGATATTCTCAGGTGAAGGAGAACTTAAGGGAATTTGTCACCAGCAGGCCTATATTAAAAGAATGTCTAAAGGAAACTCTACAAAGAAAAGAAAGTAAAAAAGGCAAAAACTTGGAAGTTAAAACAAAGATTAAAAAAACATGGTAAGCAAAATATGTGTTAAAAAGAATAAACTTTCCCCACCCACTTGAGTTTTCTAAGGTATGTTTCAGTGTTGAAGCAAAAATTATAACACTATCTGATGTCATTCTAAATTTAGATACAAGAAATATTTAAGACAAATATAAATAGGGAAGGATGAATTTGTCAAATGGCACCAGTAGACTATGATAAGTTGTGTATATAAAGTGAATAACTACAGCAACTACTAAAACGAGCTATAAAAATATATAAACTTGAAACACTACAGATAAATCAAAATGACATTCTAAAAATTGTTCAAGTAACCAAAAGAAAGGCAGGAACAATAACAACAAAAAGGAAAAAAAATAAAGTGGAAACCTCAATTCCTAACTTATCAATAAATGCGTTAAAAATAAATGGTCAAAATATACCGATAAAAAGATAGCAATTAAATGAGTATGGTAAAAGATGACCCAAGTTTATGCTGTCTACACTAAACTCACTTCAAATATAACCACAGAGGCAGAATGAAAGTAAATGGATTAAAAAACATATATCATGAAAATATTAATCAAAAGAAAGCAAAAGGGAAAGACTTCTGTAATAGTTATCATAAAGAGCATCATGGGCCTTCTCATCAGTGTAAAGACCATAACTCATGAAAATTTTTTTAAAAAACAATCTGAAAATTATCCTAAAGGCATATAGCAAATGAATGAATAAGGAATTGTTCAGTGGTGACATCAGCAAGATGGCAGAATAGGAGATTTCAGTCACCATACCCCCACAGAAATGTTGGTTTTAACAACCATCCATGGGCAAGAACATCTCTGTGGGAACCCAGGAGTCCAGTAGAAAGATTCCAGCATTCTGTTTGAGCAAAAACTCTGAGAACACATATAAGACTTCAAGGAACATGAAAAAAGGAAGAACAGACTCACTTTATCCATGTCACCTCTCCCCCAAGGCAGCATAGCTCAGTGCCAAGAGAGATAAATTTGGCCTGCAATTTCTTATACAGGAAAAGTGAGACCAGTATAAACACGGGGCTTCACCAGCTTCATGGAACATTGCCTAAGAAGCCACTTTTGCCTTGCCCCACCCAGATCACTGTGGGGATTGGCAAGGCTGAATAGCCTGAGAAGAGCTAGGAGCAAGTAGCAGGGACAGGGTCTCACAGCAACCACAACATGGATCTGAAAAACAAACCACAAATCCTACTAACTGGTTCACAGATTCCACCAAGAAAAGGCCCTCCCATGAACCTCATGGGACACCTCACCTGCAGCTCTCCATAATTGGCTGACATGTGCCCCCAGCACTCTGTGTGTGCCCTGAAAGAGCACAAGCAAGCCTCCGCATTCATTGTGCACAAGCCTCCACAGATGGTGAGTATCAGCTCTGCAGAGGGCGAGCACAAACCCACACAGAAAGCACATTGATATCAACAGTCAGTTCAACGCTGCAAGATTGTAAGAAGGCACACAACCTTGAACACTTCAGGGCACTACCTTGGAAAAAAAAAGAAACGGGAAGCTCTCAGCAGCTAGCCTCATTTTGTGGGATTGAGAGAATGGACACAATCTCCCCACAAGAGAGAACAAGAGAACTGGGACAGATGCATCCACAGAAAATGCGACAAAAAGGAATCACTTTCCTAAGCATAAACATTTAAAAGAAATTCACCTGAGCCACTCTGAATTTATGCCTTCAAGATTTTAGCAGATAATCTGCAAAAGCATCTTGTTATTGCAACATGCAAAAGAGGATTATTACTTTCCAAGAGATGCTTAAAATATTTTTGGATACACTAAGTGGAATTTATATTTGGAATCTCCATCACTCTTAATTGAAAACTCCAGTTTATTAGAATGGTTTTAAAACGCTAAAACCCAAACATGGTTAGCCCTGGTAAATTCATTTCCTGAGAATATAAGATTAAAGAATGTTCTCCCTCTTTTCTACTCAAATCTCAATTCTTTTGATTTTGGCTATAATGGTTTAAAAGAATAGGCATTTCATTGACCAGGTTGTTCATTTAGTCCAATCTCTAATACCCTTAGCTCTTGACAATATATCATACTGTCCTGCCCAGTTGAAAATGATTATCTGGAAATGCTCTAAACATCTAAACAAGATGAGCCTGCATCACAGTGGTAAATAAGAAATTGGAGTTGAATTCTGATTGAGGTAATTACTTTGGGTCCATTGGGCATAATTCATCTTTGGATGTTTCTCAAAATTTTTGGATTTACAAGCCTTCTGCAGCTCATGAATTTCCTCGTCCTGAACAAATTACAATAGTAACTCATATGAATCTATTACAACTTGATGTGCCATCCACTCAAGAATTATTCCAGTCAGGTTCCAATGAGGCAATTTAAAATACAAGAAGAGATTAGGCAAAAGCAAGAGAACAAACAAGGTCAGATCACAAGGCAGTACCACACCCAATTGATGGTGGTAGTACCAGGTGGTAGTGTTTGGCTTTCTTCATTTATATTTCTATAGATGATATGATATGATATGATATGATATGATATGATATAGTAGTTCCCATAGAGAAACCTGAAATCATAGTCATTCTGAAATGGTAGTCTCTGATGTAACCCTTTGTATATCCTTGGTGAATTCTTTTTTAAAGTAAACGTATAAAATTTGTTAATGATCACCCTCTGAGTTAGACAATTGTGTAAACCATAGCCCACTGACATCAATTCACATGTCAAAATCATGTGGCTGATGAGTTAGGCCTTCTAATTCCCAGTTTCCTATTTTTTTCTGTTATTCTACCTACAAATATTTTGTTTTTGTATTGCTGTAAGAGACTTTCAAATATGGCCTATTCATTTGAGCACTTGCTATTAATGATAGATGTATAATGCCTGGCAATGGTAGAATAATAGAAAACTATTTTCCAGGAGTATAATTACTTCTTTCAAAAAGATGCATAGGGCTTCCCTGGTGGCACAGTGGTTAAGAATACGCCTGCCAATGCAAGGGACATGGGTTCGAGCCCTGGTCCGGGAAGATCCCACTTGCCATGGAGCAAATAAGCCCGTGCACCACAACTACTGAGCCTGTGTTCCAGAGCCCGCGAGCCACAACTCCTGAAGCCCGGGCACCTAGAGCCCATGCTCTGCAACAAGGGAAGCCACTGCAACAAGAAGCCCGCACACTGCAACAAAGCGTAGCCCGCTCACCGCAACTAGAGAAAGCCCGCACACAGCAACAAAGACCCAACGCAGCCAAAAATAAATTAAAAAAAAAAGATGTGTATATCATTCAATATAAAAATTCAAGGCATATACATCGAATTGGATAAACTTGAATTGTGACTAATTAGAAAGCATTAAAAAGTAATCCACAGAAATTAGTGGTGGAGAGTTTGTGCAAATCCATTGAACCCCATTTTGTCTCTGCCTTGACTGTTTTTGGAAACTGAATTATGAGTTTTGTGTTGATTCATCGGCAGACCACAAATGCTTCCCTGAGAAAGCCTGTGTACCACTCATGCTGAGTTTTGAAATGTTAACAGGTCTGTCCATTTCATTTTGAGTAAATAGAAAGCTAAGAAAGTCAACTAAAATTACCACTCACAGAAAATGCAGTCAGCAAGGCTGATGAACTGTGAGAGGGCCAAAATTATTAAAATGGAATGTATTTAACAGGGTTGGCTAAGGAAGAAAAAGGTAATGCCAATTTAAAAAAAAATAAGTATATGAATTGGCAGAGAGTACTACCATGTAGCACTAGGCAAATGGTATAGAGAATTCAACATTTCCCATGGTGTTTTCAATTGCAGCCTTTTAAATTTGGACATTATTTTGCTTGGACTGATAGTTACAGGCTATCATTAGTAGTGAACATTGAAGTAGCTTTCTCCTGGACCTCCTTACTGGGGGCGTATGTTCCCATAGTCACCAGTGCTGTGCATACTGTTGATAATAATCTCATTAACAGAACACTCTAACTGGGCAAGGAGAAAAGCCTAACGGATATGTATGCGGGATTGCTATATGGACCAGTAGTTCTCAGAAGATTCTTACTTAGTGTAATTGATTAGATGCAACCTTGCAATTGGACATATCAGTTGGATAATGAGGACCTGTTCATTCGTTACAAGTAAACTACAATTTAATATCAAAGAGAGCTTTCCTGTAAAATAGTGCTTTGAAATCAGATTATTGATTTTAGGAAATTATTAGTAAGGCATTTATCTAATTCTTCCACTTAATAAGCTAAATAAACTAGCCCTCAACATGTAGTAGATCACATGATTAGATTGATTTTTACATAACTCTGTCCAAGATTGTGTGGTGGAACAACGAATTCTGTCCCTATTCATTCCTAGCCTGGCACACAAAATGGAAACATGCTATAAGGCAAATTAATTTAAAGAAGAAAAAAATGTGTATATGTTGTGTGGTCTAAAGTATACTTTGTAACATAAGGAATCTGAGTTACCCAGGACCTCATTTTGGAATACGCAACAGAAAGGTATGGATACTGCCAAAGTCATCATTTATTATTTTTAAAAAATTACTTGCACCAAATGTATAATTTCTTAAGATTTTTTTTAAATTGCAAAGGCTTACACCTCGTTGTTTCAGTTTATAGGTGGTTACCAACAGAATGGTTATCGTACATACAAAAAGCCAGAAGGAAAAATCAAAGGTCTGGTGACAACTGGTCTCAAGACCTGAACAGATTTTATTTTTCTTTGTTTCACATATGTGGAAAAGTTGGCTACGTAAAATAGCCAGAGTTCACAAATGTGCTGTTAAAGAAAAGAATGGCACTAGTCTCTGTGTCTATTTTCTCTATCTCTAACTGTCTTTCTCTCTCTCACACCCCTCACCCCAACACATGCACACAAACACACACACATTCATCACCATGATCACACTCATGGAACAATAATTTAAAAGAACAAATTCTATGATTCTGATATTTACAGGAGATTAATATGGCACTGTGCTATTTTCTTTGGTACTGCAAAACTAAGCCAAAATTGTTGGTTTTTAAAAATCAGTTTAGAAAATTAGTTCACATTACATAGTAAATACTGTTATATCAATACACTAAAATAGGAAAATTAATCTTGATTTATCTTTATCACCAAGATAAATCTCATTCTATAAGGACTTTGGTATCCTACTGTCACACTTTCAAAATATACTGTCCAAATGTCTTGGGATTTCTATGGGATTGCTTACTTTTGGTGGCTCAGATAACTGAATGAATGAATGAATACTTATAGTAGGTCACAGTTTTCCCTCTAATAACTCAGAATAACTATATGCTCCTAAATCTATTACCTAATGCTTTACTTTATCTAGATGTAGTACATAATCTGATTCTGCTCCCACTGCGAAGAAAACCCAAATTGATCTGTTTCTAAATTAAGTATGTCATAGTTATTTTATATGGTGCTCTATCTAAAATTTCAAAATCATCAGTACTACATGATGGCAAAGAAATATTTAAGGGATATATTAACAATTTTAAACAGATTCTGATAATAAAAATTAAAATGTGGCATTTGTTTCACAACAGTTATGTGATATTAAGAGGAATGTCTCAACAATTTTAACGGACATGGTTGTTAGTAAGCAAAGTAATGTTCACATTCTGAAATATTTTGGTTTTACTCCAGGTAAAGAAACAATAATGAGAGAGAAAATTAGATTAGTCAGATAAAGCAATTTTGTTAGAATATGTTTACTTCCTATCAAAAAGCTAAATCAGGGCTCCCCTGGTGGCGCAGTGATTGAGAGTCCGCCTGCCGATGCAGGGGACATGGGTTTGTGCCCCGGTCCGGGAGGATCCCACGTGCCGCGGAGCGGCTGGGCCCGTGAGCCATGGCCGCTGAGCCTGCGCGTCTCCGCAACGGGAGAGGCCACAACAGTGAGAGGCCCGCGTACAGCAAAAAAAAACCAAAAAAACAAACAAACAAAAAAAAAAGCTAAATCATATAAACTCAGATCCCAGTACTTAATCTATAGATTCTCTTGTTGCAAATATTACCAGCTGGACTTGGAAGATCTTGATTTTTAAAATTCTATTTGCAATTATTAAACTAGAGGCTTATTCAGGTGAAAGATATGTTTTGAGGAGAGTAAATCTCCTGGGGTTTTTTCTCTCTGAACTTGTGATTAATTTTTTGAAATGCCTAGCTTGGTTCAGACAGAAAAATACTGGCTATGTGGGAAAAGGCCAAATGATCACCCCAAGAAGATGTCATAGGGACTCAAGCCAGAGCTATAGGCAGGGGGGAGGAATGCAAAACAGAAATAAAACATCAGGTTTTACTGTTTAGCTATCTTATGAATAATTAATGTAGACAGCCACAAAATCAATATGGATCTAAGAATTCCTGATGATCTTAAAAATTAGGTAATAGAGGTACAATATTTTGATACATTAAAAACAAAAACTTCTAGTTTTCTAACCAGAGATTCCATTTTTCCCAAGCGTTATTTCCATCTGTTTATTTATTTATTTATTTTTCCCCAGGATAATCAGAGTATATTTATTCTTAGTATATATACAAGGCTACAAACTTGTTTACTTTCTTCCAAGGCCATTGTGGAAAAAAAATAAACAACCATAAAGAGCAAAAGACATGCTATAAGTAAACACACCAAGGTATCAAGAAGTAATAGCTGAATGCTCTAGGGGAAACACATGAAACTATAAAAATCAGATAAAAATCTTGACAGCTTTATCTGGGACCATTTAAATCTAGTATCGATAGTCTTTTACTCTGTGGATTGTGAAGGCTGTATTTTACTACAATAAGAGCACTCACAGATTTTGTCAAAAACATATTTAGCACTTTTTATAAGCCAAAAAACAACCTTGTTCTTTTTAAAAAAGAAATTTTATTGGAGTATAATTGCTTTATAATTGTGTGGTAGTTTCTGCTTTATAGCAAAGTGAACCAGCTATACATATACATATATCCCATATCTCCACCCCCACCTCTTGCATCTCCCTCCCACCCTCCCTATCCCACCCCTCTAGATGGTCACAAAGCACCAAGTTCATCTCCCTGTGCTATGCAGCTGTTTCCCACTAGCTACCTATTTTATATTTGGTAGTGTATATATGTCCATGCCACTCTCTCACTTCATCCCACCTTACCCTTCCCCCTCCCCATGTCCTCATGTCCATTCTCTATGTCTGCGTCTTTATTCCTGTCCTGCCCCTAGGTTCTTTAGAACGATTTTTTTTTAGACTCCATAGATATGTGTTAGCATATGGTAATTGATTTTCTCTGTCTGACTCACTTCATTCAGTATGACAGACTCTAGGTCCATCCACCTCACTATAAATAACTCAATTTCGTTTGTTTTTATGGTTGAGTAATATTCCACTGTATAAATAAGTCACGTCTTCTTTATCCATTCATCTGTTGATAAACACTTAGGTTGCTTCCATGTCCTGGCAATTGTAAATAAAGCTGCAATGAACATTGTGGTACATGACAATTTTTGAATTATGGTTTTCTCAGGGTATATGCCCAGTAGTGGGATTGCTGGGTCATAAGGTAGTTACTTTTTTAGATTTTTAAGGAACCTCCGTGATGTTCTCCATAGTGGCTGTATCAATTTACATTCCCACCAACAGTGCAAGAGTGTTCCCTTTTCTCCACACCCTCTCCAGCATTTATTGTTTGTAGATTTTTTGATGACGGCCATTCTGATGGGTGTGAGGTGATACCCCATTGTAGTTTTGATTTGCATTTCTCTAATGATTAGTGATGTTGAGCATCCTTTCATGTGTTTGTTGGAAATCTGTATATCTTCTTTGGAGAAATGTCTACTTAGGTCTTCTGCCCATTTTTGAATTGGGTTTTTTGTTTTTTTGATATTGAGCACCATGAGCTGTTCGTATATTTTGGAGATTAATCCTTTGTCAGTTGCTTTGCTTGCAAATATTTTCTCCCATTCTGAGGGTTGTCTTTTGGTCTTGTTTATGGTTTCCTTTGCTGTGCAAAGGCTTTTAAGTTTCATTGGGTCCCATTTGTTTACTTTTGTTTTTATTACAATTTCTCAAGTATGTGGGTCAAAAAGGATCTTGCTGTGATTTACGTCAGAGAGTGTTCTGCCTAGGTTTTCCTCAAAGAGTTTTATAGTATCTGGCCTTACATTTTGGGCTTTAATTCATTTTGAGTTTATTTTTGTGTATGGTGTTAGGAAGTGTTCTAATTTCATTCTTTTACAGGTAGCTCACCAGTTTTCCCAGCACCACTAATTGAAGAGGCTATCTTTTCTCCATTGTATATCTTGCCTTCTTTATCAAAGATAAGGTGACCACATGTGTGTGGATTTATCTCTGGGGTTTCCATCCTGTTCCATTGATCTATATTTCTGTTTCTGTGCAAGTACCATACTGTCTTGATTACTGTAGCTTTGTAGTGTAGTCTGAAGTCAGGGAGCCTGATTCCTCCAGCTCCGTTTTTCTTTCTGAAGATTGCTTTGGCTTTTTGGGGTCTCTGTTGTTACAACAAAAGTTGCAAAATGTTTTGTTCTAGTCCTGTGAAAAATGCCATTGGTAGTTTGATAAGGATTGCATTGAATCTGTAGATTGCTTTGAGTAGTATAGTCATTTTCACAATGTTGATTATTCCAATCCAAGAACATGATATATCTCTCCATCTGTTGGTATTATCTTTGATTTCTTTTATCAGTGTCTTTTCTGCATACAGGTCTTTTGTCCCCTTAGGTAGGTTTATTCTTCAGTATTTTATTCTTTTTGTTGGTTGTCCATTTTATTGGCATAGAGTTGCTTGTAGTAATCTCTTATGATCCTTTGTATTTCTACAGTGTCAGTTGTTACTTCTCCTTTTTCATTTCTAATTCTATTGATTTGAGTCTTCTCCCTTTTTTTCTTGATGAGTCTGGATAATGGTTTATCAATTATTTTTGCCTTCTCAAGGAACCACCTTTTAGTTTTATTGATGTTTGCTCTTATTTCCCTCATTTCTTTTTCACTTATTTCTGATCTGATCTTTATGATTTCTTTCCTTCTGCTAACTTTGGGTTTTTTGGTTCTTCTTTCTCTAATTGCTTTGGGTAGAAGGTTAGGTTGTTTATTTTAGATGTTTCTTGTTTCTTGAGGTAGGATTGTATTACTATAAACTTCCCTCTGAGAACTGCTTTTGCTGCATCCCATAGGTTTTGGGTCTTTATGTTTTCATTGTCACTTGTTTCTAGGTATTTTTCGATTTCCTCTTTGATTTCTTCAGTGATCTCTTGGTTATTTAGTATTGTATTGTTTAGCCTCCATGTGTTTGTATTTTTTACATATTTTTTCCTGTAATTGATATCTAGTCTCATAGCATTGTGGTCAGGAAAGATACTTGATATGATTTCAATTTTCTTAAATTTACCAAGGTTTGATTTGTCACCCAAGATATTATCTATCCCGGATAATGTTCCATGAGCACTTGAGAAGAAAGTGTATTCTGTGGTTTTTGGATCGAATGTCTTATAAATATCAATAAAGTCCATCTTGTTTAGTGTATCATTTAAAGCTTGTGGTTCCTTATTTATTTTCATTTTCAATGATCTGTCCGTTGGTGAAAGTGGGGTGTTAAAGTCCCTTGCTATTATTGTGTTACTGTCAATTTCCACTTTTATGGCTGTTAGCATTTGACTTATGTATTGAAGTGCTCCGATGTTGGGTGCACAAGTAGTTACAATTGTTATATCTTCTTCTTGGATTCATTCCTTGATCATTATGTAGTGTCCTTTTTTGTCTTCTGTAATAGTCTTTATTTTAAAGTCTATTTTGTCTGATATGAGAATTGCTGCTCTAGCTTTCTTTTGAGTTCCATTTGCATGGAGTACCTTTTCCCACCACCATACTTTCAGTCTGCATGTGTCCCTAGGTCTGAAGTGGGTCTCTTGTAGACAGCATATGTTACGGGCTTCTTTTTGTATCCATTCAGCCTGTCTATGTCTTTTGGTTGGAGCATTTAATCCATTTACATTTAAGGTAGTTATCAATATGTATGTTCCTATTACCATTTTCTTAATTGTTTTGGTTTTGTTATTGTAGTTCTTTTCCTCCTGTTGTGTTTCCTGCCTAGAGAATTTCCTTTAGAAGTTGTTGTAAAGCTGGTTTGGTGGTGCTGAATTCTCTTAGCTTTTGTTTGTCTGTAAAGGTTTTAATTTCTCCGTCGAATCTGAATGAGATCCTTGCTGGGTAGAGCAACCTTGGTTGTAGGTTTTTCCCTTTCATTACTTTAAATATGTCCTGCCACTCCCTTCTGGCTTGCAGAGTTTCTGCTGAAAGATCAGCTGCTAACCTTATGGGGATTCCCTCGTACGTTATTTGTTGTTTTTCCCTTGCTGTTTTTATTTTTTCTTTGTATTTAATTTTTGATAGTTTGAGTAATATGTGCTTGGCGTGTTTCTCCTTGGATTTATCCAGTATGGGGCTCTCTGGCCTTCCTGGACTTGAGTATTTCCTTTCCCATATTAAGGAAGTTTTCAACTATAATCTCTTCAAATATTTTCTCAGTCCCTTTACTTTTCTCTTCTTCTTCTGAGACCCCCTATAATTCGAATGTTGTGCATTTAATGCTTTCCCAGATGTCTCCAAAACTGTCCTCAGTTCTTTTCATTCTTTTTTCTTTATTCTGCTCTGTAGTTTTTTCCACTATTTTATCTTCTAGGTCATTTAACCATTCTTCTGCCTCAGTTATTCTGCTATTGATTCCTTCTAGAGAATTTTTAATTGCATTTATTGTGTTGTTCATCAGTGTTTGTTTGCTCTTTAGTTCTTCTAGATCCTTGTAAAATGTTTCTTGTATTTTCTGCATTCTATTTCCACGATTTTGGATCATCTTTACTATCATTACTTTGAATTCCTTTTCAGGTAGACTGCCTATTTCCTCTTCATGTGTTTGGTCTGGTGGGTTTTTACCTTGCTCCTTCATCTGCTGTGTGTTTCTCTGTCTTCTCATTTTGCTTAACCTACTGGGTTTGGGGTCTCCTTTTCACAGGCTGTAGGTCTGTATTTCCTGTTGTTTTTGGTGTATGCCCCCAGTGGGTGAGGTTGGTTCAGTAGGTTGTGTAGGCTTCCTGGTGGAGGGTAATTGTGGCTGTGTTCTAGTGGATAAGGCTGGATCTTGTCTTTCTGGTTGGCAGGATCGTGTCTGGTGGTGTGTTTTGGGGTGCCTGTGGCCTTATTATTATTTTAGGCAGCCTCTCTGCTAATGGGTGGGTTTGTGTCCCTGTTTTGCTAGTTGTTTGGCATAGGGTGTCCAGCACTGTAGTTTGCTGGTCTTAGAGTGGAGCTGGGTCTTAGCGATGAGATGGAGGTCTCTGGGAGAGCTTTCGCCATTTGATATTGTGTGGAGCCAGGTGGTCTCTGGTGGACCAGTGTCCTGAACTCAGCTCTCCCACCTCAGAGGCACAGGCCTGACACCCGGCCAGAGCACCAAGACCCTGTCACCCACACAGCTCAGAAGAAAAGGGAGAAAAAAGACAGAAATAAATAAATAAAATAAAATAAAGTTATTAAAATATAAAAGTTTTAAAAATTATTAAAAATAAAAAATTTTAAAGTAATTTAAAAAAACAAAAGAAAAGAAAGAAGGAAAGAAGAGAGCAACCACAACAAAAAAACAAATCCACCAATGATAACAAATGCTAAAACTATACTAAAAAATACAAACAAAAAACGGATAGACAGAACCCTAGGACAAGTAGTAAAAGCAAAGCTATACAGACAAAATCACACAAAGTAGCATACACATACACAGTCACAAAAAGAGAAAAAGGAAAAAAAATATATATATATATATAATAAAGGAGAAAAAGGAAAAATATATATATATATAAAGAAAGGAAGAGAGCAACCAAATCAATAAACAAATGTACCAATGATAATAAACTCTAAATACTAAACTAAGATAAACATAAGACCAGACACAAATTAGATTCAGAATGCAAATTTCAAGTCTACAGTTGCTCCCAAAGTCCACCTCCTCAATTTGGGATGATTCGTTGTCTCTTCAGGTATTCCACAGATGCAGGGTACATCAAGTTGATTGTGGAGGTTTAATCCGCTGCTTCTGAGGCTGCTGGGAGATATTTCCCTTTCTCTTCTTTGTTCGCACAGCTCCTGGGGTTCAGCTTTGGATTTGGCCCCGCCTCTGCATGTAGGTCGCCTGAGGGCATCTCTTCTTCACTCAGACAGGACTGGGTTAAAGTAGCAGCTTATTAGGGGGCTCTGGCTCACTCAGGCCAGGGAGAGGGAGGGGTACAGAATGCAGGGTGAGCCTGCAGTGGCAGAGGCCAGTGTGACATTGCAACAGCTTGAGGTGCCCTGTGTGTGTTCTCCTGCGGAAGTTCTCCTTGGATCAGAGGACCCTGGCAGTGGCAGGCTGCACTGGCTCCCGGGAGGGGAGGTGTGGATAGTGACCTGTGCTTGCACACAGGCTTCTTGGTGGCTGCAGCAGCAGCCTTAGCTTTTCATGCCCGTCTCTGGTGCCCACGCTGATAGCCATGGCTCGCGCCTGTCTCTGGAGCTCATTTAGGTGGTGCTCTGAATCCCCTCTCATTATGCACCCCGAAACAATGGTGTCTTGCCTCTTAGGCAGTTCCAGACTTTATCCCGGACTCCCTCCAGGCTAGCTGTGGCACAGTAGCCCCCTTCAGGCTGTGTTCACGCAACCAACCTCAGTCCTCTCCCTGGGGTCTGACCTCCGAAGCCCGAGCCTCAGTTCCCAGCCCCCGCCCTCCCTGGCAGGTGAGCAGACAAGCCTCTCGGGCTGGTGAGTGCTGGTCAGCAACGATCCTCTGTGTGGGAATTTCTCTGCTTTGCCCTCTGCACGCTTGTTGCTGCACTCTCCTCCGTGGCTCTGAAGCTTCACCCCTGCCATCCCCCGTCTCCACCAGTGAAGGGGCTTCCTAGTGTGTTGAAACTTTTCCTCCTCCACAGCTCCCTCCCAGAGATTCAGGTCCTGTCCCTATTCTTTTGCCTCTGTTTTTTCTTTATTGTTTTGCCCTACCCAGGTACGTGGGAGTTTCTTGCCTTTTGGGAGGTCTGAGTGCTTCTGCCAGCGTTCAGTAGGTGTTCTGTAGGAGTTGATCCACATGTAGATGTATTTCTGATGTATTTGTCGGGAGGAAGGTGATCACCACGTCTTATTCCTCCGCCATCTTGAAGGTCTCTCCTCCACCTGTTTAAAACAGTTTCTGGGGCTTCCTTGGTGGCGCAGTGGTTGAGGATCTGCCTGCTAATTCAGGGGACATGGGTTCGAGCCCTGGTCTGGGAGGATCCCACATGCCGCGGAGCAACTAGCCCCGTGAGCCACAATTACAGAGCCTGTGCGTCTGGAGCCAGTGCTCCGCAACAAGAGACGCCGCGATAGTGAGAGGTCGACGCACTGCGATGAAGAGTGGCCCCTGCTTGCCACAACTAGAGAAAGCCCTCACACAGAAACGAAGACCCAATAGAGCCATAAGTAAATAAATAATTTTTTTTTAAAAAGGCAAAATTCCATAAAAAGAAAAAACAGTTTCTGGACTAGTAAGGATAACACGGTTGACACTGTTTCTGATGAAATGTCTTGTCTGTGGTCTATTTGTGTGTATGTGTGTGTGTTTTTTGTTTTGTCTCCATAATCACTCAGTATGAGTTGGCAGCCACAATGAAATGCTGCCAACCAAACTGTTTCCAGTCAGTCTTAACTTATGTTCTAGCTGACCAAAACCTTTACATAGTTTTCAAAATCATCAATCTGCAATTACTTCATGCTATTCATTAATACAAAAATTCAAAAGAAGTTCAATATGTTTTAAAATTACCAGAATTCCTTTGTATGTGATAGCAATACTGGGAGTAACTCTCAGTGTTTCCTAATGTATGTTTAGAAGCTGATAGTGTCTACTTGTGACTCACAACAGGAAGAAGTCAAATACCAGGCTCAGTGCTGGTGCCAACTGCAGTGGGGGGGGTTCTGTTAACATTTATGAAAGGAGTTTCATTTGTACTTCTCAACAGTTTAGGAGTGAATAGGCCTTAACAAAGGCTTTTAAAAAGGCCATATATCTTGGTTTTTGATTGATGGTTTGAAATGTGATGTTAACCCCTTTTAGGTCCTTGATCAGATATCACCCTTTTAGTTAATAGGACTGTATTGGTTGCTACAAACAAGCATGTCAATTTCCTCTGATAACATTTTGAATTTAGCAAATGATGACAGGGTTGAATTTAGGGAGATTCAAGATGTGTCACGTGGTAAAGAATAATTTGAGAATATGCATATATAAAATGACCTTTGAATAATGGTGAATAAACAATTTCTCCTTTAGATAAAAGGTATTTATGGAATGAATTTTGTTTTGTTAGAGAAAAAAATGAAAATTGAATATTAGAAAATAATTTGAATCGTCATTTCTCACTAAAAGTAAAAATCACAAGTTCTTAACTAGACAGTTTCCATTTTTCTATGCATAACCCAAACCATATAAGTGAGTGAACAGTGGTTGATTCAGGTTTGTCTTTAGATATTCTGGTCAAAAATAGTCAATTTATTTGTTTTTTTTTTCCTTTGTGCAATAATACACTTTTATTTTCCTTTCACCTTTGTAGTCATCTTTCAATAATTGTGTAAACAATAGAATGGAATGAAATTACATTAAATTGTATGCAAATGGCTCTAGAACACCTTAACAATTGTCTAAAATTCACGATTATTATCAGTTCAGTATTGTGGAAGTGAGGCTTCAGAAAAATTGGCTTAGGTTCCTATTTACAACTTGTGAATTACATGCAAGCTATTTAATCACTCTAAACATGAAATTGCCTTATCTGCTATGAGAATCAAGGGAGGATATTATATGTAATCATTTTTTGCAAAGTGTAAAATGTAACAAAAATGTATGTCTGTGTTACCATTATTCTTTTGGGTTAAGATATTTCAATTCCAAGAGTTTTAAATCCTGGCAAAAGGGTCACATTTTACTATTAATGGTCATTAATAATTACTACTATTATTAACTTATTCATCTTGATACCAGGCTCAATACATACATTATTACATTTAATCTATGTAATCATCACCACAAGTGCATGAAGTTATACTATTATTATTGCCATTTAAACATGAGGAAATCAAGGTTTTGAAACATCTGGCCAGATAGAGACCTGCATTTGGATTTCAGCTTCATTATAGTGGTCTGATGCTAACAGTCATTTAAGCTTTCCTCAACTTTAAAATATATTTAGCAACACCAGCATTGCAGCGTTTTTGGAAGAATTGGAAAAAAAGACATCCAGTGGTTTTTAAGAACTGAGAGACAATAAAAGTAGTAGTAGCAGTAGCAGTAGTCAATTGCATAAGGGCTAGCCCTTTTGGTCCCTTCTCTCTTCCCTGTCAAAGAATCTAGAAGCAGCACTGTCCAATAGAACTTTCTGCAATGATTGAAATGTTCTATATCTGTGCAGTCCAATACAGTAACCATTAGCCACATGTGGCTATTAAACACTTGAAATGTAGCCAGTGCCACTAAGGAATTTAAAAATTTTAGTAATTTCTATTTTAATTTTAATAGCCACATGTAGGTAGTAGCAACTATATAGGACAACACAGCTCTGAAGTATATGAGATTCATTATTTCAGGAACAAATGAATAAAGGAACTCAGTTTTCTAATAAAATATCTGAAAGAGCTTGTATACATTGCAGACACGATAACTGATATATTATACTTTTTTCTTTTACTTCATCCAGATAAATAAGGCACCATCATATAATGAAAAGGGCAGTGGACCAGAAGGAAAATTCCTGGATCCTACTCCCAGATCTGGCACAAAGTAGCTGTGTGACCTTGAGCAAGTATCTCACTTTTCTAGGCTTTAGTTTTCCCTTTTTACTTTTCTAACTAAATGAAGATCCTACCAGGACCAAATTTTATAGTTTTTTGGACTAATTACATATGGATTGGTTTTCTTTTACAAAATACTAATACACATTGCCTTTTCCTCTTTTAACCAAGCAAAAAACACCACTACTTAATACTCAAAAAATAAATGTCTCAGTTTTGTTTGTACTGACATCTGGAGTAATAAGTTTAATATTCCAAGCTCCTAGTGGGCTTATCAGAGAGGCTTATCATTTTTACTGAGCATCGACTCTATTAACACAAATATTACTTAACTAGAGCTTATTCTTTTTTATCTCTACAAATAATTTCTTTCTAACACTCATTTATAAAACAAAGGCAGTAGGTCTCTATCAGATTCCTCTCTGGACATTGCTTACATTATTATTTCAAGGATATTAAAAAGTACCCTTAAAAAGGTGGCCAAGGAACAGAGGTGAATCCCATATAAAACCCTTCTTGACATCCACAGCTCATCTAATAGGCAGCTTATGTCTTGTCTGCATATTACCTCAATCAGGCTATTTTATTTTATCTAACACACAATATTGTTTAGTCTTCATTTTTGATGTGTCCTTGTCTAAACAGCAAGTACAGTATAGACATATCAGTATCATAAGGACATTACCTCAATATGCATTGCCTTAGAATATTTAGAATAATGACAATACGAAGTATTGCCATTATTGTAATCTACCCATAGTGTCCTTGGTAATTACACAAGATAGAATTTGGATAGACGATTAAAGTTTATAAAACAATTTGATTATTTCATAGATTTCTCTCAGCCTCTGAGGTAGGTTTTATCATTCTCCTTTTTTTTTTTTTTTTTTTTGCGGTACGCGGGCCTCTCACTGTTGTGGCTTCTCCCGTTGTGGAGCACACGCTCCGGACGCGCAGGCCCAGCGGTCATGGCTCAGGGGCCTAGCCACTCCGTGGCACATGGGATCTTCCCGGACCAGGGCACGAACCTGTGTCCCCTGCATCGGCAGGCAGACTCTCAACCACTGTGCCACCAGGGAAGCCCTCCCATTTTTAAAATAATGAAATTACATACCAGAATGGTTAAATCTTTTGCATAAGGCCACATTGTTAGTAATTTTTGAAAGATAAATTCGAACCTAAGTCTATCTCATTTTACTCTTAATATGAACTCTTTCAGGAAAACATCAAATATCTCAAATGTCGCAAGATATTCTAGTCATGTATGACTTACCTTTAAGTTAAATGTAGGCAAGTGCATCTTCATGTCCTCAAACCAACAGACTTCTAAAAACATCTTTGTTTGATTTACCTTCATCTGAGAATCCAGTTTAATAGTTTTTACTGTATAAAGGATTTCTGTCCTTTGTATCATTTTCTCCTCTTCATCAAATGATTACAGCCCTCTTCATAAGTTTCTTGCTGAAAACTTTGATTGGACAACAGTTTCCCACCCTATCAAATGCCATCAAGCGTACATAAAACATATATTTTTTATTTGCAGATACAAGCATACTTTAGGGAAGGAGTTAATTATGTCATTTTCAAGATGAGAAGTCAGGTGAGAGGGAAAATGTGGTATTAAATACCACGACCAACCACCACCATAACAACTATAAATATGTGCCTACACGTTTGTGTGTGTGTGTGTGTGTGTGTGTGTGTGTGTACTTATGTATATCATAATCTCTGACAAGTCTCTAGGCTTATAACAAATGCTGGAAGCTACATAATAACTTGCGGTTCAATTTAGTTTACAAAAGAAAATAATGAAGAGAAACAGACAGAGGCATTAAAGCTCATCAGTAACATGAGATGAGTCTGGATTATAATTTTGACATTGTTTTTAATGTGTCAATAAAGTCCTGTGAACGTTGGTTTCTTCTTGAAAGTCAAGTTTGAGACACTTATTTATGATCCTAGAATAAAAGTAAATTTAATTTCAAATAAATAAAGATTAATATCTATTTTACATATTAATTGTATCTTGGTGTAATCTAATTTATGTGTAATTTCTTATAAACTTATTTCTTATTCTATGTAACAAATGTTACAAAATATACATACAGGGCCTTAAAGGCAAAGAATAAATGTTTTTAAGTTTAAAGGACAATTGAAAACTTTAAATAATTGAAATTTTTCCTCACTTATACTACTTGTGCTAAGAAAAATGGGAAATTAATTCCTAGGAAATTAATGTAAACTCTGACAAAATGTAGATTATAAATATTGGACATCATATCCTGTGGCTAGTCAGAAGCCCAAAGCAAGAAACAGAAAGTAAGACTAGCAGAAATAATATTCCTCTTTTATTTAGAATTCATTTTTTTAAAAGAGGTAAGGATAAAGAAAAAAATATCAGTGGTGAACCAGACGTATTAAATCTTTTAATTTGCTTCTCTCATGCAGTCTGTAACCAGAAACCTGCCTTTTGTTGTGCCTTCAAGCTACTGACTTTTTAAAGTTTTTGTAAATTTTAAAAACAAAATGAGTTCTATTATGAATTTATTCTTTATTGAAATATAATACAATGTATTTTGCCCCATGCAGCGTTTACACAATATTTCTTATAGTTACATATTTTACATATAGTTACGTATAGTTACATATGGCACTGTGGTATTCCACAGAGAACTATTCCAAGGTGTCTAATATTTGTATATCATTTTATAAGAGCTTTCATTTGCACTACCTCATCAAGTCCCTTGGCAACCTTATAAGGAAGGATAGTTATTAATTATTCTCATTAGCAGTTGAAGAAACCATGGCTTAGAGAGGTTATGAAATCCAAAATTATTTGATAAGTAAAAGAGTTGGAATTTAATGTGCATCCCTTTGAAGTTCAGCCTGAATCAGAAAAAGTCTGGATTATAGATTATAGAAGATGTTTAAAGACTTTTTTTTTAAGTTTTATGGAAATGTCCTTAGCCCAGTTGCTGATTTACTAGTTTTTAAAAATATAGGAATTTTCCCCCAGTTTCACTAGCTAAATAATGAATTTAATCACATTAATAATTCAAAACATTATGTTTGCCATACCTTAGAACCATGCACGTTATTTGTTTGTTTGTTTGTTTTTGTTTTTGTTTTGCGGTACGCGGGCCTCTCACCGCCGCGGCCTCTGCCGCCGACAGAGCACAGGCTCCAGACGCGCAGGCTCAGCGGCCACGGCCCACGAGCCCAGCCACTCTGCGGCACTTGGGATCCTCCCAGACCGGGGCACGAATCCGCGTCCCCTGCATCAGCAGGCGTACTCCCAACCACTGTGCCACCAGGGAAGCCCCATGCATGTTACTTTAATCTCTTCCACTGAGGTAACTTCTAAAACTAACTTTGACATATTATTGATTTCCTGTGGTTCGTGTAAATTTTTACCAAACTACTGAATGCAGTTGGGAAATCAAAAGAAGGCACAATAAAAATCGAAAAGTTAAAAAACAATGCAAAGCAACACAGTATCTCTGAAGAAAAACATGATCACGTTGCTAATATCAAAGGTAAACTAATTATGATATAAAAGAAGGCAGTTGTAATTGACTCGATTTCCTCTTTTTCTATAATGATAAATATTGGATATATATGTGTGCAGTTTTAGATACATGGCAATATGACAAGATTCTGTAAGGTAAGAGGAAAAATGATGGAGAAATAAGAGTTTCACTTCTGGTATGGCAGTATGAGAAGCTCTAAAGATTCACTACCCAGTAAAATAAGCATAACTGGTAAAAATTATTTTTAAAAATCTGTCTCATAAATTGTCCTAAGGGCCTACAGCAAATGAAAAACATTTATTCAGGAAAAGCTACTAAAACTGAGTAATAATAGCAAGAGTCTGTTGCCCTTGAGTAGTAATATACTCCCTCCCCCTGCCCCTACCTCAGCTTAATAGAAACTCAAATATGGGCTTGTGCACCCAAGGGAATGATGCTGCTTCTTTCCTCAGTTCCCATTTAAGGGATAGAATATCTCACCAAGAGGAACTGGCTACCAACATTTCTTAGCCTCTCCAAATTTAATTTGCAGAGGCTAAATTTCTAGAAAGTAAAGCCAAGAGATCAGGGGCTACCTCCCTTCACCCAGCTCCCAAGACCAAGAAATACCAGGGCACCAACTGCCATCACTACAACTTGCTAGTACGGCAGGAGTTCCACATAGAATGAATCAATTCAGGAAGACCAGATCAGTGGCTTCGGAGATTTTGTTCAGGGGAAGGAGCAGTCCATAAGGAAAGAGAACTCCAAACCAAACCTCTCCCCAAACGAACTGACTTTATCTGAACAGAGTTTGGGGAAGTTTGGGCTTAAGGGCACTTTCAAAAATAATAGCTCTTCTTAGTTAAGAGCAATAAGCTAAACTATATGCCAGCTAGTCCACCAGAGAGATCTACTGAAAGAGACAATTAATAAGAGCCTTTCTGAGGTCAGAAAAAACTTTAAAAACTACCCATGCACAAGTTTAGTTGTATCAGATTGTAGAGCAATTTATACCCCAAACATTGTCAACAGCAATAGAGTAAGTAATTGGCTGGGAATTAGTGGAAACTAACAACTGCATGTAATATCAAATGAAGCAGACAACTGAAAATGGAGATCAGTGAAAGAGACAGGTCTAAAACCACTGTCATCCTATGGTGACTGTGTGCATGCTCAAGGTTGTGCTCTCTGAGGAGTGACAACAAAGGTTTCACAAGCAAAGGAAATAAACTTCACTCAAATACTCTAACCAAGTAATTAAACAAAAAACAAGCAAACAACAACAAAAATATTCCCCTGATAGGATGGAAGGGAATCGGAATCCATACTTACCACATTACCTAAAATGACTGATTTTCAACAAAAAATTGCAAGGTATGCAAAGAATCAAGAATGTATGACCCACAAAAAGGAAAAATGGCAATGAACATAAACTGCAAAAACCTGGACATAGGATTTAACAGAGAAGGCTTCAATGCAGACATAAGTATATTTAAAATCTAAAAGAAACTATACTTAAGGAAGTAAAGGAAGCCACTACAGCAATGTTTCATCAATTAGAGAAGATCAATAAAGGGAAATTATAAAAAGAATAGAAAAGAGTGAATATAGCTTAAGGAACTTATAGGACAACATCAAGTTTACCAACATTCACATTATAAAGTTCTCAGAAGCAGAAGAGAGAGAAAAATTTATTTGAAGAAATAATGGGTGAAAACTTCTCTAACCTGGGGGAGGAAAATTATATAAATTTTATAAAAATTATATAAAAGAACCAATGGAAATTTTGATGGTTAAAAATATAATAACTGGGCTTCCCTGGTGGCGCAGTGGTTGAGAGTCTGCCTGCCAATGCAGGGGACACGGGTTCGTGCCCCGGTCAGGGAAGATCCCACATGCCGCAGAGCGGCTGGGCCCGTGAGCCACGGCCGCTAAGCCTGCGCGTCCGGAACCTGTGCTCCACAACGGGAGAGCCCACAACAGTGAGAGTCCCGCATACTGAAAAAAAAAAAAAATATATATATATATATAAAATAACTGAAATGAAAAATTCACTAGAGGGGCTCAAGAGTGGATTTCAACTGGCAGAAAAAAGAATTAGCAAACTTGAAGATCAATGAATAGAGATTATGCAATCCAAAGAGCAGGAGAAAATAGAACAAAAAAAATGAATAGAGCATCAGAGACATGTGGGATACCATTAAACCAATATGTGTATCAGAAGGTGAGGACAGAAGAGAACAGAAATAATTAAAGAACTAATGGCCAAAAACTTCCCAAATTTGATATTTAAAAAGAACATTATTCTACACATTTACAAATCTCAACAAACTCCAATATTTTAAACAAAAAGAGACCCATACCAAGACACAGCATTGTAAAAATTTTGAAATCCAGAAACAAAGGGAAAACCTTGAAACCAGTGATAGATGACCCACCATGTAAAAGGAACCCCAATATGACTGCCATTCTGACTTCTTGTCAGAATCAATGGAGGCAATAAGGCAGTAGGATGATATAATTAAAGTGCTAAAAGAAGGGGAAAAAACCTGCTAACCAAGAATACTGTATCCAATAAGAAGTATCTTTCATATATGAAGAATAAAATAAAGACATTATCAAATAAACGAAAACTGAGAGATTTTGTTGCTATCAGACCCATCTTATAGGAAACACTAAAGGAAGTGATTTAGGCTGAAAGCAAGTAACCCAGAGTGTAATTTGAATCCACATGCAAAAAACAAAAGGTACTGGTTAAGGTAATCATGCAGATAATTTTAAAAGACATTATAATTGCATATTCCTTATCCTTTTTTCTCTTAGCTGATATAAAAAGCAATTGCATTAAACCATATGTATATAAGTATAGTTTGAGCCCTATAACATAAAAACTGTAATATATTTACAATAAAAAGATTAATATAACAACTTATAACTATATAGTTATTCTCCTTTCTTCTCTCAGCTTTCTTAAGAGATATAAAATCATGTAAAGTGATAATGACAACAAGTAATTTGGTTTGTAACATATATAGATATAATGTGTATAGCAATAATAATACAAAAAGAGGGAAGGAAGCTAGATAGTAAAGCTTCTATATGTCACTGGAACTAAGTTAGTATAAGTCTGAAGTAGATTCTTTTGTTAAGATGTATATCAAGAGCACTAGAGCAACTACTAAGAAACTAACTGGAAAATATTGTGAAAAGGTCATTAAAGGAATTTAAATGCTACATTAAAAATATTCACTAAATGCAAATAAAGTAGTAAAGGAAGAACAGAGAGAGAAATAAAAAACATGAGACATATAGAAAACCAAAGATAAAATGGCAGACATCCAACTATATCATTAATAACATTAACAGTGAATGTTTTAAACAATTCAATTAAAAGGCAAAGATAGTCATACTGGATTAAAAGGAAATACAACTATATATTGTCTAAAGAGGATATACTTTTTTTCAAAGATAGTAATAGGCTGAAAATAAGGATGGAAAAAGAAATATCATTCAACTAGTAACCATAAAAAAGCTACAGTAGCTATATTAATATCAGGCAAAATAGATACTTTGAATGTTATTAGAGATAAAAAGGGATGTCTCACAATGATAAAGCACTAACACAGACAATATATAGCAATTATAAACATATATGCATCTAAAAGCAGAGCTCTAAAATACATGAAGCAAAAGCTAACAGATGCAAAAGGGAGAAATAGACAATCCAAAAATAATAGTTGAGAAGTTCAATACCCAAATTCCAATAATAGATAGAACAGCTAGGCAGAAGATCAACCAGGAAATGGAAAACTTGACAATACTATTAACCAACTATATCTAACAGGTATCCATAGAACACTCTACCCAACAGCAACATAATATATATTCTTCTCAAGCTCACATGGAACATTCTCCAGGATACATCATATGCTAGGCCATAAAACAAACCAGATAAATTTTGAAAAATTGAAATAATAAAAAGTGTCATCTTTGACACAACGGAATGAAACTAAAAATTCATAACAAAGAAAACTGGAAATTTAGCAACACACACTTACACAACCAAAGTTTTTCTAAACTTTGGGCTAAATGAAAATTAAAGCAAGACAAACCAGAACATATGGAATGCTGCTAAAGCAGTTCTTAGAAAGTTTATAGCTGTAAATGCCTACATTAGAAAAGAGAAAGATCACAAATAAGCAATCACTTACTAGCAACAGCAGAATAAAAACACTTAACAAGTGTACACGGAACATTCTCCAGGATAGAACATATGTTAGGCCATAAACAAACCTCAATTAATTTAAAAAGATCGAAATA
This sequence comes from Leucopleurus acutus, assembly GCF_964270905.1. Taxonomy (NCBI): domain Eukaryota; kingdom Metazoa; phylum Chordata; class Mammalia; order Artiodactyla; family Delphinidae; genus Leucopleurus; species Leucopleurus acutus. Next base: position 99,175,504 of record NC_139148.1, read on the forward strand.
ATACAAAATATGCTCTCCAACCACAATGGAGTGAAATTAAAAATCAATAGCAAAGAAGTTTGAAAATTTAACAAATATGTGGAAATTAAATAACATATTACTAAATAACCAATGGGTCCAACAGTATATAAGAAGGATTAAAAATCATGACCAAGTGGGATTTATCACAGGAATGCAAGTTTGCTTTAGCATCTGAAAATCAATTAATATAATATACTATATCAATAAAATAAAGGACAAAACCACATGGTCAACTCAATAGGAGCATAAAAACCATTTGACAAAATTCAAAACCCTTTCATTGTAAAAATGTACAACAAACTAGGAAGGGAAGTGAATTTCCTTAACTTGATAAAGTACATCTATGCAAAACCCACAGCTCACATCACAGTTAATAGTGAAAGGCTGGATGCTTTCCCCCTAATATCAGGAACAACACAAGGATAGTTGCTCTTGCCATTTCTATTCAACATTGTACTGAAGTTCCAGTCTGGGCATTTAGGCAGAGTAATAAGGAGAAGGAGGAGAAGAAGAGGAAGAAGGAGGAGGGGGAGGAGAAAAAGAAAAAAGCAACCACATTATAAAGGAAGAATACTATCTCTGTTTGCACATGACACCATCTTGTATATAGAAAATCCTAAAGAATCCACTAAAAATTGACTCAAAATAATAGAGTTCAGCAAAGTTGCAAGATAGTCAATATGCAAAAATCAGTTGTATTTCTTAGCAATGAACTAATAATGTAAGTAATAAAACAATCCTATTTACAATAGCACCAAAAAGAATAAAATACCTTTTATTTTATTAAGGGTTAGGAATTCTTCCTAAATTGCTCTACAGATGCAATGCAATCCTTATCAAAATTCCAATGGCCTAATTGGAGAGATTGACAAGTTGATCGATCCTCAAATTCAATTGGGAAAGGAATAGCCTGTTCAACAAATGGTGCTAGCACAACCGGATATCCTCATGAATAAAGCTGGAGCTCCTACCTCACACTACATACAAAAGTAAACTCAAAATGAATCAAAGCCCTTAGTTTAAGAGCTACAACTATAAAATTCTTAGGAGAAAACATAGGAGTAAGTCATCATGACCTTGGATTATGCAACAGTTTCTTCAATATGATATCAAAGGACAAGCAACAGAAAAAAAAATAGATAAGCTGAACATTATCCAAAATAAAAACATTTGTGCCTCAAAGGACACCATCAAGATAATGAAAATCCAACTCACTGAATGTAACAAAAAATGGAAATCATATACCTGATGAGTGTCTAGTATCCAGAATATATAAAGAACTATTTCAACCCCAAAATAAAAACACAAGTAACCAAGTTAAAAATGGATAAATGACTTGAATAGACATTTATCCAAAGAAGATAGAGAAAAGGCCAATAAGCACACACAAAAAATGCTCAACATCATTAGTCACCAGGTTCTGCAAATCAAAACCACAATAAAATACCACTTCACAGACATGAGGATGTCAAAAAAAATTTTTAAATGGAAAATAACAAGTGCTGAAGTGAATATGGAAAAAATTAGAACCCTAATACACTGCTGGGAAATAAAATGAGGCAGCCACATTGGGAAACAGTCTGGCCATTCTTCAAAAGATTAAACAGGGCTTCCCTGGTGGCGCAGTGGTTGAGAGTCCGCCTGCCAATGCAGGGGACACGGGTTCGTGCCCCGGTCCGGGAAGATCCCACATGGCACGGAGCGGCTGGGCCCGTGAGCCATGGCCGCTGAGCCTGCACGTCCGGAGCCTGTGCTCTGCAAGGGGAGAGGCCACAATAGTGAGAGGCCCGCGTACCACGAAAAAAAAAGATTAAACAGAGTTATCATATGATCCATCAATTCCACTCCTAGGTACACACCCAAGAGAAATGAAAGCATATTTCCACTCATAAACTTGTACACAAAAGTTCATAGCAAAATTATTTGTAATAGCCAAAAAGTGAAAAGCTAAATGTCCATCAAATGATCAATGTTATATCCATACAATCAAATATTATTCAGACATAAAAAGGAATGGAGTTCTGATATGTGCTACAAAATACATGAATCTTGAAAACTGTGCTAAATAAAACAAGCCAGTCACTCACACACAAAAAACTAATATATTGTATTATTCCATTTATAGGAAATGTCTAAAATAGGCAAATGTAGATTGACACTACATTAGCTGTTGCCTTAATATGGGAATGGCTTATACATGGGGTGATGGCTAAAGGGTACAGCGTTTCTCTTTGGAGTGATGAAAAGATTCTAAAATTGATTGTGGTGGTGGTGGCATGACTGTGAACATACTAAAAAAACATTGACTTATACTGTTTCAATGGGTGGAATACATTTTGTATGAATTACATCTCAGCAAAGCTGTTTTTAAGGGGAAAAATAAAAACACTATCCAAAGAATGAAATAGATTAATGAATAGAAGAAATAAAAAAGAAATGCTGAGTAGCATGTAGGATGCCTTAAAAATCATTCAAATCTTTCTGAGCTCTGATTTACAAATAACTAAAGAACTTAAATATATTTGCATGCCCTAAAAATTTAGACATAATTTCTAAGATATAGACTTACATGATTGACAGTACACTTCTTATCTGGTATCTGTAAAATCTGTTGTTTACTTATCCATATTTTTGCTTAGATCTTTGAATTTTCCCTTATCACTTCACCACCACTACCTTTATACCTCCATAGTCGGTACATGGCAAATTAGCAAAGACAGCTATTATAATATTTAAAAATATTAAATTTAAAAATCATTTTACATTTAGGATTTGAGAAGTACTAGAGCTGAGTTACTTATAAAACAATTACATCCTCATTAGTGTTAACAAGGGCATCCCAGGCAAAAATGGTAGCTAATGTTTAAAACGAGAGTCTCAGCACACAGTATTAATGTCAGGTCACAAAATATTTGCTGTTGTTGCTCCTAGCAATTTATGATTATTTACGAAGTTCCTATAAATTTTTTATAAACTATTCAACTCCTCACTCCTTTTATCTGAGACAATAATGGAGCACTTCAAATATATTTAACTAGTATTTAATGACAAGTTTTAATTCTGAGTACTCAATAACCGTATGCTACTTCAACTCATTCCCAAATGACCGCTACTATTCCACTCATATATCCTATTTTAATTTGGCTAAAAATTCATATTCTCATTCTTCTATGCGCATGGGAAAAATAGCAGGTGCACATTTTATAGGCACTTGTAAAAGTCATTTTAATTGGCTTGTGTATCTAGTGAGTTGATGGTGCATAGTTTTTTGTTTTTTGTTTTTAATCAGTGCCTTTTTGACACAGACAAATATTTATTGAACTATAACAACACAAAATGCAAATCCATTCTCTTTTTAGGAGTAAATATGCCATGTTTGGTGTCACACTAACAACTAATTTGGCTGGCAAGAAGTCACTTCAGAATCTTAACTTATTTTGATTTTACTACCATAACATTTTGTCTAAATTCACTGTGTTCCAGAGGCATGTTTCTTTGTCAGAGACATCAAATCCTGAGGGAAAAATAATCTAGCAGTCAGTTAGGGCATGAAAAGTTGTTAAATTCCCACAAAAGCAGTCACAAGGTGTCCGTAAAATTCAAAGATGTGTCTGAGAATTTTTGACAGAGAGAGGGACAGGAAAGGACTGAAGTAAATTTGAGGATGTGGGGAAAAGTAGCCAATTTAAGTTCTAAGCCAGAAAGTGGAGAAAGGAGCAGGACAGCTAGGGAGAATTGGATTAGCCTTAGAGTACATAGGGATCTAGGCCCTTTATGGAAGAACCTGTGATAAGGGACTCAGGTTCTGCCTCTCCAGGAAACTCTTAAATCGAGGCATCTTGTCTTCCCCAGAGAATATGGATTAAAATGCCTAAAATGCTTAGAAAACTTTGAAGCAGAAAATGACAAGATATATAATGAAGCAGCCCAACAGCATTTAAAGTGTCAAGCAATTGCAAGAAAACGAAGAAAAATAGTGACAGCAAATCATGAAGCTTTGTGTCAAACTCATCAAAGAAACTGTATCAAGCACCAGAAGCATAAAAATCAATGAGGGGAAAAAAGATGGAGGGAAGTGATCATACATTTTAAAAGATTAAAATGAACAATAAATGGTAGAGTGCAATTTATTTTTAAAGTTTACAAATTTGATAAAGAGAAGTTGTATATTCTATTATGGCACCTAATAATAATTTTTCTCATATCTAAGATACAAAGAAAATACTAGCAACCCATTCTTATCAGGGCAAGCCCTTTGACCTATTTTCCAGCAGCAGTAAATTACTTGTACTTATCTCACCAAAATCTTTTGCTCAATTGCCCTAGTACCTCCTTTTAAGGAAGTTGGTCAGAGTTTCATTTCAACCTGGAGTCCAGGGTTACTATAGATCTTACATTTATACCACTTGATTGGCAATTTTTATACTGCTAATGATTGTTATAATTTTACACATATTTTGTCTACCTAACTATGTTGCTGAAGGACAGACAATGTATTTTATCTAGTATCTTTGAGACCTGGATATAAGGCCTTAATCAACATTTGGTAATGGTGATGAGGAATGATGAAAGAGAAATGTAGAAATTAAAACCATGATGATATTTCATTATTCCCATGATCTAAATAGTGAATTGAACAGGCACAGATAAGCTTATGACTGTTCAGATGAAAATCCAACCCACTATCTCAGGAAATTCAGGCTCTCTGGGCCAACAATATGTTTTTTAAATATCTGCATACCCTACTTTCCCTTAAAGCATATTTTATGATACAGAATCACCATTATATTTCTCATTACATCATATGCATTAAAAAAGTTCATCCTAGGCATGTACAATAAAGATGAAGCATTATGGCCAAAAGAGTAAGCCTCATAAAAATATTAGTATTAAATCTGAGATAACTTTTAGGGCAGTGACTTGAATCTCAGTCTGCTCAATAATATCTTTCAAATGAGTATCTGATTCAGAGTTACATGTTGTAATTTGATGACTCAAAAAGAAACAAGTTTTCCCCAGAACACCTTTACTTTAACCTATAAATAGAAGCAGTTATTTACCAGTTAATGCAATAGATGTCAGTGGGTAATATCAGCTAATGAAATGTGCTTTTGTGCCAGTCAATCTATGAATAATAAGAGCAGTGCAAATCATCCACCAACCAACCTGACAGAGGGGCCAACAAAGTTGAATTGTCTCGAAACTGTGCATCCCTTGCAGCTAAGTAGCAAATGTAGATTATGTCATTATTTTTCTGTCCTTCTGCCTAAATAAAATGCTGCATTTAGAAAAAGATATGAATCATAAATATGGGTGATCACCCTTAGATCATGATTTTCTCCTTTATAATTCCCATGGAAACTGGATGTCATTTACCCAGTCAACTGCTTCATCAGCACCTTGAAACTAACTTTAAACATATTCTCTCCATAGGCCATTCAGCTGAAATGTATCTATTGATGTAGTCGGACACCATTCATATTTCTCCACTCATCAAATAATATCCAGTAGTCATGCTAATATATTTAGAAGGGATCCTTCCACTAAGCTCTAGCTGTATATTGCTTGGGCAAAGTTCATGTGACTGAATCAATTTGCTTTCAAATATGATGTTAAGCAAAGAAAGTATAATGAGTGCGTTTTGACATAGTTGAAGAAAGCTGTCACCATAATGAAGTCTATGGTACATTCTATAGACAGCTTAAGTTTTTACTTTTGACTAAATTCTGATGTTCAAAGCTTTCTACTTTCTATTTGCATTCTATTGCAAAAAAATTTAAACTTAAGTTATTTATTTTTACATAAACCCTGGTGGTTCACAAAAGTAAGAAGTGATTAAGATATCAGAAATCAAAGGCTGAGGTAGTGAAAGAGTTCATTTATTCTATATCACATCCTCAATTTCCACCCCTAGATAATGGAAACACAAATAAAAATACTTCTCACTCTAATTTTGCTGGAACATAGAAACTTACATTTTCTGTTAAACTATAATAACAAACTTCTCATATGACCAAGAGAATAGAAATATGATTTCTGAATATTCACATGTTAGATATTTGACTCAAATTTTGGAATAAAACTTATCCTTTCAACTCCATGACACTGTCTGTAGCTTGGAAAAAATTGTTCTCAAATGCCTTCTGCACATATTTTCTCCTTCATATAGAGAATCTTAGTCAGTTTAATAAGAAAAGCTTCTATTATTACTTTTTCATGCTTCCCTACAACTTTGGTGGTTGAAATCAAGAAAGAGTGACCATCTCCTTTCCAGATTATTCTAGATATATCTACATAACAAACATTCGTTGAAAGAAATATCACACTAAGGCAACAGTTGTCTTCTTTCTCTTTTTACTTGTCTATGCATTATTACAAAGTTCTTTGTCATTGACACAATTAAATTTAACAAATATTTATTGAGTACTTACTGGGTATAAGGTTCAACAAATGATGTAAAGAAGAATAAGATATAGTTCCTGTCCATGTGATACTTCCAATCCTATAAAGTAATAAGACAAGTAGGCTATGGACTACACAAAATGTTAGGTAAATATGAATAGAAAGGTAGGGGCAAGTTTCCAAAGGGAATCAAAGAAGCAAGTGTGATGCTTGGGGTTAGTCTCAAAAGGTAGAGAAATTTTGTTAAGAGACAATCCCTATCAAATTACCAATGGCATTCTTCACAGAATTAAAACAAAACATTTTACAATTTGTACGGAAACACAAAAGACCCCAAATAGCCAAAACAATCTTGAGAGAGAAAAATGGAGCTGGAGGAGTCAGGCTCCCTGACTTCAAACTATACTACAAGGCTACAGTAATCAAGACAGTATGGTACTAGCACAAAAAGAGAAAGATAGTATCAATGGTACAGGATAGAAAGCCCAGAGATAAACCCTGCACATATGGTCACCTAATTTATGACAAAGGAGACAAGAACATACAATGGAGAAAAGACAGCCTCTTCAATAAGTGGTGCTGGGAAAACTGAACAGCTACATGTAAAAGAATGAAATTAGAACACTCCCTAACACCATACACAAAAATAAACTCAAAATGGATTAAAGACCTAAATGTAAGACTGGACACTATAAAACTCTTAGAGAAAAACATAGGAAAAACACTTTGACATAAATCACAGCAAGCTCTTTTTTGACCCACCCCCCCAGAGTAATGAAAATAAAAATAAACAAATAGGACCTAATAAAACTTAAAAGCTTTTGCACAGCAAAGAAAACCATAAAGATGAAAAGACAACCATCAGAATGGGAGAAAATATTTGCTAATGAAGCAACAGACAAAGGACTAATCTCCAAAATATATAAACAGCTCATGGAGCTCAGTATCAAAAAAACAAACAACCCAATTGAAAAATGGGCAGAAGACCTAAATAGACATTTCTCCAAGGAGGACATACAGATGGCCCAGGGGCACAGGAAAGGATGCTCAACATCACTAATTATTAGAGAAATGCAAATCAAAACTACAATGAAATATCACCTCACACTGGTCAGAATGGCCATCATGAAAAAATCAATACACAATAAATGCTGGAGAGGGTGTGGAGAAAAGGGAACCCTCTTGCACTGTTGGTGGGAATGTAAATTGATACAGCCACTGTGGAGAACAGAATGGAGGTTCGTTAAAAAACTAAAAGTAGAACTACCGTATGACCCAGCAATCCGACTACTGGGCATATACCCTGAGAAAACCATAACTCAAAAAGACACATGCACCTCAAAGTTCATTGCAGCACTATTTACAATAGCCAGGACATGGAAACAACCTAAATGTCCATTCACAGATGAATGGATAAAGAAGATGTGGTACATATATACAATGGAATATTACTCAGCCATAAAAAGGGATGAAATTGGGTCATTTATAGAGACATGGATGGACCTAGAGTCTGTCATACAGAGTGAAGTAAGCCAGAAAAGAAAAACAAATATCGTATATTAACGCATATATGTGGAATCTAGAAAAATGGTACAGATAAACCTATTTGCAGGGCAAGAATAGAGACGTAGATGTAGAGAACAGACATGTGGACACAGTGGGGGAAGGGGAAGGTGGGACGAATTGGGAGATTGGGGATGACATATATGCACTACCATGCATAAAATAGATAGCTAGTGGGAACATGCTATAAAGCAGAGGAAGCTCAGCTCTGTGTTCTGTGACGACCTAGTTGTGTGGGATGGAGGTTGGTGGGAGGAGGTCCAAGAGGGAGGGGATATATGTACACATATAGTTGACTCACGTCATTGTATGGCAGAAACTAACACAACATTGTAAAGCAATTATACTCCAATATAAAAAAAAGAAATAAAGATAGTGAAGGCAGGTGGAACTGCATGAGTCAAAACATAAAGATAGGAAATTGGAAAGTGGGTGTGAAAACTAGAAGTGGAGACTAGCAATCGAGATTTGGGAATAATATTCTGAGTGATAAGGTACGAGGAGGGAATCCTGGGAATGTCAGCCCATTGGCACAGATGCTTTCACCATAAATTCATGCCTCATTCAGAAGCAATACTGTATGGCAAATCATGATGGTGACTAGGGTATGCAGTAAGCTCATGGACAGTGATGCTGGCAGAAGTATAGCAAGCACTGAAGGAAAATCCATATCCAAAAAATCTTTCAGTGAAGACAACTCTGTCCACAACACCTCCCCACCATGATGGAGGGTAGCTGACAGATCCTCCAAGGTACAGAGCAGGCTAAGGATTGATCACTGCTATAGATTGACTGTGGATACACAGTGATGATAGAAATATCTGGGGGAGAGAAAGTATATATAACTGAGCACATGCATAATCTCCATCCCTGCCACCAAGACCATTTTTTCATGAGTTATTTTGAATAACCTCTGGAGTTGCTGGGGATAGAAGTTGACTGACATCTACTATGGGTTATTTTGTCTGCCTGATTATTGAAAATCACTTCTGCAGTAAGTGACTTTTAGGGAAAATTCATACAAGACACAAATATCAATATCCACATATTTGAGATCATTTTGAGAGTCCCATCCAAATTCCTCTCTCCCAAACCTCTTGTTATCAACCCTTTAATCTCGTTCCTGTTAAGCCCCTGACCATCTGGTCATTCTAATAGCTATTGTTCATGAATTGTGTGGATCCATACTTTAGGTAAAGTATTTTACTTTAGGTAAAATACTTTAGGGCATTTTATCTGTCCTTCAGGTAAAATGGACCTCCAGATAAAGACTGGAGCTTGGAGCTCTGCCCATGTGGAGGATTGGCCTTTCCCATTACCCTTTAAGGGATACTCCCTGAGTGGGGCTGTAACATGACAATAATCCACTTCTGTCTGTGATAGCACACTGTCTGACAGCAGAAGCTTCTATAAATCAAACATGAGGGTTTTTTTCTCCTAGGTCAAATTATCATGGTAATTTCCTCAAGAGGCCATAGAAATGGATTGAGGGAGAAGTGGCAGTCAGGAAGAGTAAGTGCTGTTGGAATCTAAGTAGCATGTTTGTGCAATTATTTGTGACTTTAGGACCAACTTGAGAGTGACTACATATTTCACTTCCATTTGATATTGGAAGACTGGTGTGCATACCTAACTTCATGGCTTGATGGATCAACTATTAGCATTTTTAATAATGGGAAGCTACTTGTGCATACTTAAATAATTACTTAGTTATGTCCCATAGTCAGGCATTCCACCTCTACCAAAGCGTGGATGTTGTAATGGAAGTCCTGGGAGTGACTTTAAAGAAGTTCCTTTTAAGTGTTTAGCAAACCAGTAAAATATAATACAGCATTACTAAAGCCCTTCCATTATTTGAATACCTTTTCCTCTAAAATTTTTATAATTTAAAATTGGAAATAGACTATTTCCTTATGTTAACAACAAATAACCAAAACAAAATCCCTATATTCACAAGAACACAATGGGTTTTACTTAATGCACTAGCCTACATAATTGCTTTCATAGAAAAAGCAAAGTTGATGATGAAGATTACCTTCATGGAATCTTCATGGAATCATGAAATGGAAACACCAACAATGTCTCAGCCTCTCAAGGAGTATTCTGTTCTGAGTAGCAGTCTCCTAGAATAAATTTAATTCACCACAATGGACGTCACTAGTTAATACTCAAAACTTGACAAGTAATATATATATTCTTCTGGATGGATGTGTGAGTTTTCTAAGACTTTTGATTGACATTTATCCATCATGAAATGCTGAGGAAGGCTCCCTCATGTAATAAGAGAGTAAGAAGCATATAGGACAAAACATTACATGAAAACAGCTGGAGTCTTAAGGATGATATAATTCAGGAAGTACTATTGGTTTTTCTTATTTACAGCCATTTTCATATTTTACCTTCACATGTAGCTCTATTTTCTAAATGAAAGATTCTGGTTTTGAAAGCCAATCTTCATCCTAGTATTTCCCAAATCTTGTTTTAATGTGTGGAAGCAGAAGAGGAGTAAGCAAAAATTTAGATTTGTGACACCACTCTAAAAAACTGGTCTCACCCAAGTTTCTCCAGTTCTTCTATCTCATTTTGCCTTTATGTGTGAAATGATTTATTGATGTGTGAAAGTAGAAAAATCATCATCAGCAGTCATTCTGATATCCAGACTGGAAGACATGGCTATTTGGGCAGCCCCTACATTTTTTCGTAATTTTTACCAACTTCCTTGCAAAGCATACTACACTGTAAAAACCCAGTGGGTTGGCTTCCCTGGTGGCGCAGTGGTTGAGAGTCCGCATGCCGATGCAGGGGACACGGGTTCGTGCCCCGGTCCGGGAAGATCCCACATGCCGCAGAGAGACTGGGCCCGTGAGCCATGGCCGCTAAGCCTGCGCGTCCAGAGCCTGCGCTCCGCAACGGGAGAGGCCACAACAGTGAGAGGCCCGTGTACCACAAAAAAAAAAAAAAAAAACCCAAAAAACCCAGTGGGTGTAAATCTCTTGTGAGAGCTGGAAAACTCCCACTGGCTCAGTGGATGTTTGTTTGCAGATAGAAAATTGGCTAAGGAAAAATATCTCCTCTACTAAGCGACTTCGCATCAAGGAGACCAGGTGATGCAGAACAAAAAAACTGTATATTCATTGGCTGTGTCGGTACAAATGAAAGAGTCAAACTTATCTTTTGGCAATGTTAATTTACTCCACAGGCAAATAAACTGAAATAATATCAACAGGCCTCACATAAACTGGAGAGAATTGCCTTCCTAGAGTCATATATGCTAACCCTGATTCAGAACATGGCACATTGCATCAGAATTGTTTTTGTCTATGAGTGTCCTTTACTCATAAAGGTTAGATGCAGGTACACTTACAGCTACTCCTCAGTAAGTGTGCAGGGACACTAAATGATGAAACAGGGAGCATGATTTATGGATCAAGTCAAATAACTTAATTTTACTGGAATGCTAAGAAAATAGTGTGCTCTGAATTAATTTCTGATTAATAAACAATGGAATAAAACCTGTTTTATGTGGGCCTTATAGCTATAAAGCTTTCTGAAATATGCTGGTTCACATTCCCACCTAGCAGATACATGGTTGAGGTTCTGCAAAGGACTTCCTGATTTCTGTCAGTGATTCAATAATTTTGTCAATCACCCTTTTTATACTAATATTTCCTTCTAGGAACGTTACATATATTAATTCACTTCATCTTTACAAGGACTTTATAAGGTAGACTTTTCAATAAACTACATTCTATAGTTGAGGATACTGACAACAGGGAGAGGCTGAACTTGGCACTTTAAATGTAGAGCCCACATTCTTAACCACCATATCATGCTGCCTCAAAGTCTAGCATACAGTCACTTAGATGTAGAATATTACATATTTTTGTTTCTTTCTCCCTTGGTTTCCAAAACCAGTTTTCAAGTCATAATCAATCCCGTACCATCCTTTAAATTGCCATTGCTTCTTACTACCCAATTCCTGGACACTGTCATATGTTCACAGAACAAATACAGAGTATTCTAACTGACTGTTCTATCCATCTTCATTCTTCGCCTCTAGTTCATCACATACAATGCTACAAAATTAATCTTTCTGGAGAACAACCTGAATTTTGTGCCTATACACCTGTTTCTTGCTCTAATACAAAAATCCTTCATTCTAGTCAAACCAATATCCTCATTCTACCCTTGCATTTTTTTTTTTTCGGTACGCGGGCCTCTCACTGCTGTGGCCTCTCCCGTTGAGGAGCACAGGCTCTGGATGCACAGGCTCAGCGGCCATGGTTCACGGGCCCAGCCGCTCCGTGGCATGTGGGACCTTCCCGGACTGGGGCACGAACCCGCGTCCCCTGCATCGGCATGCGGACTCTCAACCACTGCGCCACCAGGGAAGCCCTACCCTTGCATCTTTGACAGTCAACCCATTTGTATCACTACACTCAATTGGAATGCCTTCCTCTTCCCTTTCTACCTATAGGAAACCAATACTCATATTTCAGTTCACATTTAAAGGCTTCTCTGAGCTCCATAACGAGTCTCAGCCTACAGTTAGTATCGCATTACATACCCCAAACATTTGGCAGCCATTCAGCATAAGATCACTCACCGCTTTCACTTTGTAGGTAAAAGCTCATTTTGTAATTGATGGTAGAGTTGCGGGATTGTAAAAGGTTTAGGTAATGTTGAACTGAATATTAACTGACCCCAAAATACTCAGCAAAATTTTTCCCATTACCCAAATTTCTTCTTCTGAAAGAGAACAGAAAATTCAGGTTAATTTACATTTATGTTATTTTGAGTCTTGTTAAGTAGAAGGATTGCTGGTTTACCCATCCAGAGCCCATTTCTCTATTGCATAAAAATTATTTAGTGCTAGGAATTATTTGTGTTTAAAAGTCTCCTTTAAAAGTTTAACCAGACATTTAAACATTTTAAAATTACCAGCAGTAAATTCACTCTGTGCTATGAAAAATACTCATTCCTAGAGAGAGTGGAATCTAGAAGTGTACAAAATTTCAGATTTGAGAATGACCATAATCATGGATATTTCAATGTGTGTGTTTGAGGGAGGGATAGGGAATTGAGAGAAGTGATGATAAATGGACTGACTAAAAATCCAAAATATAGCCAAAATTCATTTCCATCCTGTGCACATAGAAGAATTGTTTTTTTACTTGCATATGCCATAATAATTTACCACATTTCATCCAATTATAAGCAAGGTATCCACAAACTTATAAGACTGGCTTGTGAAGATCAATAATATAGAAATCAGGGCAGTATTTACTGTCTCAAAAATAATTTACCAGAAAAGGTTTTGATCCTGGGAATAGGTGAAGTAAATCTTATAAACATTTGAGAGAGAGATCAATACAATGAAACCCCACTTTCAATGAAAAGTTGAAATGTAATTGCAAAAGCTCTCTTTTAGGGGAAGCTTTAACTTACAGTAAACATATGTAGTTAATAAGCTTGAATTATTTGATATAAGAGGTTATCATAGAAACGTTGACAGAAGATTGAAATGTCACGAAAGGCACCACTATTATCTAATGCGGTCTTCATACCTCGTGACAAAAGAAGTAATGATTAAAGTTACATTCTCAAAATCATCTGTCACTCCCACAGGTTAACAATTTTCTAATGTGATAAACAGATATGTCACATGTCAATTAAAAAAAATGAAGTTAAAAGTTCTCCAATAATGTGCTGGGGGAAAAAAGTAACATGCTTTGATATTTTAACATAACTAAAGTTCACATTTCATTTCAGAACTGCCAGGAAAATAATGAAAAATACTGTGTGAAAAACATGGTCTTTAAATTCAATTTCCCACTGATGTGTTAATGAACTTGAAAAAATATCAAAGTATAATATAAAAGGCACCAGGTGGGCTTCCCTGCTGGCGCAGTGGTTGAGAGTCCGCCTGCCGATGCAGGGGACACGGGTTCATGCCCCGGTCCGGGAGGATCCCACATGCCGCAGAGCGGCTGGGCCCGTGAGCCATGGCCTCTGAGCCTGCGCGTCCGGAGCCTGTGCTCCGCAACGGGAGAGGCCACAACAGTGAGAGGCCCACGTACCGCAAAAAAAAAAAAAAAAAAAAAAAAAAAAAGGCACAAGGCAAGTTACAAGTAGGGAAAGATATTTTTAATAACATACTTCAGTAAAAGTAGACATTACTCTTTTAATATTTTCATTACTGAAATGTTTACAAAGATATTTTTCAATTAACAGAAAATCTACCTTCTCTGTCCACTATATTCTTAGAATTTAGAAAAATTTACCAAGAGTCCAAATAGAGCTAACAGTAGTCAGTATGAACAGGCTTTTCTAGGATGAATAGAAATCTCATGTAGGTATTCCTTGCTTTGTGTCATAAATGTGAAACTAAGAACATAAATTTTTTTTTATTTCTTACTTTAAAAAATTCAGGAGAAAGTATGTAGCATATTATTTTGTAAATCAAATAATCAAACATTGGGCTACTTTTCTTTCTAGTCAGTTGAGATTTTCATATAAAACTATATCCTTTAACAAGTAGGAGGTGTTTCATGGATAGAAATTTTATTGTCAAACTTTATTGTCAAAGTTGAAATAACATAGGAAGTAAAGCGATTCATAGAATATTTTCTTTGGTAGATGCAAACATAGGCATTATATTTTTAATTTAATTATTAAATCAGGTACATGGTTCTGCTTAAGAATTAAACTGCCTCAACCTATGAGGCTACTTTTCACTCTATCCTTAATTAAGAAAGCAAAATTCTCTTCTCCTAGTAATGCTTCTTTATGTGGCAGCTATTTGCTTGCTGTTGTTGGACATTTAAATTCTTCTTTGCTTACCTTAAGCTTCTTTACTTATTTATTCCTTTACAGGTTGTTGATACAATAATGGGAAAGTTTTCACAAGGTGCTGAATCAGCAGGAAAACTTCAAAAACTGTTTTAAAATATCTTGAACACTGGTAAAGTGGGGAGGGGAGGTTCATCAAAACAGTGTATGGAGTTTTAAAGTGAGCTTATGAAGCAGATTAAAACAGTCAGAACTTGCAACAGTGGAAATTAATTAGTTTCAGATTTAAGGAAAAGTTCTGTAAGAAAGTGTGAAGGAACTTCAAATAGGAACTAAATGAGTGAAAGTGACCTACATTTCCATACATAAATCAAGTTGCATTCAAATATTTATTCTGAAATAGTCATACAAGTACCAGCTATTAATTCAAAAATTAGGCTTCAGTCACATATATAAAGTATCCAAATCATGAATTGCAAGAGTCCCACCACATGATAGTCGGATCACACTTGCAGTGGTATGTGAAATTCTTGGCACCATGTTTTAAAAACAAGTATTTCCAGAAGCAGGCAACCAATATTGTGAGAAAGCTTGAAACCCCACAATGTTTATAGTGGAGAAACTTAGGGGACAATTGATCTCCATTTTCAAACAACTTGACTTCCATATAAGAGAAGGAATCATTTACTCTATGAAGCTCTGGAGGATGAATCCGAGAGAAAAGACGTATCAGTGTAAGGAAACATCTTATGAAAGTCAAAAGGAATAGGCTGCTTCCTAAGGTAGCCAGCAACTCACCACTGACCATGATCTAGCAGAAACTAAAAGACAATCCATGAGAGATGCAATGTTTCAGTAAGATTAATTACCCTTATTTGTTGTTTTAAATAAGGAAAATTCATAAGACAACTACAGAATTGCTACAAAAAGTTCAAAATGATCTCATATGGTTTATTAACCTATCAAAATTTCAAAATGCTCTTCCACTAACAGAGTAAAAACTGCAGTTGATGAAAATGAGCATAAGTAATTTCCATAATTACTCTATGAATCTTCTTTTCCCAAATTTGCTTATAATTCTTATTTTGGTGAAATCTGACTTTTTACATTTAACTCCTTTTTTAGGCCATGGGCCATTGGGCCACGAATTAATTTAATAATATTAATTAATATTAAAAATTTATTAATTATTAAGAATATACAACGGGGAAAGGATAGTCTCTTCAATGAATGGTGCTGGGAAACATGGATAGCCACATGCAAAAGATTGAAATTGGACTCCTATCTTACACTACACACAAAACCCAACTCAAAATGGATTATAGACTTGAATATATGATCTGAAAGCATAAAACTCTTAGAAGAAAACATACGGGGTCGTTTCCATCTCCTGGCTATTGTAAATAGAGTTGCAATGAATATTTTGGTACATGACTCTTTTTGAATTATGGGAGGGAGGAAGACGCAAGAGGGAAGAGATGTGGGAACATATGTATATGTATAACTGATTCACTTTGTTATAAAGCAGAAACTAACACACCCTTGTAAAGCAATTATACTCCAATAAAGATGTTAAATAAATAAATAAAAAGAAAACATAGGGGGTAAGCTCCTTCATCTCAGTCTGGCAACGATTTTTTGGATTTGACACCAAAAACAAAGGGAACAAAAGCAAAAGCAAACAAGTGAGACTAGATCAAATGAAAAAGCTTTTGCACAGCAAAAGAAATCATCAACAAAACAAAAAGGCAACCTATGGAATGGGAGAAAGTATTTGTAAACCACATATCCAAAATATCCAAGGAACTCACACAGCTCAATAGCAAAAACCAAAACAAAACAAAAAAACAAAGAACCCAGTTTTAAAGTGGACAAAGGACTTGCACAGACATTTTTCCAAAGAAGACATAGAAATAACCAACAGGTAAATGAAAAGGTGTTCAATATCCCTAATCATCAGGGAAATGCAAATCAAAACCACAATATCACCTCACACCTTTTAAGGTGTCTATTAGCATCAAAAAACCCAAGAGATAACAGATGCTGGCCAGGATGTGGAGAAAGGGAAGCCTTATACACTATTGGTGGGACTATAAACTGGTACAGTTGCTATAGAAAACACTATGAAGGTCCTCAAAAAGTTAAAAATAGAACTGCCATATCATCCAGCAATCTCACTTCTGGGTATGTATCCAAAGGAAACAAAACCACCATCTCAAAGAGATATCTGCACTCCCATGTTCATCACAGCATTATTCACAATAGCCAAGATAGGGAAAAAGCCTAAGCGTTCATCAGTGGGTGAATGGATCTAAAAAAATGTGATTATATATATATATATATATATATATATATATATATATATATATATGGTATACACACACAATAGAATATTATTCAGTCTTTAAAAAGAAGGAAATCCTGTCATTTGCAAAAACATGGATGATCCTGAAGGGCATTATGCTAAGTGATATAAACCAGACAAAGAAAGACAAACACTGCATGGTATCACTTATATGTGGAATCTCAAAAAAAAAAAATTTCAAACTCATAGACTCAGCAAGTTGCCAGGGGCTGCAGGCTGGGAGAAATAAGGAGAGGTTGGTAACAGGATACAAACCTAGTTTTTCTCTTTTTTTTTTTTTTTGTTTCTTTGTTTATATCTTTATTGGAGTATAATTGCTTTACAACGTTCTATTAGTTTCTGTTGTACAAAAAAGTGAATCAGCTGTAAGTATACATATATACCCATATCCCCTCCCTCTTGAGCATCCCTCCCTCCCATCCTCCCTATCCCACCCCTCTAGGTCATCACAAAGCATTGACCTGACCTCTCTGTGCTATGCAGCAGCTTCCCACTAGCCATCCATTTTACATTTGGTAGGGTATATGTATCAATACTACTCTCTCACTTCGTCCCAGCTTTCTCTCCCCACACACTGTGTCCTCAAGTCCATGCTCTACGTCTGCGTCTTTATTCCTGCCCCACCATTAGATTCATCAGAAACATTTTCTTTTTTTTAGATTCGATATATATGTGTTAGCATACGGTATTTGTTTCTCTCTTTCTGACTTACTTCACTCTGTATGACAGACTCTAGGTCCATCCACCTCACTACAAATAACTCAATTTTGTTTCTTTTTATGGCTGAGTAATATTCCATTGTATATATGTGCCACATCTTCTTTATCCATTCATCTGTCGATGGACACTTAGAGTTGCTTCCATGCCCTGGCTATTGTAAATAGTGCTGCAATGAACATTGTGGTGCATGACACTTTTTGAATTATGGTTTTCTCAGGGTATATGCCCAGTAGTGGGATTAATGGATCATATGGTAGTTCTATTTTTAGTTTTTTAAAGAACCTCCATACTGTTCTCCATAGTGGTTGTACATTTCCACCAACAGTGCAAGAGGGTTCCCTTTTCTCCACACCCTCTCCAGCATTTATTGTTTCTACATTTTTTGATGATGGCCATTCTGACTGGTGTGAGGTGATACCACATTGCAGTTTTGATTTGCATTTCTCTAATGATTAGTGATGTTGAGCATTCTTTCACGTGTTTGTTGGCAATCGGTATATCTTCTTTGGAGAAATGTCTATTTAGGTCTTCTGCCTATTTTTGGATAGGGTTGTTTGTTTTTTTGATATTGAACTCCATGAGCTGCTTGTATATTTTGGAGATTAATCTTTTGTCATTTGCTTCATTTGCAAATATTTTCTCCCATTCTGAGGGCTGTCTTTTCATCTTGTTTATGGTTTCCTTTGCTGTGCAAAAGCTTTTAAGTTTCATTAGGTCCCTTTTTCTTTTTTTTATTTCCATTACTCTAGGAGGTGGGTCAAAATACCTAGGAATAAACCTACCTAAGGAGACAAAGGACCTGTATGCAGAAAACTATAAGACACTGATGGAAGAAATTAAAGATGATACAAACAGATGGAAAGATATACTGTATTCTTGGATTGGAAGAATCAACATTGTGAAAATGACTATACTACCCAAAGCAATCTATAGATTCGATGCAATCCCTATCAAATTACCAATGGCATTTTTCACAGAACGAGAACAAAAAATTTTACAATTTGTATGGAAAGACAAAAGACCCCGAATAGCCAAAGCAATCTTGAGAACGAAAAATGGAGCTGGAGGAATCAGGCTCCCTGACTTCAGACTATACTACAAAGCTACAGTAATCAAGACAGTATGGTACTGGCACAAAAACAGAAAGATAGCTCAATGCAACAGGATAGAAAACCCAGAGATAAACCCACGCACATATGGTCACCTTATCTTTGACAAAGGAGGCAAGAATATACAATGGAGAAAAGACAGCCTCTTCAATAAGTGGAGCTGGGAAACTGGACAGCTACATGTAAAAGAATGAAATTAGAACACTTCCTAACACCATACACAAAAATAAATTCAAAATGGATTACAGCTCTAAATGTACAGCCAGACACTATAAAACTCTTAGAGGAAAATATAGGCAGAACACTCTTTGGCATAAATTACAAACTTAGTTTTAAGATGAATAGGTCTGAGAATCTAACATGGTGACTATAGTTGATAATACTGTATTGTATAATTGGAATTTGCTAAGAGAGTAAAACTTAAGTTTTCTCACCACAAAAGTATTGTAACTATGTGAGATGATGGGTGTGTTAATTAGTTCAATGGTTGGAATAAATGTATATGCATATCAAATCATCATGTTGTACACTTTAAATATATTACAATTTTATTTGTCAAATACACCTCAGTAAAGCTGCAAAATATTGATATAAAATAAAGTAAAATTAGAAATACTTGAAAATTGAGTCCTGTAGAATTTACTCAACTGTGCAATATTAAGAAACTTTAATTCTCTCTTTGTCGTCAAACATTCTAAAATGTTTTCAAGTTAAAATTTTTGACAAGTTCTTCCAGGAAAGCTCACTGCTCAGCTTGCTGGAGATAGACAACTCTTGAGTGAATCATGTCTAAAACCAGAGCCAAGCACTGCATGGGAGAAACTCACCTGATGTATGACTTTAGTTCTGGAATTCTTGATACAATTGGGCCAGTTTGTTCTTCAAGTTGACGATTTGCACAAGGGTAAATATTAACATGAAACTTAAAGAAACCATATGAATCCTAGAGTATGTGAAGTTTAACCCCTTTCAACTTCTGGACAAATTCTGCTTGATCTATAATAATATTAATAGATATGTTAAACCTCAACTATGTGCTAGATCTATTGAAGCACCAGAGATAAAATAAAGAACGACCAATATACTGGCTGTCACTAAGTCCTATGCAGTTCAGACTAGTGAGAAAGACAGGCAAGTAATAAGGGCAATATGATGCAGTACACACTACAATAGAGGCCATGTAAGCATTAAAAAAAAAAGGAAAGTTTGTTACAATAATTAAGTGGACTGGCTAAGAAGAACATTCCAGACAGAAGGAGTATGATACAAACATATCTTGAAAGAACCACTTGAAAGAACGTGAGTTGTTCTTACGGGGCGGGGCGAGTGAATTTTACACAGAAAAGTGATGGGAGATAAGGCAAGAGATACATCTAAGGGCTAGAACAAGAAGAGAGGGTGTTTTTTTTCTTAATTCATAATTAGGACTTTTAACTTTATCCTACACATATATCCACGTGGGAGCCGCTGCCAGATTTTAAGCAGCAGAAAAACATAAAGAAATTCATACTTTTGAAAGGTCATTTTTTAGAAACAACGTGGAGAATTCACTTGAAGAGGTGAGCCTGGAAGCAGGAAGAAATGCTTGGAAACTAATGCAGTAATATTCTAGGTTAAATACAACATGCTGCTGAAGAAAAGCAGTGGCACTGGAGATGAAGAGGAAGTGACTGACCTGGTATATTTCTGAGGTAGGGTTTATAAAACAAGTGAAAAATTGGGGGTGAGGCTAAGAGAAAGGATGATGTCATGTATGAATCATCTTTCTCTCCTAGGCTTATTGCGTCAGTGGGAAAAATATCAACTCAAGATGAACAATTGATTTGAGAATATTATAAACAATTTTGGTTTTGAAAGGCCTCTTTAGGCTTTGAGGTGCTTGTAAGACATGCATGTATTTTGGTAAAACTGTCCAGTAGGAAGTTAAGATTATAGATCTGGAGTTGAGCATTCCTTCCTCAAAGTGGCTTCTTAATTACCCAGTGTTGGCATATTCAAATAGCTATATAGGTTAATGCATTTGTTGTCCTATAACACAACATTTCCCACTTCTGATGATGACATACTGTAATTAAGCAAGTTATTTATTATAATAAAATGTGTATAGAATTATAGAGTTTAAAGGAGTTTCAGAAATTATTATACTCTTCTTTTTTATTTGAACTGAAAACTGTACCTAATGCATTCCCAGAAACACCATTGATTTCTTAAAATTCTCTGGCATAGATAATGAAATAACTCCCTTGATAACATGGGCTAGCATCTCACCAAAATGACAGGAGGATTTTGCTAATGCTAGCCTATACTCTTCATGCTGCAAGTGTAGTTCCTTCTTTCTGGTCTTATTCTTAGTGGAAGTAGAGAACAGCTGTTTAATGCTAATGGCAAAATCAGCACATTTAAAATTGTTGAATACACACTTCAGACTTTGAATTATGAACTTGGCAATATTTATGAATTTATAGCATGAAAAATAAACTAGATTCATCACGATATTTTTCAAGCTGCATGGCAGTGTGATAAAACAGTGTTTTTAACATTAAAGTTTCAAAGTACTATCCTAGAAGTGATGTTCTAGAATCCTGAAGTGTTTAAATATTTTTGAATAAACTATATGAAAGTATTTTTTATCCATACAGATTTAAAATGAAATGAGTAGGCCTAAAAAAATAAATCACTATTTGCATTCCGAGTTGCAATATCAGCCACCCACAATCTTCAGAAACTCCAATATTGTATCCAGCTACAAAAATTATTTGTACTGGAGGTTTACGTAGGTTTTAATGAAATATTAATAAATTATAATCACTTTAATGCAATTCCAAAGGGTAAACATAATAGTTGTTTGCAGTCTTAAAAGCTGTATTTGTTTGTGCTTGCTCATCCTCACACCCACTGATTTCAGGGATGGGTATTAAAGGGAGATAGAAGTAAAGAGAAAAATGATTTCTTGACTTAAATATAATTCATTGCCTATTGCTAGCCCTGATTAATTAAGTCTGAATTGATATACTTTCCCCATCATTTGAACCTATCTAGCAGTTTTTTATCCTAAGAAAACACAGTTGGTCATTTTTCACTAAAGTTGGCCACTTCTAACCTTTTACCTACTTCACCTCCAAAGGGGGGATGTGCAGCGGAACATAAATGTTATATATAAATGACCTATTTCAAAAGTAGTTTTGTTTACTTTCAAATTTAAGTCATTTTACAGTGTTGTGAATAGGCTGAACTCTAGTGCAAGTGGTGAATAAAGGAAAAATATTTTTCTTGGAAATGCCCCATGAACCAAAAGCCCACGTGGAAGTCAAATGCATACACCACCAATATAAAAAATATGTAGGGTGAATTTATTTGCTATATGAACTTATTATCTCCTAAGTGTGTGTGGGGAGAAGAGAGGAGTCATAAACAAAGCCAGAAAACCCCACCAAAGAAACACATGATTACGGCAAGTATTTCTAAACCTTTGAATAACTCCACATTTCTAGAACTCACCAACCAACCTCTACCAAATCCATTGTTTTAAAAGTGCCTAAGAACCCAGATCCTGGAGTACAATAGACCTAAGTTTATAATCCTGGTTCTACAGTATACTTCCTGGGTGATCACAGTCAAGTCACAAACTCTAATCTTTCGTTTCCTCATCCATAAAAGGAGGGTACTTATACCAACCTTGTAGGGCCATGTGATATCTAAATGTTATAATGCATGCAAAATGCCTGGCACACAATGTTAAATTATTATAATTATTATTATGGCTTCATTGCTATTTGATCAATCATACCATCCCCTAATTAGTTTAATGTTGTTGCTTATTTAGTACTATATTTTCTACTATTCTTTCATTACTGCGTTTTTCTTGAGTACACTGGTAACACATCTGAGGTACTCCCACATCAACCCATCAAATACCTAGCTGCTAATACAATGTGTTAGTAGCACACCCAAATGTATCTGCCAATTTTCTTCCCTTTAAGGAATGTTTCTGGTAGTGAGCTAAGAAAAGACTTATGAATTCTCTATCACACTTAGAAGTGACCAAACTACCACAACTCACAGTACCTACTGTTATGAAAAGAGTAATGACTAACTGCATCTTTGAGCCCATTTCCAAACTGCCCTACGAATCTGTGATACTTGTTAAAGATTGACAGCTTATGTCTACTGCTTCTATTCAAGCTATCAAGCTAGTACTGATGAAACCAGGTCAGCATCATTCCAGAGGAAACAGAGATGACAAATCATAAGTGGGACTGGAAGCAAACTATTGATTAAAGCAACAGATCATCACATACTATATTTAACAAAGCATTAAGACTACTGAGTGCTCCAAATTCTTATTCATCAACCAATACACATTATATTTCTATGCACCAAAGGACAAGTCCTGCAATAATCGAATATTCTTAAGAACATTAAAATTTAATATCCTAGAAGTCCAGACTGTCTCTCCAGATTTGATAGACTAGTCTATAATTTAGGAAATATGATGTTGCAAATTATAGCTCAATGTTTTAAGGTGACCATCAGTATAACAAAGAAGAAACAGTTACTAAAATAAGCTGCTATCTTTATGAATGCTTCTAAAATTCATCTCACTTATAAGTTGCATTTGAAAATTAGAAACCAAAATCGGATAGTGGTAATGATTTCAAAACTTTGTGAATATATAAACAAAAGCTCACTGAATTATATACTTTAAATGGGTGAACTTTATTATTTGTGAATTGTATCTCAATAAAGTTGTTATTAAAAAGTTAGAAACTATGTTTTAGAACAACAGAAAAAAATTCATTTGAATCCCCACCCCCAGAGGGGGGGAGAGCGGAGGAGCTCTAGTTCCAAAGAAATTAAAATTGTCAGCTATATTTTATAAATTTAAAGACAAAGATGATTTCAGCAAACTTTTCAAGCACAGTAAGATATTTTACATGTGGGCATTTTTTCTAAGTAAAATCTAAGTGAATTACAAATGATCTAGGCTTGTTAGTATCTGTAAAATTATGTAAAATAAAAAGGCCAGCTCCTTCATCTTCCATCCCAGTCCTCATTTGGAAGGCAGGGGGGTGAGAACAGAGGAGAGCAGAAATAGGAGGAAATAGTGATTCAAACTTTTATAAACTAAGAATGAATTAACATTGCCCCAGGTGATCTCTAGAGCTCCAATTACTTACCTTCTTCTTTCAATGTTTAAATCTGAAGCTAGGGGAAAAAAAGACAGAAAACACTGCAGAAATCACCCTCAAAGGACACCGTAGAAGCAAAGAGGCCATAAAGTTTAAGAAAGGGAACAGTGAATGGAATGATAAATGGAAGACTACTTCAACAGAAACCATTTCAAATTCAAATTGGAGTTTTTGCTTCGTGAAATCAATCTCAAATTAAGGCTGTGTGAACACAGTGTGTGTAACACACTTTCTGTCTTGAAAATATAGCCAAGGTATTGAAGTTTTGCTACCCTTCCTTATAGGTGTTTAAATGTGATTGGTACTGTATGTAGACACAGAAATTTTAACTTATCTTCCCTTAAATTACCAGAGTGATTCATCTGAAGTTTCTGATGTTTAACATCCAACTGGCTTACCATCCAATTTGGTCAGATTTGACTTCTGTCCTGGTTATTATAGAGTTTATCCTGAGGGTATTAGGAATATCAAGTTTTTAGAACTTCTGGTTGGGAAAACTGCTATATTTTTTTCTATAATTATTTTCTGGTGACTATTCTATAGCTGAGAATTTTTATTAAATCTTATAAGTCTAATCCATATTAAGGAAAATAAGAAAATTAATGTCCAATTCTTCTGAGAAAGGCTTTACATAAATACAAACCTTTCAATGTATCAGACTTTATAGCTTCTTTGTATGGAAATATAATGTTAATGGAAGGTTAGTTTGTCATATGGGTTGATTGTAATGCCCTAAAAATACTTTTTTTCCAATAACCTCCAATACTAAATTTGGAAAATTAATTATACATTTTATGCACTAGTGAATAGAACATAAATGAAATGTTGCTGCTGTTCCTTGTGTAGTGTTGACTTCAAAAGAGAAAGGGACATATAACTTTACAACTAGCTGTAAATAAAGAGCAAACAAATCACTTATATCAATTAATGGATTCTGCTCAGGAGAATGTTGTCAAGTCTAACAGCCCTAACTTGGAAATTAAATTATCTTCAAAAAAATAAAATCATAAAACTTCCGCTTTTTGAGTGATGAGGAGACTCTAGCAAGGTCTTCTACTATACTAAGAATTACTGCATTTATGAAATATTTCACAATCCAATTCCCAGTGTAGTAAGAAACATTATGAAGCCAGTAAAGCCAACATCTACACCAGCAGTCATTAGTATAACCATCAGAATAAGAAAAGGAAAAGGTTTTCGATAATTTAGCATTCTTCATTTTAGCAACTTTTGAAGTTCATGGTTCTTTTTTTTAAGTAATAGATTGCATTTCATCTATAATAAGGCTATGTCTACTTTGATTTGCATTTTAGTCTGGTATGTGATCAAACTGTTTCTCTGTAATCATAATTTTTTGTATCACGTGGTATTTCAGCTTCCTTAGATAAGCAGAACTCAGATTTTGCAACAAAGTAAGAAGTGAAGCACTTATAGTTTTTTAAGAGTAGAGATGATTGAATTGTGGTACACTGTCTGCAATAACACAGAGGTGACTTTTTCAGAGAAAATGCCTCTTTAATAAATCCAATATTGTACTTTAAGCCTCCTTTCCATTCTAAATGCAACCAATAGACAACCAGCATAGTCAAGATCAAAACTGTAAGTCAGTTTGTGTATTAATTTTGGATTTGGTCACTAAATCTTACCTAGTACTCATTTTGTCCTCAAGTAAAAGCTTTCTTAATTAACTTTATTAATTAGCTTCATGAGAGATCATATACATACTATTGGTTCTTCTACACATTTCCAAACCATATGCATCAACATAATTCTTTTAAAACCCTCAAATTTAAAGGACTTCTAGCCATGGTTACACTGTGAAGTTATAAATATTTCAGATTACACAGCATGTAATTGAATGCTGAGTAGGGCTCAGCAGTTCTAATTTATATTATTAATTCATCCATTCTTCTGGAAGGGGAGTGAGAGGAGATGTATTTATTCCAGTTTTACTATACTAATACAGTTAATAGCCAGATCAGTGATAAGTGCTTCTTGCTTTAATTTTTGAAATATTGACCTAAGTGTCATCTTTGTGGACTGCAAGATTCCAGGAAATTTTTTTTTTTTTTTTTTTGCGGTATGCGGGCCTCTCACTGTTGTGGCCTCTCCCGTTGCGGAGCACAGGCTCCTGACGCACAGGCTCAGCGGCCATGGATCACGGGCCCAGCCGCTCCGCGGCATGTAGGATCCTCCCGGACCGGGACACAAACCCGTGTCCCCTGCATCGGCAGGTGGACTCTCAACCGCTGCGCCACCAGGGAAGCCCAATTCCAGGAAATTTTACATCTTGCATTTCTACTAGAGCAGACATATAAGGAGGTAGAACAAATAGAAGAAAATTCTTGCCTACTCTGGGATAAATTGTCACTCTAAATAAATTACACAAGCAAGGCACTTTTTTTTTTGGCTCCTCCAGTGGGTTTTAAGGTCATGTGCTTTTGCTTGACTTGATACAATTTAGGATCATAAAACTTTAATCACCAGACATAACTGTTAATACCTTTGTAATATTTCCAAAAATTGAAAATAATGTGGCATTGATTCTTAAGGCAATTTCAAAAGAGATGTTAATTTCAAAAGCGATGTTAGGAAATATTTTGATGAATCATTGAAATGACTGTCTAGTCTTTGAAAGGCAGACATTTTTAGATGTATATATTCTGTTGGGACTTTTTTTCTGTGAGGGATGGAATTGCAGATAACTCTGTTAAAAAATTTTAATGCCATATTAATTGATAAAAACAAACAAACAAAAAAACCTCTCAACAAGCCAGGACTACTGACAAAATCCAGCCATAATAGTTTGTAATCAAACCAGACAGTGGAAATGCTGCTTCCCACTGTGTCACCTGGCTGGAAATAATATAATGATCAATATTTCTGTTCACCTTTAACTTCCTTCCTTATATCTTCTGAACTTCAGCTCAGTTATATCGACAAAAAGATTGAAGTCATCATAAAGCCAGAAATGCACAGAGTTGACAATGACAGATTAAGCCATCTACTTCTTGATTAAGCAGCTTTTTTTTTTTTGGTCATTGTATATAATACTCTAAAAGATAAAGGTTTGTTTTGTATCATATCTTAGTAGATGAAGATTTCTGGCCAAGTGGAAGGACAACAAAATTGAATTCTCTGGCAAATCTTGCCCCCCAGCATTGTTCTACCGGCAGTGTAAGGATTCGTTACTCTCCGTTACAAGATCACCTAGTAAAAGATTTTTACTATCATTTTCCTGCTAATGACTAGAAGACACCCAAATAGTGTCTTGCCCCAGGTGACAAAATCAAAAGTCCAGAAAATAAATTTCAACTCAGGCAGTTCTACTCCAGGGCTCTCATTACATAATAATAGGCATATAGTCATTGCTGTATTGGATTTTGCTTCAAATTAAACTCTACTTTGAGAGAATGAGGGATTTGTGCACTTGGCCATAAATAAAAAAATATAAAATTTTGGTGATAAAAAAATATTTTATTTTTTTCATTTAGTCTTAAAAGGGGATATTTGCTATCCCTTGCCTTCAAAGCATAATCTTGAGTGGACTTTTATTGCTCTAAGACATTGAAATGTGTGGAGACTTAGTCCTTCAAATTTGTTGTTGAGAAGAAAAGAAAGTCCTTATTTCTTTGGTTTAATGTTACAATCTGTAACATTAAACCAAAAGACTGCTTTATGTTTACCAATGCAGCCTGATTGAGACATTTTATTAAATAAGCATAGTTAATAGGTTATTCATAGTAGGATGGGTAAGAAAATATGTTCCAGTTCGCTCTGCTTCCATTACAAGTGAAGCTTTTTCAGAGAAGGGAGGCCACTTAGATAGGGAAATAATGCAGGTCTTAATTTATGTAAGTATGTCATGATGAGAAGAGAGAGAAGCAAAGTCTGACAAAAAGAAGTTCCCATCAACAAAGCAAATGATTGGTGCTTATTAATCAACTAAGTAATTCTTGTTAGTCAGCTTCCCAATAATGATGATGAGATTAGTGGTGGTGGCAGTAGTGGTGGTAGTGGTAGTGTGTTTTTAATAGCCGGTTTGGTTCTGCCATGCTAAATCTGGTGTCTCCCAGTATACATTATCTTTAGGAGATGGAAGATGTTAAGGGTTTGCCAAACCCCTATGGCAAATTTGATACCATAAATGAGTTAGAACATAGGATACGGAGTTTATAAGCCACGTTATCCAAATGGATTAAACTCAGTTGATTATGTTGTTTACTGGGGAAGGTACGGATAGCAAGCAAAAAAAGAAATTACATAGCTGTGTGAGTTCTGTAGTAAAATTGATTATTGTCTAAAGTTTTATGTTCAAGATTTTTCTGTTAGGTAGCATCTTACAGTAAAACGTAGACTTCGTTATTCATATTCTTGTCTAATAAATATACATAAAAAGGAAATTTTTATCTTTTTCAAAAAGACTGAAAGTTTTCAGTGAAGGATTTTTAGAGAAACAAAGAGCCATATTTCAAATATTAATGATAAGTAAATTCCTTTTTATCTTTGTTATCCCATCTGTAAGGCCACTGTTAATGACATTCAAAGGGGATTTATAAACTCAAGATTTTTTCCCCCTTCTGAATTACAAATTGTAGTTTAAAGAGCTCTTTCCCACCTTTGAGATGTGTGCTTGGCTCCCACGTGTATTTGAGTTATGGTATATGTCTACTTAATGTGTAATGTGTTCATTGCAGCCTCAGGGAAATCAAGAAACAACAGCTCTCTGTACTAAGTTTAGCTTTACATCATACTGAACAAGTGGCCTCACTTGTAATGCAGCTTTATGTGATGATAAAATTATTTATTGAGTTCCATAAAATATTTTTGAACATTAATTTAAATTCTATCTTTAAAAAAATCTGGCAGCTCTGAACTAATAACAAATAATAACTCTTGGGACAAGAATAAAAGAATAGAGTCAAATAAACAAAAGCAGGTCACTCAGTTATACAAAGACAGCATGATAAGGTACATATTTTCCAAACTCCTTAACTGTAGGTTCTACGTTTAATCTGAGCTTGGTCTATAACTTATCCTTTATTCCAATTTATCATACCTTGGTGAACTATATCACTTCTGACATAAAACAATACTATAATCAGAACTTAGTTCTAAGGCTTCTTTAGTATGATAGTTCACCTGAAATTCTTGCCAATTTTTTCAGTTACCTAAAATAATTAATAGGGAAACAAAAGAAGCTGCCCAAAATATTATTTTCAGGTGTGCTTCAATTTGTTCTCTATGTCATTTCTTAGGGAAAATTTTCTCTGTACAAATCTTAAGAGTCTTAGGCAAAGATGTTACTGGAGAATACTAAAGTCCATGCACATATATTATACAGGATAATAAAAAACTAATTCTCCTTTTGTTTAAAGCTACCATTCAATTTGTGTTCATCAGATTCCCATAGTAACACTCAATTTAATTTACCTCTTTTAATCATACCAGATATTTTTTCATAGAAGTATAGTTGATTTACAATATTATATTAGTTTCAGATTACAGCACAATGATTCAGTATTTTTACAGATTATATTCCATTAACAGTTATTATAAGATAATGGCTATAATTCCCTGTGCTATACAATATATCCTTGTTGCTTATCTATTTTATATAGAGTAGTTTGATCAGTTTTGTATAGTATTCTAAACTTATAAAGAATGCTAGTATTCCAGCATAATACTGTTGTTTTCATGATAATAAGCTTCCCAGAGCCTATTTTCCATGGAAGCTAGAAGTTAGCAAAAAAAGTTCTCCCAGGCAAAGCTGTTGGCAGGAGCTGTGAAGCATAAGAGCTCAGAGAGTGGCAAAAGTGTGAAGAGACTGAAATCGGACCCTGACCCAGATGACAAGAATCAAGAAGCCCGGTCCTGTCCTGCGTGACTCTTGGAAGCACATCCCTGAGCGGTCCTTCCATTCACTGCCCCTCTGCTGCCGTCTGTATCGGCATCCTCCCACGTTTGGGCGCCTACCCTGGGAGCAGCGACTCTGAGTCCAGCTCAGACAGCGAAGGCACCATCAACGCCACCGACAAGATCGTCTCCTCCATCTTCCGAACCAACACCTTCCTCGAGGCTCCCTAGCTCCTCTGTCCTTACCGCAGAGAGCTCAACAAAAGTGTCTTGTGGACTTGGTAAGAAGCTGCTTCTTTCCTGCAGCAAAGCTGAATCTGTGGCAGGCCTTCAGTGCATAATTTCCTCAGTGTTTGTTTTTCAGAAAAAATCAATATTCTTTTCTATCCCAGAGAACTAGATTGAGACAGCATTTATGGATTCTGCAAGATTTAGGATTGGAAAGAGCTTTAAATGTCATTCATGTTTTCCTCTTTCCTCATCCATGACTTCTGCTTTCTAACATCCCCACAAAGTGATTAACCTGTACAGGGTTGAACACCCCAATATAGGAGAACTCACTACCTCCAGAAACAGCTCATTCCTTTTGACCAGTTCTGAATGCTATAAAATCCTCCTATAGAGCCAGATTCTGTAGGCTCCACCACTAATTCCAGTTTTATCCTCTTGTGCCTGTAGTTTCCTTCAGTTCACAAATAGTTATTGAATGCCTAGTTTGTGTCAGACACTGTGCCAGGCATTGAGGGGACAAATACAAATAAAATATAAATACTGACCTTAGGAAACGAATCAAATCCTTTTTCCATTAAAAAAAATCCCTCAAATATTTCAAGTCAGCTAGCATGTATCCAAAGAGTCTTGTCTTCCAGAGGATACAAAGGCCTTGTTCATCATATAACATGCTTCAAGTTCCCTACTGATCTGAACATTCTTGTGGATGAACTCCAATCTACTAATTTCATTCTTAAACTATGTATCTGGAAGCACCAAATAGAGCCTAGTTATAGTCTGACTCTTTCTATGAAAGTTGAAAAAGTCCAAGATAAAGTTACGTTTTCTTGCTAACATATCATATCATACTGAGGACCTGTTCATCCTGATGCCAACTAAAATCCACCAAGTGTTTTCTTCTGTGACCAAAATTTGTGCAGAGATGTTTGGTACCCAAAGTTCAGCATATCAAATTTATCCCTATTAAGTTTCATCTTGGTCAGTTCAAACCTTCATGATCTCTTTGCATGATGGGCCAATTTGGTAAAATACCTTCTATATTTATATTCAGGTCATTGAGAAATTTAGGTTTTAGCAGTCCCGTCCTTCTTGACCTTTCATCCTAACCTCTTTTGTGTCAACAATTAGTAGTTACCATTGTGCCCAGTATTAGGATAGATGAGAAAAACGGAGGCGAAGAAAAGTATATGACTAAATCCTTGCCCCTGAGATACTTATAACTTGGTTGAGGAGACAGTTCTTACAAAAAGAAAAGAAGAAATTGGATAGCAATGCAATTGGTGTACCTCATTTGAAATAATATAATAAGATTGCTTTACAGACCAAGAAAACCAAGCCCATTACTTTAGAAATGACTCTCAAGCAAATGTTTTGTTGCATGGTAAAAGGCCTAATTATTACAGAAATGTTGAGTAGAGATCAAAGTTGTCTGAAAGAGTCAGAATAAGATATGGAGGTAGCAAGAAAGCTAGTTGGGGGACCTAGTAGTCTTGAGCTAGGAATAAAGGAAAGATCACTGGTGCCCTGGCCTTTCAATCTTAGTTTAATTTAAACAAAAGGTCCTAACTGCCATCTTTCTCATCCTATACTGGAAGAGTGAAATGCATGCCCTAATATAAGATGCATTCATCATAGCATGAATGTGCTCCATGACAACACATGTTTCTCTAAAGAAATGACATCTAGGTAGCTTCCAGTTCTTTCTCCTCCTTGGTGAGGCTGCTAGAGTCCGTGCTGTTCCCTACTCAAACTTACATGTATATAATGTCGTTTTTAAAATATATATTTGATTACTAGAAGCCACAACCACAGGAATGTCAGATACAATTAAGTTAATTCAATAACACTTATTTCAAAAAAATTAAACATAGATTTTTAATCTTGATATACCTTTTTATTCTGAGAAGTGGTGAAAATATGTAGATGGGACCTTCCAAATCCTACCAAAGGGTTTTCAGTTTCTTTCTCCTCCCACCTGTGAGGGTATCAGAGAACCAGAGTTGATTGTTGTTTTTCACTAAAACGGGATCTTTCCAAAATCTTCAGAGTGTACTCTGAAGGTACACTCAGAGAAAGACTGACGTGGTCAGAGACTGCCCCCTGCCTTCCTACACAACACATAGAGTTCAACTGCTTTGTTTTCATTAAAAATAATCCTATCAACTTAGAAAAGACTTCGTGTTTAATGATCCATCTGTATCTAAGATTTTTTTCCCATTCAGTGACCCCGCTTGAGAAACAGTAAAAAAGAAATTTGCTGCGTAAAATATTATAAAAGTTTATCGAGGGTATGTCATACCACAATGATGCACATTATGGATATGATCCTGAGTTTTTCCAGCTAAGCAAAAATACGAAATGCTGAAAATATTATTTTATACAATTGTATAATTACAAAAAAACCTCTGGCTCTCAGGATCTGCTTTAAAACTGAAAAAAAAAGGTGGCAGAGTTATCAAAATGCCTTGCATTTATGTCTTGTGGTAAACAAGGGGGCGGGGGTGGGGGTGGGGGCGGAATCTCCTTGTAGAATTTTTGTGTAGTTTCTTTTGGTCTGCAAAAATACCTGCCCTGGAGTATTTTTCTAGAGCCAGGTCACTCATTTTTAAATCGATCACAGTCTATAACTTTTTAGGTTTGTTAAAATAGGGCTCCCTGAGAATTAAACTTTTCCAGTCGGTTACTATTATTTATAAGGAAGTTCCCCAAATCTTAAAAGATGAGGAACTGTTTCCTACTTAGTAACAATCTTCTTTAATGTGTCCCTGAATTTTTAAGTCAGTAGTTTTGGAAAGGTACGTATTGAGGTGGGGAAAATCCCCCTGGTGCGAAAGTTGCAAAAGCATGTCTATATTTTTAGAAAACGGGCCAGTTTTTGGAAACTGTATTGGGGGGCGCTGGGGATTTGCATCAAACTCGAGGACTTCACAGTAAATGACTCCTCGTTCCAAGGACAACTTCCATAGACCTAAGGAAGGGAAGGGAAAGCCATGAAAACTTTGGCCTGATTCCCCAGGACACTTTAGCCGGGGGTTCCAGAAAACTTCTTAGGCGATGACAGAGCGCGCCGGCACGTACTTGCTCTGAGTTTGCTTGCCTGATCTTAAAGTGCGCGCTAAATTTCTCCGTGCACTATATTTTCCAGGCTAGTGTTGCCAAAAGCTCTACAGCCCGTCGCATCCGCCAGCGCTAGGCTAGGCGGCCGCCCAGGGAACCCGAAGAGGCGGTACGCGCCGCCAGGGCCGAGAGAGCGGAGTCAGCACTCCGGGCTGAACAGGGCGCCCCGAGCCCGGCTCCGTCCCCGGCTCGGGTTCAGCCTTCTCGGCTACCGGCCCCGCGGCGAGCGCCGCTCCAAGGCGAACTTGCCTGCCTGGTTGTCACCCCGAATTCGGAAGCCCAGGCGCGCTTCTGCCCGCCGCCAGGCTAGCTAAACTTTTTCGCTGCTGCACCAGGAACCTTCCCATTCCCTGAGTAGCCTCCACCCTGGGTCCCTTCAGCACTTTTGCCCTTCTAGAGGAGGAAGAGAGAACAGCCTAAAGAGCCAGTTGTGTAGTACTAGTAGTAATGATAATGGTAATAATAATTGTTATTATTATCATCATCACCTTTATCCTCATCATTGTTGTTATTGCGGTCAGCGGCTCTAAGTCGGTTCACCCGGGAGCCGGTGAGAGTGAAAAGGTCCCTGGCTTCGGCAGATGCTATCTCTGGCTCTCGGCTCGGCAGAGTCTACTGTGCCTTGGCGAACATATTACAGGGATTAATATTTACGTTTTTTTTATTTTAGTAAAACCAATGTCTGAGCCTCCGACAAAATAAATATAAGTCCCGCCAGACAAGCCAGGATGAAGCATTGCTTGCTCATGCGGATAGAAAAAGAGAACACGGGTAACTTTTTAAGATGAGTGCTTAATTATTTAAAAAGAAGACACTTTTTCTTTTCGATATTTATAAATTACTATTCGCTAACAAAGCATTTCTAACGACGCGAGCGTTGTACAATCCTTGGACTTGGCAGCGCTGTCGCCACCACCTGTGAGGCATCGTACAGTAGCATTCAACAGATGCTTCAAGAAAACTGCGAAGGGTTTTGCTTTGCGAAACAGAACTTGAGTGTGACTGTATGTTCAGTAACAAATTAAATTTCAGAGCCCTGCAAAGTGGCTCAATTCAGTGGGGATGGAGGGAATCGGAGAATTCCCAAATGCCCCCTATTGGAGTAGAACAAAAAGTTCCGTTTACAAATCGGAAAACCAAGGCACAGAGAGAAGTGACCCAGAATCAGGAAGGAGCCCGATTCTTATCACTGCTCTCATATCCTTCCCCATCCCTAACTTCCGGAGCTACTGAGGCAAACAGTCCCTCAGCAGCCAGCGACTCCCTTCCCTTCTGCGCTCTGTGGAGTTCGAGCCTCCAATCTGCTGCACGGCCTCCCTGTAGCCTCTACCATATAATCGCTGCTCCACCGACCGATCCCAAGCAGCAGAACCAGAGTTTCGATATTTTTCTTAGGTCCAGCTACCTCGGACCGGCTGGGAGCCAGTTCCCACTTCTCTCACCCATGGCCCACGGTACAGTGCCATGCAGCCTCGGCAGAGATCTGACACCTCTCACTCCCATTCCCTCTTAGGAGAAATCTTCTCTGTCCCTCTTCTCGGTAACAGCAAACAGCATCTCCACTACTAAGCTTGGTCTTGGTGCCCCCAAAGCGTTTCGGCCAAGGTGGCCCTGACCGCCCTTCTCTGTGCTGCAGCCAGGACGCCGCAGGCACCTGCCCGGCGCCCCGGAAGTCGGTGAACAAGAGCTCTCTTTGCCGGGTTGCAGCTCGGCTTCCCGTTAGTTGCCAAAAGGGAGGTTCGTGGTTGACCCCTTGCCCTGCTGCCTTGACCACGCCATGGCAGCCCTCGCAGCGGTCGGGCGACCAACTGGCTGTGGCCCCCAAACTGTGTGCGGGAGAAATAGGCGCAGCCCCGCCTTGGAAACCCGAAGGAGCTGCCTTCAGTGTGTCATTCTAAGCACTTCCCAGGGGGCCTATGGGTTCAAGACGGGAACTAAGCTGTGCCCTCTTGGGGCACAAAGGCCAAGTACTTTCCTTTCTCCCTTCTCTGCGTTTGAGGCTGGGGACAAGGGTGGGGAATTGAGACTTTTAACGGGGCCAAGGCTTTTGCGCACTAAATGTATTTGACCCTGTGAATGCCTCAGTTGCTCGGCTGGGGGAAGGGGCAGGAGTCGGGGAGGGAGTTTCAAAGCTCTTTGGAACTTCCAAGACTTGAGAAGTGTTTGTTGAACTGAAATGTTCAAGGGTGTGTGGGGTGTGTGTGTGGGTGTTCGGGGAGGGGTGTTCTTTGAACCTTTAAGGGTACATTCTTGAGGACCACCCCCCCCCCCCCGCCGACTGACCCCGGTTCCCCTTAGTCTCCAGGCCTCATGAATCAACTTAATCATCATCATCATCACCACCACCACCACCACCACCGCGTCTCGCGCCCCCTGCCAGCAGGCTCCAGCTGCACTAAGAGACTGGTCCAAACAGGCCAGGGGCAGTGGAACGCTGAGCGCTGATTGGCCACTCTTGGCTCCACCCCTCATCCCTTGTTCAGCCCAAGAGCGGGGTGCAGCTTCACCGGCTCGGGGTAGGCGCTCTGGTGCTTGCCGAGGACGCTTCACTCCTCGGGTGCACCGATCTTTCTGATCCTGCCATTGGAGCAGCTAGATTGCCAGCCCTGGCTGCTCCATCGGCCTGCCTGCCCCTTACCTGCGATTGCATATGAACTTTTCTTACCTCTTCTTGCACACCGTTGTCGTCGAGATCGTCGTGGTGCTCGCGTGATGGCCTTCGTCCGTTTAGAATAGTGTAGCTAGTTAGGGGCCACCGAAGAAGAAAGAAGACGCGAATAGTGCAGAGATGCTGGAGGTGGTCAGTTACTATGCTAGAGTAAGATAGTGGAGCAAGAGAAGCCAAACCTATCCGGGGTCGCACGGTCGCCCAGAGGAGGTCGACTCGCCGGCGCTTGCCATCGCGCCGAGCTCCCTCCGTCCCTCCCTCCGCCGCGGCGCGAGATTGCGGCGCGCAGCGCAGCGCAGCGCACCGACTGCCGCGGGCTCCGCTGGGCGATTGCAGCCGAGTCCGTTTCTCGTCTAGCTGCCGCCGCGGCGACCGCTGCCTTGCCTTCCTCCCGGACGCTTGTGGTAAGTTGGAGCCCCGGGCGGCATTGCTAGCCAGGACCCTAACGGTTTAGGCAGGGGGGTGGGGTGGGGAGCGGGGACAGATCCCGGATGGCTGCAGTTTGCAAGACCGCACTGACCCGGGCGGGAGAGTGGAAGGGACTCTGAACGCGCAGATCGCCGAGGAACTGGGGTCTTGGGGAGGAAAGAGGAGCTTGCGTTCCAGGGGAGGGGCACCTGAGTCTCGAAGGAGGTTGGGAAGGGGGGACTCGAAATGGGAAGGCGCCGGGCAGAGGCGCAGGCCTCCTGAACGCGGCGCCCGGGAAGCCGAGGGAGTAACGGAAGGCGGGCGTGGGGTCTCAAGAAGTGAGGTGAGAGGGAGAAGAGAGGGAGACAGAATGTGGGTGTCTCTGGGTAAAGGCTTGGGCTGCAGAAGGTGCAACTGAATTGGGGGTATAGACGACTACGTCTTTAAGAAATCTGATATCAGGCAAGTGGGAGGGGGCTCAAGGCTTGGGACAGTGGGAGCAGAGGGGAGGCGAAGGATCCGCTATTAAGTTCACATTGAAAACCGACCCTAATTTTCGGAGAGTCTCAGTGAACACCGGTAACTCAGGGGAGATAAAACACTGCGGATCTGTGTCTTGGTCTAACAGCTGTTGGCTGAATTTGAACAGCGCTGCTGATGATCACGTAAGTTTAAGAGGAGAGTATAAGGGCATACAGCGAGCCTTTTTTATTAGCTTACCTAAGTCACTTGGTGACAGTTTTATATTTTGAAAAGGATTGCCGAGAAGTCTCCAGCGCTCCCTCGTATTCCTGTTCCTTTACTCAATTTAACCTGACAAGCAATCTTAACAGCGTACCTTGGAATTGCTAAACATGAGAACAGGTTGCGATTCCTGATGCCACATAAAGTTCGTCACTGCAAAACGTGTCTGTGTGTCTGTTTCTTTAGTGCGCCGTGCCCTTTGCTTTTTGCTTCCTGTTGGGTAATATGCGACCTGAGGTGACAAACGTTTTGTATTGTGTCTGAGACACCTTTTAAGCGACAGCGCTCCTCCACTCAAATTCAGTGGGAGACATTTGGTACTTAGAGAATATCTGATTTGGTCAAGAATCACTGCCAGTAACACTGCTTCTTCATTAATATTTACCATCACAAGTCCCATCCAAGGAAGCCTCTGATTGCTGAGCCGCTAAGTGCACATACCCCTCACCACATACCTTTTCGGCAGGCTAACTGAGGGAACCTCGCTCTAGAGGGAAATAGCATTGAGCTAAAATGATTGGGGTTGGGGGAGATGCTGCGCAGTAAGAAACCTCTGAGTTCCCCAGTTTGCAGATATTTGTGACCTCACACACAGTGGTGCAAAGGACATCTCTGTTCTGGAGTTAAGAAGTTTATCTACATAGCAGCCATTCTGACAATCAAAATATGAACACAGTAGAAACCGAGTGTTTCTGTAGTTGACTATGTATGTGTAGACATAATGAAAAAGGCCAATTGACATGCCCCACAGAAAAAATGATTTCTACCATGACCATTGCCATTTCTTTTGCAGTATTTAAGTCACACTGAATACCATCTTTTCAGAAAAGTATAATTTCTTTGCACCATGATACTTTGATCTTTAAGAGCCATCTACCTCACCCCCATGGGTGGGGGGAATTACATAATCTTTCTATATTTGGGGGAGGTAGGTTATAGAATATTTAACTATACTTCTCATTCCCTAAATATGTTCTTCTGGTCTTCCTGGAAGGAAATAAAATATTTATTTGTTTCGTCCACACTATTTTTTTTCCTAATAGCTTTTATCATCTACAGCAACAAGCCCAACGCAAGTCCTGAGATTCGGAAGGTGGATAAGGCTTGTGATTGCAATGTCAAGGTAGGATCTGGGGTGCTTAAGCCAACACTGACAGTGCTTTTCTATCTGCATAATCTAGAGAAGGTTATTAACCTTTTCTGTGCTTTCTTGAGAGGTCTATATCTAGAGTTGTCATGGATGACGGTGATGACTTTTTCAGATAATAACATGACAGGCTTTGGTGCAGTATGAATTCATGGGAAAAGAGGTGAGAACTGACATTTTTGCAACCCTACTGGATGCTAGGCATGGAGCCAAGAGCATTACATATATACATTATTTCACATGGTCTTCACAGCCAGCCTCTGAAGAGGAAGCTATTCCTATATTATTGGTTCCATTGGATTTTTCCCTTTTATTTCTCAAGGTATTCTTGTAGATTAATTTAAGGCAATGGTATAAGAAATCTTTCTTTGTGCTTTCAAAGCTACATGAGAAGTATATGTTTATTTCTTTAGCAATAAAAGTAAAATCTAAAAAAATTAACATCTCTGATATAATGTTGGGCAAATCCATTAAGGGCTTAAGCAACATGGGCATCTCACCCACAGAGGTTTACAGATGGTAGATTTCTTCTCTGGAAAATGAATTTTAAAATCATATTAGATTTGTAGGATTATCACTACCGTTCGGTACTTAATTATGTAGGAATATTTCTGCACTTACTGGTAAATAAATAAACCTAAATAATAACCTGAAGTCTGCATCAAACCCCAATTATTTTACTGTTCCACTTACATCCTTCAGGTAAACCTTATTACTCTCCAACTAAAGGAAACACACAAATTAAAACAAAATTTGAGGAAAAGATTACCAGTAACCAATATTAAGTATCCTCAGCTACTCTTATTAAATTGTTCAAGGCCTGAGATTGAAGAAGGTGACTGTTGCTAAGTTATAATGGCTCCAGAAGCTCCAGACTATTTGGCTGGTATCACTAAAGAATCTTTCAGCACCTTCCCTTTAGAGCAGTGGAATACCTCACAAAATGAGAATGTATCGTACTTGTATTGAGATTATTCTAGTAGAGCATCTGGTAAAGCTTCGTGATTTAACATAAGAAATAATAAATTATGTCCCACTAATGGATGGATAGCCATGAGCAAACTAAGAAAACTTGACCATAGTTGGGGTTAATAACATATTATTTAAATATAACATATATTAATGTTATATAATAATATAATAGTATATTAACCCCATGTGATGTGAAACACATGGATATTAAGCATTTAAAAAAGTTTAAATTATTGCACAAAGCGATGTTTTTATTATTATTATTAATCTGTCACTGTTCCAAGATACCTATGTTATTTAATCTAAAACTTGTATACTATTTAATCTTAGAAACCACCAATCACCAGATTAATGAGTGTTCCATCAGTGAATCACTCTATCTCTGCCTTTCTTCAAACCATTTTACAGCTTCCTCATATACTGAGAACATTGTTGCAAAACAGCCTAGTAATCGCCATTTTAGACAAATAACATTGAAACCAACCAAGAAGTTAAGCTGCACCATCATTTAGCCAGTTGCCAGCGCATTTTATACTCTTGCTCACATGCAGCAACTCTTTGGCAGTCACTTCTGAAATTTTACTGCACAAATGATATAGTGAAAGCAGGATTTCAAATAAGATACACATGAGCTGGAGTCTTAATTATGTTTTGTCTCCCTGTACCCAACATCTCTACTTCACCCTATTTATCCCTTCCTCCCTTCAGCTGTGGTTAAGACTGTGCCACCTGCTGTTTACTAAGATACTTGCTTATTACAACACTGTACATGTAGTTGGCATTTGATAAAGTTAATCTTATTAATACGGCTAACCTTATTCGTAGATGACCACTTACATAGTCTAATTTGAAAAGCACTAGAAAAGCCTTTTGACTCCCAAACTAGTAGCCTTCATGCTGTTCCACAGCACTTAAAATTCTACATTCAGAAATTTCCTTCTTTAATCTTAGTCATTGTCTCCTTTAAATACAAATATCCACTTAGAGGGGTAACCTGTTATCATTACCTATTAATAACTAAGCATAAATTTATTGACGGCTATCAGAAAGACTTTAGAACTGCACTGTCCCATACAACAGCCACCAGCCACATGTGGCTATTTAAATTTGAATTAATTGAAATTAAATAAAATTGTAAATTCAGTCCCTTAGTCTCACAGACCACATTTCAGCCACATGTGGCTAGTGACTACCTATTGGACAGTCAGATATAGACCATATCCATCACTGCAGAAATTTTTTTTTGTCAGCAATGTACTAGAAAGTAGGGACCCTCACATTTTTCACAGAACACTTCCTCTACCTCCTTGCTTTAAGCAAAACCTGGATTTTTCCTACTTGGATTTCTCCTACAGAAGTTTTCCAACTTCCTGACAAATGAAGATGAATTAATCCTTAACCTCTACCTCTCCCCACTTCATTAATCTTATTACTCCTCCACATGTAAGGGCTTAAAATTATGGTTGAAACTCTCCTAGTTCCATTTTTTTTAACTTCCAAAACACTAGGACATGTCTCTTCTACTCTTATTTTAAACAATCCTTTATTGAAACATACACCATTCCAACATTTCTTTCTTGTCTCTGCTGTCTACACCTTCATGGAAATTTTTGGCACCTGGCTCTTTCCTACTGTTTATTTTTAATCTTTCTGTTCTCTGGAGACTTCAGTATCTATGAAGATTGCCAGATAACAGTCTAGTCTCATAATTCCTTGACCTCACATTTTCCATTGTCCTCAGCTTCAGGCCCATGGCCACACCTTAAATGCATCAATTTCTAAAATTTTAAGTTCAGAAATACTACCCTCGGATGATGACATTCAGTCCCCACCCCACGTCCACTTTTTCTTCCCTTGTACCTGCTCTTCAACCTCATCAAGTCTTCCTGGGCCCTTCTAAAAGTTCTTAGTTATAATGCCCTCTCTTGGCTTCACTTCATTTTCTTCCTAGTCTGACCCTTATGTCAGTCATGTCTGTGTTTCTCATCATCACCCAATACTTACCCCTCATTGCCCTTTTAGTGTTTCTACCTTTTACCTCCACTATTTTGAGTTAATCTCGCCTATTTTCTACTCTGATTGTGAGCATTAATGGAAAAAAACTAAGAAAACTACACATTTACAGTTATTAAAATAACCAAGCTGGGCTTCCCTGGTTGCACAGTGGTTGAGAGTCCGCCTGCCAATGCAGGGGACACAGGTTTGTGCCCCAGTCCGGGAAGATCCCACATGCCGCGGAGCAGCTGGGCCCGTGAGCCATGGCTGCTGAGCCTGCGTGTCTGGAGCCTGTGCTCCGCAACGGGAGAGGCCACAACAGTGAGAGGCCCGCGTACCACAAAAAATAATAATAATAATAAAAAATAACCAAGCTTTCCTCTGACTCATTTTCCTATTAAATGTTCCTATGAGCCTGTTCCCCATCGTATCTCCAACCATACTCCTCTATCAGAGTTTCTTTTGGCACAGGGGAAAATGTTGAGGTAGTCAGCAATGACCATTTCATCTGTCCTAAATTTTTAAACATGTTTCTTATTATTCGAGTCTAAGTGACTTTAAGAGCAAGGTATCCTCTGGTGGACAGCAAAGGGGATAGATTTCTGATAAAAGGGGTGACCAATAGAGAAAGCAGAGCATATAGAGTTAGTCCAAGGTGCCTTGGAGACAGCCTGAACTGCTGTACAAGGTGATCAGCCAAGTAAGTGTAGGAGGAATGATGGTGAGTAGTGAGTGTGACTGTCCAAAGAAAATGAAGCAGCTTGAGATTGGGAGTGAGGAAGGAAGGATGAACATTCAGAGTTACCAGCATTATTGGCAGGATATGAAGGTAGACTCAATATAAAATTATTAAAAATTAAAATTAAACACCATTGAAACCAAAGACAATGTCAACTAACCTCTAGAAAAGAATAGCAATGAACAAACTGACCAGGGCTCTCTTTATCATATGTGTGTGTGTGTGTGTGTCTGTGTGTGTGTGTGTGTGTGTGTGTGTAAAGTGACTGTTGTCTTTAAAATCATTAGTAAATGTCTATGAGTAAATGTCACAGTGTTCAAATCTTTTTATACGTGTATTTTAAACTCAGATCTCTCATTTTATCTCAGTAATCAAGATTGAATACTTTCAGGTATGGCTTCATGTAATCAGGGTAGGAAGACTTGCCCAAGTTAGCAAGTAATTAGTCTTCAAAAAAGAGGTATAAAATATGATAATATTAGCTGTTAATTATTGAAAGTTACTATGTACTACACATTTCTAAGAGATTTGCATGTATTACTCATATAAGCCTCACAACTTCCCCGTGAGAAGGTACTACTAATATCCGCACTTTGCAGGTGGGGAAACTGAGGCACCACAGAGGTTAAATAATCTGGTCAAACTAATTGACGAAAATCAAGCTTGAAACCAGGCAGTTTTGATTCCAGAGACTATGGTGTTAAGCAGTAAACTCTACTGCCTGTGTTTAGGAATTGATTAGTTTTTCTTTCATACTGTAGTCACTAGTCTTTGGTAGAACAGATTTGCATGTGAACATGAGGATATTCTTGACAGTGTCCATTAATCATTAATGTGCTGCTTGGCAAGGTAAAGAAAGGCATGTAACATTTTGTCTGGAGATTCAGCTACTGATACAAAAGTAGAGCAAATGAGAAAGTACTGTTAATGCCAAGGGACACAAGGACAGGTAGCCTGAGTGAAGCTCAGTGGAGTTGCAGAGATCATTTAAAGAGTGAAATGAAATCAGGGACATAATGCTATTATCTACAGAGGATGACTACAAAGGGTTAGGTATCACTATAGTGAGTTGGACATATAGTTGTATGTGGTTTGTCCTCTACGCAACATCACAGCAAAGGTCATTCGAATTTGGTCATTTATATAAAGTTGCCTACTTGGAATTGAAACAGGAAAATTGAACTCCTGGAGGTCAGAGACTGGAGTGATAAAAGGCTCATTCAAAATCATTTATCATATTTCAGAGATATTTGAAGGGTTTTATGATCCCATTTGCCATGTATTACCTTTTCACACTGGCATCAGGAGAAATAATTTGATAACTATGACTTAAAAAACAGGTATTATAAAAAGTAATAGCTTTTTAGTTTAACAATCTGAGCCCGGGTAGAAAGACTGTACCAGAGTACAATATTTAAACTAAAGTTAATGCATGGTAGAAAGAGCATACTTACAAAAACTCTGTATGTTTAAAGGATTTTTTTAAGTTTCTCCTTTTAAATTAACAACTTACATTTATCACTTCAATTTTAATGACACAAAAACTGTGATTCGTGATCCAACCATAATTTATTACTAGAAATAGTGGAGTCAGATTGGAGAAGTCCAGTACTGTGGTATGAGCTCCCCCTCCTAAATGTATTTAAATTCTACCTGGTCTTCAAGATTTAGCTCAAGCCCTTTCCTCTTGCATGAAGCTTTTGTTGACTAGCCCACTTATATGGCAAACCCCTTGCCCATAATAAGTAATCAGTTAACGTATCTTGATTGATACGTTGCCATGTATGATATCCATATCTGTATCTAGCTATGTGATCTCCTAGGAATGTATATTTCAATGGTTCAAGTAAAAGTGAAAGAAGATAAAGGAAGAACTAAAGT
Source organism: Leucopleurus acutus (assembly GCF_964270905.1). Lineage (NCBI taxonomy): Eukaryota > Metazoa > Chordata > Mammalia > Artiodactyla > Delphinidae > Leucopleurus > Leucopleurus acutus. The sequence goes on from NC_139148.1 coordinate 99,219,423, forward strand.
AGAATTTTTAGTACACCTGCACAATAGCATTTAAGAATTCAAGGCATCTAAAAGAATAACAGATTTCTCTGAAATGATTACAGGTAATCTCCCTGAACAAATTTTAGAGCAATTAATAAATTGTAAGTATTTTTAAACTAATTAGCTAAAGCTTAGCCCTATTATGTACAGCTTCATTTTTCATTTCACAGGGAAACATACCATGTTTTACATATATAAGTGTGTCATATCTGTATAACAGAGAGGCACCACATTCTATTGGCTACATACCCATCTGGTGAAGATGTGCTCAATGTTTAGGAACATTTCCACATTCTGGCCATAGAATCTCCTCGTTATTTAGCCTTTAAGTAGTAATCTCAAAGGTCTAGATTCATTTCATGGTATGGGTTGATGACTCAGAGTGAAGCAGAACTTTTTCTTTTTAAAATAATCCCCAAGTGCCTTTGCAGCAAATAAATTTGCAAACAAGAGCTTTATTGCCTCACTTTTGTAATGTGACAGGAGTTTATAGGTTTACTATTAATGAATTGCTTTGATAAAATCATTAATCTGTTAGTTTTTTTCATCATAGATTACAAAAACAGTTAAAATTAATTTAATGCTTTGTGGCTTGTTCTAGCAATTTTTCGGTTAATCACTGATTCCCAAACAATAATAGACCCATATCTTATATTATATAATGTCAATCTGAAAGAGATTCAGAGAGAAGTTGATGATGTTATTTTTGGTGGAAGTAAAGCAAGAAGGATCTGGTACCTCTCCAACAAATTTTTTTAAAAACCAAATTTTAAGAAAGCAGAAATGAACTGGTTTCTCTAGTCCTTTCATCATGCTTCCATACCTATTTTTAAAACTCACTATGCAAATGGAAAAGAACTTATGATGTATGGTAGAAGTATAAGCCTCCAAACTACTCATTGGTACAATGACTCTTTTTCCCCCCTTTGGAAGATATCTTTTTTTAAGATGGTTACTTCTTTTTAAAAAATTTTTATTGGGGTGAAATACACATAAGATAAAATTTACCATCTTAACCATTTTTCAGTGTAAAGTTCAAGAGTATGAAACACATTCACATTATTGTGCAGCCATGACCATAGTCTATTCCCATAACTCTTTTCATCTTGTAAAACAAACTCTATACCCATTAAACAATAACTTTCCATTCTCCCCTGCCGGCAGCCTCTGGAAACCACCATTATGCTTTCTCTCTGATACAATGACACTTGTTCTCCAAAGTCTTGAGTTAGCAAGTACATATTCTTTAGTTTGAAATTTCATTACCCTCCTCTCATTGGGTAGTGGTCTACCTCAACTTTTCCTGTTTCTACTGCCAAACGTCAGCCAATTATCTAAACTTTGTGAGTAAATTTACAAAATTCACTATCCATGTTTATCTGCCAAATTAGTCAACTATAAGATGAAGGTGAGTCTAAAAGCCTGTAAGAATTGTGGATTTCAGTAAGTCTTTGTTGAGGGCCTACTATATGCCCAACACTTTGTTGGATGTTAGAGAAGTGATATACATATTACCCAATACATCCCTAAAGAAGCTAATAGTCCTATTATACCGAAAAGGCAATTCCATGTAATAATAAAGTTCTTCAATTTATGGTACAGGCTTCATTGATTTCTCTCTTTCCTACCCTCCCATTTAGGATGAATGAGGAAAAAATGGGTCAGTCACTTGCTCTACTTGAGCCTCAGTTTTTACAACTATAAAATGAGAGAGTTGAAGTAGGTGGTCTTTCTGTCAGCGTCCTTCAAACTAACCTCTTTGTTACAAACAAGAATACGGAAAACACTGAGGTTAAATAACTGACATCCTTAAGGTTATAAATCGAAAGACACAAATTATATGAATATATAAAACAGGGAAAAGAATATAGAGAAAACTCCCACAGATTTTACCACTGTGATGAAAATAGTCAGAGTTTAAAATTCAAAAACATTGAAAACCTTAGAAGATAATATATTGCTGTAAAGTAATTTGGTATTATTTTTTACCTTAGATTAGTACCATTTTCAGAAGAGCAGACAAATTTGCTTGTCCATAGTTGATATTCTGAGTGTCTTGATTCAGAGTGAAGCAATAGGATCAAATAAAAGTACACGTATTTCTGCAACATAATATAGAATACATTTATGGCAACACATATTGTTAGACATTTTTTAAAAGACCCCTCCTCCCAAATTATTTTACTTTCACATGATAAGTGAAATAATGCTCATTCTTTCTGCCTTGGAGTCATTCTTGGATCACCTCTCTTCATCTTATTCTCAATTAAATCCATCGTTATAGCTTCTGAATAATTTTTGGAAAATGCTGCTCAGATATGTCCCTCTTTTTATTCCCATTGTGATTACAGCATTTCATGCTTAGTGCTTTAAATCTCACTTCATACAACTTCCCAATTCCATGCTTGAACTCTGCACACCCCCCACTCCCACCACAATGGCACAGAATAATGCTGCCCAACTCCAGATGCCAAAGTAGCTGTCAACTGCCAAGGTAAAACAGACTACAAGGTGGGTCATGAAATAATGATCTCCAGTGAATGGGTGACATTGGGAAATGACTGCAAACAGTCTCATGGTTCATTCAGAGAAAGATGCACTGTCTTATTATGAAGGTGAGGGGTTAGAGGGGGAGGTGAAGGTATTATGCAGACTATAAGCCAAGAAGCAATGGTTAAAATTCAAATGAGTTACGATTTTGTATATGTAGTGTAAAAAGACTACCGGCCATATAAAAAAGCATCTAGGTTGACCCCCACGTACATAAGACTACTAGAATTTGAATTTTGAATTTGAAAGAAAATAGAAACTATTGTTTGCACCACTAAACACACTGGACTGCACTTTGTTGTTGTTATTTGGTTTTTAGATTTCACGGTCTCCTATGTGCCAAGCATGGTGTTTAAAGTTTTATATGCATCATCTCACTTTTTAATTTGAGTCTTATCTTTCCTATTGGATTATGAATTCAAATAGGACAAAGGTTATATATTATTCATCACCCACCCCAACTACCCTCTGCATACATCATTACACATTGAGGGTTCGTTCAATATATATTTGCTGAATAATTAATATATAAAAGCACACGAGCACTGTGGGAAAAGATTTTTATGGTGCAAATTTAGAATTAAATAACCTGGGTTATAGTCTTTTGTGAGCCTCTATGTTCTCACCTGTTAAGAAAGTAAATCAGACTCGATGGTTACTAAGGTCACTTCAAATGGTACAATCTTATGAAAATACTAACGGTTTTCTAGTTCTGAAAATCCACCACAAATAATAATGCTCGGGTAGCTGATTTTTATAGCCCAGAAAATAATGCTCATGACTAACTACATAAAAAACCCTTAAAAAAGCTAAAGCCATTCCTCATTTCAGGTCTTGACCTTGTTATTTTCCATTCATTCATTCCAGTGTCCTACATTTGAAATGATTTATGTTATTTAAAGATTACTGAATGAGGGGAAATATCTCTTATTTTTGTCTTTTATTACTTAAAATAAATTTAAGAGACCATTGGCTATCAATAACAAATTAAACATAACCATATTTTGGTGGTTTAAAATAAACTGTGTGCAGCTACAAACCCTCCACAAGTGAAGTTATTTAATGACTTGATAGGATGGATAATACCCTGCTGTCTTTGCAGAAACCATTAAGTTATATATTATAGTTATTCTAATAGATCACAAACTAACTTCTTTAGGCTATAGAAATGTCACTAAAGAATAATTGTCATTGATTTACCTTTCTCAATAGGATCTCTAACAAGATTTCTACATCATCTTGAATGGTGAATCATAACATGACAGATATTTTACTTTTTGAGGGAGTTAAGGAAAATTTTAAAATTTTTTTTAAATTTTAAAATGTTTAATAGGTATACAAAGTTTAAAAAGAAGTAAAGGTCAAGTGGATCAAAATGCTTCAGAAAAAGTCTTTTCAACATGAAAGCAATGCAGAAATACAAACAATTCCAGTGATTCATATTGTCAACCTTTGAACATCAATAACTGTTTTACCCATAGTAAAGAAGAAAATTAGAGATATTTATGTTCCCTAGTTTAAAACTTTCCATTATCTTAACTCTTATAGCTATAAAAGTGTCAGGAAGAATAAATACACATCATATGCAGAAAACTCAAAATTTCTTGATAACACTACATATTTGCTAATATAGGTACATTTTTAAAGATTCAACTTAATATCTATGTTATATTCTCTTTTATCACTTTTTATATTTTCTCTGTCTTTTTAATTTTCTGTATTTGCTATTGTAGACTTTTTCAGCCTAAGAGCTACTCTTTTATTCTCCTTTCCCTCTTTTTTCTCTCTCATTATTTCTCTTATTTTCTAACACAGGCAATATATACAGCAGAAATGTTTAATAATACAGTCACTGAACATTCTTCTTATTAATATATCTACTTCTCATACCATAATGAAATTTACATTTGTAGACATGTAGAGTTTTCACATATCTTTCTCATGTATTTTCTCATTTGATTTTAAACATAACTGGGAGTTAGTTAGGGCCAGTTTTATTACATCGATTACACAAATGAGAAAACTAGGGGTAAGAAAGGTTAAATTACTAATCCAAGGTCACAGAGTTAGTTGTATAGCCAGGATTCAAATAAATCCATGCTTTCTCATTCAAAATTTTAGTCTATTTCCAGTACACCCCCTTCCCCTCATGCCATGGACATTTAGTTCCAGAGGACTTTAGGTGTTCACAAATAAGTGGCATAAATATGAGAGAGAGAGAGAGAAGTCATATTACTCTGGGATGATTAAAGAACATCTGACAAATGTTTACTTTTCTACAGAGGAGCAGACGTTCATTTGTATATGACCAAGGTTTAAATAAATATAGGCTGATTGATGAGTAACATGACTTTGATGAAAACCTGAAAAAACAAATCACTTTCTGCAGAATAAATTGTAAGGCTAGCTGTCCAGTTGTACTTTAGGCAAGGAATGTTTCTTGAAAGTCAATCAAGCCCTCTTTGATTTCCCCTTCCAATATTTCAATACAGTGTTTCAACTTATGTCTTTTTCCTTACTTTTAGAACCACTAGCCCTACCCCTGTTCAAATTTCCTGTGATATCCAGAGCCCTAATAACAGAGAATACTTTGTATGTTCAAAATAGAATTAAATACAAGTATTGGAAAAGACTTTTTTTCAGAAGAAAATTCTGATTAGTATAAAGTGGTCCTATTAGTTCTCATTAAAAAACTGATAGAATATTGAATTGTTTTACCCCAAAGTCAGCTTTCAGTGGAGAATTTTTCATGGGAGTTCATTAATATCTTGCTGAATATCAGTGTTGTCAATGCTCCAGTTTATGATTGAGCTTCCTAATTAGACATTATCTTATTCCTTTAATATCTTAGATTTAATTGAATACATAAGCTATTACTTTATAAAGGGCTTTAAAAGAAAAAGAAATTGGTGGACAGATATTCATCTGGAGGCCTTTAATTGCATTTTATATAATCCTTTTCCCCTGTATCAAAACCTATCCTTTATGAGGAGTATTCAGTTTACTCTACTTGTATTTAGAACTCGAGTCTTTGAAGGTGACCCCAGATGGTAGGAAGGAGAAAAGGCAGGGTCATTTATGGCTTATTCATGACTTCTCCTTGTGTTCTATTTTGATCTCTAATTACATCCCCCTGAAAAATACCTAATTCCTGTGCTACCATCTTTAATGAATCTAAAGTTATATCATTTGTTTTGGTACACAATAATTTCAAAAGATTTATTCACTTTTGTCCTCAGCCAGGTTTCAACCTGTGGCACTGAAGCCTACTCTAGATCTAGCTGAGTAGCCATGTAGATTTTTATCATCATCACTAAAGAAATATTTTTTGAAGCTTAATTATGCCTGACATTGTAAAAACGTGGCAGAGAATATAACATTTATTTTTAGAGGCACAGAATTGTCAAGCCAGTATTTAATGAACATTTCTTCTGTGGTATGGTTACTACCATGGAAGGACTTACATCTTATTTGATAAAATATATAGACATGCAACAAAAATTGAGACATTATACAATACTAAATGAAATACTAAATTATGTGCCATATACAAATGAAGAGAGAGAAACAATTAAGGGAATTTTATTGTAAGAGATAGGAACTGAACTGGAGCCCAAGGATAACCAGGGTTTGAACTGACACAGAGGAAGGGAAACCTTCCAAGGGCGGTGGGACGTTCATGTTTCACAGTGTGAGAAAAAGTAAATTAGGGACTAGTTACTGATTTAAGTATATTTAAGATAGTGGTGAGACATGCACCATCCGATGTTCTTTGGATAGCTGAAAATATAATATTTGATCTCTGGAGACAGGTCAAGCCTGGAGGTAAAAGAATTTAGAGCAATTCATACTAGTCTAGTTTAGCTGAATTTCAAAACTTTCCAAGGGAGAGAAGGTTGTAAAGAAAGAAGAACAAAGATCCAAACTTTAAGCATTGATTATTCAAAGCTTTGGGGAATATCTAAGGATCATATTTATCACAGAATCTTCAAAATGAAACTCCCAGCTTTTTTCCCAACTTTATTCATTACTACATTCAGTGATTGTTAAGGTTCTGCTCTGTGCAAGACATTTGACAGTACTCCAGGGCCTCCCAGAAGAGGAAAGAATACTTAGTTCTTATCTCCAGTAGTTTGGAGTCTAGTTAGAGCTCTAGTATATAAACTCTACATAAAGGATTTGGCAGAAAAAGGCCACTGTTAAACTTAGACAAATTTCAAGGAGTAGAGTAGATAAAAAGAGATTGTATGGGATTAAAATTCTGATCTGAAAACTTCTTTGCCCCAAAGCCTAAAGAAGGAATATGAATTTGGATAAACTTTCTCAGGTGACTTTTTCACTATAACCTAAACATATAATGACAAAATCTCTTTTTTACTGACTCAAATTTTCAGATGGATTAAAAAAAAAACTCTCCATGAGTCTGGAGTCATTCATGCCCAGTCTTTTTACTCTTAACTTACTTAATGAATCAGCAAACATGAGTTCAGCACCTCTTATGTGTCCAGAAATGGGTTAGGTTAGTTGAACAATGTAAGATTCTTACACAGAGGAGTAATGTGAATTATTTGTTATTAGCAAGCCCATAGATATCTATGGGCTTATACTGCAAGTAAGTAAATAATGAGCTGTAGTCTAAAATCTCAGATAAAATCAACTGTCTGAATATCAAGTGACTGTTAGTTCTCGATACCAAAAGAGTTTTTATTAGATTATTTATGGAGTTGGATAATTTTAAGAATATTAGCAAAGTACTTTATAATTCCTAAATGCATGGATGAAATTATAAAAGCAACAGCACGTTAAGTACTAAGCATTTTAATAAAGCAATAGAACAAAAGTGTACTGAAAGAATTTGTAACAGACTTAATATTGCTTGTGTTTTAAAGATGAATAAACTAAGGCCTTAGAGAGGGTTCCTGACTTGTTCCAGGTCACACAGCTAATTACTGGCAAAGCTTACAAAGAGAACCCAAATTTCCTAAATCTGAAATCAGGTTCTTCTTTACCATGGCCCACTGCTTCTTGAAGGTTATGTGGCATATTAAATGAAAGCCTTTAAAAATTTGACTACAGCATACTGTCCTTGAGAAGCATGTCATGCTTAATAAATTCAGAATGAACAGAAAGTACATTTACATTCTTGGCTTCAGTAATTAGAAAGTTAGTACAAGTATGTGAATACTTTCAAGATTATGACTTCTATTCTTACCAACATATAGGTAAAAGATATGTGTGTGAGATATGATATACATTACATGTATATAGTCACAATGAGAGAAAGAAACATGTAAAATACAAATAAGAGTATTTTTTGAGATTTAAATTAGATGACTGAGCAGTTGACAGGCCACGTGCACTTATTTATCTTAGGCTTTATTTCTTAATTTGTTGGCGAAACTGAAGTCTGAAACAGCTCAAGGCTGGATGCTTCCATTCTATAAATTACATCTTTTAAAATGTACAAATGCAAGCATGAGTCACTAGCTACAGAATTCCAGCTTTAATCCATTATGTCATTTTTATAAGAAAACAAACCAGTGACCTTCATGTGGTTTTAAAGACAATGAATCTGTGAACAACAGAGTAGGTGAAAGATGAAATCATAATATAAACAATCATGAGTTCAATGGCATAATGTAAAAGGTAAAAAAATGAAGTACATTTTATAGAATGAAGTCTGTTTGCTTCTGTGATTCTTCTTCCATTATTCACTTGTATGTGTGCTTTGCATATGTTGGACTGATTTGAAACCAAATTGAAACATTCACATATCTTGTAAGCAAATTTTAAATAGTTAACTTTCATTTAGATGTGCACTAGAGGAAATGGTAACCAGAAGGAAAGTGGATAGCTCAAAAAATCCTCAATGTGTGTTTTGATCAGTGGTATCAATTTTCTATTCATCCAACTTTTTTGTGTGTGTGTGTGTGTGGTACGCAGGCCTCTCACTGTTGTGGCCTCCCCCGTTGCGGAGCACAGGCTCCGGACGCGCAGGCTCAGGGCCATGGCTCACGGGCACAGCCGCTCCGCGGCATGTGAGATCTTCCCGGACCAGGGCATGAACCCGCATCCCATGCGTCGGCAGGCGGACTCTCAACCACCGCTCCACCAGGGACGCCCTCATCCAACTTTTTATCAGAACTTTTAAACTATAGTATTACTGAAATTATTTATATTTACCATTCCATATAGTAAATATAGAACAGAATCTTTGAGGTAAGAAGTAGTTCAGGCAAGAAATCATGGGAACCTCTGGTAAAAACAGGAGAGGAAGGGAAAGGAATTAACAAGTATTGAGCCCCCATCATATCCTAGTCAGTGCATTTGGCAAAGTATATATATTACCTTAAGTAATTTTCACAGCCACCATAATAAATAGGAAATGCAGACATAGGGAGGTTAAGTCACATACCCAAATACATAGCTAATCTGGGGTAGAGCCTGGAGCCAAACCTAAGTCTGTCTGACCACAAAGGTTGTGTATACTTTTACCATGGCACCTTAACAGCCTTACATTTTAAAAATATCCCAAATACTCATGGAAAAAAATATGCTCTTGGGATAACAATTTCTTAGTCACTGAGAATGTTCTCAAAGAACTAAATGGAAGACAAATTAAGAGACATTAGTCATATATCAACATCTACAAATCAAGAATGTGTGTATTTTCAAAGATCTCAGTTCATTTTTAAAGGTGAGAAAATAATCATTTACTAATAGAAATAAAGATGGAAAAAGTGTGCAAAATGTTATCTAATAATAGTAATTGGCAATGAAATAGGAAAATGGAAGAAATTAATCATAATGTTTTTTAAAAAAGACAGACACAAATTATTTAATCAGAGATTTTTGTGATTAAGAGCATTTAGAGTAGGTAAAGTTTTAAAAAAATTAACTTAAAGCTTTGGAAGATGGTTTATTAATGAAGATTATTGTTATATTGTTATTGTTATATTTAGAGTGATTAATATTGCTATCTATATACTCTTTAACATAGAGTAAGCAAGTGTTCTAAGGGTAGTTTGGGGAATAGTTTTAAAGAGCACTTTAAATAGGTTTTAGGATCTAAGCTTTTTCATCTTAAAAATGAGGATAATAATTTGTTCCTTGAGGGATTGACCCTAGGATATATAATGTATAATGTATATGAAGAACCTAGCACATAATAAACTTTCAGTAAACAGTAGAAGAAAAAAGACCGGACAGTTTCACCTTAAGTTCCCCAAAATCATATTTACTAGGAAAAAAGGCAGTCATAATAACATAAGAAACATTTTGACTACATATATCATGAAATTCCATTCTGCCTTTGTATCTTTTTTTTTGCCTTTGTATCTTAATAGCATAGTACTAGTTGATTCTATTTGAATCTAATTTCATATTAATAGTCAATTTAATTTCATATAGTCATATATTTTCATAATTAACAAACTCAAATCTAAACATGGCACCTGCATTTTAAGTGCAAATCATATTAATGTCAAATTGTAAAGCTCCACTTTATGTCTTTCTATAACTTTAAAATGTTTTCTTCTGGTATATAACTTCAGTTTGATAAAATATTTTGTATTGTACATTTTCTATAACTTTTACAATGAAGCTTGTCACTTCAAGTTGAGTAAATATTATGACTAGATGTTTTTTAATAAAAATAAAGCATACCAAATAAATCCACCTGCTATATAAAAATATTTTAAGAATCAGTTTCCAAATACTATGCAGAGCTAAACCCTATAGAGTATTCAGAATCTATCACTAATTTCTAACTCAATTCTGAACTCAATAGCTTAAAAATATTTTTTAATTAAAATCACCAGTTGTATATATGCTGGTACAGTTTAAACAAAAAGAAACCTGAGAGGAAGATACAAGCTTGCATAACAAGGTACAGAGCCCCCCAAAATAACCTTTAATGAATATCACCGTGACTAGAGAAGTTAAAATGAAGAATCAAACACAATTTTTGCCCATAATAAAGAATCTAGAGTTTCTTCTACTTGGCCATTTATTGAATGCTTAGACTTGACACTTTCCTCACCAGAGAAGTTACTGATATGCATAGTTTGGTATTAAGATCAAAGAGTCATCTCAAAGAGAAAAGTTCATATCATTGTCATTATTTAAATATAAACACTAAATATTTGCTGATGCAAGAAAAAGGCTGGATAAAAATTGACCTTTGGGGGCTTCCCTGGTGGCGCAATGGTTGAGAGTCCGCCTGTCGATGCAGGGGACACGGGTTCGTGCCCCGGTCCGGGAAGATCCCACATGCCGCGGAGCGGCTGGGCCCGTGAGCCATGGCCGCTGAGCCTGCGCGTCCGGAGCCTGTGCTCCGCAACGGGAGAGGCCACAACAGTGAGAGGCCCGCGTACCGCAAATAAAAAACAAAAATTGACCTTTGAATGTATCTTATTCAATTGAAAAAAAAAGACTTTGTAATGTTTTAGTCATCTTGACATATTTGTCATTGTTTCAGTTTTTCTTTTTAATCTCCTGACCCAGCTTCCACATTACTACAAAATGATACTTTTTGTTTACACATGCAGAGCTTCAGATATTAGAATTATTATTTTTTAATTAAAACCTGGTCTTTCATGATTTTTAGATGTATTGATATAAATGTTTACACTATTGTTATGTGAAATTAATGTATTCCCCAATAGATTTTTAACTAATACAATCAATCTTTCAAAGTTATTTTAAGATCTGATTTTTCATTTGAAATGGATTTAACCCAAGATCTCTTTTTTAAGTTTATTGAGATATAATTCACATTCTATACAATTCACCCATTCTAAAGTATACGACTCGATGGTTTTTAGTATACTCAGAGTTGTACAACCATCACCACAATGTAGAACATTTTTATCCCCAAAAGCAACCCTATACACATTAGCGGTCACTCCCCACTCCCCTAGCCCCCCCTCCCTCTGACAGCTCTAGGCAACCAGAAATCCTTTCTGTCACTATAGATTTGCTTATTCTGAAAACTTGGAAACTTTTAACAGATGTACTTGCTGGGAATGTCAGAGAGGGGTTTTTTTTGGTTTTTGTTTTTTTTGCGGCACGCGGGCCTCTCACTGTTGTGGGATCTCCCGTTGCGGAGCACAGGCTCCGATGCGCAGGCTCAGCGGCCATGGCTCATGGGCCCAGCCGCTCCACGGCATGTGGGATCCTCCCGGACCGGGGCACGAACCCGTGTCCCCTGCATCGGCAGGCGGACTCTCAACCACTGCGCCACCAGGGAAGCCCAGAGAGGTTTTTTATATTGAGGAGTTGGCAAATAAAACAAAAGAAACTTTGTGGTTAGTGCCAGGCAATAAGGTCTTGACTTATCTGGCTAAATCCTTAATTGTTTCACATTTCTGAATGCAATAAAATTTTGCATCTGAACTTCTATTATCCTTACTTTTGTTACTCAATTTTACTTTAGCCCTGCACAATCAATAAAAAGGAGACATCCTCAAAGTACTACCATTCAAAAGCAATTAATTAGGAAAACCTAAATTTCAAATTCAGTAAACTTAAATTTCTAGTCCATTTCTTTCATTTTTTCCATTCTATCCAATCAGCACTTGCCAAACATGACTATCCTTTCCAGAAATGAGGCATTTACAACAGAAAACTTTTGTGTATATGCTATTTGCAGTTGAATGCCATAAGAGCAGTTGATTCAAGCTTGCCATCTGTTTTTTCTAAATCTCTAATATGAAACATACTTCCTTAAAATTACACCTATTCAGAAGAGTTTTATGAAACAAAACTGCCTCTCTTCTGATTGGCTTTGCTTCATTCTTTTACAATAGTGGTGTAGCATAACACATTAGTAGGAACTTTCAATTGGTATACATTTTAGCTGCCAACATCAAAATTTTTTTTTAAGTACATAGAACCTGAATATAAAAACTAGAACCTTCTACCCAAGATATCATATTGATATCTACTATTTAGTAGACTCCTCATTAAAACAATCTCATAATGTCTAATAAAATATATAAATTTTATTTAAATTTACATTTAAAATCCTATTTACATCCCCAAATACTTCTTTTAATCATTTTTTTTAGTAAATATGCTCTATACACACTAGAAAATAACTGTTTTTATCTGCATTGTGCTAAATACGAGGATGCGATAGAAAATGCATCATTTTGTATTTGAAAGCTTTCTCCAGTGGTTTTGTCACTTGTAATTGCTCCTTTGGTTTGCCATGCTCTGTTGGACTTCAGATTCATTGCTCCAAGTGTCACCAATAGTCTATTCCATTGCTCTCTTTGACATGACGCAGTAAGTTTAAAAGGCAGGATAGTGTTAGACAAAGATTGAGATATTTAAAAATCCATGGTAACTTGAAGAGAAAGGTAAGGAAAATTAAATTAATAAATCAACAGGATAAGGCAAGGGGATATGTTTGCTTTAAATAGTCTTTAAATAGGACTCGGTGAGAGAAAAAAATGTTTTGAAAAAAAGGTAGAAGAAATAGAAAAGGAGAAGAGTGTACTGTATGGTTCAATTTATGAACTTCTAGCACTGGTAAAAATCATCTATAATGATAGAAGTAAGAAAGTGGTTGCCTGGAGTTAGGGGGTGAGGGTGAGGGTGACTACAAAGGAGCAGGAGGACAGAAACATTCTATGTTCACTGGCAATTACACAGGTGTGTATACCTTCATCAAAACTGATCAAACTATATTTTAAATATGTACACTTTATTATATGTAAATTATACTTCATTAAAGGTATACATATTTAATTTACATATAATAAAGTATTATTTACATATAATAAAAAGTATAAAAGATTTTTAAAATGTCAAAGTGGGCAGTAAAGGGTAACTTTTGGTTTGAATGTGGTCGTGTTTTGATCCTGAATGAAAGATGACCCTTCTCTATGTCTTTCCAAAGTACATTCAGCTCTTTTGTAATGTTAGCATTTACTCATCAACCCTGGATTGAGCTGGCACTTTAATAGCTTTTAGGCACATTAAGATAGGCATTTCTTTGATAGACATTCTACTCTAAATGCCTGCTTTTTCCCCATTATTTAAACTGAGGGGAAAAAAAGCAACGAACTCATCCATTAAATATTCACAGAGTTCTTAGGACTTTTAAAGTACAATTTTGAATTGAAAGTACTGTTTTATAATATCCTTTTTCAGGGTAGGCTAAAAGCAAAAGAACAATACTTTTGCAGGAAAAGCAGGATAAAATCTGTCTTGCACAATCACAAAATTGCCTTTATTGTCACTTTATAAATCAATTATAAATAGCTTCAGAGGTCATGGGATTGCACATATGAGATTCAAAAATATCCTATGCGCTATTTTTGTAGGAGGGAATTGTATGGTGTTTGAATTGCTATGTAGAGTGAGGTTGTTTTTTTCTATGTAGAGTCACTAGCCCGCAAAGGAGAAAAATCTATAAAAGTCATGGGGGAATTTACAAAAATAGCTACTCAGTAAGATGGATAGAAACTTGAAATGACAGAACGTTGATAATAATATATATCTTAGGCTTATGTAGAAATGAGAGAAAAAGATGGGAAAGGAGAGTGTATGATAGAGGCAAAACATTAATATAAAGAATGTCATGGTTGGGGCAAATCAAGTAAGGCTAAAGAGAGACAGAAATTGAGAAAAAAATTTAATTTCCCCTAGGGTATTCCAGACTTCTTCAAAATTAATTAAAATTTTTAAATGTACACTGAAATGTTAGAAGCATCAGAAAATATATTTTCAGTTGATGATTTTGAAGAAATTGTTTTAACTGTCATATTGGGTTTTTTTAATGAAGGAACAGAAATGCTCCATTATAAGATATCTCAATCCTTCCCCAAGGGGTGGGGGTGGGAACCTGCAATAAATAAATCCTTCATGAATAAATGGCATAACTACAATCACAGCTCACATTGTTCTGACTGCAATAGTCACAGTTAACCACTAGGGGGCTGTAATTCCATTGGCAGCAGTTTTCCGACTATGAACGTTTCATTCCCTGCAAGGGTACTTGTGCTGGTTGGTGAAATTAAGCGGGCGCTACAGCAGGCAGAACAGGTCATTACTGTGTATTAAAAGGTTTTATGCTTTACTGCATTGCTATGTATAATTGTTATTGTATAGACTAATAACTTGGCCACCAACTTCATCAAGCATGGAGTCTCATCATTGCTCCAAGTTGGCTATTAATTTTGTACCTCAGCTTCTTGAAACATACTAGGTAGAACCAGTTTTACATCCCTTTTCATGAAGAAATTGTTTTTATATACTATAAGTCCCCTACCATTTCATTAAAATAGAGGTTTAATGTGATCATGTGTTCTCACATATATATTTCAATAAATCTTTGTATTATTTGGAGCTGTAAAAGAGATAAGAAAATCCTGGTTCAACTTTTTTTTTATAACATTAAATGTATTTTCTGAAATTTAGATTAAAATAGCAAAGCTCTTATCCAACTTGTTTATCACTAATTTGAATTCAGAACTATTTTTTTTATTTACTGTCATAAGGAATGAAAAATATAACAATTTGTTCTTATAGTCCATTGCATCTTGGATGATTAAAGGGGTAATTACATTAAATTGTTTAAATTGTGGCCTTAAATTTTATCACATAAATATTGTATACTATGCTTCAAACATGCTAACTTATATTGATGATTATGAGCTAATAAAATGTTTTAATGTCTTCAAATAATATGATAATTAACATTTCATATGTATTTCTCATCACATGAGAACTGGTCTTTAAAGCACACCATTCTACTTACTTGGCTGAATGAAAGAATTAGCTTTGTAGGGGAGAAAAATCTTTTCCTCTACCCTGTTGGGTTCTATTCTTGAGGCCTGCAAATTAAACTGACAAATGAGAGATTAAAAGCAGTAAAAGGTTTATTTCACATGTATATGGGAGCAACAAAAGAAAACAGCTGGCTTGTTTAATGGTTCAAGTTAAAGGCATATATACCTAATTTAGCAGGGAGAAGGGAAGGGTAAGGAATGGCTTCTATGGGAAAAACAAGTAAGTTTCATTTGGAAAGACAGATGGGTTTTTAGGAGAACAGACAGGCGATAAGATTGTGGTAATGTTCGTCTATACAGGTATGAGTGGTCTTTACATCTTTAGAGCCATAAAACTCCCCTGGAGAAGGGGTTTATGGTAGCCTCATTTCCCAGAAGTTGCTGTTTTTAGTCAGATAAGGGAAGCTCCGAAGTGGCTTTTTTTCTGCATCTATTGAATCTCAAAATGTCTTCAACTTAAAATAATCTGTATACCAACTCTGTGGGGGCTCTAAGTGGGTTCCCACAGCTTTATATTTTAAGAAAATCTTTGTATTTAAAAGTTTGGGTCATGTTTTATGTGCTTTGGGAAACTTCTTATGCTTAAAACATGTTAAATATTAATGTTGTTATACCAAATTAATTTGTCCTACTGCAAAAATGTAGCTAGCTAATATTTGTTTTAATTTTGTTTCCACATCCCAAAATAAATACTGTCAATAGATACTTTTAAAATAATTGATACTGAAATGGTGATTTTTCAAATGCTATTTCCCCTTCCAGCTTCCAGTATCATTTTAATACCTATGGGTAAAATAGCATTTAACTACTCCTGGTCTGTAATTATTTTATGTGAAATTATGTTTTAACTTAATATTTGACTTAGAATTTTGCTGATTCATTTATAATACTTAGCTGATATTTAATTTCTTCTTGAACTGAAGGACTGACACTGATATACATCCTATACTAATGTTTGTTTTTTTTTTAATTCATTTTGTATAAATGAGACTGTCTTTATTCTGGTGCTAATGGATATCAGCCTCATTACTTTTCAGTTATGCCTTATACGTGAATAGTGTAAATAGTTACCTTACTTATAGAGTTCTTATTGCATTTTTCTAAATGTTTGCTTTTAGGGTTATCAGCCAATATCCATGAGCATCTGTAGGCCAATGATCACCGTCCTTCAAAAATAATTGTAAGTATACCCATAAACATGCCCGAGGACTCTTATTTGCAATAATATTCAACCATTATATTTAGGTGATTCCTATTATTTAGCTAATTTAGACCTACCTCTGACCTAGTAAAACATTTGCCATTAGTGACTTACCATATCTGAAGAAGAATATTATTTAACTGGTAAACGATATTTTAATGCCACCTTAGAAAAGGTCTCAGTCTATCTTATTACCAAATAATGTGATCAACAGACACCCTTGCCAAAGTGTTTACCATCACCTGACTTTATATTAAATATATTTTAAAAAGATAGCCTAAGAACAATTAAGTTACAAAATATAAATGCTCCATTTTCTCCTTAAGAAACAAACTCTTATATCCAAGATTGGGGCATAGAAAATCCAGTTATTATTTTCCTATTATAAATTTTACAAAACAAACCTCTTGAAAATATTCCTGGTGGATCGACCTGAAAATCTCAGGAAGAATAAGAGGGAAAACTGAACTTTGTTTCTCAAAAGGGGATATCAAGTTATAAATGCTGAAAAACACTGCTCTAGAGAATGGACAACTCAGCATTCTATAGGCTTCCTGAGCATGATTATTTGACTGGGTAAAATATATTACAAGTTAGGTAAGGTGGGTCAACATATGGTGTCTTATTTTAAACTCCAAACTGAAGAGGGGATTCTCAATTAAATTTGAGCGTTCTCAGAGTCATATACATATATTTAATACCACAAAATGTTTTTAGAATGATAGTTTTGGGGGAAGAACTGATATGATCATGGAGGTTAACTCACTTTGACAGTAAAATTTTAACAGACTCATTTAGTATAAAATTAATATATACTCAATATATAAACGAAATTAAGTAATACAAAAATAGAGAGTGGAACTCTATCAAAATTGGAAAGAGATTAGGGAGGGAATAGGGTTGGGAATGTCTGTTATATGCATTATTGATAATCAAAAAATAGAAGAAGAGAATGGTGATTTTACATCAAGGCAGTTGCATTAAAATGACTGTATTAAAATGTACCAGTAGTTAGAATGGCGACCATTAAACTGTCTTGCTTTGTTATTTAATGAATCACCATTTACAATGATGACAAAGGTTTTACTTCCTTTGTTAAGTATGTATTGAAAAAGTTATTGAAAGCCAGCTTTCCAAAGAGAAAAAAATGAAATTTAAAAAGTGTAAAATGTAAAAATTGAAAGAGCCCCAGCAGCTCTCCTCAGAGTGCACAGGAAGTCACTCATTATAAGTTTGTGAAGATCCTAGCTTGCCTGCAAATATTTTCACTGTGTTGGAGAAATAAGTTAAGGTGCACATGCAGGTAAGTTTACATTCTCAAGCTTCAAACTGTGCTCACACAAGGCCATCTCACATAAATCAATGGCCTCATAAGCCTTGCCTTAAGACCAAGTAAAGACCAAGGTAGTAAAGACCAACGTCAGCCTTAGTAGAATGTGATATAAGTCAATTTTATTTTTAGTATCTCCCTTTCAGCACTATTCCATCCTTACCATATTGTCTCCATTATGATTGCTCCTTGCTCTTCTCCCAGGCCTGTGCACCCCTCTTTGTACACACACCCGCTGACATCTTGCTCTTATCCAGCTTTTAATTGGAGAAGATCTGATACATAAATTCATCCTAGGGTGGCAATACCTAATAAGTCCTATCCCATCCAGAGAGGCACGTTTTAACATTGAAAATGTGGCTCCAACAACTGAATTTCTTGATGGGCTGAAAGAGAAAATGTGCCCCAAATCTCATCACGTGGGTATGTAAGGTTGTTGCCTACTTCACTTCTCTGAAAGGCTGGCCTTGTCAGGGCATGTTAGTGACATGAAAAATATATGTACAACCTGCTTAATATAAAGGTTAGAGACTGGTTATTTATGGTAAATAATTTTGTTAATGTTAAATGTGCTAATTCTCACTGTATATAGAAGAGTACCAAGAGTTATGGTATAATGTATAATGTATATGTGTACATTCCAAGTCTTTAAAATGATATTTTCCAAGTCTTTAAAATGTTGGGTACCTGGTGATTTCTGTGGCTATTTTAGCTATATAAGATTCAATTGATCTTAAAAAATAAGTCAGTTGACCTGATTTGTCTCCAGCTGTCATTCAAATTTAGTAAGACCTTCCCTAAAGCCCTACTTATGCTACCTATGCTACTGTGAAATATGTATATCACAGTCAAGGTAATAATTTAGGTAATGTATTCAAAGTCTCCTATGAAAAATGATCAGTTGGACAACTGTGCTTCTCCTGAGCTGGATAAGGTTTGTAATATCAGTAAGTATCAAAAGTAAACATTATCTTTTTTCTGTAAAGCCATATTAGCATTTAAAGTTTCTTCTCAGAAAACGCTAATGTAATGAAAAAATGGTGTACATACATTGATTCTACACTGTCATGGTAGGATTTATACTTGTCGCTCTCTTGACACATATATTAACAATTTAAGAATTTTATCTTCTATCTTTTAACCTTTTATTTATGTGGCCTTCTATTGCTAAGAATAAATACAAATTCACTTAGAATATTTTTTCAGTATGAGTTCTTTGATATATAACTGAGTGTCTATTATTGCAGAGTTTTTTCTCTAGATAATTAAATTACTTTAGTTAAAACCTAAGTAGACTATAACAAAAATCAAGTATTACCTACATTGATAGACAATTCCATTATTTTCACTTTGCAGTATATTGTACTTAGTTGCTTTATTCACAAATAGTTTAATTTCTTGGATTTGATAAAATAAGTGTATTTTATCACTCTTCAACTCTTCATTTGGTTAAAGTAAATAATACATAATTAAAACTCATGAAATATATACAGAATTGAGTGTTAAGTAACAGAATATAGTGTGTCCTGTGCAGAGTATATGTCTGTTACCTATAGGAACTAACATGGTACAATATCTCACACATAATATGTATTTAATAATATATTCAATAATAACAAACTAATAATGGTAAAATAATGGCACTTCTAGAAGAGAGGTACTCAATCAGACATGATTTTTAGCAAATGAATATATATACACATTTAAAGCATAGGAAAACCTCAGCCTTTGTAAGACAATTCCACATGCCTCACATTTTTTACCTTTATTAATATTCCAAGAATTTAAGTGGTCCTTTATAGTAATCAATTAAACTGAAAAACATGGCATTAACTAAGTACTTAAAGAAATATTTATTGATTTTAATAATCTAATTGAGCCAATTGATAACTTGAAAAACCACATACCATACACATTTTTCACTCTGAGTAGCCTGCACCAAAATCCACCAAGGCTGACAATAGTTTAGAGTGTACACATCCTAAGCTATTTCAACTGTTCAAAAGAAGTGAAAGTTACTTTATTTTGGAAAGGGAAGTAGCCCAGCAGTTTCAAAGTAGAGTTACATTTCCATCCATACTAGATAATAACAGTAAAATAATTTCACATGTATGTTTTCTGTTTTTGGATATATGCCTTTCAAAATATGCTTCCACTTTTAAAGTATACATTTTCAAAACATTTATATCTCCTTAAATATAAAATATGGGTATAACTTAAGTAACTGCAGTAAGCAAATTAATATATGTCATATAAGAGGATATCATGATCAAAGAGTTTATGACATAAACGTTGATTTTTTTACTTCACTCTTTTAAAATATTTATTAGTCTTAAGTTTAGTACATATTGCTCTAATTTAAATAATACCACATATTTTAAAAATAAAATACAGATACTTTAGTGGAGTGGAATTTTTATATGTTGTATGAAATGAATATTTGTGTATTGAGTCATGTTTCTATTGCATTTTACTCTAATTTTTTTTTCTTTAACTCAAATTTTAAAATTACTTTACCTCCACCAAAATTATACATGTGATCCTGACAAGTAATACTTTGCATAGGTTAGCTTGCTAACAATTGCTTTCTGAAATATTCCCTTTTTATAAATCTAGGTATGGTCATTCATTTAAATTTCTCAAAATTTAATATCTTTATTTGTATTTTTAGAGATACTAATAAGCTAGTACTAAACTAATAAAAAGAGAATAAGAAAACATGAAAATCAAATTTTTATGGTATGTTCATTAAAATCTGTATATAATTAACTGCCATTCCACTGAATATTCTCATTGACTTCATAGGGTTTTGATTACGAAAGAACAAACTTTCAATGTGTTGCAAGTTTCTTAGCATCATTGCTAATGGCACTATCACTTAGATAGCTAGATTAGGCAAGAAACGGTCAGTCATCCTTGAACGTCTTCCTATCCCTTATGTCCCATAACCAAATTCATCACTAACTCCTGTCAGCTTTAGCTCCTAAATGTCTTCACTCCATTTCTACCATCATTATACCAGTTTGGCTTTCCATTATCTTTTGTCTGAGTACTGGAATAGGCTCCTAACTAATATGCACCCAATTATACATTTGCACTCCCAAATTCATTCTTCCAAATCTTATTTCTCTTAGAATAAATACCCATATATTTATCATGGTTTACAAGGGACCACCTGATCTGGCCCCTGTCAACCTCTTCAGCATCATATTTTACACTTTCCCCTCACCCTCCTCATGAATGCTTCAGCAGCATGGTCTACTTCCAGTTCCTTGAACTCACCATTGTCTCTCTTCTGCTGTGAAAACTTCCTTGCATTTCCCACCTCTCCTAACACATCGCCAGTTAACTTCTTTTAAACCTTCAAAACATAACCTAAAAGATATTTCTTCTGGGAACAGGGAAGCCCTCTTGCCTACCTACCTCCCAAGACTAAGTCAGGTTCCTCTGTTATATACCCTCATAGGTAACACTGTGTAACTTCCCACCATAGCACTTATCACAGTCCAAAATTATACATTTATGTTTGTGATTAGGTGAGGATTGCTATGGCCTCCACTAGATGTGAACTCCATGAGATCAGGGACTATATTTGCTTTTGCTCAGTATTATATTCTTAGTGACTAGCAGAGTGCCCAACATATGATTCAGTAACTATTCATTGACTGACTAACTGAATGAACAAATTTAGGTATTATCTATTAAAAGTCATTTGTGTACCTTTTTGTGATGGTTAATCTGTGGTTGTTCAATTGCAGAAGATTTTTTCTACTCCCCTCCAGTGGTAGTTATAAATATTGCAGCCTGGTGAAAAATTAGACCCCTCAGTTACTAAGGCCTTAACATAGGGTTGCAAATGTCAGCTACCTACTAAGTTTGACAGCAGTAAAAGTATTGCCATGACTTTAAATGTAACATTAGCTACACAAGCAGCTGACACTTTTATAAATGCCTAATACCACATATGAATTGTTGAATAGTCCAACAGAGATATTGAATAGGTCTCTCTTGCCCTGTTCCATGCACTAAGAGCTTCATATTCACATAACCAAATTATATCACTGCTATGCATTATTAAATAAATAAATTCAAATTTGTGGCAAATGAATTAAGCATAAGTTGTAAAGTATTAAGGATTACTGCTAATGGAGCTTACGTTTCACACTAAAAAAGAATGGGGGTGGGGAAGGGATGGACTGGGAGTTTGGGGTTAGTAGATACAAAATATTACATATAGAATGGATAAACAACAATGTCCTACTGTATAGCACAGGGAAACATATTCAATATCCTGGGATAAACCATAATGGAAAAGAATATAAAAAATAATGTGTATATGTGTATAACTGAGTCACTTTGCTGTACAGCAGAAATTAATGCAATATTGTAAATCAACTATACTTCAATGAAAAATTAATGTAAAAAGAATATATATTCAATATATATATTGCATTTAATTATGAATAATAATTGATTATATGAATATACGGAATATATTTAATGAATATATATATTAATATAATTGAAAAGTGCTGTTACTAAATGAATACATTGCTAAGTGGTCTAATTCTTAGTTCATATTTCCTCCTGGCTAACGAAGCTTTCTCATTTCTACTTTAGTCTCATACTGTACTTTATTTTTGTTCCACTGAATTTTACTTGCTATCTTGCAGTGGCCCAAGTTTGTCTTAAATTACATATATCTGCCATAACTCATACAGTTTAATATCCTAGTCATGTTTCCATTTTTTCATCTGTTAAAATATCGACAAACAATTTTAAGACAGCACAATGAGTGCTAGAGCAATGTTTCACAAAACTTACTGTGGATAGAATCATCTGGGGATCCTTTAAACCTGCAGATTCTGATTCATTAGGTCTGAGAAGGAGCCAGAGAGTCTGCGTTTCTAACAAGCTCCCAGGTGAGGTTGATGCTGCTGGTGCTCGGCCTATATTTGGAGTAGTAAGGTAACAGCAGGAGTCAACAAACTTTTTATGAAAAGGGTCAGATAGTAAATATTTTTGATGTTGTGGACCATATGGTCTCTTGAAACTTTTTAGCTCTGCTGTTGTAGCATGAAGTCAGCTATAGACAACATATACATAAATGAGTATGGGTGGGGCTAGGTTCAAAGAAAACTTTATGAATACTGAAATTTGAATTTCATACTGTTTTCACTTAGTATGATATATTATTCATCTTTTTATTTTTTTCCCAACCATATACAAATGTAAATGCCATTCTTAGCTCATAGGCCATACAAAAACAACCTGTAGTCTATCGACGAAACTGCTAGTCCATAAAGTACCAATGGGTGACTTTGCCTGAGGATGGAGGTGTGTGGTAAGACAGGTTCTGTAGAAAACATTACAGCTGCCTTGAAGAAGTAATGGTTTTCTGGACAGAGAAGAAGTAGGAAGCGAAAGAGAGAGCTATAGGCAAGCAACAGCATTAGTGGTTTCTAAACTGAAAGCATAGGAGTGTGACATAAGAACAACAAGCCTGCCTAGGTGGAGAAGGCTCAAAGGAAATGGGAATTACTTATATGCATATCTAAATAATTTCCAGTTTTAATGAGTAGTGGTGTCAGGTGAGCAGAATGAGAAGTGGGGGATGCTATTAAGTTCCACATTTTAGAATTTCCAGAGAGTACTGGTACACTGGGAGGGAAAAAGAGAATAGAAATGATTAAGTAAACCAGGACAAAATGTATTTGAAAGGTCAGGACTCTCTGCAAGTGACTACAGACTGTTCTCAGTTGAAAGCTTTGGAGAAGCATTGATGTAAATGATCAGGGTTCACAAACTCATTGATGAATAGTGAAATGAGTATCACAAAGATAGGCAGAGCAAGGCAGGCAAGCCATTTGTCCACTGTTACAAAGCACACAGCAAAGTCAAAAGGGCACCTAAGAACTGACAACTGAAAATTTAAAAATGGTCTCAGGAGGCGGAGTCAAGATGGCAGTGTGGGAAGATGCAAAGTTAATGTCTCCCCACAACTAGGGTGCCTGCCGGCTGCTAGTGGGGAACTGTGATGCCCAAGGAGACAGGAGGAACCCCAAGTGAACTGGTGGCTTTTGGGATCTTGGTTCATGAGCCTGGGGTCAGGCCAAAGCTCCTGCAGTGGGAGCTCCAAGTCTTAACCACTGGACTAACAGAGAACCTCAGACCCCAGGAAATATTCATTGGAGTGAGGTCTCATGGAGGTCCTCATCTCAGCACCAAGACCCAGCTCTACTCAATAGCCTACAAACTCCAGTATTTGAAGCCTCAGGCCAAACAACCAGTAAGACAGGAACACAATCCTACTCATAAAAAAAAAAGAGAGAGAGAGATGGCAAAAAAATATGTCACAGATGAAGGAGCAAGGTAAAAGCCTACAAGACCAAATAAATGAAGACAAAATAGGTAATCTACCTGAAAAAGAATTCAGAGTAATGATAGTAAAGATGATCCAGAATCTTGGAAATAAATGGAAGCACAGATTGAGAAAATACAAGAAATGTTTAACAAAGATCTAGAAGAAATAAAGAACAAACAGAGACGAACAACACAATAACTAAAATGAAAAATACACTAGAAGGAATCAATAACAGAATAACTGAGGCAGAAGAACGAATAAGTGAGCTGGAAGGCAAAATGGTGGAAATAACTGCCAAGGAGCAGAATTAAGAAAAAAGGATGAAAAGAATTAAAGACAATCTCAGAGACCTCTGGGACAGTACTAAATGCACCAACATTTGAATTATAGGGGTCCCAGAAGAAGAAGAGAAAAAGAAAGGGTCTGAGAAAATATTTGAAGAGATTATAGTTGAAAACTTCCCTAACATGGGAAAGGAAATAGTCACCCAAGTCCAGGAAGCACAGAGAGTCCCATACAGGATAAACCCTAGAAAAAACACATCAAGACACATATTAATCAAACTAACAAAAATTAAATTCAAAGAAAAATATTAAAAGCAGCAAGGGGAAAACAAAAAATAACATACAAAGGAATCTCATAAGGCTATCAGCTGATTTTTCAGCAGAAAATCTGCAGGCCAGAAGGGAGTGGCAGAATATACATAAAGTGATGAAAGAGAAAAACCTACAACCAAGATTACTCTACCCAGCAAGGATCTCATTCAGATTCAATGGAGAAGTCAACAGCTTTTCAGAGAAGTAAAAGCTAAGAGAATTCAGCACCACCAAACCAGCTTTACAACAAATGCTAAAGAAACTTCTCTAAGTGGGAAACACAAGAGAAGAAAAAGACCCATAAAAACAAACTCAAAACAATTAAGAAAATGGTAATAGGAACATACATATCAATAATAACCTTGAATGTAAATGGATAAAATGCCCCAACCAAAAGACACAGACTGGCTGAATGGATACAAAACCAAGACTCATATTTATGCTGTCTACAAGAGAGCTACTTCAGACCTAGGGAAACATACAGACTGAAAGTGAAGGGATGGAAAAAGATATTCCATTCAAATGGAAATGAAAAGAAAGTTGGAGTAGCAATACTCATATCATTTGAAATAGACTTTAAAAAAAGACTGTTACAAGAGATAAGGAGAGACAGTACATAATGATCAAAGGATAAATCCAAGAAGAAGATATAACAGTTATAAATGTTTATGCATCCAACATAGGAGCACCTCAATACATAATGCAAATGTTAACAACCATGAAAGGAGAAATCAACAGTAACACAATAATAGTAGGGGACTTTAACACACCACTTAGACCAATGGACAGATCATCAAAACAGAAAATAAATAAGGAAACACAAGCTTTAAATGACACAAGAGACCAGACAGATCTAATTGATATTTATAGAACATTCCACCCAAAAGTGGCAGAATGCACTTTCTTCTCAAGTTCACACGGAACATTATCCAGGATAGATCACATCTTGGGTAACAAATCAAGCCTTGGAAAATTTAAGAAAATTGAAATCGTATCAAGCATCGCTTCTGACCAAAACACTATGAGATTGGAAATCAATTACAGGAAAAAAAAACTGTAAAAAAACACAAATACATGGAGGCTAAACAATGCACTACTAAATAACCAAGAGATCATTGCAGAAATCAAAGAAGAAATTAAAAAATACATAGAAACAAATGACCATGAAACATGATGATCCAAAACCTATGGGATGCAGCAAAAGCAGTTCTAAGAGGAAAGTTTATAGCAATACAATCTCACCTCAAGAGACAAGAAAAATCTCAATCTCAAATAATAAATCTAACCCTACATACTCAAAACAACTAGAAAAAGAAGAACAAAGAAATTCCAAAGTCAGTAAAAGGAAAGAAATCATAAAAATTAGAGCAGAAATAAATGAAATAGAAATGAAGAAAACAATAGCAAAGATAAATAAAACTAAAAGCTGGATCTTTGAGAAGATAAACAAAATTGATAAACCATTAGCCAGAATCATCAAGAAAAAAAGGGGGAGGACACAAAACAATAAAATTAGAAATGAAAAAGGAGAAATCACAACTGACACTGCAGAAATACAAAGGATTATAAGAGACTACTAAAAACAACTATATGCCAATAAAATGGACAACCACAAAGAAATGGATAAATTCTTGGAAAGGTACAATTTTCCAAGACTGAACCAGGAAGAATTAGGAAATATAAACAGACATATCACACATAATGAAATTGAAACCATAATTTAAAATCTTCTAACAAACAAAAGTCCGGGACCAGATGGCTTCACAGGCGAATTCTATCAAACATTTAGAGAAGAGCTAACATCGATACTTCTCAAACTCTTCCAAAAAACTGCAGAAGGAGAAACACTCCCAAATTCATTCTACGAAGCCACCATCACCCTGATACCAAAACCAGAAAAAGATACCACAAAAAAAGAAAATTATAGACCAATATCCCTGATGAACATAGATGTGAAAATCCTCAACAAAATAGTAGCAAACAGAATCCAACAGCACATTAAAAGGATCATACACCATGATCAAGTGGGATTTATCCCAGGGATGCAAGGATTCTTCAATATATGCAAATCAATCAATGTGATACACCACATTCACAAATTAAGGAATAAAAACCATATGATCAATATGCACCATGCATCTCAATAGATGCAGAAAAAGCTTTTTACAAAATTCAACACTGTTTTATGATAAAAACTGTCCAGAATATGGGCATAGAGGGAATCTACCTCAACGTAATAAAGGTCATATATGACAAATCCACAGCAAGCATCATACTCGATGGTGAAAAACTGAAAGCATTTCCACTAAGATCAGGAACAAGACAAGGATGTCCACTCTCGCCACTCTCATTAAACATAGTGTTGGATGTCCTAGCCATGGAAATCAGAGAAGAAAAAGAAATAAAAGAATACAAATTAGATAAGAAGAAGTAAAACTCTCACTGTTTGCTGATGACATGATACTATACATAGAGAATCCTAAAAATGCCACCAGAAAACTACTAGAATTAATCAGTTAATTTGGTAAGGCTGCAGATACAAAATTAACGCACAGAAACCCCTGGCATTCCTATACACCAACAACAAAAAATCAGAAAGAGAAATTAAGGAAACACTCCCATTTACCATTGCAACAAAAAGAATAAAATACCTAGGAATAAACCTGCCTAAGGAGGTGAAAGACCTGTACTCAGAAAACTATAAAACACTGATGAAAGAAATCAAAGATGACATAAACAGATGGAGAAATATACCATGTTCTTGGATTGGAAGAATCAATATTGTGAAAATGACTATACTACCCAAAGCAATCTACAGATTCAGTGCAATCCCCATCAAACTACCAATGGCACTCTTCACAAAATTAGAACAAAATATTTTACAATTCGATGGAAACACAAAAGACCCCAAATAGCCAAAGCAATCTTGAGAAAGAAAAACGGAGTTGGGGGAATCAGGCTCCCTGACTTCAAACTATACCACAAAGCTACAGCAATCAAGACAGTATGGTACTGGCACTTAAACAGAAATATAGATCAATGGAACAGGATAGAAGGCCCAGAGATAAGCCCACACACCTATGGTCAACTAATATATGACAAAGGAGGCAAGAATATACAATGGAGAAAAGACAGTCTCTTCAATAAGTGGTGTGGGAAAACTGGACAGCTACATGTAAAAGAATGAAATTAGAACACTACCTAACACCATACATAAATATAAACTCCAAATGGATTAAAGACTTAAATGTAATACCAGACACTCTAAAACTCTTAGAGGAAAATATAGGAAAAAACACTCTTTGACATAAACCACAGCAAGATCTTTTTTGACCCACCTCCTAGAGTAACGGAAATAAAAACAAAAATAAACAATTGGGACTTAATTAAACTTAAAATATTTTGCACAGCAAAGGAAACCATAAACAAGACAAAAAGACAACCCTCAAAATGGGAGAAAATATTTGCAAATGAAACAACAGAGAAAGGATTAATCTCCAAAATATACAAACAGCTCATGTAGCTCAATATCAAAAAAACAAAAAATCCAGTTAAAAAATGGGTGGAAGACCTAAATAGACATTTCACCAAGGAAGACATACAGATGATCAAGCGGCACATGAAAAGATGTTCAACATCACTAATTATTAGAGAAATGCAAATCAAAACTACAATGAGGTATCACCTTGTGCCGGTCAGAATGGCCATTATCAAAAAATCTAGAAACAATAAATGGTGGAAAGGGTGTGGTGAAAAGGGAACCCTCCTGCACTGTTGGTGGGAATGTAAATTGGTACAGCCACTGTGGAAAACAGTATGGAGGCTCCCTAAAAAACTAAAAATAGAAATACCATATGGTGCAGCAATCCCCCTACTGGGCATATATCCTGAGAAAACCATAATTCATAAAGATATATGTACCATAATGTTCATTGCAGCACTATTTACAATAGCCAGGACATGGAACCAACCTAAATGTCCAT
The DNA here is from genome assembly GCF_964270905.1 of Leucopleurus acutus. Classification (NCBI taxonomy): domain Eukaryota; kingdom Metazoa; phylum Chordata; class Mammalia; order Artiodactyla; family Delphinidae; genus Leucopleurus; species Leucopleurus acutus. The sequence continues at coordinate 99,248,268 of NC_139148.1, forward strand.
CGACAGATGAATGGATAAAGAAGATGTGGCACATATATACAATGGAATATTGCTCAGCCATAAAAAGAAACGAAATTGAACTGCTTGTAGTGAGGTGGATGGACCTAGAGACTGTCATACAGAGTGAAGTAAGTCAGAAAGAGAAAAAGTTAATACCGTATGCTAACGCATATATATGGAATCTAAAAAAAAAAAAAAAATGGGGCTTCCCTGGTGGTGCAGTAGTTGAGAATCCGCCTGCCGATGCAGGGGACACGGGTTCGTGCCCCGGTCCGGGAAGATCCCACATGCCGCGGAGAGGCTGGGCCCGTGAGCCATGGCCACTGAGCCTGCGCGTCCGGAGCCTGTGCTCCGCAATGGGAGAGGCCACAACAGTGAGAGGCCCGTGTACTGCAAAAAAAAAAAAAAAAAAAAAAGATACTGATGAACCTAGTTGCAGGGCAGGAATAAAAAGGTAGACATAGAAAATGGACTTGAGGAACTGGGGCGGGAGGGCGAAGCTGGGGCGAAGTGAGAATAGCATCGACATATATACACTACAATAGATGACTGGTGGGAAGCAACAGCATAGCACAGGGAGATCAGCTCAGTGCTTTGTGACCACCTAGAAGGGTGAGATAGGGAGGATGGGAGGGAGGCTCAAGAGGGAGGGTATATGGGGACATGTGTATGTATATGTCTGATTCACCTTGTTGTGCAAAAGAAACTAACACAGTATTGTTTAGCAATTATACTCCAATAAAGATCTATTTAAAAAAAGAAAAAATATGGTCTTTACCAATGTCTCAGCATCTGACAGACTGCTGATGAGCTACAGTGTAGGCATACACAATGACAGGCACAACAAGCATATAGATTTTATAGAAGATGTTTCTATTACTTCTGTGGAAGTGGAAGTGGAGTGAGATGATGAAATATTACAAAAAACACCAGAGTTAGGAATTATGAAAGATGGAATATCAAGTACAAAATTAACTCAATCCAAATACTTTTAGGAATTCTTACTCTTCCTCTAATTCTCTTTCCATTTTCCATCTCATCCCTCCCAAAAGGACTTTGTCCAGTTGTTTTGGAGTTTTGTTTCATTGGAATGCTAGACGTGAAATAAGATTTAATGAGAAATTATTATACACAAGAGACTTCAGAATTTAAAAAAAATTCTCCCAACAAGCTAATAAATGGGGAATTTTTGCTCCCACTTATTTACCTATATTTCCCTGAAAACAGGGAGTGCATCTACTAGTAGCTGTGGCTTAGTCATAACCCAGGGATAAAAACGGAAGGCAGAGCAAAGGGAGAGTTTTCACTTTTCCACACTAGAGGGAACGCACAAATTTTGATCAGAAAATTTTAGGTAATTTTTAAATACTGACTGACCATGAGAGGAAAGGTAACAGAGTTTTATTAATCAGAGTTAGAATAGCAAATGTAGACATAGGGAATTGTAAGTTTTTTTAACATTCAAAAGACCTGTGATCAAGTTCCCCATCAAATGAGGAGCGATGTTATACATAGTTATAAGTTATCATTTACTGAATACTACTCAATGTCAGGCAATATGCTGAAAATTATACAAATTATTCCATTTAATTTTCACAACATTCCAATGAAAGTGCTTATTATTACCTGTACTTAATATATGAGGCCTCGAGGGCTTAAGTGAGTTATCCAAAGTCTCCTGAGTCCTATGGACTTGCCAAAGAAAAACTGCTATTATGTCAATCCAGTAATATTAAGTGCCTAGCACATACCAGATGCTAGACAAAAGTTAGCTATTGTTGTTTTTATTGTTACTATTGTTATTAGTATTATTGCCATTTACTCACCTCCTCTAAGCCTTGTTTAGCTCAACAATAACATGGAAGTTAGTATGATATAAATTTGTCAGATGGATTACATGCAACAACCCACTTAAAGTTTCTAGCATATAAAAGCCACTTAGTAAATGTCAAAACTGTATGAACTTTTCTCTTGAAGGATACTTTATATTTTTAAATGAGACCAAACAAGGCAGTAGATATTGATATTTCCAGTTATTTAGTGGCATACCCCTGGATAATGAACTGGACAGTTTGTCTTCAGAAAACAATGTTTGACTAGAAAATGAATTTGGTTTAAGTACCTGGCGTCAGGAGGTTAAGAGAGTTTATGGCTAAAATACTCAGCACCTACTTCAAAGTTACTGAGCTTTTTTCCTGCTCCATCTACTACTTCCTATAGTTTGTATCTCTAAAGACTTGTACAGATATTTCCAAAGTATTTGTGTATTTAACAAAATAGTATTATTCATAATGTTATTAAAATAGTATAATTCATTCATTTGTGCCCCAGTTTAAACATTGTCTTTTAATAGTTCAAGCAATGCTTATCGATAATGTGGGAGTACTCAATAAATGTGTTCAATAAACGTTGTATGAAAGTGTGAATGAATGACTCGCACATTATTATTTATTATTTTTATATCTTTAGATTTCTGCACAGAAAGCTTCCTTTAAATTGCATATATACTTATCTCTGCAAATTCATTTTAACAAAACACATAATGTTCCCCTGGATATAAAAGCATAAATGAATTAGTCTTTTTTTTTTTTTTTTTTGGCTGCGTTGGGTCTTTGTTGCTGCGTGCAGCCTTTCTCTAGTTGCAGCGAGCGGGGGCTACTCTTCGTTGCGGTGCGCCGGCTTCTCTTTGCAGTGGTTTCTGTTGCAGAGCATGGGCTCTAGGCACACAGGCTTCAGTAGTTGCGGTGTGCAGGCTTCGGTAGTTGTGGCACATGGGCTTAGTTGCTCCGCGGCATGTAGGATCTTCCCGGACCAGGGATCAAATCCGTGTCCCCTGCATTGGCAGGCAGATTCTTAACCACTGTATCACCAGGGAAGCCCTTGAATTAGTCTTTATTACATTTTATTTTTTTAATTATAGTTAAAATTGACTTTGGTACTTGATGTGCTAACAGTTAAGTGCAGCACACCTTCCTTACATTGTTTGCTCCTTGGTGCTTTTCTTTATTTAATATTCATTTTGATGAGTTGGCACTCCTCGTGCCTTTAAAGTGTAAGCCAAATTTTCAGTTTACAAACAGATCTTTATGTTATTGGCTAACGGAAACCTCTGATTCTAAAAGGGAAAAAATGACCAAGTATCTCTAACATCCTAAAGAAACCTAAAATTTCAGTGTCTTCTCCAAATTTGTCCAATAAAGGCTGAGCTAGAAGGTACTTCTGTTTTCTGGTAAGGACAGGAGAGTCAAATCCACCACTTCTATAGTTTGTTCCAGCTCTAGAAAAGAATTTGGTGGAGGGGATTATAACTCATGGGTTAAAGAAGATTTAGACTTTTCTGTGGGATTGAATTTTTCAGGTGTATATGAAATTTATAAAGTAAATTCTGTTTCTTGCCAGAACTTTAATTTATGAGATCAGAAAAATGTTTGTTAGTTTTGGTACCATGCAAGTCATTGGCGATTTTGATAAGAGTTTTGTGTAGCAGTGGAGACAAGCCAGATTGGAGAGGGTTTAGTTGTAAGGAAGTGAAGACAGTGTGTCCAGACAACATGGTGGAATGGGGTGGTGGGAATTGACAGTAGTTGTCCTATTTGAGGGTCAGGACTTGGTGATTGGTTGTGAACAAGTAAGAGAGAAGGAAGAGCCAAGGATGATTCTCAGCTCTCTGGCTTGCGCAGTTAGTGATATGAGATACTTTTTGCTGAGATGGGGTATACAAGAGGAGGGGAAGCAGTTTTGTTTGGGGAGAGGGACAGAGATAAATTTAGTTTAGACATGTTGGATTTGAGTTGCCTCTAAGATGCCCATTGGGTGATATCTAGTAGGCAGGTGGGTAGCAAGTTTTTCTATGGCTTCCACTTCCATCTCAGCTGTCTCCCATTGTAGACAACCACTTCCCCATCGCTGATTTACCTGTCAGTACAAACACATCACTTTCCTTCTTCTAGAAATTTGTCTCTAGTTCACTTCCCTTTCTGATGCTCTTTTTTAATTGAGATATAATTGATACATAATACTAAAAAGTACATTTTTAAAGAGAGTGATTCTATGGGGAAAAATTTTTTACTTGAGAGCTGATCATTGAAAAGATAGCTTAGGGGAAGGAAGCTGTAAAGTCAATGAGGGAAAAGAAATGAAGAATGGGTAAGATTTGCTTGTGTTGTAATAAGGTATAGGAAGTGTCTCTGAACTCAGCACTGAAGATGCAGTTGAATTTAGAGTGTGGAGAGGGCAGGAGGAAGAGCATTTCAAATGTGTGTGTCGGGGGTGGGGGTGGGGGAGGGCTGCATGAAAAGATTGGAAACGAATGAGCATTGAATGAGGCAGAGTTGATGGGGCCTGTGACCTTATTGGGTTATACTTAGTAACAAAATAAGGTGGGGTAGACCAAGTGAGAGCAACATGGAAATGATAGAGGAAGATGCTGACTAAGGGGTTTTGATAATATTTATAGCAGCTCTTCCAAAGAGAAACTCCTATAAGTATTTAGAAATATGGGACTGGATCTCTCATCTTTCAGTTCTGATGCTTTGGTATTGTGCCCTCCAATGATTACACCTGTAACAAACATCCCCTACCACCAGGTGGCTATAGAGTTGTGTCATGCTACGTAGCTTTCCGGTGGTTGGGACTCTAGGGGGACGAAAGTCCTTCCAAGCCACAACTTTTAAAATCTGATCATCTGCTTAACGTCCCATCTACTATCTAGACAACCTTTTAGGAAAAGTTGAATTAAGATCATCACTTCTCAATATTCCCAAGCTTAGGGAATTGATTTATGTGTTAAATTCCCAAGGGAGGCACCAAAACAAATGAAATAGAAGGAGTAAATATGATTTGTATTTAGTTTCTGTGTACCTTACACTATAACATATGACTTGTTCCCAGACAAATTTCTTTATGTTTGCTATCCAACATTGAATTCTGCCAGTTAAAAATAATTTTTTTACTCCTCTCCAACAATTGACTAATTGAGATTTCCTATGGCAGAGTTATAGCTGTGAGAAGGGATATCAACTGAATTAGAGGAAAAGAAAAGTATAGCTAGGCTCTCTAAAGCCTTCAGGAGAAGGTCAGTGGCAATTTGGATAGTACGAGTTGGCAGAATACAGATCCAGTAGTTCTGCCTTCATTATACTTTATGATATCACTCCCCGGAGAACATAAAGTTCTAAGTTTATTTTTTGGGAAAAATATGTAAATCCGAGATAATTATTTCTGACTCTTCATATTAATAAGTAGTGCCTTAAGTTTGCATTAGAACTAAAATGATTTAACCTAGTTTTTAAAAAGCAAAACACTACAACTTACATACCAAAGTATCCCGTCACAAGAAAAGGATGACGTTTATTGCTCTAAATTATTCAGTTTTCATACAATTTGCTGTAAACATTTAACTAATAGAAGAGTCCAGAACTAGTAGTTGATGGTGATAACAGTGAATTTTATCTTCTTTCCTCCCACTTGAGTCCCCGGCGGTTAGAATAAAGAATGAGTGGACTAAGTTATCTGGATAATATACCCTTAAATATTAGATTAATTAACCAAAATAATTATGGAGAATTACTATGTGATGAGCACTATGCCAGGAACTGTGGGCGTTGCAGATAACTCTTAGCTAGGATCTATGACATCTCAGGTTGCTTATAATCCTATTGGTGAGATAAGATTAATTATGGAAAAACAAACAAAAAAGGAAGAATGTTACAAAAAAGCCAAATCATGTGCTCTGAGCAATAAAGATTATACAGGTACAAAGGGGAGGAATCAATGAAGCCTGCATTTCAACCTTTCAGAATCTTCAGGAAGTGAGCTTACAAACTGGGATGAATTATACACAAATTTGCCATCATTATCTCTTCCATTTCATTAAGCAGTCTATTTGTCTTTTTTACACCTTACCCAGGCATTCATGTAAGTATCTTGTACATAAGTATCTTATATGCATAAATATTTGCTGGTTGATCGATTAAATTTTTGAGGATATTAGTAAAAGCAAGCAAAAGAGAGACATTTTGCTTTTCTGTCCAATATATAGTTACCTTGAGAAAAATCTGTATTGACCATGGATAAAGTACCTTATCATTAGATCATAGTGCCAGTCTGAAAGTAAAGGTTATAGATCTGCTTCTTAAAGAGTGCAGTGCCCAGTAGCTCACCCTCACGACACTGAAGAATGAAGGTAAAAATGTGAATGCTTGTTGGATTCTGAAAACAATTTTGGTTCACTGGTCTGCATCAATTAGTCATGACTTAGAATATCAAGATTTTAATAATGTCGGTAGTTAACTTTTCAGCAGAAATGTTTCTCTAATGCTTCATATATCCAAAAATTGAAGCAAATATTTAAATAGTGTGAGTTTGGTCTCCTTTTAGGAGCAGTATTTAAGTAGTATCTATCTTATGCTTAAGAAAAGCAGGATTTCTTTTTTTTAATCTTCATATCTTTATATTAAGGAACTTTTGTTTGTTTAGACATGCTCCTCTTCCACAAAAACAAGAGGCATTGAATGATATTGTTGCAATTAATGCTAGGCACGTACATAATTTTACTGGGACATGGTTAGACAATAATGACACATCATCATAGATAGGGATAGAATGGCTACCACTGATGAAATATTGATAAAAAACCTTGACTAAATTTCTTTTAGGTGAATTATCTCTACTACAGCATTGCATTTTGATGAGTATACATACTGGAAGTAATATTATAATTTAGCATTAAGGCTGTTGCAATCATACTTACATATAAAATAATTACTCTAGGAAACTGCAAGTGCTTTTCAAAATTGTGGAATAATGAACACATATTTTTCTACATGATGAACTAAATGGGATGACAACTTCATAAATGAATAGTCTTCTAAAGAAAATATGAACTATTAGAACACATAATTAATAAACAGTTTGTCACGTGTTATTTTCCACCTTTTTGTATTTATATCCATCAAATAGTCTGCACATTGAAGAGAGTATCTATATTCTAACAGGTTAACCAACAGTTTGGAAATAAGTCTCCTTTGTTGGAAAAATAGAAACAAGTGTGAATTCATATTTTTCTCTTCAATTTGCCATTATTCTAGAATTTTAGGCAGGAAAATACGTTCTTTATCATTCATAGATAAGCGTCATTGTACACTTTAAATTTGGGAGTGCACTTTTTCTCTACTCTTAAATTAGGTATTGCTTACTTTTAAATTGTTTTCTTCCTCTTCATTTTTAAAAACCTTTCACCAACAAAGGCCTAGAATATCACCAGTAGTTCTCATTTTGCTGAGAAAGTTCTCGTATTTGATTCCATTCTCTTTCAGGTGTGTAAGAAAAGTTCTAAACCTCAACTTTGGTAATGAACCTTCCTTATTCAGGGACGGCAGGCAAGAAGGAAATGGAACATTTTATACCTCCTGTATTGATAAAATCTTTAAAGTTTAAAAGAACCAAGCATTTGAGGGAATGTGAATCAAATAGATTTCTTATGCATTACTGGCAGAAGTATACACTGTACAACTACTAGGGGGGAAAAGTTGGCATTATCTCCTAAAAGTGAATATTCACAATGTGTATACAATGTACTGTTTTATTTTTTCATTGATTAATTGATTTTGTCAATGGAGCCGTGTTGATGAGATGATAATGGTGACTCACATAGCAATGGTTAGAGTTAATCCAGTCCTGTGCACTTAAGGCCAGACCATTTTTCAAATTCCAGGATGGCTGAGCACCCAAGGGGGCATCATTTGGTAAGGCAGCATAATAGGCTAGGGCAAAACTAGAAGGGGTATAGAAAAAGGCTTTTTTTAAATAGGAACACTCTACATTTAGAGTAGTGCTTGGTTCATAGAATTTTATCAATGACTTCATGAAGCAAATAATGAAAAAGAAGTAATAATGATTATTTGCCAATGGCTGCTTGAGGTGACAAATTTTTAGTCATAACCAGGAGAAAAAATGGGAGGCACATCAAACGGATAGTTTTCTGTTTTGTACATTTGGGAGAATGTGAGTTCCTTCCAGATACACAGGAAAAATGTGTCTTTGTCTTTTACATAATTTCAGAGTAGTGATCTACAAATTCTCATCAAGAAACTTTAGGCAATTTTAAATAGTCATATTCAACATTTAAGCCAACATAAACAATTAGGTATAAAGCAACTTGGCTTTTGTAAGGGAAAATTATAAGACAAGTAGAAAAATATGGAATTATTAACAAAAAAAATCTAAAAATGTTTAACTAACTTCCTCACAAATGTAATTTGAAAAAGAAAAAGAGAATTGCCATTGGTTACATGGGAGGCGTTTAGTTGTGACAATAGCTATTATTGATTGAACATCTACTAATGTCACCTACTGGATTGGACTCTACAAGTTATTTCTTCTAACTCTCGCAACAGTCACATATGAGGAAACATAGGCCAAGAGGGCTTTAATGAGTTTCCAAGGTTCCATAGCTAGTGAGTGTCAGAGCCTGGATTCTGAACCCAGACCTGCCTGATTCTAAACTCACAATTCCTTCACCTGAAGCTGACCCATGTGTGCGGTAGCCATGCCGAGGGAATGAAGCAATGGATCCTGAGATGTTTCAGGTCTCCCATCCACACCCTCCTTCAAGCTGGTTCTTCGGCACAAAACACAGCATCCCAACCCTAGCTCCACTGTCAACAGCACTGGCAAGTGACCCACTGGGCTCCTCCTTGACCAACTGGGCATCGAGCAGTGCCAAAGCAAATCCCTCCACAAAGCTGGGAGAGTCATGCTGTGGGCTACTCCTGCATGCAGGTGGGTACATATCTCCTGAGTCCTGGGACCCTGCCTAAGAAAAGTGAGGAGGTAGAGAAACAAATCAATCAGCTCAGTATCTGCTACTACTAGATAAAAGTGACTATGTTTGAATCAGCTTAATAGCAGGTACTCAATAAATGTTATCACCGTTATTGCTTATTATCATCATAATTGCTAGCTGTGTAGCTCTTAGCAATTCACATTAACCCTCTTAGACTCAGTGTCCTAGTCCATAAAATAAGCTTGACACTACTGGAATGATCTAAGATTGTCATGGTGATTATATTACAAGATAAATTCATTTATATTCACTGGCAAATTGCTCATTAAGTGTTAGGATAGGAGAGATAAGTTGTTTTCTCCTTTTGATGTGACAAAAATAGATTATAATTGTCTTACAGATTTTGGCTCTTGTGTAGTTTATTTGCCCCACATTCTTACCAGCTTTCTGACAAACTAACCTTCCCCTGCCTCTTCATTCCCTGTAGATAGTTTAACAGTCTATTTAAATCTAGTGCTGACAGAATTTCTTTCCCAATTATTTCTTGTAATTTAGATCTACGCTCAAGACCCATTCCTGGCCCCTTCTTTCCTTCATAATACCTTTGAATACTCAAGTCCCCCTTGAACCTCTCCCTCTATCACACAGTTTGGCAATAACTAGTTTCCCATTTTTTGTACTCATTTATGTCGGTAACTTATTGGCTAAGTTGTAAACTCTTTGAAAGCAAAGACCCTATCTTCTCATACATCTTAGTACTTACTGCAGCACCTAGCCCCTTGCCTTGCATAAAGTAGAAGCTCAATAAATAATTACTGATGGAAAAATTCATGTAAGTTACCTATGAAGTCATTCATTAATTCTTATAACCAGGACTTGAAGACAAGATCTAGAAAGTTGAATACCCTAGTTTTAGTACCATACAAAACATGGTACTGTTTTATGTGGCAAATAAAACATAGACTGAAAATTCATTTAAAATCAAGAAAAGATTAGTTTGTGAGAGATGAATTCATGATAAGTTATTTAAGTGAAAATAATTATTTTGAAGTAAGACCTCACACTTTTTTTGTGTTAACATTGTGGATGGTAAACTTGCCTTCCCAGGAAATGTCTTTAGGGCCTTCAGCCTAAAGAAAGGACGTTGGGCTCATAGGTCTAACCTCAGGTCATAGCTATGTTCTGACAATTAGGCCAACATTGTAATATAGTATACACAACTTGCAGCTTATTATTATTTTCAGACAATTGAGATGAAATATATCAGTGAAAAATATATATCGCACTAAATAAATCCTTGTTGATTGAAATACAAAATGAAATAAAAACTATGACACATTTTTTCTGACAATTGATAAGGAATAGACTTTTTATACAGTATATATTTTTTAATTTCTTTCTTTCAACTATCTTTCAAACTATCATCTTTATTGCCACCATTGAACCAAAGATAAAAGAAGTTTGAACATCAAGTATGTGAGTGATATGAAATGAAAGTAGAAAATGGGCCATGTGCCTCTATGTAAATTTCCTTGTCTTGAGGTTCCAAAAATTGGCCTCTTTTTTAAAAATGAAAGTAAATATCTTCTTTCTTAGACATATGGCAAGATATTTATATGATCTAACTTTATGAATTAATGTGTTATAATGATACAGAATTTTATTTTTCCCCTTATTATTTTAATGTAGAACAAATGCTATTTGAACACTCCCCTATTCCTCCTCAGCCATATACACACATATTACACTGATTACAGGATGTGGGAAGACAGTCTTTTAAATAGATTTTTAAAACAATTTCTTAAAATAATGTAGTCTAGGGGCTTGTCTTGGAAGTCCGTGTGGGTGGGTGAGAATCTGTCAACATAATGTCTGTTCTCAGTATTTTTCCTAAGGGCAACATGCTATTTTGTTTCCCATGTGATTATTTTTGTGTTTTATTTTCCTGTTTGTGTACTTTAATTTCATTTAGGAAATTAATGGAATGAGGAATGGCAAAGTATGATTGTTTAGATTCTCTCATAATATAGAATGATTTTTGTGATAAAGATTATGAATATGAATTCTCTTTGATAAACATCTACTTATAGTTGAGTGAAGTATTATTTAGTATAGAATGTAGTATTCAAAAGAAAAAGCAATTTATCTAGGAAATGCTTCTTCCCTTGTTGCATTTACCCTCTTGTTGGCTTGATGTATCTGTTTTGCCTATTTGTCCTTTATTACTGTCAAGACAACAAATTTCTATCCGGAGCAGATGGTGTAACTGCCATTGTTCAAGTGCTTAAAATTCATTCTGCTGCAGGGAATTTTTATCATTAAACCTCTAATTTGGCAATATTAATAAATTGAATCTATGGACTGTTCTGTCTGGGATGTCTGAACCTTTGTTACATATCTGAAAAGAAAAATACATATTTATATGTATGAAAATGAAAATTGTATCAAAAAACTTGTTTATTTCTTAACAAATGAATGTAGATTTTTTTCATTAAGTTAGTATATAGTATGATGGGTAAATGCTATAAAATTTTAGTCATTTTTTGTATATAAATTTATTGTGGACTTTACTTGTTTCCTTTATTAATGTCTCCATGTTTTATCCCAAAAGAAATTTTAGATCATGATATGTCTTGATATAGTTGTATAGAGTGTTTAAATTTAAATCTATTTTTAAACTTCAAATTTAGGCCTTTTTGTCCATAGCTCCTCACAGCACCCTGCCCAACCTACCCCACATGAAATCATGAGATTTCATATTTTACCATCAGGAAAATAAAGAGAATGCCATTTTTCCCACTCTTAGCCACATTTTCAATATTGGAATGATTAAAACTGGACCAGCAGAAGTTTTGCACTTAACTTTATCCTTACAACTTTAAGGCAACAAATGAATATTTTGTGGAAATATTCATAATAACTTGTAAACAAATAACACACACATATACGTATTCAGTAAATAGAATTCCACAATATTCATGATTTTTCAGTGATCACTACTTTAGAAATAATTCCACTCAGTGTAATAAGGTAAACTATAAACAGTATCCCATAGTTGGACGATTATACAATCATTGGTGAATGAGTCTAATTGAACATATGTTGAGCAAGTCAACTGCTGTTAGGGAGATCATACATTCATTTGTCCAGAATAGTCACAGTTTACACTTATCAAGCAAATATGAATACTTTCTTTGACTCTCAAGAGTGTACCAATTTGGATTCTAAGTTACATGTTTATTCGATCTCTTCTGTACCCATACAAACCTAAGAGTTACATGCTGACATATGTGAAAGAAGTATAAGCAAATGTCCATTACCCAGAGGAGCATGCAAACTTATTAATGACAAAAGAAATACATGTGAAATCATTGCAAAATAATCCATAATTCTTTGTATTAAAATTCTAAATATGTGGTACAGGCAATAAGCAGTGTTGGAATTCAGAGAGATAAATGGATGTGGACTAGAGCTGTTAAGCCTAGTTTAAGCTACTGCTCTGCTAAAGGGCCTCGCAGGCATGAGGTCACATGGACAAATTTCTAGGGATGGATATGATTATAGTTCACTGCTGATCAATCAACAGTGGAAATGACTGAATACAAAGAAGGGTATGGTAGAGAGAATAATCACTAAGGACTTGGAAATTCTGGTCTCTCATCCTGGCTCTGCCACTGGTCAACTTTATGTCATTGAGTAAATTACTTCTTCCCTTTGGCTTTATTTCCTTCATCTGTAAAAAGAGGGCATGAACTGGATGCATCCATTCATCGGTTATTTATTGTGAGATTACTTTGTGCAAGGTACTTTACTAAGGGCTATGTAAAGGATCTCTAAAGTTCGTTTCCTGCTCTAACTTCTACAGAAATGTCACTTCCATCACCAATGTTTCCAGGGACATAGTTGTAACTGGTTTGGGATCATGTGCTTCTCTGTCACAAAAAAAGAACATTTCTTGCAGGTAAGTTAACCCAAACCAGCAAATACTTGTTGTGTTGACTTGAAACTTTTCCTAGCAAGTGTCCTTTATTTCCTAACTGGATTAAGACCGTATTTTCATTCCTTCTGATAATGATGCAACCCTAGAATGGTGGGGGACTCTTTCAGGAGAAGCTGGCATTACGTATTTTCAGAGTGTGAAAACTACCATTATGCTACAGGTAACCAAGGCTTCAGACAGCTCAGCTGGAAAGCCTGGATACCATACACTGGTCTCCTTTGTCACTTCTCACAACTGAGGCCTGTTACCCATTCTGATATCATAAAGCTTGCTCTTGTTCCCAGTTCTAATCACCTAAAAGGAGAGATCATGCTCTCTGGAGTAAAGTTGTAGCACCTGCACAAGGAACTATACCACCTCAAAGAAGCTGAGATGTCTTCTGTGAATCTAGCTGGTTCAAGGCTGTAGGCCCACTTGCCTTGGCAGTTTTTCCTATCGCAGAGAGTGGAGAAAGCGGCCCAAACCATCAGAATGGATTATACATCACTTTTGATAATGCACATGGATTCTCCACTCCATTAACTGGAGAAGTTGGAGGTAGATCTAGTCTAAAAAGAATCTGAGGAACAAGAGAAAAAATTTAGTGGTCTAATATTTATTCTGTCCTTTAAAATTGTGGTGTAATATCCACAAATAATTCTGAGCCTTCTTAATATAGTAGATATGAAATACAAGATCAAATATCAACAACTTTTAAGTTGCTACTTAGTTCATTTACATTTGGTGCATCATTAAACAGAGACAGATTTTTTTTTTGGTAGAAATGCCAGGATGTATTTAAAACCAGCTGCAAGTTCACCTGTCTGCTGTCAGTGTTGTTAGTGGTGGTCATGGTCATAGTGGGAGGGGATGAGAGGGAGAGAAGTCAAGATTTTATAAAGAATAGTTGAATGAAAAACAGAAGAAATAGGAGCTATAATAGATGTTTTATCATAAATGATTGCTGCAATGAAAGCAAATTATGAAATTTAGAACTGAGGGTATTAATTTTCTCCGTATTATAACTTTCCTTAGGATGGTGTAAACATTGCTATAAGGGGTTTCCCCTTACTTTTTGCACAGTTAGGCATGAAACGGAAAATTGAAGTCCTTTTAGGAAAATATTCCAAGTGAATTCCAAGTACTAAGAAATCTCTACTAACCTTACAGGTAGTCCCATTGAAATTTTAAACTTTCAGTGCATTTTTTTCAGAAATACATACTCCTGTACATTTAAATCTGTAAATGTACTAAAGCAACTACATAAAGCATTAAGTCAGAGATATGAACAGCTGAAAACTGATAGGAGCTGAAAATAGAGTTGTAAGTAAATCACTGAGAATCTGTCTTTTCAAATATACTGCTCGTGAATTTTAAATCAATCTGTTTTATTCTGCCACTCATAGTAGACTATTCTACCCCTTGATTTACAAAACACTTAAACTTCAAATACTTTTGACTAAAAGGGGGGAAGTGGAAAGAGGAAAAATAAAAGACATATGGAATCACTTGACAATGTGCTGAAATATTAATCCGCAGGCATCTCTAACTAAGTGTATTTTAAAATTAAGGCCAAATTCAAAAGTAGATTATTTCTTTTGAAAATGGCCTCAATTATTTCAGGGTGTAGAAGTAAAAACAATTTAAACCTCTACTCATTTTCTGTGTGTGTGTGTGTGTGTGTGTGTGTGTGTGTGTGTGTGTGTGTGTGTTTAATCATTGTTCTGGCAAAATAAGAGCATGATCCAAATTTTATGCCTCATTCCCAAACTTCTGGAGATTGGTGACACCTTACAGAGCTGTTGGAAGGTGTAAGACAAGAGAAGGAAAATGAAGATGTTAACTCACACTGAGATCTGGAGGGGTAACCAGCCGTAGACAACCCAAAAAGCTGAGAACCTGAGCAAGACAAACTTGTTTTTAAAAAGACATTGTAATTGCAATTGAAGAAAGCCAGGACTGGCTAAGGCAGAGCAAGTGTAAGAACAAAAAGAAAGGAATTTGACTTGAGACCAACAGGATGATGAGTACTTTCTTCTTCATGCCATACGAAACATTTCTAGGATAGAAAGCATCATAAGAAGATCGATCTGCACCCATGGTGTTTTAGAGCAACTGACTGGGCTCTATAACAAAGTCATAGATTATTTTGTCTTTTTAATGTAGAAGGAAATAACTGATTAAATGGAATGTTTCACTGATTTTTCCAAACAAGCCTACTTATAGAATTTCAGAAATGGGGAGTGCCTTCTCAGATGGGCTCACATGAACCTACTCATTTCCTGACCATGTACTGAGAACAAGTTGAGAGGCAGCAGCAAAATAGCCTGACAGTTCAATACAATAAACAAATTCATAATTTAAGGACAAAGTCTATCAGTTTTAATACCTTCAAATAGGGATTTAATGGCATCTGTCACTATCCATTATTGAAATGCAGAGGCATGAGATGTTATATTCCCTGGGCCTGTAGGTTAGGAAATACATAGATCAAATATGTTGTAAATGGAATTCTTGTACAATTTTAAAAGTGATCATTTGTGATATGTTTTGGGCCATTATGTAATACTATGTCATTACATTATATAATAATGTGTCAACTGTTTCAATAATATTCTAAGAGAAGAATTAATATCCTTACTGATCTTTAATATTTTGGGTTTTGCTTTTGCTTGAGCAGCTCCATAAATGAATATTCATTTTGTACATTATTTCTATTGTGAAAAGAAAAATAAATGGCTTCTCTTGTTACAAAAAATAGCTCTATGAATATTCTGATCAAACTTTTATTAATTTCTATTGTGATAAACAATGTGACATAAACATCTAAAAGCCATTTCCTGATGATTAAATTGTACATATTGTTAAATTCCATTTACAAATTATGTGAGGAATTTGTTTTTTAAGGAAAACGTGATCAGAGCATGGACATATCTGTTAGGGCAGTCCCACCCAGCCTTTTTCAGAAGGTTGTATTCTGCCATAGTATAAAGAATCCTGATTTGTTCAAGAAATATTTCCAATCTAAAATCTTGGAGGCAGGTGCTCACTTGTCCTCCTCCATGCTTCAAAAATACAGGGAGGAGGCCAGAGTGGCAACTGTCACCATGATTGATTTCGTTGGGATAGAAGATTGGCCAGCTGATTGTAATCAATGGATTGAGAATTCTCTCAGAACAGTGAAACCGTTAAAACTCCTCAAGGTAGAACAAAGCAGTAATGTTTCAAAATTTAAGTATTTTGAAATGCAAGATACTTTTCTCATATCATCTACTCTTCTAAACAACACAATGTTTAAGCCATGTACTGTTCACAGATTATAATGTTGTAATGGTAAAATGTACACCCAATGACAAAAATAGTGATAAATGACTGAGATTATTTTAATTTTATATTGAGCTTTGTATAATGCTACTTGGAAAAATTTTTGTAGAATTATTAGTAAATGTAAGAAGATTCATATATGATCAAATATTTTACAATCTTCCTGCCCTTAAGTTTGAAGTGTATTACAGGTTAAGCTCAAGCCAGGAAGTAAGGTTGTTTTATAGAACTCCATGATTCTCAAAACTGAAATTTGAAGTGAACGTGGTATATCATAATAGTGCAATTAAAATATAAATTTATCATTCATTTTTTATTCAACAAATACTTATATAACCCTTAATATGTACAAGGTATTTTCCATGCATACTCTATTCTTTTTTTTTGGGGGGGGGGTACGCGGGCCTCTCACTGCTACGGCCCCTCCCGCTGCAGAGCACAGGCTCTGGACACGCAGGCTCAGCGGCCACGGCCCACGGGCCCAGCCACTCCACGGCACGTGGGATCCTCCCAGACCGGGGCACAAATCCGCATCCCCTGCATAGGCAGGTGGACTCCCAACCACTGCGCCACCAGGGAAGCCCCTCTATTCTTAATGGTAACAATCTTAGCAACCTAGTAATGCAGGTAGTATTATCTTCAATTGATTGTTGATAATGCATCCCTGAACCATGGAATGTAGCATTGGATGTCATCACTCTCTACGTTTCTGCTTAAATATATTTTACTCTCACTTTGAATGAAAAGGTGAAACATAAATATCATTAGGAGTGATTACTGAGTAGGAACAATCAAGGGACGCTTCCTACATGGCATGGACCTCTGGCTAGAGGGAAGTACACAGATGGGCCATTAGCAAGTGGAACATTAAAGACTTTGTCAATAACATCTTATCTTTTGCAAGACCACAGGTAGAATTGTATCCACATTTTGATCTTATGAGACTCCAATCTCATTCTTCACAGAAGGTGAGTGTCACAGAGTGTTCCCAGGCTATGCCATGTCGCAGTGAAGTTTGAGAGCAAATGTTTAACAGCTGCAGTTTTGGTAACAAATTATGCACATTTTAAAAATTATTGAAACTTATTTGAATTTGATATTCAGTGCAGTCACACAAACATCTTTTGAAGACTTAATAGATACCAGACCCTATACTAAATACAATGAAAACAAAAGCATATTCTGTGCATTCAAGTAGTTTACAGCCTGGCAGTAGAGAGCTCTCAACCCCTTTCAAAAGTAGGACTCTTCAGAAAAAGGAAAAAAAAGTAGAACGCTTCTACCTTATGCATTTGAGTTACACCACCTATTATTATATTGTGCTTTCTGTTTCTCCTTGTTTCTTAAACTCAAAGGATTAAGTGTTCATTGGTAGTAGATTTTCTGCTTAAGTGCTACCTGACTACATTGGCATATAAAATTCACAAATAGACTCAGATAATTTTTCCTAACATAAAACTGTTTTCTGCTTTTGCTGAGTCCTTATATT
The DNA here is from genome assembly GCF_964270905.1 of Leucopleurus acutus. NCBI lineage: Eukaryota > Metazoa > Chordata > Mammalia > Artiodactyla > Delphinidae > Leucopleurus > Leucopleurus acutus. The sequence goes on from NC_139148.1 coordinate 99,265,845, forward strand.
TAAGAACATGAAATCAGGGCCCTTATACTCTGTTGGAACCTCTTCTGATATGGAGACTTTGGTTAGTATAGTCTCATTTAAAGATGAAGAATGGGGGAGTTCCTGGTTTGCCTAGTGGTTAGGATTCCGGGCTTTCACTGCCGTGGCCCAGGTTCAATTCCTGGTCAGGGAACTGAGATCCCTCAAGGTGTGGCCAAATAATTAAACCTGGTTTCACATAAAGATTTTTAAATAAATAAATAAAGGTGAAGAACCAATTCTGAAATATTGAGAATTGGTGAATATTTGAGAGTGAAATATTGAGAGTGATTTTCTGACTAGCTCTTATATTGAAGGTTTTTTTTTTCTAATTGATTAGCTTTTGAAATTAACAAAAAATTCTTGTTATTCCAAACTTGGTTAGATGCAAGTGGTTATCCATATAAGATCAACAAGGGAAAACTTAATTTTCTTTCAATAATTACTTTCAACTTTCAATAAAGTTCAAATTGCTCTCAAGAACAAAGTATAACTATTTCTCAGTAGATGATAATTCAAACAGGTCATTAAAAGAGAATATTATCCCATTCCATCAGGATGTAGACTTCATTCAGGCAGTGATAAAATAAACTGCATTAATATTTATACATCTTTGGAAATATCAAGTCTACATTTTCATAGCTTAGATCTTATTACTGTACCTTACATGAAAAAAAAGATACAACTCAAGTGAAGAATTTTAACTGATATTTTTCATTAATACTATGTGATATCTATATCAAAACTTTTTAAAAACCTGAGCAAATGTCTTACTTTAAAACTACCATGGGAATATACAAGTTAGTATTTTATATATAACGTGGTAGATGCCATTCAGAGTAATAAATAGGACTTTTTTTTTGTATTTTTTGTATGTATTTACTTATGTTTTAATGGTTGTTTCTTGGGTTTTGCTTTGTTTGTGGGATTACTATACCAAAATGATAACATTTTTTTCTAGGTTCCAAGTTTACTTAGAAAAGTGTATGATGTTGTAATTTAGGGTACTGAACCATATTAGTTTTATGCAAATTAGTATCTTCTTTTTTTAGAAACACAATTCCAACCACCTTAACTAAATATGGCAAATTCAGTGGCTCATATATCCAAATTAAAATAAGGTAAGGAGTAGTACAGGACTTGGAATTGATGGCATCCTGGAATTTGAAAAGTGTCACAACCACCTCCTTACCCCATTGTTTTACTTCTTATTTCAGCTCTTGTGCATGTGCTATCCTCATTCTCTTAGACTGTTCTATGTGTCAGGAAATGTGACTATTATCATCTTTAAAGAGCCATCCTTACAGATGATCATCCAGGAGAATTGAGAATGCTTTCCCTTAATTTCCACCTTGGAATAATTGAGAAGGACTATAATTGACTTATGTGGATCAAATCATGGTCCCTAGGATCATTAGAGTGACCAAGAGGCTAAGGTACTATTACAGACCCAGCCTGAGAGAGTAGCCTCCTCTGGTTGGAGGAGGGAGCTTCCACAGAACCATACAGATTAGCGAAAGTAGAGTTCCTCAAAAGAAGGAAGACACTGGTAACAAAAAAAGGGAGGAGAAAATACCGGAAAGACAAAAGCAACTGATGTCCACTACATAATCCAATAACAAAATTACATACATATATACAAATATATGTATATCTACACATACATGTATATACATATGTATATCTCCTTTTAGATCATAAGTAGATTTTTATAGTCATGTTTATATAGATCCTATATACTATCTATTAATATTATTTCTGATTTATTCTTTTTTTATTGTGGTATAATTGCAAATTAGTTTTTAACAGATTAGTTTTTTGTAGAAAGATTTCTTGGATTGTTCATGAATTTTCAGTGTTCCACTGACACACATTTGTTTTCTTGTTAACAATAAATTTTAGCTCACCACAATGATTTGATAATTAACTCCCAACTTTTGCATACTGGTGTTACTAATGAGTAAATCAGGAAAAAGAAATTTAACAATGAATTTTGCAAAACAGAACCCATTTTCTAAGAAAATATTTAGAAACTAGGAGACATGATTTTTTTAAAAGGAGAAACAATGCTATTATTAATGAAGTGGATGTGACCTTTGTGATAACATATTACTTTTGCTTCCTTTCTGTGTGCAATTTTGTTCTATATAAATGATGTTTCTGGATAAATCAGTTGTTGCCGTTTACAGAGCAACTGAAAAACAAATCTCTTTCAGTGTTCACAAGAGCCCTAGAAGCTAGGTTACTTATTTGTGTCTTAGAAAAAGATGAAGCAATATTGATTACTTTGACTCTCTATTTTGTCTTCTTTAATGTATGTGCTGGTGTTTTTTAATGCAGACTTCTCACTGCCATAATGCTTTGTCAGCCTTCACATATTATTTATTAACATCTTGGTTTTTAAAGATGAAAATATGAACCACAGATAAATTGAATGATTTAACCTAGATAGTACAGGGTAGGATCAGGGTAGGGGAGAGCCTTTGAGTTTCTGTCCTCTTTGCAGAACCAAAATGAAACAGTTTTAACAGGAAAAACCTCACAGTGTAAAGGAACTTTGCTAAGAAATTATGAAAGTGCAGGTTAATTAGAATACAGAGCTACTTGCAAGGACTGACAATTATTAACTACATGTTCTTGGGCTGGCTCAATTTCAGGCAATTTGCTGCTAAACTAAACAAAAAAATTTCTGTTAGTTTTCAGTCTTGCAGAGAAAAAAAACCCTTCAAGGCACCAACCAAGAAATAACTGCTCTATAAGGTGCAAAGAAAGCAGATTTTAGATTTAAATTTTTGAGACAGTGTTTTTGGTGGCTTATTCTCTTTGCTATATATCACAATTCTAATTATATCAATAGTTAGTGAAACAGTTTGGGAGCTCGTGTGTTTACCTAAGTGAATAGCTGAAATTGTTCAAAAATCGATGTAGTTAGTGGGAGATAAGTGTGAGTTTGCCTTGTTTTAGGCAATAGATACATTTCTGAGAAGTTATATGTAACTGAACTTTCATTAAGTCATATTTTAAGTGCATGGAAACTATCTATAGCACCTCACGAGTCTCCTGAATTCACATAGGAGGATGACTAGAACTACCTGCTAAAAAACAAAATTCAACTGAGTACATTTTAAAGATCTAATTGGCTTTATTGAATGATTCATGAGTAGGGCAGCACATCCCATCTAGCAGATAGAAAGGAGCTCCAAGGAGTTGTACAAAATGGAAGCCCTTTATAGGCAGAAGCGGGGAAAGAGTGGATTATTTTAGTCTTAGGTAACCTACCTATGGGGACGGAAGGAGACTATGTGGCAGATTATTTTATTGGTTCTGACTAGAAAATTCCAAACTGACCAATTAAGACTACATTCCTGGGGGTGGTTGTAACCGTGGTTAGATCAGGTATTAAGTCTTCATTTGCTGACATAGAGCTTAGCACAAGTAACTCCATTTGGGGCCTATTGTTTCTTTTTAAACACACTGAATTGTTCCCGTTTAATTTTCTTCCCCCTCACACTTTAATCAGATTAGCATCGTATCCTTGAAAATTAGATATGTCGTTCCTATTTAATGGTTTATTAATTTGGCATATCACCTGCTTATAGGATCTGAAGCTTTTGGTATTTGAGCCTTTGTAGATAAGAGTTACACGCCCCTGCTAATAAAATAAGTACTGCTAGAGGCTCTGAAGTAATTCTTTTCTCAGAACTGAAAGTATTAAAAATTGGTGGCAACATAATTATAGAAATAAATGAAAAGTGAGAGCATACTAAATAAAGTTTTAGTCCTCAATACTGAGTTTCTTAATTGTGCTTAGTCCATAGTCGTGATGTGAGTGGCTGAGGGGCTCGGGTATGCGCCAGACATTGAGAAGAAGGTGAGTCAACAGAGAATGGTAGCTCAAATAATCCCAAAGTAGATTCTCGAATACAGCATTTTTCAGGAAGGGACTGTGAGTAATTGGAGACGAAAGACATATGAAAACAGCCCACAGAAAAGCGGAAGAGGGCTTCCCTGGTGGCGCAGTGGTTGAGAGTCTGCCTGCCTATGCAGGGGACACGGGTTCTTGCCCCGGTCCGGGAAGATCCCACATGCCGCAGAGCAGCTGGGCCTGTGAGCCATGGCTGCTGAGCCTGTGCGTCCGGAGCCTGGGCATCCGGAGCCTGTGCTCTGCAACGGGAGAGGCCACAACAGTGAGAGGCCCGCATATCGCAAAAAAAAAAAAAAAAAAAAAAAAAAAGCGGAAGAAAAGGCAGCACTTAATACCTCTATTGTTTTGGGAGACAAAAGAATTTCTGAGCTGGTGACAATAGTCCCTGTTCTATTGAATGCCAAAAAGCCACTTAACAGTTACAAAAGAGAGGAAGGAAGTATGAGGAAGCTCAGGAAGTAACAGAGGAAAAAATATATATAAATATCAGGTGGTGACAGGAATGCAAACTATGGAAGAAAATAGGTACATTAGGGCTCATGTAAAGAAAAAAGTGCCTTAAGAAAACAGCATGAAGGTGATAGCTCCATAGAGGAGAAAATAATGAATATGAGAAAATACAATGGAAAGCCTGAAAAACAGTCAGCAGCTTCCCCGGGGAGCCACCAGGGGATCAAGAGAGATAGAAGAAGGAAGGAGAGAGGAAAAAAACAAAACCACGAATGAATGACAAAGAGTTAGGAAAACAAGCTGCCCTAGTTGGAAGCTGACTTTGAAAGTATAAAGGGCAAAGTCAGGAGAACTTAAGAAAGTTTAAAGGGAAACTTGAAGAATTATTTAAAATCAGACAACCAAGTGTAACACAGTTGAAAGCATGTGCATGCAATGTGTAGTATAAGAATGCAAAAGGCAGGATTATAAAAATGCAGAAGGCTGTGGTGGTTTATGCAATTTCAGGTCAATAAATCAGATTTAATAATGAAAAAACCACTTTTATGAAAAGGGTGAATATCGATTATTTCTGAATGAACTATATCAGTCACTAGATTTTTTTTTTACAAAACAAACATAGAAGAGTCATTAAAAATGTGATTGTGGATGAGAAACAGTATTTTGGCAACATGCTTTGATTCTCATTTTCCAGTATGAACAAAGGTTTTTATTTTCCATTTTCCAGTATGAACAAAGGTTTTAAAATCAGCATGTCTATTTTCCTCAACTTCAGGTATCTGCAGGTAGTTTGCTTAACACTGCTCAGTTCAGTAATAGTTTACTAAATGCCTACTGTATGCAGGCACTATGCCAGGTGTTGGGGACCCAAAAAAGATTCAGTTATATTTGTTGTTAATTAATTGCTTCCAGTCTCACAGAGGAGAGAGATATGCAGACAAATAATGAAAATAAAATGGCATGAAGGCAGTGATGGAATAAGTATGAGATCCACAAGTACTGTAGAGAAGGGAATGGTTGGCACTGTCAGAGCAGGCTTCACAGAGGACATGATATCTAGCAGTGCTCTATGTCATGACTCTGAGATGGCCAAGCATGGAAAGGGTCAAAGGTCATTCCAGACAGAAGAAATAGCATGTGCCAAGATAGGGATGTCTTAAAACAGTGTAGTCTGTGTAAGGAAGGAAAAATACTTTTCCCTCTACCATTCTGAGTTCTTGGCTGAGACCCCCTATAATAAAAGACAGGTTAAGAAGTTTATTAACATGTGTACCTCCTGAATACATGAGAGATACTCAGGAAACTAACTCCCTGAGATGGCCCAAGAGACCACCTTAAATGCTGTCTTCAGCTAAAGACAAAAGAGGATGTTGAGGGTAGTGGTTTGGGACTTCAAAGGGGAGGAAGGCAATTCACATGGAGATGGAAAAGCAAAATGTTTGGTAAATAAATATTTACTGGGCCAGGCAGAAACAATGAGACACAGCGTGGACTCTGATCTCTAGGCCCTCTTTGCCCCCCACCACCATCACACTGAGCCCATATTCTTTGCAGCTATCTCTGGTCATAGCTCTATTCTGGGAACAGGCCCTCTATCTAAATTCTTTTAGGCAGTTAGGGGGAAGGTCAAAGTTTCTTCCTGAGTCTTTTGGGCCTTGATTGTTTTCAGCTTGAAATAATCTGCATGCCAAAGAGACATTTTGGGGTGGCAAGTTTTGTTCCCCTAAAATATCCACAGTCCTTGGCTCCAAGGGACTAGTAGTACATCAGGTCAGATGCAGGCATTATATTCTCCATTTTTTCCCCAATTTTTTCATGTAAGTGTTTTCCACATATGATCATGACAGTTATAGTACGAAATCCATAGTGCCTAGTATACTTTTCAAGCATTTGGGAGGATATTCTATTTTCACTTATCAAATTCAGGTTTTCTTTCAATACTATCTAAATATTATGCAGAAACTATTAACAGTTGGGAGCACATTTTGTCATTTTTGTCTACCGGCGAACAATGCAAATAGTAATTTTTATTCTTGTGGGGTTTTTTCTTGATGATTAATTTATTTTGATTATTCCCAATACAATATGATACAGCAGTCTTTCTTTTAGAATAGAGAAACACAGTGTTTATTGCACTGTAAATTGCATTTTTCTCTGAAAGAATGCTTTGTTTTTTCATAGGTGGGGCACAGGTCAGGGAAGGGAGAGGATGTCAGCAGGGCTTTTAGCTGTAGCTGTATCAGCCTGAGAAAAACAAGGTAGTCTTTTAGGCTTTCCTCTTTAGTTTTTTTAAATATCCGTATAACATCATTCAATCATTTCGTCATTGAATGACAGGTGAGAAGTAGGATAAAACATGGTTTTATCCACATACAGAGTGGTTCTGTCATTTTGCATGACTTCCTATGAAATGGAAATAGCACAAGACTGATTTGTCAGTCTTTTTTGGCATATCTGGAGAATGAGGACAAAACGGATGGCATAGATCTCTAAGTTGACTAAATTTAATGTCAGTCGTTACTCTATTGCAAAGTATCACATAAACAACTAATTAATGCTACTAAACACAGATGAAAGGAAAATCCTAAAGTCCGATTTTCAGATCATTTACAAAGTAAAAGAAACCCATCTGATACTCAGTTGAATGTATTGAGAGGATTCAGAAATCACTGGGTAACTCTGAAGGTAGGTTTTTTAGTTCGTTGTAACACATCATTCCATCTTTAAAACCATTCAATGCCTTCTTATCATCATACCATGACTTCAAACACCATAATGATAGGGTCCCAGACTTTTCTCTCTAGCTTTTTCTTAAACAACTCATTCACTATTCCCCAGCCTCAGTGGCTCACACCCACCTTAAGCCATTTGCATTTGATGCTCTTTCTGGAACACTATTCTCCCAGATCCTCAACTGACTAATCCCCCTCTTTCTTCAAGTCTCAGGTCATACATCACTGTCTCAAAAATTCTACCCTGATGACCCCATCTAAACTACTCACCCTCACCTCTCATGTTTATCCGTTTTATTTTTCACAGCACTAATACTATATAAAATTATCTTATTTGTTCACTTCCTTATTGACTCTCTCCCTGTCCCTATATTGTAAATTCCATGGTAGACAGGACCTTATCTGTCTTGTTCACAGCTATATCTCAAGCAAGCAGTTTGCATGTTTATTGAAGTAAGAATGATAAGTAATAAAAATAGACCTCAGCCAACTAATTGATTAAATCTTAGGTCTAGTTCAGGGTGGTGGAATTGCATAATGATGTAAGAGAAAAGATTGAAAAGATTTCAGAGAAGAGATACAGAGATGATGAAAGGATTAGAAAATAAGACCTATGAAGAGGAGAAAATGGTGATATGAATTGGAGTATTACTACTCCAGAGAAAGAATCCATTATAATTGCTTGTTTTTTATAGTTTACAGACTACTTTTGCATGTGTAAAGTCCCTTAACCTTTCACATAATAAATATGTAAATTTGTTATTATTATCCCTGTTTTACAGGCATAGAAACTGCGGCACAGAGAATTTAACTGACTTGTCACATAGTTATAAGGTATAATTCATGTTTTCTTAGTCTCATGTCCAATATTTTTTTCCATGACACCACTTTTGGTTTAGTCTGCAGAACAAGGAATTTAATTTGGATGTAATAAACAAAGACATTTCTTATTACAGTTTGTAAATTCTGGTAAGAGTTATCTCAGGTTGTTCCCAAATATCTTTGAAATGCACTTGGAATAGATATTCATCTGTCTGGTATGGTTTGGGAAAGGGTAAAGGATATGGCTAGAGGGTAAGAGATTACTTCAATATGGTCTCTTCAAGTGCTAAGATTTTAGTATAGTCTTTTGGCCAAATTTTCGACTTTCAGAATAAATCATTTCAAATTTATTTAACATTTAAAATTTGACCAAATGATACTACCTTTTGAGCTTTATATCACAGCTGGACTTGGCTCTAGGATGTGCTCATTGCATGGGCTGTGTATATTTTTATTCAATACCCAGAGCGTGCAGTGTGAACATAATAGAGATTGAAAGACAGCCAGAAGGTAAAACACAAATTCTTAAAAAGTAATTTTGTGCTTCATGTAGATTTATTAACTCTTCATTTTAAGCTTTGTACTAAACCTGCCTCCGAACTTTCAATTCCACAATCTAGATTCCAAACTCATAACTGGAATCTGCGTACTTCTATTTTTATAATGGATTTTTTTATTCCTCTTTTATTTAGATTAAAAATTTGTTAAAATTTCACATGGGTAGTCAAAGTTAGCTTTCAGTAACAGAAGAATTCTTTTAATAGAACTATAAAAAGCACATTTGGAAGAACATAATTATTATGATTTTTTATCATTTTATTGATATTTCTTTGCTGACACAACAGATGCTCTCTATTTACAGTTGATAATTAAAATCTCCATAGTATGATTTTACCCCATGATAATATTGGTGAACATATCATCTTGTGATCAGCTAAATGGATGTTTCTTTAACCACCTTGTTAAAAATTTTCTATAATTTCCAATATTTTTACAATGAGAATCTATTACTTCAATAATTATAAATTGATTTTATATCCTTAAGTTGAAACAGAAAAAAAATTTCCTAGAGTATTAGAATGAATTAGTTTGATTTGACAGCTGTGTGATCTTTGCATAAAATTCCAAATATAAAATATACTTGCTCCAATCATGACTATAGTCCTCATAATTAGAAAATTGTTTTGTTATTCTTATTTTGGTATCTCCTTGCTTATATTTAGAATCAAAAGCTGGACTTTTAGACATCTAATAGCAAAATATATATTTAGAAGTTCTTATTAAGAGACCTGGACTTGGTTCAAAAGATGAATAAAAAGATATTATAGAAAAGAAAAATAACAAAAGTACATTTGAGTGAACCTATAAAACAGAATAGAGATAGAAAATGGGCTTATAGGGAAAGAGGAATTTTAATAAATGCTCATTTGAAATATTGGGATATTTTCTATAATATTATCAAACAAAATTATGGTGTAATAGTTTTAAAGAAAATGTCAGAATATGTTCAACACATTGTGTTTCTTCATGCCTGGCATATAGCAGGTCCTCAATAAGTATTTGTTGCAAGAATAAGAGAACCAACAAGTCTTATTTGAGCACCTGTTATGTGGAGGATAAAAACCTACGAGCAAAACAGAGCTTATGATCTAATATGGGAGAGAAGAAATATAAGGCTGATGCACAAATAACCACTATATAAGAAAGTGTGTGATAAGAATAAATGTATCTTGAAAGGTCGAGGAAAGCCAGATCATTTCCCATCTGGGAAGGTTTTAGAGAGAAAAGGTGACTTGAGCCTCAGAATTAGTAAAAATTAAGTGAGCAAAATTATTTATTGTAGAAATTTAAGCAAATATGTAAAGATTATTAATCAATATTACTATAAGACACTTAATGAATCAAAAACAAATATCAGATCATCAAGAAATCTTTTTATAATCATCAATTCTTTAAAATTCCATTTGCCTTTTACCTTCTTATAATATGAAATAGCCTAGGTTCCTGGAAGCCTCTTTGTCTCTTGGCTTTGTTTTTCCTTAATATGTCACATATATCAATTCTAGTAGAGCATATGCAAAACATTTCAGTAATTACTCTGTCAATCATTTTATTCTTCATGTTAAACTTGTAGCCTAAGTTATTAGAAATTAATTTAAATCATGAAAACAACATTAGTTGTTTCTAGTATAAAAACTTGTAACTGTTTTCCTTCCTGGGAAGATCAAAGAGTTTAATTTTTTTTCTGTTTATTTCCTCTTTGGTCACCTTTGTGAGAAGTACCCAGTATTAGGAAATGTTGATTTCATCAGGGTAGGGAGCGGTGTTAGGAGTAAAGCAAGCTGATTGCCCCACCCAAGACATTTATGCCTATCATATGAATGATATGAAAATCACTTGGATTCTAAGCTAGTTTTCTCACCCCTTTCATGCATATTGCTCCTAACCCACTTTCCTATTTATCAGATAGAATTTAGCTACGCCCATTTTCTTTTTCCTCTTTTTCCTTGTCTATCTCCTGTTTCTTCTTATTATTTATTAAGTGTACAGAGATCATGCAGGTTTTGTTCACCATTCTTTACCAACTACTAACACAGCCCACGGGCTTGAATGAGCATCCATATAAATATTTGTTGAATAAATTAATAACCACTTGGTCTGGAAAAGAAAACCCAATTAAATATAGCAATCTAATCAAGAAACACAATATAGGAAGATCAATCTGACTCCTGAGTATACACAGTGCATACTAAAATAAAATGCAAATGCTTTTTATTTTATAAACTCTTAAAATATTTCTACTACTGCTTCTCTACCCAACTCTGCCTAAGAGCACAGAAGACTTAGGGCCTGTCTGCCTCACACCCCTTCAACACTTTTTAGCTGTGTAACCTGAAGTCAGTGAATTCATATTCCTGAACTTCAGGTTTTCTCAATATAAAATCTGACTAATAATATCTTGTCAATCTGAAGGCAGTGGATTGAATGAGAAAATCTATTGCTCCAACTTATTATGGATGAAAATGTGAATATAATTTTTTAAAATTTATGTGGAAAAATGCATGTGGAGTATTTTGCTCTTTGCTTATTAATTAAAACTAATTAGTTACTGTAACTAATTCCACATGGGATTCTAAAACCCCCTAAATTAAAAATAATACATAAATATATATATCTTTTAATAACAGAACTCATGACACCTACTTAGTAATGCTGATTAATATTATCATTTCTAAGTATGTAATCCGTGACATTTCTAAACACAAATTTTTAAGATCAAAAGCTTTGTCATACACGATTGTATCCCTAGATGTTTAATAATCCTATATTTTGAAGGATTAAAAGTTAAAGAACCATTGATAATGGCCCTTCAATTGAAGTAATTATAGAATACTTTTTATTGGTGAGCTCCTTTTTTTTTAACTTGCACTGAAAATTTATCCATATTGTTCTTTTATTCATTTAATTAAGTTGTATCTAATGTCTGGTATTGTGCTAGGAACTGCAGATGCAACGATAAATAAGACTCAATCCCTCTCCTCAAATAGATCAAATTTTATTGGGAGAAGTGGGCAAGTAAGCATACAATTAAAATACTGTGCTGGAAGTGCTACAGCAGGAGTAGCCCAGGATGCTTTGAGAGCACATGAAAGCAGTGCTCCTAGAGAAGGTGGTATCAGTGTTGCATGTCTCCTGCCTATTCATGTCCTTCCCACAGAGGTTGAAATGCAAATTATTTAAATATTTAATGTCTAACTGAGAGATGTAGCAAGAATTTATTGTTTGATTACTTTGAGTTTTGTACTACAAGGAACTACAAAACACATTTCTGGGACTAGCGGTGGAGATGAAAAGAAAAGAAAAGAAAAACTAAGAAACAAAGAGGCAGTTTTCACGAACCTAGTAAGTAAATAAGGTATGATGAGGAATCAGATGGTCACGGGTACAATTCCTGGAAATTGCGAATTATGAGGTTGAATGCAATCTGATAGGTGACAATGCTAAGGATTTTTCTTAGAGGGTAATGTACTTAGATTTTTTAAGTACCAAACAAGACACACATTTTGAGTTGTGTGCATTAGGTTGTAGAACTGAACATTGCTATGAGGGCAATTTGCCATTACACTACTTCTTTAGATGTGTTAAATGGTCTGGCAAACCACCTATCCAATCTGTTAGCCAAAATGTGTTAATGTGTTATAATGGCTACTTTAATATCTATTCTTAATTACACTCCTTCAATGTGTTCTCAACCCATATTAGTGTATTGCTAATGAATTATGTTAATATTCTTTTGCTGTATGTGCTCATTTCATGGTTATTAGTTACTTTTTTCATTGTTCCTCAACTTCTTACATAATTTTGGCACATATCATAGACTAAGTGTTCCTTTACTATATTTTTACAAATAATTTTACAACTACCTCATGTACCAAGCCAAAAAATGTTAGTAAATGAATTGGTTTACTAAAAATGCTAGAGGAGCTATATCTAGATCTGCCATTTTAGGAGACTGATGAGGCTACACATTGTAGAAATCTTTTCTGCCTCTTAAATTCCTTTCACTGGTTTGACTGGATTCTTTTGGAAGATACTGTACCTTCCCAAGTTTTTTTTGCGGAGCACAGGCTCCGGACGCGCAGGCTCAGCGGCCATGGCTCACGGGCCCAGCCGCTCCGCGGCATGTGGGATCCTCCCGGACCAGGGCACGAACCCGTGTCCCCTGCATCGGCAGGCAGACTCTCAACCACTGCGCCACCAGGGAAGCCCCCTTCTCAAGTTTTAACTGTGTAAAACTCTACTCATTTGAATTGACCTGCTAATTAAGGTTACAAAAATAACTTGCTGAATCATAGCACACTTATTTTGATTATTTCCATCCTGGCTTTCTTCATATTTTCATTATTATTTCAAATATGCATTTACTTTTTGTTTGCATGGTAATTTCAGCCAACTTACCTTCATTTAGCTCACTTTGTACAAGAAAATGAATTATCTCATTGTTTCATCCATTTGATTGATTTCTGCTACTGTGTATACTTTTGAACTGTCCCAGATCTTTTCTGAGCTTCTCTATTATCTTTTCTGAACTTTTTATCTCAGAATCACCTATCATTGTTTTATATGCTAACTTTGTTACTCTTGGATGCTTTGTCTCCCTGCTTATTGTTTAACTGGAGAAATTAAAGATGGAGAGAAAAATAATTAATTTAATTTAATCTCCGAATTTATTCCTGTCCTCTCTGCTTTTACACAGTGTTTTTCCTAAGGTATTGCTTCAACATGAAGAAAAAAGAATTCTCATTTAATCACCCATTGATCCATTTATTCATTTATTTTGTAACTATCATTAACACAGTTGGTTACAAAGGAATGGATATATCCATTAACTTCTTAATGCAATAAATTCCTATTTCCACTGAGTCAAGTTCTCTTTTGCTTTACCTTTAACTCCCTGTAGTCTAAAAAAGAAGAGACACAGAGAGAGAGACACAGAGAGAGAGAGAGAAAAAAAAAATATATATATATATATATATACACATATACATATATCTCAAGCATTGCTTAGAAAGCGTTTGCTAAAGTTGAGTCAAGTGTCAGGTAATATCAGGTAATTTTTTTTTCTGGAATAGATTTGAAATTGAGCAAAAATTATCTAATATGAAAATATTCTGTTTGAAATAGCCATCCATTATCATAGACCTTATACAAAACCTTCTCATGGAAATGAATATTTTTTCTGAAGTCATTTTTAGATATAGTCAAATTGTATCAGGTCATATACTCTGAAAAGTTAACACACTGACAATTTCATTTAATTTCAATTTGGTCAAAAGACATCTTGATCTAGAAAAGGGCATCTGGGAAAAAGAAACAAAAAATTAAATATACTTATATCATGTTTAACTTGGTAGGGAAAAGGCCTAAGTTATCTCAAGAAATGAGTATTACATAATAATAAAATAATAAATAAATAATGTTTACAGTGAGATAGTCTTAACTCCAGAAATGAATTTTCAAGTTGTGATTATGAAACAATCTTATAAAGAAATAGCTGCAGCTCAATGAAATTGAGAGGCATGTATCTTCAGCATAATTCAATTAGTTGCTATGTCTTTTGTCACACTTCCTTATTTTTAATAAATTAGTTTAAAATAGAAATATTTTCATACATTTCCCATAACTTGATTGCTCTTTCATTTCAAAATAAGGATGGAATGGAACCAGAAAAAAAATCATCTAAAAAATATTCATTCAGGGCTTCCCTGGTGGCACAGTGGTTGAGAGTCCGCCTGCCGATGCAGGAGACACGGGTTCGTGCCCTGGTCCGGGAAGACCCCACATGCCACGGAGCGGCTGGGCCCGTGAGCCATGGCTGCTGAGCCTGCGCGTCCGGAGCCTGTGCTCCGCAACGGGAGACGCCACAACAGTGAGAGGCCCACATACGGCAAAAAAAAAAAAAAATCATTCATGTGATATTTTATGTTTTTAAAGACCATTGATATTTTAGGGTATTTACCTAAATTACCCTTCATTTTTAATTGTTTAAATCCTTATTTGCTGGCAATCAATAGCAGGTTACATGCACAAAACCTGTGATAATAAGAATATGGGCAAAACTTTTCTGCTTTATAAATAATTCATGCAAATTCAGCAATGCAGCCTGAAAATGCATTTTTATAAACTACATGTAATATGGAAAGTATTAAGTGATATTAACAAGTAACCAATTTTAATGAATAGAAGAAATCTGTTTTAATGTGATAAGTCTACTGCCCTTAGGATACAGTTTGTCTAGAGCAGGCATGAATATGTTTTTATACATCATGATCCACCTAATCAAATTCTTCAGGGGAGGTAATTATTTTATTTCATTTTCATATTTTTAGAGTTCATAATTTCCATGAAAAAAAACTGATTATTGATAACTATAGCTTAGAACTCCTGAAGAATAAGCTAAAAGCTTGTTCTTTTCTTTTGATGCCTTCTTTAAAACTATTGACCCTTGTCAATTAATTGATGATTTGGGAAGCAGTCAATCATGCTCTGAACATCTAATGCATCTAGGCTAAAAACCAAGGTACCTCGGCTTAAAATCTCTTGGTTACTACTGGCAAAGCCCTGGATTTATTCATCTTTGAATTTCTAGTATGTAGATCAGTATACAGTAGTTTCTCATTAAATGTTACTGACTGAATTAATTAGTTCCTTTCAGCAGGCATTTATAGGGCACCTGTTATTCTGCCTTCTGTCTCCAAACTCCTACTATACTTCTTGTTTGTACTGTTTTATCAGTACTATTTTAATACATACCCTGTCTTATGATTGTTTCCCTAGATAGTTTAGGACTTTATTTTATTCATATGTAGTTTATCAACAGAATTAAATTACATGTTCCTTGTAGGTAGGAATCAGGTCACTCATTTCATTTGACTCTTTAATAAAGCCAGCACGTAAATACACAATAAATATTTTGCTGGTTAATTTGAACAGTATGAGAGAACATGAAAAAAATGCTGCCATATTCCCTTATACCACTCAACAAACTATTCCACAAAGTAACATGTATTTTAAGGGAAATGAGAGTATATATGTGTTATAAAGTAAAAATAATTTTTACTCCAGAATGTCAGCTAGGAATGCTGAAAACCAAACTTGCATAAAATAATTTGTTTAGAAGAACAAATCAGTGCTGGGGGAAGTCTTCTATTTTTTATCTTGCAGAATATACTCGTTTCTTAAATTTTGAGTTAGGTTTTTATTTGAAATTGAGTTATCAATTATATTTATTGCCTAATTTCTTATTTCATGGATAATATCTTGGTCTTCTGTGCCTATTTACTTTCCAACTAATATTAAGACTAGACTGCAATATGTGTGTACTTCATTGTTTTATTTTTATGATCTAATGTTTCCTTTGTTTACCAAAGAGGTTTAAATAATATGAAAATAATGTATTCAGTATACAGAGTTTTTCTGTGCATATCTTAATTACCCAATGCCAAGACTAGAGATTCAAAGAATAGGTTTTGTACATTTAAACCTAGTAGGTTTATGAGTATGACTTCATAGCATCTATAATCTCCTAGGATACCTAGCATGAGACTCAGTAACAGCAGCAGATAAGATATACTTAATTTTTTCATTCTTCTCAAATCAATCAGTATTCAACACTTACCAAGGAATCTATCTATAAAAAACTATATCTCACATATCTATCCATATTCTGCCGTCCTTTTGGCTTCCAGTACTCTCAAATCCCTAAGCTGTTTAGGGACCACTATTGTAATGCCCAACTGTGGGTTTTTCTTAACTTTTACTTAAATCTCCCAAGCAAACACACACATCGATCAAGTCTTACTTTCCCTAGGTCTCATTCTTTCTTAACGTTCAATTTGCCAGTTAATCTACAATGCTATAGTAGTCAGCTTGTCAGCCCTTTCAGATAGAATCTTACTGCAAACTAGCCATTTCAAAGTGTTTAAACATATGTAATGAATTTTTATGTATTGTACAGCCAATATGTTGCTTCATTCTATATTGATTTTTCTTTATCAGCAATTATCTTCCACTTTGGGGCTAAAATAAATGCTGAAATAAAAGAGTGGCAGAATTTTTCAATATTATCTGGGAATACGAGATGAAGAGATTGGCTTTTTTTTTTTTAACATCTTTATTGGGGTATAATTGCTTTACAATGGTGTGTTAGTTTCTGCTTTATAACAAAGTGAATCAGTTATACATATACATATGTTCCCATATGTCTTCCTTCTTGCGTCTCCCTCCCTCCCACCCTCCCTATCCCACCCCTCCAGGCTGTCACAAAGCACCGAGCCAATATCCCTGTGCCATGCGGCTGCTTCCCACTAGCTATCTACCTTACTACGTTTGTTAGTGTATATATGCCCATGACTCTCTCTCGCCCTGTCACAGCTCACCCTTCCCCCTCCCCATAACCTCAAGTCCGTTCTCTAGGAGGTCTGCGTCTTTATTCCTGCCTTACCCCTAGGTTCTTCATGACATTTTTTTTTCTTAAATTCCATATATATGTGTTAGCATACGGTATTTGTCTTTTTCTTTCTGACTTACTTCACTCTGTATGACAGACTCTAGGTCTATCCACCTCATTACAAATAGCTCAATTTCATTTCTTTTTATGGCTGAGTAATATTCCATTATATATATGTGCCACATCTTCTTTATCCATTCATCCGATGATGGGCACTTAGGTTGTTTCCATCTCCGGGCTATTGTAAATAGAGCTGCAATGAACATTTTGGTACATGACTCTTTTTGAATTTCGGTTTTCTCAGGGTATATGCCCAGTAGTGGGATTGCTGGGTCATATGGTAGTTCTATTTGTAGTTTTTTAAGGAACCTCCCTGCTGTCCTCGGTAGTGGCCATATCAAATTACATTCCCACCAAGAGTGCAAGAGAGTTCCCTTTTCTCCACACCCGCTCCAGCATTTATTGTTTGTAGAGTTTTTGATGATGGCCATTCTGACTGGTGTGAGGTAATACCTCATTGTAGTTTTGATTTGCATTTCTCTAATGATTAGTGATGTTGAGCATTCTTTCATGTGTTTGTTGACAATCTGTGTATATTCTTTGGAGAAATGTCTATTTGGGTCTTCTGCCCATTTTTGGATTGGGTTGTTTGTTTTTTTGATATTGAGCTGCATGAGCTGCTTGTAAATTGTGGAGATTAATGCTTTGTCAGTTGCTTCATTTGCAAATATTTTCTCTCATTCTGAGGGTTGTCTTTTCATCTTGTTTATGGTTTCCTTTGCTGTGCAAAAGCTTTTAAGTTTCATTAGGTCGAATTTGTTTATCCTTGTTTTTATTTCCATTTCTCTGGGAGGTGAGTCAAAAAGGATCTTGCTGTGATTTATGTCATAGAGTGTTCTGCCTAGGTTTTCTTCTAAGAGTTTTACAGTGTCTGGCCTTACATTTTGGGCTTTAATCCATTTTGAGTTTATTTTTGTGTATGGTGTTAGGGAGTGTTCTAATTTCATTCTTTTACATGTAGCTGTCCAGTTTTCCCAGCACCACTTATTAAAGAGGCTGTCTTTTCTCCGTTGTATATTCTTGCCTCCTTTATCAAAAATAAGGTGACCATATGTGCGTGAGTTTGTCTCTGGGCTTTCTATCTATTCCATTGATCTATATTTCTGTTTTTGTGCCAGTATCATACTGTCTTGATTTCTGTAGCTTTGTAGTATAGTCTGAAGTCAGGGAGCCTGATTCCTCCAGCTCCGCTTTTCTTTCTCAAGATTGTTTTGGCTATTCGGGGCCTTTTATGTTTCCATAAAAGAAGTGAAATTTATTTTTCTAGTTCTGTGAAAAATGCCAGTGGTAGTTTGATAGGGATTGCATTAAATCTTTAGTAGATTGCTTTGGGTAGTAGAGTCATTTTCACAATGTTGATTCTTCCAATCCAGGAACATGGTATATTTATCCATCTGTTTGTATCATCTTTAATTTCTTTCATCAGTGTCTTACAGTTTTCTGCATACAGGTCTTTTGTCTCCTTGGGTAGGTGTATTCCTAGGTATTTTATTCTTTTTGTTGCAATGGTAAATGGGAGTGTTTCCAGAATTTCTCTTTCAGATTTTTCATCGTTAGTGTAGAGGAATGCAAGAGATTTCTGTGCATTCATTTTGTATCCTGCTACTTTACCAAATTCATTGATTAGCTCTAGTAGTTTTCTGGTAGCATCTTTAGGATTCTCTATGTATACTATCATGTCATCTGAAAACAGTGACACCTTTACTTTTTCTTTTCCAATTTGGATTCCTTTAATTTCTTTTTCTTCTCTGATTGCTGTGCCTAAAACGTCCAAAACTGTGTTGAATAATAGTGGTGAGCGTGGACAACCTTGTCTTGTTCCTGATCTTAGTGGAAATGGTTTCAGCTTCTCACCACTGAGGACGATGTTGGCTGTGGGTTTGTCATATATGGCCTTTATTATGTTGTGGTAAGTGCCCTCTATGCCTACTTTCTGGAGGGTTGTTATCATAAATGGGTGTTGAATTTGCTGAAAGCTTTTTCTGCATCTATTGAGATGATCATATGGTTTTTCTCCTTCAATTTTTTTAATATGGTGTATCACATTGATTGATTGGTGTATATTGAAGAATCCTTGCATGCCTGGGATAAACCCCACTTGATTATGGTGTATGATCCTTTTTTTTTTTCATGGACCCAGTAAGATATTACAACTAGTTCAGACAAGAACTCAACATACCACCTTCACAGTCAGATAGGGATGCTGAAATAAATTTGCAAATATATGCAAAACTGGGCAATAGTCATAGGTTTACAATTACTTGCATTTTACTAGATACAATTTGTATTTCTATGGACAGAAATTGTTTGCATTACTATCAGTTTTCTGCAACTTCTACCTCTAAAGAATTGTGAGATAGTCTTGTCAAGGACAAAGGTGGAGGGACTTCCCTGGTGGTCCAGTGGTTAAAGACTTCTCGCTTCCACCACAGCAGGCATGGGTTCCATCCCTGGTTGGGGGAACTAAGATCTCACATGCCGTGCAGCTCGGCCCCTCAGAAAAAGAAAAAAAAAAACGAACAAGGTGGAGATAACCCAGTTGAAACCATGCACCTCGGACTGGGACTCAAACACAGCCAAAACTCAGATTGGGACTTGAACCCACGTGGCCAGGACTTGAACCTGGCCAAAACCTGGATTGCGACTTGAACCCATGAGGCTGGGACTTAAACCTGGCCAAAACCCACAGTCTTCCAACTGAGATCACACACCTGGTTTCAGAACTTAATGAAGCTCAGGTTCTTGATGTCACATCGCAGAAAGAATTCAGTGAGAGACAAAGTGATAGATAAGAAGTAGATTTATTTAGAGAGAAACACACTCCACAGACAGAGTGTGGGCCATCTCAGAAGGTAAGAAAGGCCAGTGTATGATCCTTTTAATGTGCTGTTGGATTCAATTTGCTAGTATTTTGTTGAGGATTTTTGCATCTATGTTCATCAGTGATATTGGCATGTAGTTTTCTTTCCTTCTGACATCTTTGTCTGGTTTTGGTATCAGGGTGATGGTGGCCTCGTAGAATGAGCTTGGAGTGTTCTTCCCTCTGCTATATTTTGGAAGAGTTTGAGAAGGATAGGTGTTAGCTCTTCTCTAAATGTTTGATAGAATTCGCCTGTGAAGCCATCTGGTCCTGGGCTTTTGTTTGCTGGAAGATTTTTAATCAGAGTCTCAAATTCAGTGCTTGTGATTGGTCTGTTTATATTTTCGATTTCTTCCTGGTTCAGTCTTGGAAGGTTGTGCTTTTCTAAGAATTTGTCCATTTCTTCCAGGTTGTCCATTTTATTGGCATATAGTTGCTTGTAGTAATCTCTCATGATCCTTTGTATTTCTGCAGTGTCAGTTGTTACTTCTCATTTTTCATATCTAATTCTATTGATTTGAGTTTTCCCCCTTTTTTTCTTGATAAGTCTGGCTAATGGTTTATCAATTTTGTTTATCTTCTCAAAGAACCAGCTTTTAGTTTTATTGCTCTTTGCTACTCTTTCCTTCATTTCTTTTTCATTAATTTCTCATCTGATATTTATGATTTCTTTCCTTCTGCTAATGTTGGAGGTTTTTTGTTCTTTCTCTAATTGCTTTAGGTGCAAGGTTAGGTTGTTCATTTGAGATGTTTGTTTCTTGAGGTAGGATTGTATTGCTATAAACTTCCCTCTTAGAACTGCTTTTGCTGCATTGCCTAGGTTTTGGGTCATCGTGTTTTCATTGTCATTTGTTTCTAGGTATTTTTTGATTTCCTCTTTGATTTCTTCAGTGATCTCTTGGTTATTTAGTAGCATATTGTTTAGTCTCCATGTGTTTGTATTTTTTACAGTTTTCTTTCCTGTAATTGATATATAGTCTCATAGCATTGTGGTCAGAAAAGATGCTTGATACGACTTCAATTTTCTTAAATTTATCAAGGCTTGACTTGTGACCCATGATATGATCTATCTTGCAGAATGTTCCATGAGCACTTGAGATGAAAGTGTATTCTGTTGTTTTGGATGGCATGTACTATAAATATCAATTAAGTCCATCTTGCTTACTGTATCATTTAAAGCTTGTGTTTCCTTATTGATTTTCAATTTGGATGATCTGTCCATTGGTAAAAGTGGGGTGTTAAAGTCCCGTACTTTATTGTCAACAAATTGTTGAGTCCCGTACTTTATTGTCAACAAATCAGACACTATATTTTGTTTTGTGTTACTCTCAATTTCCTCATTTATGGCTGTTAGCATTTGCCTTATGTATTGAGGTGCTCCTATGTTGGGTGCATAAATATTTACAATTGTTATATCTTCTTCTTGGATCGATCCCTTGATCATTATGTAGTGTCCTTCTTTGTCTCTTGTAATAGTCTTTATTTTAAAGTCTATTTTGTCTGATGTGAGAATTGCTACTCCAGCTTTCTTTTGATTTCCATTTGCATGGAATATCTTTTTCCATCCCTTCACTTTCAGTCTGTATGTGTCCCTCGGTGTGAAGTGGGTCTCTTGTAGACAGCATATATATGGGTCTTATTTTTGTATCCATTCAACCAGTCTATGTCTTTTGGTTGGAGCATTTAATCCATTTACATTTAAGGTAATTATCAATATGTATGTTCCTATTATCATTTTCTTAATTGTTTTGGGTTTGTTATTGTAGGTCTTTTCCTCCTCTTGTGTTTCCTGCCTAGAGAAGGTCCTTTAGCATTTGTTGTAAAGCTGGTTTGGTGGTGCTGAATTCTCTTAGCTTTTGCTTGTCTGTAAAGGTTTAATTTCTCCGTCGAATCTGAATGAGATCCTTGCTGGATTGCATAATCTTGGTTGTAGGTTTCATCCTTTCATCACTTTAAATATGTCCTGCCACTCCCTTCTGGCTTGCAGAGTTTCTGCTGAAAGATCAACTCTTAACCTTATGGGGAATCCCTTTTATGTTATTTGTTGTTTTTCCCTTGCTGCTTCTAATATTTTTTCTTGTATTTAATTTTTGATGGTTTGATTAATATGTGTCTTGGCATGTTTCTCCTTGGATTTATCCTGAATGGGATTCTGCACTTCCTGGACTTGATTAACTATTTCCTTTCCCATATTAGGGAACTTTTCAACTATAATCTCTTCAAAGATTTTCTCAGATGCTTTCTTTTTCTCTTCTTCTTCTGAGACCCCTATAATTCGAATGTTGGTGCATTTCATGTTGTCCCAGAGGTCTCTAAGACTGTCCTCAATTCGTTTCATTTTTTTTCCTTTATTCTGCTTGGCAGTAGTTATTTCCACTACTTTATATTCCAGGTCACTTATCCGTTCTTCTGCCTCATTTATTCTGCTATTGATTCCTTCTAGAGGATTTTTTATTTCATTTATTTTGCTGTTCATCATTGTTTGTTTGGTCTTTAGTTCTTCTAGGTCCTTGTTAAACATTTCTTGTATTTTCTCCATTCTATTTCCAAGAATTTGGATCATCTTTACCATCATTACTCTGTTTTTCAGGTAAACTGCCTATTTCCTCTTCATTTGTTTGGTCTGGTGGGTTTTTACCCTCCTCCTTCATCTGCTGTGTGTTTCTTTGTCTTCTCATTTTGCTTAACTTATTGTGTTTGGGGTCTCCTTTTTACAGGCTGCAGGTTCGTGTTCCCGTTGTTTTTGGTGTCTTCCCCCAATGGCTAAGGTGGTTTCAGTGGGCTGTGTAGGCTTCCTGGTGGAGGGGACTAGTGCCTGTGTTCTGGTGGATGAGACTGGATCTTGTCTCTCTGGTGGGCAGGTCCACGTCTGGGGGTGTGTTTTGGGGTGTCTGTGACCTTATTATGATTTTAGGCAGCCTCTCTGCTAATGAGTGGGGTTGTGTTCCTGTCTTGCTAGCTGTTTGGCATAGGGTGTCCTGCACGGTAGCTTGCTGGTCATTGAGTGGACCAACTGTGAGTAGTAGTAACTCACCTAGTCTATTAAATAAGAGACTAGGTGAAAATCTTGCCAGTAGGATATCACCTCTTATTCTTTTTGAAATTGCCAACAAAAATTGTCAACAAATCAGACACTATATTTTGTTTTGGGAATAAGTGAGGAATCACATGGATTTAGGGAGAAAAATCAACCTAAAATAAAATGTGTACAATAGTATTGCCTTTTATTGTAAAGTACTTGCATAAGTAACAGGAACATCATGATGCCTAATGTAAATGTCCAAAGTATAAGAGGGGCTACTCACATGAAAAAGTACTATGAATTTTCACACGACACATTCAGACCATAGCAGATACGTAGTTACATTCCGTGTGAAGCTTTGAGTGAAAATATGACAAGAGGATCAAAACCAACTGAAATCTATGCTTGCAATTTTCATCCAAATCTCTCAGACGAGTCAACAAAAACCAAACACACATTTTAAAAAAATCATTTCCATCTCCTTGTAGTTTTTGTTTTGCTTGTGCTTTTGGTGAATTGGTTTTATATGTTGCTAAGATCTCTGAAACAGCAAGGCTATCTTCCAAATTTAACCACCACCGAGTGAGGGAAAAGTGTTTCTAACAAACCTGTGTTTGCTTTTAATTATTTATTTACTAGGTTGGCCTTTCTTCAGAAGATAAACAGGAAGACAATAAGTCAACTTACCTTGAATGTATTTTTATCAGTTGAGCCAGAAGGATATGTTGAATCTTTGTCTCAGCAGGTAGGACTCTCTAGGAAGAAGAATCACATGAGATCAGGAGGGGACAAGGCAGGCAATTTACTAAGGTCCTAATTAGTAACCAACCAGGAAAATCTCTGATTAGGCACATTATGAATACTGACAGCAGTTAAGGTCCAGGCATACAGGAAGTTTATGTCAAAAGACCAAACCTATGCATCAGGCAGACATCCCAGAAATTAGGCAAATCATGAGATCGGTGGAGACTAGACAGGTATATCTCTTCCCCTCTGACATACACCTGTATGGCTGCCACTGGCTGTGAAAGTTATCTCAATTTACCCAAGTACTTCAAGCTGATTTGTAGCTTAAGGTGAAGTTTTCCACAGTGCTGAAAAGTGTTCTGTTTCCTCTTGCTGATTTTCATGTAAATTTGTGGTTTCATTTTTAAACAGACTTATTGAGATATAATTTAAATATTTGCTTAGTTTTTGATATGCCTTTCTTCTTGGCACATATACCCTGTAAGAAACTAAAGGTCCCTTTCTTTTTTTAGTATCCATGACACATTATTTTCTCCTTTCCTTAAGAGAGATTTTTCTACTTAAAATGTATTCTTTATCTATCTGATGTAACAGTTGTCATTTTTCCATCCCTATCATTTACAACCTAATAATTTCTTGGACTAAAACCTGTTTATAAGGAGATATGTTTGCCTGTTTCATGCTGCTGACAAAAGATTCATAGTGATAGTAGGCAAAGCAACATGTTCAGTTATCAATTAAATATACTAAGGCAGGGGAAACATTAGATATAAGATCTAATGACCTAGAGGCTAAGCAGCAGATTGAAAACACAAGCTACAGTTGTGAGTATTGAGCTCAATTCTGTTCTGAGCTTGCTCTCTTTGCTTCAGCTCTCTCTGCAGAAATGGAGTAAGTCATGCTAACCAACCTTCAAAGATAGTTGTGAGGAATGTTGCTAAAAATAATAAAATGTAATAGTCACTAACATAATTTTCTAGAGAAATTGAAATGAAAAGCAAATTGAGTATCTAAGAAATAGTTTTTCTAAAGTTTATTCAGAGAACAACCTTTCTAACAATCATCTTATTTCTCTTTACGATTATCTAGTTTTACCATATTAGTGTTACCAAGGTGCCATATTATGTAGGATGAGTCGAAAACTTGAATTCTGAGCAAAAATTACATTTTAGGTTTTGTAATAACATGAGTCAATTCAAGATATGAGATTTGTGTTTGGTTATTTACATCAATATTGAACACACTGTGTTTCTTTTTCCTTCTAGTAGACGTGATTTTTAAGGTCATTTACATTAGAGCTTTATTTTTCCTAACACATACACATAACTATTATTATTTTTTAAGTATAATCCATTGTACAGCCAAATTTTAAAATGTTCTGAAGGAGTTTGATAATACCTTAAGTTCAATGAATAGCAATATTGGATACTATTGGATACCAAATGCATTGGGTAAATTATTTGTCATAGAGCTTTATTTTTAAAGTACAGTTTATATTTCAGAAAATGCACAGTAACTAAATTACTTCCCTACACTTTTCCTGAATAACCTTTTACTGTATTCTGGTTTTTTGGTGGTTGTTTTTTGTTTGTTTTTTACTTAAAATGTTACTTAGTAACTGAAGCAGTAATGTAAATAATAGAGCTCCCTTACAACATCCTTGCATTATATGTTCATTTTCTGCTCGGATTTATAGTATTCTATATAGTCTGTGGATTATCAGAATCATTGAACTCTATTTTTAGTCACACTTCATTAATTCAGAATGGACATAAATTGAGGATGACTAAGTAAAAAACAAAAGAAAAGTATGGGGTTTAGGAAATACTCTAAATTCCTTCAGAAACAATAATGTTGTTCACTAGAAACTCCAGGGTTTTTTTCCCTTGAAAACATTTTTTTTTGCATCATGCAAGATTTCTTAGCAATGTGACTGTCACATTATATCAGAACAGACAAGTGAGATGATGGGGCACTGTTAATTTGATCTTGAGCAATGATTTCAAACATTCTATAGTATTCAATATCTATTATTAAAATAGGTTACAGCAAGACCTTTGCTAGTTACTTCAATCATTACTTGTTATCACTATATAATTATGAAAATAATTTAATAGTTTTACATTTTTATAATTCATGGTATCATTGAACTATTAATCATTTGTTTCTTGAGTTTTAAGCGAACTCTGGGCTCTACTAAATAGAGGAAAACAATGTCACATTGTGGGGAGCTTAATATATTCAAACCTGTAAGCAACAATTCTATTACACTTATGTTCTTTTTGGTTTTGTGAATCTATTGTATGTTTTTGATTTGTAGTTGTAAGCAACAATTCTAAATAGTAGATTATGAGCTAATCTGAAAATAATACTATCATTTATAGAATCTGTTGCTTTTTAACAATAAAAGATCCCTAGAGAACAACAATAAAGTATTGCTTACAGCAGTGCATTCAGCCATCCCCCGGATCTGTCTTTTGCTTCAATGGTGTTTGGACAGAACAGACCCAGGGACGCCCCTTGCTCCAGCCTCAACCATCCTCCAACCCTTTTTTCCAGTCGCAGCTTTTGGAAACAGCCACTCAGCCATCCTCAGCTTTTGGGACCAGCCAACACCATTTTTTGAGCTTAACTCCTTATTACTGATCAGCCACGAGCTCCCAGATTCCTCAGAATTATTCCGCTGAGGTGGAGGCCGCCGCCAATCTCCTGGTCAACCTGCATCTGGGTCCTCCTACACCTACTTCTCTCTGGGCTTCTATTTCCACCGCGAGGATATGGCTCTGGACGGCATGAGCCACTTTTTCTGCGAATTGTCCAAGGAGAGGCATGAGGATACTGACAGTCTCTTGAAGATGTGAAACCAGTGCCACGACACTACCTTCTTTCAGGACGTGCAGAAGCCGTCCCAAGATGAGTGGGGTAAAACCCAGGACGCTATGGAAGCCGCCATTCTCATGGAGAAGAGCCTGAGCCAGGCCCTTGCGGGCCCGCAAGCCCTGAGTTCTGCCCGCAGACACGCACCCCTGTGACTTCCTGGAGAGCCGCTTCCTGCAGGAGCAGCTGAAACTCATCAAGCAGATGGCGACCACCCGACTAACCTCCACAGGCTGGCTGGTCCCAGGCTGGGCTCGGCCAGTATCTCTTTGAAAGGCTCACCCTCAAGCACAACTAGGAGCCTCCAGAGCCCAGAGGCCTTTGAGGAGCCCCCCTGGTGTCAGGGCTTCTGCCTGAAGCCCGTCTCTGCAGCCACTAAGCAGCTTTTTAACCGCCCTGGGGCCCTCTCCCAAGCCTTGGACCAAATGGAAACAATAAAGCTTTTTGCAGCAAAAAAACCCCAATTATTTACACATGACTTTAATTCTGCTCTCTGTGAAAGGATACTTGGTTTCTGTCTTTGTTTTCCTGAGACCTTGAGAATAAGACAAGTAAATTTTGGAGAAGAGGATTTCTTTAGTTGTGTCTCATTTTTTTTTTAGTATTAGTTACTGAACCTATTTGTAATCTGGCATAAACAATTGAATTATTGAATTAATCTAAAAGGAGCAAAGATCAGGCATCTATGTTAGGAAGCTAACTTATTTGTTTATTCATCAATCCAACACTCAAAGCTTACTCTTTCCTTCCAGTGTCCTATAAAAGATATATTGATACTATAAAATATATACTGACTTGTATTTTGAGGAGTCTAAACGAAATGAAAATAGGACTAATTTGGACTTTGGAAACCTTATGAGAATATTTATGTTATTTATTATATGTTGAGGCAACTGAAGGTGCAACTGGAGCTGTGGAACTAGATGGCATTGAAGTCAAATGCAGCATTAATTTCTAGGAAGCCAAGTAACCAGATTGGACCCAATTAGCTTTTCTCAGTGTTGTGACCACAGATTGCACACAGGCTCTCTTCCAAATGTGTGTCACAGACCCAAGGCAGCTATGGAAGGAGTCAGACTGTGTGTCCTGATTATGAGCCAGACACATGACCTTTACTGATAGGCAATGACATATTATGGGGTGTTTAAACATTTCTAGACATACACAAACTTTTTAAATGTTTGCATTCCAATAATTTTAGCTAAATTCATTTACATACTTTCTTCTTATGTATGGAAAAATTTACTTTCCTCTAGTAAAACATATCACCTATATCTGCCCATGTCTTGGAAGAGAGAGGACATACTAAAACTTCTGCTTCACTGATACTGAAGAGCAATATATGCATATATCCACAATACAAACATACATTAGATTTACTAAACATAGTAAATAATGAAAGGGTTTTAATATCAACATAATAGACTCTCAATGACAAGTCCTATGATTTTTTTCCTTCTCAGTACTTTTTCCTTTGTACAAGATATTGCCTTATGTTTCCAGAATGAGACTGATAATGGGTTTATCCTCCTAAAATAGGTGCCTGATCTATGCTCCTTTTAGAGTAAAATAAATTCTCTTAGCAAGAGCCTTACACAATAGGTTTGAAGGTACTTTGTGAACACGTTTTGAGAATACCTGAAGTTAATTACTAATCATCTAATTCAAAATGACAGGTACTCTGATTTATTTTTACACCTCACCCACACATTTTTAAAAATTTTTAAAAATTTGTATTTAGCTCTCAGAAATTCTGTGAGGGAATCCATCCCCTGAAGGACCAAAGTTCTATAATTATTTAAAAGATGTGTATTTATAGCTAGATTTAAATTTAAGATAGGTGGGTGCAGAACCTGAAAAGGCATAGATAGGAGTAAAAGTAGGTTTTATAGCATGTGCCCCAATAAGTAAATTCCACTCCATACACTTCCTTCTTGCAAATACTCTAAATCCAGTGTCATTCTACTGTGTAGGTGCAAAGTGCATATCTCATAACCATTGAAACAGTAATATAATCATAAAAATGAGTACCAGGAATGATTTTTCTTTGCCTATAATATTTCATAAAGATGCTCTTATAACCCTTCTGCTTGGGAGGATCTAAAATTCAAAATGGAAGGGAGATTATACAGTCACAATAGTTCTTTGGAATCATTTAGCTATTTCAAGTAAAGTTACATATTTAAGACCAAAAATTAACTTCTACTTCAATAAAACATATACATATATATGATATAGTTCAGGCTATTTTCTAAACCAAGTAATTTTTGAAGGGTAGTGGTACTGCTGATGTACAGGGCATGAAAAGATATTTTCTTTCAAATGACTTAGAGAGGTCAAAAGTAAAGATGCTTGTGTTATCCTTGCGTTATAGTATATTTTCTATATTTGTGTCAATTTTTGATATATAGAAGAGCCTTTTTGCACTCCATTTCCTTTCAACAGGTCTTTTATTTTATAAAGTGCATTTTAATAGGTAAGATGTCACCGTAAAAACTGATAAAAAGGATAGCAATCATACGGTGGTTTTAAATCTTTCAAATTAAGCTAGGAATTATATTCACACATAAATAATTTTCTGGTAATAAATTAGAGTTCTCTCAGCATGTGAAATATTACTTTAATTTGATGATCAGGTTGGTATATTAGAGATCTTTTATTGGAGTAGAAAAACATAAAGCCTAATTCCCTGGTGATTTATGTAATAGTGCCCAAGCCATTACTAAGCCCACTTTGTCTATTAATTAGAATTTTGGTGATCAGATGAATTATGAGTCATTTAATTGAGTACAATCATCATCAGGTAAGCCAGTATGAGCCACGCCATTGAACAAATTAAGCTTACTAAGAATACCGATTTCAAACTAATATAATATTGCAAGTCAACTATACTTCAATTTTAAAAAACCGCTGGTTTCAACTCTTCCCGTTCAGTACTTGCCAAACAAGATTATATCTTTTCTCTTTAAAGTTTTCTTTGCAGAGAAAAAATAAATGGTGACCTTGGCATAACAATAATTGGTTATTTCCAGACTCTCCTAACCTACAGATGAATTAGTTGAACCTCTGAGCTACAAAATTTTCCATGCAACTTTCATTTCTTCTCTGCGTACTGGGAACCAAGTCAAACAGTTTTTTAAAGAGACTTTTAGTTAGAATTTACTTTTGAGTAGTACTTTTGAAAAGATATAGTTAACTATTTTATTGATGAATACATACATTTCTACCCTTTAAGCAATGAGTTGAAAGAATACTTTTGTGCAATAAACTAGGAGTGTTGTGCACTGATAACAGCTCACATTCATTGAACATTTACTGTAAGCTCAGAATCATTCTAAGAGTATTACATGCATTTTTCACTATCTCTTCCAACAACCTTTTATGATAAGTTTTGCTACTCTTTTAAAAGATAAGGAAATAATCACATAGAAGTTAAATAACTGGCCCAAGATATACAGCTTATACACAGCAAAGCTGAGATACCTCCTTTAGCAATTTATGGCATAAAGTTTTCCATTTTTATGCTCAGAAATCATTCTTTTTGGTTTGGTCTTTATTAACTATGTAAATATCATACTGACCTTTGCCCCAAAGCAGTGCATACTTACCCTGAAATAAGCAGTTAAACAGTTGAAAGAGAATTGATATTTTTCTTCTCAGCCTAGCATGCAATAACACATCTTATGGTGTTTACTAATCTAACAATGTGGATTCACTGTGTATAATGACTCTGTATTGACCAAAACTGAAATTTATGCAGTATATTAAATTTATCATTAAATATATACATTTGTGGCAGGTCGATGATTAATACCCTTGCAAGCAAACCCACAGACTGTTATTATGAGTTGGCCATGTGTTTGCTTTTAGGCACTTTGCCTGAATAAAATGTATTCAGGACCAAAATATTCTTCTCTTACACAAAAGTAGTCTGTTTTTTATAATTAATGTATGAGTTTAACTGGAGAACAGACCTGAATAAAGAATGGACTTAAAATGTATTTCTATTTAAAGTTATTGGAAGCAGTCAGAAAGAGAAAAACAAATACCGTATGCTAACACACATATATGGAATCTAAAAAAAATATGGTTCTGATAAACCTAGGGGCAGGACAGGAATAAAGACGCAGAAGTAGAGAATGGACTTGAAGACATGGGGATGGGGAAGGGTAAGCTGGGACGAAGTGAGAGAGTAGCATTGACATATATACACTACCAAACGTGAAATAGATAGTTAGTGGGAAGCAGCTGCGTAGCACAGGGAGCTCAGCTCGGTGCTTTGTGACCACCTAGAGGGGTGGGATAGGGAGGGTGGGAGGGAGGCACAAGAGGGAGGGGATATGGGGATATATGTATACATATAGCTGATTCACTTTGTTATATAGCAGAAACTAACACAATATTGTAAAGCAATTATACTTCAATAAAGATGTAAAAAAAATAAATAAAATTACTGGATGCATTCAGTGAATTATCTATTCTTGGTTATCTATATATATGCATGGTGGCATGCCATGTAAACCATGGACTAGCCTCATCATTGGACTTATGGCCTTTATTTGATATTTTTTGGTCAATGATTTTAATTAGGACATATCCAATATCTTCCACTTTGTGAAACTGTTTCTATACAGTTCTTAACACACCATGGGGGAAATCAAGCTGAAGATTTACATTTAAATATTCATGTATGCCCACTGGTATTCACTGATGGAAAAAATTCTAGAGTGCTTTCTTTACTGAAATTTATGAATGGTTCTTGACAAATAAATTTCATCAATTTCAGATAAATTTAAGTGAAAATCTGGGCTTTCCTGGTGGTGCAGTGGTTGAGAGTCCGCCTGCCGATGCAGGGGACGCGGGTTCGTGCCCCGCTCCGGGAAGATCCCACATGCCGCGGAGCAGCTAGGCCCGTGAGCCATGGCCGCTGAGCCTGCGTGTCTGGAGCCTGTGCTCCGCAACGGGAGAGGCCACAACAGTGAAGGGCCCACGTACCGCAAAAAAAAAAAAAAAAAAAAAAAAAAAAAATTTAAGTGAAAATCTAATTAAAATGACAAAAGCAATTATATGTAAATATAATTATATGCCTTGTTTTCAGATCCCAGATGCCCAATCCCCAAAATTACATAAAAATTATTGTTAATCTCAGTAACAAATATTAAAATGAGCATTTTGCTGCATTACTGGTATCTTGCACTTTTTAATCAATAAACTGAAAATTCAGAAGATTCAGGTTTGTAGCATTTAGACTGCTTTGGATTTGACTTTAACTGTTAATTCAGCTATTTTTACATTTCCATCGTGATTGATGTCGTACAACAATATTGTATTTATTTCTGCAGTTGTTAAGCTGATCTATGATGGCTTAGACATTGTCACATTCCATAATGTGTAGATCTTTTGAAATACCATAAAACTTTTAGAATATTTCTTTGATCATTAGAATTATTAAATGCTAGTCATTGACATTATTGACAGGGACCACATTTTTAAGAATTTGGCATGCACAGTATTGGGCTCAGGCGTTACCATTATTCATAGTTGACGGTTCATTGGAAAGTAAAAAAATATTCAGATACTATTACCGTCTCTTCTCTAAAAGTACAGACAGTCCTCAACTTACAGTGGTTCAACTTAATGATTTTTTTCAACTTTACTGATGGTGCAAAAGTGGTACAAATTCAGTAGAAACCATACTTCAAATTTTGAATTGTAATCTTTTCCTGGGCTAGCAGAATATAGTATGATACTCTCCCGTGATGCTGGGCAAGCTGCAGCTCCCAGTCAGGCATGTGATCACAAAGGTAAAGAACCAATACGCTTACAACCAGTCTGTTTTTCACTTTCAGTAGAGTAGTCAATAAATTACATGAGATATTCAACACTTTATTATAAAATAGGCTTTGTGTTAGATGATTTTGCCCATCTGTAGGTTAATGTAAGTGTTCTGAGCATGTTTAAAGTGGGCTAGGCTAAGTTATGGTTAGATGTATTAGGTTAGGTGTATTAAATGCATTTTTGACTTACGATATTGTCAACTTACTATGGGTTTGGGCACATAACACCATTGTAAGTTAAGGAAGATCTGTATAGATAGTTGTATTCACTTGTAACATACTTGAGAATGAGTCTAATATGCACTTGTTATAGAGCCTGTTCATAGAAAATGAGCAATGACAGTACCCAAACATTTACCTTTTCCTTTCTAAAGTACAGAAATGAAAATGTCAGGGTTCTGTTAGACATAAGCAAACAAAAAACTCTTTGGGAGCATTTACCTTTATAAGAGAGAAGTGTTAAATCTTAGAAGTAGAGTAACTTGGACTACAGAATTAAATTTATCTGAAATACACTGTAAAATAATATTTCACATCACTTGGATAAAATCACTTAAAAATTTCAATTCCATTTTATATTTTGGATTAAGTAACTTCACGCATAAGCATTTATTTATACAAAATAATTTTTAAAGGAATATGCTAGCTATATGACCTTGGGCAATTTACTTAGCTTTCCTGTAAAATAAGTATTTCTCACCTTTAAAATGGGGATAACAGCTTTGATGCAAAGATTAAATGAAATAATATAATTACATACATAGTTTTAAATAGCTACAGCTAATATCTACATTAACAATATTCACAACATATACAAACAGCCTCAAATTGAGGCGCATACACGTATTCTGTGGATTTTCAAATACGACTTTGGAAAAATGGCAGCCATATGTACACATATGTATTAAAGTTAACAGGCAGAAATTGAGATTATTAGACTGTGTTACAATTTTCTGTTCTTGACTACATTGTTTGGTCAGTGTTTCCTGCCTTAAATTTTCATTATTAAATGAAACATGAACAGCATAGCTATGAAGGAAGGTTATCTTCATTTAACTATAACAAGATTAATATGGATCAGGAGACTTATCTGATTGCACCCTTAAGATCACCAGGATTTAAAGTGCTGCTTCCCCATGCATAATTGGGCTTTAAAAATTCTATGATTCTCCATTAGTGAGCCAGATATTCTCAGGGCAAAAGCTCTTTCCCAGCTGTCAAGTAGACAAACTTGAAAGCTATATTAACTCTTTAGGTTGCCAAAGAACTATAATTGGCCTAAGGTAATAACTCACTGAATCTCACTTTACTGACCTGAATTAATTAGAAATTAACTTCAGTTAATTTTCAGTTATATTAAATAGTAAATTCCAAGAAAACAAAAACACTAAGAGATAAATTATTTCACTAAATTATTCAAATTTTTATTTTAAACTTTATTTGTATCTTTATATTCCTATGACTATTTTAATGGATTTGATGGAAAATATATGATTGATAAATTTGACGAATATGAGCACTCGCTTCAGCAGCACATATACTAAAGTTGGAATGACACAGAGACACTTAGCATGGCCCCTGCGCAAGAATGACACATAAATTCATGAAGCAATCCGTGTTTTCAAGACCTTTGGACTGCAAAAAAAAAATGACGTATGTGATATTAAGCTAAAGAAACCAAGATTTTGAAAGCAACGTTAAGAAATCTAAGGTTGTTACAACTCACCTTTTCCTTCATATAAACTCAAAAAAGCCTTTTGGCCACTGCCTCTTCTCAGGATCTCCATCCTTAATGGAGGACATGCAAATAAATTCAGAAAAGGAGAAACACATTCATCATTTGGCATTCGATATTCTTGAATTCTACTATTCTTATTATAGACTATCTGGCATCATATGGCAATGTGAGGTTTTATTCTCAGTGAAAAATCTCAATATTAAGTAGAAATATATGGCTATAATATGATACATTTTCTATTTCATCTATGTGAAAATATACAGAAGTTTAAAAGTCGTTATATATGAGCGTTAAAATCACTTGGGATCTTTATATTCTTTCTCTTCTGTTTCTCAAATTTTATATGCTATATATGTATATTGTTTATAAGCAATGGAAATAATGTGATATCTTAAAACATTGGAATTTTTTTTGCCACAAAGACCAAAAGGAGTCTCAAACCTTCTACTTCTATAACTAAAATTTTCTGTCTCCAGATCTCTCAAAATACTTACATTAATAATACATTATATTATAATATATTCTTTTTTTAATAAATTTATTTTATTTACTTATTTATTTTTGGCTGTGTTGGGTCTTCGTTGTTGTGCGCGGGTTTTCTCTAGCTGCAGCGAGCGGAGGCCACTCTTCGTTGCGGCACGCGGGGAGAACAGGCTCCAGGTGCACAGGCTTCAGTACTTGTGGCACGCAGGCTCAGTAATTGTGGTGCACGGGCCCAGCAGCTCTGTGGCATGTGGGATTCTCCTGGACCAGGGTTCGAACCTGTGTCCCTTGCATTGGGGACTTAACCACTGCACCACCAGGGAAGCCCTATAATATATTCTAATAAGAAAACACATTAGCCTCTGGCTGCTTCAAGGCTATATTTGATAAGTTTTTGAACTCCCAGCTTGTTATGGGCAGTAGGGAGAATAGCTCTGTTCTCAGTAGTTGTGTTTTTCCCGACAGTAGCTCCTCAGGGCAGTGCACAGACACCTTTTAACACATGAACAAATGTGTTTGTGGGTTAAACAAGGTCCAGGCTCTGCAATCATGACCCAACAAAGAGCTTCATAACGTGTCTTTCCACCTATTTCATAGTCTAGTTTTTCCAAGATATACTCCTAAGAAAATCCTTACCAGAAAAAAAAAACGAAAGAGTGGCATATGGTTCATTCTATCCAGTGTCTGAAGCTGTGTTTCTATGGCAACATTTAGAATTTGAAACACTCCAAGAGCCACCATTTCTCCTGTTAAACAACAAACTTTTCAGGGAAACTGCTGAACTCGTAGTGACTTTTTTTTTGTTTTTACAGTGAGACGTTTTCAAGAATTTTTTTTCTCTAAGTCTGCAGTAGGCAGGAAAAAAAAGGAAAAATGTATCTTCTAACACCCCTTTTTCTTATCTGCTTTCTCACTTCAAACAAGTTTCTCATTGTATTTCTGCCCATATTTTTCCAAATCCTAAATCAAAGAATTTGAAATAATATATTTGTGGTAAGTACTCAAGGCTGATCAATGTTCTTAAGTCAAAATGTACAGCACAATAAGAGATACTTTATATTACATAGTGTCTTATCCTTAAAAAATTACGTATATTATTTCATTTGAGCCCCCCAGTAGTGGGACAGTTATTATACCCACTTAACAGATGTGTGATTAAGTTATGAGGGAGTGTTTTGCCTAAAGTCAAAAGCAGTGACTTAAAAGCAGGGGTGGTTCTAGAACCCATGTTTTCTGACTTTAAACTCTGCTGTCTACCAGATAATCTTCTTGATACTCTATTCATTACTGAGGTCTAAGAAGGTGGTAGATCTTAGATCCTATTTTACAGTTTCATACTCTGTTCACAATGGACCCTGAGCGCAAAATCATACTTACCTAAACTTTAGAAAAATATGGAACTACACTTCGTCTGATTACAGCTAAACATAGGAGGCACTGTGCCAGTTGCTGCCTTTTGCTCCTACATTGTGCCTACAAAACAAGCAAACTAGTGGCTTTCTAAATATTACATTAACATTTTCTTCACTATAGATGTATTATAAATAATCTAGTGGCATAATTATGAGAAAAGCTTATATATTCAGCAGCAAATATTCTGTATTATTTAATACATCTGTGGTTAGCCAGTTTAAAAGGTTGTATATATGTGATATAGGTACAAAAATATTCCTTCTTATAAATGTTAGACAAATTAACCTCAAAACAAGTTGACTTTGTTAAGTTGGAATAGTCTGGTGACACAATTTCTGGTTAAATTCTTTTTGTTTTTTTAACTTCAATGCTTATAGTTGTACATCTTTCTAAAATGCATAAGTCTTCTGTTCTGGTTTTTATTCAAATATCTAATCTGTCGTTTACATTAATGGGAGAATTCCAAGGAATACCAAAGAGGTAATCAATCTATATTTATAGACTCAAGAGTAGAAAGGGACCCGTGGAATGGCACAGTCTAATTTTCTCTTAATGTGTTATACTTAGTTTAACACATGCTTGTTGAAAGGTTATTTTATGTTTTCTCCTTGACAGTTCCAGTTTAAGGACCTTTGGTATTTACATTATTCCTTTTATTCCCTGGAGTTTGTTGTAGTACAGTGAAAAAATGAGTCATCGAATAACATGTGATGACCTGAAATAGTTGCTTTAGCTTCCCAAGAGGCCAGACATAGAAATAGTTTAAACCCTGACATCTTGATCATTTCATTGGACAAAAATTCAAAGGAATAAAAGCTGCGAAAAAATATGAACAATTATTGCAATGTTGAGAGATTTTTACAGTTTTTAAGTGTTGTTTTGATAACCATA
The DNA here is from genome assembly GCF_964270905.1 of Leucopleurus acutus. Taxonomy (NCBI): domain Eukaryota; kingdom Metazoa; phylum Chordata; class Mammalia; order Artiodactyla; family Delphinidae; genus Leucopleurus; species Leucopleurus acutus. Next base: position 99,302,730 of record NC_139148.1, read on the forward strand.
TCTAATAGTGAGTAGGTAAATATTAACTCTGAAAATCATTTGCCTGTAATCGTAAGTTTTGTCTGTGGGTGTCTAACACATACATGAAAATACATATATAAATGAAATTGATTAATCTACCAAAATGACTAAGCAAAAAGGCTTGCTCTCTAACATTCAGAATTCTCCTTAATCTTGTGATATAATCACCTTCGATTGCCCATAGCCATTGTTCCATGCTGAAAATAGAAATGTGTTCCATTTCTGCTTTCTGAGGGAAGAAAAGACCCACTTTTGAAAAGGAAATTAAAAGATCACTTGGGCTGCAAAATGCAAAAATATTTCCATTTTTATGCACATTGGAAAAATCATTGCTAAGAAATCATTTGAAAAGAAAGAATTCATTGCGAGCTACAGGTGTGATAACTGTTAAATTGTAATACAGATTTTTTTCTTTCATGGGGATTTATTAATTGCTGAAAGAATTACTCATGAGAGTTTTAAAATAGAAATGTAGAAAATTACTTCGCCCCAAAAAAGGGCTTAAGTAATTTGTTATTATTGCCCTATGATACTCTGTTTTTCAGTTGTTTGCTTGCTTGCTTGCTTTTTTACTTTTAGAACAGAATGAATATGCTCTATACGAAGTTTTTTTAATCCTTAGAAAACCATCAAAAGACTGCTCTGGAATTATCTACTTTTGAGCTAAAGACTAGTCAGATAACAGGTGGCCTGAGTGGGTGAGTGTAAAATTCAAGGGCTAGAAGAAGAGGGAGATTTGCTTGCTTAAAATCTTCCTCTAGTTCAGTGTTTGAACTCCTTAATTTAATTAAAATACTGAGCAATTGTATTTGATTTCCTCTCCGTAATAATAAAGGTATAGATTAGTGAAAGTGCCTGACACATTCAAGAAATATATTATGATTTGTGTTAGATGTGTGTGCATGTGTGCATTTGTTGTGTGTTTGCAGGGCCACTATTGACGGTGGAAATGAGAAATAGGCTTTGGGAATTTTGTGAAGGGCTAAAAATTTTGTTTGGACTTTATTCTGTGGTCAATATAGATTTCTTGAGCTGATGGATAACATGATCACATCTCACATAGGAATTAAGCTATAATGGCAATATTGAGAAGAATTGGAGCAAGTAAGAGTCTAGAGGCAAGGAGAACTATGTGGAGACTATTAGAATAGTCTAGACAAAAGTTGATGAGGGCCAACAGGAAAGGAGGGAACAGATCCGAAAATATTGATATTTTGATAAGCTGATGCCTTAAACTTAAGTCATCTGGGAAAACTACCAGTGTATAATATCTCAATGAAGTACTGATTGCTTTCGTCTTCTCCTTGGAGGGCAAACCTCATTTAACTACAAGAAAACGTTCAGCCCTAGAGAATAATGAAGTACTTACTGGTACTTTAACCATGACACAATGAAACAGTATATTGGACGGAGTTAAAAATTCTGTTTTTCAGCCAGCAGCTTCTTAATGACAAATAAGGCCTTATATTTTAAAACACCAAAAGACTTGGAGATTTTAAAAACTAAAGAGCTCAGATGATAATCCTTTGCTAATAAGAAATCACAATGGACTGTAAATAATCTTGAGTACTTGTCAATAAAGGAGAAAAGAATGATAATTACAAGCAGGCTAAACTTTTTGCAATTATTATCTGCCTTCTTAAACAGAACATAATCGAGCTCAATTCTATGTATCTGAGATTAGGAAAAAATGAAAATATTACTATACCTATTTCTAATATTACCATTTTTTCCCTTTTATGATTTGCCAAATTATCAAAATGATCCTCTAGGCCATAGCTAAAAAAATAGGAATCCTAAAGCACTCTATTTTTTTGTTTTCCTGAGTTCTTATGACTTATAAGGACATTAAGTACTGCTATGAAACAATGCCATTTTACAATTAAAAATTTATTAAATTACTTCTGAACCAGAAGGTCTGGCTATCCTCCTCTCCTTTTTCCTGTTCTTTGAATTATTTTTGGACCCCAGCATAAATCAAGGTAAACAGACCCTGTGAATAGAGTATGGGCAGAATGATTCTTCTTCTGAACATGTAGTAAATATTAAAGGTTGATCAGACAGTATGTACTTGACAAGATATTTTAAAACTGCATATTTGGGTTCCATGCACAAACCATGCACGAGTGCACACACACACTCACACATTTACAAAGACTGATGCAAAACAGAACCAAATTTAAAGGATCAAACTAACCACCCCCTCAAATTCTGTCAACCTTCCCACCTGTATTCTTACTTCCATGTTCCTAACTCAAACTGGAAAAAAAGTGATAGGCATAACCAGAAAATGCTGTTGTTGATTTAGTAGTGAGGATGGGAACAAGAGAGAGAAAATAAAGTTCTAGTGTTGCAGTGGTGTTGAAGATTAGCAGCCAGACCATACTGGGGAATGAATAGAGCCTCAATACTATTTTAAAAGAAAGATAGCATTTACTTTGCTTTTTTCCTCTTGTTTCCAATTCTGGTGATCTTGACCTTGTGAGGTTCAAATGAGATGATGAATGTGAAAGTGCTTTGCAAACTGTAAAATACCATAGATTTTAGGAACATTACACATTTGGGTTTAGGTAACATTTCAAATGATGTAGTAATTTTCATCTCTCCTACTCAGATTTAGTTTCTCAGTTACCCACATGTCACTTTTAAAATGTTAGCCTTAAGCCATTGCATTTTTATTATGTCACTACTAAGAAGAGCTATGAATTTAACTAGTAAAGTGTTCTTGCTGCCTAAGTAATCTGTCAATTAGAAGGAGTATTTTCACCCACTAAAAGATGTCCTCTTAGACTTCCACAAGAGTTTCCTAAAGAAAAAAAAATTAAAATATAAATAAAACAGGCAGAAATATAAAATATTGGATAAACAAATCTGCTAAACCACAAATTGGAAACACATTGTTAGACTTCTTAGTAAAATGATTATGTAAACAATTCTGAATTGAGGCCTTCTATGGGCATGGCCTTGTTTATTTCTCTCTTTTTCTCATTCCATACTTAATGTACAATTGTTATGTGTCCTGTGTCCTTTCTTTTCCTACATATAATGCTGGCCAATCCTTGGCAATCTGAAAGAACATTACTATCACAGAATTTTCTAAATGAATGTGAATTTAGAGATTATCCAGTAAGAAAATCACACCCATCTGGAAGGTAAGCTCTGTCAAAGTAGAGGCCATATTATATTTACAGTATAGCTGTATTCTTAAACCTAATAGCTTATATATAACGCATACCTGATATTTATGGAAGAGGAAATTCAGTTCTAAAAAGATTGTAACTTGTCCAAGTTCACAAAACTAGAATCTAGATCTTCACTCCTAGCTTAATGCTTTGCCTGACATGCCACGGAGTTTCTTTAAGGATCCGATATCATCTTCAAATGAGTAAAATTTAGGTAGGAGAATAATATTTTCTTGGTTATTAATGTATAACTCACACTAAATTAGTAACTCTTGAATCTCATTATGTTGATATATACTTGGTAAATTACAAACGCTATCTACTTCACTTGGTTTATAATTGGACAATATTTGATTACAATTTCTCGACTTAAATTTGGAACCATGGAAAAGACAACAGAATTAAGTGACCAAAATAAAAAAAAAGGTATTGTTGTCCCCTTTAAACAAGCAGTAATTAATTACTAGATCTGAAACCACTTCTAATATCCAAGAAGTTTATTAATTATCTTGCCAAGAATGAAAGCTAAAAAAAAAATCTCCAGAAGAAAATTATGCATAAGATTAGTTGATAGGTTATATTCTGTGAAGATTAAAAGTGATTAAGTGAATAATATATACCAAAAGACTCGTACAGAGACTCTTTGTTTAAAGCAACCTTTGGTGGTAACAAAAGTATTGTTATCTCCCTGTATCCTATATGTCCCAAAGTTTTGCAATTTCAAGCTTTACACGTTTCACAGAAAAAGCCTGCCATTGCCTTCTACTGATAAAAATATTGCCACGCAGATCATGGTGCCCATATTCTATGTTTAATTAATTTAGACCTTAGAAGAGAAAGTACTGTACTATACTGGTTAACACTGGTGACAGCCATATGGAAACCTCATTTCATCTGACTATCTGTTTTGCACTCCATCCAGAAACCTATGTCAATACTGAATTTTTTCAGTATCCTTCTTTCTTATATTATAGTTAAATATGTTGTTCCAAAAAGTTATCCTCTTTCACTTTCTATCCCCTGAGGAGATTGAGGACAGTTGGTCAACTTATTCTAAGTGAGATTACTATTTATATTTAGATATCATTATGAAATCACTCCCTTGGTCATTGCCAGCCTTAATAATTATTATAATATACATCCATTGAATGCTTTCTAGGTGCTATGTACTTGCAGGATTCCATGGTTCCCACAACCCTTTGAAGTAGATATTACCCTATTTTTAAATGGAGGAAACTGATGTTTTGAGAAAATGACTTGTCCTAAATCAACGAGTGGTCGATCAAGCCTTAACATTGGGTAACAATGCAAGAAACAAAAGGATAAAGGGGGCTCAAGTTATAATTTGCAGTTGGGTTTTCTAACCTCTACCTCCAAAGTGAGGAAAAGGAAATAAGAAGAGGCGATGGTGTTGGGGCAGGGGGATGAATTGGGAGATTGGGATTGACATATATACACTATTGATACTATGTATAAAATAGATGACTGATGAGGACCTGCTGTATAGCTCAGGGAACTCTACTCAGTGCTCCGTGGTGACCTAAATGGGAAGGAAATCCGAAAAGAAGAGGGGATATGTGTGTACATATGGCTGATTCACTTTGCTGTACAGCAGAAGCTGGCACAACATTGTAAAGCAACTCTACTCCAATAAAAATTAGTTTTAAAAAAAGAGGCAATGGTGTCATCAGTAAGTTTCATTCAAACTTTTGAAAGAAGTTATCACCTTTGATCATACTTTTCCTGGTTTGTCTTTTACCTCTCAAATTAATGAAAAGTCTCAGGTATTTTAGTGATCTAATTCCAGGAGATAATCATGATTGTCAGCTCTCTTCTTTCTATAGTGGAAACCTGTGCTGAAGGGACTATCCCTAATGTTTCTGTAACCTGTTAGACTATACTAGAGCTCTCTACTGTCAAAACATGCTCCTCAGGGGCTTCCCTGGTGGCGCAGTGGTTGAGAGTCCGCCTGCCGATGCAGGGGACACGGGTTCGTGCCCCGGTCCGGGAAGATCCCACATGCCGTGGAGCGGCTGGGCCCGTGAGCCATGGCCGCTGAGCCTGCGCGTCCGGAGCCTGTGCTCCGCAACGGGAGAGGCCACAACAGTGAGAGGCCCGCGTACTGCAAAGAAAAAAAAAGCTCCTCTCTGCCAGTCTGCTTTCTATTAACCACATTCCCCTTCCTTCAAACACACATATTTATGGCTAGCAATGTCACAAAAGAAATGAGGAAAATGCAATCAATAAAGTGGGATATGGGACACATGGATTCCTTATTTTAATTTTTAGAAGGAATTTTTCTATCTTTACTATCTGAACAATTTAAATTAAGGCTTATTTTCAGTCAAGTTTTGCCACCTCTAGAAATTCAATTGTTAGAGTTACCATATGATATATGATCCAGCAAATCCCACTCCTGGGCATATATCCAGAAAAAACTATAATTTGAAAAGATACATACACCCCACTGTTCATAGCAGCACTATTCACAATAGCCAAGACATAGAAGCAACCTAAGTGTCCATCAATAGAGGAATGTATAAAAAAGATGTGATATATATATATATATATATATATATATATATATATACAACGGAATATTACTCAGCTGTAAAAGAGAATGAAATAATGCCATTTGCAGCAACGTGGATAGACTGAGAGATTATCATTTTAAGTGAAGTAAGTCAGACAGAGAAAGACAAATATCATATGATATCACATATTGGGAATGTAAAAAAAAAGATACAAATGAAATTATTTTATAAAACAGAAATAGATCCACAGACATAGAAAACAAACTTATGGTTACCAAAGGGCGGGGGGAGGGATAAATTAAAAGTTTGGGTTTAGCAGATACAAACCACTGTATATAAAATAGATAAACAATAAGGTCTTACTGTATAACACAGGGAACTATATTCCATATATTGTAATAAACTATAATAGAAAAAATCTGAAAAAGAATATATACATATACATATATATGTAGAACTGAATCACTTTGCTGTACACCAGAAACTAACACAGCATTGTAAATCAACTATACTTCAACAACAAAAATCAATTGTTTACAATGTATACATGCCATTGATATATAATTACCTTGCATTCAGAGAAAGAATTTAAAGATTAGGAAACTCATTCCACAAGGTCACACTTATTTTTTCAATAAAACAAGTAATGAATACCTAGAACCATGAAGAAGCATATGTTAAAAGCATTAATGGAAGAATGATAAAATGAATACCTTTAAAATGCTATATTGAGATTTAATTGGTGTAGAATAAAGTTTGCCATTTTTCTCTCAACAATAACCTTTTAGATATATTTTTTAAGTGAGCAGTACTATTTTAAATAGAAACTGAATCTTTTATAAAACTGGACTACTTAGTATCTATAATTAGTGGGTGGTAACACATACTGAAATTTCTAGATGACATTTTCATATGTAAATGTGCTTTTTATATCATTTAATATGCTGCTCTTTTCAGAATTTCCAAGTTCAGGGAATGAGGTTGCCTTAGATATGAGATTTGTCATTCTCTTAAAAGAATACTTCATTAGCTTTCTGCTGCTTATTAAGTTTTAGACTAACACCTTCATTGAAATAAACCTTTTCTTTTTTTGCCTACCCAGAAAAAAAAAAGAAACCTACAATTCATTTAGAGATCAGATCTGTCTCCCTGTCTCCCTCCCCCCTCCTTCGTACCCACCCAATACCTTTTCCTTGTGGCTCTGAAACCCAACCCGTGTATAATAGGCTTCAGCCAGACTTGTCCTTAAGCTTTTTTGTTATTTTTTTAAGAAGCGCAACAGTCTATTGCGTATAACTATTTGAAAAGGAGCAGTATGCCCTTAGTCACTTCATCAAATGTTTCCATTAATTTAACATTATTCGTATATAAATAGAAGCTCCTCTTTCTGCCAAATTGGAAAATAAACGTACTCATACTGATGACACCAGGTAAGCAGAGCTGGTTCCCTGTCTTACTGATGGAAGCATAATATAAGGCTGTAATTATGGCCATAAGATAAATAGAACAAACGTGCCAGAGATGTCACAACTTTGTGTCACTATTGGAAGTTTGATGAAACACTTCAGTATTTGAAACACAGGTTGACTTTTTACCTATTTTTAACTCATCAGCAGTTGCTACATATACAAAGATGAATGTTCTCTTGGTGATTTTCTTTGTAACACACGTTGAAATACAAGTAATGAATATAATAGATTGAGGATAGAAAGAGATAACTTATTTTTTTTACATCTTTATTGGAGTATAATTGCTTTACAATGTTGTTAGTTTCTGCTGTACATCAAAGTGAATCAGCTATATGTATACATATATACCCATATCCCCTCCCTCTTGAGCCTCCCTCCCACCCTCCTTATTCCACCCCTCTAGGTCGTCACAAAGCATCGAGCTGAAGAAAGAGACAACTTATCTTTATACTGCTGTTCATCTATGCTAGTATATCATTTAGCCATACAAAACACTTTCATACACAAAATGTCCCTGAATGCCATATTTGCACTTCCAAATTTTGCATTCCTAGTAAATGTAAGCTGAAGTTTCACTGAAGTATGGGTTGCGGGGGGGAGGGGGCATTCATCATTCATAAAATTTGTACACTGGCAAAGAAGAATAAGCCTTTAGGAATCCCAGATACTCTATATTCAAAATGCTTGACTTCTGAGAACTGTATTTTTTGCACTCAAAAATTTTGTTATGAGAATTACCTTTTAAAATAACAATATTCTCTTTACAAGTTCATCCAACTGCTAAGGTGCATCCCTTTCCCTGAAAAAAATAATAACCCTTGGCAGCAGTGAATATATTTAATTAATATAAATATATTTTTATGACATAAGAAAGCAGCTTTACATTGAGAACCCTTTGAGATACCAGGTTATATTGATAACCCACTTGGTTATTATCAACTACTTACCAATTTAGTATTTTTATATTTTTGTATCAGTTTTACCTTAGAATTCCACTGAAGTATTCTAACATACTTTGTATCATGACTGTTTCTCACATTTTGTAAAATGATTTGCTTACCAAGACTGAAGAATGCAATAAGAGGACATTATTCACTGACCTTAAGTAAAGATATTGCTCTAAGAACTTGTGGCCAAGCATAAATGTAGCTGGACAAGAATCCAAAGATTACACTTATTTAGAAAGAAGCATTGATTATACTAAAATTAAATATTCTTTATCAAGAAAAATTATGCTTTGGAAAGTGTTTTCATTTTCTTCTTCCAAGCCAGGTGTTTAATAACAGAAAATAACTCTCTTATTTCACAGTCTTGAAATTTATAAAATCTAGTTTTGTTTAGTAGTTACCCTGGTTCTCTTGCTTATTTCGTGGAAGGGGGAGATATTTTTCTAAAGAAAGACAGACAATTTCCACTTTCTTGATACTATTTAAAAACACACTAAGAATAAGTACAAAAGCTTTTTTGGCATATAAAGTATTGCAGTTTTTTTGAAGAATATCAAATTTATGAAAATGGGAATGAAAGTCGGAGGATTTTATTTCTCCTCACATACTTTAAAAATATACTTTTATAGAAAAGGACTAACACAAGATACCTTTTAAAAAATCACCATGATATAAATGAATTTGCTATTTTAAAAGTTTAATCAAAAATAGCTCCTTCTAAAATCAAAAACCTCTACTGTAAAACTTTTATCTCTAAGTCCAGGCAGGCGATAGGTTTATACAAATATTTTAGATACAATAGGTCAAAAGAGTAAAATCTTTCAACAATAATGAGGTGTAATTTGATGCACTGGAAAGAAAACTAGAAGAGTAATAATAGAATCTGTGTACCGCAGTCAAAACACTTTAGTAAACTAAAATTTGGTGGGTATTTTTTTTCTAAAGGCGATATTCATGTTTTTATAAATTATTGTTTTATTAATTCTACCATCTATATTATAAATGCCATTAATTTGCGTCATTAATAAATAGCATGATAATGTATTAGTGAACCAGTTAACAATAGCTGTAAGATTGATGAATACTTAAACTTTTATTAATGGTTTCTAAATGCCCTGGACTAATTAAATCTTCTCATCCCACCAGAACAATGTTTAATTATCCTGACTATACAGCTTATAAGCAAGATATTAATAGAGTATTCTTGTTTCACATATTCAGTGGTACTTTGGCATTTTAGTACCTTCAAAAGCCATAAGATGAATGCAGCATAGTTCTTTAGATCCTTTAATCATGGAGACCCTGTCAATAAAACTATCACTTTGCATTGGTGCCACTTCATTGAACCAATCTCATGAATTCTGAATTCATCAATGAAGTAGTAATCTATTACTGGAACTGATGTAATTTTTATTAGTACTATGTGTGATTATATGTGCTGATACAGCTTTCAGGAGTTGATTTCTTTGCCTAAAACAAAACTGAAATTAGAGGAACCCATTACCAGGGAATTGTCAGTCCCTGGATGGTCTGTCAGAGCCACACATTTATCTGAGACAGGTTATAACAGTAGGTTAGCATAGATTCCTAGGACTTTATAACAAGAAGGAATGTAGCCCAATTGTTTTATTTTACAAATGAGGATTCAGTTAAGTGTTTCTACCTAGCCCCTACCTTTTCCTCATTAAAAATGTTGCTATGCAAGTCAATGAAGTGTAACAATATTTAGCCTTCAATAAAGGACAGTTGATATAAAACAAATCCTTTTAAAATAAACAATATAAATTAAGGTCATTTTGGTAATTCTCTGACAGCTTTTCCCTGTTAGTATTTACCATTTACTCTAAATATTTTATTGTCCTCGGACATGATTAAAATGCATCTTTCATTTAAAAAATTAACTTTGTTACCTAAAACTTTTGACCAGATTAGGATATGAGAATCCTCTAGCAGAAGGAAGAATTTTTAGCTACTCTACTTTACAGCATGTTTCAGAAACAATTCTCCATTGGTTCCACATTCCTCAGAGCCCTTCCTCCATGGGCAAATAAAAAGAGAAACAAGGAATGTCAGCACTTTGATGCTACTGAGCACGTACAAATTTTGGAACTATTTTTCTCCAGTCAGAAAGTACTAACTTTGGGCTTCCCTGGTGGCGCAGTTGTTGAGAGTCCGTCTGCCGATGCAGGGGACACGGGTTCGTGCCCCGGTCCGGGAAGATCCCACATGCCGCGGAGCGGCTAGGTCCGTGAGCCATGGCCGCTGGGCCTGCGTGTCCGGAGCCTGTGCTCTGCAACGGGAGAGGCCACAACAGTGAGAGGCCCGTGTATCGCAAAAAAGAAAAAAAAAAAGAAAGAAATTACTAACTTTGAAAAGTGCTTACTTTGAAAAGGCATTTCCAGTGGTAACGCTTGATGATTTATTGCTAGAATATTCATCTTCAGTTGAGGCTGAAGTTTCAATGTGAGAATGTGTTAGGAACTTATTTCTGAGAGGGCAATAGGTCTATTGGGGGAAGAGCGAGGTTGTTATTTCTAATTTAACATCTTGTGAATTATTTTAAAATATAAGTTTGTTAAAGTGTTCACAATTTAAAATGTTTAATTTGGAAAGTAGGCAAAGGTAGAAAGGAAGGAAAAATTTACCTGTATTACTTCTATCCAGAATAATTATATTTTTATTAAAACAATTAAAATAACATTTAAAGAAGATTATAAAAGCAGATTTATGATACATATAAAGGAACATAACTAAAATAAATATACTAAATAGCCATTGTGCGAATACATTATAGATACAAACTTACCATAAATAACAATACCTTCATAATATAATATTTAAGATAAGAACAAAATAGATTTAAAACCTTATGAATTGCATTTTATTTTCTTTTTGAAAGAAGAGTGAGAAATTTTTTAAATTACTTTATTTTAATATTTGATATATCTTATATAGCTGAAGTTTTTCTTAGGAGAAGTAAAATTTGTATGTAAAGTCAGTGCCTGAAATATCATTTTGAAAATACAGCCATAGTGGAATTCATGGCATTGACTTAATTATGCTGAGGTTCAGAAGAGATTTTGTGAATTAAAAAGATTATTCCTATCATTTACACCAGTTATATTTTCTTCCGGTAAGCATTTAAAACTTGTTTTGGAAAGTGGTATGCAGAACAGTTACTTGGTATATATTATGAGATAAAGTGGAAAATACATATGAAAAACAATATTCTGAAAACTTACATTGTTCAGAAAGCAATTAGGTTTCTGCTGGCTGATAGACACAATTATATTTGTACTTTCACAATACATTATTTTGTGCACTTTTCATCATTTAATAATGTATCCATGTTTTATATGTTTTGTGTACTTGCACTGATTTGGGAATTTGAGTGTCTTTCAACATCACCTCAAGGTATCCTAAACCCTAGCAATTAGCAGTGCATTGCTTATAAAATGTCATGTTTGTTGTATATTTTCTATAAAAGCATTTATAATTCCTTTAGCAGAGAGTAAACAAATGCTTAAAATCTGTTTTTACTTTATTATGAATTTTATATAGCTAACAATTAAGATTAGGTTTATCTAACCTCAAGACCAATCTGGTATGATCTATGAAGTTTAGTAGCATAATTTCAGAGTAATTTATTTTAAGTTTTGAAAAGTATTATTTCTTAGTCAACAAAATACTGGTATAGTTGATTCATATTTATAAATGTAAAGTGCATTGGAGATTCTTAACCTTATGGTCTTTTAATGCAAACTTTATTTTATTAGATTTCCTTTATAAATTACAATTCCATTCTTTGTCAATTTTTAATGTCTCAGGCCCTTCCTTTTGTACTATGCTTCTGATCTTCATTAAAGTCATCTGTTAAATTGTAATAAATGTTAAACTAGTCATAAATACTAAACTCAGTTCCAATTGTTTTATGAAGCACAGATCTGTTTTAAAAATCTGGAAATGAAATTCACATTAGCATTTGGGGAAAGTGCTATATCAACACCATAGTAATTGGCCTAAAGGCACACAGCTGGCTAGAAAATGAATTATGATTACCAATTAATGATATACATAATGTACTGTGACATAGTAAAAAAAGCTGTCTTATAGTTTAACAGTCAAGTTTAATAGGTAGTACACTTAATTTAGCTGTTGCTACCTGGGAAGAGAAAGCTATTTTATCGTTCATTCTTTGATGAAAGCCTCACTGAAATAAGGAAATTGAATAATAGACAGATGAGGAGAATTCTAATTTGAGCAGATTTTTATTCCTGGTCATAGAAGCGCAGATGAGAATTTTGTCTTCAGATCTAAGTACTTATTATGTGGGAAGATACAATACTGAAAGAGCAGAAGAGAAAAAGGGAAGAATCCAGTTTTCAGATAACACTCCTCACCCATATCCTAAGTCCCTTTTTCTAGCCAACTCTTATTTATGTTTCAAAACTCACTTGCTATAAGGAAGTTTTAAAAATTCCTGTCTTGATGAGATGTGTTTCTTCTTAGCTCTCATAACACCTTGTAGGTACCTCCATCATAGTATGTAAGTCACTGACCTGCAATGGACCACTTATTTTTCTGTTTCTCCTACTAGACATTTCTCTCAAACAGGATGATTTAATCTTGTATCTTCAGAAGTTAAAGTAAGCACTTATAAAAAATGGTACATAACTATTAATTTCCAATAACCAAATTTTATTGTACAAAATCTATGAAAGAACCATAAAGGGCTTAAATAATAGCCTTTATTAATGTGTTGTGGGCACCATACTGTCCTCACAAACCACGTTTGCTGAACTTGCCCAGTTTCTATTAGTATCTTAAGGGGATGGTGCTTCTTCATAAGGTAATGTGGAGTCTTTGAGGAAACTACAACTTGGATAAAGATTACATCAGTCATTAGAGCTTTAATCAGCTCTTCTTCTGAAGCAATGGATTTTTTTATTCAAGTGATTGAAAATAGAAAAAAAATGATACCTTTGTTTTCTGTCCTGATAAAAATTCACAAGAAAACCAGATACTGAAGAGGGAAAGGACCACAGCCTTGTAGAATCAGAGCAAACCTAGTAGCATTTTGTTTGAACCAGGTCTACTTTGCATTAGAATGGTTCAGTCTAGACCAGAGGCAAATGGTACTTCTGACAATTATTTTTTAATAATGGTTTTAAAAGGAGAAAATCTCTACAAATGCTTCCTTTCTAAAAAGCTTGGAAAATTCAGACAACTGCACTTTTAAAAACGTCTGGCCACTGAGAAAGAGAGTTCAATTTTTAAAAAGCAAGATTTTGGGTGGCAAATGTCTCATATTCCCCAATAGTACCTTGCCATACAAATTTATCCTCTAGGGTGTGAGTGTGATCCAAGAAAGGTCTACTTAATCTGGATAGAAAGTTCATTTTGAGGCTAACACAGTGTCATTCTGGTTCTATTTTCATTAATGTCACATCAATTTGGCTTCCAAAATGACTCAGTTCCTTGAAATAAGGAGATATGAGTATATTTCCTTACTTTAATTTAGTAAAATAGGCTTTTTGTTGGACAATTCTGACTCAGTTGCATTTGTCAGTACAATTTGGCTGGCCAGAGGCTTATTAATAAATGGAAAACTGGGAACACTTGTGTAACTGTGGTGTTCCCAACTACCATATCTGTGTGACTGCAAAGATATTTTCTCCAAAATGGAAGAGACCTCAGGATTTGTAACACATCAGATGATTCATTATAACCAAAACAATGCAGACATTAGACTATAAACTAGATTTCACTGGAATTTCAATACAACACTAGTCCTGATACTAGTAACTTAATAGTTCAAGTGAAGTACAATATGGTTTGGTTTGTGATGCAGTAACTTTTTAAAGTGAAATTAAGTTTACAGTTATTACTGGGAACATTTCCTGTACATTTCCTTGTAAGATAACTCAGCTCTCATTTTTTTTAAAAAAATCACTATTAATAAAAGTTATCAATTTGACAGCACTTCATATTTTTTTATTCAAATAATAAGAACAGCAATGCTGCAACTCTGTGTAATTTCCAACAAAAGCATCTGTTGTGTCTATCACTATTTTGAAAAGTCTGTTTGCTGGGTGAGGAATTATTTTGGTCAGCATATCTTAGCAGCACCCTAGAAAGGCAGCCTTTTTTCCTCAGAGCACTAAAGATGATCATGACACTTCTTGACTCTATGAGATACAGATGTAGATCTGGTTAGGAATTTCCAATTTGCAACTCAGCCATTTCTTCCTCTACAAATTGAAGGCAAGAATTAAATATCTAGACATGTGGACATTCCTAGCATAGTGCCTGGTATTCAGTAGTACATGACAGTTTTCCTTTCCATTTTTCTTTTCCCCTCCAGAATATACCTAAAAGAAACGAAAACTAGCACTACCTGATTTTGATTGCTTGACTGTTTTCCATCTGCTGCAATATCTGTAAGATGTTTTTCTTTTTTTCTGTATCATCTTCTTCTGATCTAACAAAAGAGTTCTGTATAAAAAATGGAATACAAAGAAAGAACTTTAATTAAAAGACTACATTATGGGAAACAACTCACAAACAAAAATAGATGAACCATAGAGGATTCCTTTATGCCATACTGAGTAAATTAGTAACTAAAAAGGCAGTCATTGATTCTGGGATAATAGAGCAAGTACTCTTTTGTATATCATTTGATGGTTAGCTTGAGATGAGCATTATAAAAATAAAACTCAGTTAATAGAGATTAAAAACAATAAGCATGCAATATTTTACTTATTCTCTGTGATGAAAACATTAATACTTTAATACAATACTGGAAAAAAAATGTCTAAAATTATTTAGCAAATTTACCGTGTTATGAAAAACATATAGCCTGAACCCTAGACTGAGACCCCTTTTGACACTACACTGCATCCTATTTATAGACACAAGTTGTCTCATTAAACAGGTATCCCTTGAATGGGTATCACTATTTATGTTTTATCATCACAATCATATTAACAACAATAATAATCTTAATTTCTATCATTCTCAATCCTCATAACAACCCAGCGAGATTGATGCTATTATTACCTCCATATTATAGAAGAGGAAATTGAGGCTAAAAGTGACTAAGTACCTTGTAGAACAAGGCCACACAGTGAGAAAGAAAGGAATTTTCTTTAAAGGAAATATTAGAACACTTCCTTCTTTGGTCTCCTTGGAAATTATTATATGAAAATCAATTATAATTACATGGAAATCAATGGCAAACCAGTGTGTGCGAACTAGAAACAGGCATATGCTCTTCAGTCTTATACACGGGACTGAGGTAACATAGAAATCACACCAGCAAATGCCCCACGCGGAACGTTAGAAGTGACAAAACAATAGTGGTGACATAGCCTACTTAACATTGAAACTAAGTTTATTTTGCTTTAGCACAGACTGATGAGAAATGTGAGTTAGAAAGCATTTCTGTATAAAACCAAAACTTACACATTTATCATATAACCCTTTGCTTTTTTGTTAGCTCTTTATCTTTGACAAGGCATATTTTTGAGCAATTATTTGAAATTTCTTTCTTTTTAAAGTATTTTCTCTGTCTTGCATGCCTCCTTAATTCTGTATAAATTCTTGAGAAAATCTCAACTAGTTTGAGAAATTTCAATAGTTTCTTCATTGAACAGATATTTACTAAACTCCTACTCTATGCCAGGTTCTGTCTTAAGGAATTTAATGTCAAATGTCAAATACCTACATTGATAATCTGAGACATGGTTTGGATTCACTTTGGCATCTTTGCGTGTTAAAAACAAATTAGTTCCAAATGTATTGGTACAAATAAATAGGTTGTTTCATAAAATGTGTTTGTCCCAGATGGCTACTACTTGTTAGCAAAAAATAGCATCGATATATCTTGTTGATATCATCATTGCTAGCTTGGAATTCTTGAAACATTAGGAGGAAAAGAAATGCAACAACAGAAAAATGTTCTTCACTAAAAGAGAAGTACTATGTTTTTCGTAAATTACTATCTTTTACAGAACGAACTCGTTCAGGAGAAGTGACTACCAATTTTTCAGTATTTGTGCCTTTCATGTAAGAAGAAATGAAACAGGAATTAAGAAATTGGGGTTCCTACTGCTGGCTCTACAGGCAGTAATATGTTCTAGTTAGACAAGTAGGAAGGGAAAGAGTTGGACACAAGCGGCAAATAAGAACTTTCTTTCCCATATAATGCCAGAGATCAAAAGCTTATCAAGCACTTGAGAGCCAAGAAATCAAAGTTGTGCCTAGGGAGCTAATGCATCTGTAGTCCCAATCTGTACAAAAGTCTTAAAACTGGGAAATGCAGGTGGAGTTAAACAATCGGAGGGATCCATTGTCAGGAGCAAATCAGGTTTGGGGCCGTTTGATAATAGACGTAGAATTGGATGGGAGAAACCTGACCACAGTATTCAGCGGAAGAGTCCAAAATCCCAGAATGTCAGTTTAGAAAAGAAAACAGGATTCTGAGCCTGATAGTTTGCCTTCTGATCCCTTTTCCTGCTTAGAGTAGGGATCCCTAGTGCCGCAGGTACATAGATGAAGTAGGAAGGAATTAGCTAGAGAGAAGGAACTGGAGGACTTCAGGTGTGCACTACTGCGACTCTAGGGGTGTTAGGAGTTTGGGGATATGGTACAGGAATGATCCACTAATGTATGGAGGATCTTTGTACTGTCATTTTCCCAATCTCTTCATTGAATTCCCAAGCCTGTCTGTTTAATTATCTCATGGGAATGAATGCAACAATGAGTTTAAAATGTTTAGGTCTCTTTTGGTGAAAAAAGTTCTTTGAGTTCAGGATGTTTAGGTTAACCAGAAAGTGTTAAAGAATTAAATGATTCTCATTTTAAAACAGAAGAATGAACTCAGGTAACTGAACTGTGATTTTTTTTTTTAATTTATAGTTTGGCTAGGTGTTTTGCCTCACTTTAGCATCTCCTTTATTACAGCATAAAGCCAAAGAAAATATTGACCTATATTTCCATATTACTGTACTGAGACATTTGTTCTTGGAGGAAGAATTGATTGGCAATAATTGTTTCCAATAATATAGTTTTTGCTTCCAATATTAGGTAGTCCCAGAAAAAGCATTTCACTCAGATCTAAAAGTTTGGTAAATTATAGGTTATACATTTTATTTCAAGAATATCATGTTAATATTCATCAGGCACCATTTCTGAAGACTATCATTTTTCAGCCAAAAAGAAAGTAGAACATTTTAGAAGTATTTATTTCTATGTACTTATTTCATAGCAAGACTTCAAGTAAGTCACTGTCCATTATAAAACAATTAGTGAGTTCTTATAGCCAGCTAGATAGAAAATGTCAGTTCTTATGGACTTTTCCAGAGGGGATAAGCATGCTTAACTTTTTCTTTTCAAAAATTAAGTAGTTTTTGTTATCACATATGGTTAAAAGATTTAAGAATTTAGTGTAAGATCTTTTGTCTGTATACATTTATTAACTAGAGGTGTGTGGCTTGGGCATCATAAACTGAGTTGGTATATTCTTTAAACTTTCTGCCTCCTCTTTTGTCACCCAAATACTATATGGCATGTTTTGTATATGCTATAAACCTTCAGTGAAACTTTTCTTTCAAATTTAAAATAGCTTTCTAAGTGCTAAATAATATAGGTATTATAAGTGTTGAAATGAAAGATCATCAGCAGAAATGCTGCCTAGAAGATAAACTTGAAAACTTAATTAGCACACCAAACAATGTTAGTCCATTTCAATCTTAAAATACATAACGTGCTTTTCTTGAAAGCCAGTGGTTTACAGAAAACTTATTCAACAAATATTTTTTGAGACTGCCTCTATATCCAAAGAACTCTCTTACGTTCCAAAATTCTCAGTTTCTGTAATTCTACACAGAATATTGAAATTGAAATTTTCCAATGCTACTGGCTGTGAAAAACCTAATTTGATATAATCCACTTAATGTTCACTTAAGATCAGTGAATTAACCTGACTACAAGAAAAAAACACATGAAGAAAATAGTCATTTTTAAAATATGGTTGAATCATGAATCACAATTGCTAAAGCTAAACTGTGGTTTAAGATCCCTGGAGCCCATTATACCTAAGGGGACTTTATTCTCTCCACTAAAGACTAAATGGTATGCAAGGGGGAAGAGATACGGGAACACATGTATATGTATAACTGATTCACTTTGTTATAAAGCAGAAACTAACACACCATTGTAAAGCAATTATACTCCAATAAAGATGTAAAAAAAAACAGACTAAATGATAAAGAAAGTTAGATTTACTGAATGTACTATCACGATAGCAAAGTATCAACCCCTTTCAGCTTTTGCATCTGTATTAAAGACAGAGTCTGTCCTAATAGCAGCTAAGGCACTGCTATCCAAGACAAGATTAACAATGGATGGGGTCCTACCTCACTCATATCACTGTCATAATTGGTTGACTTAGCATATTAAAATTCAGATTAAAATATACCTAATAGTGTTTAATTTGGAGAATGGTACCTTAATTGAAACTTTAGTTACTATCCACTGTAATTTGCTTTTAAATTGTTTAATGCAGCACTGACGTTATAATTAGAAAAATTAATCTGAAGAAACAACGTGCTCTAAAGGCTATATTTTGTTCTATGTCTTAAATAAAATGAAGAATAAAAATTGAATTAAAAATGTGATAATGGATTTTTTACAAAATAAATGACTTTGCTTGGGTGAGGAGGCTTCAGTAGATGATTGTCTGCTAGATTGCTCTATGTTGTTAAACATAATCAAGAGATTAGTGCATTGGCCACCATATTTTGAAATGCTAGTGGGCTAACAGAACGTTGTATTTAATCTAGTGTTCATGATGAATGTTGGGAATAAAATGGCATCATTTGAAGAATAATTAGAGGCATATATAATGAGTCATGAAAGAGAAGCACATCCATACTGAGAAATATAAATTAGCTTTAGATGACTAGTATGAGACTTCTATGCAAAATGTCCCAGAACTTCCTGCTTCTTAAAAGATGATAATGGCAAATAGATTATAAAGAGCTGATACATGTGAAATATATACCACTGAATACAGAAGCCTAAAGTCTCTTGCCAAAGAATTACTATAAATAAAAAAGGACTAAATCCCTGGCAAGGTACAGCTAGACCAGAGTTTCCCAACCTCGGCATTATTGACATTTTGGACCAAATAATTCTTTGTTGTGGGAGCAGTCCTATGCATTGCAGGTAGTTTTGCAGCATCCCCAGCCTTTCTCCACTAGATGCCAGTAGCAACATTCTTCCAATTATGACAATCAAAAATGACTCGACATTGCCAGAAGTCTCCTGAGGTGCAAAATCACTCTCAGTCAAAAACTACTGACTTAGACCCTAAATATTTCCACTGGAGTGAAGGAGATGTTTAGAAAAGGAAGAATAACCACTACCCCAAAGATATCCACAAAATAAATGCTATGGAAGAACAGAAATTATTACCTAATCTAGAGATATGCAACTCTCCCTTATTTAAAATGACATCCATGGATTATTTAAAAGCATCTCTGATGGACTTGCTTGGGCCTCCTTCTTTTTGAAGAAAAATGCTGTTTTTGGTGTCTATGAGTAATAAAAACAGAAGCTATCAAGGCCAGCAACTTTCCATTCATTCTAGCCCCAAGTGAAGTCTTTTGTTAGTGCCATCCTGACTAATGCGTTTGAAAGTGCCAGAAGAAATTGGGATGAATTCATCAAAATATTTAGTTATAATTTGACAAATGTAAACATTTTTCATGCCTTAGTTATTCACTGTTATCAATTAGCCATTTTTCCCCCACCATGAGATACTAAGATGAATGTTTGAGGTTGGCAATAAGGGTAGACAGTGTTACCCTTTATTAAAAATAAAAACAGGGAGAAAAGAGAATCATAATGAGAACATATTATTCTTTGGTACAGTTTGAAATGCCTTATGTCTGAAGCTTAGTCATTTTTTTCTACCTATGAAAAAGTAGGCAAATAATAGTATGACCAAGCAAAATGCTAAAAAAAAAGAAAATGTTATTTTGTGTCAAAACATGGTTGTAATTAGCAATCAAAATTTACTGCATTTTTTTCTGAAAGTTTTAACAAGGAATATCTTTGGTTCTCTCTGTCTCAGATTTTGAAATTACTCCACCTACCTTTTCCTTGGCAACCTCATGTTTCTCATCTAAAGAAAAAAATCATAAGATAATTCATGAAATTATTTATTTTCCTTCACTCTTGAAAGCTTGAGGAATAATTTATTTTATTCTATAATTTTTTCTTGGCTTCCATTTATTAGCAATTTCCACATGGTGAAATCCAGGTGTTTTACATAGAATTTCTTTATTATTATAGACACCCAAAATAAATTCCATCTGCTTGGGCTTTATAAAACCATGGATTACATGTGTTCCAAGCTCAGTTTATTTCATTCCATGACTAAATATTCATTGGACAGTTTTAGGGTAGAAATGTCCAACAAAAAGTATACAGACAGATCAGAGGAAAATATTATTGCCTACTGAACACAATTTTGCATGCTTAACTACCCCATCTATTCTGTTTTTTCATAAACCTAGTCTAGCCCAGTCATTTTTAATTTACTTCCATCCCTTTTTCATTCTTTTCAGGCCATCTCCCAAATTAGTCACTTTAGAAATCATAGTCAACTCAAGATGATTTATGAGAAATACACAGATAGGGAATCATGTAGTCAGCAAGGTGATTAATTTTTGGATGTAATAATTTGCTACTTGTTGAAATAATTCATTTTCTCAGCAAATGTAGTTTTCTTTCTCCGTCACTTTTGATCCAATTCAACATATCTCTCTTGCTATGTTTACCAAGGATCTAAATTTTTCCATCATGAAATAAAATCACAATTATTTGGATTATTCATGCTACTTTGGAAGATTTTTCTTATTATTATGAGTTGCTTTCTATACAGGTGGAGTATTTATTTGGCACATTGAATAAACAAAATTTATTTCAATTATCCAAATATACCTTTAGATATATGTATCTAATGTATATGCTCAGATTTTTGTATTATCTCAATATTTATGAAACTGTAATCATTTCTAAAATGTCCCTTGTACAAATGATAATGTCTTTCCTTGTATAAGTGGACTTCTGATTGATCCTGGAAGGAATGCTGTGCAGTTTTATGATGAAATCAGGAGCATATTTGATACTAATAAAATGGTCAATGTTTCAACTCAGGATCTAGATTTTGGATTTTCCTCCAGGATGTAATTAAGGAACTCTCCCCCTATTAAGATAGTGCTGACCTCTAACATGTTTCCAAAACAAAGATAGTAGAATCTCATTTGAAGGAGAAAAATGTGTGTGGTTTGCAGAATAATACAAACACATGTATCATATAAGCTCTGATGTCAGCATTAACTAATGGGAGATTTTTTTTTGTAAGCATACAAATAAATGAACATTATCAGAGCAGAACATTTCTTTCTTAATACAAAAAATTATTTTTATAATTTTATGTGTTTTTATGAGACTAATATTCAGTAACAGTCACATTTATTACTCTTCCTTGAGCAGCTTCCTGGGAAATAATGCATTCAAAATGATAGCATCTGTGATTTATGTACATCATTACATATTTTCTGAAAATTGGTGCATTCAGTTGACTGCAGGCTTCATTTTAAGCTATTAAGAGAATTTTCTTTATGGACGACTTTTTGTAGGAACAAATGAAAAAAAATACAGTTATCATTTTAACTGTTTCGTTTGTAAGAAATAGTTTTATATCTCTGAATGTTGAGTCCTTAGATTATTTGCAAAGCCTTAATGAGTCTCAAAATTCTATTTGAGGAATAATCTTAGGTTGTTCTTGACCCCCTGGTTTAACTAACAATGTAGTCTTCTACAATTGTCACTTTACATTGAATATTTTGAGAATCATATCTTTACTATGGACTCTGCCAGGTGCTTTGTCTATTACTTCATTTATTTACTTTCTCATCCCCATTCTAACTTGCTTAGCCATGATGAATAACATATTCTGAACTCAGCGCATCTTCTAGGCAGCAATCCAGTGACTTCCTCCCCTCAGGTTATTTGCCCTGAGTATATTCAACATTCACTTTTCTAAGCTCTGTGTTTTCTGAGGACACTCAAAAAGTCTTAAATTTGTGGAGAAAATAATTCAGCTGAGCAAGTATCAGCAAAGATAAGCGATCTTTGCTGTGAATTTTTCGTACAAGATTATGAACCCTTCGTTGATAAGGACTGTGTTTTATTTATTTGTTGGTCCCCAGATGTCTGCCATGATGTGCCTGGCACATAGCAAACAATGAATTGAGTGAGCTTGTTGGTATGAACATTTTTGTGAATAATTTGTTTCCTTTACAAAATTATATTAATTATTTTCTGCAATATTAAGAATTGGTATTTGTAACGTTAAAAATGGCTCCTTGAAATTGTTTTTCCAGCTTTTAATCTTTGGACAAAATAGGTATTATCTATGTTTCATATATCGGGCAAATCAAGGCACTTGACAGAGGACACAATGAGGAATGATAAGATCATTTGTTGTCAGTCAGTGCTTCATTGTGTTGAATGCTAACATGGTATTCTCTAAGTAGCCTTTTAAACTTCCTCTAATAACATTATGATCTTTGAAAACAAGCCTTTGAAAAGCGTTCCTGGAAAAGATGAGCAGAAAGTATCAGACATTGTTATCTGTGTGCTTTTGAGAGTATTATTTTATATATCTAATAAGGTAATGTTAGAACAAGCTTAAATAGTTTCTCTAGTCTACCTAAAGTTGGCATTACAGTTCAATGTCAGTATTCTTCACCAAACATATTTTTTGTTAAATTATGTATTTGAATAAGGATGCAGTCAAAATACTTGCACATGTGCTTCAGATTACTTAACATCACCAGTTAATTTAAGATGATTTATCAGGGTGATTTGTACTAGTAAGATAATTCCAGATAAGAAAAATGCAGCTTCCCAAACTAATTTTTTATTCATATTTGGACTCCTCATTCTTAAATCGATATAGTAGATTAAAAATAATAATCAAGGACTTCCCTGGTGGCACAGTGGTTAAGAATCCGCCTGCCAATGCAGGGGACATGGGTTCGATCCCTGGTCCAGGAAGATCCCACATGCTCCGGAGCAACTAAGCCCATGTGCCACAACTACTGAGTCTGTGCTCTAGAGCCCGTGAACCACAACTACTGAGCCCACGTGCTACAACTACTGAAGCCCACGCGCCTAGACCCCATGCTCCACAACAAGAGAAGCCACGCAATGAGAAGCACAAGTACCACAACAAAAAGTAGCCCTCAATCGCCACAACTAGAAAAAAGCCCGTGCACAGCAACGAAGACCCAATGCAGCCAAAAATACATAAATAAATAAATAAATATAAAAAAAATAAGTTATCAATACAGTGACTTCACAGAAGACTGCTCATATATTTCATGAGAACTTTGGAAATCAGACTTTCTCTTCCAAGTCATGATTTTTCGTTAAAAATTCATATTCAGTATGGAGGAAAAATATGGGGCAGTTATAAATTTGTCTGAAAATATATTATATTCCTAGTATTCAAGAACATCTTAGTAGTAATAGTAGTAGTAGTCATATTATTCTGCATTCATTCCCATGGTCGGTTTAAAACCAACATTGCCTATCTTCTTGGATTATGCTCTCCCATCTTTGTAATAAAAGTTGGCTAAAATGGAAGGTTAAAAAATAAAACAAAACAAAGAAAATTCATCAAAACTGGAGACAGAATTTCCCAAAGAAATCTAAGGGTATTCAATGAGAGTTGATTTTTTTTAAATACTGCCCCAAGTCATCAGCAATTCTTAGACCATGACCTGCTTCTTTTTTTACTCTCCTTTTATTTTTTGAGACAATAACCATAAAACCCAATATGGAAAGTGACCCTATGGGTGCAACCACAAAGTTTCAGTGAGAAAATCATTGTTAAATTACTTTCAAGAATCTCCGAATTCCTGGTACCAACAGTAGACATCAGTGTCCTCCACAACTCCAGTTACATCCAGGTCAAGCCAAAGTAAGATTTTAAAGACTCTAAGCACTGAAAAGATTATGGTGCCTTCCCAGATAACACTTAGAGCACCAGGAAGGCAAAATAAAAAATTTAAACTAATAAGGCAACATAATTTAAGCATATTTTTTTTTATTTTTTTATTTTTTTTTTTATTTTATTTTATTTTTTTTAACATCTTTATTGGAGTATAATTGCTTTACAATGGTATGTTAGTTTCAGCTTCACAACAAAATGAATCAGTTATATATATACATATATTCCCATATCTCTTCCCGCTTGCGTCTCCCTCCCTCCCACCCTCCCTATCCCACCCCTCCAGGCGGTCACAAAGCACCGAGCTGATCTCCCTGTGCTATGCGGCTGCTTCCCACTAGCTATCTACCTTACGTTTGGTGGTGTATGATTGATTAAATATTGCATAAACTCAGTGCAGAGACAAAATATTCCTTTACCTGAGACCTTATGGCTGCTGGGAGGGTTTCTTTTAATTATCCCTAGCACACTAAAACAAGGAATACTTATTCTAGCTAGAACTATCTATTAATTTGATTTTTCTCAAATATATTCTGTAATATCTGTTATGTTTATGCTTTCTAGGACTGCTAGGATTATACTGTGTTCAAAGAAATGTTTTTGTTCTCCTTTGCTTTATAGATTCTCTTTCAAACCTCACTAGTAGCACAACGTCCTCTGTATTTCTAACCAATAATTTAGAAATTACTGCTGGATCCTGGGAATGAGGGGTTGCAGAGGGATAGAAAAGCTTGAAGTATTTCTTATTTTAATATTTTCAGTTAATTTCACAGCTTCCCACTAAAGCTTTAAAGTTTAAAGGCAAGGATTATTGATACCTTGCCTCTCTTTAGGCTTGTTATCCAGAAGATTGTATCTTTTGGCCTTTTAAAAATAAGAGTTTCCTGTCTGCAATATCATCCCCTAAGGGAAGTTTGTCATACAAAGCAATTATTTGAGTTATTAATGCCCTTAGAAATTTCATATGTTTTTAACAATGAAAACGATTATTTGATGGGGAAATTTTAAATAGAAACTATCTTTTAGTTGCATTAGAAACTCCTAAAGTGAACCACGAAAAAGAAAATATGCCAATAATTGTGTGATGGGAACATAGGCCTAGTTCTGGGTTTTGTTTTGTTTTTGATACTATAGACTCAGATTCCTTAGGTAAGATTTAAAATATGTTTGTTTGTGTGTGAATGGGGACAAGAGACAACAGAGAAAGAAAGCTCTTTAACTTTCCTAATGCTGAATATCTATGTTTCCTAAATAATCAGCTCACTGTCCTACTGCTCTATCTCAAAATCAATTATCTTCAACCTCATCATGTTTCTCTCCCTTTACCTCCACAAGTTCATTGTAATAAACACAAGGAAGTCATTTTAAAATATTGTGTTATATAATTCCTAGCACCATGATCTTTATTCACTGACAAATTTTGAAGAGCTATGAATTTTTAATAGCAGAATTACAAAAATTAAGTTTTGTCCCAGTCAATAGTAAACACTAGTTGGGAACCACCAGTGCTATAGTGAACAAATAATTCCTCCGAGGTTTTGTAAACTTTTCAACTTGGTTAATTGAACAATAGAGTTATGTGTTCACCCTGACTCCCCAAAATCATTAGGAGAGTTAATATGAGTGCATTTGTTTTGCACATTGCAAATAAGAAGTGCCAGATAAATGCACCATGATAATAATAATGATGAGCTGCAGTGAAGCTTAGTGTCATTTAATTATATCTTAAGAGTTGATTTAGCAAACTTTCCTCTTTTCATTAACATCAGAAATCATATATTCACACTAGGAAACAAACGAATGTCACTAACGAAACAATTTTGTTCAAGTAGCATGCTTTCAAGTCAATTCTTCAAAGGCATATAATGGAGCATACTTCATACAGTGTTGAACAAGATTATATAAGCATTAGTCCTTCTCCCTGACTTCAAGTAAGACCACACCCTAAGCTCACTAGAAAAAACTGAAATACGTCCGTTTTCTAAAAGCTGAGATAAAATATGATTCACTGGTACCTCTTGTTAACTACAACAGTCAGGTCACCCATCATCCTTTGCAGTATAGTGACTTCTAGGGTATACCTGTATCTGCTTTACCCTTCTTCTTTTCACCCGTACTTGGAAATAAAATCTGTATCTAATCAATAGCACCTACTAAGATGACGTTTCTAATTTACTGAGAAACCAGTAAGTATTTGCAGAAGAAAAAAGAAGTCTTACATATGCTACTGAAAATCATGAAATTAAGTGTAGCATTTACCTATACCATTTGGGGGTGGAAAATAAGTTTAGAAACACTGATACAATGCCAAGAATCCATAAAGATGGACTGTAATAGCAGTTACAGGTGCAAAACTGAATGAAAGTACATCCATAACAGGTTTTTTTTTCATTTATCTTAAGTTCAAGTTGAGAGTGGTTTTATTTTCATTGTTTTGGACTCTTAAAGATTTGTGACACAAGAGGAAAAGGATTTGATGATTACTGATAAAACTATACAGTGTTGATCATTCTTCTTGTTCATTGTTCTTCTGTTTCCTTAGAGCATGAATTCTCTGTGGGCTTAGCATTTGCCCTCTTATTATAGAAACCCTAAGGAGAAGAAAATAATGTCTTGTTCATAGTAGTTGCTTATTAATGGCTTTCTATGAGGTTCCACTGTGGGGAAAGGAATTAAAAACTTAATAATCCTGCTAGTTCTCTGAGCAGTTTAGAGCACAGGAGATATTTAAAGTTTTATGGCATTCTCCTGGGAAGCCATCATCTCTTTGCCTTTCCTCACATTTAAGATTTTAATTGCCTCAGTGTTTCAATAACAATTACAGCCTATTCGGAATTTTTCTTTTCATGATCTGACAGCTCTGAGTTTTAAATTCTGGGAATCTTTCCTGAAGTAGGTTATATTTGTTATCCAAAGTCTCAGAGGAATATCATTCTGTGCAATATGCGATCAATTTCCCATTTACTTGCTTTGGAGCCATCAGTCTTTTACCTGATTCTGTATATTAAGCAAGCAAAGCTTTTCAATGTTTCCATTTCCTTTTGTGCCACTAATCTAACAATGTACTGACTTGATCACTTGATTTCTTAGTCCACATCAATCCAAATAAAGTGCCTTCTGCTTTTTTTGGCATAAATTTAATTCAATTCTTATTCATGCTTGTTCAAATCTAATAAAGCTTCTCTATTAAGATGGATTGTGACAATGTACAACTTCTAATTTTTTCCCATTTTGAGCCTGATTTTCCCATTTCTATCAAAGAGAATGCCAGAAAAAATGAGTTAAATAAATTAAAATGTAAAGGTTTTAAACCCATTTACCTAACAAGGAGAACAAGACTTCGCCTGCTACATCTTGTGATTCTTCTGTTCCTTGCCTCTATTCTCTTCTAGTCAGTTTTCTGAGACTCTACTTTTTGCCCATGCCATCGCCCTCACTCTTCTACCTTTCCTGATATATCACAATCATTCCTACTCCTCACACTTTGATTCTATTTGCTCATGTCTCTGCCCCTATAATAACTGAACATTTTCCCCATGCCTCTTATATTAACTGTATTGATTAATTGTATGTTTTCTATTGCTGTGTAACAAATTACCAAAAACCTAGTGGTTTAAAACCATACCCATTTATTAGTTCACAGTTTTGTAGGGCAGAAGTCCAGGGACCTCCCCTGTATTCTCTGCTTAAGTTCTCAAAAGGCTGAAGTCCATGTGTCTGCTGGGTTGAGCTCTTATCTGGAAGCTCTGGAGAAGAATTTGCTTCCAGACTCATTCAGGTTGTTGGCAGAATCCAGTTCCTTAGGGCTGTACGACTGTAATCCCTATTTTCTTGCTGGCTGCCAACTGTAAGCCACTCTCTGCTCCTCAAGGAAACCCACATTCATTTTCACATGGCCCTCTCTATCTTCAAAGCCAGCAACTGCATATAGAATCCTTTTCATGCTTCAATTCTCTTCACTTACAAACTAGAGAAAATTATCAACTTATGAAGCACTAATAGGATGAGATTAGGTCCACCTGGATAATATCTCTTGCCGTATAAAGCAACAAACTCATGGAAGTAATATCTCATATTTACATGTTCAGGTCACACTAAAAAGGAGGGGATTATGCAAGGGTGAGTGTCACTGAGGTCATTCTAAAAGATTTGCCTACCATGCTAACCCATTATCATGGAAAGCCTTCTAGTGCCTTTCAAAAATTTTTGATTGATATCCATAGTATTGAAATACATTGTAGTGTGAAACTCGGAACACACACATACACAGTTTCACAAAAGAGAATTCTTACTATGTGCAATAAATGATGTTATTTTCTATTTCATAAAAAGAAAAGATTGCTTTAACCTACTAAATTTAGGGCAAAACTTTTTTTAGCCAAATTGGGAAAACCAGTCACTTCTGTTTCCATTTTGGAAACCCATTTGTAATTTTGGTGATCTGCAAAATTGATCTATGAAAATTGGGATGAGATAACATTTGAAGTGAGCTCTTTTATTTTTAATAGTAACTTATCCTATTCTCCTTTTATATTAGTATTTTTGCCATGTGCACATGGAATTACTTTTCATGTAAAGAAAGAGGATTAGGAATTCAATACGTAGATTGTTGTATTTAGGTGGGAGCATTTTATTCTGTGTAAAAACCACCATACGGCCTACCAATATAAATGACGTTTTTAGTAGTTATTGTGGTAGTCACTAGATGGCAGATGTGTATTGCCCAAAATAAAAGGTGCCCACAAGCCAGCAAGGATCTCATTCAGATTTGATGGAGAAATTAAAACCTTTACAGACAAGCAAAAGCTGAGAGAGTTCAGCACCACCAAACCAGCTTTACAACAACTGCTAAAGGAACTTTTCTAGGCAAGAAACACAAGAGAAGGAAAAGACCTACAATAACGAACCCAAAACAATTAAGAAAATGGGAATAGGAACATACATATCGATAATTACCTTAAATGTAAGTGGACAAAATGCTCCCACCAAAAGACACAGATTGGCTGAATGCATACAAAAAAAGGACCCATATATTAGCTGTCTACAAGAGACCCACTTCAGACCTAGAGACACATACAGACTGAAAGTAAGGGGATGGAAAAAGATATTTCATGCAAACGGAAACCAAAAGAAAGCTGGAGTAGCAATTCTCATATCAGACAAAATAGACTTTAAAACAAAGATTATTATAAGAGACAAAGAAGGACACTACATAATGATCAAGGGATCGATCCAAGAAGAAGATATAACAATTGTAAATATTTATGCACCCAACATAGAAGCACCACAATACATAATGCAAATACTAACAGCCATAAAAGGGGAAATCGACAGTAACACATTCATAGTAGGGGAATTTAACACCTCACTTTCAGCAATGGACAGATCACCCAAAATGAAACTAAATAAGGAAACACAAGCTTTAAATGATACATTAAACAAGATGGACTTAATTGATATTTATAGGACACTCCATCCAAAAACAACAGAAAACACATTTTTCTCTAGTGCTCATGGAACATTCTCCAGGATAGATATATCTTGGGTCACAAATCAAGCCTTGGTAAATTTAAGAAAATTGTAACTGTATCAAGTACCTTTTCCAACCACAACGCTATGAGACTAGATATCAATTACAGAAAAAGATCTGTGAAAAACACAAACACATGGAGGCTAAACAATACACTACTTAATAACGAAGTGATCACTGAAGAAATCAAAGAGGAAATAAAAAATTACCTAGAAACAAATGACAATGGAGACACGACAACCCAAAACCTATGGGATGCAGCAAAAGCAGTTCTAAGAGGGAAGTTTATAGCAATACAAGCTCACCTTAAGAAACAGGAAACATCTCGAATAAACAACCTAACCTTGCACCTAAAGCAATTAGAGAAAGAAGAACAAAAAAAACCCAAAGTTAGCAGAAGGAAAGAAATCATAAAAATCAGATCAGAAATAAATGAAAAAGAAATGAAGGAAACGATAGTAAAGATCAATAAAACTAAAAGCTGGTTCTTTGAGAAGATAAACAAAATTGATAAACCATTAGCCAGACTCATCAAGAAAAAAAGGGAGAAGACTCAAAACAGTAGAATTAGAAATGAAAAAGGAGAAGTAACAACAGACACTGCAGAAATACAAAAGATCATGAGAGATTACTACAAGCAACTCTATGCCAATAAAATGGACAACATGGAAGAAATGGACAAATTCTTAGAAAGGCACAACCTGCCAAGACTGAATCAGGAAGAAATAGAAAATATGAACAGACCAATCACAAGCACTGAAATTGAAACTGTGATTAAAAATCTTCCAACAAACAAAAGCCCAGGACCAGATGGCTTCACAGGCAAATTCTATCAAACATTTAGAGAAGAGCTAACACGTATCCTTCTCAAACTCTTCCAAAATATAGCAGAGGGAGGAATATTCCCAAACTCATTCTACGAGACCACCGTCACCCTGATACCAAAACCAGACAAGGATGTCACAAAGAAAGAAAACTACAGGCCAATATCACTGATGAACATAGATTCAAAAATCCTCAAGAAAATACTAGCAAACAGAATCCAACAGCACATTAAATGGATCATACACCATGATCAAGTGGGGTTTATCCCAGGAATGCAAGGATTCTTCAATATATGCAAATCAATCAATGTGATACACCATATTAACAAACTGAAGAAGAAAAACCATATGATCATCTCAATAGATGCAGAGAAAGCTTTTGACAAAATTCAACACCCATTTATGATAAAAACCCTGCAGAAAGTAGGCATAGAGGGAACTTTCCTCAACATAATAAAGGCAATATATGACAAACCCACAGCCAACATTGTCCTCAATGGTGAAAAACTGATAGCATTTCCACCAAGATCAGGAATAAGACAAGGTTGCCCACTCTCACCACTCTTATTCAACATAGTTTTGGAAGTTTTAGCCACAGCAATCAGAGAAGAAAAGGAAATAAGAGGAATACAAATCGGAAAAGAAGAAGTAAAGCTGTCACTATTTGCAGATAACATGATACTATACATAGAGAATCCTAAAGATGCTACCAGAAAACTACTAGAGCTAATCAATGAATTTGGAAAAGTAGCAGGATACAAAATTAATGCACAGAAATCTCTGGTATTCCTATACACTAATGATGAAAAATCAGAAAGTGAAATCAAGAAAACACCCCCATTTACCATTGCAACAAAAAGAATTAAAAAATCTAGGAATAAATCTACCTAAGGAGACAAAAGACCTGTGTGCAGAAAATTATAAGACACTGATGAAAGAAATTAAAGATGATACAAATAGATGGAGAGATGTACCATGTTCTTGGATTGGAAGAATCAACATTGTGAAAATGACTCTACTACCCAAAGCAATCTACAAATTCAATGCAATCCCTATCAAACTATGACTGGCATTTTTCACAGAACTAGAACAAAAAATTTCACAATTTGTATGGAAACACAAAAGGCCCCGAATAGCCAAAGCAATCTTGAGAACAAAAAATGGAGCTGAAGGAATCAGGCTCCCTGACTTCAGACTATACTACAAAGCTACACTAATCAAGACAGTATGGTACTGACACAAAAACAGAAAGATAGATCAATGGAACAGGATAGAAAGCCCAGAGATAAACCCACACACATATGGTCACCTTATCTTTGATAAAGGAGGCAGGAATGTACAGTGGAGAAAGGACAGACTCTTCAATAAGTGGTGCTGGGAAAACTGGACAGGTACATGTAAAAGTATGAGATTAGATCACTCCCTAACACCATACACAAAAATAAGCTCAAAATGGATTAAAGACCTAAATGTAAGGCCAGAAACTATCAAACTCTTAGAGAAAAACATAGGCAGGACCCTCTATGACATAAATCACAGCAAGATCCTTTTTGACCCACATCCGAGAGATATGGAAATAAAAACAAAAATAAACAAATGGGACCTAATGAAACTTCAAAGCTTTTGCACAGCAAAGGAAACCATAAACAAGACCAAAAGACAACCCTCAGAATGGGAGAAAATATTTGCAAATGAAGCAACTGACAAAGGATTAATCTCCAAAATTTATAAGCAGCTCATGCAGCTTAATAACAAGAAAACAAACAACCCAATCCAAAAATGGGCAGAAGACCCAAATAGACTTTCTCCAAAGAAGATATACAGACTGCCAACAAACACATGAAAGAATGCTCAACATCACTAATCATTAGAGAAATGCAAATCAAAACTACAATGAGATATCATCTCACACCAGTCAGAATGGCCATCATCAAAAAATCTAGAAACAATAAATGCTGGAGAGGGTGTGGAGAAAAGGGAACCCTCTTGCACTGTTGGTGGGAATGTAAATTGATACAGCCACTGTGGAGAACAGTATGGAGTTTCCTTAAAAAACTACAAATAGAACTACCATATGACCCAGCAATCCCACTACTGGGCATATACCCTGAGAAAACCATAATTCAAGAAGTGTCATGTACCAAAATGCTCATTGCAGCACTATTTACAGTAGCCCGGAGATGGAAACAACCTAAGTGTCCATCATCGGATGAATGGATAAAGAAGATGTGGCACATATATACAATGGAATGTTACTCAGACATAAAAAGAAACGAAATTGAGCTATTTGTAATGAGGTGGATAGACCTAGAGTCTGTCATACAGAGTGAAGTAAGTCAGAAAGAGAGAGACAAATACCGTATGCTAACACATATATATGGAATTTAAGAAAAAAAAAAGTCATGAAGAACCTAGGGGTAAAACAGGAATAAAAACACAGATCTACTAGAGAATGGACTTGAGGATATGGGGAGGGGGAATGGTAAGCTGTGACAAAGCGAGAGAGAGGCATGGACATATGTACACTACCAAATGTAAAATAGATAGCTAGTGGGAAGCAGCCGCATAGCACAGGGAGATCAGCTTGGTACTTTGTGACCGCCTGGAGGGGTGGGATAGGGAGGGTGGGAGGGAGGGAGACGCAAGAGGGAAGAGATATGGGAACATATGTATATATATAACTGATTCATTTTGTTGTAAAGCAGAAACTAACACACCATTGTAAAGCAATTATACTCCAATAAAGATGTTAAAAAAAATAAAAAAATAAAAATAAAAGGTGCCCACAGAAGGGAGTCTATTTATTAAGTATTCGAATTCTACCTCAGACATTCTATGGAATCTTGAGATTGTTCAACAATAAAGCAAGCCCTAACATGGTATAATTTAATGTCCTCTAGTTTTCTTTGAGAAATATTTATAATAGCTTTTTCTTTTATTTTAAGCTATGGCTTTTTAATATACTTATCTTACAACCCCAGCACTATAAATGGATTTGGATCTGCTAAACTTGAGACTGACATACAATTTTTTTCCAATAACCTTGTAACCAAATGAAAAACTGGCATAGCATGAATCCTTCAGATCCCAGTTAATTGTTACTTCTTTAAAAGGCATATTTGACCAACCAATATAAATTAAACTCGCTCCTAGAACCCTATCCTTTTCCTTCTTGGCACCAATCACAACCTCCAGTGATATGGAATTGGTGTGATTTTTCATACAAACTCTGTTATATGCAATAGACTTTCTTCTCCATACAAAAAAAGGATGTCTATTCTGCCTGTCACCATGTCACCAGCACCTAGCATAGTGCCTGACACATAAAAGGCCCTCAGTTAAGGCTTATGCAATAAATTAATGATGGATATGAGTGTGGATTCTTTTCTTTTTTCCTCATGAAGTGCTTTTTTGTTAGAGACCTTGCTTTTTCTCAGGGAGTACCAAGGCTAAAGTGAATCACCTTTACTGTCATTGCAAAAAGAAGGCAACTACTTTAAGGTATAGTTTCAAAAGTCTGCCTGTGCAACTTTTTAATTAAAATGTTGATTTTTTTAAAAATCCTTTCATGCATATAATTTTCATGGAGGAAGAGAAGAAATATCAAACTGCTAGCCAATGTGTACCTTCTTGAAACTGTATTTTCTGTGATCCATCTGATTTTATATGACTGCCAGTTCCCTCATTAACATCAAAGGTTACTGCCACAGATATTGGTCTGTTGCATTTCTTATGATTCAATATGAATTTCTTGGCAAGGAAAGCATGAGTCTACAGATTTGAAAGTGTATATAATATAAGCATAATAAATGTTTCTCTTCATTTCACTCTAGCAGTTTATACTGGCAGGTGATTTTGTACTCATTCATAATTCTTCTTCTTTTCTAGTAACATAAGTAATATAATGAAGCATTAAATTATTCCTTGAAGTGGAATATGAATTATGCTGAGTGTAAATAGGACTGACATGCTACTCTAAATCATTATGAATAGATGTGAAGGCATGTGATTGTACCTGCCTTTGTCAATAAAAAAATGCATTCTGTCATATTTTAAAGTTTGACGGACATAATACGCCTTCCCTAATTCACTGGCTCTTCATTTTATTATTGTTGTTTTATTAGAATAACAAATGCCCTGCTGAAATAGAGGCCTCAAGAATGTTTTGCTGATGAGCTTTGAATCCATATAAAGACTTCAAATAGATTGGACATGCTCATTTTTTCTACACCTGCCTGCCCTGATTTTTTTGAACTTGAA
Organism: Leucopleurus acutus; assembly: GCF_964270905.1. Lineage (NCBI taxonomy): Eukaryota > Metazoa > Chordata > Mammalia > Artiodactyla > Delphinidae > Leucopleurus > Leucopleurus acutus. The sequence goes on from NC_139148.1 coordinate 99,337,590, forward strand.
AGTAAAAATAACCCAGTTATTTGACTCTTTTATGCTTATTACAAGATTTAAGAGCAAAAAAGAATTGTGATCTGTTAAAATCGGTTTGCATAAATGCACTCTCCAGTTGGCTTAATCCTCTTTAAAATAGGCTGGGGCTTCCCTGGTGGCGCAGTGGTTGAGAGTCCGCCTGCCAATGCAGGGGGCGCGGGTTCGTGCCCCGGTCCGGGAGGATCCCACATGCCACGGAGCGACTGGGCCCGTGAGCCATGGACGCTGAGCCCGCGCGTCCGGAGCCTGTGCTCCTCAACGGGAGAGGCCACAACAGTGAGAGGCCCGCATACCGCAAAAATAAATAAATAAAATAAAATAGGCTGGATTATAGTACCATCTCATGCTGAAATCTATAGTTTTTGGTAATCCAGTCAAAAGAAAAGTAGTAACCAAATGATCACGTATAATTTATTTTAAAAATTATTAAATGGTAATAAATTGAAATGTAATCAGTGCTTTAAAAAAATAAGATTTTAAGATTTGTCCAGGCTGTTTTTTTCTAGAATTTATTAAAAACAACCAAACAAAACAAAAAAGATTTCAACTGCTGTTGTATATATAGAGAAGATACAAACTGTCAATGAATACCAGCCAGCACCCTAACTTAAATCAGAAGAAAATCTCCAAGAACTTGTTATCCTTAAAACTTCAACTCAAAAAGCTCAAGACTATTTTTGAGTGCTTACTATATGTATGCTTAAAAAATGATGAAGTGGGCTTCCCTGGTAGTGCAGTGGTTGAGAGTCCGCCTGCCGATGCAGGGAACTGGGGTCGTGCCCCAGTCCGGGAAGATCCCACATGCCGCGGAGCAGCTGGACCCGTGAGCCATGGCCGCTGAGCCTGCGCGTCTGAAGCCTGTGCTCCGCAACGGTAGAGGCCACAACAGTGAGAGGCCCGCGTACCGCAAAAAAAAAAAAAAAAAAAAAGATGAAGTGATAGAAACTTCTTAAAGGAATTTTTACTCAAAATATTATTACAGACATTTAGATTAAAAACATATATCTATCATGTTTTATAAGGATGTATTAATAGTGCATTGTTTCAATGGGACTATAAACCTAAAGATCTAAACATCACTTTAAAAACCTGCAGAAAAGGCCCATCAGTTTGAAAGCATGTGCTTTTATAGTAAACCATCATGATTGTTCAGTTATCACTTTCCCTTGAATGGATTGCCGAAAGCTAACGATTTCAGCTCAGGATGGTACTATAATCCAGAGGATTATAAAGAAGATGAAGCTGACTGAAGAGCGTATTTATGCTGAATCTGTTACTAAAGAGTGATTTTTTTCACTATCAGAAATAATTTCTTCTTCTGACGGTCCACTTATTCCCATATTTCAGTTCATGGCTTATGTGAGTGACTTTCTTTCCCTACCCGTGTAAATTCTCAGAGTGTTTGTGTATCTCCTCATTTGAGTATCATGGAAACCCTGTTGATTTCAGTTCTAGTCAGGCTTGAATACAGTTAATTCAGTCTTTCTGTCAACTTTGCCCTTTTTTTGAAAGTAAGACTACTTATACATAAATGTATTATAACCATTTCTAAGTGGCATGCCTCCCAATCTTTGAAGACAAAGAAAAAACTCTAGATGAAATAAATGTTTATTGTGAGTTGTTTCATTACGAATCTATTGTATTAGAGTTGCATATTAGGAAATCAATCAACGTTAACTAAAATAGTTTGGTACCTAATCATGTTATTCTGACCACGATTTTAAAATAATTAGATGATTCTATTGACTAATTTCAGAAAATGCACTTACTCACTAAATCAACATACCTCTTTAATATCTGCCAATCATTTAGCTTTTTACAGAGCAATTTCACATTTACCAGCTTTTTGGCTACACACTAGATTTAAAAAGGCACAGAAGGATTAAATGAGTTGCCCAAAGTTATAAAGTTCAGATGTAAAAGTTGTACTCAACTTTCTATCTTTGGACCGCAAAACTCAACGCTCATTCAAATGCAGCATACTTCTGTCTTCCTTTAATACAGTTAAAGTCAGCTTATCCCAGTATTTTATGCACCTTATCTTAAAGGTTTAGAGACATAATGTCCTCCAAAAGTTGGTTACCTGACTCAAAAATTTTAGTATTATTCAGTTTCACGTGAAATGGACAAAAAACTTTCTATGCATACTTAACTATGTGACCCAGAGGGAGAAGGCATTATTTGGCAACTCTTAAACTATAATAGAACACTTTATTGCTTGAAAGGAGTCTCTGCTTTCAAAACTACTAGTGCAATTAGTTTTATAAGATGAAAGGCAGTGTCATCATGTGAATCACTTGGGTTAATCCTAGTGCACCAAAGCTAAAAGCTATCTTTCTTGCTATTTAAAACCTTCCTAGTGGAGTTTTATTTTGCCTATAATTGTGTCAATTATGCTAAATTCACAAACTGTATTAAACTAATAATCTAGGACTGTTGGTTGGTGGGATTATCTCCATACTACTTGTTTGAATACATAAACTAGTGTGTTTTCCAACAGAACAAAATTGCCTTCTTTACATTTTTACTCTAGTCATGGAAGTGTTAATTGTATCTAAAAATCACTTTGTCCCCTTGCTATTGTTATCAGTAAATTACATGATCAAGAAAGCAACTGTGAGATTTAACAAAGTTTTGCATAAACACTAACTTATGTTTGAGAATAGCCCTGCCAGCTATTCCTGAAGAGTTAGTCCCTGGAACAGTATGCATAACACAACCATGTGGGGCCTCCAGACATCCAGGAATTAATACAGATTTGAAAACAATTTTCTTTCCCCTTCTTCCTTCTGTTCCCTTCCTCTCTCTCTTCCTCCCTCCCTCCTCCCCTTTCTCCCTTCTCTTTTTCTTCCTCTCCTTCCTTTCTTCCTTTTTTCTTTCTGCCTTTCTGCCTGACTTCCTTTTTTTGAATATTTAAAGAGTGAGGTGTTCAGGAATGCATTCCAAAGTAGCTTTCTACTGCGTTTAATTGTGTAGTCTATGACATTTCCTTCACTTCTTTTATTTAAAGGGAGGATATGAGACATTGGTACTAAACATTATGCATAAACTAGTGAGACTTTAAACATCTGTGACTTTTAGAGGCCCTTTGCTCTTGGTAAGGCTCAGCATCAAAGGACTGGAAAGAGAATAGACTTGCTTCTAATCTTGGCACCAACAAAAATTAACATAAGGACATTGGATAAGTCATTTATCTCTTCTGGATCAGTTGCTTCAATCGTCAAAACAGGAAGTTGGATGGTCTTTGAGTGTTTCCTTCAATACCTTTCCTGAGAGCGTACTTATTAGACATAGAAATTGACAGGTATGATGTTCAACTTGGAGAATGTTATAGTTTCTTATAGGAATCAAAGAACCACTGTAAGGGTTGGTGGTACAAAGTGAAAGAGTATAGACATTGGAATGAACAATTTTGAAATTGAATCCATCTCTACCACTTACTATCTATAGGTGATATTTTAACATCTCAATTTATTTTTTAATTTGGTATTGCATTGTTATCATGGCCAAGATTAAGTGAGAAAAACTATATGAAGTATTTCTCACAGCATTTGGCATACAATAAAAAATTAGTAAATGGAAACAATTATTATGCATCCCCTTTTCATATTCTTTTTTTATAAATGTATTTTATTTACTTATTTTTGGCTGCTTTGGGTCTGTTGCTGCACGTGGGCTTTCTCTAGTTGCTGGGAGCAAGGGCTACTTTTCATTGTGGTGCACGTGCTTCTCATTGCGGTGGATTCTCTTGTTGCAGAGCATGGGCTCTAGGCACGCGGCCTTCAGTAATTGTGGCACGTGGGCTCAGTAGTTGTGGCACATGGGCTTAGTTGCTCCGCGGCATGTGGGATCCTCCCGGCCCAAGGATCTAACCCGTGTCCCCTGCATTGTCAGGCAGATTCTTAACCACTGCGCCACCAGGGAAGTCCCTCATATTCTTTTCACGTTAAGAAATTTCTGCAGGGATTACTCCATCAGGAAGATCTTTTATTCTCTCTACATATCTTAGGGTGACAAATGGTGACTTAGATACTAACATTTCCCAGGGTATATCACAATGACAGATTCAGTGGCATGAACTTTATAAAGTCCTGTACTGAGATTTTCTCTACTGCCAGATGCAAAATATCAAGCCAAAAGGTACGTGGGAAGCTGATGAATAAATTTACACAAATATTGGCAAGAGCTGAGTACTTGTTTTATGAATGTAAATTCTCAGTTTTTGGCAAGTTAATTGCAATGACCATTTAGATAATTTCTGGCTTTCTCTGAGTAGCAGGTGTTCTCTGGAATCTGTAGAATTTTTCAAACCTATATATATATATGTGATGTAATATGATCGGCTATGGAGGCACTATATTGCCAACTCTTCTATCTTTGGCTTTTATTTTTTTAAGTTGCTTTTCTATACAGATGGATTTAATTTGGACCAAAATATTTTAGTAATTTAAAATAAGATTGTAAAACTCAAGGAATCTTTCTTTCAATAACAAGTAATGCGGTGACAACTGGTTTTATTTCAGAACTCCAACACCAGCAGATGGTGGGAAAAATTGTTTCAATAGAGAACAGCAGTGAATATAAAATCACAAATACGTTATTCAGTAACCTTAAGGATTGAGGTAATTTGGCAAAAGTAGCTTGCAGAACTTTTATTCTTTTATTTGTAGAAGAGATGAGTAAAATCTTGAAAACATTTAGAAATTATACCAATTTATTTTATCATATATTCTCCATTAAGAAATAATTGATAATCAGTGGAAAGAACAAGAATGTAATCTCTACATGGGCAGGGGTCTTTGCTTTATTTACTGTTGTATTCCAAGTGTCTAGAATGTTGTCGAGCATATACTAGGCATTAAATAAATGTGTTGAATAACTGAACAATGCCCTGATGAGCACTTAAGCTCTCTGCTTATACTGTCTTTCTAAATGTGTTGGTTTTTTAATCCGTAAAATAATGTTTTAGAATCTTGACTTGTTATTTACTAGGAAAAACTGCTTAACCTCTTTGAATCTAGCAATTTCTTTTTCTGTAAAATGAGTTGTGGAACTTCAAATTAGGTGAAACTAATTGTCATAGTGCCTGGCACACAATAGGTGGTCATTAAATGTTTGTGGATTTTGTTTTATTAGCACTGTACCTGCAGTTTGAAAAAAAATAGGCCCCTAGAACTTTAACCTAGAAATTGCTATTTGTAAAATAAGAAAATAGGACTCCTGTGACAGTTTTTGAATGTAACAATAGAAGTAACAACACTGCCTATGATTTACTACTTAAGAAGAACAAATGTCCATGTTGATGCATATATTTTTGTTAAACAAATGCATAATTTAGTCAGCATCATATGCCATTTGGAAAAATAAAGCATTATTTAAATGCCATTTCCGTGATATCATGAAATACTGAGCCCCTGAAATGAGAAAAAAGAATAAAGTACTCTCATTAACCTATTTCCCAGCATAATTTCAAAGGTCTATAAAATCACATATGAGGCAAAGGGGTCACACCGTACCTCAGTGAGGATTAGCACAAAATACATTTTCCTTTATAAATTTGCTGAGTGAACAGAGGTTTCCAATGAGAAATTAATACATTTAATCAATGCAAATTTTCAATATATTTAGTCACTGTTAAAAATTATGCCCAGTCATGCACAATGGAACCACTTTTGAATTTACAGCTACTAGAGAAATTCATAGCAAATTTAAATATTGTAATATGCATATTGCATGTGAAGCTGTCAGAAAACCTTATTTACAGTCAGTCACCCTCCTCTAAATGATCACATTTCTGTCCTGCAAGAATTTTAAGACCTTTACCAAATTAGAGCCATGCCCTGTATTTAATGAATCACCATGATTGCGTCTCCCTCGATAGCTTAAATGAGAGAGTTCAAGTTGTTGTAAGCTGTTGTTGAAGTGGAGAGGGTGTACTGATGAAAAGACTTTAATGAATTGGTATTTGAAATGTGGTTCACTCAAGGAGGCTACTTTTCTCAAAATACACTGTCATAATATCCACTGGGAAGAAAGCTATCAAAGAAGAAAGAGGCCTAGATAAGTTTACAGTATCTAGAAAGATCAATTTTTTTCTAGAGAAAATACATTGTCTTCATCATATTAGAGATGGCTAAAATAATGTTTTGTGTTTTGTTTTTCTTTTTAACAACTGGACTGGTGGCATATTATGGTGCTAAAAATAAAAACTGGGTTGGGCATAAAACAATGAATTCTGTCATCTTTGAGAAAACTAAATATTTTTCATGCTATATAACCTGAAAGCATATCTCATTTGTAGTTACAATTTCCTTTGAAAAACTTTCAAACATACACAGTAGTAGAGACAATAGTATAATGATCCTTCATGTACCCATAACCCAGATTTAATAATAAGGTTTTTCAATGCTTGATTCATCTATCACTTTTTCTTTCTCTCCCACTCTCTTTGTTGAATTATTTTAAATGATTTTGCTTTACTTCAGCATGCATTTCTAAAATTGTGGGTATATTCTTACATAACCATGATGTAATTATCATACCTAACAATTTTAAGAATAATCCATTGTTACCATCTACTATTTCAGTCCATATTCACATTTTCTCAATTGTCTCAGAAATACCTTTTTATATTTTTCTTCTTAAATTTACTTTAACTTTGGATGAAACTGTAGAATAACATGATGATATTTTACCAAAGTTGCCTACAGTTGGTCTATATTACACTATGAATCTATGTGATAGAAAACTGTCTCTACTGTACATGAGTGGGTGGAACAGTCATGACTGCCTATATATAGAATAATCTTTCAATGAGATGTAAAAACCGGTGTTTCTGTTATGAAGCATCTGTTATTTCACAAATTGCTTATTTCTGCCAAATGTGCAGTAATCAATATTTCATAGACTTTTAAAATTAGGTAAGTTAATTCTCCTGCTTGAAAAACATGAATGAAAATATTCAACCACTCAAAGGGGCTTTGAATCATCATGAAATGATTTCAACTTATGAGATTATGGTGTTATGGAGGATGATAAAATTTGTATATTCATAGCACCTTTCTTTTCATTCCCCAGCTCCAAAATACACACACACACACACACACACACACACACACACACACACGTACACACTTTGAAATCATGAGCAAAAGGGTTTGAGGATTTATGTTGGTTTGAACTTCTTGACAGATTGTATTTTTGTAAACTGAGTTGTACAGGGTATACTCTGGGAGGGCAATTAGAAGAATTCTTCATGCGTCTAGTTAGGAAAAAAGTGAAAACATATCACATATCATTTGTGGTCTGATACTTTAGCTTTAATGTCACTGAGAGGAGTTATAAAATAGGCAGCTCTGTTTCTCTAAATATTAACACCATCTGATATAAAGTTCACAGAATTGGTGCAAGAAACAGTATTTTCAAAGTTGTCGAATTGCAGTACCATTTTTCTCCATAAATAAATAAAAAGGAAGAAGAGTACACAAAGCAGTAAACAGGTTTTAGTTGAGCATTAGACTAGCAGAAGTGAAACTTTAGATAACCATGAAACTGGCCAGTACTTCTTATACTTCACTTTTCTGTAAACTATCCTAGGCATAAAGACGTTTTAAAATCAGAAAATCACAAATAATTTTGTTTTAAAATTTGTGTGCATCTGGGTAGTCTCCTAATTCCTTGAGAATGAAATACATATTTAAGAATCATTTAAGGAAGCATAAAGAAGAGATGGGACAGAATACATGCACATTAATTTGCAGGCTACATCACAAGAAAAATCAAGGTAAAAACCACTTTCACCTTCCTTTCAAATCAAGAGGCTTTCTCAGATGAATGTCATGTCCTACATTTCAGCAATAAATAGAAGTAGAATCTAATTGTAACCAAACTTAGCTATTTAGAAGCATCTTACTTGTAAAATAGCATAGAATAATGTTCAACATTTATAAAGAAAACCGGAATCACAGCCTTTTGGAGTCACAAGGGATAGAGATCCTTTATCACAACCCTTTCATGTCATGGTTGAAAAAGCTGAGGCCCAAATTGGTCCAGTGACTTATCCTAAATCACACATCAACTAAGTGATAAAATCAAGACTAGAACCGAGGTCTCCTACCTCTCAGCCTCATGTCCTTTTTGCTATACCTCACATATAACACCTAGGTGACTGAATAGTATTAGAATGATGTATACATTATATAGCTTATCAGTTATACAATTAATTTCAATTTTGGCTCAATTTTTTGAATTTGTGATATATTTTATTTTCACATTATTAATTTGTTATTTAATAGTATTGCCCAATTTTAGGGATTTATATGCATTGTATAATAATAACTTATAAAACAATAGTAGGAGTTGCTTTTTGTAGCTGGGGCAGCAGAACCAGCGCTAGATGGATCCTTCCACTCCAAAGTGGCTTTTTGTTTGTTTGTTTCTCTTCCCTTTATATAGGTGATTCTGAAGCTGTGAAATGACTAGCTATTGGAAAGAGGAGAAGTTAAGAGTTCATTCAGCTGTCCAGATGTATCCAAGTACCCCGATACTTGGCAATAAATACATCTGGGCAACTGATTGAATTTTTCGCTTTTCACGACTCGACTGGAATCCTCTACAGCCAGAAGGGCCTGCTATATAGCCAAAAGTTTGTGATCTCTTAAGCTAATGATATGGGACGTGGGAGTTGTTTATTGGGGAGGAGACAACAATGTAAATATAAGTGGGAAAACATTTTAGTTTGCAGCTCAATTGAATTTTAAGTATCTTAGCAAAAGATGGAGAGTTTCCCACCCTAGTTTGCAAAATTAAAATCAAACTAACAGAAAATGTTGAACTGTTTCCACCAATGACACTTGTGTGCTTAACTCACCAGTGTAAAAGGACTGGATTTTTTATTGTGATTGAGAAGGCCCAGCAAATGCTGGCTCATATTATTAGTATACTATAATATTTTTAAAATATCTAACCTCAAGCTATGGCTACATACCCAAGTCCATCTAAAGTATTTCCCCCAGTCACTCTTTATCCCATTATGCCACTCCATTTTACACATATCAATTCTTACTATCTGAAATTATCCTACTTATTTGTTTAGATGTTTATTGTCTGTGTCTCCTACTAGAATATAAGCTCCTGGAGAGCAGGGACCTGTTCTACTTTGTTTGCTACAGCACCTGGCAGAGTGCCTACCATATAATAGGCAATCAATAAATATCTGAATTCATGAAAGTGCTGTTATACAGAGTTTTCAGTCCTGCAAATCAGTCGGAATTGGTCTCCAACACAGAGATTTAGCATGTGGTTTGCTCCGCGAGCTCCCCTGTTTAAAATCCTTCAATTTACTCTGCTATGTGGATACTTATGTTGAGATAATTCAGGGAGAGTTCTGCTGCCACCTGTGGAGAAAGCAGCTTCCAATCGCTGAGCACACTGC